>NC_135205.1:781794-2085294 GCF_050948175.1 Xylocopa sonorina
AAATCTAATTTTTGTGCAGGTTTAAGTTTTAACTTTAAAGTATTTCTAAGGGCATTAAGTAAAAGGGGACCTGAGACATTCTTTTCTAATCCACCCCAGGAGCTAAATTTTGTACCTAAATAATTAAAAGTGTTGTCTGGTTCAATATAGGGGATTTTTTCATTATTAACCATTATAGATGGATCTTCAATATACCATGACCTTCTACTATGTACAATTTGAAATGTAGCACATTTAGGAACTGATAATTCCATATTTAACTGCTTTAAAATCTTACTTAAAGTATTTATTTGACGACGTGCCGCTTCTTTACTTTTTGCCAGAAGGACGATATCATCTGCAAAGGCTAGAACCGACAAATTTTTACCTCCTATTTCAATACCGTCATTATGTTCCTGGAGTTGATTCAAAAATGGATCGAGTACAATGTTAAATAAGAAGGGAGAGAGCGGGTCTCCCTGCTTTACACCGCGCTTAAGATTTATTACGGTTTTTTCACCATTAGCGCACGTAATACGCGTTGAACAATCATTATACATGTCGGCAATAATATTACATAAGTAACTAGGAACCCTTGCTCTATCTAGTTTAAGAATTACTTGATGCGGCACGGTATCAAACGCTTTTGCAATATCCACTATTGTTACCACTCCTCCGTTCACACTTTTCATTACTTGAATAGCGTCGGTAAGTATTGAAACATTACATCTGCATCCGTCTTCACGAGTAAATCCTTTTTGACGAATATTAATATTAATAAACTGTCTTAAATTTTATCCAAAATTCCTGAGAAGATTCTGGCTATAATTGTCCCGATTGTAATTGGACGCCAATTTTTAACATTATTTAAATCTGAGTTAACCTTAGGAATTAAAGTAGTTCTGTTAATCTTCCAAACTCGAGGGTAATATTCTCATCGCAAAAGTATATTAAATAATTTATTTAAGATTTCTGGCGTACCTTTTTTAACAAGATGAATTCTCTCTACTCCATTGGTACCTGCTGCTGAAGTAAAGTTAGTTCGTTTTAATCTATCTATTACATCTTGAACCGAGATATTAGGACAAACTTCCATCATGCTTCGCCTATCGCTGTTTATTGGCATATAATTACTCTGTGGGTTGGTTGCTTCCCATAATTTCTTATAGAATTGATCTACTACCGAAGCTTGGGGTAAAGTAGATCTATCCGTCATAAAAGAAAAATCTCCTTTAATAGCGTAATCAGCTAGGCGTTTTGGGCATTTTTTAAACAAATCTTGACACCTTGGGTAGGCAAAACGCTTTCTAGAGGCATGATTGGTTGAATGGGGATCGGATGACTGCCTAGTATTCATTCGATTCCGTTTTTGTTTATTAGCCCTATTATTTTTGCTTTTATTTTTATTTCCGCTTGATGTATCTACGACAATTAACACAGGCTTAAGTGTTTTATCTATAAATTGCTCTATTCTTTCCTTAATATTTACATTTATAACTTCATTTGCATTTAACTCAGTTAATATAGCGTCCAATTCAATATTTGCTCTTTCGAATTTTGAGCCTTCTTGTAGTTCAATAGTTTTAATATAGTCTAAAATAAAGGAATTCCACTCATTATCACTCACGGTTGTACTTATATTTATCATTTCTTGTGGTTCGTCTTCATTAGCACTAAGATATATTTCTTCTTCAGACTCGGAACTCGAACACTCAACTTGTGCTGTACTCTTAGCTCTAAGTTGCCGCCTCTTGTCGCTAATTTGCTTACAAGATTTAGATGATAGAAATTTCTGAATTTCTTTATTAATTTGGCGCTTATCCTGAAACCTTCTCTCAAGTTCGATCAGCAGATTAACTTCATCTTGGGTCCACTCATACGCTTTACGACCACCAGTTTTTTTGCTTTTCATTTGTAGCATTCGTTTTTGGTTCCGAACTTCTGGATGTTTACTACGTTCATGGGTCGAGAGGCCACTTTGTGAATTAAAACTGAGTTCACAGTGCTCACAGGAGTACGGTAACGAGGTATCAGGCGGCCCCTTACATTTCGGGTAATGGCATACCCAATTATGAATGCTTTTAAACTGTCGAAGGCATTTATTGCAAATATAATGTATTAATTCTTGTTTATGATACTGGATGATTTGCGATTTTAGGCTCCTCATATTTAACAGGCCAATATGCATGCCCTTTTGGAGACAACAGCTACATGTTGAGTTCGGAGTGAGTGGTAACTCTATTTTAAATGGTATGGCCGAATTCGTAGTCCGTTCACTCGCCAGGGTGTCAACAATGGTTCCCTGATCAGTAGCGGATAAATCCGCCACGAGCGAAATGGAACCTGATTCGCTCGTGTCCGAGACATCATTAACTGTGTCCATTATTTGTTTCTAATAATAAATGTGAAATCGACACATCAAATCCCCATGTTTCCTCTCTTGTCCATACATCTGCGATTGTCTGCATCAAAATACAACCGGGCGCTCCTTGGTGCTGAATCAAAATTTTGTTTACTGCCAAAGTACAGTATTTCTAGCTATCTAGCCAGTACAATACAGATCTTAATTTGTACTCTTAACTTACGGTACAGTTTACCGGTTGTTGCTGGACCTCATTTAGCCACATGCTTCAGCCAGATAATCAACCAATAAGTCAACCATCTGACCGGATCACGTGTTACCGGCGGTACCTATGGGAGGTAGAGGACCAGCTAGGGTCGGGAGAGGCTAAAGGACCTAATAAAAGGTCTATATTGCGCATCACCCACCCAGGTAACTATGACTCTCTTAAGCGTGCACGCGGATCCATCAGCACCACTCGATGTAAAGGTGGCTCCCTATCCCTCCGCACCTCCACGAGGTGGGAGCCGGGCAACGTCCGATTCATAAGAATCGGGTGGCAGAGCCGGAAGGAAGGCGCAGATGAAGCTTTAACAAATCCTCTTTGACTGTGAGCAAGTTGGATTTTACCTTCTAGTCTATTTACAATAATTTTACTTAGCAGCCTAATTAATTTGCTTGATATAGTGATAGGCCGCCATTGCTTCACATCATTTAGGTTACCGGATTTTGGAAGAAGCGAAGTTCGATTGATTTTTAATACAGGCGGTAGATGTTTAGTACCCCATATTATGTTTAGGAGTGCGTACAGGTCATTAATAGGCATACATCGCAGATGTTCTCGTTTTATTCCATCGTGTCCTGCCGCCGATTCCCGCATTTCAGAAAGGTTGGTAATAATTTCCGCTTTACCGATTGCTTGAGATAGATCAGCTTCTGGTGTTCTGCTGAATTTTGTAGCCTTCCAGCCTAGGTCTTTTTTAGCGAAAACTTTTTTGTAATGGTCCACAAACTCTTCCATCGTAGGTGTACTATTTGACGCCGCTTCGACTCCCAACAGTACTTGCTCTGCAGCTTGACATGGTTTCGTCTCATATAATCTCTGCAATCGCGCATACTCATACGATCTTCTTTTAGCCCGATTTCCTTTAAGTTTATATTGTTTCCGTTTGTTCTTTAGTTTTTCTTTTCGCGGGCAACACGTAGTGATATTCCTAATATATTTATCAAGCGCATTGCTTACACATTCCAGTGATGAGTTATTTAATATTAAGTGTATTATGTTTGACATTTCAGTAGAGGTCAAGTCCTTTATGCCTCGCAAAGCACAACACACATCACGAGACGATATTAAGCTGCACGGTGCGTCAACCTGTTCCAGCACAAGGTACGGAGGCTCAGTCAAAGATGGACAGCTACTTAGTGTGCGCACCATTTGGTGTTCTAAAGTACGCGATTGTGTTTCAGTAGCTTCCTCAGGAATAGACGATACAAGAGACACATCAGCCGCATCGTATTTTTTAATTTCGTCAGCGAGGTAGTTTTTATATACAGTTCTTTGTCTTAACTTTTTAATTGCGTCAAATGTACGTCCTGTTTTATTAGATAACCTATTTATAATTTCCTTAATCATTAACTTTGCTCTATCAGGAAGAGATGCTTCCATTACTGCGATAGATTTTATTTCGCCATCGGTATATTGGCTTCTTACAGATTGCGTACGTTTAGTCCGTAAGTCAAGATCCGCTTGATTGTACTCATCTATATGGGCCCTGCGTTGGTGTTGACGAAGGCCAGCATAGGTTATATATTTATTTGCGCATATAGAACACGCGCAACCGTCAGGTTGGTGGGGCGGAGCATTACAGCGTCGTATATGTTGGGAAACGCTGGCAGGAGTCCGGCCAGAAAATTCTATATTACATGACGGGCACCGCTCAGGAGCAGATGCTTTACTTTCTCTATTCGGTGTCTGATTACTTGTTTTATTAGCCAGGGGGTCAAGTTCACCCTGGTTGGTGGTATCCACCATCGCTGCCGCCACTGCTTGGGATCGACAGCATCCGAGGCTTGCTTTTTTTGATTTCACTGCAATTAAGGGTGCCCGAAGGCATGAACCCAGTGGGCTGCAAACCCGAGGGGTTCATTCGGCTTGCGCCTATTTCGCCACACGCCGTTTAGCCGTGGGGTCCTCTGCAGGACACCACGTTACCAGCGGGACCGAGAGGAGGTAGATCGTGTGACTTAGACGGGAGAGGCTAAGGGCCAGAGGCCTGTATTGCGCATCACCGTCCGTTGTAACTATGACTCTCGAAAGAATGCACGCGGATCCATCGGCGCCACTCGATGTAAAGTGGCTCCCCATCCCTCCGCACCTCCACGAGGTGGGAGCCGGGCAACGTCCGATTCCTAAGAATCGGGCGGCTGAGCCGGAGGGAAGGCACTGATGAAGCCGCGGGCACCCTTAAGAGAGTCATAGTTACTCCCGCCAAGTGGGGAAGCGGATAACCCCCCCCCCCCCCCCCCACTGAGCGTTCCCGAAAAATTGTTAAAGAAGATTTCTCAAACATTTCAAGGTTTACACAGAGTTTTTACTCTTACCTTTTCTTACCTTCATTGGTGAAGGCCTTTCGGTTGATCGAAAGGAGTAAAATCTGAGTAAATCGACTATTGAGAAAGGCCATAGCGGGCACTTCGGCTCCTTTTGCCGTTAACAGGCAGCATACAACGGGTGATAGCAACCCTCATTAGCCTCTAACGGGTTTTTTCTTAAATACTTACTTATAGTGTGTTTATGTTCTGTAGCGGTTAAGTTAGTATAGTCTTTAGTTAGTTGTTAATTGATAGTGACCTGATATCTAATTAATCTCGTTCTTATTAGTAGTAGTGACTTTTTCCGAAATGAAAGTTGTGCGATGCGTCGTAACAGATCCGGAGCGATGGACCCCAACCTAATAGCCAGGCTACATGCTATACGGGCCGGTGCGAATTGGGACGGGGAAGAATCGAGTAGTGACGAAGAGTGCGGACCCGTGCCCCTGGGACCAGTTACTCGAATGGAGGTACCTGCCGATATCATCAAGCAGTACCAGATGCAGGGGGTAGCAGCCAAGCGGAAACACGTGCCGCCGACTCCCAAGCCTAAGGAGAAGAAA
Organism: Xylocopa sonorina; assembly: GCF_050948175.1. Lineage (NCBI taxonomy): Eukaryota > Metazoa > Arthropoda > Insecta > Hymenoptera > Apidae > Xylocopa > Xylocopa sonorina. Next base: position 787,270 of record NC_135205.1, read on the forward strand.
GAGCCGAAAGAAGCCGCCCCTCCTAGGAAGATCATCAGGGATGTGGCTCCGGCGTCAGTTCAGCACAAGTCCCAAAGGAGTGCCACCGTATCCGGGCCGGGGGTAAAACTGGGAGATTCACACAGTAGCCCAGAACCGGAGAACGTGAAACAATATTTCACGGGGGACGTTGAGCGTTTCAATGACGGAATACTGACGCATGCGTGTACAGAGAGTGGTTCACCGACATCCGAGATGAGTCGTCTCGTTACGTGGGCCGTGATGAACGGGGCTGGGCCTGTTCTGCCCACAATTGCCAATTGGAGGCAGCCTACGATCTGGGAAGATCGGGCTGCCAGATTGGCCGCCGCCACCGAGGAGGAAGTGGATGGCGCAGTATTTCGCAATTCAGCAGCGAAAGATGCCGGGAAGATGGCGCCCGGTAAGCAGGGTATCCGAGAGGAGGGACCCGATGAAAAAAGGCCAAAGACCAGGCCAGTAAAAAAGAGAAAATCACTCAGCGTACGAGCAATGGCGATTGCAGTACAAATCAAAGACGACCCCGCCCGCATCATGGGCGTCTTGGGGACCGGAGGGGCAAACAGGAGGTGGGCTACGGCAGTAGCTCAAGCCCTACGGAAACAAGGGATCGGTGGCGGAACACTGAAAAGATGGGAGACCGAGTCTCTAGGCTACACTGCACTCACACCCAAGGAGGAGGCCTTGGTTGTCAAGAATACCGTGGAGTTGTCGGCCTCGAATAATCCCAGCGTTGTTGCGGAGGAGGAGTTAGAAGAAGTTAAGCCCATGGAGGAAAGAGCGGCAGAGCCAGGGAAGGAGCGCCAGATTGACCCGACACTGGCACAGTCCAAGGCGGACCTGCAAAAAGCAATCGAAGTCAGCGTGGAGGCAGAAAACCGTGCTGCTTATGCTTTCGCATATATCACGGCTTTGAATACCGACGGAGGCTAGTTACGAGCCAGCAAGGTATGCCCGTTTTGCCTATTCTTCAATCTGGCAGGCAAAGAATGCAGGGATGTATCCTTGCACATACGGTCAACCAGGAACAGCAGGGATACAGAGCCGCCGACCGAAAGGCTATCCACGACAGAGAGAAGTGCGGGCTGGGTGAACGCCGCGGCAGAGGCACACAACGGTGAAATGCACGCCTCCAATGGCAACATAGATAGTGTTGGCTGTGAAACCAGCAATAGGACGAAGCGGATAGGAGACAGCTGAGCTATGTTTTGGGATAGCGGCACAATAATGACCGCTTGCGACATAAGCAGTGCAAGTGCTGCTCACGAGGCACTTCTGCATATGCCTACATTATGCTGGGCCAGGGGACCTGATCGTTCACATCAGGTCCAAACCATTGCCGGTACTCTGCATCAGCAGCTAGGACCCTGTCCGTCAGAGGAGGGAAATGGGGAAAGCTTTACCCCCCAACGATTCGATCGAGGCGTTGAAAGGCATGCCACCATGCCAAAGCGACTGGCCGCATTGACAAGCGCGTGTAAATCCGACTGCGAACTACAGACGGTATCGCCGCGTAAGACGGGCAGCAGAAAGTCCTCAAGAGGGAGGTGGCTCGGAGGCCTCAAGGGAAGCACCAGCTGGAGGCATGTAATTGATAACATCGTCGAGGGCATGTTGAACGCAAGCAGGTCTCTTCGTGAAGCGTTTAGCGATTACACAATATCGTACTTCCCGAAGGGGATTAACTGGTTAGAAGTTAATGCCCTCAGTATTGCGCTAACTGTACGCTGGCACCAGCGGATAGAAGGTGTAAGCGTCAACGTGCCTGAGGTGGATGGTACATTTTTAGAGTACTACGGCGCGTCTGCGAACGTGCTTATGGAGATGGGTCTCACTCCCGGAGACGCCATAACCGACCAAAGTTATCCCGGGTATGGGGGGATGACGGCGGTGAACGGCCTAGATCAACGCTTCGCGAAACGAAGTAAGGCACGCCGCTATCCCCTAGTGAGGATCGGGGAGTGGAGTAACACGGCGTCCCTGGCTGTTGCCACGGGTTTCGCCTATTATGATACTCTAAATAATGAAAACCCCGTCCAGTTAGCACTTCGCTGCAGGGCTAGCGGCTTTGACCGTCTAAAGCACGGGCGCCACCTACGTAAGGGGTTTGAGGACTGGAAGAGGGCCGCCGCTCAACAAGACAGAATAGGGTACCCCGACGAGGATCCCGCGGAAGCGAAGTACTGGGCCAGACTCATCCAGGACAGAGTGGGCGGTGAGGGGACAGCGGCTGGTTGGTTCGCCAAGCTGTTTGTGTCCGAGCTGGTACATTGGTCCTGGGCAATAAATACCTATGCCGGGGGGACCGGTGGTACATTCACTGGTGTAAGGACGCCAAGCTCATTCTGAAGGTGTACTTTGAACACAGAATGGCAGACTCTCTGCATCCAGGGCAGCGGGAGGACCGGTGGTGACGCATATGCACATGACACCATCGCCGGGAGCTGGACTAATATGTCATATGCACAGTTTGGACAGGGTGAGGACGACCCGATGTTAGAAGACGCTCTAATGCGCATAGACATGAACAGCGATGCGCAGAGCGGACGGGGGTTGACGTACAAGAGTCATCCCCACAACAAAGATGTGACCGGTGTGACCTGGGTGGTCGACCAATCATACGGGGGGCGGCTGGCGCGTATACAAGGTTGGGATGACCATGGGTGTTTTGAACCACCCCCCGACACCTGGGGATGTGGCGTGCCTGTCCGTGCAGAGGACTACAAGGAGGAAACGCTCAAAACGATCGTTATCCCCTGAGGCACGGCCCGAGTTCTGACTGGGTCACAGTACTCTGATGGTACTGTATTGCTGCGTGGCGATCGTGATGAGAAAGCCACGGGCTTGCAAAGCCATTATATCGACCGCCTACTGGGATGTAATCCCAGCGACCTCCCAGCCCGCCAGGCTCAGGAAAACGGGGGAGGAGCCACGCCAGCATCCAGCGTGGACTCCGCAGCCCGAATCCTGGAGTTAGAGAAAGAGGTCGAGCGCCTAAGGATGGCGGCGGAGGCCGATTCTCGCATGCCCCGGAACTACGAGGACGCGGGGAGCAAGAGTTAGGAAAAAGACCCAGGAATGAGCAGGGAGGAGAAGCTGGGGAGGGATCCCCCACTGCTGGGAGCCAAGGAGGCGGAGCGGGGAGCGACGGCTATGACAAGTGTAGCACAGGTTGCTGCCAGGCCGGAGGTGTTCGAAGAGCATGGAGGGCCGGGCATGCAGAGTGCTCTTGCGGCCGCGAAGCGCTAGAACGCTTATCAAGCGCAAACTGGGGCTCGAAGGGTCAGATCATCCCCGAGTTCCAGTGGTCCTCCGCCCTCTTCTCTCTCATGTAAGATGAGGCGGCAGAGAAACTGAAGGAGGAGTATGGCCCGGACCTGAACTGTGGGTGTGGACTTCCTGGCTGGGGTTTAGATTATGATGAGTTTTTGACTCAGTTGCGGAAGCCGGTAGGCACACACCCCAGTTGTAGAGGATGTAGTTTGGGACATAGGGTTATGGAGGATCACATTCACCTAATCTTCCGTGCCGCATTGCCAAGAGTAGGGTCCGCCATAGTAGGACGTTTCAATGACTTGAAAAGAGAGATTCCAGGCGCCTGTAGGCACGGAGTGCAATCCTTGTTGAAGAAGGAAACCGGGCTCTACAAGATGGGCGACCCCAGTATAACTCCCTACTGGAGGGAGTTTTGCTACTGGGAGCTGGGGTACGGATTTCTGCCTTATAAAAGTCTGGATACTCTATGCCCTGAGACGTACACCTGGCTAGGAGAAGAACTGAAGCTAGGTGGACCGCTAGGGAAATCGGGGCATTTGTCACTGTTGACCGAAGAAGTTCAGCATTTGATGGAAACAGAATGGTACATCCCGAAGAAAATACCAAGTATAAGGGAGTGGGTCAGAGCTGTAAGTGGATGGAGGGGAAATCCGGTACTGGGATGCCAACAAAGGTAGAAGTAGAAGGACGAAAGACACAGAGAGCACGCGGCAAAGGAGTCGACGGTTATTATCTGGGTGACGACAGGATAGAGCAGGAGCTGGTAACCCCCTCGAAGGGAGTATTCCACGTAATGCAGAAGAGCGAGGGGGGGGGGGGGGGGGGGTAGATCAGGGCAGTGGTAAAAACGGGGAACGAGGTGAACCGTAAAATGAATTTGCTGTCTACGTACCTCGAGGTCGGTTTGTACGGGTCCCCTTTGAGTACATTATTCGCAGGCAAGGAGGGGAACGAACGGATCGACTACGACTTGATAAATGCCGTACGATGCCCACATATCTATAAGGTGCCGCTCGACCAGGGACGCTTCGACCAGCACCAGAGCCACGTTTCTATCCGCGTGGTGTTGGCCGAGGTCGGATGACACATAAGTCAAGCCGTCGGTAACGCTGAGTTCGACGCCGTTTTCGGGGCCCTATGGGATAGCCTATTTGAGCTGGGTACCTGTGTCTATATAGGGGACAGGCGCTTCCCGTGGCGGAACGGCTTACCTTCAGGATGGAGATGGACTGCAGTACTCGATACGCTGCTTAACATCTGCAGTTTTCGAGCTATTAAAAGGGTGGCGGAAGTGATAGTGGGCGGACGCCAGAGCGTAGAGCACTTCTACGCTCAGGGTGACGACGTTATATTCGCCACCACTTCACTGCCGTTCATCCAAAAAATTATCGATTGTTACCAGCACATAGGTTACGAGGTACACCCCCTAAAGACCTATATATCCTTAGGGAGAGCGGAGTTCTTGCGGAGAAGTTATGAATGCGACGGGGTAACCGGATATCTAGCGAGGAGTTTCGTGAATATCCGGTTCCATAACGCGGTGCAGGCATCTCCGCTAACACCGTGAGAGCGACTTTACTCGGCTTTAAGTCAGTGGCATCTACTGTCACTAAGAACCGGTTCTCCCAAGGGGTGTGCCGAGCTGTACCTAGAGTTTGCTGAGGCCCAGGGCTTAGAAAAAGCCAAATGTGCAGCATACGCACTAACACCTAGTGCACTGGGCGGCTGCGGAGTAGACCGTTGCAGCAGGATGGGCGCCTGGCTCGAGGATTAGAGCAACGGATTACTGTACACAATGGAGGTGAGGAAGGAGCTACGTGTAGTTAAAAAAGACCTGGAAGCATGGGAAGATAGGTTCGCCAGGATCGGGTGGGAACTCAGGGGAATTGAGAGGAGCAAAATGTTGAGTCAATTAGCGTCGACCTGGGGGATAAGGGAATCCACACTAGTTGGGGATGCCCATTCATCCTTCGTGGAAGTCGCTCCAGTGCAACCAGTGCCACCTAGCAGCCCTTTCATTTTACCGGAGCCCCGTGATATCTGGGACCTGTCACACGTACCAATCCAGATAATCGGTAACTACAAGCGGAAGCTACTAGAGGATAGGGAAGAAGAAAAAGGATGTAGAGCTGAGTGCCACGGATTGCTTCGTGCGTTACGCAAACGCATGAGTATCCGAATGTATACCGGCTACCTATATGGGGAGTGAGAGCATCCGACTCCACTCACAGAAAGGGTGGGCCCAAGGTACGGAGGAGACATCAAGAAGTGGGCGACACGCGCAGTAAGACGTGTACTCGTAGCAAGGGACGTAAATCTTTCCAAACTTAGTCAAAATCTTTTATGGATAGAAGAACGAATGAAAGTGATGCTCAGGGAGCTCGGGAAATGGGCGCTTCTTGTGCAGTAAGAGGCCCAGAGGTGTTCTAGGAGACCTCTATTTTTTTTTTTATTTTTTTTTATTTTTTTTTAATCACGGTGCCCTGTAAAGAGTCAAAGTCACCGTGACATTATGCCTGATACGCAGGCACACCTATCGAGAACAAAAACTTCTCTATCCCACGCCTAGCCGCCTCCATGTCATACTGGTGGTAGCGTTAAACCTCCGGTAAGCATTGAGTCCCCCTACAAGTACCCTCGTTGATATTACTTTGAGCTCGGTCTTGCGTATAATTTTCCTATTTAGCGGGCCTTCGGCGGAATGAGGTCCCCATATCCCTTTGCTAGACAGTGTTATCGTTTCAAAGATCACCGTTTTCGTGTTATACCGTTTCTTAATAGCTTCTATCAAGCTGCTGTACTTCTTATAATAATCCATTTTCTTCAGGTGTGCCTTGTTTAGATCCGTTTGTTCGCTGTTAACCTGCGCATCGATAACAACTGCCTAATCATTTCCGTTCTTAGCGATGATGTCCGGCTTTCTTAAACCTTCTTCCGTCTGAATGTGGGGTTCTTCCTCAACTTCGTACCCCTTCGTCCTAAGTCCCCTCGCGACGTAATTAGGTATGGCGTTATGTCTTTTTATTCTGGCATCATGTGTTCGATGGCAACACTGCAGCACATGGTTTAGCGTTTCCGGTTCAGGACAACCTGCACGACATCTTCTGTCTCGAGTACGACCTCTTGATGTTCTAGAGCGAGTTGGTAATGCATTTATCCTCAGACGGCAAAGATTAATAAAATCTTTACCCGTTAAAAACCTATTTCCTTCAAAGACCCATCGGTGTTGTTGTGGGGTTTTGCATGACTCCTTCAAAGGACTACCATCTACCGTCGCATAGAGCTTGTTCGCCCATCGCTTCCTGAGTGACTCTGATGTTCTGAGTAGAGCTCCATCATTTTTGAGGAAGCGTCCTGGAGCTGTTTGCCTGGCTTCTTCTGATAGTGGTAGTGTGGTGAGTCGGGCCAGGCGCTGTTTAGGCATTTCCCACCTCATGGACGGTAATCCGAGGCCACCATCGCCAACATTCGCGTGAAAATAGGCTATATTCGTATCGGATGGGAGACGCAAACAGTTCCTTGCAGCCTGCCTTACCATGTTATCGATCTTATTTAGCACCCCTATTCTCATAGCACCTAACGCCAATACGTGGTGCAGCCCGGGTAGTACCACAGTTCTTAACGCAAAGAGCCGTTGTTGTGGCTTAAGTGGAGCAGATGTTAATGTCTTCATCGTGACAGCTAACTGTGCACTGGGATTCACTGCCACTCGCCCATCAGGAGTGAATGGAACACCAAGGTATTTCCATTGGTCCGTCCGTTTAAGCGCAGGAAGCTTCCTTCCACCACATGAGAAAGAGAGACTTGCATCCACTATCGTTTTTTTTTTTCGTGTGGAACCGGCGTAAGGACAACCGTTAACGATTTGGCCGCATTAATGGACATTCCACAACTTTGGAGGAACTCTGAGGTGGTGTCCAGAGCCAATTGCATTCCAGACTTGGTGGATGCAAATAGCAAAAGGTCATCCGCAAAAGTTGCTGCATTGATCTTCATGTCGCCTATTTCAATGCCTACTTCAGGCGGAAGCTTCTTCCATAATCGAACCATTACAAGATTGAATAGGAAGGGCGATAGCGGATCACCTTGCTTTACACCTCGTTGTGGGTGGATCAGATGCGATGTCCACGTTCCACATACCAACCGAGTAACGTTGGTGTCATAGACGTCCTTAATGCAGTCAATCAGCGGTGCCGGTGCTCCATACAGCTGTAATGTATGTCTGATGGTTTGATGTGATACCGAATCAAAGGCTTTGGCCACATCAATCGATGCCAGATATAAGGGCTTATTGTACTGATGATGATATATAAGCGCCACATTGAGGAGGAATATATTTTCTGAGCACCCATCTGATTCACGGAAGGACCTCTGCCGCTGATCAAGTGGTATCTTGGCCGCCATCCTTTTCGCCACTATTTTGTGTAAAATACGGACGAGAACAGACGAAACTGTTATTGGTCGAAAATCGGCGGGGCTATCAGGGTCCGACTTTTTCGGGATAAGTGTGGTAGTAGACTCCATGAGGTGTTTTGGGAGTCTCCTGCACCACATCATGATGTTTAATATCCTTTCGATCACCCAAACGGATATCTTTCGAAGAAGCCTTGCCGTAATACCATCAGGACCAGCCGCAGTAGTCACTCTAGGAAAGGAAGATCTTATTTCTTTCTCCGTTACTGGGGCCCATAGATCGCTCTCCACTTGTCGCTCCTGCACACCATCCGGGTAAGAATCCGACGTTTCGGTCAGAAGCTTTTCCCAAAATGGGACCATAACTTCCTTCTGAGGTGACTGCTCCAGACGATGCTCTTTCATAAGGGAGTGCACACATCGGGCGGGGTTTCGCTTCCACAGGTCCTGTATACGCGCATATTCCGCTCTTCGCATCTTCCTACGTGACAAGCTCGTGTTGACAGGTGTTTCGATGTCAGGCTTCTGTTTCAGTTTCCGCGCCGGAAACGTGTCAAGCAGATAGAGCGTTAAGCACTTGAAGATCTCCTGCTTCGTTGCCCCCAAGGGAGTCGCATATATCCACCAGCGTAGCGGATCTGAAATCCTGCGTAGATGGAATGGCTAGGAGATTGAGGTGATTTATGATCTCCTGATCATAGTTGGTACAATCCGATCGGTCCTCCATAGGCAGTTCCGGAATAACAGATGTTGATGATTCCATCTCAAGAACAAATTTTTGCACTAACTTTTTGTACTGCTCTTGTTTCCTATGCGACTTGATAGAGTCATACGATCGATCGGTGAACACCTTAGCTAACGCTTGATTAATATTGCGTACACCCTGGACAGACAGCTCAGCTTCCTTACGCGCCAGAAGCGTATGCTCTTCTTCATTCCACCGAGCCTTCACTGGCTCTTTCTTGCACAACTGGTCATACCAGTCGGGATGGGCCTTCTTCTCATGTAGGAACCTCCCAATAGCTTTTCCAAATGTTCTCGGGCATCCCGGAAGGCGACATGATACTCCGGAGGGCTGAGATAAAGCGTGGGATGAGATCTCTTGGTTTTAGCCCTTGGGCCAACACAAATAGGACTCGAGAGGGCTGGCAACCCCCAAGAGCCGCTAACGCCGCACGCCGTTTCTCCAAGGCACCCCTCCAGGGAGGGGGAACCATGTTACCGGCGAGAACTTATAGGAGGTACGACGTGCGACTTGGGTAGGAGAGGCTATTTGAGACGCATCCTACCCCTGTAACTATAACTCTCGAAAGAATGTATGCGGATCCATCGGCGCCACTCGATGTAAGGTGGCTCCCTATCCCTCCGCACCTCCACGAGGTGAGAGGCGGGCAACGTCCGATTCCTAAGAATCGGGCGGCTGAGCCGGAGGGAAGGAACCGATTAAGCCGCGGGCATTCTTAAGAGAGTCATAGTTACTCCTGCCGTTTACCCGCGCTTTTTTGAATTTCTTCACGTTGACATTCAGAGCACTGGGCAGAAATCACATTGCGTAAACACCCTTGGGGGCCATCGCAATGCTTTGTTTTAATTAAACAGTCGGATTCGCCTAGTCCGTGCCAGTTCTGAGCTGAGCGTTGAAAGCGGCCGAAGAGGACGACAACTACGGCGAACCGCCGCTGAAGCCTCGCAGCAAAGAAGATCCGTGGGAGGCCAAGGCACGGGACCGAGCTCAGATTCCGTGTTACGCATGCACGAAGCAGCGGCCCGTTTAGCTCGCCCAGGCCCGGCACGTCAGCCAAACCCACTTCCCGACCAAGCCCGACACGCCCCGCTTCTCAAAGCCAATCCTTATTCCGAAGTTACGGATCCAATTTGCCGACTTCCCTTACCTACATTAATCTATCGACTAGAGGCTCTTCACCTTGGAGACCTGCTGCGGATATGGGTACGAACCGGCGCAACACGTCCACGTGGCCCTCTCCTGGATTTTCAAGGTCCGAGGGGAAGATGCGAACATCGCCGCAACTGCGGTGCTCTTCGCGTTCCAAACCCTATTTACCTGCTAGAGGTTTCCAGGGAATTCGAACGCTTATACAGAAAACAAAACTCTCCCCGCACCTCCCGACGGCGTCTCCAGGTCATTTTGGGTTACCCCGACGAACACTCTTATGAGGGCCCGGATTGGTATACGGTTCCGCTGCCGGGTTACGGAATAGGAACCGGATTCCCTTTCGCCCAATGGGTGTGTGTCTTTCGCTCACTTTATTTTTGTGTATTGTCCCTTCAAGATTGTTGCTTTTAGTATACCACATTTACGTAAGATTTCTCTTAGGGCTTAGGATCGACTGACTCGTGTGCAACGGCTGTTCACACGAAACCCTTCTCCACATCAGTCCTCCAGGTCCTCGCTGGAATATTTGCTACTACCACCAAGATCTGCACCGACGGCGACTCCAGGCAGGTTCACGCCCAGATCCTTCTGCGCACACCGCCACGACCCTCCTACTCATCAGAGCTTCATGAAGGACCGATATGCTTTCGCGTGCCTTCCCACTTGCCACTGACGGCGGAGTATAGGCGCGACGCTTCAGCGCCATCCATTTTCAGGGCTAGTTGCTTCGGCAGGTGAGTTGTTACACACTCCTTAACGGATTCCAACTTCCATGGCCACCGTCCTGCTGTCTTAAGCAACCAACACCTTTCATGGTATCCCATAAGCGTCGACTTAGGCGCCTTAATTCTGCGTTTGGTTCATCCCACAGCGCCAGTTCTGCTTATCAAAATTGGCCCACTTGACACTCTGATCCGAGATCTCGTGGCTTCATAGTTCAAGTTCGTTCAAGCAATCCAGAGATCTCACCCATTTAAAGTTTGAGAATAGGTTGAGGTCGTTTCGGCCCCAAGGCCTCTAATCATTCACTTTACCAGATGAGACTCATCGCACATATGTTCAAGTATGTCTCTTTGAGTGCCAGCTATCCTGAGGGAAACTTCGGAGGGAACCAGCTACTAGATGGTTCGATTAGTCTTTCGCCCCTATACCCAGTTCCGGGTCCACTCTAGGTGCGCCTCTTCTCGCGATGAGAACGAGACGCCCCGGAAGTGCGAGGCCGCATAGGTACGCGGCCCATCCTCCCTTGGTCGACGTGAAGGCCGACTTTCACTTTCATTTCGCCTTTAGGTTTTAATAATCCCAATGGTTCGCGCACATGTTAGACTCCTTGGTCCGTGTTTGAAGACGGTTCCTGAGAGTACCCAAAGCAGTAGCATCGCCGACCGGTAATTCGAAGCCTGGCCATTCCGAGGACATCGCCTGCTAACAGCTGGCCAGGCCCGGCGCCGGCGCAAAGTCCGTACCACCGGGTAGTCTGACCGAGCTTGCGGCGGGCTAGATGCACATACATTCGAGAATGGATTGGTTGCGGCCCGATACCGTACGAGTACCGTCGCGCAGCCGGCCGGGCGACCGAGGGTCTGTCGCGTGCGCAAGATTGCGACGCCACAGGCGCCCACTCGGTCTGTAGACCGACGCGCAACGGGTCGCGACGTTCTACTAGGGTAGAAGTGTACGACTACATCACCGAAACGTTCGCCGACGACGGCGTGCCGCTCGCTGTGGAACCGCGAGGGTACCACCGGGGCATCGCGCGCCATCGGGAGCCAGTATCGTCGTCGATGAATCTCTCCATTCGATCTTTTGGGTTTCTCAGGTTTACCCCTGAACGGTTTCACGTACTCCTGAACTCTCTCTTCAAAGTTCTTTTCAACTTTCCCTCACGGTACTTGTTCGCTATCGGTCTCGTGGTCGTATTTAGCCTTAGATGGAGTTTAGCACCCACTTAGGGCTGCACTCTCAAGCAACCCGACTCTAAGGAGAGATCCTCCCGAAACGCGTACCGGTCGCTATGAGCCTGGCACCCTCTGTGGGTAAATGGTCCCATTCAAGATGGTCTTGGACGCGGTTCGTTGTCTCGGGATAAACGGATCGTCCCGAATACTACATTTCCCAGCGGCGGAACCGCGGATTCAGTGTTGGGCTCATTTCTGTTCGCTCGCAGCTACTAAGGAAATTCTGGTTAGTTTCTTTTCCTCCGCTTAGTAATATGCTTAAATTCAGCGGGTCTCACCTAATCCGAGGTCGTCTCTACGTGACGCACGAAATTCATTCGTGCCATCGAGCTCGCTTATGGAGAGAAGGTAAAAAGAGATTCGTATGTATAATATATACAAGACGAGGAGAGAGCATCGGCGAACGGGGACGGCAGATGACGAAAAGAACTTTCCTCCATCTCCGACAGAGCAATCCTTTGATTTACCGCTCGAGAAACCGGCAAGAAAAAACTACACGCACCTCTCTTCGTTGTTGTTCTTGTCGAAGCGTTTTATGCACCTCGCCAATGTCTTTCGTGTGTCGATATTTCTTTTATATAAGATTCGTAAAAAATATAAAAGAAAAAATATGAGACTCTCGCTAAACGACCAAGCTACCGGCGTGTCTTTAACATCCGTCCTCTTTATCGTCGTACCTGCGAACGATCAACAACCGTTTATACTCAGCAGCGGTTCCCAACCTTGCGCGCGTAACACGCAGAGATCGAAACGGAGCGACTCCTTTTCCCCCGATTTTATTACCCTGATCCTTCAGAACGAAAGACAGGCCGAGTTTCTAGCGCCCGCACGAATCTCTCTGCTGCGTGAACGGGAAATAAAACGGGAAAAGCGTACGATGCGATCGTAGCGCAAGCTGCGCTTCCGGGGACTGGATGACCGGCTTTTGGTCGCGCGGTCCCGTCTCGACAACGAAGATATGGGGTGACCAACGCACTCGATGATCACGAAGTAGGGCAGTAGTACCTTGCGGCACCGAGGCGGCACCTCGTAGAAGAAAAACTCGAGCCTCGCCAAAGGGGAGCCAATCTTCCCGTATCTGCTATGAAAACTCTCTCCTTTGTCGCGCGTGTTACCGATTCGAGTTTCGCTTCGGGAGATCTCCGAAGCGCGGACAAGCGTCACAGGCCAGAAATGTTGCGACGCTACACGGGCGCAACAACGGCCTATGTTCGAGTGACTGTCCGCGCGAGAGATCTTTTCTTCCCTCGCGGAAACATGGTATACACGCGCGGAGAGAACAGAGAGAACGGGTTATTCTGATCGAACACCCTGGGGCTGTAAGAGGAGAACTTCGAACGATCGGATGCGCATCATCGTCCCTCGCGTTACGACGATGTCGCTCTCTCTCTCTCTCTCTCTCTCTCTCTCTCTCTCTCTCTCTCTCTCTCTCTCTCTCTCTCTCTTGTATATCTCTTCTCTCTCGACCGAGAATTCTCCCTCGGTCTTGCGGCGTGAAAAAAACAATTCATTTTAAATGACGTCGAGCGCGCGGCATGTTCGTATCGTGCGCTAAAGGCAGGCGAAGGCGATGCGTGTGGCGGGTGTGCGAATTCGGAACGCGGAACAAAATCGGCGATCGAAACACGAAGCGGTTCCCGTGGGTGGTCGTCCGTTTAACGGACGACTCACGACGCCACGAAGAACTCACCCGAGTTCGTGATCGACACACCGACGAGTTCCGTGAACACGTTTACGCACCCCGCACGCGCACACACGTTGCCAATCGCAGATTGCCTTGGCACGGCCACAGACGACTTGGACGAACGTCCAACGATCACTCGTACGTCGCGTATCGCTCCTCTTCCTCCCTTTCTCGGTGCCGCCCGAACTCAGAAACGTTCGTAAATTAATTCGAGAATGAACGACAGCGGGTAGATTCGAGCACCGTAGGGAAAAAAGATTCGACGAAACGCAACGCAAGCAGTATTCTGGTTACGTGAACGACCCTCAGCTAGGCGTGGTCCAGGAATTGTATCCGTGGACCGCAATGTGCGTTCGAAATGTCGATGTTCATGTGTCCTGCAGTTCATACGTTGACGCGCAATTAGCTGCGTTCTTCATCGACCTACGAGCCAAGTGATCCACCGTTCAGGGTAATCGTATATGTATATTTTATTGATCTTTAAGTCTCTTGGTACTAAAGTTCGAACAAGTCGATACCCAAACGTCTCCGATGAAAGAGACGCGGGCGTCGCCGAACCGTGGCGGCTTTCACCGCTCGACGGAGTTCGAGGCAACACGATATATGGATCCTACGGATGAAACGCATACGCCGCTGGTTGTCGCGTAAGGTCTCCTTCAAAGTTACGAAAAATGCACACGCGCGTCCAGGTATGAAGAGAAAAAAAAATCTTTCAAAAATTCGTTAGGACTCCGCGTACCAGCATCCTTGAGGCGGTCTTTTTCCTCCCGGCAACGCGAAGCGAACATAAACTGTTCGAGCTCACAACGGCGGGATTACAGACTCTCTACAACGAGGACAACGGGCAACGCGGAATCGTCCCCTCTAGAACGAACGTGCGCGTCGAACTGAGAAGAAAGAGAACCAAACACCCAGCGGCGTATTGCTTTCGAGATCGACAAGACGCTTTCGTTCGGGTGAACATAACAATGTTATCATCGATGGGATACTCGTCGTCTTCGCGCACAGTCTCGAGGTGGTCTAGAAGAGTTTTCCCCGGTAACACGAAGCGAGTATAAAATTATTCGATCTCGCAATGGCGGGTTTTTCTCAGACTCTCGACAACGAGGCTTGGGCGCGAGCGATGAATCGTCCCCTCCGAACGAACGAACGACGACGACGGTCTCTTTAAAATTCCAATACCACCCAGTTGTGTCGATTCCAACAAGGCTCAGGTAAACGAAAAAAAATTCGTACATTCGTTAGGACGCTCCACCGTTCGCTCAACAACAGTCTCGAGCGGTCTATATTTTTCCCGACAACGCGAAGCGAGCAAGTAAAGTTCGATCTCGCATCGGCGGGTTACAAGACTCTCGACAACGAGGCTCCTGCGACGGAAACGTCCCTTCCGAACGAACGACACACGGTCGACCGAAAAAGTACGTGACTCTTTCAAATTGCCATATACCATCCAGTCGAGTCGGCTCCGTAGCTCAGGTAAACGAAAAAAAATCGTAAGTTCGTTAGGAATCCCGTACGGCAGGACAGCCTCTAGCGGTCTATACATTTACCTGACAACACGAAGCGAGCATGCAAAATTCGATCTCGCAACGGCGGGTTTCAGACTCTCGACAACGAGGCTGCTGCGATGTTATTCCTCTATGAACATAACGGATCTCGACCGAAGGAAGGTTATTCTTGGCTGTATACGCTTTGCGTTTGTTTCATCCATATATCAGGACTCTTATAATTTTTATTTTGAAACGAATATAGTTCCGGTTTACGTACAATCTCCAAAAGATCGGACGCCTCGATCTCTCCGACACGAGGCGGAGTTGCATACTACGTGGATGTAATGTTTCTGTTCGTGTGGCAGTGCAGTGAATGCGGCACGTTCGAGCACATTCTTTTTTTTCATTTTTCCGTGCCGCGGGTCACGAAGACCACACGCGAGAGCACGTTATTGTTTGTTATTTTTCCGTGCCGCGGCACACGAGGACCACACGCGAGAGCACGTTATTGTTTGTTATTTTTCCGTGCCGCGGATCATGAAGACCACACGCCAGAGCACGTTATTGTATGTTATTTTTTGCCGTGCCGCGGGTCATGAGGACCCTTACGCGAGAGCACTTTATTTTTGTACGCAAGTATGCAACTCCTCGTTGTAGTATCGTTATAGTATCAACTCGACGAGGTATACTGAACACTTCGCAATGAATATAATATCTTATCATGCAACATACAAAAGATATGCGACATCGCGATTTAAGAAGCATTAGAACTATATTGCTTCGATACGTAAACATCTGGAAACGCATTTCCTACCAAGAATGTGCGGCACTTACATTCCTCTGAAGTGTAGACGAGGTATACATAACTCCTCGCAATGAATGTTGTATCTTATCATGAAACATAGAAATGAGATGCGATATCGCGTTTTAAGAAGCATTACAACTACATTGCTTCGATACGTAGACATCTGGAAACGCATTTCCTATCACGGATGTGTGGCATTTACATTCTTTTGAAGTGTAGACGAGGTATACATAACACTCCGCAATGAATATTAAATCATATCATGAAACATAGAAATGAGGTGCCATATCGCGTTTTGAGAAGCATTAGAACTATATAGCTTCGATACGTAGACATCTGGAAACGCCATTTCCTAGTGCGGAAGTGTGGCAGTTACATTCTTTTGAAGTGTGGACGAGATATACATAACACTTCGCAATGACTATTATATCTTATCATGAAACATAGAAATGAGATGCGATATCGCGTTCTTAGAAGCATTAGAACTCAACTGTTTCGATACGTGGATATTTGAAAACGCTATTTCCTAACAAGGACGTGTAACGTTTACATTCAATTGAAGTGTAGACGATGTATACACAACACTTCGCAATGAATATTATATCTTATCATTAAAACATAGAACTGATAATATAGAACGTTTGCCTCACCGCGAGAGCTCAGCTACTCGGAGAGACAGTTCCAATCGCGCCTTCGAATTATGAAGTTCTAATCTGTCTTCCGATCCGAGCAATAGGCTCATCCGCAACGAGCAATTAGCTCTATTGCATTCGTCTCTATCCATACTCCCATAGCGGAGTCCGTTCGATACTTTATACTACTTCTAATTCTCATTGTAATCTATAGTTAGTAACTTTGAATTTAATCAAGTGTATTTGGTATAGTGAAATCATAGAATATAGTTTATTTTTACCAGATTCAAAGTATCTTTATTCGAATTCAAATACAATTCCTTAATTCTAATCCACGGGTACGCTCGCGATTATTCTATTTCTATATCTCATCTGCCATAGCCTTGAGGCTCGACGACTAGAGCGAACCAGCGCTTAGTTTCTCCATCTTCACTTCTACCGTGTACAGAATATCTTGCGCCCAGGTCGATCCCGGTAAGCTAGAGCGAACCAACGCTTAGCCGCGCCTTACTCAAGCGAAGTTCAAGTATTCTCAATGAGCCTTGCACCTACGACAAAGCGTACACGACGCGCGGGGAGGAGACAGTTCATTCGTCGTCTCGCTCGGGAATACGTGGGTGGTGCACCAGAATATTAACTTTTCTGCGTTCGAGACCTGGTTCCTGTGAGAGAGGTTTCCTTCGCCGCACGATCTGTGCGAGACGCCGACCGTCAAGGCCAAGCGCCGATACCTGCCAGCCGGAGTCAACCCGCCTAGACGCTCATTCCGGTGAACGTACATCCGTTCCAGCCGTACGCCGCCGCCATCCCGGTTACGGATCAAAGGCGCACCAGGTACCTGGAAAGAGAAAGCAGACAGCGGAATCAAGCCTTCACAAGGTAAGTTTTAGTGTTAATTATCGTTTTATCGAGTCCGAAACGCCAACGAACCCGGCCCGGACGCACTTCGCGTTATTTTCGGGAACGGTTACGACTTTGTGCCACCGTTGCGAGCGCAACCGCACATCAGGACGTGACAATGTCTACGTATCGAAACAAAAGAGTTCTAATGCTTCTTAAAACGCGATATCGCATATCATTTCTATGTTTCGTGATATGATATAATATCCGTTTCGAAGTGTTATGTATACCTCGCATACACTTCAAATGAATGCAAATGCGGCACTTCCTTGCTGGGAAATAGCGTTTCCAGATGTCTACGTATCGAAACAATAGAGTTCTAAAGCTTCTTAAAGCGGGATATCGCATCTCATTTCTATGTTTCATGATAAGATATAATATTCATTGCGAAGTGTTATGTATACCTGGCATTCACTTCAAATGAATGTAAATGCGACACTTCTTTGCTAGGATATAGCGTTTGCAGATGTGTACGTATCGCAGCAATAGGGTTCTAATGCTTCTTAAAACGGGATATCGCATCTCATTTCTATGTTTCATGATACGATATAATATTCATTGCGAAGTGTCATGTACACCTCGCGTTCACGTCAAAAGACTGTAAATGCGACACTTCCATGCTAGGAAATTGCGTTTGCAGAAGTCTACGTATCGTAGCAATAGATTTCTAATGCTTCTCAAAACGCGATATCGCATCTCATTTCTACGTTTCATGATAAGATATAATATTCATTGCGAAGTGTCATGTATACCTTGTATTCACTTGAAAAGAATGTAAATGCGACACTTCCTTGCTAGGAATTAGCGTTGGCAGATGTCTACGTATCGAAGCAATTGTGTTCTAATGCTTCTTAAAACGAGATATCGCAAATCATTTCAATGTTTCATGATAAGATGTAATATTCACTGCGAAGAGTCATGTGTACCCAGTATTCACTTCAAAAGAATGTAAATGCGATACTTCCTTGCTAGGAATCAGTGTTTGCAGATGTCTACTTATCGAAGCAATAGAGTCCTATTGACTCTTAAAACGGGATGTTGCATCTCATTTCTATGTCTCATGATAAGATATAATATTGATTGCGAAGTGTTATGCATTCCTCGTCTACACTTCAAAAAAATGTAAATGCGACACTTCCATGTTAGGAAATAGCGTTTGCCGATTTCTACGTATCGTAGCTACAGAGTTCTAATGCTTCTTAAAACGCGATATCGCATCTCATTTCTATGTTTCATGATACGATATAACAATCAGTGTACTGTGTTATGTATACCCCGCATACACTTCAAATGAATGTAAATGCGACAAATCCTTGCTAGGAAATAGCGTTTGTAAATTTCCACGTATCGAAGCAATAGGATTCTAATGCTTCTTAAAACGGGATATCGCATCTCATTTTTATGCTTCATGATAAGATATAATATTCATTGCGAAGTGTCACTCATACCTCGCATACACTCCAAGTGAATGTAAATGCGACACTTCCATGCTAGGAAATATTGTATCCAGATATCTACGTATCGTAGCAATAAAATTCTAATGCTTCTCAAACCACAATATAGCATGTCATTTCCACGTTTCATGATAAGATATGATATTCATTGCGAAGTGTCATGTATACCTCGTATACGCTTCAAAAGAATGTAAATGCGACACTTCCTTGCTAGGAAATAGCGTTGGCAGATGTCTACGTATCGAAGCAATTGTGTTCTAATGCTTCTTAAAACGAGATATCGCAAATCATTTCAATGTTTCATGATAAGATGTAATATTCACTGCGAAGAGTCATGTGTACCCAGTATTCACTTCAAAAGAATGTAAATGCGACACTTCCTTGCTAGGAATCAGTGTTTGCAGATGTCTACTTATCGAAGCAATAGAGTCCTATTGACTCTTAAAACGGGATGTTGCATCTCATTTCTATGTCTCATGATAAGATATAATATTGATTGCGAAGTGTTATGCATTCCTCGTCTACACTTCAAAAAAATGTAAATGCGACACTTCCATGTTAGGAAATAGCGTTTGCCGATTTCTACGTATCGTAGCTACAGAGTTCTAATGCTTCTTAAAACGCGATATCGCATCTCATTTCTATGTTTCATGATACGATATAACAATCAGTGTACTGTGTTATGTATACCCCGCATACACTTCAAATGAATGTAAATGCGACAAATCCTTGCTAGGAAATAGCGTTTGTAAATTTCCACGTATCGAAGCAATAGGATTCTAATGCTTCTTAAAACGGGATATCGCATCTCATTTTTATGCTTCATGATAAGATATAATATTCATTGCGAAGTGTCACTCATACCTCGCATACACTCCAAGTGAATGTAAATGCGACACTTCCATGCTAGGAAATATTGTATCCAGATATCTACGTATCGTAGCAATAAAATTCTAATGCTTCTCAAACCACAATATAGCATGTCATTTCCACGTTTCATGATAAGATATGATATTCATTGCGAAGTGTCATGTATACCTCGTATACGCTTCAAAAGAATGTAAATGCGACACTTCCTTGCTAGGAAATAGCGTTTGCAGATCTCCACGTATCGAAGCAATAGGGTTCTAATGCATCTTAAAACGGAATATCGCATCTCATTTCTATGTTCCATGATAAGATATAATATTCATTGCGAAGTGTCGTGTATACCTTGTATTCACTTGAAAAGAATGTAAATGCGCCACTTCCTTGCTAGGAATTAACGGTGGCAGATGTCTACGTATCGAAGCAATTGTGTTCTAATGCTTCTTAAAACGAGATATCGCAAATCATTTCACTGCTTCATGATAAGATGTAATATTCACTGCGGAGAGTCATGTGTACTTAGTATTCACTTCAAAAGAATGTAAATGCGACACTTCCTTGCTAGGAATTAGTGTTTGCAGATGTCTACTTATCGAAGCAATAGAGTCCTATTGACTCCTAAAACGGGATGTTGCATCTCATTTCTATGTCTCATGATAAGATATAATATTGATTGCGAAGTGTTATGCATTCCTCCTCTACAGTTCAAAAAAATGTAAATGCGACACTTCCATGTTAGGAAATAGCGTTTGCCGATTTCTACGTATCGTAGCTACAGAGTTCTAATGCTCCTTAAAACGCGATATCGCATCTCATTTCTATATCTCATGATACGATATAATATTCATTGCGAAGTGTCACTCATACCTCGCATACACTTCAAATGAATGTAAATGCGACACTTCCTTGCTAGGAAATAGCGCTTGCAGATCTCCACGTATCGAAGCAATAGGGTTCTAATGCATCTTAAAACGGGATATCGCATCTCATTTCTATGTTCCATGATAAGATATAATATTCATTGCAAAGTGTCACTTGCACCTCGCATACACTTCAAACGAATGTAAATGCGACACTTCCTTGCTAGGAAATAGCGTTTGCAGATATCCACGTATCGAAGCAATAGGGTTCTAATGCTTCTTAAAACGGGATATCGCATCTCATTTCTATGTTTCATGATACGATATAACAATCAGTGTACTGTGTTATGTATACCCCGCATACACTTCAAATGAATGTAAATGCGACAAATCCTTGCTAGGAAATAGCGTTTGCAAATTTCCACGTATCGAAGCAATAGGGTTCTAATGCTTCTTAAAACGGGATATCGCATCTCATTTTTATGTTTCATGATAAGATATAATATTCATTGCGAAGTGTCACTCATACCTCGCATACACTCCAAGTGAATGTAAATGCGACACTTCCATGCTAGGAAATATCGTATCCAGATATCTACGTATCGTAGCAATAAAATTCTAATGCTTCTCAAACCACAATATAGCATGTCATTTCCACGTTTCATGATAAGATATAATATTCATTGCGAAGTGTCATGTATACTTCGTATTCACTTCAAAAGAATATAAATTCGACACTTCCTTGTTAGGAAATAGCGTTTGCAGATGTCTACGTATCGAAGCAACTGATTTCTAATGCTTCTTAAAACGATATATCGCATCTCATTTCTATGTCTCATGATAATATATAATAATGAGTGCTAAGTGTCATGTATACCTCGCATTCACGTCAAAAGACTGTAAATGCGACACTTCCATACTAGGAAATTGCGTTTGCAGAAGTCTACGTATCGTAGCAATAGATTTCTAATGCTTCTCAAAACGCGATATCGCATCTCATTTCTACGTTTCATGATACGATATAATATTCATTGTACAGTGCTATGTATACCTCGCATACACTTCAAATGAATGTAAATGCGACACTTCCTTGCTAGGAAATAGCGTTTGCAGATTTCTACGTATCATAGCAATGGAGTTCTAATACTTCTTAAAACGCGATATCGCACCTCATTTCTATGTTTCATGATAAGATATAATGTTCGTTGCGAAGTGTCATGTATACCTCGTCTTCTCTTCAATAGATTGTAAATGCGAAACTTCCTTGCTAGGAAATAGCGTTTGCAGATTTCTACGTCTCGAGGCAACAGGGTTCTAATGCTTCTTAAAATGCGATATCGCATCTCAATACTGTTTCATGATAAGATATAATATTCATTGCGAAGTGTCATGTATACCTCGTCTACACTTCAAAAGAATGTAAATATCACACGTCCTTGCTAGGAAGTAGCGTTTCCAGATGTCTACTGTATCGATGCAATAGAGTTGTAATACTTCTTAAAACGCGAAATCGCATCTCAATTCTGTTTCACGGTATGATATAATATTCGTTGCGAAGTGTTATGTATACCACGTCTTCACTTGAAAAATGTAATATGTAAAAATGTAAATGCCACGCATCCTTGCTAGGAAATGCGTTTCCAGATGTCTACGTATCAAAGCAATGTATTTCTAATGCTGCTTAAAACGTGATATCGCATCTTATTTCTATGTTTCATGATTAGATATAATATTCATTGCGAAGTGTTATGTATACCTCGTCGACACTTCAAAAGAATGCAAATGCCACACTTCTTGGCTAGGAAATTGCGTTTCTAGATGTCTACGCATCGAAGCAATAGATTTCTATCTCTTTATTAAACGCGATATCGCATATCAGTTCTAAGTCACATGATAAGATGTAATTTCAATGGAACGCGTTATGTATAGCTCCTTGACACTTCAAATGTATGTAAATGCATTATTTCCTTGCTACGGAATATCGTTTCTGTATCTGAAGTTTTAGAAGCAATAGAATTCTAATGCGTCGTAAAACGCGGCTGCGCATCTTACTTCTATATTTCATGATAAGATGTAATATTCATAGCATCGCGTTATGTTTATCTGCTTCTGCACATGAATTGAGTGTGAACCCTACACTTTCTTGCCCGGGGATAGCGTTTCTAGATGTGCAGGTGCCGAAGCATTTAATTTGTCATGCTTCATGCACCGCAATTTCGCATTTCATATAAACTGTTCAAAGTAAGTTAGAAGGTTGTAAAGCTCTATGCATCGCATTATGCTTATCTGCTTTTGTGCTTTATAATGCTCTGGGATGTGAAAAGGTCCTCAACCATCCTTAACCCCCTAAAGAGAAGTCAAAAGTCCGGCGGCCCTGCTGGTGGGCCATGGAAGCGCGGCGCGCGAGGCGCTACGCAATTTAAATGATCAGGAGGATTTCCTCAGGGACACCCATGGGGGCGAGAAGAGGAAATCACCGAAATCCACTGATCGATGGACCCGAACAATACCGAAGCCTACAGCCCACTCCACCAAGGAGCCCCGAGGAGGATGCAGGAGACCCGAGAACCACCAGCGAATTCAAGGAACCTGCAGAAGAGAACGTGAGAGCTTATTCGCTAAAGCGTCCCATTTCTTGTGTCGCATATTGTATATTGTATCTTATATTGTGAAGCGAGTTATGATACCCGGTAATTCGCGGCGTGTTGCGTAGTTTCCCGTAGCCCTTGTTAGTTAAGCCCACATCGAGACCATAAATAAAGATGTCGTGACTTCAGTATCTCGTGACCTGAGTGTGTGTACTTGGCTAGGCGTAGTCGAGAGGAGGAGCATTTCGAAGTTTCAAGGGTTGTTCCGCCCCAGGGTTCCCGGGGTCGTGTAGTCTATTCCTTTGCTGCTTTCTGAGCAGCTGGCGCCCAAGAAAAGCTGTACGTGAGCGGATACCTTGGAACGATAGATCGCTTTAGATTAAAGTACGTTTTACACCTTAAAGCATTTAGATAATTAACCCCTTCGAGCTTCCCTGACTTACTATATATAGATTTCCGTCACAACTAATAGGAACCATCACTTTGCATAGATATATAGAACACACATAGTTTTAAACGTAGAACTGAGAATTTGAGAACTTACTTTGAAACGTTAGTAGTGAGGAATTCCATCGGATTTCATGGAAATTCAGAACTTACTTGCTATGAAACATAGGCAGATAAGGGCCATCGCGTTGCTTAGAACTTTAGAACTTGCTTACTTCAACAAAGATTTCTATTGGCTTCGTCCGTTCTTTTAGAAGAGTTTTTGATAAACCACATACTTTTCACGCTTCTGATATCTTTGAAAGTTCGCGAGATGTAATCGTTTAAGTTTTAAAATGATTACTTAGTGTGGATTATTATTTAGTAACTCGCTCATAAACGAGTATGCATAGGATTTAAACCATAAGTTTTTAAGCCTGGAATTTATGCAGTTATTTGTTATTCACTTA
Source organism: Xylocopa sonorina (assembly GCF_050948175.1). Classification (NCBI taxonomy): domain Eukaryota; kingdom Metazoa; phylum Arthropoda; class Insecta; order Hymenoptera; family Apidae; genus Xylocopa; species Xylocopa sonorina. The sequence goes on from NC_135205.1 coordinate 811,005, forward strand.
TTGCTCAAACGACAAAGGCTCTGACCACTTCAAAATGGTTGACTTTCATCAATTTTCTTAAAAATTGAAATACTGCCCAAATGCTTGTATTAGAGACTGTAATTAAAGTTTTCAAAACATTTTATCTCTTATAAATGAATTCTGGAATTGAAATTGAATGTTTGACTTTTCTAACTCCTGTTTAGACATTTTTCTATTGGAATGATCAAGTATTTTTCATATTCGTAATTATTAAAAATGTTTTACTTGATTCTTTAATTTAATATTTAGAATTTTCTGAGAAATATTTTTTATCGTAATGAACTATATAATTGCAATTATAATTCTTTATGAAATAATAATAACAGAAAGGTATGTATCCATTCTTGTAGTTTTGTAAAGAGTATTTAATCTTACTATCTAAAATGAAACATTGAGATCTGTTTACAATCTAATGGAATTTAATTACCTTTTGATTCAAATTCACAATGATAATCTTCCATAGTTCAACAATTTTGTGAGCTGTCCTCAGGAATCCGCAGCTCAATACTTATAAAATGAACGACACAAAGAAAAGCCTAACCAAACGTATTCGAACCGATTTTTCAATACTAATCTTATCATGTTTAACTTATGCTGCAAACTATTGAAATGCCCTTCGAAAAGTGTTTATTCACAGTGAAGTAAACGGTAAGTATTACGCCTTCCACCGCTGTTTACAATACGTATGTTTCATTTACTATCAAAACCGTGAGTATTATCTCCTTTCTTTACTTTTTGTAACCTTCAATGCCTTCATGTTACAGATCATTAAACTTGCTTTAAAATGCTCTATCGTATTACGGAAGAATAGACATACCAATTCATTTTAAAAAATGAAGGTAACCTTCATATGTCCAACATAACTCCACTTACAAAAAAACTATTTTCATCAACGGATGGGCCCTTTGTACTATACAATTTTATATTAGCAAAAACTTCTATGAAACTTATAGTTTCGTGGATATCTGAGGTGCTAATTATTACTGCCCCACCCTGTATATTATTATGGATGTGTCCAACAAGGCAACGATAAACAGAGTTAAATTTAATATTACGATGTTTATTATTTTACTTATAGTATATTTGTTTTTCTGGAATTTTGACAAAAAACAATGTTCACGATATCGACAGATGAATATATTTGCCTTAGAATTACAAGAGCCAACAATTTCGAAAGTAGAATATTTCTTTACTTCGCTAACCGAATCATTGCAAACGTTAAGTAAAGTGCGTGCCTTTCAAAACAGTCAGATGCAAATTACGATACAACGTTTCCATGAAATGGTACGTTCCACTGTTTTTTAATTTCGGTTTATTTAATCAAAGGATATTTAATTGAAATATCCGCAAAATTTGAGGACAAAAAGTTATTGTAATTTTAGGCAACATATATGATGGTGATAAAGGGTAAGTATACGGAACTGAAAATGGAAAGTAGCGAGCAGAAAAAGAAACTGATGGAGCTACAAAGTAGATTGATACATCCGTCAAATGATGATCCTAGGTTAATAAAATCTGTTAATCAAAGAACTATTGCAAAAATCAAGTATAATCAATATTACTTCTGCTCAAAGGCTATAATAGAATTGGACCGAAATGGGTACAAAACAGGCAATTATATCTATACGTTCTATTCTATGCAAAGGCAAATATTTCAAAGAGAAAAGATGTATTACTTACAAATTACTTATGTTCCTAGATATCTCACTAATTCAGGCTTCTTGTCTTGCAAAACTAATCATTCATTTAACATGTAAAGGGGTCGAAGAATAGTAAAAGATTTTTATATTTCATAGCCTCACTCGATACGTCGATGGGATCACATAAAATATCGGACATTAATTGCATCTACATCTTCAGACCTTAAATATATAATAGCAACAACATATTTAATAGCGTTTTAATAACATTTTTCTAATTGTTTATATCTATGTCTAATAAATATATATTAATCGAATAAGTTGCTTACCAAAGAATAAAAGTATCTGAGGCTTACAAATCGGAGTTAAGTTGAATCACCAATGCGGTCATAGAGATACAGAAACGGCAAAAATTCCAAACAATAATTTAAAAAATTCAAAAAGGGGGGAGTGAAAATCCATCTCCTTGACGATGATAAGGAACAAATCTGCCTCATGCACCACAATATCCCAAACAGCCAGCGATTGGCACGTCAATGACAACGGATGGAACGAATTCCGTGACAGAACTGTGCTAATAAAGTGCTCCTACTCAGCTTTCGAAATGGCATACTGTTAGTGCTGGGGCGGCATTCGTATCACGGCACTATTAAAGCACCGAGATATAGCACACGGGCTACACGGCCGTGACAATGACACTATCAGCTCACCATAGCTACACGCGTGGTTGTGGCGTAGGCCGACATTTACTAATGGGGAAGCTGTTTCCATAAAAATTATAAGCAAATATGAAAAATGACTAAACTGTGCAATTTATTTATTTTGATTCCAAAATAGATACACCGGCACAAAACAAAGATATAAGAACTCGATTTTATTATTTTCTATAAACTAGCTCGATAGGGCGATTTTTTCCATAAAGTCGATAATTACTTTGTCATAAAAATATATACACTTATTTTATATAAATTTTCTTCAATTTATTGTTACAAATTCATGCAATTGAGGGTTACATTAAATACGATGACAGCATGTTATTTCAAAAATTACACAAGGCGAAGTTAGGGACGCAACAGCATGAATTTTTATTTTATAAGTAATATTTTTTTTATAAATAATATTTTTAGTCTATGATGGATTGAAAGAAATATATACGACTCGCTCAATAACTATAAATATAGGAAATCGACCATCAAAATGTCTATCAATACTCATATGCTGAACATCTACTGACATCTAACGGTTCTAATTTGTATGAAAGCACAGGTTCCCCATTGCCAAATGTGATCCTGCGGCATTGTTGAGGAGATTCATGAATGGAGCGATGATACGCGTGTCACCATGGTGCTGGTGCTGCGCGATTCGCTTGTCTAGAACGTGCTGGTAACACGTTCCGGCATTTTAGTTAACGAATCCGGTCACAGATGACTACGAATCAGTTGACACTCCTCGGAAGTGGCAATATAGTGCCGGCATGGTTTCGCTACCATCCTGCCGTTTGTTATCTGGGATGCTTTTTAGTGCATTATTCGGAATTGAATTTGAACACATAGCTACTTAATCGCGAATTTGTATGTACTGTGACGTGGTGACGTCACAAGGCTCGCTCACCCCCCCCCCCCTACTTCGGTTAGACTAGCTCGCAGATCACCACCCGACCATGCGAGAAGCGCGACACGGACCATCGCGATAGCTGTATCTGCGAGGAGCGTGAAATACACGATGGTAGAACCCCCCCCCCCCCCCTCACCGTTCTTTTGTCTCGCTCCGTTCTACGGATTTGACTGGCGAGTTGATGGGAGAAGCGACCCACAAGGCGCCTCATCGGCGGATAAGAAGACCGCAGGTTCGCGGAAGGGCTGTGCGCCGAGGTAGCGTGACGGGCTCGACGGTGGAGGAGTCGGGAAGTGAGCAAGGAGAAACCCTGAAGCCCGAAGGATACGATCCAGAGCTCTGCAACAATAAGACCGCTGCCATAGTCCATGGAGACGAACAGGATGGTTGTCGGGTGTGAGAAGGACCTCTACTCCTCCGCTGAGCCCATGGAGAGGAAAACTCAAGATGCGCAGCGGAATTGCAGGTGAGCCGTGGAAAGCGCGGCGCGCGAAACGCGCCGCAGTTCAAATAATCCAGAGGACCCCCTCTAGACTCACCAGAGGGGGCGATCAGGGAAGTTCGCCGAAATCCACCGATCGATGCCCCGAACAATACCGAAGCGTATGGCCCTACCCCACCAAGGAGCCCTAAGGAGGATCTAAGGGGATCCGAAGACCCCCAGCAAACCTATATAATGAGCTAGCCAGCACGAAGACAGCCTCTTATTCTTCTGAACTACTTAGCGACTACTTAGCGAGCAACCGAGCAAGCGATTATACGGAGCGATTCGGAGGAGTGAGAGAGGGAGAGAGAGGTAGACGGACTGAACGATCCATACTTGTTGGAAACGAGAACGTGAGTCCTTATACGCTAAAGCGTCCCATTTGTTCCCTGCCGCAATTGTGATATCGCGTATTGTAATTTGTATTGTATAACGGGTGGTGATCCCCGGTCATTCGCGGCGTATCGTATACCCTTTTGTAATACCGCGTCGAGGCAATCTAGAAAGAAGCCGTGAGTTCAGTATTCCGCGACCCTAATTTGCGCACTCGGCTAGAAGCAGTCGAGCGAAAGAGTATTTCGAAATTCCGAGGGTTATCTTGCACCGGGTTTCCCCGGGTTGCGTGGTTTACTAGTTTTTGCTACTTCTTGAGTAGCTGGCGCCCAAAAAGTCTCAGCCTCGCAGCTTCGAAATACTCGCTGGATAGGAAATTTATTGTTCTGTACTTCGCGTTGCCGAATCACGCGGATATTCTGTACCCTGATATAACCCCCGATTATACTTCTGGATACCCCGTTATTATTGGTTCTATATACCCTTTTCTTGCGGATTGTAACGGGAAAAGCCGTCACAGTACATAATTATACATGACTGCATAAAAAGGATATCATATACTTTTATAATCAATGCGATATAAGAATATAAAACGAAGAACTATCCACTCCCATCAGGAGTAAAAACAATGTTTGGTACGCAAAGTTCATTGCAAAATATAATCAAGCAGTTAATATATCAAATTACAGCACACAATAAATCACTGAATGTATAATGATTTGAATAGTAAGAAAAACATATTTACCTGTTAGATGTTTATAAATTCAAATTTAAAAGTCCAAGTCACATTTAATATATTATTGTTTAACAAGGTGATTTAATGTTGTTTCAAATAGGCGTGCAGAACTAGCTCGTACTTCTGTCAATGTAATTTCATTCGAAAAATACAAAGGATAAGAGGAAATATTCTCCAATATATAACATATATAAATCAACGGATGCAAGAGAGAACACTCGATCTCGGTGTAACGGGACCGGGGCGTCATCCAGCAGTAATCGTATAACGCCTGTTCCGAGATGGTGTAGAGAGGGAATGTGGAGGGTGAAAAGCATAAAATAACAACAATGTAACTAAAGAGAAAGAGAAAGAAAATATGTGGAAGCATTGCATTTATTAAGAGGAAATCCTAGAAATATCAAACAACAGATTATATACCATACTGTAAGGGTATGGTACAACGAAATAGACGATATCGTGAGAGAAACTAAAAAAATCGAGAAACTTAAAACGAAAATAATAATTTAGATTGAGCGAATCAATATCACTGATCCTGGCAAGCTTAATGGAAAACGCATAACGATGAATCGGTTAGAGTATGAGATAGATGTTGGTCGCGGATTGAGTGACCCTGGGAATCCTTTGCCCGCATCAGGGCAGGCAGTACGATGGTGGAGGGCCTGCCCTTCTGTTGCTTGGATCTATAGAATTCACATTCTATTGTAGAGTAGAAGCAGATAATTATAATGCTTTTCATAGAAGATTACAGCTTACTTAATTCGAAACGTTGAAATGAGATGAGTCATGGAATTGTATGATGCATTAGTACTCGATTGTCTCGACATGTAGACACTACGAAGGGCAATCCTGTTGCATGGAGCTGTAGAATTTACATTCTTATGAAGTTTTAAAGCAGATATGCATAGAGCTATGCATAAGAGATTACAGCATTCATACTTTGAACGATGAAATGGGATGCGCCAGCGCATTGCATGGAGAATTCTAGCGCGATTGCTTTAACAGACAGACACTACGGAGAGCCATGCCGTTGCATGGAATTATATAGTTCACATTCTATTGACGACCTCTAACAGTTAAGCATAATGTTATGGATATATGATTACAGATTCTTTGCTTTGAAACGTTGAAAAGAAAGGCGACATCGCGCTGCATGAAGTATTAGAAATGTCGAGGTATACATAACACTTCGCAATAAATATTATATCTTATCATGCAACATAGAAATGAGATGCGATATCGCGTTTTAAGAAGCATTAGAACTCTATTGCTACGATACGTAGACATCTGCAAATGCTATATCCTAGCAAGGAAGTGTCGCATTTACATTCATTTCAAGTGTATACGAGGTATACATGACACTTCGCAATGAATATTATATCTTATCATGAGACATAGAAATGAAATGCGACATCTCGTTTTAGGAAGCATTAGAACTCTATTGCTACGATACGTAGACATCCGCAAACGTTATTTCCTAGCAGGGAAGTGTCGCATTTACTTTCTTTTGAAGTGAATACGAGCTATATATGACACTTCGCAATGAATATTACATCTTATCATGAAACATAGAAATGAGATGCGATATCGCGTTTAAACAAGCATTAGAAATCTATTGCTTCCATACGTAGACATCTGCAAACGCTATTTCATAGCAAGGAAATGTCACATTTACATTCTTCTGAAGCGAATACGAGGTATGCATGACACTTCGCAATGATTATTACATCTTATTATGAAACATAGTAATGAGATGCGATATCGCGTCTTAAGAAGTAATAGAAATCTATTGCTACGACACGTAGACATCTGGGAACGCTGTTTCCTATCAAGGAAATGTCGCATTTACATTCATTTGAAGTGTATGCGAGGTATAAGTGACATTTCGCAATGAATATTATATCTTATCATGAAACATAGAAATGAGAAGCGATATCGCGTTTTAACAATCATTAGAAGTCTACTGCTTCGATACGTAAACATCTGCAAACGCTATTTCCCAGCAAGAAAGTGTCGCATTTATATTCATTTGAAGTGTATGCGAGGTATAAATGACATTCCGCAATGAATATTATATCTTATCATGAAACATAGAAATGAGATGCGACATCTCGTTTTAAGAAGCATTAGAACTCTATTGTTTCGGTACGTAGACATCTGGAAATGCTATTTCCTAGCAAGGAAGTGTCGCATTTACATTCTTTTGAAGTGAATACGAGGTATACATGACACTTCGCAATGACTATTACATCTTATCATGAAACATCGAAATGAGATGCGATATCGCGTTTTAAGAAGCATTAGAAACCTATTGCTTCGATACGTAGACATCTGCAGACGCTATTTCCTAGCAAGGAAGTGTCGCATTTACATTCGTTTGAAGTGTATGCGAGATATAAGTGACATTTCGCAATGAATATTATATCTTATCATGAAACGTAGAAATGAAATGCGACATCTCGATTTAAGAAACATTAGAACTCTATTGTTTCGATACGTAGACATCTGCAATCGTTATTTCCTAGTAAGGAAGAGTCGCATTTACATTCATTTGAAGTGAATACGAGGTATACATGACACTACGCAATGAATATTATATCTTATCATGAAACATAGAAATAAGATGCGACATCTCGTTTTAAGAAGCATTAGATCCCTATTGCTACGATACGTAGATATCTGGAAACGCCATTTCCTAGCAAGGAAGTGTCGCTTTTACATTCATTTGAAGTGTATACGAGGTATAAGTGACATTTCGCAATGAATATTATATCTTATCATGAAACATAGAAATGAGATGCGACATCTCGTTTTAAGAAGCATTAGAACTCTATTGCTGCGATACGTAGTCATCTGCAAACGCTAGTTCCTAGCAAGGAAGTGTCGCATCTACATTCTTTTGAAGTGAATTCGAGGTATACATGACACTTCGCAATGAATATTACATCTTTTCATGAAACATATAAATATGCGTTGTTGCTGTATATACCTTTTTCTAGGTCTTAAAAAACAATTTTGTTAAATAAAACAATCTTTGCTACAAGGTAATAAGTATAATTTACATCTTTGGTATGAAAATATTTACAACTTACAAATTTACAGGTAATATTTTAATTATGAATTAATTATCATCCACAAACAAGTTAATATATTAACGTGAAATTATTAATAATATAACTGCGTATGATTAGTTTTAAAACACGGATCTATGCACAATCCTACATTACACTCTTTACATTCGTATCGTGATTCGGATCGTTTGTCATTTTTGCTGCAGACAACACATCTGCGCTTTCGATTTTTCTTTCTTGGTTTATAAGAAGATGGAAAGTGCCGTTCTATTAATCGCATGGTGTTGTCAATCGGTCTGCTTTGATGCGGAATTACTTTATTATGCCGATACTTTGCAACTATTTGCTTTATTAACTGCAAGTGGAATTTTGCAATAGAAATTACTTCTCTTCGGTTGTACTTATAGAGGCAGTATGAATTCCACACACAGATGTCCAGCACGTGGAAGAAAAATTTTCTGTACCACTTCAACGATTTGCGTGTAGTATTTATGGTACTTATAACCATATCGACTTTGTCGATTATGCCCTTTGATTTATTATAGTCAATAACGCATACGGGTTTGGCAACAGTCTGTAGTCCTCTACGTCTAGATACGGTTGCAAAATTTGGGGTATGCATAGTTGTTATCATATATACTTCTTTTTTTTCTAACCACTTCATCGCTAATAGACTTTTTATTGAACGAAAACATGCCTCTCCTTTTTTCAGACGTTGCTCAAACTTCGGCATTCCTTGCCTTCTTTTACTAACAGTCCCGTACGCATTGGTCCTATTATAATGTAAAAAATTAAATAAAGCTGGACTTGAATAGAAATTATCCAGATAGATTGTGTGACATTTTCCTAAGAAAGGTTGTAAAAGCGACAAAACGATCGCACCCGATTTGTCAATTCCCGCGGCTGCATTTTCAATAGTTGTTGAACGTCCGCAATAAACTATAATATCTTGTACGTAACCGGTATCACAATCGCAAAGCATATAGGATATGATGCCAAATCTATTCCTTTTTGATGGAATATATTGTTTGAATGACAAACGGCCTTTGTAGAGCATAAGGCTTTCATCAATACACAGATTTTGAAACGGATAGAATGCATCATTGAAAGATTTTCGAAACATATTGACAACATATCGAATTTTGACTAAACGATTTTCAGTGCGTCCAGATTCGTGAGTAAAGTGGATTGTGCTTAGTAATGAAAGATACCGATCTCTTGTCACAATTTCATAAAAAATGTCATTAATAAAGATAACGCAAAAAAAACAGTAGAGTTCGTCTACTGTCGTCGGGATGTCCAAATTGTTATTATACTTCTGAGCTCGATAGTCGTTAGTTTCATCTGATATATATTGTACGAGCTCCTCAGAAATAAATAGTTCAAAGTAGTCTAAAATAGATGACAATCTGGGCAATTTCTTCTTTATTCCTGAAATCTTCCCGGAAAATGTATGTATTTGTGGCATGAAATTTATAGAGGTCCATGTTAGATTGCAATTGCTGTTCTCGGCATCATTTTCGATTGACTCGCATTCCGAATCTGAAGTGCTGCAAATGTTCCTTCGCCGTCTTTTAGACAAGTTAAAATTATTTTCAGTTTCTTCAGTATCGGTCAAACCATTTTCAAACACTATATTTTTTTTATTCCTTGCGCACATTTTGAAAGGGTGCAAACTGTTTCTGAAAGTACATTTTCAAATAAAATTCTAACCTGCAATTCCTATTATTTTTACAAATTAACAATCATACCTCAAGCACACCTATTCAAATTCTTGTAAGAATCGTATATGAAATATACTTTAACTAGCAATGAAAATACGTCTAGATTTTTAACATGAAACAGTATACGGTCGTTTATATGTTTCAAACAGGTTGCGCAAAACGTTGTCTCAACAATGAGTAATTTTAAAAAGTGATCTACAATCTAATATGTTAATAAAATCAACGAAAATGTTCTGTTGATAACGAAAAAAACAAATTATCGACTGCAGATAGCACTTCTATATGCATCATTTGGATGCCCGACATATGGGGTGACGATCCAGAAGTCGTCACGTCGTCGCCGCTTATAAGCGGCGCTCGTACATTCAGTACATTTTGTGCACGCCGCTTATAAGCGGCGTTCGTACCCACAGGTCGTATTGTGCGCGCCGCTTATAAGTGGCGCTCGAAGCGAAAGGGTTAAGAAACATTAGAACTCTATTGTTTCGATACGTAGACATCTGCAATCGTTATTTCTTAGCAAGGAAGAGTCGCATTTACATTCATTTGAAGTGAATACGAGGTATACATGACATTTCGCAATGAATATTATATCTTATCATGAAACATAGAAAAGAGATGCGACATCTCGTTCTGAGAAGCATTAGAACCCTATTGCTACGATACGTAGACATCTGCAAACGCTATTTCCTAGCAAGGAAGTGTCACATTTACATTCTTTTGAAGTGAGTACGAGGTATACAAAACACTCCACAATGAATATTACATCTTATCATGAAACATAGAAATGAGATGGGATATCGCGTTTTAAGAAGCATTAGAACTCTATTGCTACGATACGTAGACAACTGCAAACGCTATTTCCTAGCAAGGAAGTGTCGCATTTACATTCTCTTGAAGTGTAGACAACGTATACATAGCACTTCGCAATGATTATTATATCTTATCATGAAAAATGGAAATGAGGTGCGACATCGCGTTTTAAGAAGCACTAGAACTCTATTATTTTGATACGTAGTCATCTGGAAACGCTATTACCTGGCTAGGAAGAGTGGTATTTACATTCTTTTGAAGTGTAGGCGAGGTATACATAACACTTCGCATTTAATATTATATCATATCTTGAAACATAGAACTGCGATGCGATATCGCGTTTTAAGAAGCATTAGAACTCCATTGCTTCGATACGTAGACATCTGGAAACGCATTTCCTAGGAAGGATGTGTGGCATTTACAGTCTTTTGAAGTGCGGACGAGGTATACATAACACTTCGCAATGAATATTACGTATTATCATGAAACCTAGAAATGAGATGCGATATCCCGTTTTATGAATCATTACAATACTATTGCTTCGATACGTAGACATCTGGATACGCTATTTCCTAGCATTGAAGTGTAGCACTTACATAGTCTTGAGGTGTAGACGAGGTATACATAACACTTCGCAATGAATACCATATCTTATCATGAAGCATAGAAATGAGATGTGATATCGTGTATTAAGATGCATTAGTCCTCTATTGCTTCGATAGGCAGACAACTGGAAACGCATTTCCTAGCAAGGAAGTGTGGCATTTACATTCTTTTGAAGTGTAGACGAGGTATGCATAGCACCTCGCAATGAATAGTATATCGTATCATGAAACATAGAATTGAGGTGCGATATCGCGTTTTAAGAAGCATTAAAACTCTATTGCTTCGATACGTAGAAATCTGGATACGCTATTTCCTAGCAAGGAAGTGTGGCATTTACATTCTTTTGACGTGCAGACGAGGTACACAAGGAATTGTTGCATTTACAATCCTTAGAATTGCGGACGAGGTATACTTAACACTTCGCAATGAATATTATATCTTAACATGAAACATATAATTGCGATGCGGTATCGCGTTTTAAGAAGAATTAGAACTCTATTGCTTCAAGACGTAGACACCTAGAAACGCTATTCCGTAGCAAAATGTGTCGCATTTACAATCCTTTAAAGTGCTGACGAGATATACATTAAGCGTCACATTGATAATCCATCTTATCGTGAATCATAGAAATGTGATGTGCTATCGTGATTTATAGAGAATTAGAACAGTATTGGATCGACACGCAGACATCTAGATACGCAATTCCGTAGCAAGGAAGTTTGGCATTTACATTCTTTTGAAATGTTGACGAGATATGCATAACGCGATGCATTGAGTTACATCTTATTATGTAACATAGAAATGAGATGCATTATCGCGTTTTAAGAAGCATTGGAGCCCCACTGATTCGATAAGTAGGGATCTAGAAACAATATTCCGTAGCAATGTAGTTGTCCGTCATGATAGGATGTAAATCAAAGCATCCCGGAACATATATCTCGCCAATACTTAAAGAGAATGTTAATCACACACATACTTGCGACGGAGTAGCGTTTCTTCATGACTAAGTATCGCAGCAATGGAGTTCTAATGCTTCATAAAACGCGTCATAGCATCTCATTTCTGTCTCATGATTAGATGAAATGTCCAATGCAGTGCGTTATTTATATGTTGTCGGCACTTTAAACGAATGTAGATGCCACACTTCCTTGCAACGGAATAGCGTTTCTAGATGTCTAGGTTTCGCAGAAATTGTGTTCCAATGCTTCATGAAACGCGATATCACATCTCATTCCTATATCCCATGATAAGATGTAATTACCAATGCAACGCGTTAGGTATATCTCAACGATACTTCAAAAGAATGTCAGTGCAACTCTTCCTTGCTGCGGTATAGCGTTTGTAGATGTCTACGTATCGCCTAATGCCTCGGCATTAGCGTAGTAATTCTACATGCAACGAGATATCGAGTCACATTTCTACGTTTCATGGTAACATGTGATATCCAATGCAACGAGTTATGTTTATCTCGTCTAGTCTTCGATAGAATGTAAATGCCACACATCCTTGATACGGAATAGCGATTCTAGATGTCTACATATCGAAGCAGTAATGTTATAATGCGACATAAAACGCGATATCGCATCTCATTCCTATGTTTCATAATAAGATATAATATTCATTGCGGAATGTCATTTATACCTCGCATACACTTCAAATGAATGTAAATGCGACACATCCTTGCTAGGAAACAGCGTTTGCAGATGTCTACGTATCGTAGCAATAGATTTCTAATGCTTCTCAAAACGCGATATCGCATCTCATATCTATGTTTCATGATAAGATATAATATTCATTGTGGAATATTATGTATACCTCGTATTCACTTCATAAGAATGTAAATGCGACACTTCCTTGCTGGGAAATATCGTTTGAAGATGTCTCCGTATCGAAGCAATAGAGTTCTAATGCTTCTTAAATCGCGATATCGCATCTCATTTCTGTTTCATGATAAGATATAATGTTCATTGCGAAGTGTCATGTATACCTCGTATTCACTTCAAAAGAATGTAAATGCGACACTTCCTTGATAGGAAATAGCGTTCGCAGATGTCTACGCATCGTAGCAATAGAATTCTGTAGCATCCCAAAACTCGATATCGCATCTCATTTGTATGTTTCATGATAAGATATAATATTCATTGTGGAGTGTTATGTATACCTCGTATTAATTTCAATAGAATGTAAGTGCGACACTGCCTTGCTAGGAAATAGCGTTTGCAGATGTCTACAAATCGAATTAATAGATTTGTTGTGCTCCTTAAAACGCGATATGGCATCTCATTTCTATGTCTCTTCAATGCCTCATAAAACGCGATATCGCATCTCATACATATGTTTCATGATAACATATAATATTCATTGTGGAATGTCATGTGTACCTCGTATTCACTTCGTAAGAATGCAAATGTGGCCAATCCTTGCTAGGAAATAGCGTTTGAAGATGTCTCCCTATCGAAGCAATAGAGTTCTAATGCTTCTTAAAACGCGATGTCGCATCTCATTTCTGTGTTTCATGATAAGATATAATATTCATTGTGGAGTGTTATGTATATCTCGTCTACACATAAAAAGAATGCAAATGCGACACTTCCTTGCTAGGAAATAGCGTTTGCAGATGTCTACGTATCGTAGCAATAGAGTTCTAATGCTTCTTAAAACGTGTTATCGCACATCATTTCTATATTTCACGATAAGATACAATATTCATTGCGAAATGTTATATATACCTCGTATTCACTTCAAAAGAATGTAAATGCGACACTTCCTCGCTAGGAAATAGCGTCTGCAGATGTCTACGTATCGTATAATAGAGTTCTACTGGTTCTTAAAACGCGATATCGCATCTCATTTCTATGTTTCATGATAAGATATAATGTTCATTGCGAAGTGTCATGTATACCTCGTATTCACTTCAGAAGCATGTAAATGCGACACTTCGTTGCTAGGAAATAGCGTTTGCAGATGTCCAAGTATCGTAGCAATAGAGTTCTAATGCTTCTTAAAACGGGATAATGCATCTCACTCTTATGTTTCATGATAAGATATAACATTCATTGCGAAGTGTCATGTATACCTCGTATTCAGATCAAAAGAATGTAAATGCGACACTTCCTTGCTAGGAAGTAGCGCTTGCATATGTCTACGTATCGTATGCAATAATGTTCTAACTCTTCTTAAACAGTGATATCGCATCCCATTTCTATGTTTCATGATAAGATATAATATTCATTGTGCAGTGTCATGTATACCTCGTATTCACTTCAAGTGGATGTAAATCCGACACTTCCATGCTAGGAAATAGCGCTTGCAGATGTCTACGTATCGTAGCAATAGAGTTCTAATGTTTCTTAATACGCGATAACGCATCTCATTTCTATGTTCCCAGATAATGTAAATTATTAATTGTGGAGTGTTATGTACACCTCGTATTCCCTTCAAAAGAATGTAAATGCGACACTTCCTTGCTAGGAAATAGCGTTTGCAGATGCCTAGATATCGTAGCAACAGAGTTCTAATGCTTCTTAAAACGCGATATCGCTTCTCATTTCTATGTTCCTGATAAGGTATAATATTAACTGTGGAGTGTTATGTATACCTCATATTCACCTCAAAAGAATGTAAATGCGACACTTTCTTGCTAGGGAGTTGCTTTTTCAGATGTCTACGTATCGAAGCAATAGAGTTCCAATGCTTTTTAAATCGCGATATCGCATCTCATTTCTATGTTTCGTGACAAGATATAATATTCATTGCAAAGTGTCATGTATACCTCGCACTCTCTTCAAAAGAATGTAAAAGGGACACTTCCTTGCTAGGAAATAGAGTTTGCAGATGTCATCGTATCGTAGCAATAGAGTTCTAATACTGATTTGAACGCGATATCGCATCTCACTGCTATTTTTCATGATAAGGTATAATATTCTTTGCGAAGTGTCATCTGTACCTCCTATTCACTTGAAGAGAATGCAAATGCGACACTTCCTTCCTAGGAAATAGCGTTTGCAGAGGTCTACGTATCGTAGCAGTAGAGTCCTAATGCTTGTTAAAACGCGATATCGCAACTCATTTCTATGTTCCATGACATGGTATGATATTCATTGCGAGTTGTCACTTATATCTCGCATTAACTTCATATTAATGTAAATGCGACACTCCCTTTCTATAGGAAATAGCATTTGCAGATGTCTACGAATCGAAGCAATAGAGATCTAACGCTTCTTAAAACGCGATATCCCATCCTACTTCTATGTTTCATGATAAGATATAATATTCATTGCGTAGTGTCATGTATACCTCGTATTCACTTCAAAAGAATGTAAATGCGACACTTCCTTCCTAGGAAATAGCGTTTGCAGATATCTAGGTATCGTAGCAATAGAGTTCTAATGCTTCCTAAAACGCGATATCGCATCTCACTTCTATGTTTCATGATAAGGTATAATATTCATTGCGAAGTGTCATGTATACCTCGTACTCACTTCAAAAGAATGTAATTGGGACACTTCCTTGCTAGGAAATAGCGTTTGCAGATGTCTTCGTATCGTAGCAATAGAGTTCTGACGCTTCTTAAAACGCGATATCGCATCTCATTTCTATGTTTCATGATAAGACATAATATTCATTGCGATGTGTCATGTATACCTCGTATTCACTTCAAATAAATGTAAATGCGACACTTCCTTGCCAGGAAGTAACGCTTGCAGATGTCTACGTATCGCAGCAATAGAGTTCTAATACTGATTAGAACGCGATATCACATCTCACTGCTATTTTTCATGATAAGGTATAATATTCATCGCGAAGAGTTATGTATAGCTCGTCTACACTTTAAAAGAATGTAAATGCCACACTTCTTGGTTAGGAAATTGATTTCTAACTCTTTATAAAACGCGATATCGCATATCAGTTCTAAGTCACATGATAAGATGTAATTTCACTACAATGCGTTATGTATATCTCCTCTACACTTCAAATGAATGTAAATGCATCACTTCCTTGCTACGGAATATCGTTTCCATATCTGAAGGTTTAGATGCAATTGGGTTCCAATGCTTCGTAAAACGCGGCTGCGCATCTTACTTCTATATTTCATGATAAGATGTAATATTCATAGCATCGCGTTATGTTTATCTGCTTCTGCACGTGAATTGAGTGTGATCCCTACACTTTCTTGCCCGGGGATAGCGTTTCTAGATGTCCAGGTGCCGAAGCATTTGATTTGTCATGCTTCATGCACCGCTATATCGCATTTCATATAAACAGTTCAAAGTAAGTTAGAAGGTTGTAAAGCTCTATGCATCGCATTATGCTTATCTGCTTTTGTGCTTTATAATGCTCTGGGATGTGAGAATGTCCTCATCCATCCTTAACCCCTTAAAGAGAAGTCAAAAGTCCGGCAGCCCTGCAGGTGGGCCATGAGAGCGCAGCGCGCGAGTAGCTACGCAATTTAAATGATCTGGAGGATCCTCTCAGGGACACCCAAGGGGGCGAAAAGAGGTAATCGCCGAAATCCACTGATCGATGGACCCGAACAATACCGAAGCTTACAGCCAACTCCACCAATGAGCCCCGACGAGGATGCAGGAGACCCGAGGACCCCAGCGAATTCAAGGAACCTGAAGAAGAGAACGTGAGAGCTTATTCGCTAAAGCGTCCCATTTCTTGTGTCGCATATTGTATATTGTATCTGATATCGTGAAGCGAGTTATGATACCCGGTAATTCGCGCCGTGTTGCGTAGTTTCCCGTAGCCCTTGTTAGTTAAACCCACGTCGAGACCATAAATAAACATGCCGTCACTTCAGTATCTCGCGACCTGAGAGTGTGTACTTGGCTAGGCGTAGTCGAGAGGAGGAGCATTTCGAAATTTCAAGGGTTGTTCCGCCCCAGGGTTCCCGGGGTCGTGTAGTCTATCCCTTTGCTACTTTCTGAGCAGCTGGCGCCCAAGAAAAGCTGTACGTGAGCGGATACCTTGGAACGATAGATCGCTTTAGATTAAAGTACGTTTTACACTTTAAAGCATTTAGATAATTAACCCCTTCGAGCTTCCCTGACTTACTATATATAGGTTTCCGTCACAACTAATAGGAACCATCACTTTGCATAGATATATAGAACACACATAGTTTTAAACGTAGAACTGAGAATTTGAGAACTTACTTTGAAACGTTAGTAGTGAGGAATTCCATCGGATTTCATAGAAATTCAGAACTTACTTGCTGTGAAACATAGGCAGATAAGGGCCATCGCGTTGCTTAGAGCTTTAGAACTTGCTTACTTCAACAAAGATTTCTATTGGCTTCGTCCGTTCTTTTAGAAGAGTTTTCATTCATGAAATAATAATAACAGAAAGGTATGTATCCATTCTTGCAGTTTTGTAAAGAGTATTTAATCTTAGTATCTAAAATGAAACATTGAGATCTGTTTACAATCTAATGGAATTTAATTACCTTTTGATTCAAATTCACAATGATAATCTTCCATAGTTCAACAATTTTGTGAGCTGTCTTCAGGAATCCGCAGCTCAGTACTTATAAAATGAACGACACAAAGAACAGCCTAACCAAACGCATTCGAACCGATTTTTCAATACTAATCTTATCATGTTTAACTTATGCTGCAAACTATTGAAATGCCCTTCGAAAAGTGTTTATTCACAGTGAAGTAAACGGTAAGTATTACGCCTTCCACCACTGTTTACAATACGTATGTTTCAATTACTATCAAAACCGTGAGTATTATCTCCTTTCTTTACTTTTTGTAACCTTCAATGCCGTCATGTTACAGATCGTTAAACTTGCTTTAAAATGCTCTATCGTATTACGGAAGAATGGACATACCAATTCATTTCAAAAAATGAAGGTAACCTTCATATGTCCAACATAACTCCACTTACAAAAAAACTATTTTCATCAACGAATGGGTCCTTTGTACTATGCAATTTTATACTAGCAAAAACTTCTATGAAACTTATAGTTTCGTGGATATCTGAGGTGCTAATTATTACTGCCCCACCCTGTATATTGTTATGGATGTGTCCAACAAGGCAACGATGAACAGAGTTAAATTTAATATTATGATGTTTATTATTTTACTTATAGTATATTTGTTTTTCTGAAATTTTGCCAAAAAACAATGTTCACGATATCGACAGATGAATATATTTGCCTTAGAATTACAAGAGCCAACAATTTCGGAAGTAGAATATTTCTTTACTTCGCTAACCGAATCATTGCAAACGTTAAGTAAAGTGCGTGCCTTTCAAAACAGTCAGATGCAAATTACGATACAACGTTTCCAAGAAATGGTACGTGCCACTGTTTCTTAATTTCCGTTTATTTAATCAAAGGAAATTTAATTGAAATATCCGCAAAATTTGAGGACAAAAAGTTATTGTAATTTTACGCAACATATATGATGATGATAAAGGATAAATATACGGAACTGAAAATGGAAAGTAGCAAGCAGAAAAAGAAACTGATGGAGCTACAAAGTAGATTGATACATCCGTCAAATGATGATTCTAGGTTAATAAAATCTGTTAATCAAAGAACTATTGCAAAAATCAAGTATAATCAATATTACTTCTGCTCAAAGGCTATAATGGAATTGGACCGAAATGGGTACAAAACAGGCAATTATATCTATACGTTCTATTCTATGCAAAGGCAAATATTTCGAAGAGAAAAGATGTGTTACTTACAAATTACTTATGTTCCTAGATATCTCACTAATTCAGGCTTCTTGTCTTGCAGAACTAATCATTCAATTAACATGTAAAGGGGTCGAAGAATAGTAAAAGATTTTTATATTTCATAGCCTTACTCGATACGTCGATTGGATCACGTAAAATATCGGACATTAATTGCATCTACATCTTCAGACCTTAAATATATAATTGCAACAACATATTTAATAGCGTTTTAATAACATTTTTCTAATTGTTTATATCTATGTCTAATAAATATATATTAATCGAATAAGTTGCTTTACCAAAGAATAAAAGTATCTGAGGCTTACAAATCGGAGCATTACATAACAAACGTGCATCACATATATAATATTACATGTAACAAAAGATGAAGACCAAAAAGATCGTACATAAGTTGAATCCACAATGCGGTCATAGAGATACAGAAACGGCAAAAATTCCAAACAATAATTTAAAAAATTCAAAAAGGGGGGAATGAAAATCCATCTCCTTGACGATGATAAGGAACAAGTCTGCCTCATGCACTATAATATCCCAAACAGCCAGCGATTGGCACGCCAATGACAACGGATGGAACGAATTCCGTGACAGAACTGTGCTAACAAAGTGCTTGAAGGAGTATGTGTAGTATGTATGCGTGTTCAGGAGGTTACGAACAAAGTGTAGAAGTCAAGAATCTTTTGAAGAGCTTTTTTATTTCTTGTTTTCCCGAGGAATTCTCTGCGGAGACTGCTGTCTTGCAGTTTTCCTATTTTCCTCGTAGGCGCGTTACATACCTCGCGCCTGTTGATTGGATATTCCCTATCTTAAGCCACCGCCTTCTTAGAGACGAGTGGTGGTGTTTCTGGTGGGGGCTTACTTTGTATGTTACCATATTTGGTTATGTAGCGAGATTTCCGCTGGGCCTAATACCTGCGCCGGGTGACCAAGGGTAGCCTGGCCTCGGGCAGTGGGCCCTTCGGAAATCCCCGGTTTATGGCTTCCGCATGTGCCATCGAGGCCGTTAGAGAAAGTTAATTACTGCATGTCTGGAAAATGTTAAAAGTTTAAAACGGTTCCTCAAAAATGGCTTTATTGCTGCGCATACCCTAAACCGTGCTAGCCGTTTGTAGCGAAAGGTCTTCTATTGTACCATACTGCTAGCCGCTACATGCTCCTACTCAGCTTTCGAAATGGCATACTGTTAGTGCTGGGGCGGCATTCGTATCACGGCACTATTAAAGCACCGAAATATAGCATACGGGCTACACGGCCGTGACAATGACACTATCAGCTCACCATAGCTACACGCGTGGTTGCGGCGTAGGCCGACATTTACTAATGGGGAAGCTGTTTCCATAAAAATTATAAGCAAATATGAAAAATGACTAAACTGCGCAATTTATTTATTTTGATTCCAAAATAGATATACCGGCTCAAAACAAAGATATAAGAACTCGATTTTATTATTTTCTATAAACTAGCTCGATACGGCGATTTCTTCCATAAAGTCGATAATTACTTTGTCATAAAAATATATACACTTATTTTATATATATTTTCTTCAATTTATTGTTACAAATTCATGCAATTGAGGGTTACATTAAATACGATGAGAGCATGTTATTTCAAAAAGTACACAAGGCGAAATTAGGGACGCAACAGCATGAATTTTTATTTTATAAGTAATATTTTTTTTATAAATAATATTTTTAGTCTATGATGGATTGAAAGAAATATATACGACTCGCTCAATAACTATAAATATAGGAAAACGACCATCAAAATGTCTATCAATACTCATATGCTGAACATCTACTGACATCTAACGGTTCTAATTTGTATGAAAGCACAGGTTCCCCATTGCCAAATGTGATCCTGCGTCATTGCTGAGGAGATTCATGAATGGGACGATGATACGCGTGTCACCATGGTGCTGGTGCTGCGCGATTCGCTTGTCTAGAACGTGCTGGTAACACGTTATGGCATTTTAGTTAACGAATCCGGTCACAGATGACTACGAATCAGTTGACACTCCTCGGAAGTGGCAATATAATGCCGGCATGGTGTCGCTACCATCTTGCCGTTTGTTATCTGGGATACTTTTTAGTGCATTATTCGGAATTGAATTTGAACATATAGCTACTTAATCGCGAATTTGTATGTGCTGTGACGTGGTGACGTCACAAGGCTCGCTCACCCCCCCCCCCCCCTGCTTCGGTTAGACTAGCTCGCAGAACACCACCCATGCGAGAAGCGCGACACGGACCATCGCGATAGCTGTATTTGCGAGAAGCGTGAGGTACGCGATGGTAGAACCTTTACCCCTTCCCCATTTTTCTCCTCTCTCTCTCTCTCTCTCTCTCTCTCTCTCTCTCTCTCTCTCTCTCTCTCTCTATCTATCTATCTATCTTAAGGATTAGACTGGCGAGCTGATGGAAGAAACGACCCAGAAGACGCCCCTTCATCGGATAAGAAGATCGCTGGGTCGCGGAAGGGCTGTGCGCCAAGGTAGTGGGACGGGCTCAACTGTGGAAGAGTCGGAAAGCGAGTAAGAGAAGAAGATCCTAAAATCCAAGGAATATTATCCAAGTCCCTGCGAAGATATGATCGCTGCTATCGTCCATGGAGACACATAGGATGGTTTTCGGCTGTGAGAAGAACCTCCCCCCTCCCCCCCCCCCCTAAACACACTAAAAGAGAAGTTTAAGATTACAGCGGACCTGCAGGTGAGCCGTGGAAATCGCGGCGCGCGATATGCGCCGCAGTTCAAATGATCAGGAGGACCCCCCCCCCCCAGAAACACCCGTGGGGCGAGAAGAGAAGATCCCTGAAATCCACCGATCGATGCCCCGAACAATACCGAAGCGTATAGTCTACCCCACCAAGGAGCCCTACGGAGGATCTAGGAGATCCGAGGACCACTAGTGGATTCATTGAGCGAGCGAGTTAGCAAGCGGCGAGCCGGATTTGATAAGCGAGCGGTTTTGAGAACGAGAGAAAGTAAAGGAGAGAGAGAGAGAGAGAGAGAGAGAGAGAGAGAGAGAGAGAGAGAGAGAGAGAGAATCAGAATTCAGGAGCCTGAAAAAGAGAGCGTGAGTACTTATATGCTAAAGCGTCCCATTTTTCCTGCCGCATTTCTGATATTGTGTATTGTAGTCGAGATAATATAAAAAGAAGCCGTGATTTCAGTATCCCGCTACCCGAATTTGCGCATTCGGTTAGACGTAGCCGAAAGAAGGAGCATTTCGAAGTTTCGAGGATTGTTCTGCCCCGGGTTTCATCGGGTTGCGTAGTCCATTAGTTTTTGCTACTTCCTGAGTAGCTGGTGCCCAAAAAGTCCTAGCCTCGCAGCTTCGAAATACCCCCTGGTTAGGCAATTATCTTGTTCTTTTACTTTGCGTTGGCGAATCCGCGGAAAGTGTAAGCACGCCGATATTTTGTACATCTACATAACACCGGATTGAAACTGGTATATACCCTTTATTACTGGTATAATTACCTCTTCTTGCGAATTGTAACGGGAACACCGTCACAATATTAAACATCGTAACATTAATTTTAACTCTGTTCATCATTGCTGATATAAAATTGCACAGTACAGAGGGCCCATCCGTTGATGAAAATAGTTTCTTTGTAAGTGTAGGTATGTTGGACATTTGATGGTTACCTTCATTTTTTAAAATGAATTGGTATGTTCATTCTTCCGTAATACGATAGAGCATTTTAAATGCATTTTCACTGTGAATAAACACTGTTCGAAGGGCATTTTAATAGTTTGCAGGATAAGTGAAACATGATAAGATTAGTATTGACAAATCGGTTTGATTACAAAACGTTTGGTTAGACTGTTCTTTGTGTCGTCCGTTTCAAAGTAAGTTCTCAGATTCTCAGTTCTACGTTTAAAGCTGTGTGTTCCATATATCTATTTAAAGTGATGGTCTCTATCAGTTGTGACGCAAACCTATCTACAGTATGTCAGGGAAGCTCGAAGGGATTAATTACCCAAATGCTTTAAGATGTAAAATGTACTTTAATCTAAAGCGATCTATCGTTACAAGGTATCCACTAACGTACAACTTTTAACGGGCTCGCGAACGCAAAAATAATCACCGAAACGGGGGGTATTTCGAAACTGCGAGTCCTTGTTTCTAGGGCGTCAGCTGCACAGAAAGCTGCAAAAAAATAGTCTACATGACCCCAGGAAATCCGGGGCGGAACAACCCTCGAAACTTCGAAATGCTCCTCCTCTCGACTACGCCCAGCCGAGTATACACACTCGGGTCGTGGGATACTGAAGTGACGGCTTCTTTATTTATCGCCTCTACGTGGGTTTATCTAACACGAGCTATGGGAAACTACGTAACACGTCGCGAATGACCGGGGATCGCCACCCGTTTCACGATATAAGATACAATACACAATATGCGATACAAGAAATGCGGCATGAATATGGGACGCTATAGCGAATTAGCTCTCGCCATCGCGTTGCATGGATAAGTAGAATCCACATTCTTTTGAAATGCAGAAACACATAGGCATAATGGTACGCATAGAAGAATACAGCATACATACTACGGAACGCTGAAATTGGTTGCGCCATCGCATTGCATGCAGCATTAGAACTCTATTGCATTGACAAGCGGACCCATTAAAGGGCAATCCTATTGCATGGAATTGTGAACTTCACATTCTAATGAAGTATGATATCAGATAAGCATAGTGCCATGCATAGAGGATACCATCTTACATACTTTCAGACGCTGAAATGAGATATGCCATTGCATTGCATGCAAGACTAGAAATCAACTGCTTCGACGAGCAGACACTATAAAGCGCCATCTAGTTACATAGAATTGTAGAATTCACATTCTTTCAAATCGTAGAAGTAGACAGGCATAACTCCATGCATAGAAGTATACAACTTACTTACACTGGAACACTGGAGTGAGATGAGCCATCGCATTGCATCGAGCACTATAACACCATTGCTTTGATACGTAGAACCATTGTAGTCCAACCCTGTTGCATGGAACTGTAGAATTCACATACTTTTGAAGTGTAGAAGCAAATAAGTATAGCGCGTTGCATTGAATATTACATCTTATCGTGTGGCATTGAAATCAGATACGGCATCACGTTGAATGAAGCATTAGAACCCTATTGCACCGATATGTGGACACTTTGAAACGGTATCCCGTAGCAAGGAAGTTTGGAGTTTACATTCTTTTGAAGTGTTGACGAGATATACATCACGCGTCGCATTGATACTACATCTTATCATGAGATATAGAAATGAGATGCAATGTGGCGTTGTATGAACCATTAGAACTCCATTGCTTCTACCTCCATCGCAACTACCTACTGACGAAGTGTGGGATTTACGTTCTTTCGAAGTCTTGACGAGATTTACATAACCCGTTGCAGTGATATTACATCTTATCATGAGACATAGAAATGAGATGCGGTATCGCGTATTGTGAAGCATTTGAATTCTACTGCTTCAATCCGTATACATTAAGAAACGCTATTCCGTAGCAACGAAGTGTGGCATATTCATTCTTTTGAAGTGTTGACGAGATGTACATGACGCATTACATTGAATATTACACTTTATCATGAGACATTTTTAAATGAGATGCGATATCGCGTTTTATGAGGAATTAGAACTCTATTGCTTCAATATCTAGGAATTTAGAAACGCTATTCCGTAGCAAGCAAGTGTGGCATCTACTCTCTTTTGAAGTGTAGAACGGATATACATAACGCTATTACGTCGCAAGGAAGTGTGGGATTTACAAACTTTTGAAGTGTTGACGAGATATACGCATCACGTTGCATTGACATTACATCTTATCATGAGGCATAAGATGGAGATACTATATCGCGCTTTATAAAGGGTTAGAACTGTATTGCTTCGATACATACACATCTAAATCCGCAGTTCCGTAGCAAGCAAGGGCGACATTTACATTATTTTTAGGTGTAAACGAGATATACATAACGCGTTGCACTGAATGTTACATGTTATCGTGACACATAGGAATGTGATGCGATATCTCATTTCTATGTCTCGTCAAAACTTCAAGAGAATGCAGATCCCACACATCCTTGCAACGGCATTGCGTTTCTAGATGTCTACGTTTCGAAGCAATAGAGATCTAAAGCTTCATAAAACGCGATATCGCATCTCATTTTTATGTTTCATGATAAGATATAATATTCATTGTGATGTGTCGTGTATACCTCGCATACACTACAAATGAATGTAAATGCGACACTTCCTTGCTAAGAAATAGCGATGGCAGATGTCTACGTATCGAAGCAATAGAGTTCTAATGCTTCTTAAAACGAGATATCGCTCCTCATTTCTATGTTTCATGATAAGATATAATATTCATTGTGGAGTGTTATGTATACCTCGTATTCACTTCAAAGGAATGTAAATGCGACACTTCCTTGCAAGGAAATAGCGTCTGCAGATGTCTATGTATCCTAGCAATAGAGTTCTAATGCTTCTTAAAACGCGATATCGCATCTCATTTCTATGTCTCACTTCGCAATGAACATTACATCTTATCATGAAACATAGAACTGAAATGTGATATCGCGTTAAAAGAAGCATTATAACTGTATTGCTTCGATACGTAGACTTCTGGAAACGCATTTCCTAGCAAGAACGTGTGGCATTTACATTCTTTAGAAGTGCATACGAGGTATACATAAGACTTCGCAAAAAATATTATGTCGTATCACGAAACATAGAAATGAGATGCGATATCGCGCATTGAGAAGCACTAGAACTCTATTCCTTCGACAGGTGGATGTCTGGAAACGCTATTTCCTAGCAAGGATGTGTGGCATTTATATTCTTTTCATGTGTAGACAAGATATACAAAACCCTTCGCTTTGAATATTATATCTTATCATGAAACACAGGAATGAAATGCGATATTGCGTTTTAAGATGCATTAGAATTCTATTCCTTCGATACGTAGACATATGGAAACGCATCTCCTAGCAAGGAAGTGTGGCAATTACATTCTTTTGAAAGGAATAAGAGGTACACATGACACTTCGCAATGAAAATTATATCTCATCATAAAACATAGAATTTAGATGCGATATCTCATTAGAAGAAGCATTAGAACTCTATTGCTTCGATACGTAGACATTTGCCATCGCTATTTCCTATCAAGGAAGTGTCGCATTTACATTCTTTTGTAGTGAATACGAGGTATACATGACACTTCGCAATGAATATTATATCTTATCATGAAACATAGAAATGAAATGCGATATCGCGTTCTAAGAACGGTTAGCACTCTATTGCTTCGACACGTAGACATCTGCAAACGCTATTTCCTAGCAAGGAAGTGGCGCATTTACATTTTTTTGAAGTGAATACGTGGTATGCATGACACTTCGCAATGAATATAATATCTTATCATGAAACATAGAAGGGAGATGCGACATCTCGTCTTAAAATGCACCAGAAATCTATTGTTTTGATACGTAGACATCTGGAAACGCTATTTCATAGCAAGGAAGAGTCGCATTTACATTCTTTTCATTTGAATACGAGGTATACATGACACTTCGCAATGAATATTATATCTTATCATGAAACATAGAAATGAGATGCGGTATCGCGTTGCAAAAAGCATTAGAACTCTATTGCTTCGGAACATAGGCGTCTGGAAACGTTATTTCCTAGAAACGAAGTGTCGCATTTACATTCATTTGAAGTGTATGCGAGGTATACATGCCACTTCGCAATGAATATTATATCTTATCATGAAACATAGAATTGAGATGCGATATTGCGTTTTGATAAGCATTAGATCTGTAATGCTACGATAGGCAGACATCTGCAAGCACTATTTCCTAGCAAGGAAGTGCCGCATTTACATTCATTTGAATTGTACGCGAGGTATACATGACACATCGCAATGAATATTATATCTTATCGTGAAACATAGAAATGAGATGCGGTGTCTCGTTTTAAGAAGCATTGGAACTCCATTGCTTCGATACGTAGACATCTGCAAACGCTATTTCCTAGCAAGGAAGTGTCGCATTTACATTCATTTGAAGTGTATGCGAGGTACAAGTGACACATCGCAATGAATATTATATCTTATCATGTAACACAGTAATGAGGTGCGCTATCGCGTTTTAAGAAACATTAGAATTCTATTGGTACGATACGTAGACATCTGCAGACGCTGTTTCCTCACAAGAAAGTTTCGCGTTTACATTCATTTGAAGTGTATGCGAGGTATACATGATACTACGCAATGAATATTATATCTTATCATGAAACATAGAAATGAGATGCGATCTCGCGTTTTGAGAAGCATTAGAACTCTAATGCTACGATACGTAGACATTTGCAAACACAATTTCCCGGCAAGAAAGTGTCGCGTTTACATTCTTTTGAAGTGAATACGTGGTATACATAACACTCCACTATGAATATTATATCTAATCATGAAACATAGAAATGAGATGCGAAATCGCGAATTAGCAAGCTTTAAAAATCTATTGCTTCGATACGCAGACATCTGCAAATGCTACTTCGTAGGAAGGAAGTGTTGCATTTACATTCTTTTGAAGTGAATACGAGGTATACATAACACACCACAATGAATATCATATATTATCATGAATCATAGTAATGAGTAGCGATATCGCGTTTTGAGAAGCATTAGAACTCTAATGCTACGATACGTTGATATCTGCAAACGCTATTTCCAAGCAAGGAAATGTCGCATTTACATTCCTTTGAAGTGAATACGAGGTATACATAACACTCCACAATGAATATTATATCTTATCATGAAACATAGAAATGAGGAGCGATATCTCGTTTTAAGAAGCATTAGAACTCTATTGCTTCGATACGTAGACATCTGCCATCGCTATTTCTTAGCAAGGAAGTGTCGCATTTACATTCATTTGTAGTGTATGCGAGGTATACACGACACATCACAATGAATATTATATCTTATCATGAAACATAAAAATGAGATGCGATATCGCGTTTTATGAAGCTTTAGATCTCTATTGCTTCGAAACGTAGACATCTAGAAACGCAATGCCGTTGCAAGGATGTGTGGGATCTGCATTCTCTTGAAGTTTTGACGAGACATAGAAATGAGATATCGCATCACATTCCTATGTGTCACGATAACATGTAACATTCAGTGCAACGCGTTATGTATATCTCGTTTACACCTAAAAATAATGTAAATGTCGCCCTTGCTTGCTACGGAACTGCGGATTTAGATGTGTATGTATCGAAGCAATACAGTTCTAACTCTTTATAAAGCGCGATATAGTATCTCCATCCTATGCCTCATGATAAGATGTAATGTCAATGCAACGTGATG
The DNA here is from genome assembly GCF_050948175.1 of Xylocopa sonorina. Classification (NCBI taxonomy): domain Eukaryota; kingdom Metazoa; phylum Arthropoda; class Insecta; order Hymenoptera; family Apidae; genus Xylocopa; species Xylocopa sonorina. The sequence goes on from NC_135205.1 coordinate 839,134, forward strand.
CGTATATCTCGTCAACACTTCAAAAGTTTGTAAATCCCACACTTCCTTGCGACGTAATAGCGTTATGTATATCCGTTCTACACTTCAAAAGAGAGTAGATGCCACACTTGCTTGCTACGGAATAGCGTTTCTAAATTCCTAGATATTGAAGCAATAGAGTTCTAATTCCTCATAAAACGCGATATCGCATCTCATTTAAAAATGTCTCATGATAAAGTGTAATATTCAATGTAACGCGTTATGTACATCTCGTCAACACTTCAAAAGAATGAATATGCCACACTTCGTTGCTACGGAATAGCGTTTCTTAATGTATACGGATTGAAGCAGTAGAATTCAAATGCTTCACAATACGCGATACCGCATCTCATTTCTATGTCTCATGATAAGATGTAATATCACTGCAACGGGTTATGTAAATCTCGTCAAGACTTCGAAAGAACGTAAATCCCACACTTCGTCAGTAGGTAGTTGCGATGGAGGTAGAAGCAATGGAGTTCTAATGGTTCATACAACGCCACATTGCATCTCATTTCTATATCTCATGATAAGATGTAGTATCAATGCGACGCGTGATGTATATCTCGTCAACACTTCAAAAGAATGTAAACTCCAAACTTCCTTGCTACGGGATACCGTTTCAAGGTGTCCACATATCGGTGCAATAGGGTTCTAATGCTTCATTCAACGTGATGCCGTATCTGATTTCAATGCCACACGATAAGATGTAATATTCAATGCAACGCGCTATACTTATTTGCTTCTACACTTCAAAAGTATGTGAATTCTACAGTTCCATGCAACAGGGTTGGACTACAATGGTTCTACGTATCAAAGCAATGGTGTTATAGTGCTCGATGCAATGCGATGGCTCATCTCACTCCAGTGTTCCAGTGTAAGTAAGTTGTATACTTCTATGCATGGAGTTATGCCTGTCTACTTCTACGATTTGAAAGAATGTGAATTCTACAATTCTATGTAACTAGATGGCGCTTTATAGTGTCTGCTCGTCGAAGCAGTTGATTTCTAGTCTTGCATGCAATGCAATGGCATATCTCATTTCAGCGTCTGAAAGTATGTAAGATGGTATCCTCTATGCATGGCACTATGCTTATCTGATATCATATTTCATTAGAATGTGAAGTTCACAATTCCATGCAATAGGATTGCCCTTTAATGGGTCCGCTTGTCAATGCAATAGAGTTCTAATGCTGCATGCAATGCGATGGCGCAACCAATTTCAGCGTTCCGTAGTATGTATGCTGTATTCTTCTATGCGTACCATTATGCCTATGTGTTTCTGCATTTCAAAAGAATGTGGATTCTACTTATCCATGCAACGCGATGGCGAGAGCTAATTCGCTATAGCGTCCCATATTCATGCCGCATTTCTTGTATCGCATATTGTGTATTGTATCTTATATCGTGAAACGGGTGGCGATCCCCGGTCATTCGCGACGTGTTACGTAGTTTCCCATAGCTCGTGTTAGATAAACCCACGTAGAGGCGATAAATAAAGAAGCCGTCACTTCAGTATCCCACGACCCGAGTGTGTATACTCGGCTGGGCGTAGTCGAGAGGAGGAGCATTTCGAAGTTTCGAGGGTTGTTCCGCCCCGGATTTCCTGGGGTCATGTAGACTATTTTTTTGCAGCTTTCTGTGCAGCTGACGCCCTAGAAACAAGGACTCGCAGTTTCGAAATACCCCCCGTTTCTGTGATTATTTTTGCGTTCGCGAGCCCGTTAAAAGTTGTACGTTAGTGGATACCTTGTAACGATAGATCGCTTTAGATTAAAGTACATTTTACATCTTAAAGCATTTGGGTAATTAATCCCTTCGAGCTTCCCTGACATACTGTAGATAGGTTTGCGTCACAACTGATAGAGACCATCACTTTAAATAGATATATGGAACACACAGCTTTAAACGTAGAACTGAGAATCTGAGAACTTACTTTGAAACGGACGACACAAAGAACAGTCTAACCAAACGTTTTGTAATCAAACCGATTTGTCAATACTAATCTTATCATGTTTCACTTATCCTGCAAACTATTAAAATGCCCTTCGAACAGTGTTTATTCACAGTGAAAATGCATTTAAAATGCTCTATCGTATTACGGAAGAATGAACATACCAATTCATTTTAAAAAATGAAGGTAACCATCAAATGTCCAACATACCTACACTTACAAAGAAACTATTTTCATCAACGGATGGGCCCTCTGTACTGTGCAATTTTATATCAGCAATGATGAACAGAGTTAAAATTAATGTTACGATGTTTAATATTGTGACGGTGTTCCCGTTACAATTCGCAAGAAGAGGTAATTATACCAGTAATAAAGGGTATATACCAGTTTCAATCCGGTGTTATGTAGATGTACAAAATATCGGCGTGCTTACACTTTCCGCGGATTCGCCAACGCAAAGTAAAAGAACAAGATAATTGCCTAACCAGGGGGTATTTCGAAGCTGCGAGGCTAGGACTTTTTGGGCACCAGCTACTCAGGAAGTAGCAAAAACTAATGGACTACGCAACCCGATGAAACCCGGGGCAGAACAATCCTCGAAACTTCGAAATGCTCCTTCTTTCGGCTACGTCTAACCGAATGCGCAAATTCGGGTAGCGGGATACTGAAATCACGGCTTCTTTTTATATTATCTCGACTACAATACACAATATCAGAAATGCGGCAGGAAAAATGGGACGCTTTAGCATATAAGTACTCACGCTCTCTTTTTCAGGCTCCTGAATTCTGATTCTCTCTCTCTCTCTCTCTCTCTCTCTCTCTCTCTCTCTCTCTCTCTCTCTCTCTCTCTCTCTCTCTCTCTCTCCTTTACTTTCTCTCGTTCTCAAAACCGCTCGCTTATCAAATCCGGCTCGCCGCTTGCTAACTCGCTCGCTCAATGAATCCACTAGTGGTCCTCGGATCTCCTAGATCCTCCCGATCCTCTTCTCGCCCCACGGGTGTTTCTGGGGGGAGGGGGGGGGTCCTCCTGATCATTTGAACTGCGGCGCATATCGCGCGCCGCGCTTTCCACGGCTCACCTGCAGGTCCGCTGTAATCTTAAACTTCTCTTTTAGTGTGTTCAGGGGCGGGGGGAGGGGGGAGGTTCTTCTCACAGCCGAAAACCATCCTATGTGTCTCCATGGACGATAGCAGCGATCATATCTTCGCAGGGACTTGGATAATATTCCTTGGATTTTAGGATCTTCTTCTCTTACTCGCTTTCCAACTCTTCCACCGTTGAGCCCGTCCCACTACCTTAGCGCACAGCCCTTCCGCGACCCAGCGATCTGCTTATCCGATGAAGGGGCGTCTTCTGGGTCGTTTCTTCCATCAGCTCGCCAGTCTAATCCTTAAGATAGAGAGAGAGAGAGAGAGAGAGAGAGAGAGAGAGGAGAAAAATGGGGAAGGGGAAAAGGTTCTACCATCGCGTACCTCACGCTTCTCGCAAATACAGCTATCGCGATGGTCCGCGTCACGCTTCTCGCATGGGTGGTGATCCGCGAACTAAGCTAAGTGAAGCAGAGGGGGGGGGGGCGAGCCTTGTGACCTCACCACGTCACAATATATTCCTTATAATATATTTTGTTTTCTGTAATTTAGCCAAGAAACAGTGTTCACGATATCGGCAGATGAATGTACTTGTCTTAGAATTACAAGAGCCGACAATATCGAAAGTAGAATATTTTTTTGCTCCGCTGACCGAATCACTGGAAATGTTAAGTAAAGTGCGTGCCCTTCAAAACAGTCAGATGCAAATTACGATACAACGTTTCCAAGAAATGGTACGTATCACTCTTTTTCCATCTCCGTTTTTTTAATCAAAGTAAATTTAATTGAAATATCCGCAAAATTTAAAGCCAAAAAAGTTATTATAATCTTATGCAACATATATGATGGTGATAAAGGATAAGTATATGGAACTGAGAATAGAAAGTAGCGAGCAGAAAAAGAAACTGATAGAACTGCAAAGTAGATCGATACATCCCTCAAATGATGCTTCTACGTCCATAAAATCTGTTTAATAAACAACTATTGTAAAAATCAGGTATAATCAATATTATTCCTGCTCAAAAGCTATAATAGAATTGGATCGAAAGTATAAAATAAACCAGGAATTTATATCAATGCATTCTATGCTATGCAAAGGCAAATATTTCAAACAGAAAAAATGTATTACTTACAAATTACTTATGTTCGTAGAGATCTTACTAATTCAGGCTTCTCGTCTTGCAGAACTAATCATTCCTTTAACATGGAAAGGGGTTGTGGAATAGGAAAAGGTTTTCATATTTCATAACCTTACCCGATATGTCGATTGGATCATATAACTCGGGACACTAATTCCATCTACACCTTTAGACATTAAATATATAATTGCAACAACACATTTAATACCGTTTTAATAGCATGGCCTAATTACTTACATCTATGCCTAATAAATATATGTTAATAGAATAAATTGCTTTACCAAAGAGTAAAAGAATCTGAGGACTACAAATTTGAGCATTACATAACAAAAGTGCATTACATATATAATGTTACATATAGCTGTAGCGGCTAGCAGTATGGTACAATAGAAGACCTTTCGCTACAAACGGCTAGCACGGTTTAGGGTATGCGCAGCAATAAAGCCATTTTTGAGGAACCGTTTTAAACTTTTAACATTTTCCAGACATGCAGTAATTAACTTTCTCTAACGGCCTCGATGGCACATGCGGAAGCCATAAACCGGGGATTTCCGAAGGGCCCACTGCCCGAGGCCAGGCTACCCTTGGTCACCCGGCGCAGGTATTAGGCCCAGCGGAAATCTCGCTACATAACCAAATATGGTAACATACAAAGTAAGCCCCCACCAGAAACACCACCACTCTTCTCTAAGAAGGCGGTGGCTTAAGATAGGGAATATCCAATCAACAGGCGCGAGGTATGTAACGCGCCTACGAGGAAAATAGGAAAACTGCAAGACAGCAGTCTCCGCAGAGAATTCCTCGAAAAAACAAGAAATAAAAAAGCTCTTCAAAAGATTCTTGACTTTTACACTTTGTTCGTAACCTCCTGAACACGCATACATACATACTACACATACTCCTTCATTGGTGACCCCGACGTGATACGTTCAAACAGTGTAAAGTCTTAAGCAAGTGTCCAGTGAATAAGTTATAACCTCATCAACAATGGCTACAAGAAAGAACGCAGCCGCTGCAGCCAACACTAGTCTAAGCACAGAACACACAAGTGTAGTGGAATCGAATCGTTTCGCCATTCGCGTGCCGCCGTTTTATCCAGAGCATCCTAGCCTATGGTTTAACCAGCTAGAGGCTCAGTTTGCTCTGAATGGCGTGGTTGCAGACCACACCAAATTCTACTACGTCGCAGCGCAGCTCGAGACGAAGTACGCGAAGGAGGTTCAGGACATTATTTCCAACCCCCCAGAATCGGAGAAATATGAGACGCTAAAGGCTATGCTAACACAGCGTCTATCATCGACGCAGAACCAGAGGATCCAACAGCTCTTGGAAAAAGAAGAGATGGGCGACAGGACGCCGTCGCAATTTCTCAGACATATGAGAAATTTAGCAGGTACGACGGTCACCGACGACTTCCTGCGCACGTTGTGGGCTGGTCGCCTTCCGGCCATGACCCGCGCAATTGTGAATGCCCAAACGGACTTGCCTCTAACGAAAATAGCCGAGATCGCGGATCAAATACACGAGGGCGCACCGAAGAGCGAAACCGCCGTAGCCAGCGTTACCTCGGACACAGCCATCAACCAGCTAATGCAGAAATTACAGAGCTTGGAGACACGGATCGAGGAATTATCAAGGGCACGACCTCGAGATAGGCGGAGCGGCTATCACTGGCACCGGTCGCGATCAGGAAGCGCACGGCGACGCAGATCCCCATCTGCAAATAAAACCTGCTGGTACCATCGGAGATTCGGTAAAGAATCGACGAAATGCGTGCCGCCTTGCAATTTTAACCAGGCGGGAAACGAGCAGGGACGCCACTGAGTGCGGCTATCAGTGAGGGTCCACAAACCAGCCGTTTCTTCGTAGCTGATAGGGTCAGCAAGGAAGAATTCCTCATCGACACCGGCTCGGATCTGTGCGTGTACCCACGTGCACGAGTTAAAGACCGAGTCGAGAAGACACCCTATGAGCTATACGCGGCAAACAGCTCGGTCATCGCAACCTACGGAGTGAGGACATTCAATCTGGACCTCGGACTTCGCCGCGCCTTCCCCTGGAAGTTCATCGTCGCGGACGTCACGAGGCCAATCATCGGTGCAGACTTCCTCACTCATTATGGGCTGCTGATCGACTTGCGTAACAGACGGCTATTGGACCAGACGACATCGCTGAGCTCGGGAGGACGAATTATAGCGGACAGCACACAGTCCGTAAAAACAATCATAGGGAGTTCTCCCTACGACCTCCTCCTGGCAGAGTATGCCACGATCACGCGACCCACAGCAGTGACACCGCAGGTAAAGCACGACATAGTGCATCATATAAACACAACCGCCGGGCAACCCGTATTTTGCAAACCGCGCCGCTTAGCACCGCAGCTATTTAAAATCGCGCGTGCGGAGTTCGAAGATCTCCTGCGCCAAGGTCACATCCGTCCGTCGAAAAGCCAATGGGCTTCAGCCCTACACATGGTTCCGAAGAAAGACAACGGATGGAGACCTTGCGGAGACTATCGGGCTCTAAACGCTAGAACTGTACCGGATAGATACCCGATCCCACACATCGAGGATTTTACGCGCACGTTGTCAGGAAACGTAATCTTTTCAACGTTAGATTTAGTTCGCGCGTACCATCAAATACCAGTAAATCCGGCTGACGTCGAAAAAACGGCGATAACCACACCTTTCGGATTATACGAATACGCCTCAATGCCGTTTGGATTGAGAAACGCGGCACAAACGTTCCAACGTTTTATAGACACGGTTCTGAGAGGGCTCGATTTTTGTTACGCGTATCTCGACGATATATTAATAGCGTCGAAAAACGAGTCCGAACACCGAGAGCACGTCCGACAGGTTTTCGCTCGTTTACAACAATACGGTGTCGTGATAAATCCGACAAAATGCGTTTTCGCCGCGACAGAAGTAAGATTCCTGGGCTACGCAGTTAACAGTCAGGGAACAAAACCGCTACCCGACAAGGTCGAGGCCATAATGAAATTCCCAAAACCTACGATCGTGAAGCAATTACGTGGTTTCCTGGGAATGATAAATTTTTACCGGAGATTCATTCCCGACGCGGCGGTATTACAGGCTCCGTTAAATAAATTATTAACCGGAAAAAAATTAAAAAGCACCACGCCGATCGCGTGGACTAAGGAGACCGAATCGGCTCTCGAAAATCTAAAATCCGCGCTCGCAAAGGCAACTCTTTTGGCACATCCAGCCAACAACGCGCAACTTGCAATAATGGTAGACGCATCAGATTTCGCGTTAGGTGCTACGCTACAGCAGCGGCAAGGAAATTCGTGGCAGCCACTTGCCTTCCACACGAAATCCTTGTCGTCTGCACAAAGAAAATATAGCGCGTACGACCGTGAACTTCTCGCGATCTATTCCGCCGTAAAGCAATTCCGACATGCAATAGAAGGTCGTGTATTTACCATATACACTGACCATAAACCAATAACGTTCGCATTCAGACAAAAACCGGAAAAATCAACTCCAAGGCAATTTCGTTACTTGGATTACATAGCACAATTTTCTACCGATATCCGCCACATTAGCGGCAAGGATAACGAGGTAGCGGACGCGTTGTCGCGAATAGAAGTCATTTCCGCTCCAATAGACTTTGATAAACTCGCGGAATCTCAAAATACCGACCAGGAATTGAAAGAGCTCATGGCATCAGGCACATCGTTAAAATTAAAACGCGTAAAATTCACAACAAGTGAAGCGCATGTATACTGCGACGTAACAACAGATATTGTCCGCCATTTATTACAAAACCATACCGACGTCAGGCCTTTGCGTCAATTCACGGGCTCTCGCATCCGGGAGTGAAAACTACCGTAAAATTAGTTAAGGAACGCTTTATATGGCCGTCGATGGAACGCGATTGTCGCGAATGGGCGCGTAGTTGTCTAGACTGCCAACGCGCAAAAATCACGCGACATAACAGAACTCCGGTCGGCACGTACACTTTACCGTCTGCTAGATTCGAACACGTGAACATCGATTTAGTAGGCCCGCTACCGATTTCACGCGGATACAGATATTGCCTAACGTGCGTCGATAGGTATACGCGATGGCCAGAGGTCTTCCCTATCGAGAATATCGAGGCGGAGACCGTCGCGAGAACGTTCATTGCTGGCTGGGTCGCTCGTTTCGGTACGCCCTTACGTATCACCACTGATCAGGGCAGACAGTTCGAAAGCGAACTGTTCAAGCACTTAAATGTTTTTCTCGGGTCGACGCATTTAAGAACCACGGCATATCACCCAGCAGCGAACGGCCTCGTAGAACGCCTGCACAGACAGCTAAAGGCAGCAATCAGGTGTCATAACGATGAACGTTGGACTGATTCGCTGCCCATAGTGCTATTAGGCATAAGATCAGCATATCGCGACGATCTGGAGGCATCTACGGCCGAACTCGTATACGGACAAAACCTAAGATTACCGGGCGAATTCTTCAGTAATACAAAATCCGATAACCGCGAACCGCCCGATACAATTAAAGAACTTCGCGCACACTTCAGAGAAGTAAGACCAATTCCCGGAACTCGACACGGAGAGCGAAAAATATTTATCCACAAAGACCTGGAGACGTCTTCTCACGTCTTCGTCCGCGTCGATGCCGTCAAGCGACCGCTACAACATCCGTACGAAGGACCATTTCCGGTCGTGTCACGGGCAAATAAAACTTATGTAATACGGTTGAGAGGAAAGGATACCACAGTATCTGTTGACCGCCTCAAACCGGCTTACTCAATCAAAATAGAAGATGAGAACACCGTTACCGAACAAACTAGCGAGCCATACAACGAAATAAATAATAAAGAAAGCTCGCAACCAACTTGCACACAGGAACCTCTGCGAACGCGCTCAGGGAGACGGGTGAGATTCCCAGACCGCCTGCAGGTTGGTCGTTAGTGGCAATAGAGATAAGTAGTTAGTAAGTTTGTACATAGTAGGTAAGCATAATTTTAAGTTATCTGTTAAGCATAGCCACTAGCAAATAATATGTAAATATTGTAAGGTAACGTTTGCACTGGTAAGGGGGTGATGTAGCGGCTAGCAGTATGGTACAATAGAAGACCTTTCGCTACAAACGGCTAGCACGGTTTAGGGTATGCGCAGCAATAAAGCCATTTTTGAGGAACCGTTTTAAACTTTTAACATTTTCCAGACATGCAGTAATTAACTTTCTCTAACGGCCTCGATGGCACATGCGGAAGCCATAAACCGGGGATTTCCGAAGGGCCCACTGCCCGAGGCCAGGCTACCCTTGGTCACCCGGCGCAGGTATTAGGCCCAGCGGAAATCTCGCTACATAACCAAATATGGTAACATACAAAGTAAGCCCCCACCAGAAACACCACCACTCTTCTCTAAGAAGGCGGTGGCTTAAGATAGGGAATATCCAATCAACAGGCGCGAGGTATGTAACGCGCCTACGAGGAAAATAGGAAAACTGCAAGACAGCAGTCTCCGCAGAGAATTCCTCGAAAAAACAAGAAATAAAAAAGCTCTTCAAAAGATTCTTGACTTTTACACTTTGTTCGTAACCTCCTGAACACGCATACATACATACTACACATACTCCTTCATAGCAAAACATGAAGACCAAAAAGATCACATATAAGTTGAATCCACAATGCGGTCATAGAGATACAGAAACGGCAAAAATTCCAAACAATAATTAACAAAATTCAAAAAGGGAGGAGTTAAAATCCATCTCCTTGACGATGATAAGAAACAAGTCTGCCTCATGCACTACAATATCCCAAACAACCAGCGATTGGCACGCCAAGGACAACAGATGGAACGAATTCCGTGGCAGAACTGTGCAAAGACAATGCCCTTACTCAGTTCTCGCAACGGCATATTCTCAGTGCTGTGGCGACACGCGTATCACGGCACTATTAATGCACCGCGATATAGCACACGGGATACACGGTCGTGGCAATGACACTATCAGCTTACCGTAGCTACATGCGTGATAGTAGCGTAGGCTGACATTTACTAATGGGAAAACTGATTGCACAAAAATTATAAGCAAATATGTAAAATGACTAAACCAAGCAATTTACTTATTTTGATTCCAAAATAGATACACCGGCACGAAACAGAAATGTAAGAACTCGATTTTATTATTTTCTATAAACTAGCTCGATACGGCGATTTCTTCCATAAAGTCGCTAATTACTTTATCATAAAAATATATACATTTACTTTATATATATTTTCCACAATTCATCGTTACAAATTCATGCAGTTGAGGATTATATTAAATACGACGACAGCATGTCATTTAAGAAATTACACAAGGCGAAGTTAGAGACGCAACAGCATGAATTTGTATTTTGTAAGTAATACTGTTCTTACAAATAATATTTTTAGTTTATGACGGGTTGAGAGAAATATATATGACTCCCTCAATAACTATAAATATTGGAAAACAACTATCAAAATATCTGTCAATACTCGTATGTTGAACATCTAGTGACATCTAACGGTTTTAATTTGTATGAAAGCACAGGTTCCCCATTACCAAATGTGACCCAACCTCATTGCTGAGAAGATTCATGAACTGAGCGATGACACGTGTGTCACGATGGTGCTGGCGCTGCGCGATTCACACGGCGTGTTATGTTAGTCTAGAACGTGCTGGCTACAGGTTCTCACATTTTAACCAACGAATCCGGTCACAGATGGTTACGGATCAACTGACACTCCTCGGAAGTGACAATATAGCGCTGGTATGGTGGCGCCACCATTTTGTCATTCGTTATCCTGAATGCTTTTTAGAGCATTACTCGGAATTGAAGTGGACACATAGCTACTTAATCGCGAATTTGTACGAATGCGTACAATAAGAAAGGACTATTACATGGATAAATTGTAGAATTCCATTTGTAATTGATAATTAGATTATAAACATTTATATGCTTTTATCAGAAATTTAAATACGTCAAGATTGCAGTACGCAGGTGTGTAAATATCACTTTGCGATCTCATTTCATTTTGGCAGTTATACTTATATATAAGCATCTATCCAGGCATAAAGCTTGATAATCTTTCAACTATAAAATAATTATAAAACATTAGACTTTTTCCTGGCATTGGTCTATTTTATCATTTTCGGGACTTGTGAAGCAGCTAGAACTATAACAACAAAATACTTTATATCTTTGCTCATTGTTTTAAAAAAAATACTAAATATGAATAACTATGTTCATTTTATTATAAATGTATGAGTAAAGTATATATGAGTAAAGTATCTATGAGTAAAGTATATATCAATATATATATAATAAAATATTAAATACATAATTAAATATTTTCAAACGTGATTTGTTTAATTTTTATCATTTAACGTTACAAAATATAGTAGAAAAATATATAAAAATATATTTTACTTTTTTTTTTAATATTTAAAATATTTTATATTATCATATTAAACTTTTACAAAAAGTAACAAAATTTTTGTAGGTAGGGATGACTTTTCCTTAATTAGTTAATCTGTCGGTTTTTTTTAAGAAGACGATATTCAATTTTTCAAAGTAAGTTTCGACTTCAAATTGACCATTAATTTCTCTTATTTCATTGCTTTTCGTAGATCATCGCTAATTTCCAACTTTTCCATTACAACTTTGCCGATGCAAGTATTAATTTTCCGAAATATATGTAATATTATATTACTAGCAAACTTATTTTTCATTTCTAATTAATTTGAACGCAAAAAATATATTTCTTTCATGAGAAAGCATTGCGAGAAAATTTTGAGAATCCATTGTTAATGTTGTACCTAGTGGTTGACTAGGTTCTCCTCTCCATGCCACACATTTTTACCATTTTTAAGATCCAAGAACCGTGTACCAGCTTCGTCACCTTTGAAATTTACGAAATTTACATACTGTAAATTTTTTCAAATGTGATATTAATTAACTTCTGAATTATGGTTGCTTGGGCAATAAATCAGACTGATCTAGGACATGCTGTAATGTATGAAGACCAATAAATTTTTTTTAACATAATGAACAATAGATAATATTTGAGCTTACAGTTTTGTTAACGAACTCGCTATTTAAATTAATTTAGATGACAACTAATATTTGCATGATCATTTCCTCTGGTTTATCTGTACAATTTGTTTGTTCTTTTAAATTGTCATACATAATTATCCAAATCTATCTGTTTCAAATTCTCCTCTAGGAAGGAATCAGGCATCAATTTATCTGATCAATAATATTTATATTCTGGAAAATAAATTGATTTGTTTACTAGAATATAAATTATACATTCGTATATTAATTGTAAACCTTTATTTAATTATTCACATCTAGATTACACGCATAATGAGTAAAATCAGACATTCCTTCAGTTTTTTGATATCGCTTCATCAATTAAAGACTGATTAGTAACAGATTTACTGACTTCGCAAAATAAAAGTGTACATTGCATCAACCATTATTTCCAGCTTCCCACTATAAGTTTGTGATTCTGAACAAACTAACTTCTCCATCGCAGCCATCTGTACACCTGAAACAACGCGTGCGTAAGGCAATCTTAAATTGGGAGAATTATTTTTCTTAACAATGGAATTAGAAATATAAATAATTTACTGCAGTCTTTGACAAGACTGCATTCACAGCAATACCATCATTTTCATATTTATCGGCCCTTTCAAGAGCACACATTAACATTCCAAACTTGGATATTATATAATCGACACGAGTTTGAAATCATATTCGTTTAATTTTTATACTTAGTGGTGGGCTGATATTTATTATATGAGGATTTGTGCCTTTCCTTAAATATGGTAAGCATACCTTGGACCTGAAAATAAGTATAGTGTCATCTTAGTGAATTTTATTTCTACAACTAAAATAGAACTTTTATATGAACACTAGAAATGTTCCTCTAGAATTGATATTATTCATAAGATCATAATTTTTCACACCTATGGATTCTATGCCTGGTTAAAGTAATAGCGCTAGCATCGTTAACCTTTTCAGCACTGAGGTGTGTGACAAATGATTTTGTGAAAACTCATATGTGGCATTCGTTGTTGTCAGTCCGCTGGAGTCATCTCTGTGAAAACTGTTCAAGCTGTTCGCAATTCTGTTTCAGCAGTGATTGAAGAGATGGCGAAACGAGTCAATACATGCCTACGGATGGGTGTTTCCATTAAGAATAACTTATAAGTTACCGATGGATGGCGCTGCTGGCGGTCGGTTACTCACAATCGACCGACGGCTGGTGCTGCTGGTGCTCAATAATCCATAAATTATAGACGACTGGTGTTACCTACAACCGATAGCGCATGCTTTCACATACAGCTGGTGCAACCAATAGTAAGTGAAGCCTGCGGTCGATAACTTATGATATAATAACGGCTGGTATTGCCAATAGTCGGGAATTCAAGACCTATCGACGGATGGCATTGCCATCTGTCGGTAATCCATCTCTTACTTGGCTTCACTTAATATAACACCCACTAAACTTAATTTAAACCAACCTAACACAATCTAACATTACCTTTCATAAACATAAAAAAATCAAACCTACGCTTTCTTAAATCTAACCCAACATAACTAAGCAACCTACAAACATACCCAAACATAACCCAACCTAACATAACCTAGCGCAACTTAACTAAATCTAATATAACCACACTTCCATCTCGGGACGGAAGCAACTTTCGCAACTTTCCCAGGGATGAGGCTATGCAGTAAGCCTTCCACAGTTATGTAGTGGCAGAGATCCGCTCCAATTGAACGTTTATTCACGTAATATAATATAATAATCGGCGGGTTCAATCGGAGCGGGTCCACATGGAATACAGGAGCGCCTTCGGCTAAATGAAAACGAACAATCGGAAAAGAATAAAACTTTACTAACAAATCGTACGGAAATCAGATATTTCGACGCGTATCCAATATATATCTAACTAAAACGTAATTCGACAAATATAAAGGATAAGTGGAAATATTCATCAATATGTGACATATACAAATTAACGGATGCAAGGGAGTACACTCGATCTCGGGCTAGCGAGACTGAGGCACCATCATGATGTAACCGTATAACGCCGGTTCTGGGATGGTGCAGAGAGGAAATGTGGAGGATAGAGAGCATAAAATAACAACAACGTAACTAAAGAGAAATAAAAAGAAAATCTGTGGAAACATTGCATTTATTAAGAGGAAATCCTACGAATATCAAACAACAGATTATATATCATACTGTACCGACAACGATATAGACGATATCGTGAGAGAAAATAAGAAGTTCGAGAAACCTAAAACGAAAACAATACTTTAGACTAACGAATCAATATCACTCATTCCAGCAAGCTTAATGGAAAACGCATGACTACGAATCGGTTAGAGTATAAGGTAGATGCTGGTCGCGGTTTAAGTGGTCCTGGGAGTCCCTCGCCAGCATCAGGGCAGGCAGTAGGATGGTGAAGGGCCTGCAGCCCCCCCCCCCCCCAGCCCTCACCGACAGAGTGACTGAGGCTGCTGTGCATATGCTGCTGAAAGGTAATGCTGGCTTGCGATTCGGAATCAGCTCCATTGGGTCCTGGCAGAAGATTAAAGGTTGGGTAGGCGGTTTAGAGACCCCAGTCGATGACACAAAAGGATGGGAAAATAGAAATGTATACGAAATGCATATATAAAGTAGAAAAAGAAAGCCTCGGAAGGCACAGACACGAAAGGAGAAGCATCAGGAGCCGAAGTAAGGGAACCAAAAAGAAAGAGCAGGATAATGGAAAAGCTGCCGATAAGAATAACGTCCTCACTTTCAAATGATAAATATTATGAGCGAGGATACGACGATGATAATAACATATTAGAAAACATTAATGGGAAACATCAGGCATATAAAAAAAAAACTGAGATCGAACACTTGATCGAACTAGTTGCGAACGGCACAGAGAAAAATGAAACAATTAAAGAAGCAGTACGCATTAGAGGATAAACAACGGGATGAGGAAAAGTAGAAGAAACGACAGAAATACGAAAAGATGACGCAAGAAAATGGAGAGCGGAAGATATAATCCTGGAATTTAACAAGAAAACAGGTATAGAGAACAAAATAAAGGAGACGAAAGGAACTCAGGGAAAAGAATTCGAAGAAACATATACGAGTGCCAGTATAATGCTCCAACTAAGGGACATATACCCGTTAGGTGACTAGAGAAGAAATGAAGGAGTACATAAAACGAACATTGAAAATAATGGAAAGAATGGTTAAGATAGCTAAACAGACGTGGAGAGGCAACCGAGTCGCTTTAGTTGAATTTGGGCAGGAATACAGGAAAGAACTGGAGAAGGTCAAACGATTCAGAATAGCATTAACACCTTGTTCCTGCAAAGTGCTACCGAGAATAGGGAGGTGCTTCAAATGCCATAAACTGGGACATATCAGCAGAAATTGCGAAGAAGTCAAAGATAATAAGGGAATCTGCAGAAGATGCGGATTCCAGATTTACACGATAATCGGTTGCATTGCGAATAAACCGAAATGTATCATCTGTTGCGAGACAGGAAAAAGGATCCGTACATCAGACACGTTACCGGAGCTTTAATTGTTTGGCCTGCAGAAAGGCATTGATAGAAAAGAACGAGAAACAAACATGGAATTAAAAGTCCTACAAATCGATCTGAACAGATGCCGAATCGCACAAGAAATCATGCAGAAAATATAAGAATACTGACTGCAATACGGTAACGCTCCGATATGGATAACTGGCGTTAATCGAAAATGTTGCACATATGGCACCACGTACTCCTCGTCCGGAATCGTTCATGCAATGTTCAAAGGAACGAAAGATATAAGCTGCTACTTCTCGCCGAACAGGGACGGAAGGGAATCGAAGAATATATAAACGAATATATATAAACGAAATTGAGGTTAACATAGAAAAGGCAGAGGCAAACAGAATAATAATCGCAGGTGACCTAAACGAAAAATCGGTAATCTGGTGTAGTAAGAAGAACAACCATAGAGAGGAAAAGATCATCAAAATGGCTCTAAGAAACGATGTAATCGCGATGAATCCGAAAGAAGACTATACATACTTTTAGAACCGAAGCAAATCAAATATAGACATAATGTTGATAGGAGATTACTACATACCTTCTGAAGTACGAATTACGAGAATAACGAAGAGGGATTTGCAAGCCTCGATGGAAAGAAAGCGAACTGGGGCGATGCAAATAAGTGGTCGACTTACATAATATATAGATATTTATTTTTATTTAGGGGGGATGATCTATTTTTAAGTAACTAAAATATATGATAAATGTAATTATATAAACCAATTTCAAACATTTAATTAAAACATCATGAAATGATATGAAATTAGATAGGATTTTAGATGTAATGGAGAATCTTAAGGACATATTGTATTTAGAATTAACTAAAATACAAAATATGTATTAATATTTGCACCAATTTGAAGTATTTACTTGAAAAATCATGAAAGCATGTAACCCAACGAGTGGGGTTTAAAAGATTGTTGCGAGGAGCATGCGGTCCAGTGAGTGGGGACTCGCGTTTCGTGGTGGGACTAGCGGCGCGTCTTTCGTGTTTAACTTCTGAAATGGTATAATGAAGTAATATAGCATGAACTTACAATTACGTGTGTATTGTTCGTGTCTTGCATTGTTAACATGTGTAACTTGGATTGATGAATTCTTATATGCAGCAATACATTAGTCCGGATATAGTATATGTATGTATGTAAGAGGCTTAAAAGTAGAATACAGGTTCTGGTAAAGTCGGCTCCCTGAATTGGAAAAGTCCCCATTGAGGTAAAGGGATGCGACTGCCCTTTTTAGCAGGACGAAATCACTGATGCGAGGTAGACAAGGGTGTTCGCCTTTGGTGCGATCGAAGCAGATATGCTCGTTAGTGGGAGTGAGACAGTAGTGCTCGTCAGTGAGATTGAAACAGTGATGCCTCCTGTGAACGAGCCATGTATACTGGTCGGTTTGAGTGACAGAGCGGTAGTTGGTGCGTGTGAGCGCGTGCAGGGGTGCGCGCGTTAACGCTGCCGGTTACCGGTGCTGTAGACGAGCACGGCAGGTTGCCTGAGTCCAGGGGTTGATGATGCCAGTGCGAGAAGGCTCATGTGTGGAATGGGTGGCAGGCGCTACGCACGACGATACACTTAGAAGCCCTATCCCGTTGCATGAATTTGTAAAACTCACATTCCTTTCAGGAGCAGAGGCAGATATGTATAATGCAATGCATCGAACATTACAAATAACTTAACATCAAACGTTGAAATGAGATGAGCTCTCGCGTTGCATGAAGCATTCGAACTATCATGCATCGACACGCAGGCACAATGAAACACCATCACATTGCATGCAACCGTAGGATTCATAGGATTCGTAAGTATCGAAGAAATAGAGTTCTATCGCTTTATGTATCGTCATGACACATTTCACTCCAACATTTCAAAGCAAGTAAGTAGTAATGCCCTATGCAAAGCAATATGTGTGTCTGCTAGTCCTCTTCAGAAGAATCAGATTACGAATATTTCATGCAACGCGATCACGTTTCATAGTATTTGTTTGCCAAAGCATTACACTTCTTATGCATCATAGATCGCGATAGGGCATTTCATTTCAGCGTTTGAAAGTAGATGGGATTATGTTCTTCTGCTTCTACGATTATAACAATGTGAATCCTAACCATCCTTGCAACGGCATAGCGTTTCTAGATATCTACGATTCGATGCAATAGAGTTCTAGTATTTCATTCGGCGCGATGTCTCACCTCATTTCAATCCAGCATAATAAGATGTAATATTCAATGCAGCGCGTTATGTTTATCAGCCTCTACAATTCAAATTAATGTCAGACCTACACTTCCTTGCAAAATGATTGTGTTTCTAGATGTCAACGTGTCGAAGTAATGGGGTTGTAATGTTCAATGCAACGTTTTGTGTATCTGCATCTACTGTCACGTCCAGCCAAATAATTTTCCGTTTATCCGGAAGATTCACGACACTAGCCTTTTTGTTCGAGATTCGGTCCGCGGAAACGCGTTACGACCGGGTCCGACTAATTCAGCTTACGCGGCACGGGCAGAACACTTGCGATTCGCGGATAATAGGAGTAGTAAATCCTACCTTTCGCTAGTGTCGTATTCGATACCTTGGTAGTATTTTCGCCGTGGATCGTTGACTGGTATCGAAGTAGATGTTGGCCTGTTGATGGAGGCTGATATATCAGCTTCCAGTGATGCGAAGCGGATTCGTCAGAGACCGTGGATAACGCAGCAATCTTTGCTGCGGAAACAGGAGACTTCGGAGAACTGCGGCTGAAGCGGTGCGAAGAAGACATGTCGGTGGTATATGGGGATCCGGGATACGTTACCCACGTACTCAGGCACAAGGGAACGAAGGAAATTCTTCCTATCCGCGCGTCGTGTGCTTCGCGAACCAGGATCACGTTTCATTTACCAAGTTTTTCTGCACTAACAGGCAATGTTCGGAAGGATAGGCGGTGGTCCGCTCTATCGCAACTCTGCAAAGCAGAGTTCTATACCCATTCGAGGTGATGGAAAGCAACCCAGCAGTATGGAAGAGACACATGGAAGTATTATTCGTACTTAAGCATTGTATTAAGCGCGAGAAATAGTATTTAGATATACTAGATTTAGGAACTAGTAGATATGGGAATGAACTTGTAAACATTGAGGTGGCTAATGGCTGGAGCATACGAGATGGTACTGAAGAATTTAACACCACGGAGGGTAATCTCGATGTAATCTGATTCTCTGGAGTCGCGTCTCAGACCTCCTCGGTTCACGATGGGGACTCGCGGCTCATGGTGGCGCTAGCTGCGCATGTCGTTGGCGCAGGTGCGCCTTAATATCTAATCTTATACGTACGGACTTAGAAGTGTGTTACAATAAGTGTCATGTGTACTTAGATCTACGAGTATAATAAAAGTGCGTCTGTTTATTATTATTGAATTAAGTTTATCTTTAACTTAGCTTTAGGGAAGTCAGTGTAAGGCTAGGTTTATATTAGAATATATTTTATCTTACCTTGTATCTACATGTGTCAATGTAATTATTATACTTGAAATTCATTATTATTACAAATTCTTCCACGAGCTACCGCGTACATATCCAACATTCAAATCCATTCGCTAGTTGACCTTGGTATCCGGCTGGTTAGAGCGGACCGCCGCTTATCCGATTCGTATCCGGATTGTTGGAATCAAAGTTGAATGTGTCTGAATCCGAAACGTAAAGCTCGACGTGCGGGACGGAAGAATTTCCTACGCCGACTTGTGCGCGAATACGAGAGCATCGTAGTGTGAAACACAAGCCCTCTTGTGTTTCCGTTGGACCGCCACCGTTCCAGTGGATCCTCAACGTCCAACTCCGCCGTCCTCATCCGGCCAAAGCAAGCCGATCTACACCGGAATCCAGCTACGTTGGGCGCTCATCCCTGTTACAATCCAGCCTCGCAGCTCTTACGCAGGGGCAATCCCGGATAGCGATCTCCGACAGCAACAGTATCTGGGGAAGGGGTACTAAATTAACAAAGATCCAAGACAGCAAAGGTAGGATATATTCCATTTACCGCGATCGCGTTTTGAAAGTGTTGGTTGTCCCACGAAAAGAACCCAGAACCCGTCGCAATTAAGCGTGCCGAGTCCATTTTCTGGCTTCGTCTCATCCGCGAATGAAACGGAAACATTCCACCCTTGCGACGTGATAGTAGACATCTGGCAACGCTATTCCGTAGCAAGGAACTGTGTGATTTACATTCTTTTGAAGTGTTGCCGAGATATACATAACGCGTGGCATTGAATATTACATCTTATCATGAAACATGGAAATGAGATGCGATATCGCGTTTTATTATGAATTAGAACTCTATTGCCGCGATGCGTATACATCTAGATACGCTATCCCGTAGCATGGATAAAACTCTTTTGAATTGTTGAAGGGATATACATGACGCGTTGCGTTTAAATACATCTTATCATATAACATGGAAATGAAATGCGATTTTGCGTTTTATGAGGCATCAGAACTCTATTGCTTCGATACGTACACGTCTAGAAACGCTATCCTGTAGCAGGGAAGTGTGGCATTTACATTCATTTGAAGTGCAGACGAGATATACATAACGCGTTGTTTTGAATTAGGTGTTATCATGATACATAGAAATTAGATGCGTTTACGCGTTTTATGAAGCATTAGTACTCTGATTCTAAGAAACGTAGACATCTAGAAACGCTATTAAGAAGCAAGGAAGTGTGGCATTTGCATTCTTTTGATGTGTTGACGAGTTGCACGAAACGAGTTGCATTGAATATTACATTTTATCATGTAACATAGAAATGAAATGCGACTTCATGTATTATGAAGCATTAGAACACAATTACTACGATATGCAGACATCTAGAAGTGCCATTCCTTAGCAAGGAAGTGTGGCATTAACGTTTTTTTGAAGTGTAGACGAGGTATACAAAATGCGTCGCATTCAATATGACGTCTTAACATGAGACATAGAAATGAGATGCGATATCGCGTTTTATAAAGATTTAGAACTCAATGTCTTCGATGCATAGACCTCTAGAAACGCTGTTCCGTAGCCAGGAAGTGTAGGATTTACATTCTTCTGAAGTCTCGACGAGACTTACATAACGCGATGCATATAATATCATGCAACACAGAAATGGAATGCGATATCGCGATTTATGAAGCTGTGATGAACAATATTACATCGCATCTCATTTCTATATCTCATGATAACATTTAATGTCAAGGCAACGCGTTATGCGTATCTCGGCAACACTTCAAAAGAATGTAAATGCCACAATTTCTTGCCAGGAAATAGCGTTTCCAGATGTCTCTATATCGAAGCAATAGAGTTCTAATGCTTGATAAAAGGCGATATCGCATCTCAGTTCAATGTTTCATGATAAGATATAATATTCATTGCGAAGTGTTATGTATACCTCGCTATACTACAAAAAAAAGTAAATGCCACACATCCTTGCTAGGGAATGTGTTTCCAGAAGTCTATGTATCGAAGCAATAGAGTCCTAATGTTTCTTAAAACGCCAAATCGGATCTCATTTTCATGTTTCATAATGAGATATAATATTCATTGCGAAGTATTATGTATACCTCGTCTACAGTTCAACGGAATTTAAATGCCACGCTTCCTTGCTACGGTATAGCGTTTCTAGATGTCTAGATATCGAAACAATAGAGACCTAATGCTTCATTAATAGCGTTATCGCATCTCTTTTCTATGTCTCACTGCTGCACTAGAACTCTATTTCGTAGAACCGTATACATCTAGATATAATATTCCGTAGCAAGCGAGTTACATATTATCATGAAACACAGAAATGAGGTGCAATATCGCGTTTTATGAAGAATTAGAACTCTATTGTTTCGATATATGGACATCTAAAACGCTATTCCGTAGCAAAGAAGTGTGGGCTTTGCGTTCTTTTGAACTGTTGACAAAATATTGTCTGCCCTACACCAGGACAGTGATCGGGCGCACTTCCTCAACCGGACGGATATAAGCAAACCGAATTTACCATCTGGCAACCAATTACACCCACCTCGCCCACTGGAACGGGCGATGGAAAAATCCAGATGTGCCGCGGCGCCTTTCCCGCGGGTGAGTCCTTCAGCTACTCCGTCGGAGGGAATGAATCCCAACCGCCGGAGTACTCACGGAGAACCTCGGGGAGGCGAATTCATTACGTGTACGCGAACACGCTCACTCCGACCCTTTTTGTGTTAGCATGGATCAGTTTGGCCAAATTTATAGATGATCCAGACTGTCAGCCTCAGTCATATTCAATTTTGCTTTATAACTGTGGCTCGGACTAATTTGCGCAAATAGATAGATACACCAAACCCCCCAGTAGCAGTATTATTCAATAACCCCAGTGCCCCGTTAGTGGATTGATGGGATATACGTACCGCATTGCATTGAATTACATCATATTATGAAACAAAAAAATGAGATGCGATATCGCATTTTATGAAGCATTAGAACTCTACTAATTCAATGTGTAGACATCTAGAAACATTATTACGTAGCAAGGAAGTGTGGCATTTACGTTCCTTTGAAGGGTAATCAAGGTGTACTTAACGTGTTGCAATGAATATTTCATCTTATCAAGAGACATAGTAACAGGATGCGATATCGCGTTCTATGAGGCATTAGAACTCTAATTGCTTCGATACGTAGACATCTAGAAACGCTATTCCGTAGCAACGAAGTGTGGCCTTTACATTCTATTGTAGTGCAGACTAGGTATGCATAACACGTTGCATTGAACTACATCTTATCATGATACATAGAAATGAGATGCGATATCGCGTTTTATGAAGCATTAGAACTCTCATGCATTGGCACGCAGACACTATGACAGGCCTTCACATTGCATGTAACCGTAGGATTCATAGGATTCGTAAGTATCGAAGAAATTGAGTTCTAACGCTTCATGTATCGGGATAACACACTTCATTCCAACGATTCAAAGCAAGTAAGTTGTAATCTTCTAAGCATAGTATTATGCTTATATATTCCTACACTTCAAAGGAATGTGAATTCTACAGTTCCATGCAATGGAATGACGTAGGGTTCATAGTGGTAGAGTTCAAATGATCGATGCAGTGCAATGGCGCATCTCATTCCAACATTTCAAGCTAAGCAAGTTGTTATTTTCTATGTATAGTATTATGCTTATCTACTTGTATACCTTAAAATATTCTTTTCTTCTAAACACCAACTGGCCAGAAAGCCTGTGACAGAGAACGAGCTGAACCTTTTTTATTGGTGTCCTGCTTATATTGGTTGTAGCGTCCCATCCTGAAATTAGATAATATTGGTTTCAAAAGGAAATGTATACAAACGATCGAATAAAAAACGCAGTGAAGCGCAATCGGTTTATATCGATACTTAAATATTTTTATTTCACCATTATTTCCACGGTTACGACTGAGGATCGTTTGTATAAACTTAGAATTATTGTTAACGCAATTGTCTACACTTCTGAAAATACTACTAATACGTTGAGTGCAATGCCGATCTTGCTATACTTCTCGCTCAGGCGGCAGCGCGTGAGCACTTGATGCCGAACGCTTGACTAATGGATATAAATAAACGATCACTTTAGTACACTATACAAGCAATGCATTTGTATACAATGTATAAACATAAAATAATGGGATGGGGAATGCCAGAGAGGCGAAAGAGCAAATACAAGGCGAGTGTCATTTTGAAAAAGCCACAGGAGTATAAAGACCTATTGCAGCAGAGAGAATTCAGTTTTATAGTGACTATTTTGAGAAAATTTTGTGTATCCATCAACTAAAAATGTTGAGCGGTCGAACAGATAGTGACACGTCGAGTGAGCCATTTGCACCACGCAAATGGCGGCGTGTAATACCACTACCATCATCAGATAGTGACAATTCATCTAGTAGTTCACTAAGGAATGCTGAAACAAGTGATCCAAATGATTGGTTTGATCCGCGAGACAACCAGCCAAACATTATACCTTTCTCAAGTCTCCATGGTGTCAAACTCACTCATGAAGAAATGCAAAATTGTAGCACAGTGGAAGATTTTTGCGGCCTTTATGTGACGGACAAACTATTTTAATATATAGGCGAACAAACAGATATTTATGCGACACAAAGAACAATCACTTCCAAACGTGTTGAAAAGTGGGTGCCAACAGATAAGGACGAAATAAAGAGGTGTTTTGGAGTGGTTTTGCGGATGGGATTGGTATAGCTTCCATCTTTGTACCTGTATTGGTCTAAGGATCCATTGTTTATTCAAACATTCCCGCGGAAAATTATGAGTAGAGATAGATTTCAAATTTTGTTAAGAATGTGGCATTATGCCGACAATACAAAAGTGAATGCTTCCAACCGTCTCTCAAAAGTTGAATTTTTAATAAAAGAATTAAATATAAATTTTAAAAAATATTATGTTCCCTTTGAAATGTTATGCATCGACGAGACGGTAATACCATTCCGTGGACGGATCATACTTAGATAGTACATGAAAGAAAAAAAGCATAGATATGGATAAAAATACTTAAATTGTGCTGTGATAATCATTACACATATAATCTTTGCATTTACACCGGCAAATCATTGGATGAAAAAAATACAACAAATGTCGTCATGAATTTATGTGAAAATGTGTTTCACGGAGGCCATACTTCATACACAGGTAATTATTAGGTAATTATTATACGAGTGTGGATACAGCAAACCAACTCATAATAAAAAATACGCATTTGGTTGGTACTCTTCGACCAAATCGAAGAGACAATCCAAGTAAAGTTGTGACAGCCAAACTGCGACGCAGAGAAGTCATTGCCCAAGAGAACAGTAAAGGGATTATAATCATGAAATGGAAACACAAGAGGGATGTTCTAGTTCTTTCAATCAAGCATTCTGACGAAATGTAATCCGTAATAACAAGAACGGGGGTATTCTGCAAACCAAAAATTATAATTGATTATAGTAAAGATAAAACAGCGATTGATCTGTCTGATCAAATGGGTGCTTACAGCAGTCCACTTAGAAGGTCACTAAAATGGTATAGAAAACTGGCATTCGACCTTCTTTTGAATATTGCCGTCGTGAATGCGTTACGTATGTTCCAAAATGTAACAAGAAGAAAGATGTCAATTCCAACATTCCGAAAACAATTGGTAAATGCTTTCACACGACACTCACATGAGGAAACCACAATTAGGGCCGATACAAGTAGATGAATTCACAAATTTCATAAGAAGGAAGGAAAGGCGCATGAAGTACGAAAATATTGTGTTGAATGTTACAGCACAAACACAAAAATGTTCGGACGCCAGTTAGCGAGGAAAATGACAAAGAAAGTTACTACATACTGTAAAATGTGCAAATCAAAGCCACATCTTTGTTTAAAATATTTTAATAAACTTCATTAAATATTAGCATAAATTTTTTAATTGTCATTAATAATTTAACCCTTTACAATGCCGATCTCATGCACCGATGTCGACCAAACAAGAAGTTCGCTGTCAGTCCCTAGAATCCACGTTGTCCAAACGAAAAGTCGATTGTCAGTCCCTGTGGACTGACGCCGCCTGAACGGAAAGTTCACTGTCAGTCCCTGGGGACTGACGTAGCACTCAACGTGTTAAACCCGATAAAAATATTGTAATCGACGAAATCATGGTTCTATGATGAGGACGCCACAGTTTTTGCCAATATATCTCAGGAAAGAGGCATAAATATGGTATAAAACTTTGTAAATTGTGCCTTCCGGAAGGATACACACATAACATTCTTATTTATGCTGGAAAGAATGCAACCAGAATAGCGAAAGCACATGCGCATGCTGTAGTTATGACGTTAGAGGGTGAATTATTATTTGAAAGCCGCATATTATAGGCAAATAGTTTATATACTTGTGTCCCTTTGGCCGAAAAACTCCTGCAAAAAGTAAATTTATTTATGGTACAGTAAAAATTAATACAAAATTTCTTCGGCTGCAGGCTAAACGGAAACTGCAACGGGGTGGCTTTACGTATTTTCAAAATCGGAGCGGCTTTAAATTTTTATAGCGGATGGATAAGAGACCGATATGCATGCTAGCCACTTCTGAAAACCACAGATGTGTTATTGTCCAGGGTAGTAATAATAAGTTAAAGCCGGACACGGTGTTTTTTTATAACAAAGCTAAGAAGGGGTTTGACCATCCGACCAGAAATCTTCTTACCACAGTTGATTACACAGAACAGTAAAGTGGTATAGAAAAATAGTTATAGAATTAGTATGCGGGACATCTCTCGTCAATGCCTGTTATATACATAGACGATGGAGTACTAAAGGTATGAAAATATTAAACTTCCGCGAAAAAATTATTGATTACCTCCTCAGTACAGTGGATAATCACGGTGAACAAACGTCATCTGAAACTGAAGCAGTGCCCAAGAAACGTACATATTTTCTACCCTCGTTCCAAGGACGCGAGATAAAAACTAGCCAGCGATGTGAAGAATGTTATAAACGTATGTCTAGAATAAATGGTAGGCAGTGTGCCGCGAATAAGGCGATAAAAGTAAATACCTGTTGTAATCGATG
Organism: Xylocopa sonorina; assembly: GCF_050948175.1. Classification (NCBI taxonomy): domain Eukaryota; kingdom Metazoa; phylum Arthropoda; class Insecta; order Hymenoptera; family Apidae; genus Xylocopa; species Xylocopa sonorina. Next base: position 865,508 of record NC_135205.1, read on the forward strand.
TAAAGGCCAACCGGAACTCTACCTAACATGTTTTGAAAAATTACATACAAGAATTAAATAATTATGTTAGGTTTATAATGTGGATTTGTTATGTTTTAAATATTGAATGTTTGTTTATAATGCTGAAAATTGAAAAATAATATTATTTTGTACTATCTACTTTGTGAAATATAAATGCGACCAATCGTGATGCCCGCCGGCTCACGAAATAGACGCCTGTGATCCACCTGTGATGCACGCCGGCATCAACATGCTAAACATAGAAATTAGATGAGCCATCACATTGCGCGGAGCATTAGATTAGTACAGCTTTAAAAAGCAGACAAAATGAAACCCCAGCCCGGTGCAAACAACAGTCGAATTTCCATTCATATGAAATGTAGAAGTAGGTAAGGATAATGCTATACATAGGACATTACAACATTCTTGCTTTCGAACCTTGAAATGAGACAGTCCACCACACAGCATGTAGCATCAAAACTCTATTGCTTATACACGTAGACACTATGAAACTCCATCCCGTTGCATTTATCTGTAGAATTCGCATTATTTTGAAGCGTAGAAACAAATCAACAAAATGCAAAGCGTACAAAGTTACAGCTAACTTACTTTGAATCGTTGAAATGATTTGCGTCATCGCATTGCATGGTGAAATAGAACACCATTGTTCTAACACACAAACACCTTAAACCGCCATCCTGTTGCATGGAACTGTATAATTCACATTCTTTTCAAGATCTTCAGCAAATGAGCATAATGCTATGCATACACGATTACAACTTACTTACCTTGAAACGTCGATATGGGATGCGACATCGCATTGCATGGAACATTAGGAAGCGCTATGAAGCAGCGACACTGTGAGGCGCCATCCCGTTGCATGGAACTGTAGAATTCACTTTCTTTTGAAGTGTAGAAGCAGATGAGCATATTTCTTTGCATAGAAGATTACAGGTTACTCACCTTCAATCGTTGGAATGAAATTCGGCATGGTATTGCATGGAGCACTAGAACCCTACTGTTCTGAAACGCAGACAATGTGTAGCACCATCCCGTTGTAGGAAGCTGCAGAATTCACATTCTTTTGAATTGTAGAAGCAGATAAGCATAATGCTCTGCTTAGACAATTACAGCTCACTTACTTTGAAACGTTGAAATGAGATGCGAGATTGCATTGCATGGAGCAATAGGACTCTACTCCTTTGACACGAAGACACAGTGAAGCGCAATACCGTTACATGGAAATGTAGATTTCACATTCCTTAGAAGTGTAGAAGCAGATAAGCATATTGCATTGCATAGCAGATTACAGATTAACCACCTTGAAACTTTGGAATGAAATTCGCCATGGTGATCGCTACAGTATGTGGCAATTGAGAATTTGTGCACTGTTAAGCGAATTGGATAATTATTGATGACCCTATTCCAGCAAAAATAACTGAATATTGGAGGAAAGCAGAGAAAATTGCGGAAGGTGTCATTGCTGAATATTTGGCAGATTTTTTTGAGCTTCGCAAATAATGCGAAGACTCCTGATGAAATTTTGCAGAAATTGGATGGCATATATGAAAGGGAGAGTTTAGCCACGCAATTGGATGTTAGAGAAAAACTATTAAGTTTAAAACTGCAGAGAGAGCAGTCCTTGATCAAACATTTTACAACACTCAACGACATAATCACGGAACTCTTAGCAGTGTGTGCAAAATTAGAAGAAACGGATAAAGCTTCCCATTTACTGCTAACCCTTCCAACATGCTATGGCGAGTAATTATGGTGATTGAACGTTTTCCCAAGACAACCTAACATTAGAGTTTGAAAAAAACTCGTTTCTTGGTCCACGAAGTAAAATTACGAACAGGCTGCTCGTCAAAGAAACGATAAATATAAAATGCCATCATTGTGGACGAAAGGGCATAAAATAAAAGAACGTTTTTATTATAAAAGAACGGTCGAGCACGCGGGAAAGAAAAAGGTGATCACCGAGGCAGCTCAAGTAACAGAAGAATTGGATATTGAAAAGGCTGGGACATCCTCGTTTGCCTTTATGATGGAATACAATGAAAATGGGGAAGACGATAAAAACAAATTAAAGTTTCTGTTGGATTCCGGAGCGTCGGATCACATTGTCAAACGTGACAATGTCTTGCCGACATTCGAGGAGTTGAGTACACCCTTGAAGATTTTGGTGACAAAAAGTCCGTTAGAAGGATGCAAGAAGCATGAATGGACATCGTATTTGTGACAGATGGAAACGTTGAGGTAGTGAAAACTGGTCAGAAAATAATGGAAAGTAAGGAAAAAAATAACTAATCTATTACTGATTTTCAAATGGAAAATGGTGAAACATTGATTAATCACCAGATTCATAATGCAGTAAATAATGACTACGAACTGTGGCATCAGCGTTTGGGCCACATTGGAAGATCAAAATTCGTAGAATTGAAGAATAAAAAAGTGATCAATGTAAATCATATTGAATTGATAGTGCCGAATGATAATTTATGTGAGGCTTGCATTAAAGGTAAGCAAGCACGATTATAATTCGAAAAGGTAAAGAATATGGAGCATGTAAAGCGACCATTGTTTATTATTTATTCAGATGTATGTGGTATTATTATTTCTTCAACTAATAACGGAAAGAATTATTTTACATATAAATCAGAAGCATTTTCTGCGTTCAAAGATTTTGTAACTAGAAGCGAGGCTCATTTTAATTTAAAAGTTGTTCACTTGTATAGCGATAATGGCAGAGAATATTTGTCAAATGAGATGAAAGATTATTGTGTAGAAAAAGGTACTAGTTACCACCTAACAGTCCGGCAAATCTCCCAATTGGTGTTTCTGAGAGAATGGTTCGAACCATAACAGAAAAGGCACGCACGACGATAAGTGGTGCCAGTTAGAATAAAGTGTTTTGGGGGAAGCAGCTTTAACTGTGACGTATTTAATAAACTTAAGCCCAACAAAGGCTTTAAAACAAAGTTAAACGCCATTTGAAATGTGGCTTGATAAAAAGCCAAAAGTAAAGTATTTACGAATTCTCGGTTCCACAGCTTATATTCATGATAAGACCCGAAAAACCATGTTTGATGAGAAATCTTGGAAGGACAATAGAAATCATAGCCAATAGATAATATTATGCCTAATGATTCTGAACTCTACAGTTCCATACAACGGGATGGCGCAGCTTAGTGTCAACCATGGTCCCACTCTTCGCGCCTTCTTCTCTCCTCCCAGTTCCCGAGAAAGAAACAAATTTACAGGTTTTCACATTACATTTCATTACAGAATTCACATTAAAAGAGTCGGACTTCATGGCTGATGAGCTCTTAGTAGAAATTCAGATTCAGACACGTCAGAGAACATGAACAACACTAAATTTCTGTTAATGCATTTTAAGTTAAATATAATTGTTTGTTAAGGAATCGTGTCCACTCAAATTGTATCTATCTCCTTTCCTATTAATGTAATACGTATTAGAGTGCACGTTGTAACGGCGACGAAAAGGTTCTTGACGAAAATTTACACCCTTCATTGGCTAATCAACCGAAAATGAGCCTCCTCGTAACGCGTGCATTTGATCATTCGAGCCTGATTCAAAATCCGGCAGACCGCGAGTTATAAAAACTAACAGTTAAAATCAGTGATGTGAGTGCCCAAACTGCAGTGTCATTCAATCAACATTCAGCGACCGAAGAATCAAGCCGGTGATCTGGCCAATGTTCCAAGACAAATTGAGATTCTCAGCAGCAACAAGTCAGACAACCCAGGGGATCCAGACATTATGGCAGATCCCAACATACCTGATATCTTCACATCGAAAAGGTAGATTCGTTTATTCATCAATTCCTCTCTTATCCATATTCCACGATGACAACCCGATCGTTCCAACAAGCTCAGTCCAACCCTTATGAAATTATTCTCAGTTCCGTGCGGCGTAAACGCGGTATCATATTTGGTCGAATCACTGCCTTCACGCGACTTCTTAACACATGCGAAAGATCGGAACAACCGGACATATGTTTACTACAAACGCACCTTACGCGTTAACTGAAACATGGAAACGATTCGTTGACATCCAATTTGACCTCGAATAATTGGATGAAACAGAAACGTCACATCGCTACAAAATTCTAAACAACTATTTCTCTATCATAACTCGTGCCGAATCCCTAATCAAGAGAAGACTTCTGAATGACACGAGGCCAAACACGTTCGAATCATCGGCCACTTTCTCAACCATCCCATATGCCATTAAATTACCAAAAATGCAACTTCCAACATTCGATGGAACATACGAAAATTGAGCATCATTCTATGTTGTATTCTCATCGATCATCGATCGCAACGAAAACCTAACTCCAGTTAAAAAATTGCAATACCTGCGGCAGACATTAACTGGAATGGCCGCTGTATACATCGAATAGTTAGCACAATGGATGCAAATTACACCGACGCAATCGAGTTATTGAATGGTAAATTCGAATGTATAAGACGGGCTGCCTCTAAATATTGTGATGCAATCTAGTATATCCCAAAACTGTCAAGAGGCACTGCAGAAACACTAGGCAATATCGTCGACACCATCAACCAACATCTTCACGCACTGAAAAATTCCACAGAAATGCTAACACGTTGTTCCAATGGCAACTCACGGTAAAGGACAACAAAGTGCCGCCTTAAAAGGATCCTCTAGAGTTTCTGGAGAAACGGGTCAACTGTATACCAGAAATGAACGCAAGAGCAAGCTCAACCGCAAGTCGAGTCAACGGAAGACCATTGGACTATTTACGCTCCACGAATCAACGTACTACGCAAAACCAGGTGCTCTTGTCACAAGGACATTGTAATGACGATTAAACCGAAAGCAGGACAAACAGGACAAACATAAGAACCCAAAAGTATTCAGTATGCCACGGAGGACTCAGCATCTGGGCATGTGAAGAGTTTCACGGGCTGTCAGTCCAGGACCGCAAGGCAGCTGTCGAAAAGGCTTCACTATGCGTAAACTGCTTGCGTAAGGGACACAAATATAGCCTGTGCCACAGGGGTCCCTGTCGCATACGTAATATGCAATACCACACGATACTTCACTAAACGCGAAGAATCTGGAAGCAGACTACTTTTAAACCGCCAACCATCACTCCACACAAAGAACAAGAACCTATAACGAACGAAGAATCTTCAATGTCCGAATGACTTCAGGACGTTGTGGCACCGAAGTAAGGAGGACATCAAAACGCATTTGTCGTCAATTCAGTCACGAATGAATTACTCGTAACCACACAAATTCACCTTTTAATCTCGCGAGGAATCTCGGCACTCCAAAAAGACGCTGCTCCGTACCCACCGGTGTTCTAAACACAATGTACACAATAGTAAAACACTCCACCACGGCAACCTTTAAATCAAGGGTCAGAGATTATGAACGAGATCTGACCTTTTTTACAGTCGCAAATATCTCATCATTCATTCCCGATCAACTCATTGATCGCTCGGCGATTAAGATTTCGAGAAATCTACAACGAGCCGGTCCAACATTTCACCGTCCAGCGCTATGCTTGATTGATCACCATTTCATCGACACGTAGACATCCAGAAATGCTATCCCCTAGAAGGAAACTTTAGGATTCACATTCCTTTGAAGCCTGGAAGCAGATAAACGTTACGCGTTGCATAGAATATTACATCTTACCTACTTTGAAACGTTAATATGAAATGGGCTATCACGGTCTATGGTGCATGAGAACTGTAATGCTTTGGCATGCTGACACTATGAAATGCGACAGCTTATATATATATTATATATATATTGTATAAGTCGATCATTTACTTGCATCGCCCCAGTTCGCTTTCTTTCCATCGAGGCTTGCAAATCCCTCTTCGTTATTCTTGTAAATCGTACTTTGGAAGGTATGTAGTACGTATTGACAGTCCGACGCTGAAACTATCTCAAACACTTCAGCTTTTCGCAACTTAGCGTATGTGCAACCTCCTATCAACATTATGTCTAATTTTTATTTGTTTCGGTTCCTAAAGTATCTATAGCCTTCTTTCGGATTCTACCCGATTAGTTCGTTTGTTAGAGCCATTTTGATGATCTTTTCCTCTCTATGGTTGTTCTTCTTACTACACCAGATTACCGATTTTTCGTTTAGGTCACCTGCGATTATTATTCTGTTTGCCTCTGCCTTTTCTATGTTAACCTCAATTTCGTTTATATATATTCGTTTATATATTCTTCGATTCCCTTCCGTCCCTGTTCGGCGAGAAGTAGCAGCTTATATCTTTCGTTCCTTTGAACATTGCATGAACGATTCCGGACGAGGAGTACGTGGTGCCATATGTGCAACATTTTCGATTAACGCCAGTTATCCATATCGGAGCATTACCGTATTGCAGTCAGTATTCTTATATTTTCTGCATGATTTCTTGCGCAATTCGGCATCTGTTCAGATCGATTTGTAGGACTTTTAATTCCATGTTTGTTTCTCGTTCTTTTCTATCAACGCCTTTCTGTAGGTCAAACAATTAAAGCTCCGGTAACGTGTCTGATGTACGGATCCTTCTTCCTGTCTCGCAACAGATGATACATTTCGGTTTATTCGCAATGCAACCGATTATCGTGTAAATCTGGAATCCGCATCTTCTGCAGATTCCCTTATTATCTTTGACTTCTTCGCAATTTCTGCTGATATGTCCCAGTTTATGGCATTTGAAGCACCTCTCTATTCTCGGTAGCACTTTGCAGGAACAAGGTGTTAATGCTATTCTGAATCGTTTGACCTTCTCCAGTTCTTTCCTGTATTCCTGTACAAATTCAACTAACGCGACTCGGTTGTCTCTCTACGTTTGTTTTAACAACTTGACGTTTATACCGCTATCCTTTCCTTCGATTATTTTCAGTGTTCTCTTCATTTCTTCTCTGGTCACCTAACGGGTATATGGCCCTTAGTTGGACCATTATACTCACACTCGTATGTTTTTCTTCGAATTCTTTTTCCAGAGTTCCTTTTATCTCCTTTATTTTGTTCTCTATACCTGTTTTCTTGTTAAATTCCAGAATTATATCTCCCGTTCTCGATTTTCTTGCGATTTTCATCTTTTCCTATTTCTGTCGATTATCTTGCTTTTTCACATCCCGATGATTGTCCTCGAATGCTTACTGCTCCTTTAATTGCTTCATTTTTCTCTGTACTGTTCGTCACTAGTTCGATCAAGTGTTCGATCTCTTTTTTTTTTATATGCCTGATGTTTCCCATCAACGTTTTCTAATATGTCATTACCTTCGTCGTATCCTCGCTCATAATATCTATCATTATTCACTGATGTGTGGCTGCCTATTCTTCTATTTGAAAGTGAGGACGTTATTCTTATTGGTAGCTTTTCCATTATCCTGCTCTTTCCTTTTGGTTCCCTTACTTCGGTTCCTGATGCTTCTCCTTTCGTGTCTGTGCCTCCGGAGGCTTTGTTTTTCACCTTTATATACGCATTTCGTATCCTTTCCTATTTTCCTATTCTTTTGTGTCATCGACAGGGGGCTCCGAACCGCCTGCCCAACCTTTAATCTTCTGTCAGGACCCGATGGGGTTGATTCCAAATCGCGAGCCAGCAGCAACTCTCAGCAGCATATGCACAGCAGCATCGCTCAAGCTGGCTGTGGGGTTTGCGGGGGGGGGGGGGCGCAGGCCCTCCACCATCCTACTGCCTGCCTTGATGCGGGCGAGGGACTCCCAGGGCCACTTGAACTGCGACCAGTATCTATCTTATACTCTAACTGATTCGTAGTTTTGCGTATTCCATTAAGCTTACCGGAATCAGTGATATGGATTCATTCAGTCTAAAGAATTATTTTCTTTTTAAGTTTCTCGATTTTTTTATGTTCTCACTCAATATCGTCTACTTCCGTTGTACCTTACGGTATGGTATATATTCTGTTATTTAATATTTGTAGGATTTCCTCTTAATAAATGCAATGTTTGCACAGATTTTCTTTTTCTTTCTCTTTAGTTACGTTGTTGTTATTTTATGCTCTCTGTCCTCCACATTTCCTCTCTGCACCATCCCGGAAACAGCGTTATACAATTACTTCATGATGGCGCCCCAGTCTCGCTACACCGAGATCGAGTGTTCTCCCTTACATCTGTTGATTTGTATATGTCACATATTGGACAATATTTGCACTTATCCTTTGTATTTTTTGAATTACGTTTTAGTTACATGTCTATTGGATATGCGTCTAAATGTCTGGTTTCCGTACGATTTGTTAGTAAAGTTTTATTTTTTTCCAACTGTCCGTTTTCATTTAGCTCCGATTGAACCCGCCGATTATTATATTATACTACATGAATAAACGTTCATTCCGATTCGATCTCTGCCACTCCGTAATTGCGGAAGGCTTACTGCATATCCTTATGCCTGGGAAAGTTGCGGAGGTTGGTTAAGTTACGCTAGGTTAAGTTAGGTTGGGATATGTTTGGGAATGTTTGTAGGTTGCTCGGTTATGTTGAGTTAGATTTACGAAAGCGTAGGTTTGATTTGTTTAGGTTTAAGAAAGGTAATGTTAGATTGTGTTAGGTTGGGTTCAATTTTAGTGTAGGCAGGTTAAGTCAGATTAGGTGTAACTGAGGTCAGCTTGGTTTAAATTAAGTTTAGAGGATGTTGGATTAAGTTAAGCCAAGTAAGAGATGGAGTACCAATAGCTGGCAACGCCATCCGTCGATAGTTCTTGAATTACCGACTATTGGCAATACCAGCCGTCGCTATATCATGAGTTATCGACCGCAGGCATCACCTACTGTCGATATATCGTGAGTTACCGACCACAGACAACACCAGTCGTTGATAAGTCTTGAGTTACCTACTATTGGTTGCACCAGCTGTATGTGAAAGCATACGCTATCGGTTGTTGGTAACACCAGACGTCCATAATTTATGGACTATTAAGCACAAGCAGCACCAGCCGTCGGTCAATTGTAACAGACCGCCAGCAGCACTATCCATTGGTAAGTTATAAGTTATTCTTAATGGGAACACCCATCCGTAGGCATGTATTGACTCGATTTTCCATCTCACAGATATGACTCCACCGGTCTGACAACAACAAACGCCATATATGAGTTCTCACAACACCATTTGCCACACAACTCAGTGCTGAAAGGGTTAATAATGCTAGCGCTATTACTTTAACCAGGCATAGAATCCATAGTTATGAAAAATTATGATCGTGAGTATAATATCACTTCTAGAGAAACATTTCTAGTGTAAGTGTAAAAGTTCTGTTTTAGTTGTGGAAATAAAATTCACTAATATGACACTATACTTATTTTCGGGTCCAAGGTATGCTTACCATATTTAAAGAAAGGCACAAATCATCATATAATAACTATCAGCCCACCACTAAGTATAAAAATTAAACGAATGTGATTTCAAACTCGTCTCGATTATATAATATCCAAGTTTGGAATGTTAATGTGTGCTCTTGGAAGGGCCGATAAATATGAAAATGATGGTATTTCTGTGAATGCAGTCTTGTCAGACTGCAGTAAATTATATATATTTCAAATTTCAATGTTCAGAAAAATAATTCTTTCCATTTAAGACTGCCTTACGCACGCGTTGTTTCAGGTATATATATCGCTGTGACAGAGATGTTAGTTAGTTCAGAATCACAAAATTATAGTGGGAAACTGGAAATAATGGGTGATGCAATGTACGCCTTTATTTTATTACCATAACTAAAGGTGTATAATTAATACGTGAAGGTATAATTTATATTTTAGTAAACAAATCAATTTATTTTACAGAATATAAATATTATTGATAAGATAAATTGTTGCCTGATTTCTTCCCAAAGGAGAATTAGGAACATATAGATTTGAATAATTATATATGACAATTGAAAAGAACGAACAAAGTATACAGATAAATCAGAGGAAAAGATCATGCAAATATTATTTGTCATCCAAACTAATTTAAACAGCGAGTTTGTTAACAAAACTGTAAGTTTAAATACTATATTATTCATTATGTTAAAAAAAATTTATAAGTCTTCGTACATTACAGTACATAATAGATCAGTCTGATTAATTGCCCAAATAACTATAGTTCAAGAGTTAATTAATGTCACCCTTACACAAAGCTACAATATGTAAATTTCGTAAATTTTAAAAGTGACGAAACTGGTACGCGGTTTTTGGATCTTAAAGATGGTAAAAAGGTGCGGCTGGGAGAGAAGAACCTAGCAAACCACTAGGTACAGCATTAACAATGGATTCTCAAAATCTTCTCGCAATGCTTTCTCATTAAAAAAATATATTTTTTACCTTCAACTTAATTAGAAATGCAAAATAATTTTACTAATAACATAAATATTATATATCTTTCGGACAATTAAAACTTGCATCGACAAAGCCGTAATGGGAAAGTTGATAATTAACGGTGACCTACGAAAAGCAATGAAATTAGAGAAATTAATAGTCAATTTAAAGTCAAAACTTGCTTTGAAAAATTAAATACCGTCTTCTTGAAGAGAACCGACATATTAACTAATTAAGGAAAAATTATTCCTATTTATACAAATTTTGTTACTCTTTGTAAAAGTTCAATATGATAATATAAAATATTTAAAATATTAAAAAAACTAAAGTAAAATATAATTTTATATATTTTTGTAACATATTTTGTAACGATAAATGATAAAAATCAAATAAATTACGTTTGAAAATATTTATTTATGGAGATTGAACTTTACTCATACATTCATAATAAAATGAACATAGTTATTCATATTTAGTATTTTCTTTGGAAACAATGAGCAAAGATACAAGGTACTTTGTTACTATAGTTATATATATAAATAGACCAACGTCAGCAAAAAGTCTAACGTTTCATAAGTATTTTATAGTTAAAAGATTATTAAGGGCGCGAAATGAGGTCGCAAAGTGATATTTACACATCTGCGTGTTGCAATTTTGACGTATGTAAATTTCTGGTGAAAGCATATAAATGTTTATAATCTAATTATCAATTACAAATGGAATTCCACAAGTCACCCTTTCTTTTTGTACGCATCCTCCAATACATACACAGCATCTTTAATCTTGATGTATTTCGTATGTGCGTGTGCGTGTGTGTATGGTAGCAGTTGCAGAAATACCACATAATAGGTTTCATAGTTTCGATTCTAGTAAATCGAGTAAAATGGCATAAGATTTTCTGTAGAATATCAGGGGGATGTGAAGCTGCTATTGCACTGCATACAACATTTTTCACTGGAAGAATTTTTCTTCCAATGTGTCAACTCCAGATTTATTTGAATTGTTCTCGTTTAGAAAATTAAAACTGTATGACATATCCCTTAACACAGCACGCAGGTAACCACGATACCCAACAGATCCAAAGTTCTTTTATCTCAGATTAAGGCCTGCTTTCTTTGTTTCCAAACTTCTTTACATAGCGTTACATTCTTAAGACTCTCTGTAAGTTACAAAGAACAGAAACACTACATGGATTATAAAAGTGTAATCGTTTAATTTATATAGTCTTGGACATTTTAAATCCTTTTACGTTACTTTGCTTGTTGTATATGTTTATCACGTGGCGCTGAACTAACTACTACTGCCATCATCCCTTTCTAAAATTTGGAAAATCCACCAGATTTAATGAAACCTTACTTAAGTTGCAAATGTGTTTTTACTGTATCCAGCAGAAATGAAATTACATTGATAGAAGTACCAGCTAGTTCTTCACGCCTATTTGAAACAACACTAAATCACCTTGTTAAACAATATTATATTAAATGAGACTTGGACTTTTAAGTTTGAATTTATGAACATCTAACAAATGAATGTGTTTTTCTTATTATACATATCATTATACTTTCAGTGATTTATTATATGCTGTGATTTGATATATTAACTTCTTGATTATATTTTACAACGAACCTTGCGTACCAAACATTGTTTTTACTCCTGATGGGAGTGGATAGTTCTTCGTTTTATATTCTTATATCGCATTGATTATAAAAATATATGATATCCTTTTTATGCAGTCATGTATAATTATGTACATACAAATTCACAATTAAGTAGCTATGTGTTCAAATTCAATTCCGAATAATGCTCTAATAGGCATCCCAGAAAACAAACGACAAGATGGCGGCGAGACCATACTGGCACTAAATTGAAACTTCCGAGGATTGTCAGCAGATCCATAGCCATCTGTGACCGGATTCGTTAGCTAAAATACGAGAACGTGTTATCTGCACGTTCTAATCAAGCGTAACAGTCCGTGTGAATCGCGCAGTACCAGCACCACCGTGACACGCGTGTCATCGCTTCATCCATGAATCTTCTCAGTAATGACGTAGGTCGCATTTGGTAATGGGGAACCTGTGCTTTCATACAAATTAGAACCGTTAGATGTCTGTGGATGTTCAACATATGAGTATTGATAGACATTTTGGTAGTCGTTTTCCTATATTTATAGTTATTGAGAGAGCCGTATATATTTATTTCAACCCCTCATAAACTAAAAACATTATTTATTAAAAAACATTACTTATAAAATAAAAATTCATACTGTTGCGTCCATAACTTCGCCTTGTGCAATTTCTTAAATAACATGATGTCATCGTACTTAAAATAACCCTCAATTGCATGAATTTGTAACGATAAATTGAAGAAAATATAAATATAATAAATATATATATTTTTATGATAAAGAAATTAACGACTTTATGGAAAAAATCGCCGTATCGAGCTAGATTATAGAAAATAATAAAATCGAGTTCTCATATCTTTATTTCGTGCCGGTGTTTCTATTTTGGAATCAAAATAAATAAATTACTTAGTTTAATCATTTTTCATATTCGTTTATAATTTTTATGGAAACAGCTTCCCCATTAGTAATTGTCAGCCTACGCCTCTACCACACCTGTGGCTATGGTGAGCTGAAAGTGTCATTGCCACGGCCGTGTAGCCCGTGTGCCATATCGCAGTGCATTAATAGTGCCGTGATACGAGTGTCGCCTCCGGAACTGAGAGTATGCCGTTACGAGAGCTGCGTAGGAGCACTGTCTTTGCACAGTTCTGCCACGGAATTCGTTACATTCGTTGTCATTGGTGTGCCAATCGCTGGTTGTTTGGGATATTATAGTGCATGAGTCCTTTTTTGAATTTTGTTAATTATTGTTTGGAATTTTTGCCGTTTCTGTATCTTTATGACCGTATTGTGGATTCAACTTATATGTGATCTTTTTGGTCATCATCTTTTATTACATGTAACATTATATATGTAATGCACGTTTGATATGCAATGCTCAGATTTGAAATCCTCAGATTCTTGTATTCTTTGGTAAAGCACCTTATTCGATTAATATATATTTATTAGGCATAGATATAAACAATTAGAAAAATGTTATTAAAACGGTATTAAATATGTTGTTGCAATTATATATTTAAGGTCTGAAGGTGTAGATGCAATTAATGTCCGATATTTAACTGATCCAATCGACGTATCGAGTGAGGCTATGAAATATGAAAACCTTTTACTGTTCCTCGACCCCTATCCATGTTAAATGAATGATTAGTTCTGGTAGACAAGAAGCCTGAATTACTGAGATCTCTGCGAACATAAGTAATTTGTAAGTAATCCATTCCTTCTCTTTGAAATATTTGCCTTTGCATAGAATGGAACGTGTAGATATAATTGTCTGTTTTATATCCATTTCGGGTCAATTCTACCATAGCTTCTGAGCAGAAGTAATATTGATTATACTTGATTTTTGCAATAGTTCTTTGATTAACAGATTTTATTAACGTAGAATCATCATTTGAGGGATGTATCAATCTACTTTGCAGTTCTATCAGTTTCTTTTTCTGCTCGCTACTTTCCATTTTCAGTTCCGCATACTTATCCTTTATCCTTCATATGCATTTCCTTGACACACACGTGGGATTTACAACCTTTTGACGTGTAGGCGAGATTTACATAACGTGTTACATTGAATATTACATCTCATCATGAAACATAGAAATGAGATGCGATATCGCGTTTTATGAAGCATTAGAACTCTATTGCTTCAATACGTAAACATCTGGAATCGCTACTCCTCCGCTAGGAAGTGTGGTATTTACGTTCTTTTGAAGTGTTGACGAGATATAATTCCCGCGTTGCATTGAATTACATGTTATCATAAAACATAGAAATGGGATGCGATATCGCGTTTTATGAAACATTAGAACTCTATTGCTTCGATATGTAGACATCTAGAGACGCTATTCCGTAGCAAGGAGGTGTGCCGTTTACATTCTTTTGAAGTGTAGACGAGATATACATAACGCGGTTCATTGAGTATTGCATCCTATCATGAGACATACAAATGAAATGCGATATCGCGTTTTATAATGTGTTAGAACTCCACAGAATAGAGTTAGAACTCTATTGCTTCAATACGTAGACATCTTGAAACGCTATTCCATCGTAAGGAAGTGTGGCATTTACATTCTTTTAAAATGTAGACGCGATATACATAACGCGTCAACACTCCAATAGAATGTAAAGCCCACACTTCGTTGCTACGTAATAGCGTTTCTAGATGTCTAGATGTTGAAGCAATGGAGTTCTAATTCTTCGTAAAACGCGATATCGCATCTCATTTCTATGACTCATGGTAAGATGTAATATTCAATGCAACGGCTTATGTATACCTTGACTACACCTCAAAAGATTGTAAATGCCACACTTCCTTGCTACGGAACAGCGCTACTAGATGCCAATGATTCTAAGCAACAGAGTTTTAATGCTTCATAAAATGTAAAATCGCATCTCATTTCTATGTTACATGATAAGATGTAAATCAATGCAACGTGTTTTGTATATCTCGTCAACACTTCAAAAAAATGTAAATCCTACACTTCCTTGCTACGGAATGGCATTTCTAGATGCCTACATACCGAAGCAATAGACATCTGTACATAGCGATATGGCATCTCATCTCCATGTATCATGAGAAGGTGCAGTAGTCAATGCAAGACGTTATTTTTATCTCGTCTACACGACAAAAGGATGTAAATCCCACACTTCCTTGCTACGGGATTGCGTATCCAAATGTCTACGTATCGAAGCAATAGAGTTCTAATACTTCATAACACGCGAGATCGCATCTCATTTCAATGTTTCATGATAAAATGTAATATTGATGGCAACGCGTTATGTTTATCTTGTCTACATTTCAAAAGAATGTGATTTCTACACTTCCTTGCAAGGGTATAGTGTTTGTAGATGTCAGCGTGTCGAAGGAATGGTGTATTAATACTGCATTCGACGCGATGTCCCATCTCATTTCTATGTTTCATTACAATATGTCATATTCAATGCAACGCATTTTGTGTATTGTCGCGTCCAGAAGTCGCGAACGCGCTCGTCACGTTAACACTAATCGTAGTCGGTCCCGAAATGGACGCGAATTGCGCGGAGCTGGGTTCGTCGACGGACAAGAAGACTGGACTTACCGTGTACAAAAGCATGCAAGTTACCTTTCGATGCTTTTATTTCATTGGTTTGCTTCTCGTTCCAGGTAGCGTAGGCGCCGAGGATCGGTGACCCGAATAGAAGCAGCGTACGACTGGAACGGCGGATCGATGTTTGGAATCAGGCGCCAGGTAAGCTGATCCTAGTTAGCGGGTATCGAAGCTGGAATCAGACGATCGTTGGCTCGTATAGGACGTACGGCAGCGAAGACTTCTTTGACAGGAACAGGAAGAGCTCTGCGATGGTCCAAATATTCAGGTGCACCACCCATTCACACACAAGTCGTCGAGCAAATTCCTTCCTCCCCGCGCATCGTGTACGCTTTACCCGAGAAGCGAAGCTCATCAGAAGTACTTGCACTTCGGTAAAGCACGGTACGACTAAGTACTGGTTCCCTCTATCTTACCGAATCCACCTAGGCGCTAGGCACCTTGACACAACAGAAATAAAGTAAGAGCGGCTAAGCGTTGGTTCGCTCTAACTATCCTAAAGATTGGAATATTATCGAGTATTTGAAGACAGAACGTTGGAGAAAATGACTTGACGGTCTAGATCGTTCGAGAAGTTATTCATGCGACGCGAATGCAGTTTTGAGAGATAGTGCGAGAACGAAAATTAAACTTTCATGTAGAGACAGTTCGAGTTTATACGCGAGTGTCGAGTAAAAATTTTCACGATGAAAGATTAGAGCAAAATCACAGTTCCTGCGCTAAAAGAGATATTAATGGGGCATAAACTACAAACTGTTTTATCTCAATTTTGTTAGCCGCGAACGAATATGTCGGCAGTTGCAAATTTTCTTTTTAAATTTGATGGCAAATCTGATGATAATGAAATTTGGAAGAAGTAGATCAAATTGTTGAAGACTATATATAAATCAGAAGATGACGTTGCACGATTACTTACGGGTATGCGACTGAAGGGAAAAGCACTGGAATCGCTTCATTCTAAACGAGGGTATATAACTATGCCATTCAACCGACTGCTGGAAGAATTAAGAGTTACGTTTTATTATCCACAAAGCAAAATTAAAATAAGGAAGAAAGTTGAAGAGCGATTAGGGAAGAGGAACCAGACATTTCATGAATATTTGCACAAGAAGATCATTCTCGGAAATCGAGTACCAATCAACGACGATGATATACTTGAATATTTTATTGACGGCATCCCTGATTAATTGTTCCGGAACCAGGCACGTATTCAACAGTTTACAACAACCGATCAACTTTCGAAAGCGTTTGAAAAGGTAATTCTCCGAGATCAAGGTTTGTCGGATGTGCAGATGTCAACAAAGTTTGAGAAGTATGAAGATAGTTTCGATAGAAATGAAAGAAAAGAGGTAATCAATGTCGATGAGATAAAAGAGTTCACCGCTAATATTGTACGATGTTATAATTGTGGTGGGCACGATCATATTAGCGTGACTTGTCCAACGAAAGATCGCGGTGTAAAATGTTTTATATGTCAAAAAAGTGGACATATTGCGTCGAAATGTCCCAAAAAATCTAAAGCGAGTGAAGAGAGTTGCGCAACATTAAGAGTATCGTACCGAAAGTATCTTAAAAATGTTTTACTTAACGGATACGAGATCGAAGCATTAATGGATTCAGGAACTGATTTTAGTTCAATTCGCACAGACGAGTATATTAAGCTTGTTTCTCCGCAATTACGACGTAATGAATTACATTTCGTTGGTATAGGTTCAAAGAATGACACATCATTTGGTGAATTTCAAGCAGAAATTACCGTAGGTGAGCACTCATATCCGATTTGTATACAAGTAATCTCTCATACTATTGTACGACACAAGCTGTTGATAGCAACGAATTTCTTAAATGTAACCGATGTTAGCATTAGAGGTGGTAAAGTAAACTTTCTTCCATTACCAAAAGTAACGCGCGAAATTGTTGAAAGAGAAAATATTGTACCAGAAATATTTAAAATAGATGTAATAAGTGACGTATTAGAAGTAAATCAAGTTGATGTGTCTCATGTATTAAATCCTAATCAGCGAGTGACGATAGAAGATCTTATTAGTAATTACAAGCCGAGTAAAACCTTTGAACGTGAAATTGCAATGAAATTAATATTGAAAGGCGAATAGTCTGTATATCAATCGACGAGACGATTGCAAAAAGAGATTGTTAATGTAGATAGAACAGTGGATTGCGGCTGGAGTCGCTCAGATATCTACATCTGATTATGCGAGTCCGGTCGTTCGCGTTCGGAAGAAAAATGATTCGTTTAGATTATGTGTGGATTATCGACAAATTAATAAGAAGATTATTAAATATAGATATCCGTTACAACTGATTGAACATCAATTAGATCTGTTACACGTCGCGCGCATTTTTAGTACTCTTGATTTGAAAAACGGTTTCTTTCACGTGCGACAAGATAAATCAAGTCGAAGGTATACAGCATTTATTGTACCAGATGGTTATTATGAATTCTTACGAGTCCCTTTTGGTTCATGTAATTCTCCAGCAATTTTTCCAAGATTTATAAATACCATATTTAGAGATCTTATTCAAGAGAGAAGAGTTTTAGCATATATGGATGATTTGATTATTTCATCAAATGATACTGAACGTGGGATCAAAAATCTTGACAGGGTTTTAATTGTAGCCAGCGGAGCCGGTTTAATATTCAGTTGGGAAGAATATTGTTTTGTGTAAACTTGTGTCGAAATCATCGGGCATGTAATCAACAATGGTTGTGTTCGCCCCTCACTAAAACTGATCCAGTCCGACGATTTCCAGAGCCCACAAACGTTAAACAAGTACAAAGTTTACTTGGACTCATCGGATATTTTCGTAAATTTATCCGTGAATACCCTGTAATTGCGCGACCTTTGCCTAACCTTCTGCAAGCGAATGCTAAATTCTGTTTTGTAGCGACCTAAATGGAAGCATTCATACGACTTATATTTTTATTGATTGAGATACTAATGTTGAATTTGGTTCAAGTAGAAGTAGAGACGGAGTTGCATACGGATGCTTCTGTGTTACGGTACGGAGCGATTTTATTTCAAAGAAATAACGAAGATGAACCTTTTCACCCTGTATATTATTTTCTAGCGGTAAGACATCTTCTGCTGCATCTAAATACAGTACCTATGAGTTTGAAGTTTTAGCAATAGTAAAAGCGTTGAAGAAATTAGGACTTCATTCATTAGGAATTTCGTTTGTTATTGTTTTTGATTGCCAAGCCATTACTCTTACAACGAATAAGAAAGATCTTCGTGTGTGGGTTGCATGATGGGCATTATCATTAGAAGAATTTGATTACCGGATAGAGCATCGTCCAGGGAAGAACATGATACATGTTGATGCACTTAGTAGAAATCCTCCTCCTACGAATATCCTAATCGATGGATCTGATGCAAGTCTTACAGAACGTTTGCGGAAAGTACAGGAAGAAGATGAGACTGTAACGAAACTTCGAGATTTGATACTTCAAAACAAGACGAATGATTATGTTCTACGGGGAAATTTTCTGTACAGAAACTCTGGGGGTCATACTCAACTAGTAGTACCACGTCGGATGCAGATACATGAAATAAGGCAGGCTTATGAGTGTGGACATTTTTCTGTGGTCAAGACTGAAGCTATCGTACGTAAAGGTTATTGGATTACAAACCTTCGGCAGCAAGTTGGAAATGTGGTAAGAAATTGTGTTGCATGCATCTTAGCCGAAAAGATACAGGGGAAGCAGGAGTTTCATTTAATTTCGATTGAAAAGGGGAGTATTCCTTTTGCTACATTTCATATCGATCATCTTGTACCGCTGCCACCAACAAAAAAACGTATCAGTATATATTTGTAGTGGTAGATGCTTTTACAAAACTTACATGGCTTTATGCTACAAAACCTACTACTTCAGATGAAGTTTTGTCACGCCTGAAGAAGCCACCGACTATTTTCTGTAATCTGCGTCGAATAATTTCTGATAGGTGAACGGTTTTCACAGCAAATGATTTCAAGCAATATTGTCAAGAAGAATACATAGAACATGTTTCAACTACAACAGGAATTCCTAGAGCTAATGGTCAAGTTGAACGCCTTAATAGAACATTCATACTGTTGCCAGCAAAATTAGCTACACCTAAGTCCTGTGAGTAGTATAAGTATTTAGAAGTAGTTCAACAATGTTTGAAATCAGCAATACATCGAAGTATTGGTATGTCACCGTTTCATCGTCTCTTTGGGGCACATCCACGACTTAAAGGTTATCTTGACACCCAAGACATACTTGAAAAGGAATGGATCGCAATACTTGAAAAGCAAGCAAGCAAAAATATATCCAGGATCCAACAAGAGAATAGGCGAACTTTTAACAAGAGTAGACGAAAGGCTAAAATTTATCGTGAAGGGGATCTAGTAGCAATTAAACGTATGCAACAGAGTCCTGGTTTAAAAGTAGCTCATAAATAGTTTGGACCGTATGAAGTTGCACGAATTTTATGCAATCAACGATTTGCAGTTCGAAAGGTAGGGAAAGGAGAAGGACCCCTATAGGCATCTATGTCAGCAGATTCTATGAAATTGTGGATCGACGAAATCAGTGCTGATTTATCTGAAATCGAAGACGACATGAATGAAGACATTCGGAACGAATGTTCATGCAGGACTTCAAGTTTCAAATGTTATGTACGTGTAATATTCTAGAATGCAAGAGCAGTTGTTCATTAGCAGTCCTTGGAGTAATATCTTAATTGAACGGAACTATCTAATGATTTACAAAATCTTGTAATTCTCTTTCATTAATAAGTTTCCTACATTATGCATAGGAGATTACAGCTTACTTAATTCGATACGAACAAATGAAATGCGCCATCGCAATGCATGGAGAATTAGAACTCTATTGTTTTGACAGGCAGACACTATGAAACGCCACCCTGTTGCATGAAAGCGTATAATTCACAACCTTATAATGTGTAGAAGCAGATAAGCATAGTGCCATGCATATAAGATTACAGCTCACTTTCATTGGAATGCTGGAATGAGATGTTCCATGGCATTGCATGGAGTATTAAAACTCCGTTGCATTGACACTTAGGCACTATGAAGCCACATCCCGATGCGTGGTACTGTAGAATTCACATTCCTCTGAAGTGTTGAATCAGATAAAAATAATGCTATGCATTAAAACAACACTTGGAAATCCAGAAACTCTATCTCGTTTCAAGGAAGTGTGGGATTCAAATTCTTCAGAAGATGAAAGGCAGATAAGCATAACGTGATGCATGGAGCATTACAATTTACTTACTAACTTTCAACTGGTGAAGTGAAATGCAATATCGCGACATCTAGAAACGCTATCCCTTAGCAAGTAAGTGTGGGATTTACATTCTTTTGGAGTGTAGATGCAGATACACAACACGCGTTCCATTGAACATTACATCTTAGCACGAATCTTTGAAATAAGATGCGACATCGCATTGGAGGTAGCATTAGAACTGTATTGCTTCGACACTCATACATTCAAAAACGCTATCCCGTTGCGAGGAAGTGCAGGAGTCATATTCATTTGAAGTGTAGATGCAGATAATGCTAACGCGTTGCCTTTAATATTAAAATTCACCATGTAGCATTGAAATGAGGAGCGACATCGCCTTGAATGAAGTACTAGAACCCTATTACTTCGACACGCACGCATATAGAAGCGCTATACCTTTGCAAAGAGGTGCAGGATTTACATCTTGTTGAAGTGGAGAAGCTGAAAAGCATAACTCGTTGCATTGAATATTACACCATATCATGAAAGTCTGAAATGAGATGCGACATCGCGTTGAATGAAATATTAGTACTCTATTGCTTCTACGCGTAGACATCAAGGAATGCGATCCCTTTGCAAGAAAGAGCATTATTCATATTCTTTTGAAGCGATTTATTCATTTTATAAGTGATTTATTTTGAAGTGAAGTTATTCATATTCTTTGAAGCTAATAATCATAAGGCATTCTTCATGCGTCGTAATATTGCAATTCATTTCAAGAGTTCAAAGTAAGTAACTAGGTTGTAATGCTCTATGCATCGCATTATGCTTATCTGCTCCTACACTTCAAAACAATATGAATCCTACGCTTCCTTAAAAAGGATTTGCGTTTCTGAATGTATGTACGTGTCGAAACAATTAACTTCTAATACTTCATCCATCGCGATGTCGCATCTCATTACAATGTTTCATGATAAGTTGTAATATTCAATGCAACGCGTTATACTTATCTGCATCTACACAAGAATGTAAATTCTACATTTCCATACAACAGGATAACCCCTCATAGTGTCTGCTTGTCGAAGCAATGGAGTCCTAATGCGCCATGCAATGCGATGACGCTTCTCACTTCAACGTTTCTAAGTAAGCTATAGTATTCTATGTATAGCATTATGCTTCTCTGCTTCGACATTCCCAAAGATTTTGAATTTTACAGTCCCATGCAATGGAATGGTGCTTCATAGTGTATGCGTGTCAAAGCAATGGGGCAGCAATGCTCCATGCACTGCAATGGCGCATCTCATTTCAAACGCTGATGAAACGCTGAAACGAGATGTGCCATTAGAACTCTACTGCCTTGAGACGCAGGCACTATGAAGCGCCATCCTGTTGCATGGTTCTGTAGAATTCACATTCATTTGAATTGTAAAAGCAGATGAGCATAATGCTATGCATAAGAGATTACAGCTTACTTACTCTCAAACGTTGAAACGATGTGCCATCGCATTGCATGGAGCAGTAGAACTCTTCGGCCTTCATACACGAACTCTATGAAGCGCCATGAAGTTGAAGAAACTGTAAAATTCAGATTCTTTAGAAGTGTAGAAGCAGATATGCATAATGCATTGCATAGAAGATTAAAGCTAATGGAGCATTTATAGGGGCGGTAGTATTTAGAATTAGGTATAATATATGAATATTGTAAGTATATACACTGATTAGAAATCTTTATTTAAAACGTCATAAAATGGTGTCAAATTAAATAGGATTTTGGGTGTAATGAAGTATTTGGACGGATATTCTATTTTCAGTTAACTAAAATATATTATAGGGTTCATTATATCCTCCCTCCTAAAGAAATAGACGACGCAAAGTCTAAATGTGTTTTCCTTTCAGGCCACTAGATATAAACAGTCGTAAACCCTACTCGAACCGACAGAATTATTTCACAGTTTATATACTGGATTCTATTTCCTAACTCAAGATTCATTGTTGTTTCTCCGTTGACATGTGAAATAATGCAACAGCAGTAAGCTGTTATGCATAGCATTATACTTATCCGCCACTACACTTCAAAAGAATGTTAATTCTATATGTCCATGCAACAAGATAGCCCTTCATACAGTCTGCCTGTTGGAACAACATGAACCTAATGCTCCATGACATGCGGTAGCGATTTTCACATCAATGCTTCCGGGTACGTAAGCTGAAACATTCTATGCATAGGATTACGCTTGTTAGCTTTTACACTTCAAAGATATGTAAATTCTGCAGTTTCTTGAAACGGGATTACGCTTCGCATTGTCTGCGTGTCGTAACAATAGAGCTCTGCTACATGCCATGCAATGGGCCATTTCATTTCAACGTAAACTTTGCCCAAACTTTGTAAGCTGTAACCTTCTGTGTATAGCATTATGCTTATCTGCGTATGCACTTCACAGGAATGTGAATTCTACAGTTCCATGCAACGGGATCCGTCTGCATAGTGTCTGCGTGTCAAAGAAGTAGGGTTTTAATGCTCCATGCCATGCGATAGCGCATCTCATTTCAACGTATATGAGTAAGTAATCTGTAATAGACTAGGCATGGCATTATGCCGGCTGCTTCTACTCTAAAAGAATGTAAGTTCTACAGTTCCATGCAACAGGAAGGAGCTCCATAATATCTACGTGTCAAAGCAACGGAGTTCTAATGCCCCATTCAATACTAGGCGAATCTTATTCCAAAGTTTCAATCAAAGTAAACTGCAATCTTCCATGCATAGCATTATGCTTATATGCTTCTACACTTTAAAAGAAAGTGAATTCTACAGTTCCATGCAACGGAATGGCGCTTCACAGTGTCTGCGTGTCAAATGAGGAGAGTCCATATGCTCCATGCAATGCGACGTCGCATCTCATATCAACGTTTCAAAGTAAGTAAGGTGTAATCGTGTATGCATATCATTATGCTTATCTGTTTCTACAATCCTCAATAATGTGAGTTCTATAGTTTCATGCAACAGGATGGTGCTTCACAATGTCTGCGCGTCAGTACTACTGTACTAATGCTGCATGCATTGCGATGGCTCACCTCGTTTCAAGGTTTCAAAGTATATTAGCTGTAATCTTCTACGAATAGCATTATGCTCATCTGCTTCTACACCTCAAAAGATTGTGAATTCTACATTTCCATCCATCAGGATGGCGCTTCATAGTATCTGCGTGCCAAAGAAGTAGATTTAGAGTGCACCATGCAATGCAATGGCGCATCTCACTTCAACGTTTCAAAGTAAGTTAGGTGTAATCTTCCATGCATAGCTCTATGCTTATCTGTTTCTACACTTCATAAAGTTGTGAATTATACACTTCCATGCAACAGGGTGGCGTTTCACAGTATCTGCTAGTCAAAACAATGGAGTTCTAATGCTCCATGCAACGCGACTGCGCATTTCATTTGTTCGTATCGAATTAAGTAAGCTGTAATCTTCTATGCATAATGTAGAAAACTTATTAATAAAAGAGAATTACAGGATTTTGTAAATCATTAGATAGTTCCGTTCAATTGAGATATTACTCCAAGGACTGCTAATGAACAACTGCTTCATCGTTTTAAAACATACACACGAAATATCATTTATTCCGCACATTCGCTCTCGCTCGCATTCTAGAATATTCCACGCACCTAACATTTGAAACTTGAATTATTGATTAGCTTATAAATTAAGATAATTTCGTTATTCTTCTCTCGGCCGTCCTGCATGAACATTCGTTCCGAATGTCTTCATTCATGTCGTCTTCGATTTCAGATAAATCAGCACTGATTTCGTCGATCCACAATTTCATAGAATCTGCTGACATAGATGCCTATAGGGGTCCTTCTCCTTTCCCTACCTTTCGAACTGCAAATCGTTGATTGCATAAAATTCGTGCAACTTCATACGGTCCAAACTATTTATGAGCTACTTTTAAACCAGGACTCTGTTGCATACGTTTAATTGCTACTAGATCCCCTTCACGATAAATTTTAGCCTTTCGTCTACTCTTGTTAAAAGTTCGCCTATTCTCTTGTTGGATCCTGGATATATTTTTGCTTGCTTGCTTTTCAAGTATTGCGATCCATTCCTTTTCAAGTATGTCTTGGGTGTCAAGATAACCTTTAAGTCGTGGATGTGCCCCAAAGAGACGATGAAACGGTGACATACCAATACTTCGATGTATTGCTGATTTCAAACATTGTTGAACTACTTCTAAATACTTATACTACTCACAGGACTTAGGTGTAGCTAATTTTGCTGGCAACAGTATGAATGTTCTATTAAGGCGTTCAACTTGACCATTAGCTCTAGGAATTCCTGTTGTAGTTGAAACATGTTCTATGTATTCTTCTTGACAATATTGCTTGAAATCATTTGCTGTGAAAACCGTTCACCTATCAGAAATTATTCGACGCAGATTACAGAAAATAGTCGGTGGCTTCTTCAGGCGTGACAAAACTTCATCTGAAGTAGTAGGTTTTGTAGCATAAAGCCATGTAAATTTTGTAAAAGCATCTACCACTACAAATATATACTGATACGTTTTTTTGTTGGTGGCAGCGGTACAAGATGATCGATATGAAATGTAGCAAAAGGAATACTCCCCTTTTCAATCGAAATTAAATGAAACTCCTGCTTCCCCTGTATCTTTTCGGCTAAGATGCATGCAACACAATTTCTTACCACATTTCCAACTTGCTGCCGAAGGTTTGTAATCCAATAACCTTTACGTACGATAGCTTCAGTCTTGACCACAGAAAAATGTCCACACTCATAAGCCTGCCTTATTTCATGTATCTGCATCCGACGTGGTACTACTAGTTGAGTATGACCCCCAGAGTTTCTGTACAGAAAATTTCCCCGTAGAACATAATCATTCGTCTTGTTTTGAAGTATCAAATCTCGAAGTTTCGTTACAGTCTCATCTTCTTCCTGTACTTTCCGCAAACGTTCTGTAAGACTTGCATCAGATCCATCGATTAGGATATTCGTAGGAGGAGGATTTCTACTAAGTGCATCAACATGTATCATGTTCTTCCCTGGACGATGCTCTATCCGGTAATCAAATTCTTCTAATGATAATGCCCATCATGCAACCCACACACGAAGATCTTTCTTATTCGTTTAAGAGTAATGGCTTGGCAATCAAAAACAATAACAAACGAAATTCCTAATGAATGAAGTCCTAATTTCTTCAACGCTTTTACTATTGCTAAAACTTCAAACTCATAGGTACTGTATTTAGATGCAGCAGAAGATGTCTTACCGCTAGAAAATAATATACAGGGTGAAACGGTTCATCTTCGTTATTTCTTTGAAATAAAATCGCTCCGTACCCTAACGCAGAAGCATCATCCTTTCAAGATTTTTGATCCCACGTTCAGTATCATTTGATGAAATAATCAAATCATTCGTGTATGCTAAAACTACTTCCTCACGAATAAGATCTCTAAATATGGTGAAGCAGCTGCGCTGCTTCGGTTTGCTGTAAAGATGGAGGAAGGAAGAAGGAAGGAAAAGAGAGGGGAAGAACGTTTCGTCCTGGGCCTGCTAGTTGACTCATCAGTAAGGCTACCTAGCAGGCCCTGCCTTAGACGCTGGGATATTAGGGACAGGTCAGAACTTCTATATATTGGAAAGGATGGGTCATCGAGTACTTTCACGAAAGTGTAAATGGTTCTGTCCCTCTAGTCGCGAGTGCCGCCACAATGGTATTTATAAATCTTTGAAAAACTGCTGGAGAAGTACATAAACCAAAAGGGACTCGTAAGAATTCATAATGACCATCGGGTACAATGAGTGCTGTATACTTTCGACTTGATTTATCCTGTCGCCTGTGAAAGAAACCGTTTTTCAAGTCAAGAGTACTGAAAATACGCACGTCTTGTAACAAATATAATTGATCTTCAATCAGTTGTAACGGATATCTATATTTAATAAACTTCTTATTAATTTGTCGATATTCCACACATAATCTAAATGAATCATTTTTCTTCTGAACGCGAACAACCGGACTCGCATAATCAGAAGTAGATAACTGAGCGACTCCAGCCGCAATCTACTGTTCTATCTACACGTTAACAATCTCTTTTTGCGACGTTGACAATCGTCTCGCCGATTGATAAACAGACTGTTTGCCTTTCAATATTAATTTCATTGCAATTTCACGTTCAAAGATTTTACTCGGCTTGTAATTACTAACAAGATTTTCTATCGTCACTCGCTAATTAGGATCTAATACATGAAACACATCAACTTGATTTACTTCTAACACGTCACTCGTTACATCTATTTTAAATACTTCCGGTATAATATTTTTTCTCTCAACAATTTCGCGCGTTCCTTTCGGTAATGGACGAAAGTTTACTTTACCGCCTCTAATGCTAACATCGGTTACGTTTAAGAAATTCGTTCCTATCAACAGCTTATGTCGAACAATGGTATCAGGGATTACTTCTATACAAATCGGACATCAGTGCCCATCTACGGTAATTTCTGCTTGAAATTCACCAAATGTTGTATCAGTCTTTAAACTTATACCATTGAAATGTAATTCATTGCGTCGTAATTGCGTAGAACCGAGCTTAATAAACTCGTCTGTCTGAATTAAACTAAAATCACTTCCTGAATCCATTAATGCTTCGATCTCGTATCCGTTAAGTAAATCGTGAGATACTTTCGATACGATACTCCAAATGTCGCGCAGCTGTCATCACTCGCTTTAAATTTCTTGGGACATTTCGACGTAATATGTCCACGTTCTTGACATATAAAACATTTTACACCGCGATCTTTCGTTGGACAATTCACGCTAATATGATCGTGTCCACCACAAATATAACATCGTACAATATTAGCGGTGAACTCTTTTATCTCACCGACATTGATTACCTCTTTTATTTCATTTCTATCGAAACTATCTTCATACTTCTCAAACTTTGTTGACATCTGCACATCCGACAAACCTTGATCTCGGAGAATTACCTTTCCAAACGCTTTCGAAAGTTGACCGGTTGTTGTAACCTGTTGAATACGCGCCTGGTTCCGGAGCATTTAATCGGGGATGCCGTTAATTAGATATTCAAGTATTTCATTGTCGTTGATTGGTACTCGATTTCCGAGAATGATCTTCTCGTGCAAATATTCATGAAATGTCTGGTTCCTCTTCTATTATCGTACTTCAAATTTCTTCCTTATTTCAATTTTGCCTTGTAGATGATAAAACGTAACACTTAATTCTTCCAGCAGTCGGTTGAATGGCATAGTTATATATTCTCGTTTAGAATGAAACGATTCAAGTGCTTTTCCCTTCAGTCGCATACCCATAAGTAATAGTGCAACGTCATCTTCCAATTTATATATCGTCTTCAACAATTTGATCTACTTCTTTCAAATTTCACTATCACCAGATTTGCCTTCAAATTTAAAAAGTAAATTTGCAAATGCCGAAATATTCGTTCGCCGCTAACAAAATTGAGATAAAACATTGCATTCATTGCCATTATTCAATGCCAAAAGATTGTCATCGTCACAAACAACATCATATTGTTCGCTTCTAAAATTACGCGTCAATCGTCGCTGCTCATTTTCCAAATTCTGCTTAACCTGCAATTAAATGAATTGTCCTTCGTATTACATCTAACTCAAGGCGCAACATGGATAACTCACCTTCTGCTGATTCTTTTTCTTAAAAAAAAATTAGTTTCTCATTGCTGTAGATTCATTGCTGACTGCACATTTAATGATATGTCAGCACACAACCCTTCATTATCTTCACGAACTTCTTTCTGCTTGTCACCTATCCACGTTACGTCTGGGACAATATCCATCAAACGAGAAATTAATTTAGCTTTCGAACCAGCAGTTGGTAGTTTATGCTCCATTAATATCTCTATTAGCGCAGTAACTGTGATTTCATGGTGAAAATTTTTACTCGACACTCGTGTATGAACTCGAATTGTCTTTACATGAAAGTTTAATTTTCGTCCTCGCAATATCTCCTAAAACTGCACTCGCATCGCATGAATAACTTCTCGAACGTTCTAGACCGTCAAGTCATTTTCTCCAACGTGTCTTCAAATACTCGATAATATTCCAATCTTTAGAACGTATCTGATTTAATTCTTGAACGTCTTCTTGATAATTACCACGCCTGAGCCCCAAAATTGTAGAAAACTTATTAACTAAAGACAGCTACAAGATTTTATAAATCATTATATAGTTCTTCTCAACTGTGACATAACTCGAAAAAATGCTAATGAACAACAGCTACATCGTTTTAAAATATGCTCGCATCTAATTTCAATGCTTCATGATAAGATGGAATATTCATTGCAACGCGTTATGTTTATCTGTTACTGCACCTCAGATGAATGTGAATCCTGGGGATTCCTTTCCACTTCCTCCTAAGGGGATACCGTTTCAGGATGTCTACGTGCCGTAGCAATAATGTTCTAATACTTCATTCTACATGATGTCGTTTTTCATTTCAATGTTTCGTGATAAGATGTAATGTTCAATGCAATGCTTTATGTTTATATCTTCTACACTCCAAAAGCAAAAGAATGTGAACTGTGGCGTCAGGCGTACCGCTACCCCCAGACGACCGCCACTGTCTTCGAGGTCCAGAGACCGGCATCCACATCTCCTCCAGCATCCGGATCCACTATATGCGGGCAACCCGTCTACTCTCTGCCACAGAACGAGGAGACGACGCCACACACACCAGAGGGAGGATTCCACCCCACATAACGAGGACAAGAAGATCTATGACGGCTACGGACTCGAATCTCCAACGATTACGTATCCCTACACGCTACTCGCAAACCGACGATGTTAGAATAAGCACACGACACATTCATGTACATATACAAACCACACACACATAGAATTAAGTCAATATTTGTAAATATGTACTTATAAATGCGCTATAGTTTAAGACCCGCTCACGCCCACGAGCGATCCCACCACGAGCGGCCTGCCCGCTCTTCGGTCTACGCGCCATCCCCACTCTGGGGCCCAGCGACTCGCGCGCCGCGCGAACCGAGGAGGTCGCAGACGCGCCGATCCAGTCTCAGTCTTATTCACCGATTCGAACAGTGCAGTTGGCTCAAAGGAGTTTCGATCTCCGACTCGAACAGAAGAGTTGGCTACCAGGTATATGAACTCCCAGCTCGATGCATCTGACTCATTCGCATCTACCATAGTGGAGTCCTTATTTTATTCTATTTCCATTTTCCTATTATATAGTACTTAGTAACTTAGAATTAGTCTATTAGGATATTCAAGTAAGAATATATCTTAGTTCATACCAAATTCAAAGTCTTTATTCTATTTCAAATACAAGTTCCTTTAACATTCCATTCCACGGGTACGCTCGCGATTAACTGCTATTCCTAACAAATCAAGTTCAACCGTTCTAAAGCTGGACGGATAGAGCGAACCAACGCTTAGCCGCTTTTACTTTATTTCTGTTGTGTGAAGGTGTCCAGCGCCTAGATAGCTCCGGTAAGCTAGAGCGATCCAGCGCTTAGCCGTGCCGTGCTTTATCGAAGTGCAGGTACTTCTGATGAGCTTCGCTTCTCGGATAAAGCGTACACGACGCGCGGGGAGAGAGGAATTTATCCGACGACTTGTGCATGAATACGTGGGTGGTGCACCCGAATATTCGGACCATCGCAGAGCTCTTCCCGTTCCTGTCAAGGAAATCTTCGCTGTCCTACATCCCGTACGAGCCAACGATTGTCCGATTCCAGCTTCGATACCTGCTAGCCAGAATCAGCCTACCTGGCGCCTGATTCCAATCACCGATCTGCCGTTCCAGCCGTACGCCGCTGCTATACGGTTCATCGACCCTCGGCGCCTACGCTACCTGGAACGAGAAGCAAAGCAATGAATTAAAAGCATCAAAAGGTAAGTTGCACGCTTTTGTACCTGGTAAGTTCAGTCGCTCCGCGCAATTCGCGTCGATTTCGGTAACGGCTACGATTAGTGTCAAGGTGACGAGCGCATTCGCGACTTCAGGACTTGACAATACACAAAACGCGTTGCTATGAATATTGCATCTTATCATGAAACATAGAAATGAGATAGGCATCGCGTCGAATGCAGTATTAGTACACCATTCCTTCGACACGTTGTCATCTAGAAACGCAATCCCTTTGTAAGGAAGTGTAGAGTTCACATTCTTCTGAAGTGTAGAAGATATAAGCGTAACGTGTTGCATTGAATACTACATCTTACATTAAACATTAAAATGAGATCCCACATCGCGATGAATGGAGTGTTATAACTATTGCTTCGACACGCAGATACCGTGAGACGCTATGCCTTTGCAATGAAGTGCAGGACTTACATTCTTTTGAAGGGTAGAAACAGACAAGCATAATGCGAAAGTATAGAGCTTTATAAGCTACTTACTTACTTTGAACAGTTTAAATGCAATGCGATACCGCTATGCATGAAGCATGAGAAATGAAATGCTTCGACATGTGTACATCTAGATACGCAATCCCGTAGCAAGGAAATGTGGGATTTACATTCTTTTGAACTGTAGATGCAGATACACGAAACGCGTTGCATTGAACATTACATCTTATCACGAAACATAGAAATGAGATGCGATATCACGTTCTCTGAAGAATTATTACTCTATTGCTTCGATCCGTAGACATCTAGAAACGCCATTCCGTAGCAACGGAGTGTGGGATTTACATGCTTTTGAAGTGTAAATGAGATATACATAACGCGCTGCATTGAGTATTACATCTTATCATGAAACATAGAAATGAGGTGCGAAATCGCGTTTTATGAATCATGTGACGTCCGGTGTATCGCCATCCACCCTCCAAGGCCTCCCACAACGAGCAGGGACGAATTACCTGCAGCCGTCCACGACCAAGCGCACGGGTAAACACCTCTTTCTCCGAGCTAAGGCAGCCGACCCGCAAACCACGCCCCGGAGATGGACCAGCTATTCGCGCTATCGCGCAGATCACAGAATCCATGATCCACCTTCGCAGCAACGACGCACCGAATCGCTCGCCGTACCTCAGCCCTACTTCATTTTCTCTAATATATATAATTACACATATTAATTCTAGATGTAAGTACACACGACATTATTGGATGTAACACGAACAAAACTCATACATAATTTTAAGATATATGTATAATCTGTATTCCATAAGAAGTGATGCGCTCGCGCGCGCACTCGACGCGCGCGGCTCACGCGTAACGCGTGACCACCACGAGGGCCGAGCGCCCTACTCCTACCGTCCGCCACACTCGGAGGGCCCAGCGACTCGCGCACTACGAGAACCGAGGAGGTCTCGTGCACGCGAGAGGACCACCACTTCATCTCGGGCACGACCCGAGCTCGGATGTCTCTCCAGTTCACACTTCTAGTTCAGATCGAATTCAAATTGCTATTCTATTTCTAAATCTAAGTTCTATTTCTAGTTCATTAAGTTATACTAAATCTATATAGGGAAGTAAGTGTATAGCTAGGATTAATCAAGAATATACTTTTATTTTTATTGCTTCATTCGATTCCTTATTCATTTTATATCTACGCGCCACCCTCCAGTTCTCACGTACAATCATACACATCACTACTTTGTGGCGATATAGACACTCGAAATTCTGCATTAGATAGAGCGAACCACCGCTTATCTGTGTAGAATTCAAGTGGAAGATCCCCAGAGTAGACGATCATTCTTCACCCTCCTGGATCGACGAAGATAGAGCGGACATCCGCATATCCGGCTCGACTCCAGTTAGGAGAAGAAGATCTCGCATGTGTCGTACCGCCAACAAGAAGACGCGCCGTGCCGGCAGAAAGAATTTCTTATGACGACTACTGCGAGAGTATACCAGATGCCAGACGTGCCCAGCCTACCATTCTGTGCTTGCTGCTACTGCTGTCCGCAGCCTCCCGCAGCACCCCCAACTTCGCCGATGCCAGCATCCGAGTCCGGTCAACATCGCTGGACCCTGACTCCATTGACGCTCCCTCAACGCCAGTCTTACGCGTCTACAATCCCAACCGGTGACCCTCGACAACAGCGGTACCTGGAAGGAGGATATTAAGCTGTTACACGACGAAAGGTAGGTACAATTCCACTTTACCGCATCTAAAGGGTACAATTACCGCTCGCGTCCCATAAAAGGAAACCACGGTACCCATCACAATCCAGAGATCGGCCCTGCGTTTTATATCTCGTTTCGTACGGACGACTCCGGAAATTCTCCAGGTCCCGGACGTGACACCACACTTCCTTGCTACGGAATAGCGTTTCTAGAAGTCTACGTATAGAACCAATAGTGTTCAAATTCTTCATAAAGCGCGATATCGCATATCATTTCTATGCTTCATGATAAGATGCAATATTCAATGCAACGCGTTAATTATATCTCGCCAACACTTCAAGCGAATGTAAATCCCACACTTCCTTGCGACGGAATAGCGTTTTTATGCGTTTTTATTTTATATATAATGGAGCTCTAACGCTTCATAAAACACGATATCGCATCTCATTTCTATGCCTCACGATAAGACGTAATATTCAATGTAACGCGTAATTTATATTTCGTCTACAGTTCAAAAGGTTGTAAATGCCATACTTCCTTGCGACGGAATAGCGTGTTTAGATGTATACGTATCGAAGCAATAGAAGTCTAAAGTCTCATAAGACGCGATATCCAATCTCATTTCTATGACTCATGATAAGATGTAATATTCAATGCAACGCGTTATGTATATCTCGTCAACACTTCAAAACGCGATGCATTGAATATTACATCTCATCACAAAACATTGAGATGGGAAGTGACATCGTGATGAATGAAGTATTAGAACTCTATTGCTTCGACACCAAGGGATAGCGTTTCTAGATGACTAGTAAGTAAATAAGTAGATTTTAATTCTCTATGCATCGCATTAGGCTTATATGCTTCTACGTTTCAAAACACTGTGAAACCTACACTTCATTGCTAAGGGATAGCGTTTCTGAGTGTTTACGAGTAGAAGCAGTAGAATTCCAATACTTCATTGAACGTAATGTTGCACCTCATTTTAATGTTGCATGATATGATGTAATATTCAATACAATGTGTTATGTTTATCTGCTTCCACACTTCCAAAGAATGTGAATCCCACTCTTCCTTGCAATGGGATAGTGTTTCTAGATGTCTGCGTTTTAAAGTAGCAAAGTACTCATGCCACACTTATGCGATGGCGCATCACTATCCAACTTTTCAAAATATGTAAGCTGTAATCTTATAAGCATAGGATTATCGTATATACTATTCATGCATCCAGATGGCACATCGTAGTGTCTGAGAGTGAATGCAGTAGAGTTCTAATGCTACATGCCAAGCAATAGCGTATTTCGTTATAAAGTTTCAAAGGAAGTAAGCTGACATTTTCTATGCATCGCACTATGGTTATCTGCTATACTTCATAAGAATGTGAATTCTACTGTTCCATGCAACGGGATGGCGCTTCATAGTGTCTGCGTGTCAAAAAAATAGAGTCCATGTGCTCCATACAATGCGAGGGCACATCACTTTTCAGCGCTTCAAAGTAAGTAAGCTGTAATCTTCAATGCATTGCATAATGATTATCTGATTCTACATATCCAAAGAATGTGAATTCCACAGTTCCATGCACGGTATGGTGCTTCGTAGTGTCTGCTTGTCAAAACCAATGGAATTCTAAGGCTCCATACAATGCGATGGCCCATCTCATTTTAACGTTTCGAAGAAAGTAAGCTAGAATCTTCTATGCATAGCACTATGTTTATTTGCTGGAGCTCTTGAAAAGAATGTGAATTATACAATTTCATGCAACAGGATCGCGGTTTAAAGTGTCTGTGTGTCAAAGCAATGGTATTCTATTTCTCACTGCAATGCGACGGCGCAAACCATTTCAACGATTCAAAGTAAGGTACCTGTAACTTTGTACGCCCTGCATTTTGTTGATCTGTTTCTACACTTCAAAAGAATGCGACTTCTACAGATAAATGTATCGGGATGGCGTTTCATAGTGTCTACGTGTATAAACAATAGAGTTCTAATGCTACATACTGTGTGGTGGAGTGTCTCATTTCAACGTTTGAAAGCAAGAACGTTGTAATGTTCTATCTATCGCATTATCCTTACCTACTTCTACACTTCAAACGATTATAAATTCCTTGCACCCGGCTGAGGTTTCATATTTTCTGCTTATCAAAGCTGTAGTAATCTAATGCTCCACACAATGCGATGACACATCTAATTGCTACGTTTAGCACGTTGACACCTGTGTGCATCACAGATGGGTCACACGTGTCTGTTCCGTGAGGCGGTGTATATCTCCGGTGGGTCACACGCGTTTATTTCGTGGGCCATCTTACATCACGATGGGTATAACTTATATTTCACAAAATAGATAGTACAAAATAGGTTTATTTTTCAAATCTCAGCATTATAAACAGACATTCAATATTTAAAACATAACAAATCAATATTGTAAACCTAACATAATTATTTAATTTTGTTTATGTAATTTTTCAAAACGTTGGATAGAGTTCCGGTTGGTCCTTACATCGGTTACAACAAGTTTTTACTTTTACCGCCTTATTCGCGGCATACTGCCTACCATTTATTGTAGACATACTTTTATAACATTCTTTACATCGCTGTCTCGTTTTTCTCGTGCGTCCTTGGATCGACCGCAGAAAATGTGTACGTTTCTTGAGCACTGCTTCAGTTTCAGATGACGTTTGTTCACCGTGATGATCCACTGTACTGAGGAGATAATCAATAATTTTTTCGCGGAAGTTTAATATTTCCATACCTTTGGTACTCCATTTTCTATGCATATAACAGGCATTGACGAGTGAAGTCTCGCATACTAATTCGATAACTATTTTTCTATACCACTTTACTGTTCTGCGTAATCAACTGTGATAAGAAGACATCTGGTCGGATGGTCAAATCCCTTCTTAGCTTTGTTATAAAGGAACACTGTGTCCGCCTTTAACTTATTATTATTACCCTGGACAATAACACATTTGTGGTTTTCAGAAGTAGCTAGCATGCATACCGGCCTCTCATCCGTCCACTTTAAAAATTTAAAGCCGCTCCGATTTTGAAAATACATAAAGCCACCCCGTTGCAGTTTCTGTTTGGCCTGCAGCCAAAGAAATTTTGTATTAATTTTTACTGTACCATAAATAAATCTTACCTTTTCCAGAAGTTTCTCGGCCAAAGGGACACAAGTATATAAACTATTTGCGTATAATTACGCGGTTTCAAATAACAAGTTTCACCCTCCAACGTCATAACTACAGCATGCGCATGTGCTTTCGCTATTCTGGTTGCATTATTTCCGGCGTTAATAAGAATGTTATATGTGTATC
Organism: Xylocopa sonorina; assembly: GCF_050948175.1. Classification (NCBI taxonomy): domain Eukaryota; kingdom Metazoa; phylum Arthropoda; class Insecta; order Hymenoptera; family Apidae; genus Xylocopa; species Xylocopa sonorina. Next base: position 901,682 of record NC_135205.1, read on the forward strand.
CTTCCGGAAGGCACAATTTACAAAGTTTTATACCATATTTATGCCGCATTCCTAGGATATATTGGCAAAAACTGTGGCGTCCTTGCCATGGAACCATGATTTCGTCGATTATAATATTTTTACCGGGCTTAACACGTTGAGTGCTACGTCAGTCCCCAGGAACTGACAGTGAACTTTTCCTTCAGGCGGCGTCAGTCCCCAGGGACTAACAATCGACTTTTCGCTTGGACAACGTAAATTCTAGGGACTGACAGCGATCTTCTTGTTTGATCGACATTGGTGCATGAGATCGGCATTGTAAAGAGTTAAATTATTAATGACAATTGCAAAATTTATGCTAATATTTAATGAAGTTTATTAAAACATTTTAAACGTAGATGTGGCTGTGATTTGCACATATTACAGTATGTATATATTATTATAATCAATAATAATTTTTAGTTCGCAGGATAACCCTGTTTTTGTTATTACGGTTTTCATTTCGTCAAAATGCTGGATCGAAAGATCTCTTGTCTTTCCATTTGATGATTGTAATCCCTCTACTGTTCTCTTGAGCAATGACTTTTCCGCGTCGCAGTTTGGCTGTCACAACTTTACTTGGATTGCCTCTTCAATTTGGTCAAAGAGTACCAACCAAATGCGTACTTTTTGTTATGAGTTTGTTTGCTAAATCCACACTCGTATAATAATTATCCGTGTATAAAGTATGGCCTTTGTGAAACACATTTTCACATAAATTCATGACGTCATTTGTTGTATTTTTTTTATCCAATGATTTGCCGGTGTAAATGCAAAGATTATATGTGTAATGATTATCACAGCACAATTTAAGTATTTTTATCCCATATCTATGTTTTTTTTTGTTTCATATACTGTCTAAGTATGATCCGTCCATGGAATGGTATTACATAATATGGATCATAATATTTTTTTAAATTCATATTTAATTCTTTTATTAAAAATTCAACCTTTGAGAGACGGTTGGAAGCATCCACTTTTGTATTGTGGGCAAAATGCAACATTCTCAACAGAATTTGAAATCTGTCTCTACTAATAATTTTCTGCGGAAATGTTTGAATAAACAATGGATCCTTAGACTAATACAGATACAAAGACGGGAGTTCTATCAATGCCATTCACAAAACCACTCCAAAAAACCTCTTTATTTCGTCCTTATCTGTTGACACCCACTTTTCAACACATTTGAAAGCGATTGTTCTTTGTGTCACATAAATATTTGTTTGTTCGCTTACATGTTGAAATAGTTTATCCGTCACATAAAGGCCGTCAAAATCTTTCACTGTGCTACAATTTTGCATTTCTTCATGAGCGAGTTTGGCACCATGGGGACTTGAGAAAGGTATAATGTTTGGCTGGTTGCCTCGCGGATCAAACCAATCATTAGGATCACTTGTTTCAGTATTCCTTATTGAACTACTAGATGAATTGTCACTATCTGAAGATGGTAGTGGTATTACACGCCGACATTTGCGTGGTATTTGCTCTTTCGCCTCTCTGGCATTCCCCATCCCATTACCTTATGTTTATACATTGTATACAAATGCATTGCTTGTATCATTTCGACAGTCCAAACAAAACGGATACAGTGTATCAAAGTTATCGTTTGTTTATTCCCATCAGTCAAGCGTTCGGCATCAAGTGCTCACGCGCTGCCGCCTAAGCGAGAAGTATAGTAAGATCGGCGTAGCACTCAACGTGTTAACAGTATTTTCGAAAGTATAGACAATTGAGTTATCAATAATTCTAAATTTATATAAACGGTTCGCAGTCCTAGCCGTGGAAATAATGGTGAAATGAAAATATCGAAGTGTCGATATAAACCGATCACGCTTTATCACGTTTTTTATTCGATCGTTTGTATACATTTCCTTTCAGACCAATATAATCTAATTTCAGGTAGGGGCACTACAACCAATATAAGCAGGACACTAATAAAAATGTTCAGTTCGTTCTCTGTCACAGGCTTTCTGGTCAGTTGGTGTTTAGGAGAAAAGAAAATTTTAAAGTATGCAAGCAGATAAGCATAATGCTGTACATAATGCTATACATAGAGAATAACAACTTGATTACCTTGAAACGTTGGAATGAGATGCGCAATCGCATTGTATGGAGCATTAGAACTCCATTGCTTTTACACGCAGACACTATGACGTGCTATCCCGTTGCATGGAAATGTAGAATTCGCATTCTTTGGAATGGTTGATGCAGAAAACCATAATGCTATGCTTAGAAGATTACAACTTACTTACATTGAAACGTTGGAATGAGATGCGCCGTCGCACAGCATTGAGCATTAGAAATCTACTGTTTTTACACGCAGGTGCTATGAAGCGCCTTCCGTTGCACGGACTTGTAGAATACACACTCTTTAGGAACGTAGAACAAGATAAGTATAATTTTATGCATAAAAGATTTCAGCTTACGTACTTTGAACGTTAGAGCATTGTACCTCTACTGTATTCACACGTAAACAATGTGAAGCACCATCCTTTTGCATTGAACTGTAGAATTCACATTCTTTGCAAGTGTAGAAGCAGACAAGCATAATGCTATGTTTAGATGATTACAGCTTTCTTACTTTGAAACGTTGAAACGAGATGCGATATCGTGTTGTATGAAGTATTAGAAAACTATTGCATCGACACAAAAACATCTAGAATCGCTATCCCCTTGCAAGGTGGTGTAGATTTCACATTCTTTTGAAGTGTAGATGCAGATAAACATAACGCGTTGCACAGAATATTACATCTGAACATGTAACATTGGAATGAGATGAGACATCGCGCTGATCCATTGCAAAATACGTTACAACTCACCTACTTTGAAACGTTGAAATGAAATACGCTATCGCGATCTATGATGCATAAGAGAAGCAGACGAGCATATAGCATTGCATAGAGCATTACTACTTACATGCTTTGAAACTTTGGAATGAAATGTGTCATCGCGCTACATGAAGCGTTAGAACTTTATTTCTTCGATACTTACGAATCCTATGAATCCTATGGTTGCATGAAATGTGATGGCGTTTCATAGTGTCTGCGTGCCGATGCATAAGAGTTCTAATGCTTCATGCAACGCGAAAGCCCATCTCATTTCAACGTTTCAAGGTAAGTTATTTGTAATGTTCTATGCATTGCATTATACTTATCTGCCATTCCACACATGAGCCTTCTTGCACTTCCGTTATCAACCCATGGACTCAGGCAACCTGCTGGGCTCGCCTACAGCACCGGCAACCGGCTGCGATCACGCGCGCAAACCTACACGCGCTCACACGCACCAAGTACAGCTGTGTCACTCGAACCGACCGGTATACATGGCTCGTTCACACCAGGCATCACTGTTCCAATCTCACCGACGAAAACTACTGTATCACTCGAACTAACAAGTATAACTGCCTCGTTCGCATCAAAGACGAACCCCCTTGTCTACCTCGCACCAGTGATTTCGTTCTGCTGAAAGGCGCAATCGCATCACCTCAATGGGGATTCTTCCAATTCAGGGAGCCGACTTTACCAGAACCTGTATTCTACTTTTAAACCTCTTATATACATATATATACTATATCCGGACGAATTTATTCCTGCATATAAGAATTCATAAATCCAAGTTACACACGTTAAAAATTCAAGACACGAACAGCACACACGTAATTGTAAGTGCATGCTATACTACTTCATCATACTATTTCATAAGTTAAACGCGAAAGACGCGTCGCTAGTCCCACCACGAGACGCGAGTCATCACTCGCAGGATAGCATGCTCTTCGCAACGATCCGTAAATCCCCCACTCGCTGGACCACATACTTTCATGATATGCAAAAAAATATTTCAAATTGGTATAAATATTAATACATATTTTATATTTTAGTTAATTCTAAATACAATATCTTCTTAAGATACTCCATTACATCCAAAATCCTATTTAATTTCATATCATTTCATGATGTTTTAATTAAATATTTGAAATTGGTTTATATAATTACACTTATCATATATTTTAGTTACTTAAAAATAGATCATTCCCTCTAAATAAAAATAAATATCTATATATTATATAAGTCGATCATTTATTTGCATCGTCCCAGTTCGCTTTCTTTTCATCGAGGCTTGCAAATCCCTCTTCGTTATTCTTGTAATTCGTACTTTAGAAGGTATGTAGTACGTATTGATGGTCCGACGCTGAAAATACCTCAAACACTTCTGCGTTACGCAACTTAGCGTATATGCCACCACCTATCAACATTATGTTTATTTTTTATTTGTTTCGGTTCTTAAAGTATATATAGTCTTCTTTCGGATTCATCGCGATTAGATTGTTTCTTAGAGCCATTTTGATGATATTTCCTCTCTACGGTTGTTCTTCTTACTACCCCAGATTACCGATTTTTCGTTCAGGTCACCTGCGATTATTATTCTGTTTGTTTTCTCTCACTTTTCTATGTTAACCCCAATTTCGTTTATATATTCTTCGATTTCTTTCCGTTCCTGTTCGGCGGGTGTATGCCCCTTAGTTGGAGCATTATACTCGCACTTGTATGTTTTACTTCGAATACTTTTTCCAGAGTTCCTTTTATCTCTCTACTTTGTTCTCTCTGCCTATTTTTCTTGTTAAATTCTAAGATTATATCACACGCTCTCGATTTCCTTGCGTCATCTTTTCGTATTTCTGTCATTTGTCCTACTTCTCCTCATCTCACTGCCTGTCCTCGAATGCTTCCTGCTCCTTTAATTGCTTCATTTTTCTCTGTACCGTTCGCCACTAGTTCGATCAAGTATTTGATGTCAATTTCTTTTTATATGCCTAATGTTTTCCATTAACCTTCTCTAATATGCCATTAGCTTCGCCGTATCCTCGCTCAGAATATCTATCATTACGTCTGATGCGTGGCTGCCTAATCGTCTATTTAAAAGTATAGGCGTTATTCATATCGGTAGCTTTCGCATTATCCTGCACTTACTTCAGCTCCTGATGCTTCTCCTTCCGTGTCTGTGCTTCCATCCGAGGCTTTCCTTTTCTCCTTTATATACGTTTTTCATATTCTTTTCTATTTCCCTATCCTTTTGTGTCATCGACAAGGGGCTCCGAACCGCCTGCCCAACCTTCCATCTTCTGCCAGGACCCGATGGGGCTGATTCCGAATCATGAGCCCATAGTACCTCTCAGTAGCATATGCACAGCAGCCTCGATCACACCGCGGGTGGGAGTTGAGGGACGGCTGCAGACCCTCCACCATCCTATTACCTACCCTGATGCGGGCGAAGGACTCCCAGGGCCACTCGAACCACGACAAGCATCTATCTTATACTCTAACCGCTTCGTAGTCCTGCGTTTTCCATTAAGCTTGCCGCGATCAGTGATATTGATTCGTTCAATCTGAATTATTATTTTCCTCTTACGTTTTTCGATTTTTTTATTTTCTCTCGCGATTTTGTCTATTTCGTTGTATCTTGCCCTTACAGTATGGTATATAATCTGTTGTTAGATATTTCTAGGATTTCCTCTTAATAAATGCAATGTTTCCACAGATTTTCTTTTTCTTTCTCTTTAGTTACGTTGTTGTTATTTTATGCTCTTTACCCTCCACACTTCCTTTCTGCACCATCCCGTAACCGGTGTAATACGATTGCTTTAGGATGGTGCCATGGTCTCACTACACCGAGATCGAGTGTTATCTTCTGCATCTGTTAATTTATATATGTCATATATTGGAGAATGTTCCGTCTTATCCTCTGTATTTTTCTAATTATGTTTTAATTAGATGCATATTAGATACGCGTCGATATGTCGGATTTCCGTACGATTTTTTAGAAAAGTTTTATTCTTTTTCGATTGTTCGTTTCCATTTCACCGAAGGCGATCTTGTATTCGATGCGGGCCTGCTCCGATTGAACCCGCCGATCATTACATTACATTACGTGAATGAACGTTCGGAAGGCTTACTGCATAGCCTTATCGCTGACAAAGTTGCGGAGGTTGCTTCCGGAACCGAGATGGAAGTGTGGTTATGTTTGATTTCGTTAGGTTACGTTACGTTAGGTTAAATTGGATTTTGGTTCTAAAGTTGTTGCATCTTTGCAACAACATGTGCCATTCCTACCTACTCGTGGTGGAACATGGTAACACCGAAATTTTCCGGCGGCTAATTGGGCTCTGGCTTTCGGGGATCGTGGATACCTAGTAGCCTCCATGATACTCTGAGGCGATGCCTACGGGATCTTCGGATCCTGGCAGGGCCTCCCTTGCCGGTAAGGCCCAAAGTTGAGGAGTGTTACTGGTTGAAGCGGTCTCCCTCCCAGGGACCACGGCCAATTCTGTACGTGGTACGGGGTGTTACGACCCCGGGATCCCATAGCTCGGCAGGGGTGGTGTTACCCCTGTCGTAATACTGTAAACCGGTGGTCATGTTTCACCAGAACAAGCTTGCCTTAATTGACCGGTCAACGAGGGGATAAATCTCTATAAAAAGATCGTAGCTTCAAGATGCGGTACGTGACGATGGAGCACGCCCAGTCCTCGTGGCTGGACGAGGCTGTTAGGTGCACCTGTCTCTAGCGACAAACTCTGAGGATACTGGCGCCCCCTCCCCTCCCGGGTGTACACGCCTTCCTGTATGGTAATCCCTCCCTGGTGACCTCCTTTCCGACCACGCTCGTGCGAACAATATAGAGAATTCTTCAATTTCTGAAAAACCTGGGAATAGACAAGAGTGCGAGGACTAGTAAAGTCCGAATGCCCGGTGGTTCGAGGCCAGCTATGGTCTCGTACAGGGTGCGTAGTGCACTGGAGAAGGACACCAGTGAAGAATCGGGAGATGCCTCCTACGATCCTCATACGTCTGTGGGATCGGTGCGATCCACTTTTTCGATGCAGCGACCGTGCCCGAAATCGAAAAAGCGTGGGAGACCCCCAACGACAGGGGAACATATCGGCCTCGCTGAGGCAAAGATGGCCTATGTTTATTGGCTGCGGTCAAATCGAGAAACCTCAAGGGCACCATCCAGAGTGATCTAAGGGTTGGTGCCAGGTGCTTGAGGTCTGTCACTATCGAATTGGCACAGAGGGTGAAACGTCCGGCTGCATCTCCGCCTGATGAAGACATTGTTGCGCTGATGGCGCAGTTAGAGGCCTTGCAGGCAGAAAGTAAGCGTCTGCAAGGCAGACTCAGTGCATTGGAGATCGCGAGCCACGCAAAGCTATCACCAGCCTCACCCTTGAAGGAAGTGGGGACACTGTCCCCACGCAATGGTGTCTCGGCACCCGAGTAGGGGATAGGGTCCGCACTACTCGATTAGGTAGCGGAACTGATCAACACTAAAATGGACGAAATCCGTAGGGAGATCCTTCCTGCAAAGACGACAGACGCCATGCCCTCGGGTGGTCCGGTGACACAGGCCACCGAAGGCAAGACGATGACGAAGAAGCAAGATAAGAAGAAGAAAGGAAAGTGTGGGCAGTGGCTTCGAAAGCCAAGCAGCCGAGCACTTCCCCATCATCTTCTGAAGTCAAAAGTGGTCCATCTGGGAATCAAGACGGCTGGCGATGACCCAATCGGCCCCTGCCCCACCGCTGAAGGCCCAGAAACTAAAGAAGGCGGAAGATAGGCCGAAGTTTAGTCGGCTGCCGCCTACAGGGGCGGTAGCACTGGCCATCCAGCCTGGCAGCAAGTCCACGTATAGGGATGTTATAACGGCTGACAGGCAGAGGATGAAGCTGGCCGACGTTGGAGTGAAGAGTGTCCGCCCCAAAAAGGCACAGACCAGCGGGCTCCTTCTTGAAATTGCAGATCCAGAGAAAGAAGCCTTGGCTGAAAAGTTGCGCGAGGCTTTGGCCGGCGATGGCGTCACGGTATCCAGGCCGAGCGAGAAGGTGGATCTCCACGTGTTTGGCGTGGATGAGTCAGTCACCACAACTGAAGTGACCGAGGCTATTACCGCCACCGGAGACTGCCGGGTGGAGCAGATGAAGACTGGCTTAATCCGGTCTTCATCTAGAGGACTCGGCACCCTTTGGGGGCAGTGCCCCCTGGCGGTGGCCAAGAAAGTAGTCACTGCCGTCAGCATCCGGTTGAGGTGGTGTGAAGTCCGCGTAGTGACATTGAAAGCCCGCACGGAGCAGTGTTACTGCTGCTGGGCTCTTGGGCATGTCCAGCAGCGGTGCACAGCTTGTTTCCCACCTAAGACCCGCCGTAACAGCAAGGTGGCACAGCCGTTGCCAGCTGTGCAGAAGAAAAAAGAATTGACAGAGGGAAGCAAGAAAGAAGTCACCAGTGTCTATCAAGGGGGTACACACGGGCGATGTACACGGCATAACGTTCCCGCGTCCCCGCGGTCAGATCATTCAAACCAACCTCAACCATGCCATCGCCGGACCGATTGCTACAGGACCTAATGGTTCTGGGTCTTTGCGGTAGCATGGTTGAGTTGGTGGTAGTCGTGGAACCGTACCAAGTTCTCCAGCGCCCACCCTGGGCTAGTGACTTGGACGACTCCGTGGTGATTGCCTAGTCGGTCTAGTCCATGCCTAGTCCATGACGATGGATCTGGCCGATCGCGCCTGTTGCACACGGCCACGGATTCGTGGCGGTCGACTGGACCGGCTGTCTGGTGGTGGGTGTTTATGCTCCACCGAACTGGCCCCTCTGTCGCTTTGACATTCTACTGGACGAGCGCTGACGGCATTCCCGGCCGCGTCTGAGTCTTGGTACTTAGTGTTCTCAGTCCCCGTCTGTGCTGGCTGTTCACAATCTGCCTCTAAACGAGGACGATTCCACACCTTCCGCTTGCAGGTCTATCGTGTTGTTGGACGAGGTCGGTAATCTCTTTTGGGGAATTGTTCAATGTCGCCTCGTCCAGCACCTGTCTCGGGATAGATCCGACCTGGCTGAGTACCAGTTTGGCTTCCGAGAGGGACAATCGACCATTCACGCGATCTCGTACGTCAAGTCCCTCTCGAACTCGGCCACGTCTCAGGGGGAAGGAGTAGCTCTGGCAGTTTCACTGAACATCCAGAATGCCTTCAACACCCTCTAGTGAGCGGCCATCAGCGGGGCAATCGAAAGTCACGAAGTGACTCTTTACCTGCGGATGGTATTCGGAGATTACGTCAGGACAGGGCCATCGTTTACGATAGCCGCAATAGGCCTGCAAGGCGTGAAACAAACCGTAGAGAACCAGAGGGGTCCGTTTTGGACCCCCTACATTGAAACGTGAGATTCGACGCGGCTCTGCGGGCCAACCTGCCGGTCGGCGTGCACTTCACGTGATACCCCGATGACACCATGATGTTATCCACCGGTAGGGACTTGGGGAGAGCCATCCGTCAAGCGGAGGTCACCATTGCGATCATCGCCTCGTGGATTCGAGGCCTGAGGTTGAATTCATCCCCCCAAAAGACGGAAATCGTCTGTTTCCGCCTTCGTAAGGGGGGCGCTCCGGCCCCGTGTTTGCTGAGAATCGAGTCGCCGGACGTCGAGGTAGCCAAGGACATCAAATATCTAGGTGTGTACCTGGACAGCTCCTGGAGTTTTGTCACACATTTCACTCGTCTGGCCGTCAGGTTGGGCAAACCAACGACTCATTTGAGTCGCATCATGCCCAGCCTTGGCGGTCCGGGCGAGCGGATGCGCTGTCTCTATCGTGGCGTTTTAAAAAGCATGGCACTGTACGGAGCCCCAGTGTGGACTCCAGCCCGCCAGGGAAGATGACAAGTCGGGACGAGCTTAGGCTCCACCAGCTGGAGCTTAGGCGGTCCACCATGTCAAAATGGCGGGACGTGCTGGTGGCACGTCTGGCCCGAAGCGTCGACGACACCCGTGCAGGGTGGACCACCTTTGGCGGTCGTACCCCACGTATCTATACGGCTGTTGTCCGGTGGGCGCGGTCGGTACGTTGGGGCAAACGACCATTGCACGCGTTCCCCGGGACGGGAGTAATGGTTGCATGACCCAACCACTCATTTCTCTGACGGGGGAGTGTGTCTCGACAACCACACTCCCCTCCGGGAATTGGGTCTTCTAAATCACCATCGTGGACCCCAGGGCCCGGGGGGGGGGGGCGTGTTCGTTCATAGTTCCCGGTCCCCTCCAAGCAGTGCCGAGGACAGTCACCGTGGGGTTTTATCCTGTAAGAGTCCGGCATACACCCGAAGTTTCCCAGCTCCGGAGGATCCATGAGGATTTCCCCACGTTAAAAAAAAAAAAAGGTATTTCATAACAATGTATGCAATTCCTACAGATGCATGCAACTGTTTGCTCTTCCAACTGTCAAATTGATATAGTAATTGACTTCCAATGGTCCATCCAACGCGATGGTGCTTCTCAGTTCTACAATTCAAAGTTCTTCATCTAAACGTGTCTGTAGAAATAGCACTTCATGATGTTATAAGTACATATTTCAAGTTATTATATATATTTATTCTTATCGTATATTTTAGTTGATTGTCAATAGTTTACCATTACTAAATACCCAATTACATCCAAAATTTCAATTAATTTTACATCATTTCCTGATTTTCTAATAATAAACATTCCATATTAGTATATATATTTATTCTTATCATATATTTTAGTTGATTGCTAATAGAATACCCCCTCTAAATAGTCCATTACAACTAAAATCCTATGTAATTTCGTACTATTTCATGATATTTTAAATAAATATTTCAAATCAGTACATATATATAACATTATATACATTTCAGTTAATCCTACATAAAATGTCCCTCTATGTACTACTTTACATCTAAAGTCCTATCTAATTTCATATCATTTCATGCCGCTTTAGATAAATATTTAAAATTGCTATAAATACTTGCAGATAACATTTGTATTTGTTAATTGTAAAAAGAATTTCCCCTCGATATGTTACATTGCATTTAAAATTGTACTTCATTATATATCATTACATGGTATTTTAAATAAATAATTCAAATTAGTGCACATATTTGCATTTATCATATATTTTAGTTAATTGTAAACAGAATATCCCCTCTGAGTACACCATATCGTCTAAACTCCTATCTAATTTTGTTTCATTTCATAATGTCCTAAGTAAATATTTCAAATTAGTATATATATTTACACATATCATAGATTTAATTTAAGTATATATATAATATTCCCTCTAAATTCTCCATTACACCCAAAATCCTAACTATTTTTATATCATTCCATACTGTTTTAATTAGTTATATCAAATTGGTACATATACTTACGCTTATCATATATTTTAATTAACTGCAAATAGAATATTCCCCTAAATACCAATTACATTTAAAATCTCATCTAATTTCATATCATTTCGTGATGTTCTAACCCTTTCACTACGAACACCGACTATAGTCGGCAACCGCGCGAAGTGCTGTGCGTACAGATGCCGATTATAGTCGATGTTCGCGATACCTGCTGTGTGTATGGGTTGCCGACTATAGTCGGTGCCGCGTGATCACCTACACTGATTCCGTTGGTAAAACAGAATCTACCGTATCGGTAGAATATCCTTTGAATTTAGTGGCTCGTACTGTACTAAAACCTGCTAAACACATATTCGGCATACGAAGTATTTGTAAGGCATAAAAGTATAATAAAATCAGGGAATAGAATAGATTATTGTCAACTTTTACAGTTGAGGTAAATTGTGAGGTTATAAATGTTTATCTAAAAATTTTAGTTTTAGGTTTGCGTAAAATTTGTTTTTTAATTTTTATTTGCACCCTCCTTAGAATTTCTGGACGGAGTTCAAAAAGAATTTAATTTTTGATTGGATTAACTGATTACGAAAATGATACCGAGCGTGAAAACGAAGATAATTTTGCTCAGCACAAAAAAAGAAAGTATATATGTAATACCTCAGACTCAGAAGTAGAGAACAATGAGCGAGGCAATAATGACGATTGCGATTCCTGGACGTCAAACACATTCATCCCCAAGTTACATCCATTTACCCCAGAAAATACAAGAATTATACCAAACATTAGCAGATCAGAAAAAGCAATTGACTACTTTGAACTCTTTGTTTTAGACGAGTTCGTGCAATTTATTTTAAATGAAACAAATGCCTACTGGAAAAAAATAACAATAATATGAAAGATGGTGAAGCGACAACGCTGTCCGAAATATACTGCTTTTTTGCTGTATCATCTCTAATGATACGCAACTAGAAGTTCTCCATAGGGGAATACTGGAGAGGAGACAAACTCCTGCGTAGTGACATTTTTACTGAGATTATACATAGAGATCGCTATTTTAAATTGTTATCGTTGCTACATTTTAGTCAAGATATCACATATACCAATGATAAATTATATGAAATAAGTAACGTGGTTGATATACTCCGAAAAAATTTCAGCCAATGATTCTATCCTTATAAAAAATTATGGATCGATGAGAATATACTTCTATATAAAGGACGGCTTTCATTCGAACAATACATTCCTTCGAAAAGAAGTAGATTTGGGATAAAATCATGTATTCTTTGTGATTGTCGAACTGGTTTTGTACAAGACCTTATTATTTACGCCGGATACTTGACTATAATCAACAGCCAAAATAAGAAAATTGGAAAATCGGGAGCGGTAGCAGAAGCCCTAAGGGCGCCCTATCTAGGAAAGGGACATATAGTTTACCTAGATAATTGGTATTCAAGTCCAGCCTTGTTGAATTTACTATATAATAATCATACAAATGCGTGCGGGATCGTAGCAAAAAAGCGACAAGGAATATCAAAGACTACTGGTACACTGAGAAAAGGAGGGGCATCTTCCCGGTTAGCCAAAAATTTATTAGTTGTGAAATGGTTGGATAAAAAAGAAGTATGTATGATATCCACTATGCATACTTCAGAGTGTGCAACAGTTGTTACGCATGGAGGAAACAAAATTATTCAAAAACGCCTATGCGTCATTAACTATAATAATTGTATGGGTTGTGTCGACAAAGCAGACATGGTGACAAGCACTATAAATTCGACACGGAAATCTCTAAAATGGTACCGTCAATATTTTTTCATTTGCTGGACATATGCGTATGGAATGGATATTGTCTTTACAAGGATAACACAAGAAAACTGATATCTATGGCTAAATTTCGCTTGAATTTAGTCCGAAAAATACTGAAAAATTATCGTATGAATATATCTTATCATCATCAAAGAGGCAACAACTATCCAGGCAACCAGCGATTGTCGCGCCAGTGACACCGGGTGGAACTCTAAGCACTGTGCTAGCACGGTGCTGCCTCTCAGTTCTCGTAACAGCACAGGGCTAGCACTGGAGCGACACTGCGTGTCACGGCACTATCAAAGCACGGCGATATAGCAGAAGGCCGACACGGAGTGCCAATGACACTATCAGCTCACCATAGTGACACGCGTGCCAGTGGCGTGGGCTAATATATACCAATGAAGAAGCTGTTTGCATAAAAATTATAAACGAATATTAAAAATGACTAAACTAAGCAATATATTTATTTCGATTCGAAAATAGATACACTGACACGAAAGAAAGATATAAAAACTTCTTTTTATTATTTTCTATAAACTATAACTTAATACAGCGATTTTTTCAGAAAAGTCGTTAATTGCTTTATCGTAAAAATACATACACTAATTTTATAAATATTTTTTTCAACTCATCGTTAAAAATTCATGTAACAAAGGTATATTTTATATTTAATAATCCTTGCAAACGATAAAACCATGTACCAAAGGAAAACAAATAATTACTTTCAATATTTTCACCTGAAAATTGTGATACGCTAGTAAAGTAAACGTAACTTAAGTGAACGTAATTAGTTCAACATTTTATAAGTAAATGTATCATTTATTACATTTCCTTAAACAATATGCTGCCATCGTATTTAATACTCTCTATTGGCATGAATTTTCCTGACGAATTGAAAAAATATATATGGCTCTCTCAGTAACTATAAATGTTGGCAAACAACTACCAAAACGTCTGTCAGTACTCGTATGCGGATATCTAAACTCTGACGTATTTAATTTGTACGGAATAACAGGTGGTTCCTCATTAACAAATGTGACGCCTACGCCAATGCAGAAAAAATTTTTGAATGGAACGATGACACGCGTGTCACGCTGGTGCTGGCGCAGTGTCATTCGCACGCGTGCTACGCTGGTGACTAGAACGTGCTGCCACTGCGTGCCGGCATTTTAGCTAACAAATACGGATACAGATGACTACGGATCTGCTGACACTCCTCAGAAGTGTCGCTACAGTGCCGGTATGGTGTCGCCACCATGTTATCTTGTGTTGTCTGGGTATCCATTACGGCTAACAAAGCACCATTTTCCTCCACTGTATAAACAACGAAGAAAAAAACGAAATAGAAGATGCATCGTCTGCACGGCAAACAAGAGACGCAAGTCTCGATATAAGTGTAAATACTGTAATGTTGGTTTCTGCGTAGAACCTTGCTTTAGAATGTACCATACTGAGTTGCATTACTAAGAATTAACGTATAATTTGATACCTCACTAACTCAACTATATTTCTATTCATAATAACAGCAAAAATTTTTTAATATGTAAATTTCTGAATACTCAAAATATACTCATTTTTATATTTTTCATATAATATGACGAAACAGTTGTTATATAACACTCAAAAAAGTATATACACAAAAGAATTCCAAAGTGCAATTGAAAGACGTAAGTCCGAACGTCGAAGCCTACAGATGCGCAATGTGCACGCTGCATGGCGCGGTGCCCCGTTCCGTGGCGCTACTCCTGCGGAACGGACTACCGTAGCGAAAGGAATAAAGAAATATTTGAGGTTAGTGTATATATTTAAACACATCATGAACTTTCTATAAATGTAAATAAAATGTCCTCTCCAAATACTACATTACATCTAATACCCTACCTACCTAATTATATATCGTTTCATGATATTTTGCATAAACATTTCAATTTGGTATATATATTTACATATATAATATATATCAGCTACTTGTGAATAGAATTTCCCCACTAAATACATTATATCACCCAAAATTCTATCTAATTTTGTAGCGATTACTATTGTTTTAAATTAATATTTGACGTTAGTACATATAATGAACCTTATCATATATTTTAATTAACTGAAAATAGAATATCCGTCCAAATACTCCATTACATCCAAAATCCTATTTAATTTTATACCATTTTATGACGTTTTAAATAAAGATTTCTAATCAGTATATATACCTAGACAACACAAGATAAGATGGTGGCGACACCATACCGGCACTGTAGCGACACTTCCGAGGAGTGTCAGCAGATTCGTAGTCATCTGTGTCCGTATTTGTTAGCTAAAATGCCGGCACGCAGTGGCAGCACGTTCTAGTCACCAGCGTAGCACGCGTGCCAATGACACTGCGCCAGCACCAGCGTGACACGCGTGTCATCGTTCCATTCAAAAATTTTTTCTGCATTGGCGTAGGCGTCACATTTGTTAATGAGGAACCACCTGTTATTCCGTACAAATTAAATACGTCAGAGTTTAGATATCCGCATACGAGTACTGACAGACGTTTTGGTAGTTGTTTGCCAACATTTATAGTTACTGAGAGAGCCATATATATTTTTTCAATTCGTCAGGAAAATTCATGCCAATAGAGAGTATTAAATACGATGGCAGCATATTGTTTAAGGAAATGTAATAAATGATACATTTACTTATAAAATGTTGAACTAATTAAGTTACGTTTACTTTACTAGCGTATCACAATTTTCAGGTGAAAATATTGAAAGTAATTATTTGTTTTCCTTTGGTACATGGTTTTATCGTTTGCAAGGATTATTAAATATAAAATATACCTTTGTTACATGAATTTTTAACGATGAGTTGAAAAAAATATTTATAAAATTAGTGTATGTATTTTTACGATAAAGCAATTAACGACTTTTCTGAAAAAATCGCTGTATTAAGTTATAGTTTATAGAAAATAATAAAAAGAAGTTTTTATATCTTTCTTTCGTGTCAATGTATCTATTTTCGAATCGAAATAAATAAATTGCTTAGTTTAGTCATTTTTAATATTCGTTTATAATTTTTATGCAAACAGCTTCTTCATTGGTATATATTAGCCCACGCCACTGGCACGCGTGTCACTATGGTGAGCTGATAGTGTCATTGGCACTCCGTGTCGGCCTTCTGCTATATCGCCGTGCTTTGATAGTGCCGTGACACGCAGTGTCGCTCCAGTGCTAGCCCTGTGCTGTTACGAGAACTGAGAAGCAGCACCGTACTAGCACAGTGCTTAGAGTTCCACCCGGTGCCATTGGCGCTACAATCGCTGGTTGTCTGGGTACTTACAATATTCATATATTATACCTAATTCTAAATACTACCGCCCCTATAAGTGCTCGATTAGCTTTAATCTTCTATGCAATGCATTATGCTTGTCTGTTTCTATCCCTCAAGAGAATGTGAATTACACAGTTCCGTGCAAACGGATGATGCTTCATAGTATATGCGTATCAAAGCAATGGAGTTCTAATGCTCCCTACATTGCGATGGCGCATCTGAATCCAACGTTTCAAAATAAGTAAACTGTAATCTACTAAGATAGCATTATGGTTATCTGCTTCTACACTTCCAATGAATGTGAATCCTACTCTTCCTTGAAAAGGTATAGCGTTTTTTGATGTCTACGTGAAGAAGCAATGGAGATCTTATACTGCATTCAACACGATGTCGTATCTCATTTCAGTGTTTCATGATAAGATGTAGTATTCAATGCAACACGTTATTTTCATCTGTTTCTAACATCAATAGAAGGTGAATTCTACAATTCCTTCCTAAGTGATATTGTTCCTAGATGTCTACGTATCGAAGTATTTGACTTCTAATGCTTCATGCATCGCGATATTGCATTTCATTTCACCAGTTGAAAGTTAGTAAGTAGGTTGTAATGCTCTATGTATCGCATTATGGTTACCAGCTTCTCCACTTTTGAAGAATTTGAATCGCACACTTCCTTGCAACGGGATAGATTTTTTTTCTAGATTTCTAAGTGTCGAAGTATTTAATTTTTTATGCTTCTTGCATCGCGATATCGCATTTCATTTCAGCAGTTCAATATAAGTAAGTAAGTTGTAATGCTCGTTTCATCGAATTATGCTTATCTGCGTCTACATTTTAAAGAATCTGAATTCAACAGTTCCATGCAACGGGATTGCGCTTCATTGTGTCTGCGTGTCAAAACAATGGAGCTGTAATGCTATCTGCATTGCGATGGTGCACCACATTATAACGTTTAATCTTCTATGCATGACATTATGCGTATCTGCTTCTACATTTCTACAGAATGTAAATTCTACAATTTGCAGCGGGATAGTACGTCATATTATTTTCACGTGAAAGGAATGGAGTTTTAAAACTCCATGCAATGCGATGGCGCATCTCATTTCAACGTCACAAAGTAAGTAAACAATACTCAACTATGAATTGCATTATGCTTATGTGCTTCAACATTTCTGAAGAGTCTGAACTCTAGAAATCCATGCAACTGAATGGCGCTTCACACTGTTAGCGTGCTAAAATAGTGGAGTTTTAATGCTCCATGCATGGCAATGTTTGATTTCATTCCAACGTATCAAAGCAAGTAAGCTGTAATCTCCTATGCATAGCGTTATGCTTATCTGCTTCTACGCTTCTAAAGAATGTGAATTCTATTGTTCCTTGCAATGGGTTGGCGCTACATAGAGTCTTTGTGTCAAATCTGTAGAGTTCTATTGCTCCATGCCATGCCATTGCGCGTCTCATTGCGGCATTTTAAAGTAAGTTAGCTGTAATCTTCTAAGCACAGTATTACGCTTATCTGCTTAACACAGTAGCACGCTTATCTGCTTCTACTCTTTCATAGAATGTGAATTCTACAGTCCCATGCAACGGGATAGGGTTTTGCACTGTCTACGTATCAACGCAAAAGATTTCTATTGCTGCATGCAATGCGATTGAACATCTCATTTCAACAATTCACAATAAATAAGCTGTAATCCTCTATGCACAGCGTTATGCTTGTCTGCTTCAACTCTTCAGAAGATTGTGAATTCTACAGTTCCATGCATCAGAATGGCGCTTCGTAGTATCTACCTCTCGGATCAATAACGTTCTCTCTCCCGTTTCACGGAACTGTATAATTCACATTCCTTTGAATTGTAGCAGCAGATAAGCATAATGCGATACATAGAACGTTACTGCTTACTTACTTTGTAACGTCGAAAGCCATCGCATTGCATAGAGCAACAGAACCCTACTGCGTTGCATCGAAGACACTGCAAGACGTCATCTGGTTGCAGGGTACTGTGGATTCACATTCTTCTGAAGCGTAGAAGCAAATGAGGATACTACGATGCATAGAGCTTACTTACTTTGAAGCTCTGAAATGATATGCGCCCTCGCGATGCACAAAGTATTAGAGATCTATTGGTTTGAGAAACAGATACTATGAATTACCATCCCGATGCAAGCAACTGTAAGATTCACATTCCTTTAAAACGTAGTAGCAGATAGGCATATTGCTATGCATAGAAGATTGCAGCCTACTTATTTCGAAACTTTGAAATTAGATGCGCCATCACATTCCACGTTGCATTAGAATTCTATTGCTTCAAAATGCAGACATTACGAAGCACCATCTCGTTGCTTGAAACTGTAGAATTCACATTCGTTTGGAGTGTAGTAGCAAATAAACATAGTACAATGCATAGAATGTTACTGCTTATTTGCTTTGTAACGTTGAAATAAGATGCGCCATCGCATTGCGTGGAGCATAGGAACTCTATTGCTCTGAAACTTAGACACTATGAAGGGCCATTCCGTTGCAGGGAACTGTAGCATCCACAGAATTCTGAAGTGTAAAAGCAGGTAAGCATAATGCGATGCATAGAACATTGCATACTTACTTTGAAGCGTGAAACTGAGAAGCACCATTTTGTTGCACAGAATATTTTTTATTACTTACGACGAATTATAGTACTGGGATGTTCCATTTTGTTGCGAAGCATCTTCGAAGCTACTCACATTGACATGTAGACACTCAGAAGCGACATCCCTTTTCGTGGAACTTTAGGAATTACATTGAAACGCAGAACTGTGAAGCTGCATCGCGCTGCATGGAGATTTAGAAAGTGCTTACTATGAAACGTAGAAATGAGAAGCGAAATCATGTTGCATAGAACTTTGCATCTAACGTACTCTGCATCTTATAAACTGATAAGGACCATCACTTTACACAGATATATAGAACACACATAGTTTCAAACGTTCAATTGAGAATTTGAGAACTTCCTTTGAAACGTTGATAGTGAGGAGCTACATCAATCATAGAACTTCAGAACTTACTTGCTATGAAACATAGGACAGATAACAGCCATCGCGTTGCTTAGAACTTTAGAACTTG
This sequence comes from Xylocopa sonorina, assembly GCF_050948175.1. Classification (NCBI taxonomy): domain Eukaryota; kingdom Metazoa; phylum Arthropoda; class Insecta; order Hymenoptera; family Apidae; genus Xylocopa; species Xylocopa sonorina. The sequence goes on from NC_135205.1 coordinate 921,115, forward strand.
CTTACTTCAACAAAGATTTCTATCGGCGTTTCTGTTCTCTGTAACTTACAAAGAGTCTTAAGAAAGTAACACAATGTAAAGAAGTTTGGAAACAAAGAAAGCAGGCCTTAATTTTAGATAAAGGAACCTTGGATCTGTTGTGTATCGTTGTGGTTACCGGCGTGCTGTGTTAAGGGATATGCTATTCAGTTTTTATTTTCTAAACGAGAGCAATTCAAATAAATCTGGAGTCGACACATTGGAAGAAAAATTCTTCCAGTGAAAAATGCTGTATGCAGTGCAGTAGCAGCTTCACATCCCCTTGATATTCTACAGAAAATCTTATGCCATTTTACTCGATTTATTAGAATCGAAACTATGAAACCTATTATGTGGTATTTCTGCAACTGCTACCATACACACACGCACACGCACATACGAAAGACATCAAGATTGAAGATACTGTGTATGTATTGGAGGATGCGCACAAAAAGAAAGGACTATTACATGGATACATTGTAGAATTCCATTTGTAATTGATATTTAGATTATAAATATTTATACGCTTTTATCAGAAATTTAAATACGTCAAGATTGCAGCACGCAGGTGTGTAAATATCACTTTGCGATCTCATTTCATTTTGGCATTTATACTTATATATAAGCATCCATCGAGGCATAAAGCTTGATAATCTTTCAACTATAAAATAATTATGAAACATTAAACTCTTTGTTGGTGTTGTTCTATTTCATCATTTTCGGAACTTGTGAAGCAGCTAGAACTATAATAACAAAATACTTTATATCTTTGCTCATTGTTTCCAAAGAAAATATTAAATATGAATAACTATGTTCATTTTATTATAAATGTATGAGTAAAGTTCAATCTACATAAATAAATATTTTCAAACGTAATTTATTTAATTTTTATCATTTAGTTTTTTTAATATTTTAAATATTTTATATTATCACATTAAACTTTCACAAAAAGTAACAATTTTTCCTTAATTAGTTAATATGTCGGTTCTTTTTAAGAAGACGGTATTTAATTTTTCAAAGTAAGTTTCGACTTTAAACTGACCATTAATTTCTCTAATTTCATTGCTTATCGTAGATCTTTCCCATTACGGTTTTGTCGATGCAAACTTTAATGCTCTGAAAGATATACAATATTATGCCATTAGTAAAATTATTTTGCACTTTTCATTAATTTGAACGTAAAAAATATATCTTTTTTATGAGAAAGCATATCGAGAGAATGTTGAGAATCCACTGTTAATGTTGTACCTAGTGGTTGACTAGATTCTCCTCTCCTTGCCGCACCTTTTTACCATTTTTAAGATCCAAAAACTGCGTACCAGCTTTGTCACCTTTAAAATTTACGAAATTTACATATTGTAAATTTTTGCAAAAGTGATGTTAATTAACTCTTGAATTATGGTTACTTGGGCAATTAATCAGACTGGTCAATGATGTGCTGTAATGTACGAGGACTAATAAATTTTTTTTAACATAATGAACAATATAGTATTTGAGCTTACAGTTTTGTTAACAAACTCGCTGTTTAAATTAGTTTGGATGACAATTACTATTTGCATGATCTTTTCCTTTGATTTATCTGTATAATTTGTTCGATCTTTACAATTGTCATATATAATCATCCAAATCTATATGTTCCAAATTCTTCTCTAGGAAGGAATCAGGCAACAATTTATCTTATCAATAATATTTATATTCTGTAAAATAAATTGATTTGTTTACTAGAATATAAATTATACATTCATGTATTAATTGTCAACCTTTAGTTAATTATTCACACCAGGATTACACGCATAATGGGTAAATTCAGACATTCCTTCAGTTTTCTAATATTGCTTCATCGATTAAAGACTGATTAGTAACAGATTTACTGTCCTCGCAAAATAAAAGCGTATATTCCATCACCCATTATTTCCAGCTGCGCACTATAATTTTGTGATTCTGAACCAACTAACATCTTTATCGCAGCCATATGTATACCTGAAACAACGAGTGTGTAAGGCAATCTTAAATTAAGAGAACTATTTTCCTTAATAATGAAATTAAAAATATATATATATATATATATTACTGCAGTCTTTGAAAAGACTGCATTCACAGCAATACCATCATTTTCAAATTCATCGGCTCTTCCAAGAGCAGACATTAACATTCCAAACATGAATATTATATAAGCCACACAAATTCGAAACTATATTCGTTTAATTTTTATATTTAGTGGTGGGCTGATATTTACTGTATGAGGATATGTGCCTTCCATTAAATATTGTAAGCATACCTTGGACCTGAAAATAAGTATAGTGTCATATTAGTGAATTTTATTTCTACAACTAAAACAGAACTTTCATACTTACACTAGAAATGTTCCTCTAGAATTGATGTTATTGATAAGATCATAATTTTTCATACCTATGGATTCTATGTCTGGTTAAAGTAATAGCGCTAGCATTATAGCGGTGGAGTCATCTGTGTGAAAAGTGCTCAAACTGTTCACAATTTTGTTTCAGCAGTAATTGAAAAGATGGCAATAAGAGTCTATACATGCCTACGGACCGGTGGAGATCCGACAAAGACGAAGACGCCAATAAACGTAGGCGTCTACGAGCGTCAGGTGTTCCAGAGGTGGAAGTCCCGCCAGGGTGGTGACTGCCTCAAAGGGCACCGTACGGTACCCCCTATTGACGCGTAATTCCGCGCGTCTTGACTCATTTCGGAGAAGCATGAAGCTTTTCCGACTTGCCATCAGTACGTCGGCCCATAGAGAAGCACCGTATAGTGCCATGCTTTTTATAACGTCACAATAGAGGCGGCGCACCCGCTCGTCCGGACCGCCAAGGTTGGGCATAATGCGACTCAAATGAATCGCGAGTTTGCCCCACCTGACGGCCAGACGATCGAAATGCGGGACGAAGCTCCAGGAGTTGTCTAGGTAAACACCTAGATATTTGATGTCCTTCGCTACCGGGACGTCAGACGAACCGATCCTCGACAGACACGGAGCCGAGGCGCCCCTCCTACGATGGCGGAAACATACGATTTCCGTCTTCTGAGGGGACAACTCCAATCCCATGCCCCGAATTCGCGAGGCGATGGCTGCAACGGCGACCTCCGTTCGACGGATGGTTCAGCCACAGTATTCAGTAGCGAAGCTTTCTGTCGGCACCTTTGATGTCGGTGTACCATAAAATTGAGTGCGCATGCGCGTCAGAAGAATCCAAATCGCAGTGCCATCTGGATTTCAATCTCACTTGGATGTTTTTACTCCCTATCTGCCCAACTTATTTTTATGTTTAGCTAATCAAAATTTAATAAAAATAATAAATGTATTATTTCTAATACACTGCAAAATAAGGAAAGAAAGCAAAAATCGAAAAAATATTTTATATATATATATATATAAATATATATATATATATATATATATATATATATAAAATATATTTTATATATATATATATATATATATATATATATATATATATATATATAAAATATTTTTTCGATTTTTGCTTTCTTTCCTTATTTTGCAGTGTATTAGAAATAATACATTTATTATTTTTATTAAATTTTGATTAGCTATATATATATATATATATATATATATATATATATATATATATATATATATATATATATATATACTTAATACCTATGTATACAAATATATCGGTAACAAACATATAATATCTTAAAAGTAAAGGTTTCATTAATAGAAAAAACGAAGATATCATATTTTTAATAAAAATATACTTTTTATTAAAGTAGGGAAGTAGTATATATATTGCAGCCTATTTTTCATTTCTTCCAACTTCTTTCTTGTTTCATATTTTAGCTACTCGATCCAGTTCAATACAAACCAAAAAAGGAGACAAAAAACAAAAAATAAAATTGCATATACTTTCATTGAACAATCTATTGATCGATTTATATCTCAGCTACTCGATCCACCTCGATACAAATCAAAGAAAAGAAAGTCAATAAGAAGTGTGAAAAAACATTTTTGTACAATATATAATAATATTAAGTTCCGTTTTAACTTCCTTTCGACGTTTGTTGATGTAGAAGCATAAAAAAAAAGATAAATAAATTATAAATATAATACAATTATCAGAAAATTAAATATCCTGTATAAACGCATAAATAAATTATAAATATAATACAATTATCAAAAAATTAAATATCTTGTATAAACGCATAAATAAATTATAAATATTATACAATTATTAAAATATTAAATATCTTGCATAGACGCACACCCATGCATTTGAAACATATATTAAACAAACAAAATATGTTATAAAAACAATACTGCATAGATATAAAAGAAGAGAATAAAAAGAAAATTTATAAATGTAATATAGTTAATAATTTTCTACTTCTTTTGTCATTATTTTTATGCGCTTTATTATGTTCCGCTAACGTATAATATATACGCATGAGGAAATACAATTTTATTAAAAATGTAAGTGGAAAATTTGGGCATGGTTGTTCAAAGTTTATTTTTGTAGCCAAATTAAATAAATAACCACGAATATTTTTGTTGAAACACTTTTTCTCAAAATTTTTAACAAATATTTCTTATAAATTTTTGATATAATCACAAAAATTATTATTCGCCATACTCAAATTTCCAAATATATTGCCTTTTTGATTTTCATCAGCTATGAAGGAGCAATATATTGTAGTTTCATCTAACACAGCCTTGTTTTTATTTAGAAATTCTGTACATGTCATGCAATAATGCATTCCTAAACACTTTTTTTTCAAATAACCGCACACGTACTTGAAAGCATTTGCTTCGGGCAGATCCATTGTGCGATAATCATGCGTCGGAATGTTTAAAATTGGACGCGTCGGTGATGCCATACATTCTGTGGACTCTATAGAATTTAAAGTATCAACGACATTCAATATCTCATTAAAATCGTTTGTACAATTTTGCGCTTCTGAATGTTCGAGAAACTTCATGCTAAACAGTTCCTTAAACGCGCACATAAATTGTACCGGTGTTGGGTTGATACAAATACCACCTTGTTGACGAATATATCCAAAAAAATTCTCGACGCAATCGTGATTTAATCTGCATGTTTGTAGATATGGGAAATCATAATTTTTTAATACTTTCCAAAGATAAATAACACTATTAATGGTAATCTGCCAGCAGTTAAAGCATTTCACTTGTACGTGTTTATCATTGCTACCAATTACTCTTATATTATTTAAAAATAGCAATGATTTGCGCAAAAAATCTGTCTGCTCCTTACTTCCAACAAAGACTTTACCATGTTCCTTAGAATTAGTCCTGGTCAACGAATTTAAATATCAAATAGTTTACCAAATTGGTCGATTAATTCTACCGTTCCGCCGACCTCGTTTGGAAGTAAGTTGGCAGACAGTAGTGTATACATTCCTGCAGCCACATGGTTGCTAAATATTTGTACAGCGTATTTCACTTTCATTTTTAAAAAACTATTCGGCTCCATATGCGCTTTTGATAATTTTGGAGCCGATTTGATCCATTGTTTGCTATCGCGGGGTTATAAAATTGGATAATATGCGACCACGAAGCAATTTTATCATTAATTTGAATATTATGTTTTAATAAATTGTTTCATGTCGCCTTCATTAAGTGTGGCATATCAAACATATAAGCTACATTCTGTTCATTAATTGAGAAAGTAGAATTTTCAACGGATATGCCCAAATCACGGGACAACTGCACAAAATTAGACCCCATGTCTGTAATTAGTGCATGCACCATAAAACCATAACTATTTAATTTAGTTATAGTATTAAATATTATATTTTTTAATACATAACTAGGACATGCAAATTCTATAAAACAAAAGAAAATTGGCAATTTCCAATTACCTGCAATACTACGTGCCATTATAACTAAGGACTCTTTGCAGTTTTGGATGTCTGATTTCCACCATAATTTTCAAATCCAACTACTTCATCATGTGCTACACTATAAAATAAATGAGCCTTCAAACTCATTTCCATAGCACATAATAAGCAGTGACGCTCTATGGCTGGTAATGTCTTCACTTTTAATTCTAGAGCGCGGAATAGTTTTTCATTCATTCCTAGAACCAGATTCCATTTTTGTGTAAATAACTGCAAAGTACGTATTGAAGGTAATGCCATCGATTTTTGTAATTCCTTGTAAGTTCGTGGACTTGAAAAAAATAATGACAAGGGAAATTTTTTAGACCGTGAATCATATCTTCTGCCATATTTACTTCTACATTGTGCATCTATTTGTACTGTTAATAATCCATTAAAATCTTCTGGTAATAACTTACGACCCAATTCCCTAAAATTGTTATATTCGTCTTGTCTACTTGGGCTGACTGATTTTCTCTCCCTTTCCTTCGCATGTAATCGCCGAATTTGTGCACGCAATGCATTATTTTGAGTTTTTAATCTTTTAACTTGTTCACGTAATTTTTTTCTTCTGAAACTATCATCTAATGATCTCTTTGTATGAGTTGTTACCAGGCTTGTTCCACGCTCCTCAGCAGATATGCCTCTGTAATATTCAAATCTGTTAGATTCATTAGAAAGGATTTTTAAATATATGATACAAAATTATATAATTATAAATTAGCTGACACAAAATAAACAACAAAATAATATGAAATAAAATAAAATAAAATACAGTAAAAGTATAAACTTACGGTTTCATTACTTCTATCTCAAAATTACTGGCAGCAGAATGGCAGGTTGGCAGAATTATTTTAGAGGTTTTTGTATTCCTGAAAACAATTTAGGTATAATTTATAAATTTACTAATTAAAAATACAAAAATTCATTATTCTATTAATATATATTACTTATTCTCTTCTTCAACTTTTATAGCCCCTTCTACATATGTATTACTATAACAAAAAAATGTGTATAGAAAATTACAAAACAATATAAAATATAATTTTAATTATTCTATTAATATATATTGCTTATTCTCTCCTTCAATGCTTATAACTCCTTCTGCATATATAATACTACAACAACAACAAAATATGTATTATAGAAAATTACAAAACAATATAAAATATAATTTTAATTATTCTATTAATATATATTACCTATTCTCTTCTTCAACTTTCATAGCCTCTTCTGCATATGTATTACTACAACAAAAGAGATATATATTATAGAACTATAAAATTGTATATAAAATTATAACAAAAAGATATGAAATACAATTTCACTCACATACCTACATAGTTCTTCTTTTTCTGTAGCTACATTTTGTTCTGTAATTTCATTTGCATTATCTCTGAAAAGAATATATTTATTAAATTAAATTGTGTCAAAAAAATTGAATCATTCAATTAAATTATGTCAAACTAATAATCATTATTAAACTTACTGTTGTTTAGTATTGCGTCCCAATAATAGTGTTGGAACAGCATCTGGATGAAGGCTAGCTCTAACTTTATTAATTCTGAATCATTTTTCCTCAAAATGTAAATGGCACAGACGAATATTGTTAGATGAATATTGTGGACTTTTAGATAGTAAATCATATCTTTTACATGCATCTACCCATTTCAACCATCTATAATATAAAATTGTATTAGTTTTATCAATAATACATTAATTTATATATTACATATATTTATATTATACTACTCAAAAGAAGCATGGCATCAAAAAATCATAAGGCATTGTGACGTGATGACGTCACAAGGCTCGCTCACCCCCCCCCCCCCCCCCCCTCCCTGATTCGGTTAGACTAGCTCGCTGATCACCACCTATGCGAGAAGCGCGGCACGGACCATCGCGATAGCTGTATTTGCGAGGAGCGTGAAGTACGCGATGGTAGAACCTTTCCCCCTCCCCCGCCCTTCTTTTCTCTCTCTCTATTTTTCGGATTAGACTGGCGAGCTGATGGAAGAAGCGACCCAGAAGACGTCCCTTCAGCGGATAAGAAGACCGCGGGTTCACGGAAGGGCTGTGCGCCGAGGTAGCGGGACGGGCTCGACGGTGGAGGAGTCGGAAAGTGAGCAAGAAGAGACCCTGAAACCCAAGGGATACGATCCAAGGCCCTGCAAAGATATAACCGCTGCCATTGTCCATGGAAACGAATAGGATGGTTTTTGGGTGTGAGAAGAACCTCCACCTCTCCCCTGAGCCCATTGAGTGGAAAATTCAAGATGTACAGCGGACCTGCAGGTGAGCCGTGGAAAGCGCGGCGCGCGACACGCGCCGCCATTCAAATAATCAGGAGGACCCCCTCTAGAGACACCAGAGGCGGCGATCAGGGAAGATCTCCGAAATCCACCGATCGATGCCCCGAACAATACCGAAGCGTATAGCCCTACCCCACCAAGGAGCCCTAAGGAGGATCTAGGAAATCCGAAGACCCCCTGCAAATACACTAAGCGAGCGATTTAGCCAGCGTGAAGACGAACACTAAGCGAGCGAGTTAGCCAGCGTGAAGACGAACACTAAGCGAGCGACCTAGCAAGCGTTAAGACGATTTTACGGAGCGATTTGGAAGAGAGAGAGAGAAAGAGAGAGAAAGACAGAGCGAGATCCAGAATTTTTGGAAACGAGAGCGTGAGTCCTTATACGCTAAAGCGTCCCTTTTTTCCTGCCGCATTTCTGATATTACGTATTGTATTTTGTATCGTATAACGAGTGGTGATCCCCGCGGCGTGCCGTATAACTTTAGTAATCCCGCGTCGAGGCAATATAGAAAGAAGCCGTGAGTTCAGTATCCCACGACCTTAATTTGCGTATTCGGCTAGAAGTAGTCGAGCGAAGGAGTATTTCGAAATTTCGAGGGTTATTTTGCACCGGGTTTCCCCGGGTTTCGTGGTCCATTAGTTTTTGCTACTTCTTGAGTAGCTGGCGCCTAAAAAGTCCCAGCCTCGCAGCTTCGAAATACTCGCTGGTTAGGAAATTTATTTGTTCTGTTGCTTGGCATTGGCCAATTCGCGGACGGTCGCATCACGCTGATATTCTGTACACCGACATTACCCACTTCTTGCGGATTATAACGAGTAACCGTCACAGCATATTATAAGACATGTTATATCTGTCTTGTTCCTTTGGAAATTTAAAATAATGTCGCTTCACGTTGAATTGTTTTAAGAATCCCAGTATTACACAATTTCACTTCTTTCTTATGTCCATTTCTTAATTATTAAATTAATGCCGCAACATCTGAAACAAAGCTATGATCCAAAGTGCTTCCAAAGAGAATATATAATTTACAATATTTATATAAATTAACACTTCTCTTAAATTATTTATCAAAATACTTTTAGAAATTAACAATTATTTTGAATTGATTCTTTTTCGCTTTCTTTCCTTTTTCTCTCAAAATCTTCGAAATGGCTTGAACATGGCTTCAACGCTTTCAAGCAGCTTTCAACAGACATTGAATTCCCTCCAAATTCAGCTTCAGATTTGGTTAGATATTCAATCGTCTTTCTGTTTGCTAAGAAAGCGAGAGAAAGAAAAACTAAAGAGCAAGTGAGGCAGAAGTTCAGATGGCACTGCGATTCGGAGCCTATTGACGCGCATGCGCATTAAATTTTCTAACACATAAAATCGTGCAACCTTCGCTACTGTATACTGAGGTTCAGCCAAGATACTGACGGTGGCTAGCACCATGGTGTCATCGGTGGATCACGTTAAGTGCACGCCAAACGGCAGTTAAGTCCGCAGAGCCGCGTCGTACCCCAGATCTCAGAGTAGGGGGTCAAAACGGACCCCTGGGGTACTCCACTGTTTATTTCATGCCTTACAGGGCAATCGCGGCCATCGTAAACGATGGCCCTGTCCTGAGGTAATCTCCGACCACCATCCGCAGGTAAAGATGCACCTCGTAACTTTCGAGTGCCCTACGAATAGTCGTCCACGAGAGGGAGTTGAAGGCATTCTGGATGTCCAATGAAACTCCTCCCCTGGTCGTAGCCAAGTTCGAGAGGGACTTGACGCGTGTGATCGCGTCGATAGTCGATCGTCCCTCCCGGAAGCCAAACTGGCACTCAGCCAGGTCGGGACCACCACGGCCTCAGGGGCCACGACTGGGCATTTGTCGGTTCGTGGTATCGGGTCTGACGCACCCGAGGCACCGAATCCGTCCGGGCCACGTCTGGCCCGAGGCGTCGGTGACGCCCGTGCGGGGAGGACCACTTCGGTGGTCGTGCCCCACGTCTTTGCGCGGGTGTCGTTCGGGGGGTGTGGTCGGTGCGATTGGGGAATCGTACCGACCATTGCACGCGTCCCCCTGGACGAGAGCGGTGGCTGCGTGACCCAGCCATCGCTCATTCTTCGGACGGGGGAGTGCGTCTCGTCGACCACACTTCCCTCCGGGAAGGAGGTCCTCCAAGTCATCATGGAGGACACCGGCGGGGAGGGGGAGCGGGGCGTGTTCGTCCAGAGTTCCCGGTCCCCTCCCAGCAGCGCTGAGGAGGGTCACCGTGGGGTTTAAAACAAAAAAAGTTGGGTCCATCGCGAGACAGGTGCCGGACGAGGCGACGCTAAACGATACGCTCAAAAAGTCAACAAAGTCTGTCAACCTCGTCCAGCAACACGATAAACCTGTAGGGGGCGGGCGACTCCGTAGGTCTATTGTCCTTTCTGAAGAGAACCATCGGTCCAGTTTTCCACCGTAGTGGAATTGTCCCCGTCTGTGCAAGCTGTTCATAACACGCTGGATGCCTGTGACCATGTAACATGGCCGATGGAGTGAGCGGGCGCTGACACCTCCCCATATGAGAATATTATGTCGACGGCCCGCTCCAGGAGTGGAGGATCCATCGTCTCCGTGAGTGGAGGCGTCCTTGGACGTAAAGGAGTCCGTCCCAGGCCTGAGCGTTGGCACTCCCAATGGCTAGCTGCAGTTACTTTGTAAGCGCACGATAGTCAGCGTACAGCTGTGCCGTTCCCGCCGCGTTGTTATTACGTCGACGCCTCGCCCTGATGTACTGGCGGCGAGCGGCACCATAATCAGTGCGGAGCCTCTGTATGTTGTCGCTCCACCAGTACATTAGGCGGCGGGGCGGATTGACTCGGACACGCGGCATTGGCACGTCGGAAATAGACACTATGACATCCGAAAATCAATCCGCCTCCGCATTAACATCTGTTGGCCAAGACGGAATGCCCGGCCAGGCCACTGCGAGAACGGCCGCCATCAGGGCGTCCTCATCCATGCCCACGAGGGTCCACCTCGTCTGGTGGTGGGCCGTTGGACGGGTCGGGGGAGGTGTGGAGACATCCATGCGTATGTACACATGGTCTGACATTGTCTCCACGTCGTCAACCCTCCAACCCGACACATGACTCGCAGCCAGGGCATTGGCGAAAGATAGGTCTACTATGCTTTCGCCCTGGTACCGCAAGCACGAGCTGACCGAGCCCCTGTTTAATAACCCGAGACTTAGGCCTGCTGCACAGTCCAGCAACGAGTAACCTCTCTAGTCCATCCTCCGGGACTGCCACGCGAATGCGTGAGCATTGAAGTCCCCGAGGACGAACACGGGCCGAGCTGCGTGGGAAGAAACGATGTTCTGCAGCTCGTCCAGTAACATGTCGAAACGACTGAGGGGCCAACTTGTTGGCGCGTACACACCCACCATCAGACAATCCGCCCAGTCTACTGCCACGAACCCGTGGCCGCGCGCAACAGGCGCGATCGGCCGGATCCGCGACGGGACCGACTGGACGATCAACACGGAGTCGTCTAAGTCCCCAGCCCAGGATGGGTGCTGGAAAACGTGGTACGGCTCCGCGGCGAGGACCAACTCCATCATGCCACCGCATGGTTATGCCGTGACCATGGCTTCGGATTTTCGGCCCGCTCGACCTCGTCCCCAGTGGCCATGTGATGTCCGCTGCCTGCCACGTTGGAGGGTGATGCGGGTGCACCACCCCCGCTAGAACCTCCCACGTTGGTGGGTGGTACAGTTACACCACCCCCTTTATGGACATTGTGGACCTTGGTCTTCTTCTCTGCAGTCTTCATTCCCTTTTGCACAGCCGACGACGACTGTGCTTCCTTGCCGTCTCGGCGGGCCTTAAGTGGGGAGCAAGTCTTGCCCCTCGTTCTGTGGTTTGCAGGCCACCCTGCCTCTTTGCAAATGAGACACAGAGGGGCGGCCGCGGTAGAAGGGCCCGTCTGGTGGCCCGTCTCGCCGCACCTGTAATACGGGTGCGACCAGTCCACCTGTGCAGTGCACCGCTGCTGGAGGCGGGGTTTCAACGCCATTACTCGGGCATCAGCCCACCCCACCCGGATACGGCCGGCAGCGACCACTTTTCTGGCAGCTGCCAGGGGGCACTGCACCCAAAGGGTGCCGAGCCCTCTTTGAGAAGACCGGATGATCCCGGCCTTCACGTCTTCCATCCGGCACCCTCCGGTGCCAGCAATGGCCTCGGCCACCTCAGGCGAGGTGCCTGAGTCGTCCAGGCCGATCACTCGCAGGTCTGCTTTCTTGATCGGCCTGGCCACCGTCACGTCGTCGCCGGCCAATGCCTCCTTCAATTTTTCCGCCAAGGCAGCTCCCTTGGCTTCCTTTTCAGGACCGGCAATCTCGAACAGGAGTCCGCCGGTCCTGGACTTCTTGGGGCGGACAGATTCCATCCCAACATTAGATAGCTTGACCCTCTGCCTGACAGCCACCATGATATTACGATATATGGCTTTGCTGCCAGATAGAATGCTCCACACTTGCCGCGGTGCGTGGCAGCCGCCCAAGCTTCGGCTTGTCTTCCTTTTTGACCACCTGGGCCTTAGGTGGCGGGGCAGGAGCATAATGGGCCTTTTTGGCTGCCCTAGCTGCCTTCCTGCCCACCACCTGGGCCCAGGTACCTTCTTTTGCTGCACCAGCTGTAGAACTCGCTGGTGCTGCTGTCGCTGCAGCGCTCTTTTTATCCTCTTGGCGCGCCAACTCAATCCTCCTTGCCGCCCCAGTTGAGGTCTTTTTGGCCGTAGAAGACGAGGGGGGTTTTGGAAATCACCGAGCCCTTGCCTTCTTTATTCTTCTTCTTCGGCTCATTTTTCTTTCCCTCGATGGTCTGAGTAATGGAGCCATTCGAGGGCAAGCTCCCCTTCTTCGATGCTGGAAGGAGCTCCAAACGGAGTTCCTCCATCTTCTTATTAATGATCTCTGCCACCTGCTGCAATGTGGCAGATCCAAGCCCTTCCCTAGGTGCCGGAGCACCTTTTCATGGAGATACATTCTCCACATTCTTCACTGGCGGGGCCGGTGCTGTCTCCACGCGGCTCGCGATCTCCAGATCAGCCATAATTGATGTTGGCGGGCCTGGAGATCGCCTCTCCAGTACGCTAAGTCTGCCTTGCAGGCGCTCATTTTCGGCCTGCAAGGCCTCTATCTGCGTCCTTAGCGCAGCAATATCCACGTCCGGTAGAGGTCGTGCCGGACGCTGTACCCTCTCAGCCATTTCCATGATGATAGCCCTCAGGATTCTGGCGCTGATTCTGAAATCCCTTTGAATGGTGCCCTTGAGGTTCTTGGATTTGACAGCTGCCAATTCCACCTTGTCAGCCTTCCTCTCTTTTTCGACTTCGGACACGGCCGTTGAAAAGAGAAAGTGGATCTTTCCGACCCAACGGACGTGTCCGAGTCATATGAGGCGTAATTACACTCCTCATCGGCGCTTTTCTGCCGTGCACTTAGCACTTTGCTCGAGACCATGGCTGGTCTCATAACTCCGACCTTTCGGACCCCAGAGGTTTACGCCACCTCGCTAACCCCCCAGTCCCCGGTTTTTTAAATGAAAAAGAACATAAATCGATATCGTTCCCACGAGTGTGATCGAAAGGGAGGTGGCCCTTGGCAGAGCCACCATGCCAGGGGGAAGCTTATACACCCGAAGGGCGCCAGTATCTCCGGAGTTAGACGCTAGAGACCAGTGCACCCACCGGCCACGACCAGCCGCGAGGACTGGGCGTGCCCCATCACCGCGTACCGCAGCTTGAGGCTAGGGACTTTTATAGAGGTTTATCCCCTCGTGGGCCTGCCAATGAAGGCAAGCCGCCCGCTCCGGCGAAACATGACCACCGGTTTGCGGTATTACGACAGGGGAAACACCACCCCTGCCGAGCTGTGGAATCCCGGGGACGCAACCCCCCGTACCACGCCCAGAACTAGCCCTGGCCCCTGGGAGGGGGACCGCTTCAACCAATTTCACCACTTAACTCTGAGTCTTACCGGCAGGGGGGCCCTGCCAGGATATGAAGATCCCGCCGGAATCGCCCCAGAACATCACGGAGGCTACTAAATATCCACGATCCCCGAAACCCAGAGCCCCGTTAGCCACAGGAAAATTCCGGTGTTACCAGGTTCCACCACGAGGAAGTGGGAATGGGACATGTTGTTACAAACTGCAACAACATTAAAACCCTCCCAAACATAACCTAACCCAACCTAATCTAACCTAACCTAATGTAACCTAACCAAATATACCATAACCACACTTCCATCTCGGTTCGGAAGCAACCTACGTAACTTTTCCAGGCATGAGGCTATGCAGTAAGCCTTCCGCAGTTACGGAGTGGCAGAGATCCGCTCCGATTGAACGCTTATTCTCGTAATGTAATGAAATGATCGGTGCGTCTACACTTGCAAATAGAAGAATAGGCAGCCACACATCAGACGTAATGATAGATATTATGAGCGAGGATACGGCGAAGCTAATGATATATTAGAAAAAGTTAATGGCAAATATCAGGCATATAAAAAAAAACTGACATCGAACACTTGGTCGAATTAGTGGCGAACGATACAGAGAAAAATGAAGCAATTAAAGGAGCAGGAAGCATTCGAGGTCAGGCAGCGGGATGAGGACAAACAGGAAAAACGACAGAAATACGAAAAAGACGATGCAAGGAAATTGAGAGCGGGAGATAAAATCCTGGAATTTAACAAGAAAACAGGTATAGAGAATAAAATATAGGAAATAAAAGGAACTCTGGAAAAAGTATTCCAAGTAAAACATACGAGTATGAGTATAATGCTCCAACTAAGGGACATATACCCGTTGGGTGACCAGAGAAGAAATGAAGGAGGACATAAAACGAGCACTGAAAAAAATCGAAGGAAAGAATAGCGGTATAAACGTCAAGTTGTTAAAATAAACGTAGAGAGGCAACCAAGGTCGCGTTAGTTGGATTTGGACAGGAATACAGCAAGGAGCTGGAGAAGATAAAACGACTCAGAACAGCATTGACATCTTGTCCCTGCTAAATGCTACCAAGAGTAAAGAGATGCACCAAATGCCATAAACTGGGACATATCGGCATAAATTGCGAAGAAGTCAAGGATAATAAGGAACCCTGCAGAAGAACAAACCGAAATGTATCATTTGCAGCGAGGCAGGAAGAACGAATCCGTACACCAGACACGTTACCGTAGCTTTAATTGTCCGGTCTACAGAAAGGCCTTGATAAAAAAGAGCGAGAAACGAATATGGAATGGAAAGTCCTACAAATCGATCTGAACAGATGCCGAATCGCGCAAGAAATCGTGCAGAAAATGTAAGAATACTGACTGCAAGACGAGAACAGTGACGTTCCGATATGGATAACCGCCGTCATTCGAAAATGTTGCACATATGGCACCACGTACTCCTCGACCGGAATCGTTCATGCAATGCTCGAAGGAACAAAAGTTATAAACTGCTACTTCTCGTCGAACAGGAAATGGAATGAAATCGAAAAATATATAAACGAAATTGATATTAACATAGAAAAGGGAAAGAAAGCAAACAGAATAATAATCGCACGTGACCTGAACGACACTTCTGCTTTACGCAACTTGGCATGTATGCAACCTCCTATCAACATTATGTCCATTTTTTATTTGTTTCGGTTCTTAAAATATGCATAGTCTTCTTTCGGATTCGTCATCATTAGATTGTTCCTTAGAGCCATTTCGATGATTTTTTCCTCTCTATGGTCGTTCTTCCTACTACCCCAGATTACCGATTTTTCGGTCAGGTCACATGCGATTGTTATTCTGTTTGCTTTCTCTCCCTCTTCTATATTAGCGTCAATTTCGTTTATATATTCTTCGATTTCTTTCCGTTCATGTTTGGCGAGAAGTAGCAGCTTATAACTTTTTTCCTTCAAGCATTGTATAAACGGTTCCGGTCGAGGAGTACATGGTGCAATATGTGCAGCATTTTCAATTAACGCCGGTTATCCATATCGCAGCGTCACCGTTCTCGTCTTGCAGTCAGTATTCTTATATCTTCTGCATGATTTTTTGCGCGATTGGGCATCTGTTGAGATCGATCTGTAGGACTCTCAATTCCATATTCGTTTCTGGTTCTTTTCTATCAACGCTTTTCTGTAGACCGGACAATTAAAGCTCCGGTAACGTGTCTGGTGTACGGATTCTTTCTTCCTGCCTCGCTGCAGGTGATACATTTCGGTTTGTTCGCGATGCAATTGATCATCGTATGATTCTGGGATCCGCATCTTCTGCAGATTTCCTTATTACCCTTGACTTCTTCGCAATTTCTTCCGATATGTTTCAGTTTATGACATTCGAAGCATCCCTCTACTCTCGGTAGCACTTTGCAGGGACAAGGTGTCAATGCTATTCTGAGTCGTTTGACCTTTTCCAGCTCTTTACTGTATTCCTGTCCAAATTCAACTAACGTGACTTGGTTGTCTCTCCACGTTTGTTTTAACAACTTGACGTTTATACCACTATACTTTCCTTCGATTCTTTTCAGTGTTCGTTTTATGTCCTCCTTCATTTCTTCTCTGGTCATCCAACGGGTATATGTCCCTTAGTTGGAGTATTATACTCGCACTCGTATGTTTTACTTCGAATACTTTTTCCAGAGTTCTTTTTATCTCCTTTCTTTTGTTCTCTATGCCTATTGTCTTGCTAAATTCCAGGATTTTATCTCCCACTCTCGATTTCCTTGCGTCACCTTTTCATATTTCTGTCGTTTTTCCTGCTTTTATTCATCCCGCAGCCTGACGTCGAATGCTTCCTGCTCCTTTAATTGCTTCATTGTTCTCTGTACCGTTCGCCGCTAGTTCGATCACGTGTTCGATGTTAGTTTTTTTTTATATGCCTGATATTTCCAATTAACGTTTTCTAATATATCATTACCTTCGCCGTATCCTCGCTCATAATATCTATCATTATTCACTGATGTATGGCTGCCTATTCTTCTATTTAAAAGTGTAGGCGTTATTCTTATCGGTAGCTTTCTCATTATCCTGCACTTACTTCGGCTCCTGATGCTTCTCCTTCCGTGTCTGTGCTTCCATCCAAGGCTTTCGTTTTCTCCTTTATATACGCTTTTCGTATCCTTTTCTATTTTCCTATCCTTTTGTGTTATCGACAGGGGGTTTCAAACCGCCTGCCCAACCTTTAATCTTCTGCCAGGATTCCGAATCGCGAGCCAGCAGCACCTCTTAGCAGCATATGCATAGCAACCGCGCTCACACCGGGGGGTGGAAGTTAGGGTGGAGGCTGCAAGCCCTCCATCATCCTACTGCCTGCCCTGATGCGGGCGATCAACTCCGAAGGCCACTCGACCTGCGACCAGCATCTATTTTATACTCTAAGCGATTCGTAGTTACACGTTTTCCACTAAGCTTGCCGCAATCAGTGACATTGAATCGCTGAATCTAAATTGATATTTTCTTTTTAAGTTTCTTGATTTTTTTATTTTCTCTCACGATATCGTCTATTTTGTTGTACCTTGCCCTTACGGTATGGTATATAATCTGTTTGATATTTCTCGGATTTCCTCTTAATAAATGCAATGTTTCCACAGATTTTCTTTCTCTTTCCCTTTAGTTACATTGTTGTTATTTTATGCTCTCTACCCTCCACATTTCCTTTCTGCACCATCCCGGAACCGGCATAATACGATTACTTCAGGATGGCGTCCCGATCTCGTTACATCGAGATCGAGTGTTCTTGCTTGCATTCGATGATTTATATATGTTATATATTGGAGAATATTTCCTCTTATCCTTTGTATTTTTCGAATTACGTTTTAGTTAGATGCATATTAGATGCGCGTCGTAATATCGGATTTTCGTACGATTATTTAGTAAAGTTTTATTCTTTTCTGACTGTTCGTTTCCATGTCACCGAAGACGCTCCTGTATTCGATGCGGACCCGCTCCTATTAAACCCGCCTATCATTACATTACATTACGTGATTGAACGTTCAGTCGGAACGGATTTCTGCCACTCCGTAACTGCGGAAGGCTTATTGCGTAGCCTCATCCTGGGAAAGTTACGGACGTTGCTTCCGAACCGAGATGGAAGTGTGGTTACTTTAGATTTAGTTAGGTTACGTTAGGTTAAGTTGTGTTAGGTTATGTTTAGGATTGTTGAGCATCCTGTCTGGAATGTTTGGTCGCGAGAGCGTCTCACAGGCCATGGTTTCCTTAGGTGAGGAGATCATGGTCGCGAAGGAGGTCGCCCAGTGGGTTAGGGAGCAATCCCTGCCCGCTCGACGTCGCCTGCGGGATCGGCGTCCTAGACGTTTGTCCCGTTCCGGCCCACGGGGGGGGGCTTCCACCTTGCGGTGGGTGTCGCTCCTGAGAAACATTCGGGGAGCGGGACTTCGCCACTTTCGCCGCGCCTGCAAGCCACAACTGTGGACATTACACCTCAGGGGCCCCGACTCGGCATTTGTCGGTTCGTGGTATCGGTTCTGACGCACCCGTGGCATCCAGTCCGTCCGGGACACACCTGGCCCGAGGCGTCGACGACACCCGTGTGGAGAGGACCACTTAGGTGGTCGTGCCCCACGTCTTTGCGGGGCACGGGTGTCGCCCGTTGGGCCCGGTCAGTACATTTAGGGAAATATGCTCACCATTGCACGCGTCCCCCGGGACGGGAGCGATGGCTGCGTGACACAGCCATCTCTTCAATCACTGCTGAAACAGAACTGCGAACAGTTTGAGCACTTTTCACAGAGATGACTCCACCTGACAACAACGAACGACACATATGGGTTCTCATAAAACCATTTGCCACACAACTCAGTGCTGAGAGGGATAATAATGCTAGCGCTATTACTTTAACCAGACATAGAATCCATAGGTATGAAAAATTATGATCTTATCAATAACATCAATTCTAGAGGAACATTTCTAGTGTAAGTATGAAAGTTCTGTTTTAGTTGTAGAAATAAAATTCACTAATATGACACTATACTTATTTTCAGGTCCAAGGTATGCTTACAATATTTAATGGAAGGCACATATCCTCATACAGTAAATATCAGCCCACCACTAAATATAAAAATTAAACGAATATAGTTTCGAATTTGTGTGGCTTATATAATATCCATGATTGGAATGTTAATGTGTGCTCTTGGAAGAGCCGATGAATTTGAAAATGATGGTATTGCTGTGAATGCAGTCTTGTCAAATACTGCAGTAAATTATATATATTTCTAATTTCATAGTTAAGAAATATAATTCTCTCAATTTAAGATTGCGTTATGCACGCGCTGTTGCAGGTATACATATGGCTGCGATGGAGATGTTAGTTGGTTCTGAATCACAAAATTATATTAAGAAGCTGGAAATAATGGATGATGCAGTGTACGCTTTTATTTTGCAAAGACAGAGAATCTGTTACTAATCAATTTTTAATCGATGAGGAAATATTAAAAAACTGAAGGAATGTCTGATTTTACCCATTATGCGTATAATTATAAATAATTTATAATTTAATAAACTAATCAATTTTTTCCGCATATAAATATTATTGATAAGATAAATTGATGCCTCATGTCTTCCTAGAGAAGAATTTGGAACAGATAGATTTGGATAATTATATATGACAACTGAAAAGGAGGAACAAATAGTATAGATAAATCAGAGGAAAATATCATACAAATATTAATTATCATTCAAACTAATTTAAACAGCGAGTTTGTTAACAAAACTTTAAGCTCAAATACTATCTATTGTTCATTATGTTAAAAAAAAATTTATTAGTCTTCGTACATTACAGTACATAATAGATCAGTCTGATTAATTGCCCAAATAACTATAGTTCCAGAGTTAATTAATGTCACCCTTACACAAAGTTACAATATGTAAATTTCGTAAATTTTAAAGGTGTCGTAGCTGGTGCACAGTTTTTGGATTTTAAAAATGGTAAAAAGGTGCGGCAAAGAGAGGAGAATCTAGTCAACCACTAGGTACAACATTAACAGTGGATTCACAACATTCTTTCCCAATGCTTTCTCATAAAAAAAATATATTTTTTACGTTCAAATTAATTAAAAATATAAAATAATTTTACTAATAACATAATATTATATATCTTTCGGACAATTAAAACTTGTATCGACAAAGCCGTAGTGGAAAAGTTGAAAATTAGTGGTGATCTACGAAAAGCAATGAAATTAGAGAAATTAATGGTCAATTTAAAGTCGAAACTTACTTTGAAAAATTAGATACCGTCTTCTTAAGAAGAACCGACATATTAACTAATTAAGGAATGATTATTCCTACTTATAAAAATTTTGTTACTTTTTGTAAAAGTTTAATACGATGATATAAAATATTTAAAATATTAAAAAAACTAAATGATAAAAATTAAATAAATTACGTTTGAAAATATTTATTTATGTAGATTGAACTTTACTCATACATTTATAATAAAATGAACATAGTTATTCATATTTAATATTTTCTTTGGAAACAATGAGCAAAGATATAAAGTACTTTGTTATTATAGTTCTAGCTGCTTCACAAGTCCCGAAAATGATAAAATAGACCAACACTAACAAAAAGTCTAATGTTTCATAATTATTTTATAGTTGAAAGATTATCAAGCTTTATGTCTCGATGGATGCTTATATATAAGCATAAATGCCAAAATGAAATGAGATCGCAAAGTGATATTTACACACCTGCATGCTGCAATTTTGACGTATTTAAATTTCTGATAAAAACATATAAATGTTTATAATCTAATTATCAATTACAAAAGGAATTCTACAATTTATCCATGTAATAGTCCTTTCTTTTTGTGCGCATCCTCCAATACATACACAGTATCTTCAATCTTGATGTCTTTCGTATGTGCGTGTGCGTGTGTGTATGGTAGCATTTGCAGAAATACTACATAATAGGTTTCATAGTTTTGATTCTAGTAAATCGAGTAAAATGGCATAAGAATTTCTGCAGAATATCAAGGGGATGTGGAGCTGCTATTGCACTACACACAGTATTTTTCAGTGGAAGAATTTTTCTCCCAATCTGTCGATTCCAGATTTTTTTGAATTGTTCGCGTTTAGAAAATTAAATCTGAATAGCATATCCCTTAACACAGCACGCCGGTAACCACGATACAACAGATCCAAGGTTCCTTTATCTGAGATTAAGGCCTGCTTTCTGTGTTTCAAAACTGTGTTATCAATTAAAAAGAACAGAAACGCTACATGGATTATAAAAGTATAATGGTTTAATTTATATAATCTTGAACATTTTATATCAGTTTACGTTGCTTTGTTTGTTGTATATGTTTACCACCCGGCGCTGAACTAACTACTACTAGCAGCACCTCTTTCTATAGTTTGGAGAATTCACCTGATCTAATGAAACCTGGCTTTGATTGCAAACGTGTTTTTACTGTATCCAGCAGAAATGAAATTACATTACAGAAGTACCAGCTAGTTTTCCACAACCATTTGAAACAACATTAAATAACCTTGTTAAACAATAATTTATTAAATGTGACTTGGACCTTTAAATTCGAATTTATAAACATCTAACAAATAAATATGTTTTATTATACATTCAATGATTTGTTATGTGCTGTTATTTGATATATTAACTGCTTGATTATATTTTACAACGAACCTTGCGTACCAATCACTGTTTTTACTTGACACGAGTAGATAGTTCTTCTTTTTATATTCTCATATCGCATTGCTTATGAAAGTGCATGATATTGTTTTTCTGCAGGCATGTATAATTATATACATACAAATTTGCGATTAAATAGCTATGTGCTTAAATTCAATTCCGAATAATGCTCTAAAATGCATCCCAGACAACACACGGCTAGATGGTGGCTACACCATACCGGCACTATATTGCCACTTCCGAGTATGTCAGCTGATGCGTAGCTATCTATAACCGGATTCGTTAGCTAAAATGCCAGAACAAGTTGCCAGCACATTCTAGACTAGCGTAACACGCCGTATGATTCACGCAGCGCCAGCGCATCATCATCACACGCCTTTCATCGCTCCATTCATGAATCTCCTCAGCAATGACGTAGGGTCACATTTGGTAATGGGGAACCTGTGCTTTCATACAAATTAATACCATTAGATGTCAGTAGATGTTCAACATATGAGTATTGATAGAAATTCTGACAGTTGTTTTCCTATATTTATAGTTATTGAGAGAGTCGTATATATTTCTTTTAACCCGTCATAAACTAAAAATTTTATTTATAAAAAAAAATATTACTTATAAAATAATTTATGCTGTTGCGTCCCTTGTGTAACTTCCCCTTGTGCAATTTCTTAAATAACATGCTGTCATCGTATTTAATATAACCCTCAATTGCATGAATTTGTAATGATAAATTGAAGGAAATATATATAAAATAAATGTATATATTTTTATGGTAAAGCAATTAATGACTTTATGGAAAATAATAAAATAATAAAATAATAAAATAATAAAATAATATTTTGGAATCAAAATAAATAAATTGCTTAATTTAGTCATTTTTCATATTCGTTTATAATTTTTATGGAAATAGCTTTTCCATTAATAAATGTCAGCCTACGCCACTACCACGCGTACAGCTATGGTGAGCTGATAGTGTCATTGCCACGGCCGTGTAGCCCGTGTGCTATATAGCGGTGCTTTAATATTACCGTGATTCGAGTGTCGCCCCAGTACTAATAGTAGGCCGTTACGAGAGCTGAGTAGAAGCACTGTTTTAACGCAGTTCTGCCACGGAACTCGTTCCATCCGTTGTCATTGGCGTGCCAATCGCTGGCTGTTTGGGATATTGTAGTGCATGAGATAAACTTGTTTCTTATCATCGTCAAGGAGATGGATTTTCACTCCCCCCTTTTTTAATTTTGTTAATTATTGTTTGGAATTTTTGCCGTTTCTGTATCTCTATGACCGCATTGTGGATTCAACTTGTGTACGATCTTTTTGGTTTTCATCTTTTGTTCCATGTAACATTATATATGTAATGCACGTTTGTTATGCAATACTCAAATTTGTAATCCTCAAATTTTTTTATTCTTTGGTAAAGCCACTTATTCGATTAATATGTATTTATTAGGCATAGACATTAATAATTAGAAAAATGTTATTAAAACGGTATTAAATATGTTGTTGCAATTATATATTTAAGGTCTGAAGGTGTAGGTGCAGTTAGTGTCCAACGTTTTACGTGATCCAATCGACGTATCGAGTGAGGCTATGGAATATGGAAACCTTTTACTACTCCTCGACCCCTTTCCATGTTAAATGAATGATTAGTTCTGCAAGACAAGAAGCCTGAATTAATGAGATCTCTGCGAACATAAGTAATTTGTAAGTAATACATTTTTTCTCTTTGAAATATTTAACTTTGCAAAGAGTAAAATGTATAGATATAAATGCCTGTTTTATATCCATTTCAGTCCAATTATATTATAGCTTTTGAGCAGAAGTAATATTGATTATACATGATTTTTGCAATAGTTCTTTGTTTAACAGATTTTATTAACGTTGAAGCATCATTTGAGGGATGTATCAATCTACTTTGCAGTTCTATCATTTTCTTTTTCTGCTCGCTACTTTCCATTTTTGGTTTCGTATACTTATCCTTTATCACCATCATATATGTTGCGTAAGATTATAATAACTTTTTTGTCCTTAAAGTTTGCGGATATTTCAATTAAATTTCCTTTGATTAAAAAAACACAAATTAAAAAAGAGTGACACGTACCATTTCTTGAAAACGGTGTATCGTAATTTGCATCTGACTGTTTTGAAAGGCACGCACTTTACTTAACGTTTGCAATGATTCGGATAACGGAGTAAAGAAATATTCAACTTTCGAAATTGTCGGCTCTTGTAATTCTAAGGCAAATATAATACATTCATCTGCCGATATCGTGAACACTGTTTTTTGACTAAATTCCAGAAAAACAAATACATTATAAGTAATATAATAAACATCGTAATATTCAATTTAACTTTGTTCATCATTGCCTTGTTGGACACATCCTTAACAATATACAGGGTGGGGCAGTAATAATTAACACCTCAGATATCCTTGAAACTATAAGTTTCATAGAATATTTTGCTGATATAAAATTGCACAGTACAAAGCGTCCATCCGTTGATGAAAATAGTTTTTTTGTAAGTGAAGGTATGTTGGACGTTTGAGGATTACCTTTATTTTTTAAAATGAATTGGTATGTTCATTCTTCCGTAATACGATAGAGTATTTTAAAACGAGTTCAACGACCTTTAACATGAAGCCATTGAAGGTTATAAAAAGTAAAGAAAAGCGATAATACTTACAGTTTTGATAGTAAATGAAACATACGTATTGTAAACAGTGGTGGAAGGCGCAATGCTTACCTTTTACTTCACTGTGAATAAACATTTTTCGAAGGGCATTTTAATAGTTTGCAAGATAAGTTAAACATGATAAGATTAGTATTGAAAAATCGGTTCGATTACGTTTGGTTAGGTTGTTCATTGTGTCGTCCATTTTATAAGTACTGAGCTGCGGATTCCTGAGGACAGCTCACAAAATTGTTGAACTATGGATGATTATCATTGTGAAATTGAATGAAAAGGTAATTAGATTCCATTAGATTGTATTCATTACATAATTGGCAGACATTATGAAGGGCCATTCCGTTGCATAGAACTGAAGAATTCACATTCTTTTGAAGTGTAGAAGCAGACAGGCATAATGCTGTGCAGAGAATGTTACAACTTACTTGCTTCGAAACGTTGAACTGAAAAGGACCATCGCGTTGCATGAACATTTAGAAGGCAATCACTTTGATAAGATGGCACTTAAAAGCGCAATGCAGTTATATGGATCTGTAGAAATTTCATACCTTGTAACGTAGAACCAGGTGAGCATAACTGTATTGTATAGTACATTTCAACGTGCTTACTTTGAAACGTAGAACTGAAAGGCGCCATGGCGTTACATGGCCCTTGGAAGTCAATTTGTTTCACAAATTGACAGTTAGACGAGCTAACAGTTGCATGGATCTGTTAAAATTTCATGCAATTGTAATGTAGTGCCAAGGAAGCATAGTGGCTTGAACAGAAGCTTTCTACTTACTTACTTTGAAACGTTGAACTGAGAAGCCATCCCGCTGCTAGGAACTGCAGAGTTCACATCACATTAAAGTGCAGAAAGATGGCTCCTACAGATGTTCCTCCACAGAGAGCTTGTTTGAGAAGAAAGCTAGGGGTTGTCGGGGCCCATCAATGAACTACTGGTCCACGCCTCCAATCTGGTAATCCGGTGCATCCGTAAAGAGTGTAAGCTGAGCAGAAGGATGTGGGTGAGACAATAAAGCTTGCGTGAAAAAGTGCAGTTTTGCAAGCCTCAAATGCAGTTCTGCGTACCACTGTCATATCCACCGGCTGAGAACCTGTAAACTTGGATGAGGATAGGGCGACTTCTAGAGGGGCCTGTAGTGTAGCCGCGTCAGCGAGGAATCGGCGGTAGAAGTTGTACATTCCCAAGAACCGACGAAGTTGTCTAACTATTGTGGGCAGGGAATAGTTGACGATGGCCTCTACCTTGTCCATTAGCAGCATACACCAGCGGCAGATACCGTATGACCCATGAAGATAACCTCTTCCTGTCTCAGCACACACTTGGCGGGGTTAACGACAATGCCATGGTCAGTAAGGCGTTGAAACAGCTGACGATGGTGTTCTACATGCTGTTGCGGGTTTGACAAATAGACTAGAATGTCGTCAATGTGACACACTACAAAGTCAAGTCCACGCAGAATATTATCCATGAACCTCTGAAACGTCTGACCGGCCAAATTTGCTGTAAAGTCTAAAATGTTTCTTACCGGATAACGGTCTGGCACAGTACAAGCGTACAGGGCTCTATAATCACCACATGTACGCCAACTGTCATTCTTCTCTCTCACCATGTGTAGTAATGAACTCCACGAGCTCTCGAATGGGCGTGCAATCCCAATACGTACAAGGATTTCAAATTCTGCTCGAGCAGCACGCTGTAAATCCGAAGACATTCGACGTGAACGGGCTACGACAGGTGGGCAGGCTGTGTTACGTATGTGATGGACTACTGAATGTTTCACAGGACGTAGCAATCCTCATGGACGGCTGATGTTCGGAAACTCCGACCATAACTTGTGCTAGGGCGTGGGAACAACAGAAGTTGGAGCAGACACAAACTTGACCCGTGAACATCTGGGTTGCTTCACGGCTGCGGATGCGGAGAAGCGAGTTGTCCCGTCGATGAGGCAATGATACCGAATGTCCACTAGCAGATTGTAGTGGGCGAGCAAATCCGCGCCTATAATGGGATGTGGCACGTCAGCGACAATGAATTACCAGGTAAGATCGCGATGCAGACGTAAATCCAGGCACAAAAGGATAAAACCATAGGTGTCGATGGTGCTTTGATTGGCGGCGAACAAATCATACGAGGTCCTCTGTCGCTGCTCTCGCAAATAACAACGTAGTCACATGCTTACATCCGATCCAATGTCCTCCAATAACTGGCGCTTGGAACACTGATCCGTGACAAAGAGACGGCTCGACGAAATCGAGCAGGTTCGTGCCGTTCATACGGCCTGCCCTTCTAGTTTTCCGATGGACCCTGGTTACATGGTGGGCGACATCTTGTGCCTCGACTTCCCCGTCTTCGACGATAAAAACACCTTCTAGATCGCCTTCTGAAGCTAGCGAACGATTGCAGGAACGATACCTTGAACGGACACTTGAACAGAAACAATCATTTTCGCGCTGGGATAGAACAGCGAGCTGCAGTGAGAGTTCCTGCACCAGCTGGACGATCGACGAACAATCCGCAGGTGCTGCCGTGACTACGTTATGAATAGCAGATTACGGCGTAACTTCGTAGATGTTGTCCGCGAGCTGCGACACTGAGTCCAACGTGGTATAGGCTTGAGACACCACAATGGCTTGTATGTGTGATGGCAGGCGATTTTCCCACGTGTTCCGCAGGAATGAGACCATGAGTAATCTTCTGTACATAACACTATGCATATTTGATCCTACACATCAATGGAATGTGAATTCCACAGTTCCATGCAACGGGATGGCGCCTTATAGTGTCTGAGGGTCAAAACAGTAAGGTTCTAATGCTCCATGCAATGCGATGGCGCATATCATTCCAACGTATCAAAGTAAGTAAACTGTAATCTTCTATGTATAGCATTATGCTCATCTGCATCTATAATTGTAAAGAATGTGAAATCTACACGTCCATGCAACGGGATGGTGCTTCATACTGTCTGCGTGACAAAGCAATAGGATTCTAATGCTGCATGCAATCCGATGCCGCACCTCATTTCAGCGTTTTAAAGTAACTAAGCTGTAATCTTCTATGCATAGCATTTTGCTTATCTGCATCTACACTTCAAAAGAATATGAATTCTACAGACATATGCATCGGGACGGTGTTTTATAGTGTCTACGTGTAAAAGGAATAGAATTCTAATGCTGTATGCTGTGCGGTGGAGTATCTCATTTCAGCGTTCGAAAGCAAGAACGATGTAATGTTCTATGTATCGCACTATCCTTACCTACTTCTACAATTCATGATTGTGAATTCGACTGTTCCTTGCACCGGGATGGAGTTTCATATTGTCTACTTGCCAAAGCAGTAGTGATCTAATGCACCACGCGCTGCAATGGCACATCCAATTTCTACGTTGAGCACATTTACGCCGGCGTGCATCACAGGTGGGTCACAGGTGTCTGTTCCGTGGAGCGGTGTGCATCACCGGTGGGTCACACACGTCTACTTTGTGGTCCGATGTGCATCACGATGGGTCGCACTTCTATTCCAGAAAGTAGATAGTAGAAAATAGATTTATTTTTCAATTCTCAACATTATAAACAGACATCCAATCTTTAAAATAAAACAATTCAATATTATAGACCTAACATAATTGTTTAATTTTTTATGTAATTTTTCAAAACATGTTGGGCAGAGTTCCGGTTGACCCTTACATCGGTTATAATAGGTTTTTACTTTTATCGCCTTATTCGCGGCATACTGTCTACCATTTATTCTAGACATACGTTTCTAACATTCTTTGTATCGCTGTCTCGTTTTTCTCGCGTGTTCTTAGAACGATTGCAGAAAATGTTTACGTTTCTTGGACACTGCTTCAGTTTCAGATGACGTTTGTTCTCCGTGGCGATCCACTGTACTGAGGAAATAATCAATAATTTATTCGCGAAAGTTTAATATTTTCATATCTTTGGTACTCCATTTTCAATGTATATAATAGGAATTGACGAAAGAAGTCCTGCATACTAATTCGATAACTATTTTTCTATACCACATTACTGTTCTACGTAATCAACTATGATAAAAAGACATCTGGTCAGATGGTCAAAACTCTCCTTAGCATTATTACAAAGGAACACTATGTCCGGCTTTATCTTATTGTTACTACCCTCAACAATAACACATTTGTGATTTTAAGAAGTGGCTAGCATACGTACCGGCCTTTTATTCGTCCACTTTAAAAAGTTAACGCCGCTCCGATTTTGAGAACTCATAAAGCCACCCCGCTGCCATTTGCGTTTGGCCTGCAGCGGGAGAAATTATTTATTAATTTTTATTGTACCACAAATAAATGTTCCTGTTTGCAGAAATTCCTCGACCAATGGGACAATATTATAAAACTTATCTGCGTATAATACGGGGCTTCGAAATAATATTTCAACTTCCAACGTCATAACGTTGAAGTTAAGAATGTTGTGGGTGTATCCTTCCGGAGGACACAGTTTACAAAGTTTTGAACCAGTAATTTTAAGAGTGTGGACAATTGCGTTAACAATATTTCAATGTTTATAGAAACGGTCCTCAGTCCTAGCCGTGAAAATGTCGGTTAAGTGTAAATGTCTAAGTATTGATATAAACCGATCGCGCTTCATCGCGCTTTTTATATGCGCGTTTGTATACATATCCTTTTGAGATGAATATAATCTAATATCGGGTAGTGGCGCTACAACCAATGTAAGCAGGACACCAATAAAAATGTTCAGTTCGTTTTCTGTCATAGGCCTCTAGGCCAGGTGGTGTCGAGAAGTAAAGAAAATATTAAAGCGTAGAAGCAGATAAGCATAATGCTATACATAGAAAATTACAAATTACTTAATCCGAAACGTTGAAATGAGATGCGTCATCATATTGCATGAAGCATTAGAACTCTACTGATTTGACACATGGATACTATGAAGTACCATCCCGTTGCATAGAACAGTAGAAATCACATTCTTCTGATGTATAGAAGCAGATAAGCAGAATTCTATGCATAGAACATTACAGCTTTCTTACTATGAAACGTTAAAATGAGATGTGCCATCGCGTTTAATGTAGCATTAGAAATCCATTCCTTTGGCACGCAGACACAATAAAGCGCCATCCCGTTGCATGGAACTGTACAATCCACTTTCTTTTGAAGAGCTGAATCAGATAAGAATAATGCTATGCGAAGAAGATTACAACATACTTAGCTTGAAATGTTGAAATGTTGAAATGTGATTCGCCATTGCACTGCGATGAGCGGTAGAACTATATAGCTTGACACGCAGAAACTATGAAGCACCATCCCGTTGCATGAACTGTGAAATACACAAGCTTATGGATCGTAGAAGCAGATAAGTATAGTGTTATGCATAGAAGATTACAAGCTTACTTACTCTGCAACGCTGCAATGAGTTGCAGCATCACATTGCATGCCGAATTAGAAATCTGTTGCTTAACACGCAGACACTGCGAAGCGCCATCCCGTAGCATGGAACTGTAGAATTTGGATTCCATTGTGGAGTTGATGCAGATAGACCTAATTCTATGGTTGAAAGATTACAGCTTACTTTCGTTGAAATGCTGAAATGAGATGCGACATCGCATTACATGGAGCAATGCAACTCTACTGTTATGGCATGCAGACACAATGAATAGCCATCAAGTTGTATGGAACTATAGAATTCGCATTCTTGAGAACCGCAGATAAGGATAAACATAATGCCATGCATAGAGTATTACGTCTTACCTACTTTGAAACTTTGAAATAAGAGTACTACATTAGTACTCCGTTGCTTTGATACGCAGACACCAAGAAGCACCTTTCTGTTTCTTGGAACTGTAGAATTCACATTCGCTTGAAGCATAGAAGCAGACAAGCATTATAATATGCATAAAAGATGACAGTTTGCTGAATTTGAAGCGTCGAAATGAGATGCGACATCGCATTGCATGAAGCAGTAGAAATTGCAGAATTTACATTATTTTAAAGTGTAGAAGTAGATAAGCATAATGAGATGTATAGATCATTAAAATCTACTTACATACTTCGAACTGTTGATATGAAATGCGCTATCGCATTTTATGAAGTATTATAATTCTATTACTTCGATACGTGGACATCTACGGACGCTATCCAGCTGCAAGAAAGTGTGGGAGTTACATTCCTTTGAAGAGTAGATGTAGATAGAAACAAAACGCGTTGCATTGAACATTATATCTTATCACGAAACATTGAAATGAGGTGCGACATCGCGCGGAATGTGGTATTAGAACTCTGTTGCTTCTACACGTTAACATCTAGAAACGTTAATGTTATCCCCTTACGAGGAAATGTAGAATTCACATTCTTTTGAAGTGTAGAAACAGATAAGCATAGTTTGACTGATAGATCATTAAGATCTACTTGCATAATTCGAACTGTTAATATGAAATGCGATATTGCGTTTTTGAAGCATCAGAACTCATTTGCTTCGATACTAAATGAGATGTATATAACATTAAAGTCTATTAACATACTTCGATCTGTTGATATGAAATGCGACATCGAGTAGCTGAAAAGCTATCGAGTAGCAAGGAACTATTATTGTGAATTGTGTGGGAAACACATTTGCAACCTAAGCAAGGTTTCATTAGGTCTGGTGGATTTTCCAAATTTTAGAAAGGGATGATGGCAGTAGTAGTTGGTTCAGCGCCAGGTGATAAACATATACCACATGCGAAGCAACGTAAACTGATTTAAAATGTTCACGATTATATAAATTAAACTATTACACTTTTATAATCCATGTAGTGTTTCTGTTTTTTGTAATTTAGAAAGAGTCTTAAGAATGTAACGCAATGTAAAGAAGTTTAGAAACAAAGAAAGCAGGCCTTAATTTCAGATAAAGGAATCTTGGATCTGTTAGGTATTGTGGTTGCCGGCGTGCTGTGTTAAGGCATATGTCATTCAGTTTTAATTTTCTAAACGAGAACAATTCAAATAAATCTGGAGTCGACACATTAGAAGAAAAATTCTTGCAGTGAAAAATGCTGTATGCAGTGCAATAGTAGCTTCACATCCCCTTGATATTCTGCAGAAGTTCTTATCCTACTTTACTCGATTTACTAGAATCGAAACTATGAATCCTATTAGGTGGTATTTCTGCAACTGTTACCACAAACACACACACACACACACACACACACACACACACACACGCGCGCGCGCGCGCGCGCGCGCTCGAAATCCATCAAGATTAAAGATACTATGTATGTATTGGAGGATGCGTACAAAAAGAAAGGACTATTACATGGATAAATTGTAAAATTCCATTTGTAAGTGATAATTAGATTAGAAACATTTATATGCTTTTATCAGAAATTTAAATACGTCAAAATTGCAGCACGCAGGTGTGTAAATATCACTTTGCGATCTCATTTCATTTTGGCAGTTATACTTATATATAAGCATCCATCGAGGCATAAAGCTTGATAATCTTTCAACTATAAAGTAATTATGAAACATTAGACTTTTTGCTGGCGTTGGTCTATTTTATCATTTTCGGAACTTGTGAAGCAGCTAGAACTATAATAACAAAGTACTTTATATCTTTGCTCATTGTTTCCAAAGAAAATATTAAATATGAATAACTATGTTCATTTTATTATAAATGTATGAGTAAAGTTCAATCTACATAAATAAATATTTTCAAACGTAATTTATTTAATTTTTATCATTTAGTTTTTTTAATATTTTAAATATTTTATATCATCGTATTAAACTTTTACAAAAAGTAACAAAATTTTTATAAGTAGGAATAATCTTTCCTTAATTAGTTAATATGTCGGTTCTTTTTAAGAAGACGTTTTTTAATTTTTCAAAGTAAGTTTCGACTTTAAATTGACCATTAATTTCTCTAATTTCATTGCTTTTCGTAGATCACCGCTAATTTTGAACGGAAATCAGATATTTCGACGCGTATCCAATACACATCTAACTAAAACCTAATTCGAAAAATACAAAGAATAAGTGGAAATATTCTCCAATATGTGACATATATAAATCAACGAATGCAAGGGAGAACTCGATCTCGGGGTAGCGAGACCGGGGCGCCATCATGAAGTAATCGTATAACGCCGGTTCCGGGATGGTGCAGAGAGGAAATGTGGAGGATAGAGAGCATAAAATAACAACAACGTAACTAAAGAGAAAGAAAAAGAAAATCTGTGGAAACATTGCATTTATTAAGAGGAAATTCTACAAATATCAAACAGCAGATTATATACCAAACCATCAGGGCAAGGTACAACGAAATAGACGATATCGTGAGAGAAAATGAAAAAATCGAGAAACTTAAAAAGAAAATAATACTTTGGACTGAACGAATCAATATCACTGATTCCGGCAAGCTTAATAGAAAACGCATGATTACGAATCGGTTAGAGTATAAGATAGATGCTGGTCGCGGTTCGAGTGGTCCTGGGAGTCCCTCGCTCGCATCAGGGCAGACAGTAAAATGGTGGAGTGCTTGCACCCTCCACCTCAACCCCCACCCCCCGGCGAGAGCGTGGCTGCTATGCATATATGCTGAGAAGTGCTGTTGGCTCGCGATTCGGAATCCTGGCAGAAGATTAAAGGTTGGGCAGGCGGTTCAAAACCCCCTGTCGATGGCACAAGAGATACGAAAAGATATATAAGAGATACGAAAAGCGTATATAAAGGAGAAAAAGCAAGCCTCGGAAGGAAGCACAGACACGGAAGGAAAAGCATCAGAAGCCGAAGTAAGTGCAGGATAATGGAAAAGCTACCGATAAGAATAACGCCTACACTTTTAAATAGAGGAATAGGCAGCCACACATCAGACGTAATGATAAATATTCCGATCGAGGATACGGCGAAGCTAATGACATTAGAGAACGTTAATGGAAAACATCAGGCATATGAAAAAAACTGACATCGAACATTTGGTCGGACAGTGGCGAACGGTACAGAGAAAAATGAAGCAGGAAGGAAACTAAAGGAGCAGGAAGTATTCGAGGACAGGCAGTGAGATGAGGAGAAGCAGGAAAAACGACAGAAATAAGAAAGTATAACGCAATGAAATCGAGAGCGGGAGATATAATCCTAGAATTTAACAAAAAAACAGGCATAGAGAACAAAATAAAGGAGATAAAAGGAACTCTGGAAAAAGTATTCAAAGTAAAACATACGAGTGCGAGTATAATGCTCCAACTAAGGGACATAACCCGTTGAGTGACCAGAGAAGAAATGAAGGAGGACATAAAATGGATCCTGGAAAAAATCGAAGGAAAGGATAGCGGTATAAACGTGAAGTTGTTAAGAGGAACGTGGAGAGGCAACCAAGTCGCGTTACTTGAATTTGGACAGGAATACAGCAAAGAGCTGGAGAACGACTGGTCAAACGACTTAGAATAGCATTAAGACATGGTGCAAAGTGCTACTGAGAATAGGGAGATGCTTTAAATGCCAAAAACTGGGACATATCGGCAGAAATTGCGAAGAAGTCAAAGATAATAAGGGAATCTGCAGAATTTATACGATAATCGGTTGCAACGGCGAATAAACCGAAATGTATCATCTGCAGCGAGGCAGGAAGAACGAATCCGTACATCAGACACGTTACCGGAGCTTTAATTGTCCGGCCTACAGAAAGGCGTTGATAGAAAAGAACGAGAAATGAATATGGAATTGAAAGTCCCACAAATCGATCTGAACGGACGCCGAATCACGCAAGATACCATGCAGCAAATGCGAAAGATTCAAGAGACAGACGTGGTAATAATATTGGAAGCATACAAGATGGAAGAATACTGACTGCAAGACGAGAACGACGACGTTGCGATATGGATAACCGGTGTTAATCGAAAATGTTTCATATGTGGCACCATATACTCTTCGACCGGAATCGTTCATGCAATGATCGAAGGAACAAAAGCTATATATACACACACACACACACACACACACACGCGCGCGCGCGCACGCACGCACGCACACACGCACACACACACAGATATATATACAGCTTTTGGAACAGAAAAAAGTTGAAGAATATATAAACCAAACAGAGGTTAACATAGAAAAAGGTTAGAAAACAAACAGAATAATAATCGCGGGTGACCTGAACGAAAAATCGGAAATTTGGGTTGTAAGAAGAACAACCATAAAGAGGAAAAGATCATCAAAATGGCTCTAAGAAACGATCTAATCGCGACGAATCCGAAAGAAGACTATACATACTTTAAGAACCGAAACAAATAAAAAATATACATAATGTTGATAGGAGGAAGCATATACGCTTATTTGCGCAAAGCAGAAGTGTTTGAGATATTTTCAGCGTCGGACAATCAATACGTACTACATACCTTCTAAAGTACGAATTACAAGAATAACGAAGAGGGATTTGCAAGCCTCGATGGAAAAAAAGCGAACTGGGACGATGCAAATAAATGATCGACTTACATAATATATAGATATTTATTTTTATTTAGAGGGGATTATCTATCATTAAGTAACTAAAATATATGATAAATGTAATTATATAGACCAATTTGAAATATTTAATTAAAATATCGTAAAATGATATGAAATTAAATAAGATTTTAGATGTAATGAAGTATCTCAAGGAGATATTGTATTTAGAATTAACTAAAATATAAAATATGTATTAATATTTGCACCAATCTGGAACATTTACTTGAAAAATCATGAAAGCATGTGGCCTAGCAGGTGGGGTTTAACGGATCGTTGCGAGGAGCATGCGATCCAGCGAGTGGGAACTCGCGTCTCGTAATGGGACTAGCGGCGCGTCTTTCGCGTTTAACTTATGAAATAGTATAATGAAGTAGTATAGTATGAACTTACAATTACGTGTGTGTTGTTCGTATCTTGCATTCTTAACGTGTGTAATTTGGATTGATGAATTCTTATATGCAGCAATACATTAGTCCGGATATAGTATATGTACGTATGTAAGAGGCTTAAAAGTAGAATACAGGTTCTGGTAAAGTCGGCTCCCTGAATTGGAAGAGTCCCCATTGAAGTGAAGGGTTGCGACTACGCCGTTTAGCAGGACGAAATCATTGGTGCGAGGTAGACAAGGGTGTTCGTCTTTGGTGCAAGCGGGGCAGATATGCTCGTTAGTGGGAGTGAGACAGTAGTGCTCGTCGGTGAGATTGAAACAGCGATGCCTGGTGTGAACGAGCCATGTGTACCGACCGGTTCGAGTGACACAGTGGTGCTTGGTGCGTGTGAGCGCGTGCAGGTATGCGCGCGTGAACGCTGCCGCTTGCCGGTGCCTGATTCCAGGGGTCGATGATGCAAGTACGAGAAGGCATGAGCCTTCCACACACGAGTATGGAATGGATGGCAAGCGCTACGCACGACATTACACTTAGGAGCGCTATCCCGTTGCATGAATTTGTAGAACTGCACGTTCCTTTCAAGAGCAGAAGCAAATAAGTTTAATGCAATGCATGGAACATTACAAATAACTTACCTTGAAACGTTAAAATGAGATGGACTCTCGCGTTGCATGAAGCATTAGAGCTCTCATGCATTGGCACGCAGACACTATGAGACGCCATCCCATTGCATGCAACCGTAGGATTCATAGGATTTGTAAGTATCGAAGAAATAGAGTTCTAACGCTTCATGTATCGCGATAGCGCATTTCATTTCAACATTTCAGAGTAGATGAATTGTAACGTATTTTGCAATGGATTATGCTTATCTGCTTCTACACTTCAAAACAATATGAATCCTAACCTTCCTTGCAACGGCATGGCGTTTCTAGATATCTAGCAGTCGATCCAATAGAGTTCTAGTATTTCATTCAGCGCGATGTCTCGTCTCATTCCAATATTACATGCTCAAATGTAATATTCTGTGCAACGGGTTATGTTTATCTGCATCTACACTTCAAAAGAATGTGAAACGTACACCACCTTGCAAGGGGATAGCGTTTCTCGATGTTTTCGGGTTGATAGAATAGATTTCTAATACTTCATACAAAGCGACGTCGCAACTCGTTTCAACGTTTCAAAGTAAGTAAGTTGTAATCGTCTAAGCATAGAATTATGCTTATATATTCCTACACTTCAAAGGAATGTGAATTCTACAATTCCATGGAATGGAATGGCACTTCATGGCGTCTGCATGTCATAGTGGTAGAGTTCAAATGCTCGATGTAATGCGATGGCGCATCTCATTCCAACGTTTCAAGATAAGCAAATTCTTATTTTCTATGTATAGCATTATGCTTATCTGCTTGTATACTTTAAAATTTTCTTTTCTTCTAAACATCAACTGGCCAGGAAGCCTGTAACAGAGGACGAACTGAACATTTTTATTGGTGTCCTGCTTATATTGGTTGTAGCGCCCCTACCTGAAATTAGATTATATTGGTCTCAAAGGGAAATGTATGCAAACGATCAAATAAAAAACGCGATGAAGCTCGATTGGCTTATATTGATACTTAAATATTTTCATTTCACCATTATTTCCACGGCTACGACTGAGGACCGTTTGTATAAACTTAGAATTATTATTAACGCAATTGCCCACACTTTCAGAAATACTGTTAAGCCTGGTCAAAAAATTGTAATCGACGAAACCATGGTTCCATGGCGAGGTCGCGATAGTTTTTGCCAATATATCAAAAATATGGTATCAAACTATGTAAACTATGCCTTCCGGAGGGCTACACCCATGACACTCTTATTTGCGCCGGAAAAATGCCACCAGAATAGTGAAAGCACATGCGCATGCTGTGGTTATGACGTTGGAGACTGAATTATTATTTGAAAGCTGCGTATTATACGCAAATAGTTTTTATAATAGTGTCCCTTTGGCCAAGGAACTTCTGCAAAAAGGAACATTTATTTGTGGTACAGTAAAAATTAATAAAAAATTTCGTCCGCTGCAAGAAAAACGGAAACTGCAACGGGTTGGCTTTATTCTTTTTCAAAATCGGAGCGGCTTTAAATTTTTAAAGTAGACGTATAAGAGGCCGGTATGCATGCTAACCACTTCTGAAAACCACAAATGTGTTACTATCCAGGGTAGTAATAATAAGTTAAAGCCGACATAGTGTTCCTTTGTAACATTGCTAAGAAGGGGTTTGGCCATCCGACCAGATGACTTCTTATCATAGTTGATTACGCAGAGCAGTAAAGTGGTATAGAAAAATAGTTATCAAATTAATATGCGGGACATTTCTCGTCAATGCATGTTATATACATAGAAAATGGAGTATCAGAGGTATGAAATTATTAATATTCCGCAAAAAATGGATTGATTATCTCCTCAGTAAAGTGGATCGCCAAGGAGAACAAACGTCATCTGAAACAGAACCAGTGCCCAAGAAACGTACAGTTTTTCTGCGCTCGTTCCAAGAACGCACGAAAAAAACGAGACAGCGATGCAAAGAATGTTAGAAACGTATGTCTAGAATAAATGGTAGGCAGTATGCCGCGAATAAGGCGATAAAAGTAAAAACCTATTGTAACCGATGTAAGGGTCAACCGGAACTCTGCCCAACATATTTTGAAAAATTACATAAAAAATTAAATAATTATGTTAGGTCTATAATATTGAATTGTTTTATTTTAAAGATTGGATGTCTGTTTATAATGTTGAGAATTGAAAAATAAACCTATTTTCTACTATCTACTTTCTGGAATAGAAGTGCGACCCATCGTGATGCACACCGGACCACAAAGTAGACGTGTGTGGCCCACCGGTGATGCACACCGCTCCACGGAACAGACACCTGTGACCCACCTGTAATGCACGCCGGCGTAAATGTGCTCAACGTAGAAATTGGATGTGCCATCGCAGCGCGTGGTGCATTAAATCACTACTGCTTTGGCAAGCAGACAATATGAAACTCCATCCCGGTGCAAGGAACAGTCGAATTCACAATCTTTTGAATTGTAGAAGTAGGTAAGGATAGTGCGATACATAAAACATTACATCGTTCTTGCTTTCGAACGCTGAAATGAGATACTCCACCGCACAGCATACAGCATTAGAATTCTATTCCTTTTACACGTAGACACTATAAAACGCAGTCCCGATGCATATGTCTATAGAATTCATATTCTTTTGAAGTGTAGATGCAGATAAGCATAATGCTATGCATAGAAGATTACAGCTTAGTTACTTTAAAACGCTGAAATGAGATGCGGCATCGGATTGCATGCAGCATTAGAATCCTATTGCTTTGTCACGCAGACAGCATGAAGCACCATCCCGTAGCGTGGAACTGTAGATTACACATTCTTATGAAGTGTGGAAGCATAATGCTATGCATAGAAGATTACAGCTTACTTACCTTGAAACGTTGAAATGAGAAGAGCCATAACATTGCATGGAACTGTATAATTCTCATTCTTTGGAAAAGTAGTAGGAGACATGCATAATGCTATGCATAGGAGGGTTACAGCTCACTTACTTTGAAACGTTGAAATGATATGCACTATTGCATTGCATAGAGCATGAGAACTCTTTTGCCTTGACACGCAGACACTGTGAAGCTCCATCCTGTTTCATCGAAATGTAGAACTCAGATTCCTTAGAAATGTAGAAGCAGATTTGTAATACTATGCATAGAGCATTGCAGCTTACATTCTATAAAACGTTGATATGAGATGCATCAGCGCAATGCATGTAAGCATTAGAACTCCGATTGTTTGGTACGTAGACACAATGAAGTCCCAACCCGATACAGGGAACTAGAGAACTCACAACTTTTTTAAGTGTAGAAGCAGATATGCATAATGCTATGTATTGCTGATTACAGCTTACTTACTCTGAAACGTTCAAATGAGATGCACCACCGCATTGCATTGTGCTTTCTAGAACACCGTTGATTTGCCACGCAGATACTGTGAAGCGCAATCCAGTTGCAAGGAATTCTAGCATTTACTTTCTTTTGAAATTTAGTAGCAGATAAGCATAATGTTATGCAACAGAAGAATACCGCTGACTTACGTCGAAACGATGAAATGGGATGCACCATCGCATTGCATGGAGCATTAGTAATCTTCTGCTTTGACGCGCAGATACCACGAAGCTCCATCCCTTTGCATGGAACTGTACAATTCACATTCTTTTGAGAAGCTGACGCTGTTAACACATTGACAGCTGGCCGCGCGAAATCACAGGTTTCTGAGTATGTCACTTGAGCGCCGGCCGCCTCGAAAACGCGACATTCTGAGTCTGATGCTTGAGTACAGATCCCACGATAATGTACGACTTTTTTTGCTGGTTTGAGTGTCTTGCACATCGATTTGTATTTACTTGCCATGGTAATGTCGATCTTCATTTTTTATGTTCAAAACATAAAACTTATGCGATAGTTTAGAAATAATCAAAGCAATAATTATTCTCGAACAGTGCATTGCATAGTCATTTTCTGTTTCGTGCGCTTACGCATTTAGTTTACCAGTATAAAAAGTTTCATTATTTTATAACTATTTACCCACATAATATGGGTGATATTATTGATGAGTATTTTGCTGACTCTCTATCGGATTATTCGATACATTCAGAAGATTCTGATATAAAAATCTATAACAGCGATAGTGATGTGGGTCCAAGAAGAAGATCGAGAGCCATTACACCACAGCATTCAAGCAATTCCGATGTTTCCAATGGCTGTGAAATGTTCACAGAATTGCGTAGTTACAGTGAAATACGGTCAGATGTCAATAAAATTCCTACCACATCAGATTTTACAGGTGAGCCCGGCCCGAAGATTTTTCCTACTGATAAGAAAAGCGTAAAAGAAATCGTCGAATTGTTTATTGGCAATGATTTGTTTCAATTAATGATCAATGAATCCAACATGTATTACCAGCAAAATAAGGACAAGATGAGTGAGAGGAAGAAAATATCAAAGTGGCGTGATATCACTCTAGCCAAAATGAAAAAATTTCTTGCTATAATTATAATGATGGGCCAAGTAAAGAAAGATGTAAAAGATTGTTACTGGTGCTCCGAATTTAACACGAGAACACCATCGTTCTCCACTATAATGCCACGTAATAGATTTCGCCAGATTTGGAGGACGTGGTATTTTTCAATTGGTCAAACAATAACCGGTTCTAATAAGCTCGCTAAGATTCAGCCCCTTCTGAGCTATTTGTTAGATAAATTTAAATCTGTATACACGCTCAGGAAACAACTTTCGCTTGATTAATCCACTATTCCATTGCGTGGAAAATTGTCTATAAAAACACACAATCCGGAAAAAATGATAAAGTACGGCCTACTTTGCCGTATGTTATGCGAAGCTAGCACCAGATATGTTTCCAATATAGAAATATACCGTGTGGAAGGCAAAACGTTGGACCAGACAATTATGTCATTACTTGATAAAAATATATGTTTGGGACACCACTTATACATGGACAACTATTATAATAGCATTAAAACTGCAGAATTGCTCATGTCAAATGGTACGCGAGTTTGTGGTACAATTAGAGCAATTAGGGGTGTTTCTGAGTAATTGCTGCATTTCAGATTGAAAACTGGAGAATATAGATGTAAAAAAGTGGCTGAAGTTTTAGTACAGTGGAAGCCGAAGCGGAATGTCATACACATGGTTTCTACGATACATTCGGGAGATTAATGAAAACAAATAAAATACATAGGAGAACTAAACAAGAAATTACAAAATCTTATTCCGTCATAGAATATATTAAATATATGATGGGTGTAGGTTTAGCAGATCAGTATTTATCATATTATTCCATCATAAGAAATAAGGTGAAGTGGACAAAGAAGACAGTCTTGTTTCTTTTAAATTGTGCATTGTTGATTGCATTTAGATTATATATTGAATTGAATGGCAACATTATAAAATATAAACAACTTTTACATATTGTTGGACGTCCTTGGATCGAGGAATTGGCAAATATACAAGATGTATTAACTGATACTTCTAGTACTACTCCCTCTAATAACTCAAGTTCTTCTGTACATGTTCCTACACCTCGCACACCAATATTTGATAGCCTCCAGAGACTTTCGAGTGATATGAAGAAACATAAAGTTACCAGAATTCTTAGATCAGGGGAAAAAACCTATACGTACGACGTGCGTGTGAAGTTTGCCCTGCTGGTAAAAAAAGAAGCGAAAGCAGCTCAATGTGTTCTGAATGTTTAGTACCTTTACACCTTGGACAATGTCTCGAAAAATACCACACTTGCGTTAAATTTTAAAACTTTTTTCTGTTTACGCCATATATATATGTAATAATCCACCATAAAATAAGAAACTGTATTTTTTTCTACAATTATAAATTAAAAACTTCGATTTTGTTTCTTTTTCTAATTACCGTTAAATTGTATATGATGGATATGCATATAAAATGTTCTGTTTGACGAAAATATATAATGTTTTAAATATTTCTTTTGGCTATTAATCAGAAACAAACGAGTAATGCCGGCGGGTTTTTGGGTTTTAAGTTGACGATATGTTGCCGGCACTCAGGCTGTAAACGTCTCTTAGGTCATCGGCTGCCAATGTGTTAAGCATAATGCTGTGCATAGAAGATTACAGCTCATATTCTTTGAATCCTTGGAACGATATGCGCCACCGCATTGTAAGGAGCATTAGTTCTCCTTTGTTGTAATATAAAGTCACATGCCGATGCATGAAACCGTAAAATTCACATTCTTTTGAAGTGTAGGAGATCATCTCCATACTAACATGCATAAAAGGTTACAGCTTATTTACAATGATACGCTGAAATGAGATGCGCCATAGCATTACGTGGAGCATTGGAGCTCTATTTCTTTGAAAGGTAGGCAGTATGTAGCGCCATCTTATTGCATGGAACTACAGAATCCACACATTTTTGAAGTGTAGAAGCATCCAAGCATATTGCTATGCATAGATGATTACAAATTACTTACTTTGAAACGTTGAAATGGGATGCGACATCGCATTGCACGGAGCAGTGTAATTCTATTTCTTTTACACGCAGACACTATGGAGCACCATCCAGATGCATGTAACTGTGGAACTCACATTCTTTTAAAGCGTACGAGCATACAGGCATTATGTTATGCATCGAAGATCTCAAATTACTTAATTTAAAGATTTGAAATGAGATGCAATATCTCATTGCATGGAGTTTTGGAGCTTACTTACTCGGAAACATTGACGTGAGATTCGCCACCGCATGTCATGGAGCATTAGTACCCAGTTGTTCTAACAGGTAGGCTGTATGAAGGGCCATCTTGTTGCATGGTAGGGTTTACGACTCTTTATACCTATACCTGGCCTGAAAGGAAAACACGTGCAGATTTTGCATCGTCTATGTCTTTAGGAGGAATGACCCTAAATTTCCTATTATAAAACCATTTACCACAAGAATATATGTACCAAAGGAAAACAAATAATTACGTTCAATATTTTCACCTGAAAATTGTGATATGCTAGTAAAGTAAACGTAACTTAATTAGTTCAACATTTTATAAGTAAATGTATCATTTATTACATTTCCTTAAACAAAATGCTGCCATCGTATTTAATACTCTCTATTGGCATGAATTTTCCTGACGAATTGAAAAAATATATATGGCTCTCTCAGTAACTATAAATGTTGGCAAACAACTACCAAAACGTCTGTCAGTACTCGTATGCGGATATCTAAACTCTGACGTATTTAATTTGTACGGAATAACAGGTGGTTCCCCATTAACAAATGTGACGCCTACGCCAATGCAGAAAAAATTTTTGAATGGAACGATGACACGCGTGTCACGCTGGTGCTGGCGCAGTGTCATTCGCACGCGTGCTACGCTGGTGACTAGAACGTGCTGCCACTGCGTGCCGGCATTTTAGGTAACAAATACGGACGCAGATGACTACGGATCTGCTGACAATCCTCGGAAGTGTCGCTACAGTGCCGGTATGGTGTTGCCACCATCTTATCTTGTGTTGTCTGGGTAGTTATCTACCAGAACGCAGTATGCTACAAAATTTAGAATTATAGTTTATATTTCTAATAAAGTTAAACGTAAAACAGATACATTATAAATCATTGAGTCATGTCAGTAATTAACCACGGCTATCAAATTCTAAAAATTATTAGAATAACAAACAATATTAAAAATTTAACCTTGACGCCTAAATAAACTATTGCTTCTTATTTATTTTTTTCATTAAGTCATTCACGAAATGTTTACAACGTATGAACTTTTTTACTTGGACCGTACAGCTATTCTTAACAATAACGTTCAGGAAATAAATATATAACGGTATATTACTTACAATATTATTATAATATTGAAAGTGACGTAGACAGCATGGAGACAAGAAGTTTACCGGCCAGTATTACAAAAGAATGGCATCCAACTGTACCTAAACCATCTAATTTCACTTTTTAAGGTGATAAACCATATCTTCTGTAATTGCAAATTAAGCATTTATTTATAGGAACTTAAAATAATATAGTTATACAGTAATATATTTTTCACAGCGAAGAAGTAGAAAAATACATTTCACGCGATGAAAAGGAGGAATATGACTGTAAGACCTGTGTAAGACGAATATCCCACTTACATCGAAACTACCACTTTATAACAAATTATTAGCTAAGGAGCAGGAATGGTTTGTTCTCATTTATATCTTTTATCTATTGATCTTTGTTTATATATATAATATTTGATATATCTGTAAATTTTATGAATGTT
This sequence comes from Xylocopa sonorina, assembly GCF_050948175.1. Classification (NCBI taxonomy): domain Eukaryota; kingdom Metazoa; phylum Arthropoda; class Insecta; order Hymenoptera; family Apidae; genus Xylocopa; species Xylocopa sonorina. Next base: position 965,394 of record NC_135205.1, read on the forward strand.
TATGTTCGTAGAAATTGTATAATCCGAGAAGAAACGTATGTTAAATCTAATATTTTAAGTGCGTGTCAAAAGTGCGTTGCAGAACAACAAATACGGTGTAGAAAGGTAGTTGTAGTTGTACGTACATTGAACAAGTATTCTTGTATATAATTGCAATGTGATAGTAATTATGGAAACTTTAAAGCAATCATGTCACATGGTACCTGTAAATTTTTTCATTTTATATTTCTTTATATTATATATGCACAATGCATCACTAACGATGATTTAACTTCATTCCCTAGTATGATCACGATTTTCTTATCTTTGTATATAATGTAAATTTAATACTACGTCTGGTTTTCTACATTTCTAACTATTAGCACCTCAAATATCTTCGAAACTATAAGTTTCACAGAAATTTTTGCTGATATAAAATTGCACAGTACAGAAGGGCCCACCCATTGGCGAAAATAATTTTGTTGTAAGTGGAAGTAATATATTTACTCGTTTTACAGCCATATTAGCCGACAAACCAATGGACATACAAATTGGTCGAACCGTTGGTGGTCTGAGATCAGCATCCCCATTTAACCGTACCAAAGCAATGTCATTTTGTAAGTTTTTGCTCGAGAATTCTGGATGGACATGCGTACTCTCTATATCTGCCTCATCTTTATGACAATCGTGTTCAGTGCTTAAATCATGTTCTCCTAATCGTATTCCGATTAGTCGGACATCTAACAAGTTATATCAGTATAAATGTTAACAAAAATTAATTATATGGCACACGTCACAATTTTATGAATCAAATAAATTTATTACTGGTGTGCGAATAATTAGATTAGTAGAATTGACTTACGTGGTGGCAATAATGTAACACAGTGAGCAGCAGTGAGTACGTATCGTTTGTTGAGCAGTGTCTCTCCGCACCGGTATTCCGATTTTGATCTTCCAACGTCATAAAAAAGTAATGCTATCCATGGATATTCAAGTACATCGGACTTGTTACCATTTAACACCCTGTCCTGCGATACAGGGCCACACTCGTTTAAATTTAGCAATGCTAAATTTCGATAATTGCTGACGTCTGGAGAGACAGGAACTATTTATTTTTTCTAAAGAACATTAGATATCGTGTTATACATACTGCATTCCACGTTTCTTGGTTATATCTTTTCAACCCGGACAAGAATAAGGTAGAACGATTACCGTTTGTTCGCAGTACATTTTCAAATTATTGCCTTCGAATCCGCACTGAATACTTCGCAAATAATCGTGCAATTGTATCATTGATAGGGGTCGTGATTTGATAATATCTATTATTGGTTTACAACTGTATATACTGATGCAAACATTAACTTTATTCTGTGGAGCCATACATCTCCCTTTTATGAAAAGAATTTTTTTTCAAAATTACGGATATTTTGGTTCGAACGAAATTTCTTATCGATTCTGCAAAGAAGATGATGCATTACGGCATATTATTATTCAGAGGAGGATTTCGTAAATGCAAAAATGAATAACAATAATTTAATATAAAAATATAACAAATATAAGTTATTATAACAACAATCTTATAACATATATTAATTGTGAATTTCCTTGATATTACTTAGTAGTGAGTGGACACATAGGAGTGTTATCATTATCTAAAAAATAGGTATGCATTAAATTTTCACTCACGCGCATTGACACCACATAGAATTAGAAGCCAAAAAATAAGCATACGATGGATCAGGCTTTTGATGTATCGTTTTATTTTTATTTTTATTTATCGTTGCTTTGACATGAACAGACTCGTATGAGAGTTTTCAGCGTACTACGTAGCTCCTGTCATCGGTGCTATCTACGGAGTTTCCTCTGTCTCCTTATCTTTTTATCTCTCGGTGTGGGTATGCATATATACGTGTTTTCATACGTTAGCATATATATATGAAACGACGCATATATATATATATATATATATATATATATATATATATATATATATATATATATATATATACACAATATACACAAAGGAAGAGAAGTGGTTATGAAGGAAAACTTCTGGTTTGTCATGAACATTTTTCCTTTTTTTTGTTACATTTGGGTATACATTGTGGCGGCACTCGCCACTAGAGGGGCAGCATCGTTTACACTTTCCTGAAAGTACCCGATGACCCATCGTTTCCAATATATAGAAGTTCTGACCTGTCCCTAATATCCCAGCGTCTAAGGCAGGGCCTGCTAGGTAGCCTTACTGATGAGTCCACTAGCAGGCCCAGGACGAAACGTTCTTCCCCTCTCTTTTCCTCCTTTCTTTCTTCCTCCATCTTTACAGCAAACCGAAGCAGCGCAGACGCTTCAACATCTTTTAAGAAGTTAAACATACATGTATATTGTATATATTACAAAATGTTTTGAAACATGTTTTACAAAATGTTTTAATATGATAAAAAGGAACCAGCGAAACTAAAATAACTAACGTGTATACTTTTGACGTAGAATCGTATAAGAATTTTCCTTTTAAGAATAAGCCATCTTGACCTTATCGATTAGGTACTGTTGAAATCGCTCAGGGATTTTTTATTTCAATTCATAGATACCTTTAGAAGACGGTAATAAGGAACTTTTCAGATTAGGAGGCATTCTATTCACTGTTTGTACATTTGTTACAAGCAGATATCAAAATAATAAAATATGCAGCTGCATGATCATCTTCATGACCTATGATCTATGTAATCGATAACCTTTGAGCTCGATAATGATAAAATTATTTGCACTCCGTGGCGCAGGGCGGAAAGGAGTACTTGACCCTCAATGCGAAGAGACTGGGGACATTAAACATATGTTTTACTCCAAACTTTCTCTTTGTCTTTGAGGGACGTTTTCCGCGAACGTGCCCTCTCCTTTTCGACATCAAAATGAGGAAATTGAAAGGAGTTCTCAGCATGGCGGTTAAGTTTCGAGCAGTAGAGGAAATATACGCCTAGAGCGATAAAAATACTGGAAAAAAGTAATCGGTAAAAGAGAAAATGTGTTAACTTTTACTTATTTTCATTCAATTATTGCCACTTCTATAGGTATTTTATGTTTTCGAAAATTGAACGGCCACCACGTTTGAGATTGCAATACCAACAGGCAGCGTTCAAATAATGTGACCGGAATCAGGGTCAACTAGTTCCCCTGCTATTTTTACACATGTACATACTATACATAGAATCCATAATGTTCAATGACTAATTGTCCTGTGACTTTTCTTCTCCTACCGTTCTTTCCTTCTTGCTTATAACCTTTTTTTCTACAAATAATTATATATTTTTCTAGCATTCAGATGATTGTGCGTCTGTCTCTTCGAATGAAGAAAATTATCAACATCAAAAATATTAAACTTTATTTTATATTCTTTTACGTTTGCTTTAAATGTGTAGAACAACAAAAACTGCTTTATTATTTGGCATTTTAATATTACTAATTTTCAACTTCAGATAAAATTCTTATATTTAAAATAAAATTCTTAATCAACTGCACTGCAAAATTATAGCTAAAGATACATATGGATCGAGGCATACGGATTACGAATGGTACGAATCTTCTTACCCGATGACTACATTAGTTTTTAAATTGTACAGTGATGAGAGAATGTGTCCTCTGTCCTCTGTCAAAATCATGTATCTCTAGCAACCAATAACGATCAATGCGACGTTTTATGTAAGCTGTCAGAAATTCGAGTTGCATCTTTGATAAAGATAGTCTTGTATATAATATGTATATTTACTCGTCCATAACTTAGTCTCTACATACCGATCGGTATAGTTAATTATATTTGTAAATAATCATTATTCCTATAACCAACTGTCTTCAATCTAGCTCCAGATTAAGTCATTAATAAGAGCACCGATCCACCTTATTTGCAAGAGAATGCGAACTTGTAACATTTGTAACAAGATATCGATCGTTTCCCAATAAAGATAGAGCTTCGTCTCCGCCATTATGATGACTTTTCTTCGGACTGCATTCCGCCCTTAGGTGTGTAGAGGTAACAGTTGTTGCTTTGCCATTATATATCTACGGATCATGAGTAATTAATTACAGATCATGAGTATATTAAAGACAAATATGGAATTCAAAATGGATAATCCTTTTTATTTTTTATTTTCACGGTACTATCCATAACGTCAAGACAGAATGTCATGAGAACAGATATTCTCGATAGACTGTATGTGATATCGCTCAAACTATTACGAACTGTAATAAATAACCATACTACTCGACCATTTACGGTTGATACTTTAAACAATATACAATTTTCTGTCACGTACACTTACATATAAGTGTACTATATATGATAGTTGAAACTATATAGTTCAAATGCCATTCTTCGATTTACTTATCGTTGTTACTGATTAAAACCATACCGTCGTAATTTACAAGATAGTATTAAAAGACTATTATGGGTACACTCGAGCTTAAGCATATTTACATACTTGAGTACGAAATTAAATACGATCCATAAAATTCTTTAGACTCGTCAACAATTTTTCGTACCACTGTATATTATTACAACATCACAATACTTTTTTGAATTCTGTGTTCAACAGACTTGAAGGGGGGCAAATGCAAACGCGTGTTAAAACTTTCAGAGGTATATTTTAGCACACGGTCCGCACGTAAATAACGACCATAGAAATCTAAGGCTGTGATGAAAACTATCTAATATTTATATGGTTAAGAGTGAGTAGGCTGAGGGACAAACGTTAGAGGACAGGATGAATAACCGGGTGCATAAGGCTAGAAGAGTTGGAATTTGGGAACTATGATTAAGATGTTTGCAGTGGGTTGAGTCTTAGGGAGTTTGTATCGGATTATCAGTGTTTAGTTAGGGAGTTGATCATTGCAACACAAAAATTAAAAGAGGATGTTCTGGTTTACAGTATGTGAATTATACTACTAGACTTAATAATAAAGCGGCTTTACATACATTATACATAATATTACATATATAGGTTTAACACAGAAAGAAGAAGATTTGAGGCAAACGCGAACGGTCCCTCGTTCCAAAACGTTTTTAAAAAATTTTACATATGTAAAATTATACACTCAACCTTAGCCTTTATCGAGCGATTCCAGGAGCAATGAGTTCTCCAATGATATTTACTGCGTTTCAAAGCATCGCTTTTGCTCGCGTCGCATTTACTTAATTTTTAGTCGCGTAATATGATTAAGAATTCATTTTTGCGCGATGCGAACGTTTTATGACTTTGGATTATGAACTGTTTCGTTTCCTCGGATGAAAGTTTCAAATTAAAAGAAGATTGAGTAAGTGTTATTTCGTAATCACTTAGAGATGAGTAGCTTCCTACAAACCGACATCTAGGCGGCATCTAACATTAGAATATGGAAATTTTCAACATTAAAACACGTTAAACGGTCGCATAATATTGCTTTTCTTGAACTTCTATCTATCAGGCTAATTACTTCTAGTGGAACTTTTAGTAGAACCTTTCGCATCGTTCGCCAATGGCCATATCTGGCGCTGTTTGCTAGTGAATCAGCAATTACAACTTAACATCCTGTAATAGAGCATTCGTGCGTTTTACAGGTATCGCGGGTTTCGCGCGATGCTTGCACCGGGTTTAGCGTTACTCAGGATCGGAGTATGCATTATAAAAACGTTCTTAAGAACAGGAAAAAATACGAGCTTGCTCGCAAATAATGTTTTACGCTTTCGTTTTATAGACATTGTATTTTCTAAAAAAAGTTCTCGATGGTTGCAAAGGGGAAACAAGTTTATACGGGACACGATGAAACATACCGAATCGAGCGGTGCCGAGAGATGTTTCAAAGAAAGTGAAACTTAGCAGAAGAATGACACTTCAAGTTCTTTCGCTGTATCCCTTTTATCGGGAAGGTGCTGAATTTCCAATGTAAGACTCTTTTGCAATCAAAGATACTTGTCAAACATCAAGGAAGAAAAACTTTATCTATTTTTCTTCGCTCCCGATTGCCTTTCACACCTTCTTCCAAAAAAACTGCCAGCAACATTTTGCTAAATGCCATACACTTATCTCACGTCTCTCTCCAAAGGTTTTGCTATCGAATAATTTTACTTGGCACTTATTCAATATATTTTTTAATTAATTCAGAAAAATGATAAATCTGTTCAAATCAACGCGATCTTTCACGTCATATGGTACCACTGGCTGACCTAAAGAAAAGACAATGACGGAATAAAAATACCGATACAGCGCCGTTAAACTCGACGAATGTGGCGTATGAAATTTTCACTAGAAAGGAAAAGGGAACTATAAATTTTCATAACGAATCACCTGATTAAACGACACTTATTCGAATGCTGTATAACTACAAAAACGCTTGCTTTTGTTGCATCTGTTCTCAGGTGAGCGGCGTTGGTATAGCGTATAAAATGTCATAAATATCATGGCTAGTCGTTGATGACTTTATCTTTAGTGATCATGCACATGACCAAGCTTTAATCACATCATGCCCACTTTAATCTCCGATGTTGCTTCGTCTGTTGCTATTTCTGTAATAGAAGAGCCTTGATAAAGTTACAAGACGTAACACTCAGAATGAAGTTCTTCACTTCCTCGCGGTAATTATCGTCTGGCTTCTTCGAGTAGGTGTACTACGACGGTTTCTCTATTTCTGTTATTTCGAGAAACTATCCTTGTGCGTCACTCGCAGCGAGATCGAGTTCCCCCCGATTACCCTGTAGCATGTTTCTTCTTTACTTTTGTGTTCACCTCGAGTCTGGCTATCCGACAAAGGAAATCTCCTTTTCCCATGGAATCCGCGATTCAATTCAGAGTTGTACAAAAGTTCGAGCTCCGGGCAAATTCTTTTCCTTTCAATTCTCGAAGTCTCGAAAGTTTCGAAAGTCTTCACAGCTCTTGGAACTCGTTGCAACTCATAGATGTTAAATGTAGTTACCTTTTAGAACTCACCTCTCGGTTTATCATCCCTTGCTCAGCGTTTGTTCACGATCAAAGGCGTTCATCCAAATGTTTGTCCACCGTTCGTCACGTGTTCGACTTGGCGTGTTTACTCTGACTCCAACGACGCATCAAGCCCTTGAAACCTATCAAGACATTTAAGAACTCCAAGACCTCCGAACTTCGAAGACACATTTGATTGTACACATTTGAAACAATTTCTTCGATACATAAACGATATCGCCCCCTCATCAGTGTAGAACACTGGTAAGTCCGTAGAAATCTGGCACAGACCAACTACAGGCGACGACGTTACGCTCATGGAGTCATCGAGAGAAACTCAAATACACTATAGTCAAGGTAACACTGTTTTGATGGTAACTATACTGTTGAACGTGATGGAGAGAATGTCTGTAAATCAGTTAAATGGTGAATCGAATCGTGAGAGAGGATCAGGCATTTTTGAATCTTGATTCCAGTTAATTGAACGAGTAGAAAGCATTCGAAGCTATAAGTCAGTATTAAGTAATTTTTTCTCAGCTTTAACAACTTTATTATAAATATCAAGATTATGGAAGATTCTGTAAACGATTAAGTGTTCGATTCATTTATGTTAATGCTACGTAATGCTTCTTCGAGTCCATGAAATTAGCTCCCCTCTTCTATTTTCTTTTACTGTCAATCATTCAAATCAGTCACCTTATAAACAATATCGATGCTTCTTTTTATCTTTCACCTTGAATATAATTTAAATAATTTATAGGTAGTTAGATAAACTGAATATATAATGATGAGGCTATCCATATTTCATGACGTGAATACATTAATAAAAAGAAATGTAGTAATTGGAGGGAGGAATTGAATAACCTATTAGAATTAACATTCAGGTCTAGTTTAGGTCGTCTGTCAAAGAAATGATCGTTGCATCGAAAAATTTTCAAAACTAAACCTCTCCCTCCATAAGTGCCAAAGTCGATCAAAAAAATGTGTAGAACAGTCTTGAAATGAAAAAAGTGAAGTGAAATGAAAAATACATGTGCATAAACATAAGTAGTCACGGAGATTAATGAAAACGTAGAAAATAAAGGATCCAACGAGGACCAGATGGAACACGTTTGGCGGGGATCTAGTGAATACCTTTGCAGAAGGAGCGAGATATTAACAGCCTATTACGTTTTGATACGTATAATAGCGATATTCATTGTTTTCATTGTGTCGAACATTTAAAGGATGTCTAACAGTCGCGCTGTCGAAACACACTTCCGACGACAGGTTCCATAAAGCACGTGCTTTTTACGGGACCATTAATAACCGCGAAGTTGAAGCTATTGAAATAACGCACAAACCAGAAGCATCTGTTATAATTTAGTCCACTTCGCTTCTAGCATTCTATTTTCGTTATCATGGTACATCGATGGATATTGTAATAATCCTTAAGTTCCATTTCTTCGATTGGATTCTGAAAAAGTGAAGCCAAATATAAATTCTACGTTAATAAGTGATCAGCAAAGTGATTAGCAAAGAAATTTGTCCCTACCATATATTTGACGTGCCATCTGAATTACGAAAACACTTCTTGCATAACTGCAACGTTAACACGTTCACTGTAAATTTCTCTTTCAAGGCTAACGATTTCTTTCTCTTAGCTGTGATGGGGTTGTTCGCGTAAAATAAATTGTACCAATTTCTTCTACATCCTTTCGTTTCTTCCACTCCTACAAATTTTTTTGTAACACATGTACGTATCTTAAATGATTTATTCCAATATTTTCTGAATTCAGGGATTTCGAAAGATCTGAATTTCAGTTGTTGCCGTTTCTAACTAATAAATTTATTCAAATTATTAACAACTTTAGAAAAAAATAACTTGTCTCATATCCACCAGTTAATATTAAATATTAAGCATGCAAATGCCACGGTTAAACACGGGCAATTTATTCAACAGCAGCAGATTGAGCGATAAATGTTTAATTTTGTCAAACTCTTTGGTCAAATTGTAATTTGCGCTTTACACTTTCTCTGCAACTTGGAACACAATATTTTTGTCTTCAAAACGGTAGTATTTTGTTTCGCGAAAGTATTTTAGTACACGTTTCATGTGTCGCTACGCGTACAAGAATTTTACGTATAAAGCTCTCGAGAAACGTTGACTGCTTTAGCGGTACCGGTGTCGAAATTAAGATTAAAATTCACGATAATTTTCACGGGTGCTCCCGCAAAATCGAGATCACCGCATGCAATGCTAATACGATTTTAAGAGATGTAAGAGGATGGGAGCCAGGAAGTGCCTCGTTTTTTTCGATATTTTACAGATCTTTTACTTATCTTCCGATTCTACCTCATCATCACGTGACACATGATGTTCGGAGCTTGTCATAGAGGTTGTGAAACAGTGTCAGTGACCGACAGCCTAAGACCACCAAACTGCTTTGAGCCGTTCATTGTTTCTCGGTGATTAAGTATCTATGTCATACTTTTTCTATTTCAAATTCCATTTTTGTCCAAACTTTGATACTTCTCGGAGAGGTACCGCAGCACTAGTTTGCACTTTCCGGTAATCATCCAATTTCCCTCTCCAAAAGACATTCACGAGCCCTGAACCTACGTAGTTACCTGGTATCGAGAGAACTATCTCAGTTTCTTCTTAAAACTTCGATCTATCGTTATCGAGCTACCCTTCCCGGTAACAACGTATTCACGAGTCAGAATTCCCATTACAGAGTTCTGCGCGGCTTACTCTCTTCTGCGATGTAGACCAGCAGCACGGTCAATTAACCTGACTGCCTTCCACTTGACACTTCCATCGAGTTTGCTTATTCGTCGATACAGTTCCATTTAAGCCTAAGAAATGGTGGCACCGTTCGTCTGTAATAAAAAGCCGCAGATAGAAGCGGCGCGACGCATCGAACATACTATGCCTGGCCTGCGGCTGTAGTAATCTGTTACTTTGGATCAATATAACGCGAGCCAAGACGATCGTAGATGCGCGGACAGGATCGAGAAAGAGAGTTTAATCGGTAGCAGCAGTCGCTGGCCCTGAGGAAGCCTCATCCCGATCAGGATCAAGTTGGAGATGCGGTTTAGCACTGACCTCATACACTGGTTGGTCCACTTACGTATCTCCAACGCAGTCAGCGTTGCCGATAATTACGCGTCCACCGGGTTTCCCTCTGTTCGCCAGGCGATTCGCTTATTAGTCAACGAATTGAAGCATTCAACAAATGCTTTTACGCCTCGAACATTCATTAGCTCTCTTCATTAGACTACGCGCTGACCTAGTAAAAAGGGAGCACTTTCGATTTAAGTGGTTTTTTATTGGCAGTAACGCAACTTTACGATGTGAAATTCCGCCCGAAAAGGATAATTGGCTGACGTCGAATGTAAATATGCAGTACTCCATTGATAAGTTCTACAAATTTAAAATGTAACATCAGCTTCTACCAGCCAGCTTTCTTGTAAAAAGGAGCTATATATCTACGGTATGGTCATAAAGTTTAGGCACACTGTTGTCCGTAAAAAAAAGAAAAAAAAATGGAAAAATGTAACAAATGCGAGGAACGTGAATTCTATTAACAGGCGTATGTCACAATTGAAAGGAACACTGTTTAAACAAGTTTATCAACGAACAAATACTACCCAACTTGTCCGCAGAAGAATCATTATCAATTGTCATGAAAGAATACCAACACAGTGACAATCCAAACAAGGTTAAAGAGAACTCGTCAAAACTTCCTCTGACCATCCGTCCGGTGTTTTTAAACTAGCCCAGCACACTTGGCGATTAACGAAGCCGATCTTTAAATAGAAGCTGCACCTGCGCTGATAACAATTAAATGCACCGAGAGAACTCGCCAGTCGGGAGACGTTCACCTGGCAGATGATCCAGAAAAGAACAGGAACCATCGAAAAACGGCTTTCTGCTCGCGACCATTTTTTGAGATGGTCAAGTATGTATCTAGCACACGCGCCTGTATACGCCCCCATAATGAAAGATTATCTAATTGATTCACCAAATAATGAATGAAAACGTGCCACGGATGACTTAGCTGGAACAATGGGCAAGTAAACCATGTAAACACGTCGAATTATATCGATGTTCGGTCGACCGGAAAGTTTGCAAATTCTGATCGTATGGTACCAGAAAGAAAGGATTTACCCGTTGCGCCTAAATCCTCACTCAATTTGCTAAATGCGACCACGTTTCGATGCGCGATCAAGAGAACAATGTACCAACATGTTTTATGTAAAAACCTGTCACCAAAAGATATTACGTTCTTATGCATAAACATTGCAGATGTAACAGGGATTTAATAATATTTCCTTGTTAATTTACAGTTTCTTAGTTTCTTACCAGATATTGTGGAAAGATAACCCCTACGCGAGAAGTTACTTCCTACATAATACGGTTTTTATGACACAATATAGAAGTGAAGAACCCGGCAGGAACGCCGCCAGGAACACGGAATTAACGCGGATTATAACGCAGATTACCCCCCCCCCCCCCCCCCCCCCCCCCCCCACCCCCTCCCCCATTGCGTAATAAAGTTTAAAAACAAGAATAATTCGCAAGGTGTTACATGGATTACAAAACTCGAAAAAAGCAGGATCGCAGATTCTCAAGTTTCAAACAAATTAGCAGTTTCGGTGCATTATGCAATTTCCGAAAGTGCCATCATGGCGTAACATGCGTTGGCCTTCCATCTCTTATAGCTTGGTAAGTTCGCAAAAAGCAGTGACCTTACTTAAAAGTAGCAACACAATAAAGTATCCCACGTCGCTTTTTCATTCGATTCAAAAGATGTAATGGTAATGGCCATTACGCCACTGCGCGAACCGTGTCTCATTCAGTGACCAAAGGAACGTTGCGTTTCTCTTTGCTCCGATAGATTGTCTAGCTTCGAGTAGTTTGAAACGGACGCCCTAAAACGGAAAAACGGGGCTAACAGAAGATTGGAGACACAAGAAGAGAAGTCCGGTTTTAATAATTTAATAAAAAAATAGGAAACGAAATTTAATTGTCCTTTTAAATTCTCCTGCGCTAGCTTATTACTTTTTCAAAAATGTATAAAGGTATTCTATATAGAATAAACTTACAGAAGTAAGCAAACAAAAATTGTACGGAATTATAAGTTCTGCGTTATTATTTATTTTGGGCGATTAGAGGATAATTTTACAATTTCCCTATATTATACTTGTTTTTCGGCGTTGCTTTCATAGGCATTCAACTAGGCAGCTATTGTAAGTATCGAGTAAGGATCGAGCGTTCTGCCTGCACGACAAGTGCGACCGTGCTTCACGAAGGTAGTAACGACCTAGGTATGTAACGACTAAAAACAAAGACCAATAAAATCTTTGAGAACTGATTATATCGGGTGATAGAAGAATAGGATACTAACAAAAGAACCATTAACACCAAGCTAAAGTTAACTAAGAGTAAAGAATGATCATTTAAATCGTTATTATACCGGATGAACCTTGTGCAACTATTATGTATTTGCATGTTTGTATTTCCCGAAATTTTAAGCCCTTGTGAATCCCAGTTTTGATTTGAATAGACGATTGCTTAAAATTTGTAAACTTATAAAAATAAATATTAAAGAAAGTGTAGCGGCTAGCATCGAGGTATAATAGAAGACCTTTTTCGCTACAAGCAGCTAGAACGATTTATGGTATGCGCACAAATAAGTTACTTTTGAGAAAACGTCCTTAGCGAACTTTCTCCACATGTTAGTTGTAAATCTTAGTCGACGACCTCAGTAACACACGCGGACTCCATAAACCGAGGGTTTCCAAAAAGGGTCTAGGCCTACGGTCAAGAGGCTACACCGTTGACGTGAGAGGAACCAGACCCAGCGGAAACTCCGCTACATTGCCAAATGTTAAAATAACAAAATGCCCCCACTATACCTGCTGCCGCCCTTCCAAGCAAACGCGCTAAGGGCGCAAGAAGAGGCGGCACCTAAATAAACAAATACATGATTGGCTAAGGTCGAAGCACCGACTTAGCCAATCATGCAACGGAAAGTATTTGTACAAACGCAGCTGCACACGAGAGCACCGAAAAAGATACAGTTGATCTCGAGAACTTGCCGAGTGCAGTCGCTCCAGAATAAAGAGAAAAGTGAACAACCTACGACTTAGTCAGATCATTCAAATAACGAACCCTCCTCCATAAAAGAAAGTAAATCCGCCGTTTCCATAAAAATTACCGGATACGCTAGTCATAAAAAGAAGTCTCATAAAGAGGAAATAAATACAACTCCATTAAAAAATGCGGCAGAACCTTCTCCTCGGTCAATGAAATGTCTTTTTTCTTATATAAAACCTGTCGCTTTGCTCGCAACGCGTAACTTCTCTCTTGCTCCGAAGCGTGATTCAAAACTGTTCCAGCGAGGTGCAAGCGGTTTAATTGGTCACGTAAAACTAGCGGACGATTCTTTTCGCAACACGTTACAAGACCTGCAAACCGGGCTGAGTATATCCGTTACGAAACACGAATTTCGTAGAGTCGATTGAACTCGTAAAAGTGGCGAACGGAAGTGTGGCTAGGCATGAGAACGAAAACTTGATAACACTATCGAATTCCAGACTACGAATGTTAATAAAAAATGTAAGTCAGAAATACCTTATATTTCAAACGGCAGAAAGCTTTGTGCTCAACAGAAAAGAAAAGTCACGTCTAAATTTCTCGATTTTCCTTTATGTCAAGAGGCTCACGCGAAAAGAGAGAGAGAGAGAGAGAGAGAGAGAGTGTGCGTGTGTAGAGCACTTTCGAAGAGCTGCGTGACAAATTAACATGTGTTTCGCGTTCGAAGTGGTGCCGCGTGCTACAAAACCGGTACTGAACTTTGTGGACTCGTCTTTCCCGACTAAAGTTAATCAAATTATCGCATTCTTGCAAAACTTCATTATATACGAACAAACTAGCTCTTTTAGCGGAAATAGCCCATACAACGCGTTGTAATTTCGAATTAAAATCTTTCACTTTTGTTTCAAATCGATATTCTTATAGACAAACATAAAAGAGGATTTCATCGATTTCCACGAAACGATAGGAATAAAGCAGCGATAGCATCCCTTTCTTTTTTTAAACATGTATCGATAGCGAATGCATCGTGTCGCTTTCCAGGCTGAAAATCTGTTCCCGATCACGGCTATATCGCGCAATGAAAATCGACCAACGGCTTACACAGGAATACAGTATTTTCGGTATCAGGGGCCACGATTGGACTTGATTGAATTGGCAATCACTACCGGGCATTAGGTTAACCATCTAAAAGATTGGATTTCTGTCACAATTATCGACCCCTTCGGCTCCACCGCCGCCATATAGATACCCTTTTTCGTTTGTTTCTATACAACGTACACCTACGATGGCTTCGTTTCAAATCCGTCACAGTTTAAGCACAGCCACAATATACAGTAGCGCAACTCCCCTAATTTTGTGTTGTCAAAAATTTAATGCGCATGCGCATCATTAAGATTTCGATCGCAATGCTAGCTGAACTTTTGCTTCACTTGTTCTCTATTTCTTTTCTCTTTATTCCTTAGCAGTCTTGTTCGTATAATATATTGCGTATTAACGTATGCTGTAAGATAGATGTGCTTTGAATGCACGGGTATATGTTTATACGAAATATTCAATTTTCTAATAAGTTCGATTGTATTTATTACTTATTTGTCTCTTTTGTAAGCTTCTAGAGCAACAAACGTCTAAAGGAAATTGAAATGAAGCTGAATATTGTTTGTTCTTTTCTTTTTTACATTTCTTTATGTTCTATATTATTGTATAGAAATAGTTTTTTTCATTGATTCCACTTTCATTGATTTTATTTTCTTTGATTTGTATCGAGGTGGATCGAGTAGCTGAAATATGAAAGAAGAAAGAAATTGGAAAAAATGAAAAATGGGATATCTTTATTTTAATAAAAATTATATTAAATTTATAAGACAGTAATATATATTTGTTACAAATATATTTGCATAGGTATATATGAAATAATTTTAAAATCAATTTTAAAATAAAATATACAGTGCATAATTGTAATATAATATTATTTAATAAAAAATATTATATAAATAATATTAATATTATATAATTATTTATAATATTATTTATTAGCATTTTTGCTTCCTTTCCTTATTTTTCAATGTATTAGAAATAATATATCTATTATTTTTATTACATTTTGATTAACTGGATGTGAAAATAAGTCGAGCAGACATAGAAAGAGTGCTGAAAAATAAAGAAAAAGTGAGATAGTAGTTCAGGTGGTGTAGCGATATAATTTCTTTATTTCGCGCATACGTACTCCATTTTAACAAACACTGACATCAAAAGTGCCGACAGAGAGTTGCACTACTGTATGCTGTGACACAGCTGCGGCCTTTGCCGCCGCGGGAATAAATCTAAATTCAAATTTAAATTCGATTATGGCTTTGGGGCTTCGACGGACACGCGATGCTATAGCGGAGGGTGTTGGTATCCGGTATTATAGGTATTATAAGTACTTGAATACTTCTTTATCCCCAGTGGCTCCTAGACAAACTAACGATTTAGGGAAAAGGCATACGATTTGGGCGTAGTGTTTTTCAAAATGAAATTTAAAGTTTAAAGTCGTACAACGATCTAGTGTACATGTATTCATTCGAACTGTTAGTCGTAACAACGCGTAACAACAAAAATAATTTCGGCCCTATCGACCACGCTGACACGTGGCGTGGTCCTTTAATTAAAAGTGATTCTACTTAGTGCGTTTTTGTTAGTAATAAAGTATTCGTTGTGTACTCGCTACCGAAAAAATCAAGCAGTTGCCACATCGTTAGTCACCGCATACTTAGTCCCGAGGAAACAGAAAACGTAGCCATTTTCCCTTGCCTCGGTAAGCATCATCGATCGTATTTCACCCAACTCGCTTAAAATACGTATTCGTAACATTGCAAAATGTTCTGTAAAATTCACCACGGATCGATTTCTCGGAACGAGCGAAACAGCAGCTGACAAAAGGGAAGAACGTCTTAGTTAACCTAGTAAAAGGGACCATCGAAACGCGCAGATTGTGAAATCGTCGCTTCAAACAGTCGCTCCCTTTCACCGCAGCCAAAACTGCCGACAGGTTCATCGAAAATTTCCTCACATTCCTAAGGTTCTTCGAGACGATCCACAAATCGTCGCGTCGAACTGGAAGAAGTGTCATGGTCGAGGTAGTTCAGTGAAACCTGAAGGGAAATACGGCCAGCGAAAGTGGAGTGGTAGGAGACAGCACATGTGTTGAACTCTCGCCGCTCGAAGTATAGCCGACGGTGGACGGTGATAAAACTAGCCCGACAGCCTTGAAGAAGAAGCAGGAAGAGAAGGACGAGCGCGGTGGAAACGCGGAAAATGGAATACGTTAACTCTGAATAGACGTTGCTCTTCTTATCGTATCGCTGTATAATCCGTGCAGAGTTGATTTATTAGCTAGACTTTAATGTCAGCGCAAATGTTACGTTTCAAAACTCGTAGAACACTCGATGGTTTGTCTTTCGTCGGGACAATGTCAAATGTAGAGGAAAGATATTCTCGTGGTGTTGAACGGGAGATGTTTGAAAAGCAATATGTAGGATAATACATTTACCGAGAGTGCTCCATTTAAATGGGTACTTCTAATTTACCCCCCTCATAGCGAACGAAAACAATCACGCCTGTAAGAATCGGGCGGTGAGAAACTATTTAAGTTTCACAAAATTCGAAATAATTACAGTGAAAAACCACCAATGCGTATCGCGTTCGCACACTTCCGATAAGTCGCTTGACCCCTTTATGCAGCTTGCTTGCCAATCGCAGAAGGATTTACTATTGTTGCGCTAGCTACTTCCGCGACGCGGCCCTAATGTCGAACGTCGGATCGAGGTTATTATTACCAGCGATAAATGGATGTTACATGCTTTAATGATTGGTTTAATGACAATTCGACGTACCACGGAATCGTGGCTGTGTAGGAAAGACGTAGGAATGAAACAAAAACAGGTAGTCGATTCATATGTACGTTTCGTATGATCAATATTTGTCCGTCGATGACCCGTATACATTTTAATTCGTATAGTTTGCACTCTTCCGAAAAACACGATCGATTAACACGCATAATTACACGAGCCATTTATTTACACTACTTTCAATATAAACGGCTGAATAATAAACGAATTATTTTGCGTAAGTTTAGCTTCAATCTGTCGGTCACGAGAAACGTCTTGTCATTGAAAAGTACTAGCACAGTATACAGTAGCGCAGGTAACACGATTTTGTTACAAAATTTAATGCGCATGAGCATCAATAAATTCCGAATCGCAGTGCCATCTGAACTTCTACCTCACCTGCTCTTTAGTTTTTCTTTCTCTCTCTTTCTTAGCAGACAAAATAACATGTGCAGAAGATGCTGTAAAAGTTGAAGGCGAAACTAAGTAATATATATTAATAGAATAATTAAAATTATATTTTATATTTTTTTGTAATTTTCTATAATATATATATTTTTTGTTGTAGTAATATATGTGTGGAAGAGGCTGTAAAAGTTGCAGAAGGGAGCAGGTAATATATGTTAATGGAATAATGAAGTTTTGAATTTTTAATTATTAAATTTATAAGTCATACCAACCGTTATTAAATTATACCAAACCATAAGTTTATACTTTTATTGTATTTTATTTTATTTTATTTCATATTATTTTGTTGTTCATTTTGTGTCAGCTAATTTATAATCATATAATTGTATATCATATATTTAAAAATCCTTTTTATGAATCTGACAGATTTAAATATTACAGAGACTGAGAAGCCTGAAATGAACCCGATGACGACTCATACAAAGAAATTGTTAGCTAATAGTCTCAGAATAAAAAAATTATGCGAACAAGTCAAAAAATTAACAACGCAAAATAGAGCATTGCATGAACAAATTTGGCGATTGCATGTGAAGGAAAGCAAGGAAAAACCAGTCACCATGAGTAGATAAGATGAATATAACAATTTGGGGGAACTAGGTTATAAGTTATTAGCAGAAGATTTTAATAGCTAGACAAATAGGCGCACAATGTAAAAGTAAACGTGGCAGAAGATATGATTCACAGTCTAAAAAATTTTCCTTGTCATTATTTTTTTCAAGCCCACGAACTTACAAGGAATTACAAAAATCAATGGCATTACTTCAATCCGTACTTTGCAGTTATTTACATCGGGTAGCTGAAATATGAAATATGAAAGGAGTTAGAAGAAATAAAAATAGGTATATAATTATATATAATATATATACAATAATAATATCTATCTATTTTAATGAAGAGTATATTTTTATTAAAAATATGATATCTTCGTTTTTTCATTAATGAAATCTTTACTTTTAAGATATTATATGTTTGTTACCAATATATTTGTATATATAGGTATTCAGTATATATAAAATAACTTTAAAATAAAATATACAATGTATAATATATTTTTTGTATTTTTCATTATATTTTCTCTTGTTTATCTTGTATAATATTTATGTTCTTACATTTTTATAGTCATAGTAACATGTGTATTTTATATTTTTTCGATTTTTGCTTTCTTTCCTTGTTTTTTAGTGTATTAGAAATAATACATTTATTATTTTTCTTAAATTTTGATTAACTAAACGTAAAAATAAGTTGGGCAGATAGAGAGTAAAAAAATGCAAGTGAGATTGAAATCCAGGTGGCACTGCGATTTGGTTGCTTCTGTCGCGCATGCGTACTCAATTTTATGGTACACCGACATCAAAGGTGCCGACAGAGAGTTTCGCTACTGTATACTGTGGCTCTACGATCTGGATTTTTATGACAGAAAGCTTCGCTACTGTATACTGTGGTACTAGTATGTTCGGATATCCGAGGAAATGTAAAAACGTGAATATCTTCTAATGACCGTGAGTTCACAAATTTTTAATAATATTTGTAAAAATAAATTTATAAAACACCGCTACAAAGAGATGTCGGCTCTTTCATTTCATTTTTTATTCATATATCTTCATTAGAATTCAACCCAAAATATAAACATTTTTTATCACATTCTCTATTTTTATCTCGCACACATATTTTCTCGAGGGAAAGATTTCTTTAAAAAGCCTAAATTGCTCATCGAATTGATGCATACGAAATTGTCTATCGCAGAGAATGAGAATATTCCATGGTTTACCCTTCTCATCAAGTAAAATGAACTTCCATTGTAAAAGGATAAATGAGTGGTTATTAAAGATAGATGTGGATAAAGATATACTATATGTAAGAAAATGTTTCCGTTCTGTCCGAATCATATTATTGCTAATATTCATCAATTCGTCCTTAAAACCAAGTTTGCGAACGCTTATGGCTCGTTATTTTTGAGGAAGTTCATTTATTATTATCAGTTTCAAGAGAGGTAATTGAATTATTTAAAGTTAAAAACACTTACTTGGGTATCGGTTCCGCTCGGCTGCGTAACTGCAGAACTGTCACCCCGACAGGTTTTTTCCTGCTCGCTCCGAATACGATACAACATGTACAGTTACGCCGAGTAGCGACTTTTATGGACACTGATTTTTGATGAGTTTTGCGTCAGAGATACGTATCAGAGATTGCACCTTTTAAGTGAAATATTGTTCTAAGAAAAAGATAGGCTTCTACAATTTACAAATACACATCTAAGAATGAATACGATATCTTTGACCATTTAAATTTGTAACTCGCGAATCTTAAACTACCCTCGTAAATCCTTCCCGGTAGAAGAATACCATGATAATCCCAGAACGCTTCAGTCCAGGCTATTAATTCTTAAAACAACCACTTAATCTAATATGGTCGATTTACCTACCCATTGTTTCCGCATATTGCAATAATGGTGGCATTAACAAGTACCAATAACCCAACTTGACTCTACAATTGGTCATCCTGGGCATCATTATAAAAATCCTGCTTCCTTCCTCCACTTATATTGTATCCTAAAGTTATTGGTATTCTTCATTATCCTTTTATATACACATATATATGACTCAAAATAACTTACAATAATTTACTACAAATCATATGAGAATAAATGTGAACATTCGAGAATAATCCAAATTGGAGCATTGGCATAGGAGTATATGTGTAAGTAATATCAGGTAACAGAGTGCACAAGCGGTCGACGAGAACCATGTGCATTTCCCTGCAACTAAGCCCCTTGCCGGTCTAAGAAGACATTCTTGTCCGAACCTCCGGGTTATGAGCAAGTAATAAAAACATACGCTTACAAGTTATTTCGCTATTCATTTATTTTCTACTTTCATAACTTCTTACATGGCCTAATTAAACCAAGACAAACATTACGAAAATCACCCAAAATTGCTCATTTCAGACCGCTTTAGAGCATCCCAAAAATCTCCTAAAATAGTTTAACTACAATTAAGAAAGAAATAGTAAAAATCACTTAAAATAGCCCAACTAAAATTAAGGAAAAAATTTCCAAAAATCTCCTAAACACTGTATTTAGAGGAGTTACGATAGACTAGAAATCTACAATAGAACTCTATGACAACCCGACCTTGAATTTGTCTACAATTAATTCACTCGCTATAAAGGCAGCCAGGATAACATACGAAGTCAGGCGAGACAATATAAGAAATTAGAGAGGACTTTCTAAACAAAATGATAATCGATAATAACAATTATCATTTAGCCATTATAAATTAACTGAACACAATGGGAAACTCGCGGGGGGAATGGGAGCAGGTTACTGAAAGAGGAAATTAATACTATGGACAACTGGTTTGCGGATCAGATAATTCCAAAAAATTACTCGATGATTCTTTCCTCCTGCAGACTTTTGAAGACTAATTTTAACGCGATTAAGATACTATTCCAAAGAGAAGGAACTGATCGTAAACAAACAATTTGTGTCGAATTGTAAAAAATTGCATTTTTTAAATGCATAATAAGAAATAGACATAAAATAGGATAGGTTAATTATTGTGTTCACAAATTTAAATATAACAATAATTGTTCGAAATGTGAAACATTTGTATATTATCACTAAGTTTCATACAAAGTTAAAAGTATATCGTATTATATTACGTTATTGTTGGATTATTTCAACATGTCAATATAGAAACAAAAAATGAATGAAAAGTATTGGGAAATATTTTAGAACCTTGGATATAACCAGTGAAAGAAACGTATTAGTTCGAGCGGGCCTCCAACTGTTTGATACCCAAGAGCCTGAAAGAAGAACAGGCGCAGACTTTGCGTCGTTATTTTTCTTAGACTTAGAGAGAAGAGGAGTCCATGAGTAAAGAATTCTACGTTGAATAATAAGAATTCTAAGAGATCCTTTATTTTATTTCACGCAGCTCATTTTTGTAACGTGCTACTAGTATTTATATCTAACAGCTAGTAAAGTTTGGAAGATCATTGCCATTAATTGATCATTAATTTAGGTTTAAAAAATTATTTTTATTCTATCCTCGATACCGATGATTTGCTGACCAGATCGAGTAATTAAAACTGAAGAAAAGAATAACGCTAACCGTAGTGGTAATCTTATTGGAGTATCTTCCACGTGCATCTCGAACAAGCGTTAATTTTTCCTTTTTCTTTTATATCATATTAATATAATATATGCATTATTACTCAAGTATTTTTTTATGAAAGAATTTCTTCCTGGTCAGAGCTTCCCGATTATATGTTTTATATTATATTTCTTGTCTTTACCTCTTTGTAAAGGGTTCAACTTACTACTTTCATACAAAATTTGATCAGTTCGGATTCATCTAAAAGGCTTTACTCTCATTGTATCAGTCAATAATACTTAATAATAACAATAATAGTCGAAACCGTTCGAGGTCCACCAAAGACTTATAGGTTTAATAAAGAATATGAACTATTAAATAATATAGCTTGAAAATCAGACAGATAACTATTATATTAAATCACTTATCCAATAAATGTTTATTGCATGTGAATAAATCATGCTATTCGATTTGAATGTGAAATTTATTTAAGGATTATGGAAAGAGAAGGCTGAACAGTTTTCTAGAAGTTTCTTATAGAAAATACCTATAATATAAGACCTTTTTTTGCGTAAAATGAACTCGAATATACGTTTGCAATAAATATTGACAAAACGAGTCAATCGGGTTGATCTTTATTGTATTGTAGTAATGAGACATTTTTTCTGACGTTTCGGTTGGACGATGTCAACATTCCTCTTTTTGGAGCCTTTTCAGATTGAAATGTAAACGTCTCGAATATACACGCATTATTGTTGTGGCAAATCCTTTCTACCTGTAATTGAAGTAACAATACACCTAGTCACCGAACTCTTCCCGATGGTGAGCGAAGGTGTGATTTAATATAACCAGTACGATAATCAATCACGTCACGCTGCATACTGCCTGATACACCGTGTCCATGTCTCCTACTCCATCTGGAATTAAATATCAAATTAATTGTATTATTACTAGACATTTTTATGTAGAACTGTTATTCACATGCAAGTATTGAGTATTTGTTTACTTTTCTTAAGAAATTAACTGGCTAAATCGTAGAAATTTTCAAATTACATATATTTCGTACGAAATACGATAAGTCTAATAATGTAACTTGGTTTGCGATTAGGCCTAATAAAAATGTTGTAGAAAATTTCTATAGAAATGTAGCTGGAAATGGTATCGGTCTCTAAATTTGCGGACTATTTTTTTGTTACCAAAAAAAATAAAGAATGGAACATAAAAATTAAATTTTAAACATTTATAGAAATATAACAATTTTCTCTGTTCAATTCTTATAAAGAATTTGTTTATGCATTAAAAAAAAGATGTATATAGATATCGTATAGTATAACAAAAACAGAAACAAAAACAACAACAATAATAACAATAATAATATGTATTATAAGTCTCGATACATTAAAATAGTATTGAATAGAACTATCCCACTGCTAAGGTCTGATTTTATGCTAATTTGCATTGGCTGAATACAATCTAAATTGACGTTATTTCAATTTACGTTAACCTTTTTATATGTCGACGAACTTTGATCACAATACATTGCTGACCTAACGATCCTACATTATTTTCAAGGCACATTTAAAGCGCCTCTTGTACAGGGTAGTTCGAATGTTCTTGTATCCATAAAGAATATAGAAATAAAACATTATGTACCAACAGTGAAATCATTTTGATCGCGTCATGTTATACGAATCTGGAAAGGATCCAGTGTGTCTGAAACTTGAAAAGAAGAGTTGCAGTGTATACGGAGAAAGTGGTATATCTTATCGTACCTGCGGAAAATGAATTGAATGATTTCGACAAAAAAAATTATTGGTCAAAGGTATTGACCAATACTACGATATTGATCAGGATTGATTAATATTCAGGAATGTGTGAAACAATTTTGTTAACAAAAAGGATAATAAATTTGATAAATGTGATATAACCAAGCTAATAATGAAGAAGCAGTTTCCGAGTTATGAATTTAAGTCACAACTGTATGCATAAAAATGGTAGGTATTTTTTAGACACAACGAATACAATTAAGTTTTACACTGCATATGTATTTTTAAAAGAAAATTTAAACGGTAAGCAATTAACAGTACAATTCTGTACTGATTGAACTTGAGCAGTACTTACGTCCTTCTGCTGAGCTTTCATCCATAGTTTCCCTAAAGTCAATAAATAACACTTTATCATCCCTAAACCCATCTGAATTACTTTTGAATTTGAATACGCTCGTTCGTTATTGAAACATCGACATGGTAAATGCAACTGAAAGTAAATAGTCAATTAATTAATGCTAATTTTCATTATCCACGGAAATAATTTCGAAAATTTATCCGATACACTTTCGATTAGGAGATGTCCAATTACTATTTTAAATCTGTGAAAGCATAAAAGTGTAAAATAAATTATCAAATATATACAAAAAGTTTAGTCACCTTAAAGTAACAGTCAAAAGTGATTTAAAAAACTTGTAATTTTAGCAAATACACATCTCTTTTATAAATTTATATATATTATATAATTTCATATTCCGAATATGATACATCAATTTTTACATACTTTATATCCTTACAAGTAATCCTCCAGTTATTGAACAAAATTCAAGTTTCTTAAATCACAAATACAAGTCAAAAGTGAGTATGCAGTGAGTAAAATAAACAACTGTTCCGAAAAAAATTAATTAATTTTTAACCGACTATAAGTTGTCGTATAAAAAATTCCCAAATAGTTGTCTTTTTGACAATATTTATATCAAGATCACATTGACGGTTTTAAAATAAGACATTATTTTCGACTCTACATTGTTATAGTTAATATTAAATTGATTTCAATAATTTACTTGATATAGTAAAGGAATCTCTTAAAAATACACACATAGTATGTATATAAGGAAGGTTATCAACCATAACTCATATACGTAGCATCGCTGTTCTATATACGTGCATATAAGTATTTAGAGATAAAGAAAAAAAAATAGCGATCCTGCATTAATTTATAGAATTATCACTTTTAGTGATAACTGTACTCTTTCAACATTCACAGTTAGATATAATCGTTGAATCTTTAAGTGTCCAAGTCCCTCTATAGTATTGCAAATAAAAATCAATCACTTTATAACAGAGGTATCACCGACCAAAGTATATCTGGTTTACACTTTAATACTGAAAATCATGAATGTTTGATGATCTGTCAACTATTCGCACTTCTACTTCTAGAGACAGTGCTGGTTCTTAAATATTTCTCAAATTCTAGAGGAAGCACATACAGTATTATCCTTTTTACATATTTGATACCTTTATACTTATTTATACATATTGTCTAATGTTTGATATGTATATTTGTTTCTAATATGTCTTTAAACGACCAGACATATGATAGACTTTTTTTTTAATTTATAAATATACCGGGAATCGCAATATCACTCAGCTAGCGATCGAGATGTTCAGGACAGACTCTCAAGAGCGTCGAAGAGAGCAGTGTTTCTAACAGCAAATAAAGAGGTTACGCGTACTACTTTTCTCACCCCCCACCCTCATTAGTTCTTATTAATTAGTGCTCCAAGATAATAAGTCATAATGGCCGATTTTTTTTATTATTCAACAAGTTCCTTGTCAAGCTCGCTGAATTGCATTTTCGCGAAATGTATATTCAATTTTGACAACTATATTGCAATTGAAATTAACTAAAAAGATACCGTGATAGTACGCGATTACCACATTACAAAGATATTTATAGAGATTGTACGAATGTTCCAAAGTGTTATTTATCCAAATAGATTATACGCATGGCGCAAATATTAAAAACAATAGCGGACAAAGTTCTTCATAATTTTTCAGATTCGCGTATCTTTCTTTCACAGGAATAAATCGTGAAAAACTAGAGAGAGATCAGGCTAGTGTAGGTGATTAGTTTCTGACTCCATCATAATGTCTAGTAATAGTAATATCCAGTAGTAAAATCATCCATATAGTTTTGTGATTTTGCAAAAGTTCTTTTCTTTTTTTTATCAGTTACACATCAACTCTAACTATGATTTTTGTTCTTGATTTTATTCTTGATATTTTAAAGTACGTTATAAATATATTTAAAACATGCATAATAATTATTTCTGTATTACTTTTGGTTACATTCGAAATGAAACTATTAAACACAATTAAACTTATTAATGCGATACCTATACATTTGGCTTGGTATGCTTTATAAAAATGTCCGCAAATTTAAATAAAATTTTACATTATGACCCGTGTGTGTGTATGTATGTGTGCGCGCGTGTGCGTATAAAGAACGAACGAATGGCAAGCAGCATGACATTAGTCACGATGCTTCATTCCATAAAACGAGTTGCACATCAAATAAAATGGAAGTTTAGACCATTAAGAAATAGGACATGGTAATATTAAGAAAGTTATCTATTAGCTTTGAGAAAAGGTTTCCAACCACTTCTAAGTGCAGGCAAATTGCATGTACCAATAATTAATAATCTTTTATGAAAATTAGATCGGAAACTAATAATTTAAAAGTAGCAAACCTACATCTAATATACATATGTAATATACATCTAGCAAAAGGACATGTATAAATTAACATTCTAAACAGCAACTTCAAATATTTATTATTCTACAGTACAATTCTATAGTATACAAAACGATTTACTTAACTCGACAACATTAAACTACTCACAGATTGTCGTTGCACGAGATACTTGGATTCTTCTAAATAAAAATTAAACAATTAAACAAAGCAACTAAAACATTTTCTTGCTACCTTAGTTCCTTACCAACACATGATTATGATTATATTTGTACACTATGGTTCTCAATTTCTCATTTCATATTATTTGATAGAAACACAACGACCAACTAAAAACGGTTTAAAGTTGGTATTTAATATCAAATAATACGCATAGTCAGTGGGAGCGAATATTTACGCGTGTGTATATGCGAGCGTACATATGTAGTTGAGAAATTGTAAAATCGATGAAACATCAAATTACACAGACTCAGCATTATGAAACTTCGTTGTCGATTAATAACTAGCATTTCAAAACCGGCTACAATATTTTTGCTCAATGATAATGAAAGAGTACATGTACAAATTTATCCATATAAAACTTTTGATCTATGCTATACTTGACACGTAGCACTGCATATCCGAGGCTTCCGAATGTGAATAGTGTTTAAAAGGAGGGCAGAAATAGAAATCGATCAATCAAATTAGTATTGTGACACGAGACATTTTTGTATATATCGTAGTTAGGCATTAGTTAGAGAGAATAGTGAATAGATACTTGAATGCAATATATCTGAAAGTCTCTAGGGTCTAACTAAAAACATTCAAAATGAACGTAATCAACTGTGAAAATATTAGGTTAAACGATAATACGAGGTTAAACGTAAAAAGGTTGTCAAATAAAATTTACTCTCATTCAATGTGTACAGATAATATATAACATAGTTTGTAAATTTATATTGTGTCATGACGCGACGATTTTTAGGGTGATTTTATTTTATTTTATCATACTCTGAACCTCCTAACAGTCATCAATAATATTTTATCGCCCTGCAAATCTCGAACAGACGGAGTGGAACAATAATTTCATGGCCATTTTTATGCTGTTACTGTATCATTTCCATTTGATACCCAATCCTGTTATAATTAACAACCAATCGTCGTTATAACAATGTTATTCCACATAATTTGGTCAACCAATGGAAGGGCTAATCCTTCTGAGCTTGCACCCCTTGACTTACTTGAAAACCTCGAATTAATCACTAAGAGTTTCTTCTCTAGCTTCTGCGATAATTTATGTATTATGAATAAAATTTTCTAATAAGATTTTACTTTCCGAAAATAATAAGAAGGCAAAACCGACTACAAGGCGTCCATTTTATCCTACGTTTTTTTATAGATTTGAGAAGTGTTGAATAATAGTGAAATAATAGTAATAGTAAAATAATATACAATTTTCAGTGCGCGTTATAATGTTTCTTTAAATAGATATACCTGAACTTTGGGCTAGATATCTCGGAGCTAGGGCAACTATGATATATCGCAAAACCTTTTCTTCTTTTTTTAGTAAATGAATGATTATTATACAAGCATGTAAATTTGTTTCGATTTTCATCTGCTGCTAGATTTAAGAATTTCTTTACTCTTATGCCCAGATTTAATATTTACTGTTCATAGATGATAGAAAATCGAAAAATGTACACTTGCCTCATTCTTAATTTTTGGTCTACATTTACTTATAATTATTATTTATCCCTATATATATATAGAATATATAATATATAATTATATATAATTATTATTTACCAACGGTTGGCAAATACATGTAACAAAGCATAAAAGAAAGGACAGTATGATATCAGTCTAAAGATAGAAATGGAGAATGAAGATAAGGAGTTTGAACTATATATTGGACTATGCGATGACGATGATTTAGAATTGGTTTTCTATGACAGTGTACACAATCTGAAATGAAAAATCTTCGAGTTACAATGTTGTTATCGGTTCCACTGACTATACTAACAAATAAACTAGCTTAATAAATGAAACATTAACAAATGAAAAATATTCTAAATAATATTGAAAGTTTCTTCCATACGCGTCTTGATACGGCGGCACATGACACAGAGATGGATTTCTGAGAACAGAAAATATATAAAGGTTGCCTAATTATGTCTGATATTATTTTTAAGTAAAGGCTATTTCATAAAATTTCCAATGATTTAATTTAAGAAACAAATTTAACTTATATATGTATATATTTTTAGTTGTTACAACAATATTTAATTCTGAAATATTATATCGCAACGAGCAGATTGCAAGCAATTTGACGTCGTCAAGTTAAATTAATCGTATTTCATATTATTATAAAAGAATACGAAAACATAAATCGTAGGTTATCGAACATAGTACGGAAAGAATGATCATACAGAATAGTTCACTTATTGTTCACTTTTCGCTGTCTTTATTAATATAAGAAAGTGTTGAAATTAAAAAATCCAGACGACCGAAGAACAGATCATACTGACATTAAGCAATCATAAATATAATGCAAAACTGAGTAAATACACAGTGATCCTTCAAACAAGCACGGTTCCGATTATGCACAGACATTTTTCTTATATATTTTCGTACTTGTGTATGTGTATTATATAATATGCATAAATAGTGTAATTTCGTAAATGTGGTACGCACAAACACATATAAATATATATAAGTATATAAGGAGAAATATATGAAATAAAAACATACAGATATATTTCAGTCCACTACTAAACGGAAAAGGGGGAATTTAAAAAAATAAATAGTTTAAGTATATTCCAGTTAATACTAAACGAATAGCCTTAAACAGAAACCAAAGATTATTGTAGAAGTTTTGTTGTATAACTACCATGATACAGTAGGCATAAATTTTGTCGAGGTGCTTGGAATAAAGTTATAAATATGAGACGGGATGGGATAGGTAATAAAATATGCAGAATTTGATAACAAAATAAAACAAAGATACAAAGTAGACTAATTAGAGTATTATGAATTGTTTGGTGAAATAGTGATACAGATTGTTTATGATAAATAATGGAATCGATGCCAACTGAGTTCGAGACTTGGCATCGTACGAAACATCAATTTTAAAGAAATTATTAAATTTAACAAACGTAGAACAGTAAAACTTTTAATTACAAAACTATGTAGATTATTATTTTTATGACTCACTCTATTTAGTTAAATTTATAATTTGCTCGAATATGTGTACTTAGTCTTTTTTCGTTTTTCCGTTTTTTTAGTACAAAAAAGAACTGAATATGCAGAGCTACCTTTCCAGTAATTAAAAATTTTCAATATTTATATACTAAAGCTTAAAATAAATGAATCGAAATCTTTCTACTTAAATGTAAGCGAGCAAATCCTACAAATTAACCTACAAATTAATCCTACAAATTAACCTACTGTTGTATTTCTGCTAATGATAATAAGTGCAAAAATGGCATCTATCGAAATAGACTTAGTAAAAAATACATTCCTTAACTGAAACTAAAGATTAATTACAGCTGATACAACCTAAGAGCATTTTGAATCTATGCGGTATTTCAAAACTTGACGCAGAATATTTAAGAAATATTAATATGAGAAATATAATTCCAAAAAATAGTGACCAATCACAGAGAGCATAGAGAGAATTATTATAGTTTGACAAGTAATGTTTGAATATGCGGCCCCTGATGAAACGTTTGACCACGCAATGCGCTTCGTGATTGGACACAGAATTTTTCATGAATTAATCGTCAACAAAACCGAATATGAACATTTTGGCAATGCTAACGATTGTTCAAAATCATTCCTCAAGCGTTTTCTCGTTGAGGTGAACATCCTGTACACACAGGGTGAGCTTTACGCTATAAGACAACTTCAAATGACTTGTAATTTATTCCAGATGGAAAAAGTATGGGAAAGTTATTTATATTATGTATTATATGTATATCTAAAAAATCTGGGTCATGTACTGAGGCGTACGGATGGAAAAATAACGTACTCAGTTTCTGCTCTTAATTTTAATAACAAAGATAATGATAATAATAACAATGACAAGGATGGAAAAGTCAAGGACGAAAAGGATGAATCCGCGGACATGGAAAGTAAACGTTTCCAGGAAAACGCAAAGAACGGAAATTGGCTATAAATAAACCAATGTTGAGAATATGTCGTACACGACTGGACAACGTTCAGTCGTGACGAAGCTACGGGGAAAACAATTGCTTGATTCGGAGGATGGACAGACCAGACGGATGTCGGCAGAGAATCTTCATTGGTTTCGTATTAATTAACAACGGCAAGCTAACAACACACTGATTATTGGATCATCACAGGCGATACTTCATTAAAATAAGAAGAAAATGTATTAAATGTATTACTATACGTGTCAGAATAATTGTAGAGCACATTAAAATAGTTTTTTATTCGCTCATTATAAGGAACGATTCGAACGCTGCTACTCGAAATAAAATTTGTTTTGAAAATATCTTTATGCTTTTTTTACGAAAAATCTATAATGTTTCATTCGAATTGAAGAAAAAGTATTGTATGGGCCATGGCTGAAAACAACCGACCGTGTTAAAAATAATTCGATACCTCGAGAAAAAGAAGGGAGGTAACAATAAATAGATTATGCACACCGATACTGCACACTTCTTTCGAAACCATACAGCATTTGTTTGAAACATTTCTATTATTTATCCTATAATTTTAAGGAAAAGTAAGAGGATATCTCTTTAAAGCTTTACGTTCAATTACCTTTGAAACTATAGTATTTATTGTTCAAAACATGCTTCTAGCAGAACTTTGTTTGTTTTGAGGGGAATGTAATGTGATGCTCACATATCTTGTCTAGTATAATATAAAATGACGTCACAAAGATTTCGAGACAATCTTTATTTTTCTTTTAACTATACATTTTCACCTAAAATAATATACCTTGGTTAATATCAATACGAAAATCGTTCAAAATCATTTATCGCATTTATTCAAAATTTATCTTCGTTAAATGCCCCCAAGTTTATTTGTTTACCGAGGTATTTCGTCGATTCGGACGTAAAAATGACTCGAAATCACACTAATGAATATATCCACTGATAGGCAGATATCTCTTCCTTTTGGAGTTTGTTCACGATTGCCATCATCCGAATAAACTGATAATAAGGAACTGATAACTATAAAATATTTTTAACAGCCAATAAACTCGATTTATTTGTTCCATGCGAACGAAAAATTAGTGTTAACTGTTCACAAGTAACGAGTACTGATTGTATGAAAAATGTGTGAAAAATTTTGGCAGCAAGGGAAAATTATTAAAACTTCGCTATGAATAATCTTCCAGACCTGACACATCTAATCAATTAATTCCTCTCGGAATGGACCGTACATCTATTTAATAGCGAAACATATATGGTTCTGTTAAAAAAAAACAAAGACCACCTCGAGATCTCAGATGCACCTTCAACTATGCAAAATTTGTATTATCACAAAACATTACCTCCGCGTGGCTTCCCTTTCAATTCGAGACACAAAGAGAGAAACAAAATAAGTTCTATTCGAAACATTTGTCTTTTTTCCAAAAGTAATTGTAAAATTATCATAAAGATGCCTAAATACTGGAACTTTATAACAGACATAGAACAACTATGTAAACGCGCTTCTTTCCGGAATAACAATTCATTTATCAAATAATGAACGATTCAAAAACGATCCATCGAAAATTGTGATATCAGTCATTCTGATATAAATTACAATAATACTGTAAGGTGATATAATTTGATTTTCCTTCCATTATGCAACACTTGCACAACACGTTATCCCTTAATTAATAATTTTACCGTGTTTTAAAATGATATGTACAGGGTGCGGCAAAATGGCTTGCCGTATTTAATTTAGTCGTTATTCCGCTGCTAATGCGACGTAATGAGTGGTAACGAGGTCATTTGGCAGCAAATACATATTTTATCATTTTCATTTCTCATCGGTTGTTTATTACCGATGTTGCGGACAGCTACGCATCCTAAGTTCGTTATTGAAACGTTTATTACAAACAACGAATCCATAATCGCAACGCAAAGAGCTTTAAGGGTCGTATAAACTTCAAATTGAAAACGGCATATTTTTTTTGTTGTAATAGATTCGATGTTGAAGAGAAACGTATCGCAGAGATCTCGGAATGTATGGTTGTCAGAAAGTGTACAAATAGTGGATGTACAACGCTCTCGCTTTGGGATTATCCGATTAAACTGTAAAATTTCATCCCTACAAAATAAATCTTCATAAAAAATGCTTATTCGTACAGTTCACGCGTTCACTTACTATTATTATTATTTTTTTTTTAGACCCTTCACAACTTTAATATCTAACGTGGAATGTTAAAGTTGTAGCTACAACTGTGTACCTATGCACTGGCCTTAAGCATATTTTTTCTAAAAAGTAATATAATGCCGCATCGATCTGTTTGATTTTGTTCGAAACAAGTGACATTATTGGTGGTACATCAAATGGCGGAAAAGTGAAGAAAAAAAAAATAAGGTTTGACCGAGTCAAGATAAAACGCCAAACATTCTCTATCGGTTCCGATCGGTACGTGGATATGCTGAAAGCTTATCCGAGACTGAAACATAGAAAACTTTAACATGTGTAATTTCAGTACGGAGGAGCCACTGCTCACACCGCGAGAAGATCAATGGAAATGCAAAAATTTGTATACGCTAACAAATTGCCATACCGCCAGTTGAAAGATATTTAACATTAAAGACTGCAACGAAACCACCATACGTACTCCATACACCTTTAAACTAAACATTATTGTATAAATTAATATTTAAACTAAACAGATCACATTTGCTTTTCCTTATTTTATTGACCTTTAGAGTGGAGAATCTCACCGCACCCTGTACAGAATTATATATTTTATGCAATTTTTTAGTAACTTCATGTTACATTAAAAATAAACATTGTAATTAAAAAAAAAAAGAACCCAGATGAAAAAAATTGTACAACCATTTGAGCAGAAATTGTTAATTTTCATTATTTGCGATTCGTTGAGCTGCAATATTTAATGTTTAATAAACAACATTAAAGTATTGTTAATCGCAATTATAACATTATAGAATTAACTAACTAGGATTATTCCTAATAATTGTGATACCTACTATTTGATTTTCATCCTTAACCCTGTCGGTAAACAATTTGAATCACATTCAGAAAGATCGAGTGGAAAGGGTTAATATTTATAAACGCTGTTTATAATATTTCTAAATACGATTAGCAAATTGTAAAATAATAAGACATTTGCCGATCGGATTAAAAATTTCGTAATGATTTTAGTAATGTTTGTTCTTCATTAAAATATGGATTGTAATAATAGACGCAGAATCTCGATTCGCGGGTTCAATATTCTGGCATACCTTGTTATTAATTCCGAAGGCCAAGAGGATGGGAACGTTGATGATTATTCGTCGTGGACGAGGATGTAATCGAGGTCGAGGTCGAGTTCGAAGTCGATATCGTGGTTTTAATGGAAGTTGAAGTTGTAGTCGAGGTAGCGCTCAAAATGGAAATAGGGACTCGCCGAGGTTGGGAATCAAAAGCCACGTTGTTCCGCTGGGACGAGGTAGTGTACCGATGCGTTAAATTCGCGATCGTCGTCATCGGCACTTCGTTGCTTGATTGGTTGCTATGAGTTTGATTGTTGTTGTTATTGCTGGTCATTGGTAGTAGCATTTGACCATCGCCATGGGCCGTCGATACACCATAACTTCGTAGCCGATATTGCCGTTGCTGCATCGAAGGATAACGGCTTCTAGTAAAAGTGCTTCTGGATGGTTGTTGCCCGTCCGTGGTACTGCGTATATTAATCCCAGGCTTTTATCAATATTTTTATCACTTTCTGAAAATATCTGTACCCGAGTTTTTTCGACCGACCTGGCCATGGCCTTGGTATTTTTGCAACATAAACTTTTATCCGTCTTGCTCGAGTCGGTAACCACAATTAAACGCATTCGTTATTCTACTCTGTAAATTTTGTGCTTTGAATCTTATCGATCCCGACATATGCAATACCTTTCTAAAACACTTTTATCTATTCTAATAAAATACTGTAATCTTTTATCAAATTCACTTTCCTGATAATTTATGTTCAATAATTCCATAATATTCAATATGTTATATTCGCTTAATGAAATAGGTACCATGAGCGATATCAAACGATACCAAATTACTGCTAATATAATTTTGTTGTATATTCATAGAACTTTTGTCCCTGTTTAAAAAATGTTAAAGACCACAGTGGACTGTTGGATAGATAAAAAAAATACTGAATAACGAATGATCATTTTCATGTTTGATAATCAATTTCGTTTTTCCTTGTGTACATATATACTTTATATATTCGTATCATGGTTTATTACGGCGAAAAATAGAATTGATAAAACATGACGCACACAAGAAAATTACTAAGAATAGAAATTTTATAAAATTTTATGTAACAAAAGTGTACTACATACAGAAGCAGAATTTTAGTCGTGCATTTTAGTTTAAAGAATAACCTAATGCATTGAAAAAAATAAAAGATATTCACTCATCGTTTAAACACACGCATATTTTCCACAGGCTCTGTTCAATGTTTGAGAATATCTTTGTTATTTCAAACAATATGTAAAAGTGCTACTAATGAAAATACCGTAAAAGGACTTTCAAAGGATAGGCGATATGAAAATGTTACAGAAAAAAATTTCATTTAAGAAAACATTTACGCACCCGTCGATCAAGATATACATACCATTATCGCCGTATTATGCCATTTCTTTAAATTCTACAACTTCCATTATTCACGTTTTCACGTATCGTTTGAAATATCAAAGATATTTCGAGTATCTCAAGTTAGGACACATACGTATACACAAAGTTTTAGAACTATTCCAATATACAATGTATCATGCATAACCTTATGTTTTTCTTGTGTTACTTGTAGAAAATTCATCTGCAAATGTTGCGAAGCATATTTTGTATGCAAGCGTAAGTATGTATAAGTACCTATAGAAACGTTGGAATTGTAAGTAATTATTTTTGTATAATATTTAATTATTATAGATGAAAAAGAGATTGTTTGTTTACGTAGTGATTGATAATACAGATACGAATTTTGAAGTTCTTAGGGCTCGAAAAATTTGCTTGAATTGTAAAATTTGAATATTCCAATTTCCGATTGGAATCATCCTCATGTTTCGCAAACATTACAGCTGGCTTCGTGAATAAATTGAACGGAGAGTATTGAGGTATTGAAAATACTTATAAAGATGGATTCAATTATGTCGCCTACTTAAAACAAATAGGTAGGCGTAAGAATGCAATGAGCGACGTTTGGCAATTGCGTCACAGTTTGGCCATCCCTGTTCTAGGATAATGAATACCGATACTAAAAGGGCATCGTCATTACCACGTGAAAATTACAATATTATATTGTATAACTACTCTTTTTGAAACAACGTAATTACAGTTAATTTCAATTATCCGATGAATTTTCGATATAAGTAACACAGAAATCGAAAGCGATGTATCTTTTCTTACCTCGGACTGTCACTCAAAAGGATTGTGTTTCAAGCAAGTGGTAAGGTGTTGTTGGTAATTCTTTATCCAACTAAATGTTTATCTACCTAATTGGTATTCGTATTTAAATTTAATGAACTTTAATTTTGCAGATATCTCCAGAAACTTTATATTATTACTATTCCTTGAAGTCAAAAAGAAATGAAGTATTGGATTTTGTGCACGGAAGTAGTTTGTTTAAAAATTCTACATCAAAATACTTTGTAACATATTTTCAAAAGAAATGTTAAACACAAAAATTTTATAGTTTCAAGGGGAAAATTCAGTTATGCTATTTAATCCCGATTTCTGTATGTATAAGTAATAACACAAAAAAATAAATCTCTAAGCTATTGAGACGAAATCAATTGTTACCGAAATCAATTGTTGGTCTGTTTGTTTGTTTGTTTATTTCTTTGTTTGCTTGTAGGACAAATATCTTTTCGTCAGAAAGACGACGTACAGATCCCAATACAGATTCCAACGGAAATAGAAGCTTGTGACGAAAGAAGTATGCTTATCCTAGCGCGTAGAAGAATAAACTGTGACCCACAAATTAATCGCAAGTACACTGAAAGAGCCTAAATTTTAAAAACCGTGTAAAAGCTACGAATCGTAAATACGATCGAATAAGTAATAAGTAAAAACGAATCGAAAAATGGGAAAAAGTAGTGACTAACGACAATGGTTTAGACAATGCTTCGTAAAGACGCAATTTTCACAAGAAATCCTTTAAAACATACTTGTACTCCTTATATATAGATATTTTATTAGCAGACAGGAATATGCATTTGAAAATAAAAGCGATAAAAAATTTAATTGCCAATCACCAAACTATTAGAGGAAGAGATAAGATATAACACAAATAATGAAACAGGAGTAGCATTGACGTTTACATTGCTAGGAAAATCATGCTATAAATGAAGAAAGAAAAAGAGAAGAATATAAATGAATATATAGGAAGCTTCCAATTTAAAGGTAATTATTACTATAATATTACTACTAACCTTAACAGCATTAATGTTGAAGGAAAAAATTGTTTTATATGCAACATAATGGGTTATATATAATGATTTATAATACCAATTCGTAATATCAACATTAACTAGATCAAATTGTATTGTTTTTGACAGAAGAAATATAAAATTTATATAATTTAAACGGGAAGTATATCACATATGACTAAGACATAAATTTATATCCCCTTAGTATACATTTTATATTATAAAATAAATAAAAAATATATGCATAACAGATTTCTGCAAAAGCAAAAGGTATCGATGGCATAAATCCTTGTGGTGCATAAAAGAAAAACAATTCTACGTACATTTGACAACCGATGACTGGAGTTAAAACGAATGAATGGGACGGAAAAATAAGATTATTCGAAGTGTTGGTCTGTTCAACAGTGTTAGACGCAACTTAGATACGGGGCTTCAGACAAAATTCAATTATAAAACAGACTCAATCGAGATCCTTAAAATTGTTATTGACCGTTCCACTATATACCGCTAATTATCTTGCAATATATGTATGAGGCCGAAAACAGGGACATTTCTAGTTGGAAAGGCTAATGATAGAAGAAGCACTAAATTATTTTGTAAAGACCACATGAAAGAAGACGGATTGCCTTGGATATGACTGCCTAAACTAAAAGAATTAGACGAAGACAAAAATAATCAGAACCAAAGAAGTGCAACTACGACAAAACACTTGTCAAAGGACCGAAATAATTGAGAGAACTTTTAGCTTCGATATCGTCTTAATGAATAAGCTTAGAGTACAAATATGTTGATATTTCATGTAGAGCACGAGAGACTGCACCAATTGGTGCAGTCAAAGATGTAGGTTCTCATTAAAATTTTATATAAATTATAAAACTTTTACTCATAACATCTTCTATTCCCAACTTTTTACGAGGTACAGCCTATTCCAATTGGATGGGACACTCTATGTTCGTTTAATTACAGAATCAAACATACAAGCACATACTAGAGTGCAACCGAACGGGGCAGATCTCTTTTTTTCTTATAGTTGACCATTTGTAAGCAGCATTTGTTCGAAGGAGCAACAAAACCTCAGGTGTTAGCCCCGATAAAGTTTCTTTAGCCCTGATAAAGTATCGAAGACAGAATATAAAAGAAGATTAATTTGTGAAGGGTAAAGGTATCGTTTGAAGGAAAATATCACTTAACTTTGAATTGGACAGAAATTTCTGTGACAATATAAAACCTTTTAAAGTAGGTAAAAGAGCACAGCTAAGCAGATAAATTTAAGAGAGTTATAAGGAAGAGGGTACAGACAAGAGAAAATGATTCTTCTCGACCCAAATGAAGGTAGGAATGAAAAATATCACAGTGAAGTCTAGTCCGCATAAAATAAAGTAAAAAAGAACGACTACAAAACAATCGAAATAAACATTCTATATAATTTGCATCGTCGATATAAGCAAAACTGCTTCTATTAAATGCTTTTGTACAATTCTATAATTTTTTGCCGTTCCAATAAGAAAAAATATCATTGCATAATTTCAAACCAGATACTTAAAATTTATGAAATTTGTTTTCATAAATTCCATTATCTTTTATAGGTAATTACCTACTCTGAATGGCACAGTAACGAGCGTTTAACGCGAGACAAAAAAATTTGAATTCTAAAATTTCTGTTCTTATTGTCTAGGCAATGTAGACCATAATTTGACATAAAATAAAAAGGATCATTTAAAAGTAAAAATAAATCCTCTAACATATACGTTTTCTCGTACTCTTAAGTATTTTCTTTTGTTTAATCTAAAATTTTTACCTTCATCTCTTATTAGTTATCAACGTTCATCTTTACTTATATTCGATTTTACATCTTACAACTTTCTTGAGCAGTCACTATCCAAAACTTATTTTTCTCAAACCCGTAAATGACCTTATCTTTAAACTTTTCAGTTACAACTCCGTTTTGTCACACGCACATAGTACTCTGTAATTTTCGTCAGTTGTGATAAAATTATATTTTTTAGGCAATGTTGATCTTTAATTAATCTTTCTGATTACGTGTTGTTCTAAGTCCTACCCTCAATTTTGAGGAATCAAGAGAAATCTAAGCATCACCGTTTCAATGAAATGTTGTCTTACAAACCCATATGACACACTGTAATATATCTATATATCTATATATTTACTATAATACAATACATCAAAGGTGAATATTAATTAATAAATCTAAAAATAAAATATTTTTATTACATTTTATTTTAAAGTAATCAATAATCGATATGTTTACTATACTACATATTATATTGTACATATTTAAGACATGAAAAGATATAATTATACTACATATTAGTTGTAAATAAAGAAATTTAATCTTTAAATATGCATAAATTCATTAATCAGAAAAAAGATATTTGTAATATTTATAAATGATTTTAACAGAATATATTCTGCTTAAATTAAGAATCGTAAGTAAATAATCGAAGTTGCATGATTTTCATCTATCAATCTACTATCTATCAATCTACCTTTTTCTATAATTGTTTTTTCTGCAATGAAATCTCATCTCATTTATAAAAATGAGCTCGATGATAATATTATGCCCGAATTTCAAATAACATCAAATTTTGTCTAAAATTATATTATTTTTTGTTGGGGTTGGATTTAATTATTTTAACTATTCAAATGACCTTACATTACATTACGGTTGTAAACCTCTAATTATAAATACTTAATAAATATTAAAAAACTAATACCGACTAACGAATTTATACGTCGTTAATTAATTTTCACATTATTACGAGATGGTAGGATATGCACACATTTACACTTTCGTTTCTGTAGTCAATTACAACAGATGCTCGAGAAGTGATGATAATTATTTTCAATGAAAGGAAGGAATCCTTTATTTAGCAATTAATGTGCAGCGAATATTATAAAACATGAAACAAAAACTATTCCAACTTGCGCCATGATTAATCCGGAAATGATAACAGATACGTGATCCTTGGTACTCAAACGATTCTGTACGTTACGAAGAAGTATGATAAGCAACTGAACAAAAATGTACTGTAAGCAAATATCCCTTCTTGCGTCGCGAAACCCCGATCGGTGGTTAAGAATCGGGATAAACCGTCCCACGATGCGTTGGGACCACCCCCTCCCCCGACAGGACCTAGGCTTTTTAGAGAGGACAGTTGAGAGAAAGACTTCGAAACAATCAAGCAATTAAAATAGTTCTCTTCGAAACCTACTCGACTTGTTCATTTACGATCTTTAGGAGTCAGAAGTGGGATAATCACGAGCGTTGTGAATATTTTCGTGAATCATGCTATTGATGGTTTATAATACGTGCCGCACAATTTTGAATTGCGTTACGCAGTTTGTGCGATGATTTTCTGTCAACATCGTGAATCTAGTGAACATAGGTCGTTCAAAGGGTAGGCGTAGCTCATCACGTGAAAACTATCTCATGATAGCGAGCGGAGTTACTCCCGGAATCGTGTGTGGGATGATTCCAAGGAGCTGTCGCGAAGACGTTCGCGGGCAACGAGACCCACAAGTTTGCGCACTCGCACACTATCGCGAAATCGGTTACATCGTCGGGAACGGTCGCATTTAAGTGATGGATTCACGTCCGAAGACCTACGCGAGACGGTGCGACGTCTGAAAGCCGAATTAAGGAGCTCTCGATATCGATCGAAAGACGACGAGCACCTTGTGCCAATGTTCGATCCATCAGAGGTTAAGGCGGACGTAGAGGAACGGGTACAGGATATAGATCACATCCCCCATCGCTACTGGTAGAGCAACGAGGATACCTTGTGCAATATTGTCCGACAACTATGAGGTCAAACGCGCTAACTGTACGAAGCAAAGCGGCACGAAGTTCGTTCGTTTAAGCGAGCCTTGATCAGAAATTTTAAAAAGGCCTTCTCATTCGCGAGGTTGCTCCAAGATGCGGTGAACTACACTGCGATGCCTGGAAGATTACTGCTTCGCGAAGCTCACTAAATTACGCATTGGCAACAACGTCATCGAGAGGACCATCCGTTTTAATAAATATAAAAACGCTCACAAACTATACGCAGCAATGAAAGAGATAGGCGCGATGCCAGGGTCAGCAGCCACCTCATCCGGGCAACGATCAGGAACACGTGAGGTGCCGTCAGGATCAACCGCTGCAAAGATGCATCCGGCAAAAAGTACATCAACACACCGCGGGAAAGGACATAAAACGACGACCACTTGCTACAACTACGGCAATGTTGGGCACATCGTGCGGTCTTGCGCAAGCCACCTGTGCGTCGTGCAAGAAGACCGGACACATAGAACGGTTCTGCGAACGAACGAAATGCATCGCCGACACACTGCCAGTAAGTCAAAGCTCCAATAATAATCTGCTGACCGCGGAGATCAATGGCCGAATGATGCTATGCCTTCTAGACACGGGTAATTCGAATACCTTTATGCAAAAAGCAACAACGGTTCGAATCGGGGTAAAGGTAACGCTAGGGCCCTGCATGCAATTACGTGGATTTTTCGGGGCCGGAGTAGAGTGCGACTTAATCGCACAGATGTCCAAACGAATTATGCAAGCCGTCGCACATGTTACCGCCCTCATTGTAGAAACCGATCATGAGGGGATGAAATACAAATGGATTGTAGGACAAAATTTCTCGAATCAAAATCACGTAATAAGGATCAAACGACGCAATCAGGTCATAATTAGGGAAGGACATATACACACGCACGTATGCAAGCTTCTTAAAAAGACGGCGGGGCGTAAGGACGGATAACTTTAGTTTTCTGTTATGTTTAATTTTCCTTTCGTGTTTAATTTCAGACTTAATCAATAGTATTTACAGCTATATTCCACGCCCAATCACAAGTATCCTTACAAAATTGACAATGAGAGAGATAACGGTGTCGATCTCTTTACCGTTCTAAATGTAAACTCAGGATTCACCATTTGTTATTAATTCATAATCGCTTCATAATAAAAAACTGTAGTATATTAAATACAGAATTCTATCAAATTCAAGTATGATACCCATAAAAAATACAACTTGTGTGTTAAGTGCAAATTATGCGACCATAAATCTACATTCCGAGGAAAAATGCAAAAAACGTATTTTTATTATATTTAGAACTATAATAAAATTAATTTAACCCTTTTTTTAATAGCTATACGAAATAAAGGAGCACCAATAAAAGTTTTATTCACAAGAGAAGTTCAATTTAAAGATTCAAATTTTCGCGACAATGTATGTACATCTATAGAATAACATTTTTGCATACAAATTGTTGTATAACCAACTGTCCGCTAACATTGATAATCCAATTTAAACTTCCTAGGACTCATCTCACCACAAAAATCTCAATCATAGTTCCTAAATTCCGACTCTTCTAGACTCGTGTACGCATCTACTCATTCCTGGCCTCTGCCCTTCGCCTGTCCGCTAACCATTGTATGTGTTCTCAGCTTACTCACACTGAACCGTATGTATTTTAAATACTCTTTTGTATGGGACAAAAAATAATATACAAACGTAGAGTATACATGTTACTATTTAATTCTGATTTATAACATTTTTCACAACCATTTTATGAATTTTGTTTGCTTCCTTGTCCTAATTATCCTAATGATTGAACTTAATTGCTGATCAGTGTAAAAATATAGTCACAATAATATTTAATTACTTCTTAAAGAAGAAATCAGAAAACTCTCTTAATACCCCATACCATTAACGTAACTACACCCATCTCTTTTTTTACACGGTAGATACGTTTCTTAGTAAACCATGCAAAAAAATCATGTAAAATAATACATTTTAGTGCAACTGTGGGGTTTGATTCAAATGAAGAATTTTAATAAAATTACAAAATTATTGAATAACGAAATACTGTGTTCAAGTTGAAGTAGAACGAGACAAGAAAAAAGTGATAATAAAATTTGGGTATTCCCTGCAGTAGACCGACTCACTAACACATATGTGGGCACAAACCAACAGACTCC
This sequence comes from Xylocopa sonorina, assembly GCF_050948175.1. Taxonomy (NCBI): domain Eukaryota; kingdom Metazoa; phylum Arthropoda; class Insecta; order Hymenoptera; family Apidae; genus Xylocopa; species Xylocopa sonorina. The sequence continues at coordinate 1,007,953 of NC_135205.1, forward strand.
TGATCACGGTATTCCCCAATGAGATTTTGTTGCTGTATACATAAGTTTCTGTAAGACCCTGTCAAAATTAGAATTAAAAAACATTTTTTTTGGATTCATGCTAGAATAAAAAATTCGTGTAAAAAAAGTGTATTTGTTCTTATTGGTTAAGCGTGTTATTTCAATATCGGGTAAAGAGAGAGTTGTTGGGTATATATAGTCTTTCCAGTAGATATAGCTATGCTTTATTCTCATAACAGTATCATTTCGAGACTTAAAATATGCGCTATTTATTCAACACTACTATTTTGTGACGAAAAATGATTAAAGATACATATTATTTAAATAATCTCAATAGATAAGATTACATTAAACTATTGGGTCCCGGATTGAATGAATCCGAAGAAATCGAGTACAACACTTTTTAAAGTCCAAAGAGAGGTTTTATTCGCAAAGTACGTGGTGTGTCTAACGTGAAGCGTTGCGTTCTGAACTATGAATATGAAACAGTTACCTTTGCTTTTGGAGCTTGGTATTTAAAGGAATTTTATAAGAAGCTTGGGAAGGGATAGTTTCATAGGTTAGAGAAAGTAGTCAGGAATGAAACATAGTTTCGAAGTCGTACAAGGTACCAGTAATAGTAGAATATATAACTGTTTGCGGTGAATCAGTATTTACATAGGATAGTGATAATAACAAAGGTTCACAAAATAGTGAGTTAGCATCCAACAGAACGTTAGTAAAGAATAATTTTGGTACAGAAGTAATTAAATATATTTAAGCATTTATTTGAATATTTGGATGTACGAGAAACGAACAGTGAAAGATTAAAAAAAAATATGTTTACTTTAAAGTTACGCTTTTCTCTTGTACATAATCTTTTTCTTTTTAATATATTATTAATTATGGAAGATGGGTCTTATTACTGTTCATCTTATAGTTTTGTGTCTATTTCTAGACATTGAATTGAATTACATTGGACTTCTCCAAAGTATCTTCAAAACTGTACAACACAGAACTAAATGATTTCTATCTTTTTTAAAATAGTACACTCTGATTCTTAAGATGTAGGAAAATTAAATATACTTATTTGGTACCAATTAACTTTAGAAATGTTTATTTATACAACAAATAATTTATAAGTAAATTTAAGTGGTACAATTAAATGACTTGTCCTATAGAAATTCTCATTCAATGGTTTATAGAACTCTCGTACAAAAAGACAACATAAAAGGCACCGACTGCCTTCACTGTGGTCATAACCGGTATCCTTACAAAAGTTAGTATCATTAAAGTGTATCAGTTTTTGTACTTGTCATAATTTGGAGTCTTTATTATCCAATCAAACCAAGAAAATAAGAAAACGTATTCAGAACAAAGTTACAAGAAATCAAAATTACGAATATTACTATCCAAATATTAATATCACAAATTGGTGATAAGGTTACAAGAATTCAAATTCAAAAGATGGAATTCCTCAAGATTCGACGCCTCTGCACACCAGAAAAAGCTATAAATGATGATATACGCTTTTGATTTCAAATCAGAAGATAAATATAAGGGACCACTTCAAAAGATAAAACTACTGTTTTATCATTAAAAAAGGACGTAGCATGAAAAGCACACTTTATTGGAATAATGGGTCCCCCAAAATTCACTATACTGAAGCAGCTTGCCTCATCTGTATCTATAGAACTCTTTATACTACACATTTCGATTCTGAGAAGAATATCCACATCAAAGAGCGGAATTGAATCCTACGATGACTTTGCATTAAAGCTTCAAGCTTTAGCTATGAAACCATGTGCTGGGTTTCAAGCCTAAATCCTTGGTCACTAAGGAGGAGATTTATGGCAACACTCGGCAACAGAGTTGTAGCCAAGGCATCGTTTAAGTAACACGATGCAGGCCTATTGATCTGCTTTTGTTCAAAACCCTTTTCACTAGTTTTTAGCATATGAATGAGTGAGAGGGAGACACAGAGAATGAGAATGAGAGTGATTGGGAATGGTTTGAGAAACGACGTAGCATAGAGTGTGAAGTAAGAAACCGCAGTGAGTAGTAAGTAGGTTTAGGCATAGTAGAAAATAGCGTGGAGATATATTTTTAGGTTAGCTTAGTTATAGTTTATAAAATAAATAGCTTTGATATCACCTGCAGTTTGACACTACTTATAAACTTCATCATCAATTTATCAGATAATTCATGGATGAACCGAATGATTCCTTGGTGTAGAAGTTGTTGACTAAAATGGATGAGAAATTGTCAGAAGTTGCCGTAGTAGCATACCAGGTAACCATAACACCAGGTAACCCAGAAGTTCATCAAACCAGAGGGGAGTTTGAGTACTCAATCGGCCATCAATCAACGCAGTATATTCAGGAAATAAAAAATAAAAGAAGAAAAAATCATTCAAGAATAAGGATGAAAAGGGAAATTCAAGCTCAATCCTAATAATCATATAAAACCTTGCTTTGGATGTGGAAAATTTCATTGGTGCAATGATCGCCTGCACAAGAATACCAAATACAGCAAATGTGATGGTATGACATTGTGCTAAAGTTTGTAAGAGGCAACAACCCAAGCAAATTGCAGAGATGCACACTAAAAAGCAGGAGACACTATCAATAGTAAATCAATTGCATCTATTTACCACCAATAAAATAATTGGCAATGCTAATTCTAAAAGAGTTCACGTAACCATATTAATAGAAAATAAGCCAATAACAATGCAAATAAACACAGCAGATGATTAAACTACAATAAACAAAGATTTCTACTGACAATACTTGACTCATATACCAATGCAATTTACAACCACAGTGCAAGATTATGATGATCATAACAAGCAAAAATAGTGAGTACAGTAGTAGTCAAAGGCAAGAGACTGGGCTTATTTGGATATTAGCTTGACAAATTTTAATTGGTATGTAGCGCAATTGATGATCATTTCTACCAAGAGGAGATGCAGTTTCCTTTTAAATAAAGAAAGTTCGACCGAGAAGTATTCTTCAGTCTTCTACAGCTCCAAAAGTAATATTAAAAGATATCAGGGAGAAATTCACTTCAAACCTAATATGAAATATAAGCTCATCCCTCATTGTGGTCCTCTCATAGCCTCATGGTAGAAGGTATATACTAAAAAACTACGAGAAATGGAGAGCTATGGTATACTACGTCATGTGCTTGAAAATGAATAGGCCCCTTCCACAATGATAATACTCAAAGCTAATGGATACTTAAAAATTTGTGAAAACTATAGTATTGTGGTTAACCTACAATTAGTAGTTAACCTACACTGATTAATGAACTATTCTTCTATGTGTTAGACTTAGCTTCAGTACACAAACATACGCATCAAGAAAGGACAAGAGTCAATCCTAACTTGGAGTAATTGCTTAGGATTATTTAAGATAAATGTCTTGATGTTTAGATTGTCGTGTATATCTGTCATATTTCAGGCAACCATTGAGAAAATACTTTTTGGACAAAAGAAGATTTTCATCTATTTAGATAATTTTTTGATGTGTGTTGATTTTGATTATGAATTGAAATTAGCAGTAGATAAAGTTCTGAAGAAATTCCAAGAACACAATGTCAGATTGAATATCTCTAAATAGTCATTCAAAGCAACCAAAGTAGAGTTTCTAAGCTTTATGTTGAACAAGGAAGGAAGACACTCTAACAGTGAAGAATGGTATTGGAGTCAGAAAGAAATAGATGTACATATAATTTTTACAACATTCTATATTTAAAAATCCCTCTCTCTTGACATTGTCCATCGCCCTCTCATAAATGTATCAACCAATTATTATCTGTTACTGTTTTCACCTCTTACTATTTCCGTTTCCGGTTATTAATAAATTCTTAACTTTTGTTGACTGTATGTTGTTGGCTGGTATTAAGGATCCATTCAATCTAACTGTAATATCTATGTATTACGACAAAAAAACCTATGGTAACATTCAAGAACTCTAGAGTTTGACCTATCCACTCAGGTTCACTTGTAATGCTTCACCTGTAAATGATGGCACCATATTGGCACATATGGATGAAGAAAGTAAAGAAAGACCAATTGCATTTGCTTCTAAAACCGTCAGCCAAGCTCAGAAGAATTATGCTCAGATTGAGAGGGAAGGTACAGCTATCATTTTTGCAATTAAGAAGTTCAATAAATTCCTGTATAGCAGAAAATTCCAATTAGTGACAGGCAATCAAGCATTAAGACACATTCTTCAATCCAGAGGTAAATTGAAGAATGCAATTGCAGCAGGAAGATCGCAAAGATGGCTACTACTTAGTAGACTTCCATTACCAGATCAAAAGAAACTAAAAGATCCCGTTAATCAAATGTTTTCATTTGAATTCAATGTCTCTATCAACTAAATCCACAAGACAAGAGACAGTCAAAGATATGATGTTATCCAAGATATTTTTATATTAAAATACTAAGTTGCAAACTTATGTCAATACCACAAAGTCAAAAGACTGGACATTGTTAAAAACTTTTCATGCAACTACAAAGTCCAAGTCTCTTCATACAATACACTGAATTTGTCTGCCACATAATTAATTAATAATTAATGCTAAAAAACTAATTAAACTACAGTTTAAACCAAAGAAAAGAAATAAAGAATCTGTACCTAGTGACAATATAGTATTAGCATTTGAGAGAAACACAATACTGCAATACGTATATAACAATACATGTATAATCAACATAAAATTGGAGCCAGTGGAAGAACCAAATGCTGCAAACATTGCCTAACATATAGGCATGCAATATTCAATTGTCACAGTGTTTTCAAGTACACAATATATGTCTGCGTCTAGCCCTGCAGAGAACTGTAACAACTCTAATACAGAGCTTCTACTGCAAACTTGAGCATTAAACATTTAACAGTGAATGCATATTTTACAAATTCAACTTACAATTTCAGACCTACAAACTGTGTAATAATGTTAATCTACCTCATACACCAAGCTCAAAGAGAGGTCTCAAAGATGGAGAACATCTACAAACATGTACAAAAAAAAACAGATTCCTTCACCCACAATCCAGAATTTTAATAATATAGGAGCAATTGCCAATGCTAAAAAACGTATGGATATATAAAATCCCTGAACTTAAAAAGGTGGAAGGAGATTCTAGATCCCAAATCTCCATTATCACAGCATGAAATAGCCCAGGTTCCAATATATAGTAAAAGCAGCCCAAATAAAGTCACTGCACAAGGCAAAGTGACAAAAACAATGCAACACAATAAACTACTTAACAGATATCAAATTGCAGTTTAAAAATATTTTATAATCCAATAATAATTCATGTATTATAATTAGAGATCAAAAAGAGAAATTTCAGTTATGCAATAGACATCAAGCAAAGACAGAAGTTTCAGCCACTTGAACTTTATTCTCAGCTAGACCAACCCTAATACAATAGATAAGTACATTTGCTTCAATACCTTTCAATTATATTATGATAAACTTAAGTTATCAAGATTTAAGTTATAGCACCCACAAAAAAGAATAACAAAATTTCAATAGGATCCCCCTGCCCCACAACAGAACATCAAGCTAGGCAAATACTACAATTACTCTGTAGAAGTGCAGAAGCTTTAAGAAGAAAAATTTGAAAATCACACAATTATCAAATAGGTATACTGTGCATTACATCGCACCACATTGCAAATCAAATCTCTAAGACATAGAAAAATTCCTCTATGGGAAGATCAGCAATAGATTAGCATAAAAAAAATCATCTGGCCAACATATTGTTGTAGGCACCAAGAATGTAGAAGCATGGCCAATTGGCATTGTTGAACAAACAGTTATCGATCGTGATTTACCAGGCGACCGATAACAAGAAACTGTCAGTTGGTAGTAAGAACTGTCAAAATGTAGACATATTACCAATTCCTACAATAGTTGTGTATTAATAATTGATTAAAGCATTCTAAACAGTTATTAGTCGTTTATTTTAAAAGACCGAAGAATGTCTGATTCGCCGCAATATCAAGCTCTGATCGACTCACAGTATACAACACTCATGGAAAATTATAACATGTGGACAAATATAGAGATTTATGATACACGCAATTGGAAGTTGTACTTCTTCAATAATTACAATGCCTAACGATTTGGATAGAAATTCTGTTAAAATATGGGATGTGGAATGCGAGAAACGTATTAGACTGAGGAGAACAACATTTAGAAAGTGGAAACACAACCCCACTTTCTACAACTGAAATAATTATAAAAACAAATAGCTACCATTAAGAAAATCCTTGAAAATAAAACATAGGCAACTTTAAAAAATTAGCATCTAGCCTTAATCGCAGAACACTAATCACATATTCTTCGAATAACATTAAAACTTTCAAATAAAAAATGGACACAAATTCAGGAACCTAATTAAGGAAACTCTATCAAAATTAATCTTAACAAATTCAAAAACAAAATTACACCTTTATGAATCTCTACTGAAGCTAGTTTACAACTTTCAATATAATGTAATAATTTTCTGAATTCTATGAAAAAACAGAAATCAGCTTTTTTCCCAAACAGAAATATTAAAACAGGAACTATCCCTGTCAAAGTAGGACAACAAGTCAAGTACTGTTGTAGTTGCCATTAATGTTGACAACATTACCTCCCTTGCCACCACCATAATAGCACTAGCCTAACACGCATTTCTACGTTCCATTCATGAATCTTATAAGCAGTGAGTACAGAGAACCTATATTTCCATACAAATTGAAACCGTCAGAGAAGTCAGATGTCAACACGAGTACTGACAGACGTTTTGGTGGTTGGTTGCCAACATTTATAGTTACTGAGAGAGGCATATATATCTTTTTCAACTCGTCATAAAAATTCATACAGTAGAGTGAAGCGCGTTGCTTCGGTTTTGCTGCGAATGAAAGAGGAGAGATGGAAGGAAAAAAGAGGGAAGAACATTTCGTCCTGGGCCTGCTAGTGGACTCATCAGTAAGGCTACCTAACAGGTCCTGCCTTAAACGCGGGGATGTTAAGGACAGATCGAGAAGTATATATTGAAACGGGTAGGTAATTGTATGCCTTCGGGAAACTGTGAATGTCGAAATACGTGCATGAATTTTTAATGACAAGTAGAAAAAAATATATTTTTACTATACAGTAATTAACATCTTTGTGAAAAAAATCGTCGTACGTAGTTAGTTTATAAAAAATAATAAGGACTCGTTCTTATATTTTTGTTTCGTGTCAGTGTATCTATTTTAGAATCAATATAAATAAACTGCTTAGTTTAATTATTTTTAGTATTCAATTATAATTTTTATAGAAACAGCTTCCCCATTAGTAAATGTCAGCCTAGATCACTGCCGCGCGTGCTACTATGCTAAGCTGATAGTATTATTACCACGACGATGTTGCTCCTGTACCATATCGCGATGCTATATGTATCGTGACACAAGTATCGTCCCAGTGCTAAGACTATGCCGTTACTATAAAGAAAAATACCGTATTTACTATAGAGAAAAATCACCATATCGAATTAGTTTCTAAAAAATAATAAAAACAAGTAGTGTTATATTTTCATGTTAATCTATTTTAGAATCAAAATAAATAAACTATTTAGTTTTGTTATTTTTAATAATCATTTATAATTTATATAAAAAAATGTCGTTCTATGCCACTACTAACAAAATTTATGAATAAACATATAACACGCGTAACATACGCTAATGGTACTATGGTGCTGCATCGCGTGATATGCTGGTGCTCCAGAACGTACTGTTACTGCGTGCCATCACACCCATAGTCGAATACGGACGTAGATGGCTACAAAAGTGATGTCACACGGCGCAAGTGATATCACAGTGCTCTTACTGTGACAAAGTTGTGTTGTTGAGAGATTGTGGAAGCTGGGAATAACACAGTGCTAGCACGGTGCTTTTTCAAAGGGTCGTGCGATTCGCTATGTTGTCTGGAATTGTAATAAATGAAATCACTGTAATTAATTTTAAATAACTTTTAGCTGCATCTAATATAACATCGTAACATATCTATTATATTTATTTTCACATTCTTGTATGCCATTGCATAAAAATAAGAATTCTTCTAATATGTAGACACTCTTCTGATATGTGCTCGAGCAGATTATTAAAATTCAATCAAAGGATGAACTGTTAACCGATAATATATTATATAAATAAATAATGTTTAGTTATTATATACATATGTATGTACTTGGTTACATAAATTTCCTAATTGACGCGAAATGATAGAGTAGATAAGATAAGTAGGAAGAAAAAAAATAATTTGTTAGACCGTACAAAATAAATAAAATTTTCAATAATTGTACGTAAATTCAATAAAAACGAAAAGTGAAAAGTGAAAACGAATTGTTGAAACACATATTTTCTATCATTACGAAATCAATCACTAAAGTGATACAAGTTATTGTTATCTTTGTACAAATACAACAGTTTAAAATAATACTATTTTTTGGTTACTTATGAAATACTGTACAATGCATTGTTTTAAACTTTAGTTAATTGCATGAAAATTGTTAAATATTCTATTTCCTTTCTTAACAGGAAATTTCTAAGTGCATATCAACATTTTTCTCTTTTTGTTATTAACGATATACTAGCTATAAACTGAATCATTTTGGTGTTGCAAAGAAAGTAACACATAATAACGAAATTATCATTAGTAATTATATTATTTAATAATGATAAAAATATGAAAAAATACATACTCAGACAGCACAGTGCGCTATCTCACACGGCAATGTGGACGCCGCTGCTGCCGCAGCATATCGTAGACCTGTAGCACCGACAACACGTGTGTCACGTCACGACATCATCGCAACATCAGTGTGCCGGAACTGGGACGAGATCATCGCAACAACTACGTGCCGTCAGTACTATAGTAGCATCAACGTGACACGATTTGGTGCCGTGATCGTGTCACGCTGGTGTCGACACTTCCACAAACGTATGCAGGCACAGATGGCTACGGATGTGCTTACTGACGCTCGTCCGCGACGGCAACAGTGTCGGCACTGTGTTAACACTGTGTTGTCTGGGTATATATACATAAAGAGTAAATAACATTATTAGCTATAAATAATAAACATTAAATAAAATACTTCCACTCATATACCCAGACAACCAGCGATTGTAGCGCCAATGGCACCGGGTGGAACTCTAAGCACTGTGCTAGCACGGTGCTGCCTCTCAGTTCTCGTAACAGCACAGGGCTAGCACTGGAGCGACACTGCGTGTCACGGCACTATCAAAGCACGGCGATATAGCACAAGGGCGACACGGCGTGCCAATGACACTATCAGCTCACCATAGTGACACGCGTGGCAGTGGCGTGGGCTAATATATACCAATGAAGAAGCTGTTTGCATAAAAATTATAAACGAATATTAAAAATGACTAAACTAAGCAATTTATTTATTTCGATTCGAAAATAGATACACTGACACGAAAGAAAGATATAAAAACTTCTTTTTATTATTTTCTATAAACTATAACTTAATACAGCGATTTTTTCATAAAAGTCGTTAATTACTTTATCGTTAAAATACATACATTTATTTTATAAATATTTTTTTCAACTCATCGTTAAAAATTCATGTAACAAAGGTATATTTTATATTTAATAATCCTTATAAATGATAAAACCATTTACCACAAGAATATATGTACCAAAGGAAAACAAATAATTACGTTCAATATTTTCACCTGAAAATTGTGATACGCTAGTAAAGTAAACGTAACTTAATTAGTTCAACATTTTATAAGTAAATGTATCATTTATTACATTTCCTTAAACAATATGCTGCCATCGTATTTAATACTCTCTATTGGCATGAATTTTCCTGACGAATTGAAAAAATATATATGGCTCTCTCAGTAACTATAAATGTTGGCAAACAACTACCAAAACGTCTGTCAGTACTCGTATGCGGATATCTAAACTCTGACGTATTTAATTTGTACGGAACAACAGGTGGTTCCCCATTAATAAATGTGACGCCTACGCCAATGCAGAAAAAATTTCTGAATGGAACGATGACACGCGTGTCACGCTGGTGCTGGCGCAGTGTCATTCGCACGCGTGCTACGCGGGTGACTAGAACGTGCTGCCACTGCGTGCCGGCATTTTAGCTAACAAATACGGACGCAGATGACTACGGATCTGCTGACAATCCTCGGAAGTGTTGCTACAGTGCCGGTATGGTATCGTCACCATCTTATCTCGTGTTGTCTGGGTATGTATTATAATAAAAATACAATACCAAATTATATTTCTGTCTAATTATTATGCGCGAATACTTCCTTATAACACAAGATGTTATGTTAATAAAAATATAGAATATTTTCACAAGATAAATTTTACTCTTTTAATAATAAGAAAAATTCATATACATGTATGTCCAGTAAACTATTGTTTCTTAATCTGTTCAAACAATAATTTAAAAACATTTGTAAAACTACAAGATTTATACTTGTTTTTCGTTACATTCAGTCAACATTATTTAGTTTTACATTCATCTTTGATCAGTATTGTACTCATTATTTTATTTTGGTTAAAATACAAAGCTTTTATACATAAATAGAACCACAGAATTTATACATGTAACATCTAACAATAAATATTGAAATAAGAAAACTGAACATCAGTCGGAGATTGAGTGCATGTTTTTCAGTACTTTTCAACTAATCTATATAAATCAGATATCAATGACCTTGCAATAATCTTATAACTTCAAGACTCATATTTGATTTGGAAAATGCTGAATATATATTATAACTGGGTAAATATATACAATTCTTTTCATTATTTATATATGCAAAATTAATCCTGTACCAATGTCCTATATTTTTATCAACACATCCACATTTTTACTATAATCAATAGGAGAATGGAGGGAATAACAAAATTTTTAAGCGATCTGACTGCAAAGTATCACTAAATTTTAAGCACTTTTAGAGTAAAAAAATTGAAACTAATTTTATAATATAAAAAATTAAACAATAAACAATGGCAAGTGCATTGTTTGATAAAAAAATTGTAATATTTGTGAATTGTGATTGCACCAATTTGAAAATCACATATATTTTTTAGACTAGTCCCATTCAGTGTGTTGTAAACAATATATATATATACTTCAGATATATGCAGTTTCCTTCTTAAAATGTTGTAATTTTTTTAAACAGCAGAAATTAAATTTTATATTTTTATTCTAATAAGATATAAATTTTTCCTCCCTCTTTCAATGTAAATGTAACATTTATGTCTAGAAATATTTTAAAATGTTGGAAATTTTTTGAAATAGAACACTATATTAAGATAGATATTTATATAGGCATTTTATAATATATGAATATTCTTGATTCAACAAACCTTTACGTACATGATCTTTCAATATACATTAGTCAGAAGCAAATTGCATTTATGCGTAACTACTTAATAATTTCTATAATTCGCATTCGTCTAGAAGCTATACAGAAAACAAGGCCACACATTCTAACAGTTACTGTACAATAAATGTATTTGAACCTTGTTACGTATAACACCATCATGACAGTTAATGGACTAGAGGATTTCATTTTTAACACAACAATATAATTTTTCTTAAATATAAAATGTGTTCATTTTATTATACTTTAAACCTGTTGCATATTCCAGGCATCCTGTAAAATAATATCAATGCCATTTTTTATTTTTGTCAACTCATGTAACACACAAGTACCTCTAGATGGCAAAGAAAATTTCTACACTCTGCTTCGAACTTTTCCTATGCAGCAAAAATATAACATCAAAACAAACTAACACACGTTTAATTAATAATTTAATTAAGCAGCACAATAATTTCAATCGATTGAATCAGTCTCATTAATTTATCTACAGACACATATAAGTATGTATAATGTTTTGCAATGAATTTTAAGAAAAGAAAAAATTATTTGCAAGAGAAATGTAATGTAACATGATTCTGATGTACAAAAGTGTATTATTTATAAATATGTCAGGTACATTTAAAATATCGACTGAATTATGATGCAGAAAAGCGTTACACGTGACAGTCTTATGCATAATGCTTTTGTTCTTGCCACAAATATTGTTATGCACAAATATATAATTGCGCAATTCAAAAATAAATTGCCTTTGAATTTTCCTTATAAAAGCTATTCATGTAGAATGAAATTTGTGAATTTAAAGATGCTTGAAAAAATTTTAATATAAAAATAAATACAGGCAACCCTCCTATAACACGGTAGTTAGGTTCCTAGAAAATGCCGTGTTGTGTGAAACCGTGTTGCATGAGACCCAGAGCTAGTGCAAAAAGGGGGGGTTACGTTCCAAAAACTTATTAAAAACAAATATTTTTCTTAATTCGACATAAACAATGTAATTTTTATTAAAAATATAAATGTATGTACAACACAAAGTATAAAAAAAATATTTTAATCTAACGCAACCATAATTTAATGAATTTACTCGTCGTCACTGCTCAGTATAATCAACCGAGAACGTTTTTTCGGTGGAACGACATCGCCTTCACTTTCTGAACTTTTTTCGTTATTTAAAGTTTTTGTATGTTTTCCCCTCTTAAAAAAATCTGTAATGGAACTTTGCTTGCTGGTTCTTATTAGATCATTGTAAATTTCCCGGTATGGAGCTAAACAGTTTTGCAGCTCCCTTTTGAATTTTCGACTTCTTTCCGTCGAAGGGTCTTCATTCAAGAAAAATGATTCCAGATTTTCCGCTAAGCATAGGCCTTCTTGTAATTTTTTTAATGTTAAATTCTTGACTGCACAATCTTCGTCAGAGCTAACGTCCTCAAAATCGATTTGATTTGCATCTAGGGATGCCATTTCGATTAATTCCGCTTCGTCAACTTCTTCTTCCACTAATAAATCTTCAATGTCTTTGGAAGCCATATCCACAAAACCTTCGCCTCCGATTGATTTAGCGACTTCTAATATCGCACCAATTTCATTTTCTAATGTTTCACGTATGTTTTCCGTTTCAATTGCAGAGGGCCATATCTTCTTCCAACACGCATTTAATGTTGATGTTTTTATTTCATTCAGTGACAAAGATATGATATCGATGCAGTGCTTGATGGAAAATTTCTTCCATGCTTCCATTACGCTAATTGATTGCGAATCGGTTGCGTCTAAAATCCACTGTAACGATCTTCTTATGTAATATGTTTTAAAGGTGTAAATAATACCTTGATCCAGTGGTTGGAGCAACGAAGTAGTGTTCGGTGGTAAGAACATTATTTTGATGTTGGGATGTGTTAAATCTTGTGGGTGGCATGGAGCATTATCTAATAGCAACAGCGCCTTGCAGCTCAAATTTTTTCGCTTTAAATACCGCTCAACGCTTGGCACAAAACAATTCAAAAACCAATCTCTAAATAAATGTCCTGTTACCCAAGCTCTCGAATTTGCTGTCCAGTATACCGGCAAGGTGTTTTTATTCACGTTTTTTAGTGCACGAGGATTCAAAGATCTGTACACTAGCATCGGTTTTGTCATGAAGTCCCCCGATGCATTACTGCACAAAAGGAGCGTTAAACGATCTTTGGACACCTTAAATCCGGGTGCAGTTTTTTCTGTCTTCGATATGAAAGTTTTACTGGGCATTTTTTTCCACCAAAGCCCAGTTTCGTCGGCATTGAAAACTTGATCTGCTGTGTATCCTTGCTCGGCTATAATGTTTTGAATTTTTTCTGGATACGTCCTAGCAGCTTCATGATCAGCCGACGCAGACTCTCCTTGGATTCTTATGCTATGAATCGCAAAACGCTTTTTGAATTTCTCGAACCAACCTTTACTCGCCACAAAATCTGGATTGACAGAGGATTCTCCTTGTTGTTTGAGATGGTTGTAAATTTTTAATCCTTTTTGTTTTATAATATTGCCATCTAATGGAATTTTTTTTTGACAGCAATCGTCAATCCAAATGCTGAGGGCCTTTTCCATTTTCTCAATTATTGCTGGTCTGGGGCGGGCTGAACGTTTTGCGGATGTCGAAGATCCTGCGGCAACTGCACTTCTGATTTCTTTTTCATTTTTCTTGATTGTTCTAATTGTTGCTTCGTTCAAATTAAGGTTTTTCCCAATGTGGGATGCTTTTTCTCCTTTCGATAGACGATCCAAGATTTGAATCTTTACTTCTAAAGAAATGAATTTTCTCTTGAACGTTGTTTTATCTTTACCTGACATTGCTTGGGGCTGAAGCTTAATGTCTTAAAGATAAAAAAATTGTTCTTTAACACACCGTGGCGCGACGTAGACTACCGAGTAGCAGCGTGAGACACTTTTGTTTTCAGGCCACGGAGATGAAAGTAAAGAACGTACGAAAACCACACGGAAAACTGACTGACTGACTCTTCGAGGAAAAAACACACGCATTTTAAACCAGAACTATCGTAGGCGTTGCCTAATTATTAAGCAGCAATCGTGTGTTCCCACCCTAACTGGGCGTACCCCAATGTCCTACGGGGGACATAGGGCCCGATAAGAGGAACAACCGTCTTGCTCTTCCAGCAATTTGGAAGTGACATCGTGCACGTGGCTAGCAGAGCCGCGTCGGGCACTTTACCCGGTCGTAAATTAGTCTAAGGCTAAGACCGCACGGAAAACTCTTATACTAAACAGTCTCCGTTGGTGAACGTCTCAAGTGCTGGTCCATGCCTTGGGATACCTAATACGCATCAGACCTACATACATTTCCGCAACGATGTATCTTTAGGACAGCAAGCCTCGCCGCGGCTGTATAAGTACATACAGTGTTGTATGTACAAAGGATTTGCAGTTTTCTCATCGCGTTATAGCGAAAACGTGTTGTAGGATACCGTGTTGTAGGAGGTTTCCCGCAATTTACGAATCGTGTTATAGCGAAACCGTGTTATAAGATACCGTGTTAGAGGAGGGCTACCTGTAATGAAAATGTGTATATACACAATAGGATATTGCTAAAAATGTGAGACATTTTTGATTAGTTGATTTTAGATAGCAGAGCAATGAAAAAAATATATGCATACAAATTCGTTGAAGGAGGCTTATTTTCCAAGTTATAAATTATTTAATTCTTTAGCTACACATTGTTGACACACAACAAAAGCATTACATTCCGGAAACACACAAGTAAGTAGTCGGATACGTACTCGTAGAATACAGAGTTAGGGATAAACCTCCGAAAACGGCACAAAGGTAAAAGGAATTCGTTCTCTCAGAAAAGACGTACTCTTTGCACTCTAACCAATTAGATGTATTCCATCCAAAGTAGTTTAAAGTTTTGGACAGTAGGAGCATCTGATGCGTTCAGTATGAAAATTCACCCATGTGTACGATATATACGACACAAATATGTCAATCGAAAATACAAGTACACACATGGCAATCACTCTGTTCGGTAATATTTCAAGTAAAAAGTAAAACAAAACAAAAATAATAACAATAATGGAGTAAACAAGACTGATTAGTAATTACTAAAGCAAATATTTACCAAACATCTGCTGCATATTTTTTCAAATCGTAAACGAATTAATACCCCAGAAGGAATAGATAATATTTAAAAGGATTACTACTCGCTATTCATCCAGACAAGACAGTGTCGGCACGCTGGTGCTGCGATGATGTAACACGTGTGTTTCCCCAGTGTGTTGTAGCACTATATCGTTATGTACTGTACTGTCTGGGCAATGGATGGCTATCGATTTTTAATTTAAGTAATCCTAGTCTTATAGTCAACGGTGGTCTTCTTTCAATAATAGTAAATATTTATAATAATGAAATATATGTCGTACATACTTACTATGTATGCAGTATTTGCAATATCTGTTTCATAAATAAAAGTTCGAACGTTTTAAGCATTGCAAAATAATTTTGTTGGCTATTACTGTTTTTATTTTTTGATTAATAAACCTTTTTTCGGTCGAGACATTCGTGAATGAACTATAATAACTACAATCCACGTCTGTATTTTTTATGCAGACGTGTGTTATTGTGTGTATGCACATTCCCAGACAACCAGCGATTGTCGCGCCAATGACACCGGGTGGAACTCTAAGCACTGTGCTAGCACGGTGCTGCCTCTCAGTTCTTGTAACAGCACAGGGCTAGCACTGGAGCGACACTGCGTGTCACGGCACTATCAAAGCACGGCGATATAGCACAAGGGCGACACAGCGTGCCAATGACACTATCAGCTCACCATAGTGACACGCGTGGCAGTGGCGTGGGCTAATATATACCAATGAAGAAGCTGTTTGCATAAAAATTATAAATGAATATTAAAAATGACTAAACTAAGCAATTTATTTATTTCGATTCGAAAATAGATACACTGACACGAAAGAAAGATATAAAAACTTCTTTTTATTATTTTCTATAAACTATAACTTAATACAGCGATGTTTTCAGAAAAGTCGTTAATTACTTTATCGTAAAAATACATACACTTATTTTATAAATATTTGTTTCAACTCATCGTTAAAAATTCATGTAACAAAGGTATATTTTATATTTAATAATCCTTACAAACGATAAAACCATTTACCACAAGAATATATGTACCAAAGGAAAACAAATAATTACGTTCAATATTTTCACCTGAAAATTGTGGTACGCTAGTAAAGTAAACGTAACTTAATTAGTTCAACATTTTATAAGTAAATGTATCATTTATTACATTTCCTTAAACAATATGCTGCCATCGTATTTAATACTCTCTATTGGCATGAATTTTCCTGACGAATTGAAAAAATATATATGGCTCTCTCAGTAACTATAAATGTTGGCAAACAACTACCAAAACGTCTGTCAGTACTCGTATGCGGATATCTAAACTCTGACGTATTTAATTTGTACGGAATAAAAGGTGGTTCCCCATTAACAAATGTGACGCCTACGCCAATGCAGAAAAAATTTTTGAATGGAACGATGACACGCGTGTCACGCTGGTGCTGGCGCAGTGTCATTCGCACGCGTGCTACGCTGGTGACTAGAACGTGCTGCCACTGCGTGCCGGCATTTTAGCTAACAAATACGGACGCAGATGACTACGGATCTGCTGACAATCCTCGGAAGTGTTGCTACAGTGCCGGTATGGTATCGTCACCATCTTATCTCGTGTTGTCTGGGTTGACGTCTGATTAAAACGCAGTGAATGAATATATTTTTAGTGGACACTTATGATATGTGCTGTTCTTATTATATGCGTAAAAGTTATTCGGGCAGTCAATATTTATAATATTATAATCCCTATTACGCTTTGTTATACAAAGTTAACATTCGGAATAATAAGTTCCAAGTGTTACTGTCTAACGTGATTTGCCCTATGTTATGATTAAAGTTTATTTGAAATGGTACGAGGACCAGAAAATTTCCTACTAACGGTCATTCCATGGTGAACGCATTAGAGTACATTTTCCTGTGAGAAAATTGAAAAAGAACACTTCGAAGATATTCTACCATCGAGACCATAGCGATGAATGACACGACAGGATTGTTCCACTACAGAGATATCCGTTATCTATACCGTATGCTAAAAACTATACGTGTACCTTATAACGTGAAAAATATACCTCACTCGTAATTTATGCGTAGATGTATATAATTTCTTCATTGTTCTAAAGTTTATCCTAGAATCAGCACATCAAAAGTGTCCCGTATCTTTTTAACATCTTGTAGAATATCTACAATAGTATTTAGAAGCGATTTGTGTATACCAAGCATATCCTACGTAATATGCTAAGTGAGACTACATGCAGGTTCTTCTAGCGGTGCAGAACAAGGTAAATAACATTTTAATATTCTTGCGAAAGTGAAAAGAAAAAATATATATACAACAAATATGCATATGTATCTATATAAATATACATACATACCCAGACAGCCAGCGATTGGCACACCAGTGACACCGGGTGGAACGAAGCACTATGCTAGCACGGTGCTGCCACTTAGTTCTCGTAACGGCACAGGGCTAGCACTGGGACGACACGTGTGTCACGGCACTATCAAAGCACCGCGAATAGCACAGGAGTGACACGGCAGTGCCAATGACACTATCAGCTCACCATAGTGACACGCGTGGCAGTGGCGTAGGCTGATATTTACTAATGGAGAAGCTGTTAAAAATTATAAACGAATATTAAAAATGACTAAACTAAGCAGTTTATTTATTTCAATTCGAAAATAGATACACTGACACGAAAAAAAGGTATAAATGATGAAATATGGCTCTCTCAGTAACTATCAAAAGAACTACCAGTACTCGTATGTGGACATCTGAACTCTGACGGATTTAATTCGTATGGAAAAACAGGTACTCCATTAACAAATGTAATGCCTATGCCAATGCAGAAAAAATTTTTGAATGGAACAATGACACGCATGTCAGGCTGGTGCTGGCGCAGTGCCATTCGCACGCGTGTCACGCTGGTGACCAGAACGTGCTGGTACCGCGTGCCGGCATTTTAGCTAACGAATGCGGTCACAGATGGCTACGGATCTGCTGATACCCCCAGAAGTGTCGCTACAGTGCCGGGACGGTCGACACCATCTTATCGCGTGTTGCCTGGGTACATATACACATTAACATACACGCGCGTACATGTGACGCACCCGATATCTAGGAAAATAGCAAACATAGGACGCATAAAATATCTACAGAGCTAAGAAAAAAACAAGTTGGAAGTAATAAACATACTATAAAATTATTTTTGTAGAATATATTTAAAATGCATACCGGAGTAATCTGGTTATGTAATCTGGCCAATTGTCCGGAAACATCACAAGGAAGAAGCCAACTGCTATAAAAACCATTCCTGCCAATTTCATGCCCATGAAATGGGCTCCGTATAAAAGGACATCCAGTGCTGTAACACCGTGATATTTCACACTTATTTAGTAATAATAATTATAAATTAAGTTAATTTATTTCATTTTTACCGTACCAGCGGATACAGGTACAGCGGTGATCAATCCTAGTGTAATGAATAGGTCGTACGTCAACGCAATACTGAAGTTACCAAGCATGTTTGCAACTACCAAATAATAATAAAATGTAACTGTAAAGATCAATCTCCATATTCTGTTCGTATCCAGAGCACCTCAAAAATATGAAATATACCAATTCTTCGTATTAAAACAAATAACTATAGTACAATATCAGTATATCTCGAAGAAGTAACCGGAAGATAAAATCTGTTCACGACTATCTACCCTGGTAAAAAAAAAAAGGTTCGTAATAGTAATGGAGAAATCTCGATACGTGAATTTGATCTTCAAACAGAATTTTACGTAACGGAGTATAGAGTACAAGATGTCAAGCTCACTGGTATGTATTACAGTATACAGTTTTCAGCGTAGACGGTTAAGAAATTAAAATATATTTAATGTTAAAAAATGCATATTTTCAGTTTCATTTCAAGAACAAGTTGCTACTAGTGTATAATAAAATGTTTGTGATAGAAGTACTTTTAGTCTATACGTATCTTGCGTTCCTATTAATAAAAAAAAGATTATTAAAATATATTATACAAATACTCCTTAGTTTACGGCCAACTCCCGTTTCGACGACTATGCCAAGTGAATTGGTCAGTAAGCCTGGAAGCTTGCGCCGGGAATATAAGATCGTTGAAAAATGATAAAATGATAAAAATGACGCAACGAACTTCAAATTCATTCATAAAAAGACACGTATATGTACATATTATCATTTGTTTATTTATATATCCGAAATTGTAGAGGAAGTCCAGATAAGGAAGATGACGATGATGAAATACAATAGAAGTTGTACCTTCAAGAGTGGAGGTCCTAGATGTAACAGTCGAAATAGTAGAATACACTCGTAAGTGTGATATGCTTCATAAGCTTCTTTTTTTCTTGATAAATTCATCTGTAATACTTTAAAAGTTTACTTATTCCACGTTCAACTTTATTAAAATGTAGTCAGTAGTTGGATCCATAGCTTCAGGTTTGAATATAACCGCATTAATTTTTGATAACCCGTGTATCGTGAATTTCTTTCTCACTTCTTCAGTTCTTTCCTCATCCCCCTTTTTCCAAATGCTGCATCACTTCTAACTCTGTTAAATCCTTATTTGTTAGCTCTCCATCGACATAATCCACTAATCCAGCATAGTCTTCCATTTCAACATCTAAATTAAGCGCATTGACAAGGCCGGAAATTGCTTAAATTACATTTGTTTATTCAAGATTCGTTCGCGAAACTTTTTATGCATTTTTTCCATATACTTTGCATACACTGATCTGTCATTTCATCCCAAGCTGATTTAATGTTTTTAATGCAATCCAAAATACTGCGCAATTTCCAAAAATCACGGAGAACGTTCTGTATAGCGAGCTATAGCGTCCTAACCCATTGACTGTAGAAGAATAGTTGTGTTTTCAGGAAGATTTGTAAGATGCCGCGGATGGCCTGGAGCATTATCAAGAAGGAGAATAATTTTTAAAAGGAACTCTCATTTCCAAAGATGAAGGTTACATCATCCATGCCATTTTATTTGCGCGATAATAAGCCGGCAGATTGTTTTTACTACTAATGTTCTTTAATACACTTAAACGCAGCGATATTCCCTTCCAACAACAACGTGATCCTGTTTTTTAAAGCCCTTAAAACCGGTCATTGCCTTAACCTTTATGTGCATATAGGACCTCTCTGACATTTTTTCCACCAAAGCTCGGTTTCATATCATCAATATCCGTTCCAGGCAGTAGCTGCTCTTTTTAATTATTCCATCCAATTTGTCAATAAATTTTTCTGCTGCTTTTATATACGCGTTTGCTGCCTCACCGCTGATTCTCCAATTATGCAAGTTCAATCTCCACCTAAATCGCTGAAACCATCCATGGCTTGCTGTAAATGATTCTGTCAATTTTTCACCTTCACGTGCTTTCTCAAGTCTCAAAGATATGTATACTGCGTGCTCTGCATGAATTATTAAAAGGCTTATCAACACATTACTTTACATCTGGCTGTCGATAATTTCGCCTCTTTCACTCTAATTTTATCATTTAGAATCATTAAAATTGTCGAATATGCCAATTTCAACTCACATGCTATTTCTTTAACCAGCTTCGTCTTACCAGCTTCGTAGTCTTGTGTGATTTTTGTTCTCATTACAAGGTTTATAGATTTCCTTCGTTTCTTAACAATTTCTCCGGATGATACGATACTTTTTCCTTTCGTCAACATCTGTACTATTCTGGGATTACAAATATGTGAAAAAAAATCAAAAAGAAACGAGGTTACGCAATAACTGTTTGTCAGAATGAAATTGACTGAAAAAGTACATGAATAATGTAAGAATTTTTGTAGATCAATGACTGTGTGTTTCGTGACTGCATCATCACAAGATCAGGTGGTGTTTATTTTTCATTGTGTCATTGACCGACACTCAAGCTAAGTTTCCAATACTTACTGTAACACCATTTATATAATAGACTATCTTTAATAGCGATCATATTGCGACGCTACCCACACTTCAAATTAAAGTCAAGAGATATCGCTGGTGTTCTGTAGTGACAAATTTGAGTAACGATGAGTTGTGATACTGTTCTCTACTGGCCATTCATTTACTAACGATGTGCAAGTACAGTGGTATTGTTAATTTACTATTTATTGACATATTGTCTTTTGGTAGAAAAATGGATGTGGAGATGGAAACATTGGTGAAAATTCGTGGATTTTTTTTAAACAAAACATTTGTCTGTCGACACCCCCACCCTTCGGAAAAGAACATTAGGGTACGAAGAGAACGGCAGGGCAAATTAAATAGAATTTCGCAATGAAAACTGGTGATGGGACAATTTGAGTTATCATCTCAGTCGAAGATTTCTCAGTTGATTTTGAGGAATAGTAATAAATTATTCCAGTGATCCGATATCTTCCGGATATTTATTCCTATCGCGACAACCTTTAACAATATACGGAGAATATGTCGAAGTTTAAACACTTACATAATAACTGTCAACTGAATTCCTCTATAAATATTATTGATCTCCCTCTTTAGTTTATAAGATATTCACAAAGAAAGCTTAATTAAAATTAGAAAGAATGCTGCCTATAGCGGCTAGCTAGCCTACGAGAGAGCAAGCATCAATATTAGTTTACCGGTTATATTACGGCTTATCTCATGTTTGTAACAACGTTTAGATTCGGATGGAAAGGACCCTATTCAAAAACCATATGTTTTCGCCCCCAATCGATTTTGTTTAAACTTTGCATATTTGTAGATCTATATGTGTCTCATCAATTGCCAGAGTCTCTATCTGTCGGGCCTTTTAATAAGGGAGGGGGAGGGGGTCAAAGTACGCATTTGGCGAAAGCTTTCGGAGGCTATAACTTTTGATTAAAAAAAGATATCGACTTGAATTTTGCGTCAAAAAGTCACAAAAAAATTAAGCTTTCGAATGCTATATAATTTTTTCTTTTTTCGGAATTTTTAAGTCACTTTTTATGCTTTTTTCTAGTTTTCGGGTTAGTGAAAAATTGCGAAAAATTGCTATTCCCAAAATAGGTATCCCTAGATTTCAACAAAAAACTCAGTATAGGAAGCTCATTTTATGCTCTTTAAGTGGTATAAATCTTACCCTGGGGAAACTTTTTGTTTAAAAGTTATAACATAATATTCGTGTCGATGCGTAAGCTGTGGACGCGAAATTCGAGCAAAACAAATGCTTTTCTTAACATATTGTGAATTATTATTAAAATTATTATCATCGGAGATTGAGATTATTATTGTACTAGGAAGAATTCGTTTTTAAAAATACTTTTTAATTTAATGTTACTTACATTTTTTAAATAATATTACACGGGACAAAATTAAAAGACAAACTTCGGCAATTTCTCGTCGCATAAATAATATTAATGAAGATGATGATGCAATAATCACCATATGGGATGGTACTTATGTTTATTTGCATAAAAGTACGAATTATCGCTTCCAAAGAGTGATGTATAGTGGTAAAAAAAAAAAGAACTTTTTAAAACCGATGCTGGCAGTAACTACGAATGGTTATATATTGGATGTTTTTGGTCCAAATAAATTGTGGGCAGCAACAGTATCTGATGCAGATCTCTTTAGATTTATTATGAATACCGATTGGTTTAAGAACTTTTTCAAACCTGGTGATATCTTCATTCTTGACAGAGGCTTTTCCTACGTAAAATATGAAATACTACAAAACAATTACAAAGTCGTCATTCCTGCCCTGCTAAAAAAAGGAGTTAAACAACTATCAACCTCTGAAGCAAACGAAAGTCGAGTATGCACCAAACAAAGATGGGTAGTAGAAAGTGTAAATAGCTCACTTAAAAGATTTAAATATTTCAAAACAGCTATAGCTTCAGAATGTGTCACAAAATTGTTTGAAGGTTTTAAAATTGCAAGTGCTCTTCACAACGCATACTTTAAACGTATATATAGTGATAATGATGATCCAGAAGTGGCTTCAATTTTATTAAAAGACCTAAATAAACCAAATATAATGCAGCAAATTGTAGAATGCGAAGGTCTGGTAAAAAAAAGAAAAAACTTTGAAAACATGACATTAGAACATTATGAAAACTTCTCAGCCTGGACATTAAAGTGCTTAAAATCGTTCACGGGATCAATTTTCTATCAGCAAGGAAAGCTATCTTCCAGACTTCAGCAAATATGGATTGGATATTCAGACACCATTGTTCATAAAAGCTAAATTGCAATCACGACACTGTGATCAGAAGCTTTATTCGATATTCACTTTAATTGATATCGCACAGCCCACAATTACGTCTGTCAGAAGTTATTACTGCCAGTGTAGAAACGGAGCGAGGACTGTTGGTTGCTGTGCTCATGTGTTAGCAATAATATGGTACCTGGGATTTGGACGATACAGTGATCTATCAGCACCAGCTAATTTTTTAAACATACATTTTCCTCATATAAGACCAACATCGGAAGATACAGAAGATGAAGATGAATAACATACAAAAGAAAAAGGACATCTAGAAAAGGAGGAATAATGTAAGTAACATTAAATTAAAAAGTATTTTTAAAAACGAATTCTTCCTAGTACAATAATAATCTCAATCTCCGATGATAATAATTTTAATAATAATTCACAATATGTTAAGAAAAGCATTTGTTTTGCTCGAATTTCGCGTCCACAGCTTACGCATCGACACGAATATTATGTTATAACTTTTAAACAAAAAGTTTCCCCAGGGTAAGATTTATACCACTTAAAGAGCATAAAATGAGCTTCCTATACTGAGTTTTTTGTTGAAATCTAGGGATACCTATTTTGGGAATAGCAATTTTTCGCAATTTTTCACTAACCCGAAAACTAGAAAAAAGCATAAAAAGTGACTTAAAAATTCCGAAAAAAGAAAAAATTATATAGCATTCGAAAGCTTAATTTTTTTGTGACTTTTTGACGCAAAATTCAAGTCGATATCTTTTTTTAATCAAAAGTTATAGCCTCCGAAAGCTTTCGCCAAATGCGTACTTTGACCCCCTCCCCCTCCCTTATTAAAAGGCCCGACAGATAGAGACTCTGGCAATTGATGAGACACATATAGATCTACAAATATGCAAAGTTTAAACAAAATCGATTGGGGGCGAAAACATATGGTTTTTGAATAGGGTCCTTTCATACACAAATGCATTACTATATAGCATAGCCGGCCGATTATGAAGAATTTGCTCTATGTGGTAGCGACCTCCTATTTTTTGTGAATATCTCGAAAATTAAGAAAGGTAGTCGCTTACGGTTCCAAAGGCTATTTCTGTATTCTCAATAATAGTAGTGTGTGTCATGAACACGGCATATCCTAGGAGTCGATCCAATAAGATTCCCAAAACGGCCACGCAAAAGGATGCAGACGATACTGGAAGGGAGATACGCTGATTGGTAATTTGCATCGTTCCAGGGAATACAAACAATGTCCACCCTCTGTATAGTGAAGAGAGTGTAGTCGCAAGAACGAAATCGAAACGAGCGATATCGAAATCGCAGAGCTCTCTTAGAAGAAACGGGAATCATTTATGAAATAACTGGGAACTGTACTTAAACTTGTAACAACGAACTTAACGAAACTGTCAGTCGAGAGTGGACGACACTGAACACCTCCGTAATCACAAACAAGCTGTAACTCCGTGCCTCACACCACGAAAGGGAATTCGGTCGCTCACATTCCGCGCAGCGGGACGCCACACGTCAGTCATTCTCGTGTAGGAATGTTACGATTATAGTATGTACACGTGAGTTTAATTGATTCTGGCACGACATGTGACACTAATGTATGCTCGAGTCGGTGGCCCAATAAGCAAGGTACAGGCCTAAGGTAGAACACTAATCTATCGACATTGATCTATGTAAAGTGTTTCAATATAAAAAATCTTGTTCATGAGATCTATAAATGAATATGATGATACAATTATGCGTGAGTGAATATCAATTAGATAGACTAAATTTTTATGTTTCGATAATCGAACAGTTGCACTTTTCGATATAATAAGAGATATACAGGATAAATCCGCAGAGATGGACCTGCACGAGGTCCGAGCACCGATGGACGAACACATCGTGAAAACAGCTCAGAAACAGTCTTTGAAGAGAATTTAGTTGGCACGATGATGTCTACAGCATCGCAAAGAAGCTAAGACAAAGAAAGAAACAGTCGAACGAGACCTTCAACAAGTACATTTACCGGATGTGTGAGATCGTCGGTCGAATGAACAAGAGTTTGATTATCAAGTACATAATCGACATTATGAGAACTACGAGAGTTTGCGCATTCCTAAGCTGTAAATATAGCTACTAGCTCTTTGTTTTCATTCAAATATATTTCTTATTACAATTATCCTTTTCATTTTTATTTAGTTCATTTAGCTCGTTTATATTGACATATTATGTTAATAATACGTGCAAAATGAAATTTTTTTTATACACTTTTGTTGTAAAAATAATTTTACAGTTTAAAAATAAGGTGGATAATGAAAATAACGGTATACATAACTTTGGAAGCGCATTATAGAAATTAGGTGAATGTCTTGTACTCAATGTTAATAGAAGATTAAGGTTCCTCATTGTAATACAAATACTCGATCTCAGGTGTGCCATTAGTCATAAAAGCATGAACTAGCTAGAACTTTCTAGCTAAAAATTCCAAACTTTGATACAATTAGTATTTACCACCTATACCTTTTTTCTCAATAGTTAGTTCTTATGGTGTACTTTTTAAATATTTTAACAAATTCGAAGATAATATTGTATATTTACACTCTTTATGGTTTTTTCTTCAGATTTTCATTTGAAAACCGTTCATACTGTGATGCACTGTCATACATACAGATATGTTAATTAATCTTAATCAAGTATGCCACTATCACTCATTAGTCATTATGCTTTCATTTTTTTACTCATGCTGGACTCCTCACCTTTCGACTCTTTTGTCAACCCATTTCACTTAAACCCTTAAACTTTTACCTTTTCAAGGCTGCTAAAACACACATTCGATTAAGAATGAAAACATTTTTTTATGGGAATATAATTATTTCGTTATTTAAAATGTTTCTATTGAAATTTTTGTTGAAGAGTTTCTTTCAGATATGTGTCATAATCAATGAAAAAAAGAGCACTACACAGGTGAACTACTAGAAAAATATAATATAATATATTTAATGTACTTTGCTTTGCTTAAGGCTTTAATGGTCCGAGTTTATCGAATTGCGTAAGCTTTCCGGGTTTAAACTGTGTCCTGAAAGAATTAATTCGCTACGTTTCGCTAACATTGCAGTTAGCTTCATCGGGGGTCTGTAAACGAGCAGATGCTGAAGTATCTCAGCACCTATTCGCCTTTGCATGGATACCCTGCTAATTGTCACGTCAGACCGTCGGCTGGTCACTGATCAAAGCGTTGTTCCGGATGATTATAGTTTTTTGTTTGATCGGCCGAGCAGTTATCTCAAGGTAAAGAACAGCGTTAGATACCTCGGCCTCCACCTCGACAGAAAAATGGAAAAATCATATAAAAACAAAAAGAAAGCAACTGGACTTAAAAATGAAAAGCATATACTGGATCCTGGTACACGAATTCCCACTTCACATTATGTATAATAATATAATATATAAATATATGTATGTATAATATATAATAAAGGCATTATTGTCCCAATATGGACAAAGAAAATAGTATAATATTCAGTGCAAAAAGGCGCAAAGATTCCAAAACAGAACTATGGCTGTTGTCCTGTGGTATGTCACTAGAGATGCTCTTCATAAAGCTTCTTTTTTGGGAATGAAAAATGTCAATAAATAAATAAAAAATTGCAGTAATATAGAAAAATTGATAGTAATATTATAAAAACCGTATCAAAAACCACACCAACGAACTGGCTAGGGAATTGGATAAATTCTGAAAGATTATTGATAATTCTGAAAAGGGCCGAGTGATCTACAGATGTAACGCAAATAACCCAGACAACGTACGGCAAGATGGTGTCGACACCATACTGGCACTGCATTGCCACTTCCGAGAAGTGTCGGCAGATCCATAGCCATCTGCGACCAGATTCGCTGCTAAGCGTTGACCATCAGCACGCGATATCCACGTTCATCCAATTTGTTGGTTGACTCTATAAAGCCATGTATAAATATAACATAATATTAAAAAGAAGAAATCCTTCTGTAAAGTTAGTTGTCGAGCGTGTGTGTAGTAAATGTTGAGTCACTTATCGTACTTAGTTAGTGTATAATATTTCGCGGAGTATTCTGTGATGTTAGTATTCCGCAGCCCTTATCTCTTTGCTAGCTACCGGTGAGAATATGGAGTCTTTCGAGGTTTCGGGTGTGTTCATTTTCCGCCAAATTAGCTTGATTCCATTACGGAGCTACACTGTGTTGTAGCTGGCGCTCACATTAACACCTTGAATTTTTTCTACAAACCCCGCAACCTCGAAGTACTCTTCGGTCGTCTCTTCTGAGCTGTTCGTTTTAGCTGCCCGTCTGTTACGTCGAACCGTGGTTGCACAGCACCGAACTCAATCGTAGTTTAGAGGAACAAACTCAGTTTTAAGTTTATGGTTAGCGTTGGTTGTGATGCGAGTGAAAGAAAGAGGGGAGAGGGGAGGGAGAGAGGGAGAGGGAGAGAGGGAGAGAGGGAGAGGGAGAGAGGGAGAGAGGGAGAGGGAGAGAGGGAGAGGGAGAGGGAGAGAGAGAGATTGGGGATGAAGATATCTGAAGACAGACAAGAAAATAGAGTAGATTGAGAAGCCGAGTGAAAAATAACGTAAAAAAAGATAGTGAGAAGACTTCCACTCCCTCATATGTAAGTAAATATATCATTCACTAAATTTCCTTAAACAATATAGTGCTATCGTATTTAGTATAAGCTTTAACAAAATTTATAAATGAAACGTACGACACGCCGTACCACGATGAAACTACGGTAGCACCATTACCACGCGTGCTGCCCCAGTACTCTCCGACACACCGTCTGCATTACGTGTCAACACACTGTGCTGTCTGGGTTATTGCGTTTGATTTCCATTACTCTTAATTGAAAGAATTAAATCGTTTCACTCAGTCTAAAGCACTTCTATTTCATTACATGACCAGCAGATACTTTTAGTATTATTATTATTGACAAGCAATATTCTTCTGTAAACACTTTAAACACTAGTTTCGACGTCCCACTTTCGTTTCATTCTACAATCTCTGAATACTTGATGTTACAACACCTATGAAACTGAAAGCCATAAACGAGAAAATACGTATTCAACACAATATTGTAATGTATAAATCAAAATGCTAGTGGCGTGCAGTTCATGGAAACTATGGGAGCGCCGCTTCCCTTGTATTTTCAAAAATATAAATAAAAAATATATATTGTACGATTATTTTGTCAGAATATTTATGTTGTATAGAATCTTATTTCTAAGAAACTATGTATTTTGTATAGAATCAAAATAATTACATTGTTTATTTTATCAACAAATTTTTAGTATTTGTTTATTTTTGTCAACAAATCTTTAGTATTTGTTCATCATTTTTATGGAAACACAATTTCCCTATCAGCAAATGTCACCGTACGCCACTGAAAAATTCATACATTTATCCGTTCAAATGTAAAGTTTTTCTAAACGAATATTCAATAAAAGGTGTCAACACTCGACAGTACAAATTAACAAAATTTTTTCAAATTAACAAAATTTTTCGCCGTTGAAAAATACTAACTTTATCAATTTACTCAATTACCTAGATAATATACAGGGTCATCCGTAATTGGTGTTGCAACCGAAAGGGAGGGGGGGGGGGGGGGTGATTCGAGACGAAAAAATAAGTCGAAAATATAGAATAACAATTTTTCATTTGAGGCTTTATTTTGGAGAAAATCGATTTTGAATTTTCGCCGAGTGTGGGTGCACTTGATCACTTCTCGATATAGCAAATCTCACTGTAGACCATTGCCTCCATTGACGTTGTTAAGACCCATTAAATTTTATTTGTTGAAATATAGTCTAAAACAAAAGGAGGTTCAGCCAGGTTCGCTAATTTCATAAAACGGCAACGGTCGATCCGTCCTTTGCTTTATCGAATATAGCCACATTTGACCAGCAGCTGTCCGTAGCAGGAATAATATCCAAAACGTCATTACTTTCAAAGTCGAGTTAATTATTACTTACTACACATACCTACTAAAGCTCTTCGTCATTTACTTTGAATCTTTTGTGTCGTTATCGCATTGATCAAGTCGAGGCGCTTTTTGGATTTATTGCTATTTTATTGCTTGTTACGGTCAAGATTAGGACACACGGAATTCACGGGTGTGTCACCCGAGGGTAAGACTCAGTACTTGCGGGTGACTGATGGTTTGGAGCGGTTACTTTAGCAGAATTTCCCTTACCCAATAACCTTCAATAGCCGCTCCACTCACCAAATTTCGTAGAATGTTCAATGATGAATCTGCATATCCTAGCTAAAGAACACACCCACCGGCGAACCTTTATAAGATCTCGTCATCCATAGGAAAGTTAGTTAAAAAATACGAAACATCATAAGACATATCTACCAAAATTTTGTCGAAAGTCTCGTTACTTACTGCACTCCCCCAACAGTTACCGAAATATAACTTATAAAAAATACGAATCGTTGAGGATCATACTTTTATCAAAGTTAATTCTTCAATCACACCAACGTTAAACGTCGGGAAATAACCGAAGTTATGTTGATAAGCACTTCCAATATCACGGAAATGTTTTCCTAGCTGTGAGAGATTTTTTAAACTAACATTACCAAAGTTGGATTGATCGTGCTAGAACAATAGTTTGGCCACCACAACATTTCCTGAGCTTAACTCCGCTTAACTTTTATTTATGGAGTCGTATTAAATCAATTGTTTATTCCGAAGAAATCACAAGCTGTGAGCAATCGAAAGAAAAGATTATTCTAACCTTTCATACATTAAAACAACCGAATACCTTAGAAAGAGTTCATAGAAATTTAATTGGAAGAGCAGAATTGTTTTCGGTAGGATGAACAACATTTTCAGCAATTTCTGTAAGAATAAACTTTATTTCAAACATTCTATTTCATTATCTGTTCGTAGTTTACGTGTCCTATCGAGACAACGATTTACAGTGAGATCCGTTCTAATGAGACGTAATCAAGTGCACCCATACCCAGCGAAAATTCTAAGTCGATTCTCTCGAAAACAAAGCCTCGGATGAAAAATTGTTATTCTACATTTTCGACTTTTTTCATCTAGAATCACCCCTTTTTCGGTTGTACCACTAGTTACCGAACACCCTGTATATTATAACTGTGGCAAGCAAAAGATCCACAATTCCAATTAAATCAACGTGGCTGTTTCAACGAAGTATTTTTGTGGGATGATATCTAGTTGGCAGGCTATGATGCAAGTTATCAAATGACAGCATGCAATGAACGATTTGCGATATTCAAAAAGGTCAGTTTCAAAAGGAAAGATAATAGTATTCGGATTTAGAAATAGCTTGTCAGTGCTTAAGGCACAAAGTCGATCGTGAATGTTCATGTGGGGACACGTACATTGCTTTACATACTGTTTATTACAAAGTTACACAAAATCTTTTCAACGTTGAAACAGTAACAAGTCGTGGTGTAAAAACTGAATTTAAAAGGAGCACGTTATTAATGAAGACCAATGGGAACGTGGCAACAATTAGAAAACAAATTGTTAATTGAATGTATCAAATGGACATTGAAGTGTTAATATAAATGAAGCAAATATTGCAGGGAGTAGAAAGAAAACCGTTCGAACTGTGGCATACCCGTCTGGGACACACACAAACATCGTCGTACCCAATCATGCTGCCACAGTATATTCTAATGAAGAAATGGTAGATATGCATTTTATGTATGGTCGTGCTAATGGAAGTGCTTAGTTGCACGATGTCTTTACATTGAAAGATTCCTAATCTAAGAGTTCCCTCTCGGAAGCAACTGAGTTAATCATAATGCAAGCAAGTAAAAATGTTAATATCTTACAAACGATTGACCTTTCGACCTATATTTACTAAGGCCCTTTTACTCAATATAGTGTGTTTTATGTACCATATAAATGTTGTATGGTTTTTTCAAACACCCTGTATATGTAGGATTAGGATTGATCGAGGATGATGACATCTTTCCTTTTCTTTACATACATTTTAATATGAATCACATGGGTCCAACCCAAAATCTCGAAATGTGAAAATCCAGACGTTATTTTCTTACTTTATTAACCTTTTTAATGTTTACAAAAATGAATATTGAATATTCGAGAATATTTATAATTACATCCTATGTTTCCACACTAAGTCGCACGCAATAAGAAATCATTCGCATTTTGGAATATTTAACATAATTAACCTAATTAACACGAAAGATACATAATGGAAATATCAAAATAATATCATAGTTTTAAAATATGTAAAATGAAAGATTATGTGCATTACCACAGAGGTATTCCACGATAGTTTTATTTGGGCAATAGTTAATACTGGTCTTTATTCTGTTTTCTCGATTAACTGTTGCTTTTTCATAATATGATCGCTCTATGTTGCTTCTACGTTTGAGCATTGGTTGGCCACGAATTACGGATTCTCTTTGATTTTCTACTTCCTGTTATTCTTTTTGAAATTCTTCAATTATTGCATAAATGCCAACATGTGCTCATTCAATAACAGATTCCCATATTCTGTGCCAAGCCCGTACGATGTTTTGTGTACGAGGAATTCCCGATTCAATTAAATTGTATACCGATTACAATGTTGGTGGAAATAGTGGTGGATATCGTAGTACCATTACGCATACGACACCATGTACGTAATTATTTTCAAACCACTCTATTACATCACTAGCTTCCATGGGTAAATGTTGCTTTATTACATCAAAGGCTTCTGGAATCTCATCAGACGAAATGAATGCTAAAGCATCTAAATGACGAAGAGATAAACCAAATTCCCCATTGGTACCGTACCGAGATGCCAATCCAGTTGTTTGAATTTTTCTCCACACACATTGCTCGAAATAAAAAAACGAACTTTATTATTTGAGACGGAAAGAAAGAAAATTAGTTTTCGTGGCATTTATTGCTGCTAATTCTAGATCCATTAAAATGGTACGTAGTCTTAATTCAATGTCATTTTCGTCCGCGTAATCTATTAAATCTTTAAACATGCATTTATAGATTTCTTGACGTTTGCTAAACATTAATGCAGAGATTAAAATAAAAAACTCCTGAATTTTTATTCTCAACAATTTGTTACTCACTGTCACTATTCTTTAATCAGAGATAGTTCCCTTCGTAACGTTTTATGTAAAATATTAGGAATTTCCAGATCTTTAAGCGAGTGAGATTCTGGAGGTCATACTCCTTTTGTAGCATACCTGATTTTCTTTCGGAAAGCGTTTCTTGATGGTAAATAAGGTTGTATTTCTAGATTAACAATAGATAAGTTTGTTTGAATTATTGTGTGCGTGTTATTAGTGCGTGCGTGCGTGTCTAGAAACAAAGTGTGACGGCCTTCCGACACTCGCCACTTGAGGGACATCGACACTTACAGTTCCCCGAAAGTATACATTGCTTTCTCGGTTTCAATATATACAACTTCTGACCTGTCCCTAATATCCTCGCGTCTAAGGCAGGGACTGCTACATAGCTTTACTGATGAATCCACTAGCAGGCCTAGGGCGAAATATTCTTTCCTTCCTTCTCTCCTCTTTCATTCGCAGCAAAACCAAAGGAACGCGCTTCAAAAGTAATGTAAGAATCGAACCGTTCGATGAGTGAGTTGCGGCTAGCAACGAGGTACAGCGGAAGACCTTTTTTCCTCTTGCCTTTGTTTGATTTACAGCTTCTGCTGAAAACAGCAGTAGCTATCACTCAGCACAGCTATATATCACTCTTGCGGAGAGTGATTGTGGTTCACGAACTTTTGAAGATAATTTCTCCCATCACAATAACTCCAGAAATACTTTTATCACGTTTTCTTTCTTTCATCATTAAATATCCACGACCACTAATATTTCCACAACATTTTTGGGATAACAGAATTTCTTATATCTGTAGTTTGAATGCCACGAGTGTTTGCTTAAGATTATTCTATTCTAACGTTCTTCCGATAGTCACACACTTCTTACTTTTCTTTCATCTAATCCTATCTTTTCGACTTTTCTTCCACCGCCAATTAGGTGTTTTCCGTCAAGGTTTCTTCACTGCGCGACAGGAATTATCCTGCTTTCACTACGATGCATGCTTCATTTGGACTCAGTTTTTTCGATCACTTCACGAAAGATCACGTCTGCATCGTAAATCTAGTCGAATCGTAAACGAATCGACATGGCTATCAAACATGCGGGTCCTAAATCCCCTCAGTCCCTTTATTTTCACCTCCAGCTTATATTTCTACATCAATAGCGCATAACTATGATGAATATATTCACCTAATCAACAAAATTACCATTAATAAATAAAATATAATATTTTGTTAAAAAAACATTGACAAGTCCTTCCTTCCATTATTTTCCCATATGTATATGCAACATTTGTAATTATCTCAATAAAGAACTTGTTAAGTCGTAAAACATCAAGAAAAAGGTCGATGTCCACTAATGTCATAATAAGTAGACATCGACCGAGACCTTTCCTTTGCATCTTATTTTCGTGTTCTATTTTTTCGTGCAAATTCATTCATATTTGGCAACCAGCTGCCTATAACAGCAATAATATTCAGGAAGCCACCTATTCTTAATATCCATTTATTCGGTACACTTCGAGAAGAGTCATAGAGTACATACGAGCTACCAGCAATGTCTAAAGCGCGGTATTGCAAGCCAAATCAGGCTTAAAAACTCCACGTAACCCGGAAGAACGATGACGTAAGGAAGAATCAAACTCCACCACTTCCAAGGAAAGGAATAAACCATCAGTAACACAACCACAAATAACCTGGGGAGGAAATCCTTCACAAAAGTCAAAACATTCACTCGCACTCGCCACTAGAGGGACAGCACCGTTTACACTTTCCTGAAAGTACTCGATGACCCATCCTTTCCAATATATAGGAGTTCTGACCTGTCCCTAATATTCCAGCGTCTAAGGCAGGGCCTGCTAGGTAGCCTTACAAATGAGTCCACTAGCAGGCCCAGGACGAAACGTTCTTCCCCTCTCTTTTCCTTCCTTCTTTCTTCCTCCATCTTTACAGCAAACCGAAGCAACGCCGCTTCAAAATAAAAACCCATGGACTTGCACCAATAGTCTGCATACAAATCCAAAAAGACGAAAATTCCATTTACCCAGCTTATAAAATTACTTTTTTACCCGGACGCACAGTCCAATAAATAAAAGAAAAATATGAAATACTAGGAGAAGTATGATTCAGAAGAGCATTCAATTCTACCAAACGCACGGGCACACCTCCATTAACTGCAGCAAAAATCCAAACTGCATCAAATGTACAGGCAAGCACCTGGCAAAAGACTGTACAAAAACCCTAGACATCCCTGCCACTTGTTACAGCTGCAAAGGAGACTACCTAGCAAACTACAGCTAATGCCCCGCTCTTCTAGCCTATCTTGTCAAAAGAAAATCCAAAGGTCAACCTAAACCTAAAACCATTAAGCAACCCCCACTCCCACCCCTGCAAAATTAGACAGCTCACACAAATCAATTTTACAAACCCCGCTCTAACAGGATTCATTAAAACATACGCCCAAGCTACAACAAATACTTCCCTCCACTCTAACGATAACCAAGAACCATTAAACGAAATCTTCAGTATCATTACTAAAATTAAAACACTTTGCAATCTAAAACAAATGTTACAATCCTTCAAATTAAAACCCTCCTATAGAATTCAACCAGTTGTAAAAACAAAATTCCAGACCTCCAACTTTTTCTAGAAATTAACAAAATAAAAATAGCGCTAATAACCGAAACATGGCTCAAACCACACAACCACTTCAATATCTGCAACTATCAAATCCTCAGAAAGACAGAACCTCGTACAATGGTGGAGGCATTGCCACTGCAATACACAAATCCATCCAGATTAAACATGTTCCCCAACCATCCACAGACGAAATAGAAATCATACTAACAAAAATTGGCACCAAAATCCCACTAATTATTGGAGTCACATACCTCAACCCTATTCTCCAAACTAACCAAAAAAGACCTCAATCACTAACCATAACTACTGGATCATCCACAGCGACACATACTCCTACAAAACCCCTAGCCATAAAGAATCAAACATAAACATATTTATATCAACCATTAGAGCACACAGGGCTTCCTGTTATTCTTAAAATAACAAAGCCAACCCATCAATTTACCAATCACACATTAACCAAACCAACAAACTAGGACAAATTCAGACATATCTGCTCTCAATACAACATTAACCTTACTCTCTTGAACTCACGCCAAATAGATGCAGAAATTGAATAATTACAAAACATCACCTACAAAACCGAGGCCTATATAAAAACATTCATCCTGGACCACAAACTTATCAAACTAATCAAGGAAAGAAATTAGCATGGAAGAAAGTACCAGGAAATCGGCCACCCCCGCCACAAACTTAAAAAAACATCCTTACTTCACAAATCAGAAACCACATATCCCTACTAAAACAAACCTAATGGCAACAAAAATTAAAAAACCTAAACTCCAAAAACAACTCTACCTGACAGATATGCATGTTCCGCAAAACCAAAGCTACCACCATCCCAATCAGTCTTTTCTAATAAAGAAATGCCGTCCTAATAGCACTGACCCTTCTAAAAGTCCATTCCCCCACAACACACCTCACATCAACCTGGAATACAACAGCCCTCAACACTGTCTCCGAAATCTAACAATCAAACTCTAATGTAAACACTTCTCACATAGCCCTAACAGCTATCATGCAACACATAAAAAACTTGAAAAACAGCAAAGTCCTAGGCCCAGATACCATAACAGCAACCCAAATCAAGAACATATCCAAGAAAATAATAATTCAGCTATATTACATTTACAAACAATCCTATCTTCCTTTCATACTTCCCATCCGCTTGAAAGTACACCAAAATTGTACCAATTCCCAAACCCAGTAGAAGCAAAACCAACCCATCCTCCTACCGACCAATTAGCCCCCTAAATTAAGTGGCTATGGAGCTTGATCTCACCTATGGAGCTCAAGCCTGGGGCGCAGCACCAAACTTGTACATCCTTAATATCCAAAGAACCAAAAACAAATTTCTAAAAATAATCATCAATAAACCCAGAGATTAAAGCATTAAAAAACTCCACTCCCAAACCAACACCTTATTCCTTAAAACACATATTGACAACTTAACCGAAAACATCATACACAAACTTTATCAGAACTCCCTAATCAATGTGCCATAGTGAGATATGACATAAACAATATCCCCTTAAAAAACAAAACAAACCTCCCTAAACTATCATCTACCCAAATCGCATCTCTCTAGCTCCCTGCAAACAGGTGTTTTAAAACTTTTCCTGTCACAACTTATGATAAAGGCAAGCTAAATCCACTCATATGACACACACTATCATCACACATATGAACACATACGGATAATAAGGCACCTTTAACTGCCTTAGGAATTGTATAACACTACTAAATAGAAGTAAGGAAAAAAAGAAAAACGAATAATATTCTCTCGCATCTAATGCACGAATTTGCATTCTGCCAGCGACCTCCGCAGTGTTTGGACGTACTTACGACCCTCTTAACAGCGGGCAGCCCATCCTAATGCAGTGAAACTTAGTAGCCAATTGAAATGTTAAATATAAGTGCTAAAACCCAAGGTGTAGGTACATGTGCCAATAGTGCAACAAGAACTGATTATTTAAAGAAGGAGAAAAAAATGAGTGGAAATTATATAAAGAAAAAGAAAAAAAAAAAAACAATCACGGTGTAAAAATAAAAAAAAAATCATATAACCAAATCGCAACATCAATTATACATGGGGGCATCAGATATCTGCAACCATTAAAAGTGGAAATAAAAAACAAAGAAAAAAGTACAGAAGCAATAAACAAAACAGAAATGGAAAATAAAAAAAACAACCAAATACTTTCAATATTCACGGATCGAGATCTAAAACACACAGAAAAAGCTATCACAGAGAAACTAATTATATTTAGCACCAAGAAAACAAAGGCACATAGAAGACAACTATGTGTGAACTCCAATCTAACACCAAGAAAAGAAGCAATAAAAAAGTGAAAAGTGTAAAATAAAGAAGATGCAGACAACAAGAATACAAAACACAAGTCAATATATATAACTCTAAATGAGAACCATATGTAAAAGAGAGGAGCAACCAAAAAAAGCGACACTTAGCAGGAGATCTAAATACTACGATACTACAAATGACAACAGCGAAAGAGCTCTATACAGATGGGTAAATAGCGATGAAATGAAATGCAAAGTTACCTAGTGACCTATGCTTACAAAGTGACCTATGCTTAGCCAACACAAGACTCGACTTTATAAACCTAACAAAAAACCAACAGCCCCGTTCACATACCTACGGTAGCGATCACAGAGCAGCCATGATCCAAATCCAAATAAGAAACTTGAATAACTTAGAAATAAAAAAAAAGTGCACCAATCAAAACTATATCTCAACAAGACGAACTGGCAAAAGATAGAAAATTCCTCGTAGACAACAACACAAGCATCGCGAATAACGGAAACGACTAACAAACAACTACTATCGATAAACGAAAACATAATCGGAGCACTAAGCACGCAAGCCCCATAATATACTCTAGTGCGAACTACACCAACAAAATACATCACAGAAGAAATCACACGCTTATGCAAAATAAAGAACTGCATCATCGCATGAGATTAACAGCTTTACATACTTTAACAAATTACTGACAATAATGGTATTAAATACACACCTTAACGAAGTAAAAAAGCGAATCAAAATAGTATTCCACAATGCAGTGAGCTCCTATTGGAGAAACAAAATTAAGTATGTATCATTAAGAAACAACAAGAACAATGGTCCTTTCACAGCAATAAATGCGCTATTCAGAAAAAAAAGACACAATATCTATTGAATTACGCAAAATTACCCACTGGGGCACAGAACTAGTCAAAAAGTGAACATGAAATGTAAAACGCAACATACAAAAATACCCAACAATGAAATTAAACATACTGGGAATGCACTTTAAAGTGATGTATTTACAATACAGCGCACTTGGTGCAGAGTAATTATCAAATATCATCAAATTAAAGATAAATCAACTCAAAGAAGCAACAAATATGAACAATAAATACGCACACAAACACAGCAGACAACCCAGATGCAAAACAAACACCGCTATACTGTACTAAATATCCTACATTAAACTACAGATCATATTAAAGAAACTAAATAATAAGAAATCAACCAAATTTGATGAAATACCAAACATAGCAATAAAAAACCTTCCACAAAAAAATACACGAAGCACCGCGCTATACTGTTTAAGTATTACTGTTGTAAGTCTGCCTTAATAATACCTACTTCCCACAAGAATAGAAGATAGCGAAGGCAATTCTCATAAAAAAAAGAAAAAAGAGATAAATGGAAGTAACCCAGTCAACTACAGACCAATCAATCTGCTATCAAGCATCAGTAAAATTATCGAAATAGTGATAAACAATAGCCTAAAACCACCATGGCAATAAAAACAATATAATACCAGAACATGCGATCACCAAGTACGTTGATGATATCTGTTGGGCCAGAAATAAGGATGAATGACAGACAAAACGCATTGACAAAAACATTTGCAGAAGCAAATGGCCTTCAACAAGGAATGGTGTATTCTTCAATATTATTTAATATCTTCATAGGCGACCTACTCACAATGTTCAGACCAAACACAGACCATGATAAAAAAGCAATAGCATTCGCAGACGACAACATTACATAAAACACAAAAACCCAGCCACAATAAAAACCTACAAACACTATTCAACGAAACTCAAAACTACCCAAACACATGAAAAACAAAAATTAAATATTATTCCGTCCTTACATATCAAAAATATTCACAGCAAGTCAAAGCGTACACAAACAATCCAAACAAATAGTTAAATACATGGGTACACACACATTGATTTCAGTTGAAACTTAAACTAAAAAATATCATATTTTATGCAAAAGAGCTAGATACTATGCTACATACTTCTTATCTGGATCACTATACACCCTAGCCCCATATGGTTCTACATAAACACAGGCACAGCCGAGAAACAACAAATTCGAGAGAAAATACATAAGGGCTTGCCTACACGTGAACAAAAAGCTATATGAATACAAGCTCTTCATAATCAAACTAACCAGAAACCATTGGGCAACATCCCATCAATCACCGACAACAGCCTCATTTACGGTTCGATATACTCCAATCCATTATATTATAAACAAACAAAATAAATAGGACTCTCTTCCCACCTCAGCCATTTATATTTACATCCCAATAGCAAAAGAGTAACAGAACAGAAATAACCTTCCACTGATTTACCAATAAATACAATATAAAATGCAGTGTCACAAGCAAAATAATGTACGACAAGGACATAATGCAACATATAAAGACCTCCGATAGGTACACCCACTCCCTCTAGTCATGACAAAAAGACAACTACAGATCTAACACAAACAAATACCTGAGTGTGTATTCTGTGGTAAAAAGTACACTGCGTAAATACCAACCAACAAAAACAATAAAGTCAAACCCCAAACTTTATATATACACGAATGGAAGAAAAAATACAAAATTAAAAGAAAATAGTAGAAAATTAAACCAACCAAACTATAACATTATACGAATAAGAAAAGCGAAACAATAATTTAGAGAAAAAAACTCCGAGGAAACTTAACGCAAACTGAAACGTAAAGAGGCCAATATTGAGGTTCTTGAACATCCGCAATTGACAGAGATAAACTAAACACCAAGGAACCCTCTCAACCCAGAATAGATATCTCAACACATTTATAAAACCAAGAATCGCAATCGAGGTATACAGCTTTCATTATAAAATAAAGAATTTGAAAACAGTGGACCATCCCCAGACAACACAAGATAAGATGGTGGCGACACCATACCGGCACTGTAGCGACACTTCCGAGGAGTGTCAGCAGATCCGTAGTCATCTACGTCCGCATTCGTTAGCTAAAATGCCGGCACGCAGTGGCAGCACGTTCTAGTCACCAGCGTAGCACGCGTGCGAAAGACACTGCGCCAGCACCAGCGTGACACGCGTGTCATCGTTCCATTCAAAAATTTTTTCTGCATTGGCGTAGGCGTCACATTTGTTAATGGGGAACCACCTGTTATTCCGTACAAATTAAATACGTCAGAGTTTAGATATCCGCATACGAGTACTGACAGACGTTTTGGTAGTTCTTTGCCAACATTTATAGTTACTGAGAGAGCCATATATATTTTTTCAATTCGTCAGGAAAATTCATGCCAATAGAGAGTATTAAATACGATGGCAGCATATTGTTTAAGGAAATGTAATAAATGATACATTTACTTATAAAATGTTGAACTAATTAAGTTACGTTTACTTTACTAGCGTATCACAATTTTCAGGTGAAAATATTGAACGTAATTATTTGTTTTCCTTTGGTACATATATTCTTGTGGTAAATGGTTTTATCGTTTGTAAGGATTATTAAATATAAAATATACCTTTGTTAGATGAATTTTTAACGATGAGTTGAAAAAAATATTTATAAAATAAGTGTATGTATTTTTACGATAAAGTAATTAACGAGTTTTCTGAAAAAATCGCTGTATTAAGTTATAGTTTATAGAAAATAATACAAAGAAGTTTTTCTATCTTTCTTTCGTGTCAGTGTATCTATTTTCGAATAGAAATAAATAAATTGCTTAGTTTAGTCATTTTTAAT
Source organism: Xylocopa sonorina (assembly GCF_050948175.1). Taxonomy (NCBI): domain Eukaryota; kingdom Metazoa; phylum Arthropoda; class Insecta; order Hymenoptera; family Apidae; genus Xylocopa; species Xylocopa sonorina. The sequence goes on from NC_135205.1 coordinate 1,049,439, forward strand.
ATTCGTTTATAATTTTTATGCAAACAGCTTCTTCATTGGTATATATTAGCCTACGCCACTGGCACGCGTGTCACTATGGTGAGCTGATAGTGTCATTGGCACGCTGTGTCGCCCCTGTGCTATATCGCCGTGCCTTGATAGTGCCATGACACGCAGTGTCGCTCCAGTGCTAGCCCTGTGCTGTTACGAGAACTGAGAGGCAGCACCGTGCTAGCACAGTGCTTAGAGTTCCATCCGGTGCTATTGGCGCTACAATCGCTGGTTGTCTGGGTCTTCGATTGTTATTATGTTTATAATAATAAATGTAAGGCGGTCGTATGAACGCGCTTCGTGTTCTTTAAAGATTTCTATAGTTTAAAATTAATAATATAAAACATTTTTAACATAGAAAAAAATAATTCGAAACGATAGACTACAGCTCAGACAACCAGCGATTGTCGCGCCAATGACACCGGGTGGAACTCTAAGCACTGTGCTAGCACGGTGCTGCCTCTCAGTTCTTGTAACAGCACAGGGCTAGCACTGGAGCGACACTGCGTGTCACGGCACTATCAAAGCACGGCGATATAGCACAAGGGCGACACAGCGTGCCAATGACACTATCAGCTCACCATAGTGACACGCGTGGCAGTGGCGTGGGCTAATATATACCAATGAAGAAGCTGTTTGCATAAAAATTATAAATGAATATTAAAAATGACTAAACTAAGCAATTTATTTATTTCGATTCGAAAATAGATACACTGACACGAAAGAAAGATATAAAAACTTCTTTTTATTATTTTCTATAAACTATAACTTAATACAGCGATTTTTTCAGAAAAGTCGTTAATTACTTTATCGTAAAAATACATACACTTATTTTATAAATATTTTTTTCAACTCATCGTTAAAAATTCATGTAACAAAGGTATATTTTATATTTAATAATCCTTACAAACGATAAAACCATTTACCGCAAGAATATATGTACCAAAGGAAAACAAATAATTACGTTCAATATTTTCACCTGAAAATTGTGATACGCTAGTAAAGTAAACGTAACTTAATTAGTTCAACATTTTATAAGTAAATGTATCATTTATTACATTTCCTTAAACAATATGCTGCCATCGTATTTAATACTCTCTATTGGCATGAATTTTCCTGACGAATTGAAAAAATATATATGGCTCTCTCAGTAACTATAAATGTTGGCAAACAACTACCAAAACGTCTGTCAGTACTCGTATGTGGATATCTAAACTCTGACGTATTTAATTTGTACGGAATAACAGGTGGTTTCCCATTAACAAATGTGACGCCTACGCCAATGCAGAAAAAATTTTTGAATGGAACGATGACATGCGTGTCACGCTGGTGCTGGCGCAGTGTCATTCGCACGCGTGCTACGCTGGTGACTAGAACGTGCTGCCACTGCGTGCCGGCATTTTAGCTAACAAATACGGATGCAGATGACTACAGATCTGCTGACACTCCTTGGAAGTGTCGCTACAGTGCCGGTATGGTGTCGCCACCATCTTATCTTGTGTTGTCTGGGAGTGTATCAATTTAGATAACCGATGCGTAAAATACTATATTCAGCACAAACCAGGATCAATGCCCCCAAACAACTCCAGTAAAGAATACGGAAAATAAAAGAAAAAAACAACCGTATTGTATTAATTGTAAAAATTTCGATTATCTTACCTCAAAATGGAAGATGCCCAAAAATAATAGAACTGAAAAAAAAGGTTCATTGAAAAAAAAATAAGATAAGAATCGAAAACGAACAAACATTGCTGTCAATAAATAAATTCGCTAAACCTAAGTATAGGCGAGTTGCAGCAAATCGAAAGTACTATAAATAGGAATATCACAATAATCCATAAGATATAAAACCGTTACTATTCTCACTTCAGTTATCATTAATACTTCTATTGGATCTTTAAATATTCAGCTATCACGCATCACCTATTTCGTCGGACCAATCATCACTAAAATTAATATTATTCTAGATTTCAAATTTCCAGCTTAAGTCACCCAAGAAATTAAGAATGAAAAATATCAACATTATACAAATAAATGCAAGTTCTATCGTTACAAATGAAATGATTGTTTGAACGAACAGAATCCAGATATAATGTTACTATCAGAAACCAAGCTAAATCTAAATCATATATAGTTAAGTTTAAAAATGATAATATTTTTCTCATCGATAGTAGACTAAATGTAAAGGAGGGACTCGAATTAGTTCTAGAAAGTAAACCAGTATCTAGAAATATTACAAGACAGACTCAATGATGCAATCCAAATCCAGAACGCATCCTAGTTAACTACTTTATCAATTTCCACAAACTGAAAATTACATTCAAAACATTGAACGATAAAAAATCAATAAGTTTCGACGGTATTTCAAACATAGTAATGCAAAGCTAGTAGCACTAAATCAAAAAAAAAGAAAAACGGCTGGGATCCGGCTAGTTACAAACCCATTAGTTTACTTGCCGACATCGGTAAAATATTCGAAACTATTATAAACGACGCTATAAATCACATATATCCGACGCAAAATACAATACCAGTATCTCAATCCAGGTTCAAATACAAACAACGTTTCGAAACAGCCGACACTGCGATACAACAATACGCGATCTCTTGAAACTGTTCGGTTTGAACACAAATAGAAATAAGTCCGCAATTACATTCGCGCATGATCTCCTAATTTATTTTAAATACATTAAACCATCTATAATCAAAACCAAATTACAAACATCATTCCACAAAATAGAAAATTATCTGTTCGTTTGGAAACTAAAATTAAACGCAAACAAATACGAAACAATTTTATTCAGACCTAACATCTTGAAAAAATTTTCCATAAACTCAGACCCTAGTCACCCTAAACTTTAAAAAGATTTTTGTTACTGACAATAGCAATAATAATATAAAATCGGACGCAACCAAAGTCATTCGTTATCTAGAAGCACGCATAGACTTTAGATTAAATTTTGACCAACATGTAGAACAAATATAATATAATTAGATAAAACTCGGAAAGCCTTCGCTATTAACAAAAGATTCTTTTACTATAGAGATCTAGACATATCTATGAAGCTACAAATTCTTAATCTGATCTATACTCACCTACCCTTCAACCATATGTATTATTCGGCATAAAGGCAAGCTCGATGGGAAAACGAAAAAAGTTCGACTATAGACAGATTTCCACAGTCAGAGACTACAAGAAAATACGTCAGGAACCGAGGATTTACTATATGAAAAAGTCAAAATAATTCGTATAACTTTTTATCATAAAGTTAATAAGAAATCACTGGACTGACACAAGAAATGTCACAAACAATAGCTTAAGTAACGAAACACAGGCATGATACCAACCGGAGCATTCATATATGTATGTATTTAGATGAAAGCCGAAGACTTAATCCAAAATCAAAATATAATCGTAACAATTTACTCTTCCTTTATCACTATTGTAGAAATGCTGCAGATAAAACAATCCTATACAATAAAAATATCCCGAATGATCGCAACAATATGCGTTTCATGTAAAAATGATCAAGCTATAACAATCAAGCTATGGTACCAAGAACAAATATAGAAAAATATTGAAAAATATTTTGTAGTTTGCCTCACAAATAGCGCAACCTCGTTACATACAAATAGATAAACATAGCAATAAGAAAAATTAGGCATATAAAAACGCGTTCATTAGACTGATTATACTATCTTTAATCTACTTTAATTTATTTTTGTTTTATTATCCAGTTAGGTGTGTGTGCTTTTTTCTCTCTCTAAAGACTTTTAATTTTAGCCTTTATTAGTTAATCTATATGCATATTATATACCAAAATATATACTCTCTTCTTTCTCGCTTTCCCTACCAAAAGCAATCCGTACCTAATATGTGTACCATTTTAATGTCTTTCGTTCTCAATAATGTTTAGTTATAGACCAGAAATTCCGAAGTATGTATTATATTTCTTTATAATAGCACGATGGTCGAAGAAAACCCCTCGTTCTTAACAAATCTTGGTCCATCTTATGTAGCATGAGATTCATCTCCCTTTTCTCCAAACTTAAATGTACGAAAATGCCAGCTGCACTGTTCAATTTACAACAGTGTACAATTATGTATAGAAAAAAATATCGATAATCTTGAGAATTGAAAAAGTTATATTAAAATAGATATCGTCTTACGACACATTCAAATTCCGCATGAAACGATTTTCTATCAACGCAATTAACAAAGTATTAGATAGGTGGCCTTGTATCTATTGTATAAATGAATCACCTTCCATATCGTAATAAATACTATGCGATTTTAAGAACGCAGCCACCGTGAGAAAGCCTTAAGCAAATTATACGGTAAATACAATATAGATTTTACTGAAATTGTTTGTAGCTTATAAAATGATAGAAAACATAATTTTTTATAAGACGAAGAATTTGTATATTTATCCAATAGTATCTAATTTAGAGGTGAATTCTGGATGTAAAAGGATTAGCTATTAGAAATACTAACCTAGGTGCAGAATACTTGCCGAAAGTAATGCCGTCCATGGCAACCGTCCCCAATGTACACTTTCCGCTCCCGAAAAATAAAGGGCCAAACAAACTGGCCATAACAACGCCGCGTTGCACAAGCCAATAAGAGAAAAGAATAAAGACATTTGACCAAATGTCGTTTCGCCTATGACTTTTTTGAACAGCACCTGGTTTAACAATATATTAATTATTTTTAATAACTAATAATAATTTATATAAATTTTAGCATAATTTGCAAAGTATTGGTCTATTATTGGTAATTGATTTTTACCTTATATACTGCTGAACCAGCTGCTGCTGAAGTTGCCAATACAACACCTCCTAAAGTTGGACTTCCAGTTATGCCATCCATGTATGCTAAAAGTGCAATTCCTGTATTGCATAAAATCACTGCTACTATCTGCAATGTAACGCATCCGCCATTATTGTTGAGTAACGATTTTATCAATCTGGCTAAATCGATATTAATTAATACTGATCATACGATTGTTACTGTCGGATACGCTTATTGTAGATACGTTTGCAGATGTACTATATAGTGGAGACCACCTGTTAACGCGCTTTCGATCTTGTAAAACTGTCAAACAAACAATTATACCTTTAACAAAGCTTCTACGTTCATTATTGATCTTTTATGTTCGATCTACTTCGTTCCATGTTTCATTCTTAGTTTTTGAAATAAACGCGCGCACACGCACGCATCACGATTTAGGCAACAATAAGAACATGAAAATGATGAAAGAGCGAGAAAGCACTCTAGAAGAAAATATTAACAACATTATATAAAAAAGTTACAAAAAACGGAAAATTAGTCGATAGACCTCGAATAAAACATAAAATTTATAATATGACGCAACTTAAGAATCATCTTCAACACGAATAGAATAATATAAACGTTGAAATTACTAAAAAAAACTTGTTAAACCAATGGCAAAGTGGACTTAAAACCATTATAAAATTTAAGGGATGTGTTTAACGAAATATTAAAATTTATATTTTTTGGAAGGCTAGAATTCTGTATTTAATAAATCTCGTGATATCCCGTTCTTAGGTCGCCACCCTTACGGTTTATATATATATATATATTTTTTTTTTTTTTCCAGAATTCCACGCTTACACAGTGCCTTGATAACCACTAGATGGAGATACACGACCTTGAACACGCGAGTTCGTTATCTCAAGTGTGACAAGGACGGTTGCTCGCGGATCATCGACCATGGTGGCAGTTGATGTTATATGATAAACACGAATTGTTATCTTTGGCAGTCGATCCAAACACTGTCGGACAACGATGCCCTATAAGAAAAATGGTCTAGCTCGAGTTCATAGGTAGAACTACAGAAACTAGAGCCACGTGGAATATTAATACAATTTATACATTAATTTTACATGTACTAATATGATAAATGGTCGAATACTTTGTAATTTTTATCTTATGTTATGAAAAAGAAATTTTTATTTATTCAATTTTCAAGGAATAATTCCTGTTGTCATTCCAAGTAACTTTTCGTTTTGCCAAAATTTCTAATTCGTCTTTATTTTTCATGTCACTAACATATGAGAAATGAAATAATGTAAATTATTTTGTGATCTAGTTAACCAATTTTTAAATAGTGGATCAATTTTCTACTAAACAGGTGAGTAATGTAACTTACATTGAAATACTACATTGTAGATATTGTATTTAATTTAACATAACGTAACGTACAACCCTGCGCACGGGCTCTGTACGCTCTCAGATTGACTACTGTTTTTCGTTAATAATTCGAAAACGAAGCTGAATCAGAAATTTTGGCCAAGAAAAAGGAGGCAGAGTTCAGAGGTACAAGTTCAGATGGCGTTGCGAGTGGTCACGATTCGGTCTCTGGCGACACGCATGCGCACTACATTCAGAATCGGGAGAGTTTCGCTGCTGCATGCTGTAGTACCGGCAACGTGTTAACGTTGTGTTATCTGAATAGATGCCCGTGCCTATAATGCTGGCGTATGCATTAAAAGAATTCCCCACTGAAGCAATTCAAACCATTTCTACGTATATCTTTTAATTCTAGAGAAGGCTCAATTGGTCTCATTCTAAAATTTTTACAACATTCGATGCCTACCATTTGCTGCAACAACCAATTTCGATGAAATTTTCAAATTGTATGTATAGTTGCATAAATTTATATGCAACTTTAAGTACGCAAAGTGTTAGTGCTACGGAGGATGAATGAAAAACAGATGATTTTAAGTTGAAATCAATGTATCCGACAATAGCAACCTGTTATATAAAACTGTTACTAACCCTTACTCCAACAAATTGTTCATGAAGAATAACCCAGGATAACAAATATACACAAGAGACGTTCGTCGCGAAAAGTGCCATTACATCGGTAGCTAGTAATATCCTGAGCGAATAAATATACATATAATTTGTAACTACCCAAAGTCCACAAAAAAGACTACATCTGAGCAAAAAACGACCACCAGTGAACCCTTTATCACGGAAACCTCGTAAACTGTCTGCAATTATTTCGGATGGAGTGTGACACTTAATTCTTGCACTTTGACAAAGAAAATATACTGGGAAATAAAGAATTTCCCAATTTGTACAGAACCAGGTTGTGAAGAATGGAGCATTGTATGGAATTGCCTGAAAAAACATAAAAAACTTGAAACATTGCACTATGCAATTATATTTTATTAATTAAACTGCTTACAATTAGATATTGCAATTGATTAACTTTTAATTATTGTTATGTCATGTTTTCAGTAAAACTATGTATTGATATCAAGCCATTGACGTATTAGATGTTAAAGTTATTTGTAAACAGATAGAGCAAAGTTGATTAAGCAAAGTAGAAATGTGTGCATGCAAGCGCTCACGCACATAACATACACATTTTAATGAAATAGTTACTGATTTTGTAACATTTTAATTAAAAAGTTCATGTTTTTGTAACACTGCAAACATAGTGAAACATTTTTAGCCTCTAGTAAGAGTAACTATGGTATTATGATAAATTATAATGTAGGCAAAAATTACTTGGATTGCATTGAATATATTTTGTATTTGACACAGAACAATATAAATTCACCAAATAGATTCATTTAATATTTATTAAAATATAATAAAGTGTGCAAAAAAAATTGATGATGTCATGCATCAAATTTTTAATTTTTACAGATCAGTTCTTTTAGCAAAACAGGCCATATATTTAAACATAAAATCATAAATCCATCTGCAATCGAATACAATAAAGCATTACAAATTGCCTTTTTTTAAAACACCTACACACAGTGAAACGTTTTTTCTACCTTTTTCTTTCTTATGATAAAACAGGAGAATTAATAATTTGCTGTATTTGATATGTCACACGTTCACATATCTTGACAAATTACTTAAGATAAATTTTTTATAGAAACTGATTTTATAGATAGCTTAGATACGCGTACAACATTTTAGCTACCATATTTATTAGATTCAAAATTTGTATAAATTGGTAATATTTCAATATAGCATCCTTGTTGTTTTTCATGGCGTGCACATGCACGAGGGAATTCTATAGGATTATTATCTAAAGCTGAGAATCCATGATATATTCGTGACTATATTTAAAGTTGTATATAAAAAAATAAATATTTTGTATAAATGTTATTACTATGTTGTAAAATAATATGTTGTTATTTATAAATAAATATTTTGAATAAGGTATTCCTTTAGATGAATGCATTAAAAGTATGTTGAAGTTAAATTGATTTTCTAAATCAAATCAAATATATTCTTTGAATATTTTGAATATATTAATAAGAAATATTTTTTAGGTGATATTTTAGGTGTTATTTTAACTTCAATATCACATGCCACATAATATGTTTAATGGCCATCACTTCACTTAATTTCAATCTTGATTTTTTTCTAAAGTAAATTCAAATATAAAATTTATACTAATATACAAACAAATATTGAAGAATTTAAAACCATAGTCCCTTAGATTTCAACTAATATTAAGATTACGTTGCAAACATTTTTATACAATAGTCATTATTGTGACCATATTTTCTAGTAATTACGTGTAATACTGTAATATATAATATATCTATTTAAATTCGAATTCCTTTTCCAGGAAATACTTAGTAAAAAGTCATATGGAGATTGATACATAATAAATATAAATAAAAAAGTATAGATGAATTCAACGCAACAATGTACCTATCATATCTTATAAAAAGATGAGCAAGAATCTTATTCAAAATTTTCGCAACTTTTTCCCTTATTAAACTATGAAAGCTACGATTCACTTTCTGTTAGTCATATATGCTATAACATGGTATATGCTGCACAGACAGGATTTTAAGCTTGGATTCCACAAAAACTAACCCTTAGACTAATAAATTTTATTCTGTTATTGACTTTTCCTAACTCTTTATAAGGAATCATCTTGTATTCACTTACATATATCTCTGAAATAATCTCTATTCACAAAAGGACATGTACTAGACGATAGAGAACAATGTTGTATTTGAGCATTTGAGCAAGGGATATACCACGAAGAGGTCATAATTTTTTCTCACATGTTTCTTATTAAATCGGTCCGTGATCTAAACATGTTAGGTATCACATATCTCATAAGAATCGTTGAAATACGTAAATACTATGTATTCACTGTAAACGCAACTCAGGCTTATATATTCAGCATACACTTGTAACTGGCGTTATGGACAACCAACACGCCATCTACATTCCTTTAGAGTTCAAGTAAAAGCACAGTATACAGTAGCGCAACTCTTTGTCAGCACAATTGATGTCAGTGTTACCGAAAATGGAGTGCACATGCGCGAAATAAAGAAATTGTCTCGCAACGCATCCTGAACTTCTGTCTCATTTTTTCTTTATTTTTTGGCACTTTTTCTATGTTTGCCTGACTTATTTTCATAACCAGTTAATCAAAATTGTTGATAAAAATAATAGATATATTATTTCTAATACAATGAAAAATAAGGAAAGAAAACAAAAGTCGAAAAAAGTATAAAATACATATGTTACAGTATAACATATAATATAAATATATCGTAATATAAATAATATTATATTACAATTATGCACTGTATATTTTCTTTAAAATTTATTTTAATATTATTTTATATATACCTATGCAAATATATCTGTAACAAATATATATTAATATCTTAAAAGTAAAGATTTCATTAATGAAAAAACGAGGATATCATATTTATAATAAAAATATACTTTTTATTAAAATAGAGATATCCTATTTTTTATTTCTTCCAACTTCCTTCTTGTTTCATATTTCAGCTACTCAACCCACCTTGATACAAGTCAAAGAAAAAAAATCAATAAAGATGTAAGAAACCATTTTTATACAATAATATAGAATATAAAGAAATGTAATAAAAAGGAAACACAATATTAAGCTTCATTTCAACTTCCTTTAAGCGTTTGTTGCTCTAGAAGCTTAAAAAAAGAGGCAAATAAATAATAAATACAATTAAACTTATTAGACAATTGAATATTTCGCATAAGCGCGCATCCATCCATTCAAAGCACATCTTATACAACATGTTATACAAATAAGACTGCTAAGAGATAAAGAAAAAAAAAAATAAAGAGCAAGTGAGGCAAAAGTTCAAATAGTATTGTGATCGAAATCTTAATGACGCGCATACGCAAATTACGCAAATTAAATTTTTGGCAACACGAAATCAGGAGAGTTGGCAACTGTATATTGTAGTAAAAAATTGTAACCCTAGTTCTTAAGCACCCTAATGAATAAAGCCACTAAATGATATTTTTTACAGATATCAAAGGAAAACGGACGTCCTAGCGTCCTTGTTGTATTAGACACGCCGAGAAGAACGAACGTGCCAGAGTTGTGATTTATTTTTCATCCTTTACGAAAACGCGCTATCAACAAAAAGCCAAAATACATAGTCTCACAATTTAAAAGTCGCACTGGCCCCTGGTGCTAGAAGTATACAATTTCGGCAGTAGTTCTCATTGGCATATAATTTGAAAACTGATGTATCTATCGGGTAAGTATTATAACATATCTTAAGCCCAAACCGATAGGTGTTTAATACGCACACTTCAATCCTAACATATTATAACTTTAAACGTATGATTTTATCATGTATTCATTAGAACCAATAAAATGGTTTACTGTTACTAATAAAAAATATCATAGCTATAAGGAGGTAAAATCTTCATTTTACATAATCAAAATTTGAAATAACAAATAAATAATAGAAAAATCATTTAACGGATAAGCTTAACTTAGGTTATGAATGTACTGATGACCGACGCATCCGTTTGTATAATATTCTTACATTCTCGTTGCTATTTTTCCTTGTTTATTTAAAATATGGTGCAAATGCAAAACATTATTTAGCAGAGATCTCAACAGAAACATTTAACATATAAAAATTCCTCTTACCAGCAGTACAACTTCATGTTTCTTGACTCTTTGATTGTAATTGTGTTTCTATAAAAAATTTGTATAATAAATATGAATAAAAATAAAATTTGTATATAGCGATTTAATTCGTGGCAAAACTAATGTTGAATCATGTGTACTGAGCAGCTTTCTTATTATCTCACTACGGTGAGAAGCTTTCGTTTATTTAAAAATTATCGACGGACTCTGAAAATATTGAGATAATCATAATCCCGACCCAATACGTTTTTTTTTTATTTCCTCTTGTATCTTTTATTTCCTTTGTACGTTTTGTGATTATCCAAAGTCTAAGTCAGAATGTTGGCTACGGATGAGCCCAGTATTCTCGAAAGAGGTCTAAAGAGGCTAACAAAAGTGGAAAATTACCAGGACTGAAAATTCCAAATGCTGACTCCCTTTGGATTAAAGGAACCGAAAGGGGTTATTATAATGGATAAGGATACCGATACTGAAAGGAATACTAAAGCCTTGAATATGCTTAGCCTTCCTATCAACCTCAATTTAAAGAGGCACATCAATTCAACCATTAAGATGAAAGATGCTTGGTCAAATTTGCAAGATGCCTTTGAAGATAATGGTTGAGGCAAAAGAATCTAGCTTTAGCAAATTCTTTGGAACTGTAGTCTTGTGGATTGCAGCAATATGCATAACTATGTACGAAAGATAAAAAATTTATGTCAATAGTTGGATGACATAGAGATAGCAGTATCAGATGGCTGGCAAATGTTGGTAATCCTTAGTGAGCTCACTGCTGAGTATGATTTACTTGTGACACTTCTCACTCAATGACATGTAAATATGTCATTCATTGACAACTTCTACGAAATAGGTGAAACTGGAATCTATGATTGCATAGTTATTTCAAGAATTTTTATGAAAAGAAACTAGTGATAAAACTGTCATATACACCAAGAAAAATTATAAGAAATCTGACAGAAATTCAAGCAATAAGGGTGAGTTTTGATGCTATTAATGCCAAGGTCTTGGTCATAAAGCCTCTAAGTGCCAGAGCAAGAAAAACCACACACCAAAGGGGGAAGGGGACAAGGAGGGAAAGCCAAACAAACAGTCCAAGAAATAACAGCAGAAGAATTTTGAAGAATTCAAGAAAAAGGCATTGTTTACTGTAGCACTGAATGCCAAAATCAAACCAGAAGTTGGTTTATTGATTGTACTTGCACAGATTATGTCTGGAAAGAAGAAAATGTTTGAAAATCTGGCTCAAGTGGAAAGTGGACTGAAAATTTCTATTGCAAATGATTAACATTTAGTCTCAGAGAGTGTTCTCATAAAATTGGTCATTGGTTCAGTGTTGAGAAGATCTCTAATATTTTGTGTATTCCAGGATTGTCAGCAAATTTCTTGTCAGTGAGTGAACAGTGATGTAGAGTAGAGTAGAAATTCAGTTGTGTTTAATTCTAGTGGGTGTCGAATTCTGGACACTCCAGTGTGGAAATAAATTATCCTCTACTGGCTACAGTAACATATGTGGATGGTTTGTACAAACTAGATGTGGATTCATCTAATAAAGTTGCATTCACAACTGTGGTTTCAGAGAATGAAGCGGAGGCTTATTTTGTATCTGCTAAGGCAATGTACAAAAGGCTTAGGTATCTCAACTTACATTCCATGAAGGTGCTGAGATCTGGAATGATTGAAGGTATGGATTTTCAAGATGATAAGGAAAGTAAGAAATGTATTCCATACATCAAGGATAATGTTGCTGATTGATGATTATACTAGAAAAACTTTCTGTTATCTGGTGAAAAGAAAGTTATCTGGGAGCTATTGGCTGTGCAGCATACATACTGTTATTTCCCAATGTTTAGTTTTGACGTTGGTGTGATTGAGGAATTAATTTCGATAGAGAATGATCCTCAACGACTCGTATTTTTTATAAGTTATATTTCGGTAACTGTTGGGGAGTGCAGTAAGTAATGAGACTTTCGACAAGATTTTGGTAGATGTGTCTTATGATATTTCGTATTTTTTAACTAACTTTCCTATGGATGACGAGATCTTATAAAGGTTCGCCAAAGTCGGTGTGTTCTTTAGCTAGGATATGCAGATTCATCATTGAACATTCTACGAAATTTGGTGAGTGGAGTGGCTATTGAAGGTTATTGGTTAATGGAAATTCTGATAAAGTAACCGCCCCAAACCATCAGTCACCCGCAAGTACAGAGTCTTACCCTCAGGTGACACACCCATGAATTCCGTGTGTCCTAATCTTGACCGTAACAAGCATTAAAATAGCAATAAATCCAAAAAGCGCCTCGACTTGATCAATGCGATAACGACACAAAAGATTCAAAGTAAATGACGAAGACCTTTAGTAGGTATGTGTAGTAAGTAATAATTAACTCGACTTTGAAAGTAATGACTTTTTGGATATTATTCCTGCTACGGACAACTGCTGGCCAAATGTGGCTATATTCGATAAAGCAAAGGACGGATCGACAGTTGTTTTATGAATTAGCGGACCTGGCTGAACCTCCCTTTGCTTTAGGCTATGCTTCAACAAATAAAATTTAATGGGTCTTAACACATACAAATACCAAAGTGGAAAAGAACCAAACTGGATGAGAAAGTGAAAAAGTTGGTACTCATAGGTTATGATAATGATGAATTTGGTTACAAGCTTGTTGATTTGAATCAAGAAAATTGATCGCTCATGTCAGGTTGAATTTGTAGAGGATATTTTTCCCTTAAGAAAGTCTCTGGACTATCAGTTTGATCCAGATTCGATTGAATTAAAAATATTTGACAGAGATCGGAGTGATACAGAAGGTTTAGATGGTGGAAATGATGGCAATCAAACTGCAATTGAAACAGGAAGTCTGTACCAGTGTACATGAAAAAAATTCTGACAGTTATGAGCAAGAACAAGGAGCAAAGCAGGAAATTCCTAAGAAAAGGTATCCTATAAAAAACAAAAAACTGAAGGAATTTAATGATTTTGTGTATTATTCAGCATTTGTTGATGTTGAGTAAATGCATGGTAAAGTCCCAGCTTCTTTTAAGGAAGCACAAGAATCCAAAGAGATGAGTGAATTGGAAAAGGTAATGTTAAATTCTGTTAGAGAGAGGAACCTAGGAACTTGTAGAGCCATTAAAGGGCTACAAACTGATGGATAACAAGTGGGTTTTTGCTAAGAAAAGAGACAATGATTGTCTATACTTTAGTGCATTTCTGTATGGCAATTTAGATGTACTTTTGCACATTCTTCACGTGCAATGGTAAGCTCCAAATGATTGTTACACTGTATGTGGATGATACCTATGCTTTTTTTTGTTTTTATAATGTCTAATATCCAAGACAAAGCGATAGTCATGTCATGGTAGAGTAACAAACAAAATTGTGTAGCATTATCAAGTGGAAGGGCTAAATACTTAGCCTTATCAATGGCCAGTAAAGAAGCTGTTTTTGCAAAACTTGTTTTCTGAGATCCTAAGAAAAGATATACAGATGGTAATTCTGAATGACTCAAAGTCAGTTCAGGCTATTGCCAAGGAGAATACGCTGCTGTCAAGATCCAAGCATATTGATATCACAACATTCGTGATTTAGTGCAGAAGGGAAAAATCATATTAAAATATCAAAGCACTGATAATATGGTAATTGACATTTTAACCAAAGCTTATTTAGCATGTGAAAAACCTCTGTATAGAGTCTTCACTAAGCACAAGTACAGATTAAAAGCGGAATGTTGTATAATCACTACTCCTACATCACTACGTTTTTCATAACCATGGTAATGCAACTGTGCTCCTACCTGCGGCTAATTTAATAAACTAGTGAAATGATCAACCGTAATGGCTGAAGATGTGCTTATTAATTCTCGCCCACCTTAATCCCATATAAATTAATGCAAATCGCTGTACTTTAACAACAATTCCATATTATGTTCTTATATTACTTACCGTATTTGCAATTTTTCTATATGAATATTCTTTTTTGTAATTAAATACATATTATCAACTACCGCAAGTTAAAAGACATGTTCTTACTTTTGCAACCCATTGCGATGAAAATTGGACTAAGAATAACAGCTTTTGTATCTTTATCTTTCCATATACATATAAGGTCAGTTACTTTCTATGCATTGTTGAATATTTTCGTAATGTAAAAATAGATAGGGTCATCAAAACATGGTCACCCTTGATTGGTCCCTGGTTTGGCGAAACGGGTATAAAAGACGCCACGGAATTCCCGGAAAGCAGTCTACTCTCTGACGAGCTTAAAGAAGTAACCCCCAGCGCAGGACACCTCCGCGGTACTCGGCTCAGATCAAGCTTAGGCCTTTTCGAACGATTCATTTTACCTGGAAAGCAGACGTCGTTCGCGGCACTTGTCACTTCTGCGCGTATATAGAAATATATATATCTATAATATAGAAACAGTGAATACTGACGACACCTCCGCGGCACCCGACACATTTACTCCACTACATTATTCCACACTTCAACCCCGCGGTTAATGATTCCTCGAAGAGCTTACTGTACATATGTATACATAAATATTAGCTAAATAAATTACTGTTACCCACTACATCTAAGTACGTTATAGTGATCTTTTTATTTTTCTCTTATTATTTATATAATCGCGTACTGTAAATAAATGTTTCTTACGTTTTGGTTAACTACGTACTGTACTGTAATATATGTTACATCTTTATTTTTTTTTTATTATACATTTATGATAAATACAGCATATATTAGTCAAAACTAAAGTGTTGTCCGAATATTTTCGTGACCAACTATAGAGCACGAGAATGTTTTTCAGCCGCAGGAGGAAACGGCTCGTTTAATTTTATCATTTGGATTTTTTCTTAAATTTTCCAAATCAAGTAACTACACAAGCAACACGATAATTAATATCTTCAAATTTCTTAAAATATTTTGAAAGTATATGAATCTCTACTTACTTCTCTAATATTATATTTTTATTTATTATTAATTGTTATTCAGTAATGGAGCTAAAGTGATACATATTCACGCAAATAGTAACAGTTTTTACATAACTGTATGTTTTATTGGTAAAACCCTTTTTACAACATAAAACTAATAAAAAAAAATGTTCATTATACACGCATCAAGGCTTTCTAAATCCATTTGTCAAGAACTGACAAATTTGAAAACAATATTATCGTGTTCTATGATCTTTTAGCGTTACTAAAAGTCCATAAGGTGCAAAGATTTAGTTCACCTCGTTGTCTAGTCAAGCGAACGACGGACATGGTAAATTCAATGTAAATCCAGGACGATAAAGCTGACGCGCTCTTTCTGATTATTACGATCTTTGTTTACCAAATACAAATTGTACGCTGCTCAGTGCACGCAATTTAGAGTTGATCCTGCTTTACACGAGATAAATCGGCACACTTCAATTCTATTTTCATTTATATTTATTATAAAAATTTGTTATAGATATGTAATTATAATCATGAAATACGAAATTATAATTTCACTAATAGGGATTTTACTAATACTTGAAATATATTTCTAAAGAGATCTCTGTTAAAATATTTTCTATATATGCATCATATTTTATGGTAAATAAGCAAAGGAAAATAGTAGAAATATAGAAATATCACAGTAATGGATACATCGATCATACTACATTCATAACACAAGTTATACTTATTAGACAAATGCTAAATAAATTTTCCACGTTGTACTCGTTATTTCAAACATTTGTTACGTGAAATAAAACATGTTAACCCCTTTTAGATATTTTACATAAATAGAATCAGCAACCAAATACGTGCTCATTTCTATCAATAACAATAACAATAACCCATGGTCTGGTTTATTATTTAGCATTTAGTAATACAAATCAATATCTGACCATATCCTAGGTTTAAAATTATAGTGCGTTACGATTAAATTACGCGTATTTTTAGTTAAATATACAGCGTTTGCTTACAGACGGGCTCGAGGTATATACAATCGCAAACAATTCTAGGTTCTTTCCCCGATAAATATGTAGGGACACTAAGGACTATCCCTAGGCGGAATGTGACAACACTGAACGACGCCACGTTACGTACAGAACAATTAGAATGAAAGAGAGTCTACTCAGATGCATTGTACTGTGAATAGCCCACAATCCCTATAGCGGCGATCCCAAAGTTTTTTTTTTTTGCAAGAATAAACATAGCATCAGGAAGCGTGGGGGAAAGCAGCGCGGGCAATGTTGCAGACAACAGTGCAGTAAATTCGAAAATTTCTAGCGAAATTCTGGCCAGAACATAACACAGGATGAAATGAAAGTCTGGTACGTGGTGGCTCATTAGGTAGGTTCATTAGACAGGATCAGAGTGTGCGTGCACGCGAGCACGCAGTGAGTCCGCCTCCCCGAGGTCCCCGTGGAAGCCCCGACGGCCGATTGGGAACATAGTCTCGATCGAGCGTGGAGGTTACTGAAAGGCTCACACCTCAGGAAAACGATCGCCGCGACACTGCTGGGTTTTTCCTCTCCCGATCCAAAGGACGGGTATTCGTTGGTAAGTGGATGGGAAACATATTCGCGTATGCCCTTGTGGCGTGGCAGTAGGCTCGCACCTCCTCCCGGGGTCGGGTTCAGAATAGTCTGGTACGTGGTGGTCCAGCAGGATCTAAAAACTATCGAAAAGATAGAAGACATCTTATTAAACCCACCGTTGGAAGAGAAGTATGGCAGGTTAAAGGAGGAACTAATAGCAAGGCTTTCCACCTCAAAGAAGAAGAGGATGCAGAGATTGTCCGAACAGCTAAGAAACCTGGCAGAATTAAACGTGCCGGAAGACCTCCTGAAAGCGCTGTCGACAAATCGCTTACCGACAAAGATGCAGTCGGTCTTGGTAGCCCAAGATGGGATAAGATAAGCTCTCTCACCCAGAAACACGGCCATCGTGGAATTTTCCGATGCCGACGCGTTGGTAGAGCAAATCGCCACGTTGGTGACGGAGAAGGTCAGCAAGGATCCTGACAGTAGTGGGCGCACATGTAACCATGGCGATTGAAGACAGCGCTTAAGTTTAAGATTGCGATCGAAATCAAGATCCAACCGGCGAATCCAATCGCCAAATATGGCGAAGTATATTTTTATATTGGCATTTTCGTGAGGAATCTTACAGGTGCAAACCGCCATACACATACGAAACGTCGGAAAACCTAGACCAGGGGCGTTAATGGTGACGAGGAAATCTGGAAATGTGACACGTCGCTTTTTCGTCACTGACACAACACCAAAGACGCAATTCCTCGTTGACATGGGGGTTGACATTAGAATTTGTCTGCGAAATAGATTAACTGGTCTGCAAAAGCAAACATATTACGTCTATCATGACCTACGGATAAATAATTTTAACTTTAGACTTAAATTTACGTAGGGATTTTCAATGGACATTTAGAATACCCTTCTATTATTTCAACGAATCTGATTAGTGATGAAAATTTTAGGACAAACTTGAATATCATGAGTCAGGCTCGTTGTCTAATTTCATATAAAACATGAATATTACAAGTCTGACTCGTAATCGACATTACGGGCCAAACATAAATATCACGAGTCGAACTCGCGATTTTAATCTCGGACCAGATATGCATGAAAGCTAAATAAATATAGACTATCTCGCTTTCAGTCGTTCAAATATCGTATTTCAAATTTCGATACTCTGTCTTCGCCGTTTGGTGTCTTTTTCTTCCAAGATAAATCGTAGTGCAAGGGGCTAGTGGACCTTAAAAGAGAGCGCCTACTAGACAGAGTGACCACGTGTACGGTAAACGTTGGGGTATCCCGCCACGTGGTGAAATCCGTGCGAAGTACAGTGCCGATGTCAGACTGTGAAATACCTGACTGATTGAAACAATTTGGAGACATTATCAAACCACAGGCAACGATGAGAAAGCCGCGGCATTCGACGGTATACCACATCATCACGACGCCTAGACCTCTGATAACCTGCAATCCGAGGCGACACACAACGGACAGGTTGGCTGCAGCCAAGGAGGAGTTCAGATATGCTCGGGCAGGGGCTGGCTCTAGGCAAGGACTTCACTGAACTTTTTGCTTCCTACGTGGAAGATTTCACGCAAAATGTCTACAAGGAGCTACGGTTTTTACCAAAATTGATCTCGTAAGAGCATACCAACAGATTTCCGTAGCGGTTTGGACTATTTGAATTCCCAATTCCAACGATTTATGGATAAAATGATACGTGGACTAGATTTCTGTGCGTGTTACATTGACGATATAATTATAGGGTTAAAAGACAAAAGTGAACATTTAGATTACCTCCCACGTGTATTTAGACGATTAACAAAATGCGGAGTAATTATAAGTATAGCAATGTGCATTTTTACTGAACCTAACATTATTTTCTTTCGGTATAAAGTGGAAAAATGTAGTCCTATTCCTATCCCTAAGAACGGTTAACTTTTATCAAAGATTTATTTCTAAGAGCTACAGAAGTACAAGCCCCGTTGGTGTCTTAAATAGAAGAAGAAACGGGAGAAGATAATAGCAAACAAAAATTTAGTATGCGACCAACAACAGGATAAAGAATCTAAACTGACTCTGCGAAAGCCAAGAGGACACTATTTAAAGAAGATACGTCTGTTGGAACCCAACGCAAACGTCTGTTGCGATATCTCAACCGGCCGAACACGTCCACTTGTAATCAAAGAGTACAGGCGAACTCTTTTCCAGTAGCAACACAGGCTATCGCATTCAGGGGCAAAAGCGTCGGTAAAATTAATAACGGAGCGGTATGTGTGGCCGTCGGTAAAATCAAATTGCCAACGGTGGGCATGGGAGTGCATGGAGTGCCAAAGAGCAAAGATGGTGAAGCGTGTTTCAACGTTGATAGGAAAGTTCATAACGCCTATCCAGGTCTTGTCAATGTCTAGAGAACACACATACTGTCTGACTGTGGTGGATAGTTTCACGAGGTGGTCAGAGATCTTTTCCATCCCAAATACGACGGTGGCACAGAAATTGTACGAAAACTGAATCGCGAGATACGGCGTTCCCTACAGGGTTCCCTTCGTTCCCAGAAGCTCTTAGTACCTGCCTTGGGAATGGAGTACCACCGAACATCGCCGTACCATTCACAATAGAACGGAGTAGTGAGGAGATTCCACAGACAGCTAAAATGTAGCAATCAGCTGTCATGCAGACAACAGTTGGACAGAGGCATTACCGGTTCTTATGCTCGGAATTTACGTATATGAAACTGTAAGGAATATCTATTATTGTATATAATAATAAGTGTAATCAGTTGCCTCACAGCGACCAAAACGTGTAGGAGAAAGGGAGTCAACAATATCGGATTTCCTAGACTGGGATTCAAACCTGAAACTTTCGCTTGCCGGGGCCAATGCTTTAACCAATTAAGCTACCTAAAACCGATCGCCGACTCTTATTCGTCCTCGGAAATATAAACAAACACCTGACATACTATTTTTTAAATTACGCTATTTGTCTTATGCATGGAGCTTCCATCAAAACCCAAATTGGCTTATAGCATATTGATTTTACGAATAAAAGATAAGATGTAAAGTAGCTGGTAACCAGCTGACGCATATGCTTTCACAAACATACACACTTATAGATAGAATTCATTATAGCGATTGAGAGTGAATTTCAATAGCATGCTCCATACTGTTATCGTCAATCCGTCGATTGGAATGTCCTACGTTTGTCGGGACTAGATATCGGGTAACAGGGTACACAAGCGGTCGACAAGGGCCGTGTGCATTTTTCTGGGGCATCGCCCCTCTCCGGGGCCTTGCCTAAACATTCGAATGGGCCATGTCGCTGAGGGTGTCCTCGAGGCTAATACGAATAGTCTAAGAAAGCATTCTTGTACGAACCTTCGGGTCAGACAGAAATAAACTCGCTCAGTAGACACTGAGTCACCTGATTATTTCTATATTACCACACTTGCTTATAGTTTCTTGTTATAGTTTTGTCGTTGTATTTCCGCGTTCCTCCTTCCTTTTGGTAGCGTCAAATGGAAGGCAAGGCAAGCTGTAGTCCTAACCCCATCCCATTCCAGTATTGTTAGCGTGCCGTTTCTGTTTTGATCGAACCATCTCCAACGTTTTGTGGACTCTTTCGATATTCGTGTTTTGAGTATTCCACCACATGCAAGGACAAAAAGCTGATGCATTCAACTCCCGACCCGAGACTTACGATAGCGTTCTAAATTGCGCATATCGCGTTTTGGTGCTACACCGTTTGGTAGGTGGCACCTAATCTTACCGATCTGTATTGAGGAGGTAAATAAAAGACAATACTTACAGCCCGTTAAGATAAAAAAGCCCTTAGTTATAAAATTCCATACAAGTCTGTCGAATCAGAGAAGTAGAACAGAGTTGCTGTCACCTTGAAGAAACCGAACAAGGATGACCGAACATCGGGATCGAGAACAATCCAGAGAATCGGGTTCAACGGATGCTAAAATGCCAGCTTACATCTATTGAAATAAGCAAAATGAATCGATTACGAACAATGAATGGAACCTAGTTTGGTTCACAGAATTGGTTTAAGGATATTTATATAAACAAAGTATAAGCGCAATGAAGCCTGAGATAACGATCCCATGAAGGAAGGACCAACTCATCGACTCTTTTATAAAGGAGTTAGTCTGTCTTAAAGAGTCACAGAATTACTTGATCAAAGCAAAAACTCGACGCCTCCCGCCTCTCTCCGCCTAATGTACAATAGGTACGTCTTCTAAGTCGTTATGGATAGCAGCCAACTTAGAATCAACTGGAGGGAGCAAGAAACTATTGGTGGTGATCTACGGAATCTGAACAAGTCCCTTAGTGAACATAGCATAATAGCCGTTGATATGTGGAGATAGATCACGTTCAATGTCCTGTGGTAAGTATAATACATTGATGTAGGGCTACTGAGCTCGCTACCGTCTTAGGATGCGATTCATTTGATTGGAGTCTGTAGTCTTGAGGAACAGCTTTGAGCCAAGATTGAGTTCGATAAAGGACTTTTGACGTTTCGAAGTCTCGAGGTAGCTCGGCGCGCCGAGCTGGGCTGCGCGCCGAGTTCTCTGGTGCCCATTATTGGGCAAAAATAGTTGAGCTTTAGCCAGAAAAGGCCCAATTTATTTCCACCTGAAATTATATATATCAGGTATGAGCATCGAGTCGGATCATAGTCGGTAGACAGACTTGATCATCCTGAAATGACGGTTGTGACCCAGGTTGATTAAATACCGATTATATACAAAGTTTAGAGGTTGCTAATGATGATATCTGTTATCATGAAAGGATTATAGAACACCAGGAACAGAAGAAACGCTGAAGACGATAAGTCAGTCAGTTTGGCTGAGTGAAAGCGAATTTCAATAGCACGTTCGATACTGTTATCGTCCCCTGAAATCCAGAAAGATCTTAGAAAGCGAAACTGAAGACATAAGACATTCGTTAGATGTTTCAGACTAGCGCAATTTTTGTAACCGTAGCAGAGGCAAAATTCTCCAGGTCACCGGTAACGAATTTTTTTGTACATGTATGCCAAATATTACAATTATCTTTTTGTCCAACATCTGACGCGCCGATTAATATACGTGCTGCTTTCTGCCAGTAAGAAAGACACATATTCTATTAACAAAAGATTTTTCATATGTACCACCTGTGGCACGCGTGCCACAGGTTCGTCCCGCTACTTCGGCAATGGGATTACCTTCGTACTAACAACCGATCTATTATATCATTTTTATCGATACCTTTGAAATAACGTTCGCATTAAGAAAGGTTAAATTTAAAATTGACACTAGGTACATTTGATTGTCATTGGTATATCTGTTGGTACTTGGGCCAGTGAGTAAAGGTAAGGCACGTGAAGAGGAGGGGAATTTGTAGTTTCGGAGATATTGATAAAAATATACCGGTATTATTACATAGCATTTTGCCTATACGTATATGTACGGTACTACGAACATAGACGCAGTGGACACAATATCGCTTCATTCGCCATTCAACGACGCTAGTTTGTATCAGCAGCCAAGCTGCTGATTTTAAATAAATGCGACTGAAGTTTTATATAATCTAAAACATTTTCTTAATTCCTAAAGGTAATGTACAATCAGGATCATACAATTACTCGAAATGAATACTAGTCGAATATTAAATTTTCCATGGAGATTAAGCATAAGTTTTATTATTATGTGTCAACACTTATAGCCTACCGAAGTTAGCCTAAAGAAAAACTTTATGTCCCTTTATTGAAATGATTCAGTCTAATGCTTGTCTATTTAAATCTCGATAGAAACGCACATATATACATCTCTTTGAAAAAAATCCTCAAAAATATTGTAAATAGATCAGCGACTGATATGGAATACTGCCGCGTTGTCAAGCGGCGTACTTAGTGTACGTATGGGCGAAACGCTAGACAATAGGGGAAATATATTTTTGCTAATATCTCGGAAACTCTAAATTTCCGGCAATTAAGTCAAGCACCATTGTAATTCGTAAAAGGTAAGATTTCTCCTGTTGCTCCAAATACTAAAGCGGAGCCCTAAATCCGTCGGAAACGCGAATTAAATATATTAGACTTAACCCGAAATTGTTTTTATACGTATATCGAAGTATAACAGCATGACATTAATGAATGTAAAATGATAGTAGTAGTAGCTATTGTAATATACATGTAACTGGCTGCGATTAAGTTAACCACGACACAGTACTGGCTTGAGGAATCATTGTTTGTTGCCTTTGCTGAAAATCAACTGTTTATGATGTAACACGTTACTTTTAGATATATCACATTTACCTAAACTTAATATAAATTTCAAAAGAAGATTGAAAATTGATTGAACTTACATGTTGATGATGTCCTGTTACAGACGAATTAGAAAGCGTTGAATAATTAGGAATTTCGTGTTTGTAAAAGTACAAATATTTAATACAATGTGTCGCACCGACCCAACTTGCCGTGACACATATTGTGACACACACTCCAAAATATATCTGAAATTATAAAAGACAATATTCTTCAAAATTATACGACTTATACTTGAAAGGAATAAACTAGCAGACGTATAATTTATTTTCAATTTTAGTGAAAGACAGCGGGAAGTCTATGTTAAACTGGAAGTCTATGTACAATATGATGTGAGAGGAAGGAAGAAAAGTAATGTAATGGCTTGTAAATTGACATCGATAAAAGAGTTCACATCTCCCGGAAAAGATGTGTTTTACATATTCCTTTAACTCTAACTGTGTAGAGTTAAGT
The DNA here is from genome assembly GCF_050948175.1 of Xylocopa sonorina. Classification (NCBI taxonomy): domain Eukaryota; kingdom Metazoa; phylum Arthropoda; class Insecta; order Hymenoptera; family Apidae; genus Xylocopa; species Xylocopa sonorina. The sequence goes on from NC_135205.1 coordinate 1,073,691, forward strand.
GTTGGAGTCATTATAATACTTGTCTAATAATTGTTTCCATAGAAAAGCTATTTGCTGAATAATTCTGCTCTTTTTCTGTTTGAATCCACTTGATTCTCGTATTCTTTCTTTAAAACTAGCCTTTGTTAAAATATGCCGCGCTTACTTTTAATCATTCTGATTTGAAATTTTACAGGTCCTAGAATACTTAAATATATTAGAGTTAATTAATTTACTTTAGATGTGTCATCCTGTAAGAGAATAATTTCAGACTGCTGTAGAAGAAAAAAATTTTAATCCGAATTACCTTTAATATTTATTCGTTCACTTTTTTAAAGGCTATTAATGTTTCTTGCAAATACGGTGAGGTTATTTACGATCACTTTTAAATTTATCGATTTTGTCTTAAAGGCAAAAAATTGATTACTTTCTGCGTTAATGCTGCTGCGTTCAAAGCCACATTCAGATTTCAGCATATTGTACATGGGAATCATAGAGAAATCCATTGTATAAAGTTTCTCTCAAAGCTTCCTCACTCAATTTTGTTGATTTGCATGCAAGCTGTGCAAAAAGAACCAATGAAAAATATTGTCCAAAAGAAACTAACCATTTGGTACTTTAATACTTTCATAATATGACTATTTTTAACTTTTACAATGTTGTCAGCGTTTTTATATTTGACTTTTGCTTTCAACTAATTCCGAATATATCAAAGCACACCTTTCTATCCCTGTTATGTCCCGAATGGAGGATGGCTTTAAAAACTTTAACCTTAACTTATTATTAACATTCGTAATATCAGATACCGTACTCTCACCTCGCGCGCTTTTCACTCCTAACGAAGCTGAACTCGACTTACAGCGAAAACATTCTCGTTACTACTTTTCTTTTCATTGCCAGTGAAACGATACGCAACGCGTTAACACTTGGTTCATACTACCTTTAGACTAAGCAACTTATAAACAGTTAGCAAACTTATTAGCCTCTACTCTTGAACATCGTTAGAATCCTTGAGACATAAGCTTTCGAGCTTTATGTATTATGCCGCTACTCCATGTTATAAATCTTAAAACGAAGCCCAATAAATGAATGGATATTACATTAGGAAAGCAGAAAATTTCTGAGTAACTTGTACAAATAAATAATGAAATTAAAAATATTCAAATACCAGTAAAAATAGTTTCAACTTTCTTATTATCTACTACAATATAATATTATTACTAACAAGTCAAGTAAATAATACTGAAAATTAATAAACCTTTTTTGCAGATTCTGCACAGCAGGATGCGTAGCAAGTAGACAAAGAATTGGGCCTTTGGTGATAAGTAACAGGTGGTGCTGACACGTGGGATTGTATTTGAGCCTGACTCGTATTGTGGCCTTGACTATCTCCAGTCCCTCCAGAACTAACTGCACTTCCACTTGTTTCCAAAGGACGACAAGTCGGTACAGAATCACCACAAGCTCCAGTCACATTGCAACCTTGTTGCTGTTCACAACCTAAATATTTGCATGAAATTATTAGAATCTGACCGAAACTAATTACAAAGTTAGAAACGGATGAATTCATGTACATGTAGGTGAACCTTGATTATCTGATCATGTTTCATATGTAAGTAAACAGCGAACATTTATGGTGAGATATACTTGTATAACACGATTGTAAGATGTTGAGGAAAATGGAGTAATAACTCGATGGCTCAACGTTTACTGGGCGTATTTATTCTGTGTCTCACCCGAAGATTCGTACAAAAATGCCTTCTTAGGCCATTCGTACTAGCTTCGAGGACACACTCAACGTCATGGCCCATTCGTATGTTTAGGCAAGGCCCCGGAGAGAGAGCGATGCCGCAGGAAAATGCACACGGCCCTCGTTGGCCGCCCGTGCACCCTGTTACCCGATATTTCTTACACGATTTAGTATTAAAACCAGGATGAATGAAATGGAAAAAGCTACCTTTTCTCTGATTTTTAATATATTCCAAAATTCTCGTAAAAAATGTAAATTGTTACCACTACTGGTTAATCTTGATTACAATTATACGTCCATAAGAGATCGTGCTCCAGTTTGATATCGCGATCACTTAGCGGCTTATTTTCTGTTTATAATTTATAGAAAAGTAGTCGAAACATTTCCATATGTAACTGTTAGTATAACCGTCATATAATGCCATTCTAATGTTATACGAGTCAAATTATTAATCTAATTAATTAGATTTGATTATTAAATTAGAGTTGGGTTATTTTTTATATTTATACTGCTGCACACAGAATTTTAAACTTATCTAAAACTGGTTGTAAACAAAAGATAAGCCATGACATGGCTGTCAACCGATACTAACATCTGTACCATCATAGACGTATAATACCGTTGAGGTTTTTTACTGAAGAATTTTATCTCAGGTTACTACCGCTCCGTAGTTCCACTATTGTAGAGAGAAAAACTGAAATTAGAAGGAATTTCGGAATCAGGATGTCCGATTGTTGATAAGGAAATTTAGCTAATAGTTGAACACTTCGGAAAGTTTGAATAACTTATTTCTTCCTTTCTTATTTTGTAAGATTGACGAATCCTAATTCGAGAAAAGTAAATATCATTGAGGAAGGACTGTCAATGGCCATTGAGTACTGAATACGAGCGATCTCCAAATCAATGATTTTACAGAATGATGGTTATCCTAAATCGAAAGAGAAGAACGTTAATTTCAATTATTAAGGAACAGGTAATACTCGGTAACAAAATTTGCTGCCGAGAGATTATATATATAAAACAATTAACCACAGATAGAATTTGTAAATAACTGAATTTATATACTCCAGTCACGGTTAGATAGTTATTGGACTTTTCACTTGAACCAAGGGAGAAAAGACTCTTATTCTGAATGGGATAAGTTCTTATTCTAGGCCTCGAGTCTGTGACTCTCTGAGACAGACTAATTCCCTTACAAAGGAGTCACATTGGTTCCAACATTCATGGGATGTTTATCTTAGGCTCCATGGCGCATTATTCCCTGCTCATACAGTATAAACAATCTGTAGTGAGTTCGCAGATCCTTAAATCAATTTTCTGAATCAAACTACAATCTATCGATAGTTCGTAATTAATTCAAATATTCTGTTTTGATGAGTAGTTATATTGGTATTGATTATAACATTTAGATTGGATTTTGAAACAGGATCAAGAATTGTTTGTACAGTCTTTGATAATAACTCCAGTGGAGGACGTGTGCTTAATTAAGAGGAACAATGGAACAGAATATGCAGATAGTTGTGCCAATTTGAGATAAAATAAAGCAGCACCATTTAGTACCACCTATATAAATGATATTCCAACATAATGTTTAAACTACAAGAAGGGATTAATTAAAGAGCGGCTTTCTCACGATAAAAACTTTGCTGACCGTTTATCCGAATTCTTTTGATACGAGGAGAGTAAAAAATCCGAACATTTAAATGAACGAAAACTAATATAGCATCCAAGTTACCTGTCAAATACATAAGAAACGATCGATTTTACATAAACAAAACTTTTAAATAGCTAAATTCCTAAAGTAAGGAAAATTTGCTATTTCGAAATCTACTTATCGAAAACTGTTGGTTGACAACCAAGAAATTCATCATTTTCTATCGTCTAAGACGCACTTTAATGTAATTTAAGAACTTAAGAGTGTAATGTCCAATAGTGTATATACATTATATTATTTTTATCACTTTCGTATAACTTTACGATACTTTATACCGTAATGTGATTACCCAACCGAGCTTTCTGGAGAAAACCTCTGAGAAGGTTCCAAAAGACGGCTCATGGGTCGTGCCGAATGCACTCCCCCACTCCTCGCTGACTACATAACCGGCCTCCGACGCCACCTGAGAAGTAGTACACTACAGTATACGGTAGTAAAACTTTTCTGATTTCATGTTGTCCAAAAACCGACTATGGACAATAGACAAAGCCAACCGAAAAACCAGATTAAAATACTGCAGTTAAATATGAGGAAGATACAAATAGTAAACATTGAAAGGAATGGACTAATGGACAAACATGGAATAGATATCTTACTCATGCAAGAACCATACAATATAAGGGAAAAGCTAATTGAATTCGATAGAAACACTATCATAAAACACGAAGGGAAGCCAAACCAACCAGAAGCAGCAATAGCCATTAAAAGCAATAAACTAACAGCCTTAAGGATAGCGCAACTCGACAATGATCAAACTGCATCTCTGTGGAAAGGACCTAAAATGGGGACTGCGAAATATTAAATTAAGAAACCTTGCATATTTTAGAAAGAATTGTTCCGAATTCGCAAGAATTATCAGAATTAAACCAAGTCAACTTAAGATACAGTAGTTAAGGAGTGTTATTTCAGAGCTGAATCAGTCAGCTACATAACTCAATTCAGTCAGTCCCAAAACATTGGGTGGTCTTTCGAAACATCAGACGGCACCTAGTGCAATATTCGAAGTACGCGTAGTCAGCTGATGTGTACTTAACATTGTGGAAGAAATTCGAAGAAACTCTGGCAACCAAAAGAAATAAGGGTACATCTGACTGGCAGAACATACTCTAAACGAGGACATAGAAAAAGACATGAATCCTTAACGCTTGCAACACTATCCTTCAAAACACAAACACACAAAAACAGAAAAAAATATCAAAACGAAAACCACCAAGAGAGGCAAGTCGAAGGAATGAAAAAATATCGGGAAGACAGGAACAAATACGTGGCAGGAATCAGAAAAACAAAGAAAGAAAACTGGGAAAATTTAGCCTCAAGACCAGAAAATGCAAACTCGTGGGGCATAGCATACAAGCTGAGCGTGTAAAAAATAATACCGGAACGAGCGCTAACAACTTGTAAAACAAACGGCGGACACACACTCGCATGGAAAGAAATAGCAAACAAATTCTTGTAAATACTAGTACCATACGACAACCTAGATACCACTGAAGAACAAAAAAATAGAAGAATTGACAGCAACGAACTCCCGTACACCGGAGACGCCGAAGAATTTAGCAGCGAAGAAACTGCTAAATCCATCAAACAGTTACGAAGCCGCAAGGCACCAGGGCTCGACCGCATCGAGGTACAAGTGCTAAAAGCCTCGCACTCAGTTCTTAAACAACAGCTAAAATAACTATTTAACGCCTGCATCAGATACGGCTACATTCCGAAAATCTGAAGAACAGGTAACATACGTGCACTGCTGAAAAACCCAGACAAGGACGATACAGACCCAACATCTTACAGACCGATATACTTTCTATGCGTAATAGGCAAGGCTTTGGAAAAATTACTCGTAAAGAAACTGTATCAACACTTAACCACGAACAATTATCTTCAGAACTATTCATCTCGAGTAGCGAAAATAAATACGCACTAGTCATCCTATTTGACATCATAGGAGCGTTCGATCATGCCTGGTGGCCAACCACCCTGCACCGACTCAAACAGAGGAAACTGCCCAAGAAACATCTACTGAACGATCAGCAATCATCTCAGTTATCACATTAAACGTAAAACTATGCGGAAAATACGGGAAAATATCGAAACCTGCAACAAGAGGATAGCCACAAGGATCAATCCTTGCACTACACATGTGGAATCTTGTCTTCGATGACTTATTGATTACTATAGGAAATAGCGGCATCGAGGCGGTGGCTTACTTAGGCTAGTTCTAATCTTCGGAAATAACCGACAAGAGCTAGAAGAAAAAGGCCAAGCAATCGTGACACTAATTTACCAGGACTGGTGTAAATACGAAAAGCTGCAACTATCTATAGTCAAAACAGAAATGAATCTATTCAAAGGTACCCTCTATCCAAAGAAATCACCGAAAATAAAAAACCACGGGAAACAAATTCAGTACAAAGAAAAGACAATACATTTTGACACAAGACTGTACTGTATGTCGGCATGTACGTAGAAAATTTAAAAGGGAAATGCGAACAAAAATTCAATGCACTCGTCAGGATAGCCAGAAAAGACTGGAGACTCAAACACAAATGCTCATGTCAATAATGACATATACCGCCGTCATTCCGGAGTGACAGACTCACTAGAAAGAACAGAGGAAGATTAATCGCAGTACAGAGAAATGCTTTCCTCAGAATAAGCAAAGCTTACAGAACCATGTCTACAGCCGCCCTACCAGTAATAGCCGGAACATTATCCGTCGATCTGGAAATCCAGTACGGAAGTCCAAGTAGAGGACTACGCTCATACCGATGGTAGCGACGCGGAAATAGCAAAAGCAGCAGTAAATAAAGAGACAAATGGCAATAACGATGGAACGAATCAGAAACAGGAAAGCACATACATAGTGTGGCGACCACCGTAGTCGCCTTTGCACCCCGTGGCGCAGGGCGGAAGAGCACACTTAACCCTCGAAGCGAAGAGACTGGAGACATTAAACATATGTTTGACTCCAAACTTTCTCTTCGTCTTCGAGGGTTGAGGATGATTTCTGCGAACGTGCCCCCTCCTTTTCGGCATCGAAATGAGGGGGTGACAAGCAGATAAAATGTGAGGGAAAGGAGCCCTCAAGATCAGTGTGTTTAGAGTGAGCTTGAAGCTACGTACCTAGCGTCTCTAGCGTTGACTCTTAGCGTTGAATCTTTGTTGAAATAAATTATTGTGTTATATACTTCTGAGTATCATTCAACCACACCCACGGGTTTCCCAAAATAGTCTAAGACCGAACATTCGAAACAGAATGAACATAAATTGGCTGTATCTTAACCACTGGGTTCCAGAACCTGGGTATCCAGGAAGTACCCATCCCCACCTCCTCGTGGTGGAACCTGGGCGTCGGGCTTGCCCGGCGGCTAACAGGGCTCTGGGGTTATTGAATAATACTGCGACTCGGGGGTTTGGTTCATCTATCAATTTGCCCAAAATAGTCCGAGCCACATTCATAGAGCAAAATTGAATAAGACTGAGGCTGGCAGTCTGGATCATCAATAAATTTGGCCAAACTGATCCATCCTAATTCAAAAAGGGTCAGAGTGAGCGTGTTCGCGTACACGTAGTGAGTTCGCCTCCCCGAGGTTTCCCGTAGGTACTCCGGCGGTTGGAATTCGTCCCCTCCGACGGAGTAGCTGAAGGACTCACCCGTGGGAAAGGCGCCGCGGCACAACTGGATTTTTCCATCGTCCGTTTCAGTGAGGTGGGTGTAACTAGGAGGTAGATGGTAGATTTCGTTTGCGTATACCCGTCTGGGTGAGAAAGCACGTCCGATCACCGTCCTGGTATAGGGCAGACAATAAATCTGTATCTTAACCACTACATAGTCCAACTCATATCAGGACACGGAGATTTTGCACAATACCTTTAGAAATAAAAAATATCAATCAACAAACTTTGCCAATGCGACACGGAGGAAACACTAGACCATACAATACTTCACTGTAGGCTACATCAGAATGAAAGAGAATCGCTACACGCTAAATACAGACAGACCAATCTACACTAGCCCCCAAAAGCACTAACTATACCAAACGAACATACACCCAAAGAATTGGTACACGCCACGATTAAAATACAGAAGAAGAAAGAAAAACAATGGACATGACGACCGAGAAGAAACAGGACACAGGAAACATAGCAGTTATCGCTAGGAAGAACAAGCAACAAACGGAAGAACTCACAACTAGTCCGCGGGTATCACTTTCACACGTGACGATGATAAGATCAGCTGGCAACCCTGCTTCCACCCTGCCCCCATAAACCGGTAAAAAACAATATTTAAATATAAGTATTTTAACTTAAAAACAATATTTAAATATAAACAATTAAATAATTTAACCAAACTTGAAGCTGAAATTGGAGAGTATCCAATATTGAGCGCTGCTTGAAAGCTTTACTTTTGATACATTAATGCATTGTATTTGTGGATATTGTTTATTTTACTTAATGTAATAAAACTATTTTGTTAAATACTTTGTAATTACATTTTCTTAGATATAATGCATATAATATATATCTTATGTTTTTCATTATATTTTTACTTCTAGTCATAAATATATTTATAACATAATACTCATATTATAACAGATTTATATTATACGTTATACAGGGTGATTCGTAACTGGTGGTACAACGAAAGGGGTGTGATTCTACATGAAAAAATAAATCGAAAATATAGAATAACAATTTCTCATTTGAGGCTTTGTTTTCGAGGAAACTGACTTTAAATTTTCGCTGGGTACGGGTGCACTTGATCATGTCTCGATACAGCGGATCTCATTGTAGATCATTGTTTTAATTGAAGTGACGTTGATAAAGACTTCCAATATCACGGAAATGTTTTCCTAGCTGTGAGAGATTTTTTAAACCCACATTACCAAGGTTGAATAGAGTCATATTAAATCAATTGCGTATTCCGAAGAAATCACAAGCTGTGAACAATTGAAAGAAAAGCTTATTGCAGCCTTTCATACATTAAGACAACCGAATACTTTAGAAAGCGTTCATAGAAATTTAATTAAAAGATCAGTATTATGTTTTCGGCAGGATGGACACCATTTTCAACAATTTCTGTAAGAATAAACTTTCTTTCAAACAGTCTATTTCATTACCTGTTCTTAATTTACGTGTCCCACCGAGACAGCGATTTACAGTGAAATCCATTACGAGACGTGATCAAGTGCACTCGTACCCAGCGAAAATTCAAAGTCGATTTCCTCGAAAACAAAGCTTCAAATGAAAAATTGTTATTCTGTATTTTCGACTTATTTTTTAATGTAGAGTCATTCCCCTTGCGATTGTACCATCACCTACGGATCACCCTTATGTGACGTAGTGACGTCACAAAGCCGTTCTCACTCCGGCTTGATGATCACCACCCGCGCATGGAGGGAATACGTGATATCCGCGGTAGATTAAGTTGGGTAATTGTCGCATTAAGAACCTTTTTCTCGCTGTTTCTCAAACCTTTTTCTCGATGCTTTCTTATTGTGACTTATTGCGCCTCTCCCTTTTATTTTGTGTGATTAATGGCAGTAATAACGGCTGCGTGTGCAGACTACCGGATTGCGTAATTGTTCCCTGCGAAAGGCTGTATGTTCGTCTTCCATCGCTGAGCGTGTGTGTGGTGGATTCCAAACCACTTGTCGCGTTTATTCCGTATTTTACGTTAATTTTGTGGTCCTTTTGGCCGGTCTCGCATAGAGATAATCGACTCAGAAGCCATGACGTTGACATGAGTACCCAGCGGCCCTTATTCCCGTCCTTTTACTAGCCACCTGTAAAGGCACGGAGCTCTTTGAAGTTTCGGATATTTCCTTTTTTCCGGCCTAATGTGGTTCCGTTCTGGCGCTACATCGTGTTGTAGCTGGCACCTAACACTTAGATTTGATTCCCGAGAGTAAATCCTGCCTGATTCCCCCGCAGCTTCGAAGTCCTTCCTTGTTACCTATTTTGAGTCCTTTCTTTTCGAGTAGTTCACGTACCACGTCGAACGCAACAGACGTCGATGCGTCGAGACGTCGATGCGAATGTCGATAGCAACAGACTGAATCGGATTGTATCCTTGTGGAAAAATCAGGCATTAAAATCCAGTCAAGTAAATTCGCGTTTGCTTGATTAGCCTCTCCCCATGTTCCCCGGCTCGAGAAAGGACACGTCACATATATTATAAGGTATGTATTTTATGTTTCCTGACTTTTGCTTTTTTCCCTTACTTTTCAGTGTATTAGAAATAATATGTCTATTATTTTTATTTAATTTAGATTAACTAAATGTGAAAAAATGTCGGGGAGACATAGGAAGGGAGCAAAACATGAAGAGCAAGTGTAACATGGCACCGACAGAGAGTTTCGCTACTGTATACTGTGGTAGTACGGTTCAATGTTCGTGCAGGTACCTTCCTACCCTCTTGAAGCGAACGCGCGCTTCAGGCGCACAAGAAAGTACGGACAATACTGATTGGTAATTTGCATTGTTTTGGCAAATATCAACAGCGTTCATCCCCTACACGATGAAGGGAACTGCAAACGAGCTCCTAAAAATTAACGAAACCATTAGACAATCCTTTGATAACAAATGCAGGAGTAACAACGAAATCGAAACGAACTCTCTTACAAAAACGGACAAATTGTAAGAGGAAACTAATGAACGATACCAAACGCTACAGTCAGTCGCTAGTATACGAGCTTGAATACTTTCATACGTTTGGGAAGTGCCAATAAATAAGCTGTCCAAAATTAGTTTAGCGGACAGCGTTCCGACCCCCTAGTGTAGGGCAGACAATAATCCCCGTATATCGGCTTAACACTGTCGGCATCGGTTGCGGCGATGCGTCCTGGAGTCGTCAGCGTTGTGATGCTGTCGATTAACTTTTTTCGACGAAGATCGACGAGGAGGCCACAGATGCTGAGGAAGTCGACGTCAATGATCGGTGTTGTGACATCGGCCATGACAAATCTCCCCCAAAAAATTTACATACATAATTTCCTCGCGTGAGCCCCTGACTCGTGCCTGTGGAAACACACACAGATCGGACCCGGTATCGAACATGAAACTGATCCGTGTGACACGATCTATGATGAACAAGCGGTTCGTCTCCGGCTTGTGATCGTTAGCCACCATTAACACTCGACCATGGTGTTTCTCGTCGTATAGTTACACGGATCATGGCACTATGGTTCCAATGGTACCAGCACCGAGGGGTGGGATACACCGTAAACTACTATACCCGTTCGTAGGTGTCAGCCCGACCTGTTGGCGGTTTAGTATCCGAGAATAGCGATAGTCAAGGTGATAAGGTCACAGGGTAGTGATGCGCAAAGTCAGGCCTCTCCCACCTTAGCCTCGCATTAAACCTTCTCGTAGTCCCCCCGGAATATTCCTAGGGGCATTCAAATTGATGCGGGTCGGAGATACTCTTGCATGAGTCCGTCCCATTGCGGACCGCGGTCTCCTTTTTTTCATCGACTATAACTGGAATAGGTTGAGAAGGCCAACAACTTTACTCAACATTTATTCATTCAGTTCGTAGATGAAAATTCTTTACAGCCGATACAGAGTCAAGATTAAAAAGGTCTTTTACCCTCTGCTAAAGTATTGATAGAGAATACACTCGGTTCATAGGCGGATGAAATGAGAGACGTCTTGTTTCAAATGAAGAAAATGTGGTGCATGTTCCTAGCCCCTACCGGAAGCTTTGGCTGACAGAGGGGTTTCTATAGGAAGTTTATTTGCGTTTGCCTTAAAGGCGTCGTAGCAGGTTCGCGCCCCCTCCCGGGGCTGGGTTTACAATAATCTAGTACCAGCACCGACTGTCCGTAGCTCCCTCTTCTTCTCCGCGGCTTCACGATCGCGAAGATCCGCGTCGCACGTCGCGCGACCTCAAGCGTGAGTGACGAAAATTTTTATTTTCGATCCTGAGGGCCGTGATTTCGCCACAGGGTTCAGCCAGTTCTGTGCTGTAAACATCGATGCGGAAGCAACCTGTGGCCGTGGCGACACATTCACGACCGCATCAGCAAGGGCGACCAGGTCGGAGAGCGAGTCTACTTATCGCGTGATAGCTTGCGTACTCGTCAGAAGCTGTCCCAACTACAACGTTTTTAGAAATTCATCCGATACCCCGTCGCCTGCGAGATCTTGGAGCCGTCGCAGAAAAATCGACGGTCTACGGTCGTCGATCTCTTCATGCTCTAGGAGGTGGCGAATGTTGTGCAGACAGTCGCCGGATCAATTCGGACTTTAGTCTGTCATACATGTTGCTGGCGGGGGGTTTGTTAATAATGTCCACTACCACGTCGGCGTACTTGTACTCCAAGCTTGCGCTGACATAGTGGTACTTCGTCGCGTCTTACGTGATCTCGGACAACGCAAATTGCGACTCTAATTGACGAAACCACGTTGTCGGTTACTTTTCCAAAACAATGGAATGCAGATGGCTACGCAGGCTACCATTTGCTTGGCGCGGAACTTTATATTTATAATCTTTCGCTCGCGTTCTTCGTTCTTCCCTCGCACTTCCCTGGTCACTCGCGATGGCTGAGTTCACTGTGCGCGACCCATCACGTCGAGATCACCAATTATTTGCGATAGTAGAAGCGTGAATAACTGTACTCCACAATGTTCGTTTTTGCTTCTCTTTATTCGATCTGGTTTTTGAGCTCGTGCTCGCAGTTCGCGTCGTCGTCATAGACTGTCTTCTGCCGATTTCGTTTCCACCATGTAGGGCTCTTTTCGGCCTGCATAGTAGCAGGTTTTTCTGGCCTACATGATTTCCTTTACGTTTCCCATAATTATGGGAAAATCACTTAGCCTGCTCGGTCGCATGTTTATATTTTGCGTCACGCCCTAAGTATAGTTCGCTGCGCGTAGGGCTAAGTACCCCGAGCGAAACTTTTCGAGGAGGCAAAATGACAAAGGTCTCGGTCGGTGTTTGTCACTGTCGAATTGCAACGGGCGCCACACTCTCATAGTAAAACAGCACGTTTGTTTAAATTATTTTAATCATTTACATTAATTTTTGATAAACTATTTTCTCTCTCTCTCTCTCTCTCTCTCTTCTTCACACTACTACTAACTAAATGATATGCTGGGCCTTGGTATGAAAAATGTTAAATAAAAAAAAAATAAACAAAGAAATACAAGTAAATAAACAAATAAATAATTATATATTGTAACGTGGTGGCGTCACAAAGCCCTTGCCATTTCGACTCGACGATCACTACCCGCGCGCGGAGGGACTACGTGATATCCGCGATAGGTTAAGTTAACCATTTGTCACATTGAAAACCATATATGACAGGCAGTTTCCTTATTAAATTACTATTGAGAATAAGGTATAAAATGAAACCATTAAAGAAAATGCATGCCTGTAGACATTGCCGGACAAAGATTTTATGAATATTTCTTAATCAAATTTTACTCTGAACGTCATTAGATGTAAAATTTAATATATGCACGACTAATGTGCACGACTAATTTTTCTACTATTTTCGAAGACTGTGTGGGCTTTACCTCGGGAAAATTTTTTAAACTTTTGGCGGGCAAGTCCAAAAGAGACTCCGTTTGGAACAGATTTTCGAGCATATTGGAAAAAAATTTCAGCCTGCAGTCCTTACTGCTATGCAGGTGTATCACATCAAGAACAACACCAGACTCGTATCTCTAAATATTAATCAAAATTAATGAGAAAAAGCAGTGCGCAGAAAGAATCGTTTCAGAGTAATGCACAAAAAATGGCTCGATGGGGCAGATTTAGTTATTTACTAAAAACGATTTGACGCAAATTTTGTATCAAAGGATACGATAATACCCCTAGTACACAAGTTACTAATTATTTCTACCTAAATATGGGATTCGGCAAATTAATTTAATCAGCTCCTCGTTTGAACCACTCTAGGACAAGGGAGTAGCCCGGCATCTGTAGTCGAACGACAGAATATAGTATTTGCAATTATAAGAAGTCGGATTGAATTAAATAATTAATAGGTATTTATTCCTTGTAATCATCATTCGTTGAATAAATCGTTATACAATTTTTATAGAGAAAGATTTAGACCTGTGAATTTCACATCTTAACATTCACACACACACACACACACACACACACACGTGTCTATCCTCCTTCTCTCAATAGTACGAGTCGTTTGAACGCAATAAGATCTTGCAGCATGGACGTTACGCTAGCGCGACACAGAACGAACAAAAAGTCTGTAGGAAACAATAAAATCAATTATAGTAACATAAAGTTATTATAACCAAGTTATTATTACGCCTCGGAATTCGGCAAATAAATATAACTAAATAACCGTATAAATTGTTAATTAATTATTATAAATAAAAATATAACAAATAAATTATGAACAGTGCCTCATCTAGGGAGAGTTAAGAGGGTGAATATATGTATATTATAAATACCAGCTTCTCGCACTCAGAAGTCGTAACATTCCACATTCAGCACCCGCTTTCGTTACAATCGAACGCCTTTTTATTAGTTAATGTAACTATGAATTCATCCAGAAAATAAACTAAAATTTTCACCTTCCAGGAGGCCAGGGAAGATACGTGTCAAGCGTTAAAAACTAAAGACCCTTCTCAAAAATAGCAGCCATTCCATGATTTTCGGGAAACGAACATACCGGCCTCCGTTGAACTATTGGTTCAACTAAAAGTGTGAATGAATCAATCAAGAGGTAGCGATGCTAAACTTCTGGCGTTGCGCACGATGGTTGTCATAGAGGTTTTTACCGTGACGGTTCTAACGACGCCATTACGTCCGGTGTGGATCTGGATGATTCTTCCCAGCCTCCATTGTAGCGGTGGTAGGTTGTCCTCTCGAATAACCACGAGCATGCCGTTTTGCAGCCTCTGGTCGTCACGGGTCCATTTTGTTCTTGCGTGGAGTCCGTTTAAGTACTCCTTGTGCCACCTCACCCAGAAATCTCGTCGTACCTTCTGGATGAGCTGTCACCTTGATAATCGGTTGGATGGAATATTGCTGAAGTTTGTATCAGGTAGGTCAGTCAGGGGTTGACCGATTAGGAAGCGACCTGGAGTCAGTGCGGATAGGTCATTTGCTTGATATCGCTTGATAGTGGTGTCAAGGGTCGCGAATTCAATACGGCCTCAATCTGTACCACGAATGTGGAAAATTCTTCGAGGGTGAACAATGTCTCTCCTACTACCCTTCTCAGATGGTGTTTCATCGATTCGACGGCCACCTCCCACAGGCCTCCGAAATTTGGTGACCGAGGTGGGATGAATGACCAAGCGATGCCCTATTGCGCTGTCATTGCGTTGACCTTGGCTCGGAGGACGTCTGATTGTAATAGCTCGGATAACTCTTTCAACTGGTTGTTTGCGTCGATGAAGTTTGTGCCGTTGTCATTGTAGATTTGGCTACACTTTCCTCGTCGGGCGATGAATCGTCGGAGCGCGGTTATGAATGTGTCAGCAGTCATGTCGGTGACTACTTCTAAGTGGACCGCCTTAACTGCCAGGCAAACGAAAACCACTACGTACACCTTTACACTGTTCCGGTTGCGGTGTTTCTTTTCCTTAATGAAGAACGGTCCACAGTAGTCCACTCCTACGATGTTGAATGGGCGAGTTTCTGCCACTCGGGCAGCGGGCAGATCTTCAATGCGGATGTTGGAATGCGGAGGTCAAAGGCGGTAACATCGGATGCACCGGCGGATGATTTGTCGTACCTGATTTCGGCCGTCTAGCGGCCAGTATCTCTGGCGGATGTTGTGTAGAGTGGACAGAATGCCTGAATATAGGTTGCGGATGTGTGCCTGTTGAATGATCAATGACGTAATGTGGTGTGATTGTAGAAAAATTATCGGATGTTTGCGATCGTAAGTGAGATTTGAGTTTTTGAGTCGCCCTCCAACACATATCAGACCATCCGGATCCAGAAAGGGACTGAGAGCATTTAGTTTGCTTTCCGGGCTCACCCTTCCTTCCTTTATTAAGTCTTGAATCTCTGATGGAAAACATTCGGCCTGGACCAAATGGAGAATGCGATTGTGTGTAGTCGCCAATTCCTCAGGCAGCAGGTTGGATGAGTGGTTGTGTGTTCGTCGAAATCTCAGGCAATAGGCTATAACTCTGGTCAGTTTTGCGAAGCAGGAATAGCGGTCCCAGATTTCTTTGAGTTGTAATTTGGTGGCCAGACATACTTGCCTTTTGACTTCTGGAAGAGTTTCCGGTTCGCTAAATGGTAAATTCGGTCACTGATTCTCATTCATGGTCAACCAAGTAGGCCCGGAATACCATGATGTAAGGTGAGTGTCTTGCGAATGTTTGAGTGTTTTGATTGAACGGTTGTTTTTGTGTAATGATTGTATGTAGTGAATTTAGTGCTCCTACCAGGAGCGAGCAGCGTTTCCTTTGCAGGTTAAGTTTGGTTGCCAGGGCTTCAGTGATGAAGTTGGATGTGGAACAGGTGTCTAGTAACGTCCTGCAGTCTAGAAGCATACCTGTCCTGCCACGCACTTTTATGACTGCGGTAGTCATGACTTCGGCCGTGGTCAGGTTGGCGGTTAGTGACAAGTGCTGAGGGGTCCCGAGTTCCTTGAGTCACGCTATTGGCTTTGTACGTACCGAAGGTTCTTCAATCTCTTGGTGTAATAGAGTGTGGTGCAAGCCATCGCATATCCAGCATTTCATGGACCGACATTGACTCGATGAATGACCCCTGCGCAAGCAGTTTGAGCACAAGTTTGCCTGTGCGACTACTCTTGCTCGTTCTGGCACAGATTTGCTTCGTAATGATTCGCAGTCGTATATCCGGTGTGAGCTACTCTTGCATAATGGGCAGGTCATGATGGAAGTGTTGAAGGTGTGTTGAGGCCTGGAACGGCTTCTTGTCGCTTCCGTGGTTTTTCGGCTGCCGTAATGAGGTCGTTGACCTCTATAGTCTCTCATTCTGCTGCTTGCTTGTTTGCAGTATCCAGTAATTCTATTGCTTGTTGCACTTCTTCGAACGACCCGAAGCTTTTTGTAAGTCGTTTCACCTTCACCGAAAGTTTTACCGGATCTGGTTGATTTGCGTACTCGGACAGGTAGTTCTTGAATTGAGTCAAGTGACCTTTGATGATGGCACGCTGTGCGACGAGTTGTTTAATAAAGTAAAATTAAACTGCGTATCCGGCTCGAAGGATACCATTAAATGTACCGTCAAACTTATCGTTCTGGGTACTCGATACCTACCGATTAAGATCAACTATGATGTATTTGTACATTGATATAATGAAGTTATATTCTAGATTATTTTGGATGTTTTTCCTAAGTTGGTTCTAATCGTCGTTGGTCCAGGCCACGAATAACGCTAACTTGGTAACACAAAATAGGGCAATCAAACCTCTTCGGTAAAAGAGCTAAGTGGCTTAGAAGTGATGAAATTCCGAAATGAACGAGTATACTAGCTTCAATATATCCACTTAAATATATATGCACTTCATATATTACTCTCGCCACAAACTATTAAGTAACTCTTTCACCACCAATACCTCTCATATAACATTAACAGTAGTTTCACATCATATAAAGAACCTCGAGAGCGATAAAGCTCCTGGTCCAGGCTTAATTTCAGCCTCCCTTATAAAAAACCTTCTAAACAACTTTAACTCTGTATATACTACATCATTAGAAAATCGTACCCACTCTCCTGCTTATCAACTTTATGGAAAATATTTTAAATAATCCCTATTTGTAAAGCCAGAAAAAAATAAAATCGACTCTACCTCCTATCGCGCTATCAATCTTCTTAATCTGCTTGATAAAGTATTAGAGAAAATTATCTTAATCCAACTCCATTCTCACCTCAATTCTCACCACACAAAATTATCATAAACAAGTGAAGCTCGTTGCTCCAGTTTGCTGTGAAGATGAAAGAGGAAAGAGGAAAGATAGAAGGAAAAGAGAGGGAAGAACGTTTCGTCCTGGACCTGCTAGTGGACCCATCAGTAAGGATCGGTATAGTTTTGCTTCCGTGTTACGATAGAGCATCTTGAAAACGAGTTCAACGATCTATAATATAAAGCCATTGAAGGTCATAGAAAGTAAAGAAAGGTGATAATACTTACGGTTTTGGTAGTAAATGAAATATAGGTATTGTAAACAGTAGAGAAATGCGTAATGTTTACCGTTTACTGCACTGTAAATAAACACTGCTCGAAAGGCATTTTAATAGTTTGCAGGATAAGTTAAACATGATAAGATTAGTATCGATAAATCGGTCAGTCTGTTCCGACCGACGCCGAGCAGCAATAAACGTGGGGTCTTCGAAAACTGAATTTATGACGCGTTCATGACATCAATGCCAATTTTACACTGGGTCTTCTGCTAGAAGGATTATTTTTGGAATTTACTACCACCGAGGTCTAATAATTTAATTAATTTGTTTATAAACATTTGTTCAAATGTAGAAACTAGAAATTTGCTAGGAGTTCATTGGAACTCTATTGAGGACAGAATAACTTACTTGATCCAACCACTAGCCGATAACAAGCGCGTTACAAAATGTAACATACTAGCAAAGATTGCACAGTTAGGACTGTTAGGGCTGTTAGGAGACTGTAATCGTAATAGAATCTTGATTGGGATGAGTTGATACCAACAACACTATACACAAAATGGACAAATTTTAAACATGAACTTCTAATACTTAACAATTTTAAAGTACCTCAACAAACTATACTATTTAATTTTGTTATGCGCCAAATCCCGCATAGCGCCTGTCAAGACAATGACTGTACCTAAATTAGAATTATATGCAGCTTAGCTATTGGCAAACTTAGTTAAAACTGTATAATAAGCATCGAAACTAAAATTTAACAAAATTCATCTGTGGTCGGACTCAACAATTGTATTACATTGGATTCAGTCATCTCCTCATACACTAAAAACACGCCTTACTAATCGGGTGGCAGAGATTCAATTAAAGACCAACATTAATGATTGGCATCATATATCTACTGATAACAATTCCGCGGATGATCTTTCTCGCGGTTCAAAGCACCTTCCGAATTCCTTAGAATTAAGTGTTGGTTACAGGGACCCACGTGACTTAAGCAAAATGATTAAACAATCATCAAAAATAATCATTTTGGATCAACGAGTAGCAACAATCCTTCTGGTTGCAGGGTAGGAAAATAGCAATTTAAACAATATAAGTTTACATAATTTAGAGAGTGAGGACTATAAATAATAGCAATGTCAAGATAAAAAATGACACGTTTGAACAATTTTCGGCAATAAACAAGTTAAATAATTTCGTGGCATTCTGCCAAAGAGTATTAGGAAATAGAAAATTAAAAGATAAAATAAAGTGGCTATATACGGCCAGAGAATTGCAAAATGCATATTGACAAATAATTAAGATAATTCGACGTAATCACTTCTCACGCGATATAAGAAACCTAACGGAAGGCAAAGATTTAGGAACAAAAAGTAAAATTACAGGCTTAAGTCTATTTTTAGATTCAAATGGCATCAAGCGAGTAGGAGGCAGGTTAACGAATGCTGCAATAAGTTATTCACGAAAATATCCTATTTTATTACCGCGCAATGATCATGTCATAACATTAATCATACGTCGCGAACACGAAAGACATTAGCATGCAGGGATGCATGCAACTTTAGACGCCATTAGGCATTACTATTGGCCAATAGATGCAAAGAACTGTGGCGGCTACGATTCAGCGTATTTTCGAGTTAAATAACAATGAGTTCTCACGACTCAACGCAGGTCTGATCATCGCGGATTAGCACTTGGCGACCAGGTCTGCGCGCTTCCTAATTCCGACATCCGTCTGGTTCGTGTCCATCACTCAGACCAAACAATTTTTTTCCACAAGAGTTCGTCACGACTGAGCATTGCCCAGTCGTGTACAGCAGATCCTTGACTTCGGTTTATTTATGACCAATTTCTGTGCCTTGCGTTTTCGTGGAAGCGTTCGCCTTCCACGTCTGCCCATCCATCCTTTTCTGTACGCATTTTTAAGGGGCGACATTTTCGTCCTCGTGGCAGTTCGTTTAGAACATTCAGTTCGGCTAGAACACTTGGTTCGTCCAGAACAACCATTACAATCGTCGAGAATTGCAAATTCGTTTAGAGTTTTCAGTAGAGTCGCGTGGCGACGTGAAGGAATCGTGGCACCGTTCCCACGACAAGGAACATTTTGTACCACATATACACCACTATTGTTATTGTTGATTGTTATATTAAAATTGAGAGCGGAGGGTCGAGCATTGTCTTTACTTCTGCACGCCTCAAAACAAAGCCCGACACATCCTCCGTAGTTGTATACCTTGTAGTAGATTAAATCCTAAGCTACCAGACTACATAATGGGTAATATACCAAAACACCGAGCAAAACATTTAAGATCGTTCGAAAACGTGGGGCTTGTTTATTGTGGTTCGTTTTCACTTAAAAAAAATCCTGAAACACGAAACAGATAAAATCTTACGTGTAGCAGTGTTTGTCTGCTTTAGCTCAAGGACCGTTCATTTAGAACTGGTAACTAGTGAAACATGTCTGGAGGCAATAAAACGATTCTGCTCCAGACGGGGGAAGCCCAGGAATATTTATTCTGACAACACGATTAACATGGTAGGAGCCAAAAATGAAATTATAAGGGTTCGAGCATTTTTTCTAGACGACAAAAATCAATAAAAATTTGTGCATTTCTCTGTCTCTGAAGGAATTTATAGGCACTTTTCGCCCTCTCGGTCACCGCGTTTTATGTATATGAACAACTTGCGTAATTGAAATAGAAGCAATATTGAACTCACCACCTCTAACACTATTATCCAGCAATCCAAATGACTACATAGCCCTTACTCCAACTCATTTCTTGATCGGAGATTCATTGAAAAGCATGCCTAAGTTTAATTTTCGGGAGGTACCTATCAATCGATGTGGCAGCGAATACAACAAATAAAGCAACATTTCTGGGTGCGATGACACAAAGAATATTTAAATCAGTTGCGTACCCGAAGCAAATGGCATAATTTGCATTCGATGGAAAGGAAATCGCAGTGAGACAATTAGTTACAATCAGAGAAGAATCTCCCACCAATGCAGAGGAGACTTGGACGTATCATTGCGGTCCACCCAGGACAAGACAATGTTCGACGTGTGGTAGCCGTAAAAACACAAGACGGGCTATATTATAAGTGATGCGTTAAGAGACTCGCGCTGCTACCTAAACAGTAGTTCGATGATTCATTTTGTAACATGTATTATTGTAAATACATCAAAACATCTTGCCTAGTATTTCATTAGATATTTAAAGCATTAATAAAAGTAACATATATTCTTTAATAGTCATGTAAGCATAATTTAAACATAGCGAGTTCTCCTGTATTTTAAGCATAGGGCATGAAGCATGATGAATAATAAATAAAATAGATTAGAGATCAGTTATTAATAATTAATCAATTAAATTATTACATAAATGTTGCATAATTCCTAACGCCAACATATATGTAAAAATAAAGCATCAATGTTGAATGCGAAACGTTCAAGGTAGGCGGTGTGTTACAGCATAACAAAAACTATAAAATATTTTAAACGAAAAAACCAAATCAACAAAACCAACCAAGCCTATCGTCATCATTTTACATTTGTCAAACACATGGTGACAATACGCTTACCCGTAACAACAGCAATGCTCGAAGAGCCGTTACTTTTACCTTTCTTTAGAATAAATTTCCAATAGTGTTTTATAACCATAGGTCAAGATATTTGCGAATCATGTTATTGTTCAGAGTCGAGGCACTTTTCGGATTATTGTCTGTTACGGTCACATTGGGGCATTCGGAATTTTTTCGCGTATCACTTGGGAGTGCAACGGTACCCTCAAGTGACCTTTAGTCAGAGACCACTTCTTTTCCGTTCCCACCATGAATTTGACAACCAATTAGACATCAATCACGGTTTCCTCACTTTTCCGCAGAAATTGTGTAACGGACGAATCCGAATGTCTCAAAAAAAAAAAGCATACGCCCACAGCGAGGATTTAAAAGTCAATGTCTTAGCGCAGAAAAGGCAGAACAAATCACAACACGATAAGTAGCGCATTCTACCAAGAACAAATTCAAATAATAACCATATATGGATTACTTCGCATTTCTAATAAATTAAGATTATAAGTTACATGTGCACCTTCTGTGACAGTGACAGTGATAGTGACAGTGATAGTGACAGTGATAGTGACAGTGATAGTGACAGTGATAGTGGCAGTGATAGTGGCAGTGATAGTGACAGTGATAATGACAGTGATAGTAACAGTGATAGTGACAGTGATTATGATTTTTGCGTCATGGCGGAGGAAGAATGGCCGAACTGCAGGCGAAAATTGCAGCCCAACAGGAGGCACTAAATGCGCAACAGGCCCAGTTCAAAGGTTTGCTTCAACAAATCCAACAGCAGGCACAATAACCACCTGCTCAGGCTGTTCCAGGTCAGGCTATCTCATCTCTGTTGCCCGTCCGAACCACAGTACCGCCTTTGGAAGACGGAAGTCAACCGTATGTAGCACGCATATCTGGGAAGCTTCCACAATTTTGACCAGGTCGACCGGCATTATGGTTCGCGCAAGTAGAAAATCAGTTCGATCCAGGCGGAATAACTCGAGATGGCACGAAGTTCAGCCACGTGGTCGCGCAATTAGACCATAAATATGCGGCTGAAGTGGAGGACATCATCATCCATTCGTCTTTCACCGACCGTTACAAGCATCTGAAGCGGGAGTTGATTCAACGGGTCGTTGGTAACATAGAGAAGGATGTTCGACACCTGCTCCAACAGGAGGAGATGGGTGATCGCAAACCATCTCAATTTCTACGGTACCTTCGCAGTTTCGCCGGCACCGAGCTCCCGGACTCTTTCCTGTGAACTCTGTGAGGAAATCTGATGTCGTTTCTCGAGCCGACACCACGCTGGACGCAGTGTTCAATGCAGCGCAACCGTTCAGGTAACTATTCCTACAATCGTTCACTAGCTCCTGAGGGCGATTCCGCTCGCTGTCGTAACCGGCGCCAGTCTGTGCTGTTATCATCGAATATGGGATGATAGAGCCACAAAGTGTCGTCCACCATGTGACCAGAGTCTTTTGGGAAACGAGCGGGGCAGGCCATAATGTCACTTGTGGCGACTATAAAGCCTTGAATGCTCGGACTGTGCCGGATTGTTATCCGGTAAGAAACATTTTGGACTTTACAGCCAATCTTGCCGGTAGCAATATCTACTCTGCCATAGAGTTTGTACAAACCTTTAACTAGATTCCTATAGCTTCGAAAGACATCGAGAAGACGGCGATCACCATTGCTCTTGGACTCTTTGAATCCTTATATATGCAATTTGGCTTCCGAAACGCTAGCCAAACGTTTCAAAGATTTACGGACAATATTCTGTGTGGCCTCGATTTCATGATCTGTGACACTGACGACATTCTCGTCCACTCGTCCAATCCGCAGCCGCATTTGGGGTACCTCCGTCCGCTCTTTCAACGTCTTGATGATCATGGTATCGCTGCTAAATGTGTGCTGGGACAAGCAGAGGTTACCTTCCTAGGACATACCTGGGGTATCTGCCGACGGTGTGCGCCCGCTAGTTAACAAAATAGAGGCTATTGTCAATTATCCCTTACTCGTAACGGCCAGACAACTTCGTCGGTTCTTAAGTATGTATAATTTCTACCGTTGATTTTTGGCCGACGTGACTACATTACAGACTCCCCTAGAAGCCGCTCTGACCTCACCGCCAAAGCTCACAGGGTCTCAGCCAGTAGAAATGACAGAGGAACGCAGAGTTGCATTTCAAGCTTGCAAAGCTGGACTTTCTCGTGCAAGCTTATTGGCTCATTCGTGCCCATCTGCATAGATTGCACTTTTCACGGATGCATCGAATCACCAGATTGGCAGCGTGGTTCAATAGTTCGTGGACGACCACTGGTAACCTTTAGCTTCTTTCTCGAAGAAGCTCTCCGTAAAGGACCATTTGTGGACGCCGTACGGGAGTGTCTCTTTCATGCTTGAAGGTCGCCATTTCGTCATTTACACTAATCATAAGCCGTTGATCTACGCTTTTCAACAACGTACTGAAAACGCCCCTCCCCGCCGCCGAAAATGGTTGGATTTAATTGCACAATATTCCACCGACATTCGACGTGTCAGTGGCCAAAACAATGTTGTTGTCGACACACTTTCAAGGACCAACGTTGTAACTACCCCTATTGACTTCCTGGCTCTTGCTGCTCCTCAACGTGAGAACAACGAGCTATAGACGCTGCCCCGCAACGGTTCGGCATTACGACCCGTCCCTTCGTCACTCAACCCTACCGTCGTCAGGTCTTCAATGCCCTGCACAGATTAAGTATCGAGTCACCCATTAGCCAAGGCCACGGCCAAGCTCATCGCTCAACGTTTTATATGGTTACTGATTTACAGGAACTGTCGTACATGGACCCGCACTTGCTTGCCTTGCCAGCGTTCAAAAATTAGCCGACATGCACGCGCACTGCTTGGCAATTTCTCTTTACCTACACGATTCACACATGTCTCCACTGATATCATGGGTCTCATGCCTGTTTCGGATGGTTTCAGGTATTGCCTTACTGCCACGGACAGATATACGCCTTGGTTTGAGGTTGTTCCAATGGCGGACATCACATCGGACGGATCGCCACAGATCGCGGTCGCCAGTTCGAGGCATGGCAGAGCGCTCTCATCAAACACACGAGGCAGCGCTGATGTGTCACGGCGGAGAGTCACGGACGAATGCCCTACCACTGGTGCTATTTGGTCTTCGCACGGTATGGGAAGACAATCTGCAGGCATCTTCGGCGAAACTTAGTTGCAACGAGTCTCCTCGATTGCCGGGAGATTTCCTCACCCCGCTCTTACAAGTTCTGACCTGTCCCTAATATCCCAGCATCTTAGGCAGGGCCTGCTAAGTAGCCTTATTGATGAGTCCACTAGCAGGCCCAGGATGAAACGTTCTTCCCTCTCTATTCCTTCCTTCTTTCCTCTTCCATCCTACAGCAAACAGAAGCACTTCGCTTCAAATGCATAGAGTTACAATCTGACATCCAACTTAAAGAGAAATTTGATCACCTCCCTTTGTTGAACTTTTATAAATCATACCTACCCAGAGACAAATATGTCTCGTGTCATCATTGTTTGGAAGCACGTACATATGTGGACAACTATTTTCAAGAATGAAACGTACTAAGTGTAAAATTAGAACCAACATGTTGGATGAACAACTTGAAATTGCCTCAGAATTGCAACCACGTCAATCGAACCAGATATAGACGCATTAGTTTCTCAACGTCAATGCCAAATATCACATTAACTATATGATATGGATTTAAACCTAAAATGTATAAAACAATATTAAATGCATTTCATTTTTCTGTTTTTATAATGAAAAGATCAATAAACTAATAAATTTTAAATTACTTAAACACGAAAACAATATATTTTACAAAACATGTCTTTTTCTAATGTGGCCCAGGGAAACAAAAAGGTTGGACATCCTTGTTATGGAGGGAGGTAATTTCAGTCAATTTTGCCGAATTAGACGAGCTCTATGAGATGATTACATACTTCACAAGGACTAATTCAGATAACGGATAAGGAAATTCTAAGAGTAATCGTACATGATGTCATTAGTTAAGTAGTAGCGGCAAACAGAATCAATTTAACAGCGATATTATAGCATTTTATAAAAGCGCTGAATAAACAAAGTTTTATAAACCCTACAAATATGTACTTGATTGAATTATTAAACAATTATTTTCAATCATGATGAACGATCAGATACAGAACAGTAGAGCCGAGTTGCTATCGAATAGTTATCTGAAATCCGTAACGGTGCCGTAAGGACGAGATGAAAACTCATTTCCGAGTGCGAGCTGCCTGTATTTATGAGAATAAATACGCAAGGATCCGAGCAGCCGCTTGCACATACGCATAACCACTAATGTTTCTACTAACTTCTATTAAGATATTTTTTGTTCAAAAATTTCTTTGAATATCCATCATATCTGAAACAGACGATGAAAAATTACGGAAATATAGAAATAACACGCCAACAAGTACATCGACCACGCTAATTTATAACACAAGTTATAGCTTCGAACATGAAAGCTGCCTATACAGTTGTTACTAAGCGTTCTACATGGAATGCTGTCTGAATCCAGATATTACTAATCTAACAACCTTGGCTATAACAGATGTCGTAGACTATTGAAGATGCTGATGAGTAGCTAACGATCCAAACAATAATATCGGCATCAATATTTATAATGTGTTTTATATGAATAAAAATTCAGATAATATCAACTAACTCGTATAGATATTTTTACCTGGCCGTATTAAGACGATCTGTAACTCCTATCCAAGATTATCCAATAAATTGATTTGTATATTGAGAATAATGCAAGATTCTGTAACATTAGGCACACGATCTGAGTTTTAACAAATAACAGAATACGTGATTAATTTTACGCGGAGCACCCTATTACTGAAAATATATGTATATATATATATATATATCGTGTACCTATGTATGACTACTACGACTATGAAATGACTACTACGACGAGTGAAAATATTATAGTTAGTTGACTAATCGAAGCGAACCTGTTGAAGGGAACTATTACTATTTTAAAATCATAAGCGTGAACCGATCATTTTTCTGAATGATCCAAGAGAATCTTGTAAAAATTTTAGTCTTTTTAAATAAAATTTAGCCGTAGTAATAATAATAACTAAGGAACTGTTATTTTTGTTAGAATTTCCGAGTTCTCTTATTGCTTTTTTCACACTTGTAACATTAGTTTACAATTCCACTTGTCCAACCTTTAATTTTTACATTTCATTGTCAAAGTCGAGACGCTTCTTAGGTTTGTTACATGGTGTTAGATATGCACATCACACGGGGGTGATAAATCAGATTTTAACAAATTTCCGAAAAAAGCAAACACTGTATCGGCAAAACATTTATTACAGAAAGCAACTGAAACAATCGGAAAGTTTCTTATTTTGCAAACATTCCACGCGCAAAGTTAAGTCGGTGTATATGTTTGCATAGGCAGCGTTCTACATGTACAGTGCCGAAAGTTTTTTTATTCATATTTTGGAAACTATTAATTACCCGAAGAGAAAATGTTTTTTGAGTCCACGCCTCTTCCCGCGAAAACCATTTCAAATTTTATATCAATCAGCAGGAACTAGTGCCTTTCAAAGCTTTGTTCGAATTAAAAAATTGAAAAATTTTCAACAATTTTTCTAGGCTTTGCTGTTATGTTCCGTGTCGTGGGTTAGAGCGGTGTAACATAAAATGGTGAATTAAAAGGTGGATTATTCTGTAATATAAGCATGTGCGATTTTGTCTGTCATTTCTACGCTCGTATGACTACAGCAGTACTATTTAAGTATACGTCAGCTGATTGCGCGTACTTCGAATATTACACTAAATGACATCTGATGTTTCGAAGGACGCGTAATTAGCCGACGTGTAGCCGTATGGTTAATATTTGGTCTTTCGAGCCGGATACCAAGACGACCGTTGGATCTACAACCTACTACAGAGGAACGTAATTCTCAAGGAAACCTAAAACAGCCGAACCAAAAACCGAGCCCCCAGCACCTTTAATCAGGAAGAACAACATGGGAAGCCGACGTCCGAGCTGCATCGAGTCTCATCAGCATTCAAAATCAACTCTTCCACTTCTTGCGTCAATATTTCAAAATGAGCAGCGAATTAAAATGGTTGATCGCGGGACGCGGTTGCAAATCTTCTTTAGAGTAAACGCAGACACCACAAAAATAAATGCGCTTCAGAAACGATTAACGGCCAATACGGCACGCTATCAGCGATTCAATAGTAATCAAACCCGAATTGAAATGTTAGTTGCGGGTAACGAGTTCGAAGAAGCTCGTGCTCTCGAACGAGAAAATTTCGAGACAACCTGTTTCAATATAATCAACGAGATAGAAACGTACATAGAAACGTCAAAGTCATCGCAACACTGGAATATTATCCAGCCTGACTGTATGTAGCGCAGCTTCAGATACTGTCAATGGATTAAAATTGCCAACTATCCAATTACCTTCCTTTGATGGCAATTGTAGCGATTGGCTTCAAAAGTTTCGCGACATGTTTGTTTCGTTAGTGCATAATAACGATATGTTATCCGATATACAGCGGTTTCAAAATTACCTTAATTCGTCATTGACAGGCCCAGCGGTCAGAATCATACAATCACTTGCCGTATCTTCTTTTTAGACGAGAGAATTTTTAAACGACGCGACGAATCTCATGACTTTCTGATCATTCCTTTATTGTCCAGAAAATTCAATTCCGTAACATTCAGGGAATGGGAGAGGCAAATTTCGCCACATTCAGAAATGCCTACATATGAACAGTTTTCAATATTTTTAGAGGAACAGGCAAGGTATGTATCGAATATCGCGGTAAACACACAGGTAACAGCGCCGATGGTCGATCTGCAGTAATTCAGGTAGCCGAAAGTATAATGTCAGTACGTATGTAATAAATTCAAAGATATGCTCTGTCTGCGATGCAATAAAAATGCGAAAAACAAAGGTAGTTCAAACATAGCTCAGATTTGCTGTAATTACTTAGAACCGGGCCATAGAGTAAAAGTTTGCACGCGTATTAGCTGTAAAATTTGCAACAAAAAACGTCATTTATCGAAACCAGTAAGTAGTGCAGCACACGTCTCAAATAATTTAGTAGATTGCACTAGTGCCAGCTACTTGGAGAAAGGATCGAATGTGGAGATTGCGGAGTATTAAATTAAGAAACCTTGTACATTTTAGGAGAATTGTTCAGAATTCGCAAGAACCATCAGAATAAACTGAGTCAACTTAAAATACAGTAGTGAGGAAGTTATTTCAGAGCTGAATCAGACAGCTACATAACTCAATTCAATCAGCCCCAAAACATTAGGTGGTCCTTCGAAACATCAAACAGCACCTAGTGCAATATTCGAAGTACGCGTAATCAGCCGACATGTACTTAACAAGGACTCTGTTGAAGAGGACTAGTGGCTGATCGTGACGAAATTTTAGAAAAAATAGGAGGGAACAAAACCAAAGTTTGAAACTTTCTCTTCGGATAATTAATTTAATAATTTCCCAAATCTTAATAAAAAACCTTTTGGTACCATATATACACACGTCGTTGAACTATTCGACGATCGTCGTACACTCAAGACGATTGCATCAGTAGGATCTTGAGAGAGACAGCGTTCTATAGATAGTATTGAAAATATTTTATTAATATCGAAAATGAAAAGGCGTAAGAAGTTGTGGAAAATAAAAATAATTTGATGGCTTAGTATCTTTTAGGCGTGTTTATTACTTCGCAACCTGGAGGTTTGTACAAGAATGGCTTCTTAGGCCGTTCGTGCTAGCCTCGAGGATACCCCTAACGCCATGGCCCATCCGAATCCGTTCAGGCAAGTCCCCGAGGACGGGCTTAGCTGCAGGGAAATGTAGATGGCCCTCGTGGACCGCTCGTGCACCCTGTTACCCGATATTTCTTGCAAAAGTATCTGAAGTTTAAATCTTGGATATTACCTTCGTTATACTTGGATATTACCTTCGTTAAACTCACTGTTACCTCCACTCTCAAATTTCATATCAAACAACCACGTATTGTACGTTCATCTGATGGATAATTTTTGTATCAAATATATCCACCAAAAAAGTGTTAATCGAATAAAGATTAATTGATATGAGTCTCCGAATAGCAAATAAAGTTAAAATATGTATGTTTCGTTTGAACCTACTACTACCTGAATAACTTCTTATTTAGAGAATATTCTGCTCTATTATGCACACATACACTATATTATTCTTAATAAATTATGTATACGGTATAAATATGTTACACGTTACGTAGCGTGTTCATATTTATACATATAGTATAAAATATTATATTTTATTATCATTTATTTCTAGTATAATTGGAAATACGGTGAGTTTTTAAACGATGTTATTTATATAAGCAAAATTCCCATTTCAGTGTAAAAAAATCTTTCGATTTAATCGAAATTATATGTATAGCAAAATTAGGAAACAACATGAAATTGGCCAAAGCACTTTCACAAAAATAGGAAGTCAGAAAAGAGATTGCAATAGGATCAGTGGTTAAATAATAGAGCCCACGTTGTCTTTACCACGAGGATTCGTAGAATAAATCCCTCTTAGACCGTTCGTATTAGCCTCAAGGACGAGCCCCTCTATCACGACCATGATTTCGACCATGATTCGAATGCTTAGGCAAGGCCCCAAGGGGTGCTGTGAAAAAATACATATGACCCCCTTCGGCTGCTCATGCACCTCCTTGTATTTAATCTATATGTAATATTTCTTACAGGAATATTAATCATTGCTACAATGATGTTCATGTATGAATGAAAAGACACAAACTATTTACAGCTTGAAAAGTTGAACAATTTTTTTAACTTTCCTCTATTTCAAACTGAAATATAAAATATACTTCACTCTGATAATTATTATAATATAATATTAAATCATTACTACTTGTAATTATCTTAAAATTGTATAAGAGTTAGCATACGCATTGCTTATATAATATTACATGTTGTATACATACTTATAAGAATAATCTGTCATTCGTTAATCCAATTATTAGGATCAAATACAATAGTGTGAATATATGTTCGTAAAAATGATGAATAACACGGACTTACCAGAATTGTCATGGGACACTTGACCAGTATTGTTTTGAGATCCATGATTCTGCTGATTATCTCCAATGATAATATTTGGACTATGAGTGTGCTGGGGATGAAATATTGTTGAAATATCTCCGACTCCTCTGCTGCCCATGCTTAAGTTTGTTCTTTAAAACATACAATACTAAGTTTTATTAGAAAATTACACAAAAGGAATTAATTTACATTAAACTCCGAACATTACTTATTAATACGGAAATAAGTAAAATTTCAATTAGACATCAATATCCGGGCCATCCTTTATGTAATGATAAAACTCATATCCGCGTTTAACAAATTTTATATAAACTTAATTATAGAAGCTGTTTGTTTTGTGTTTTCTAATAGCTGTATATTCAAATTCAGCTGGTATATTTGCAAGATACGTATTTAGTTCCAATACATTGTTTAAATAAATAATCTAAACTTATAATTTGTCACATCCATGCAAGGATTGCATCAAAATTGAGTACGTGTTTCGCAGAATCACATCTGCTAAGTTCATCGGTACTAGTTTAAGTAATTGTAGAAAGCGATTGTATCAATTCACCAAAAATTTTCCTATTTATCCTGCAGTTGTGATAATTACAAATGATCAATCTGTAAGTAGAAAATAATAATAATAAATAGTACTTTACAAATTATAAAATAATTTCATAAAATTTGCCGGACACGAATATCAGTTCTCTCATACAAGTTTAATGCGTGATAACACATTATCCTACAAGCATATATGTGCAACTGTAATGATTATGAAAAAGAATGTCTTTTATTATCGGTCATTTTCTAATGCTATTGAATTTATTATATCATTTGTATATATATGCAAAAAAAGGAAAAGTTCAATCGAAACGGCACGTATAATAATAACCAACTTGGTAAAATTAAAGAACGGTTAATTTTTGACCGAAAAATTGTTTACATTTTGGCAGCTCTAACCGTGTGAAAAATATAATAATAATAATCGTCAAAATGTATATACGTTTAATTGAAGGAAAAGACAAATGTTACAAATAATGGTATAAATTCAATTATACCAAGGATAATTTATAACGTAATGATAATATATATTTTAATTTATTTATTTATTTCACTTTGTAATGCATGGAGATTGTAAAAAGATGTCTACTATTTTGATATCTATATATTCATAAGAGAAATTTGTGTGTACATGTACAGACAAGATATGTAACTTAAACTTAACATCTGACATATCTCGCTTATATTTGATAATACCAAAAAATGTTTCAAAGTTATATGGTTTTCAGAAGGACAGAATTTACTTTTTTCGTTCGGCTCACAGAGATACATTAAAAACTTTCCAAGTATATAAAATGATTTATAAATATATTTCTTCCTACTACCAATATTATGCATTTATAATTACAAATTGAAGGCTTGTTATCCTGACTTAAGTATATTAAAATAAATTTTGAAAAGGTCGGTAAAAGGATAATACAAGTGAATAGTTTGCAATTTGAAATATAACTTCGAATTTCACGTACTTTTCTTATTGTTAATACTTTTTTGTATTTCTAGTCGTACAAGCATTGTGCTCTTGACAATGTTTAGAAGTGTCAAAAATATTTATTGGAAAAATGGAATGTGAAAAGAAAAACTTTTTAATTTCAAAAATTGCAGACCGTATAAAGAAAGGCCGAGAAGTTATTCATAATAAAATTTGTTAAAAATTGCAAATAATTACAAAATAAAGAATAATAGTGAATGTTCCATTACTCGTGTTTTACATCACGTTAAATTGACTGAAAAGTTTGAATTGAAATTAATTCTCGACACATTACTCGTATTATATATTTCAGCCAATATTAAGTGATAAATGCTATACGACGAAGGCGGAAGCAGAAACTAGTCTTAACATTGAAACGTAAAGAGCATCGTCTCAGCTTGGTAAAACTACGTATAGTTCAAGAAAAGAAAAAATGAAACAGAATTTTATTAAAAACAAGAATAAAGAGAGAGAAGAAAGTACTATAATTTGGGTAAATATTGGCTACGACGGAAAGATTGATATATCAATTCGTTGAAAGTCGAATAAATTTTATTGTTTACCATAATTTAATACAAAAATAAATTAAAAAGTACATGATATACCATACCAGGGTATTCTGTTCCAAATATCGCAAGCAATTATTTTCCAAATTATAGTTAGAAAAAATATTTTACGAATAAACTGATCCTTATTTTAAATGGAAACAGGGGAGGTGAGAATATCTTTTAGTGGTCATAAATCTTCTCTAAATGGTCGCGCTTTCGAGATTTCAAGATGACTTTTTTTTATATGGAGCTGTATATTTATCATTGATCCCTTCATAACATTTAAAAATTTCTAGCTGTATAACGAAGGTAATTCCTTTAGGTTTTGATAAGTTCGTCTAGTAATTGACTATGCACATGCCTATGCAAATAAAAGCACAACAGTGCAGGTAAAAAAACCGAACGAAACGAAACGAAACGAAACGAAACGAAACGAAACGAAATGAAAAAGATTGCCTTGAAATCTCAGAAGCATGTCCACCTAAAAAATATATTTGTGATCATTATGAAACATCCTCCCCTGTAACAAATTACGTTTTATTTGAAAACATTTTTTGAAACTTTAAATAGGGCATTCTGTATATTTCTGGCAATATTTAAGTGTAGTTTATGAAGCAAAAACTGTGAAATAAATATTTTTTCATTTGTAAATATCCAACTTCTGAACAGCGTTTGCTAATTTGAGTATCATTGAGAATTGTTGAGATCCTTTTGTTCGAATAGTATAAAAGAAATTTTTAATTTCAAGACATCAAGGCTGTAGAAAATAATAAAGTAATTGCAAAATTATATCTACGAATTTTATATCTATACCCAGACAACCAGCGATTGTAGCGCCAATGACACCGGGTGGAACTCTAAGCACTGTGCTAGCACGGTGCTGCCTCTCAGTTCTCGTAACAGCACAGGGCTAGCACTGGAGCGACACTGCGTGTCACGGCACTATCAAAGCACGGCGATATAGCACAAGGGCGACACAGCGTGCCAATGACACTATCAGCTCACCATAGTGACACGCGTGCCAGTGGCGTGAGCTAATATATACCAATGAAGAAGCTGTTTGCATAAAAATTATAAACGAATATTAAAAATGACTAAACTAAGCAATTTATTTATTTCGATTCGAAAATAGATACACTGACACGAAAGAAAGATATAAAAACTTCTTTTTATTATTTTCTATAAACTATAACTTAATACAACGATTTTTTCAGAAAAGTCGTTAATTACTTTATCGTAAAAATACATACACTTATCTTATAAATATTTTTTTCAACTCATCGTTAAAAATTCATGTAACAAAGGCATATTTTATATTTAATAATCCTTACAAACGATAAAACCATTTACCATAAGAATATATGTACCAAAGGAAAACAAATAATTACGTTAAATATTTTCACCTGAAAATTGTGATACGCTAGTAAAGTAAACGTAACTTAATTAGTTCAACATTTTCTAAGTAAATGTATCATTTATTACATTTCCTTAAACAATATGCTGCCATCGTATTTAATACTCTCTATTGACATGAATTTTCCTGACGAATTGAAAAAATATATATGGCTCTCTCAGTAACTATAAATGTTGGCAAACAACTACCAAAACGTCTGTCAGTACTCGTATGCGGATATCTAAACTCTGACGTATTTAATTTGTACGGAATAACAGGTGGTTTCCCATTAACAAATGTGACGCCTACGCCAATGCAGAAAAAATTTTTGAATGGAACGATGACACGCGTGTCACGCTGGTGCTGGCGCAGTGTCATTCGCACGCGTGCTACGCTGGTGACTAGAACGTGCTGCCACTGCATGCCGGCATTTTAGCTAACAAATACGGATGCAGATGACTACGGATCTGCTAACACTCCTCGGAAGTGTCGCTACAGTGCCGGTATGGTGTCGCCACCATCTTATCTTGTGTTGTCCGGGTAGATATATAAGTAGCAACACGTTGTCTTCGTTGTACACACATTTGTCTAAGTAATACGTTTACATGTATGCAATTATTCATTTTACACTTTTATCAGTTATGACTTAAAACTAGACTTTTAAGCGTCATTTTCTTCGTTTTTAACCTATTTGGATATCTTCTGAAACATATCTAATTTTTTTTACTCATATTTTTTTAACTTTATCTTTTATACTATGCTGCTTACGTTTGTTATTGTAACCCTTTAAATATTTTCTCTTTATTTAATTTTTACAAAATGATTGCCAAATTTTTTAACAACAATTGGAAAATGATATACCAACACTTGTTCTCATTATAGAAAACGGGACTTGCTTGTTGCAAACTCCGTCTTTTTTAATCTTCATAATCCTGAAAAATTATGATAGAAACACGTGACCAGATAGATGATTAGGTACATGGTAGGAGTACAAGTACGCCAAATCAGCAGCTATTATATCCATATGTTGCATCCTTCACAAAATTCGTGAGACAATTACTATTTACGCAAAACTTTTCAAACAATCAATTTGAAGCTGATCTACCCTGTAATTCACATAATTCGAAAGTAATACAATAATTTCATCTATTTCCATTTTCGTCTGTTTTCATCTATTATCGTTGCCAAAAAAATAAACCAGACAACGCTTAAAGATACCTACA
Source organism: Xylocopa sonorina (assembly GCF_050948175.1). Classification (NCBI taxonomy): domain Eukaryota; kingdom Metazoa; phylum Arthropoda; class Insecta; order Hymenoptera; family Apidae; genus Xylocopa; species Xylocopa sonorina. Next base: position 1,108,604 of record NC_135205.1, read on the forward strand.
TATCCACGTTGCTCTCAGTCCAACTCATCCTCAGTATCTTCCTCTCTTTTTCCTCAAACCAACAATCCAATCATACTTTGATCATGATATTGCAAGTATTAGTTTTAACCGTGTCTCTGAAGGGGCAGAAGAAAGGTAGCACTAAATAACAAATCAACTCAAAAAGCCTCGGAATACATTTTATATAAAATAATCCTATGGTACACCATACAGCTGTCTCTAGATATAAAAAAAAAAATAATCCCAAAGTGTATAGACAAGCAGCTGCTGATTACCAGGAAGCACATCCAAAAGTACATAGACAAGCAGTTAGCAATTACCAGTATACACATGCACAGAAAAGCAAGTTAAAGCACTTTCAAGTATCAAGGTTGTCTACGTTGAAACAGAATCATCCAAAGGCCACAATGGCCGCTTCACCGCTCCGTTAGCTAAAGAAATTGCATTTCAATTGTAAGTCAATAATTTGAAGAATGGGACATAATCCATTATGCAAGTCACATATTAGAAAATCACAATAGTCATATGACGCATCGCAATCTCTGTTCTTAATCAAGTTGCTGATTGTACATCATAGTTAAGGTATTGATAACTCTTACAACAGTCAACTACAAAAAAAGTCCCAATTCAGACAGATCACTTTAGAATGAAAGATGACTAGCAAACTGGTGGTTGAACTATAATATGGTCTGACTGAAAAGTGACACGAGTAATCACTTGTGTTCCTGCAGGACCATTTGCGGACTACTTTTCAACGATCACAACTAAGAAATCTTCTGCGCTTTGAAAACAATTGTGTGTGATCGCTTGGCTTAAAACATCTTTAGAAATTTCCTGGAAAGGTTTTGAAAAATATAAGCAGATGGTCTAGAATTGTATTCGGGACTCTCCCATCATATAAACATTTTAATTTTACTGTATCTTGACCACGTTTATCATAAATGAACAATTTACTTTTCTTCATTACCATATTTCATAATATGATACCTCATTGACCACAACTATAACTGTCTTAGTATGCAATAAGTGATGATTAAAAATAAATATACCAAAATGATATACCAAATGATAGAAACAAATGAAGCTCTTTTAAGGATCAAAGGTAAATGAAATATTGCATTGCTGTAAGCCAAAAATTTGACAGCACTAGGTCTCTGAAATATTTTCAACTATCGTCACAATACCACCATTATTAGTTTATCGGTTTCTCCCCTGTTATCATTTGATATGCTCCTACCCTACATTGTCTCGTATGACTGCAAATATACTAACGTGTTCATCTACATACACAACAATTATAACATATACATAGATACATGAGTAGGTATGTCGAGAATTGCTAATGAGTGGAGAAAGATGCCCTATTCGATTTGTGAACTGCAAATTGCCCGGATCTACCTCAAAGGATTTCGCACTATTCATTGCAGAGCACTAAATTTGTCTTGATTCTATAGAAAAACATATCACATTAAATTTGTCCCTTTCAAAACTATTCAACCTTCACCTGAAACATTTCTTTACATCATAAAGAAAGTACAAGGTTATATAATTAGATGATATATCTTATTATAATTTAAAGAAATGCAATAATGATAATGTTTTTTGTATTAATACATTTTTTTTTATCTACTCCCAGTTTTATTAACAATGATTGTATATATTATAAAATCAACTACTGTTATCGCTCAAAGAAAATAAAAGAGAACATTATTCAAATAGAACAAATATTAAAAGATATGTGATAGTAAACTACATTAAATCTTGTAGTTTTAATAATATCATGTTGTAGAAGAAAGTATTCGTGTTACAAACTGTTAGAACTTTGATTAAATGAGAAAACTTTGATACTAAAGTGTGTTAAATTCATTATTTAACTACTAATGATGAGTGAATTATATGTGTATTCATATCATTTTTAAACTGTTTCGCATATTAAAATACTTTATCTCAAATCTTCTAAATAATTCTTAAAACATTTTATCTGCAGCGTTTAATAGTTAGTATATTAATAATACATTTACTATAGTTGTCATTACAAGTCATTACAAAACAATATCTAAGTTTTTTACTTAGCATTAACAACCAAAAATGATAGAAAAAAATAAGCTTATAATGTTTTCTTTTTCAAATTTTCTGGATGTATGAAAGTTAATTAAGACAATTTAAAGAAAAATAATATTTATTACGTTAAATAAGTTTTATGCTATACAATATCAGCAAAATACCTTGTTACAAAAAAAGATAACGTAATAGAAATATTAATCCAAGAAATTTCTATAATACTAGATCTATTTTTTAAGAACAAAATTTATAATATAGTAACGTTCTATATTATTGTTCTTATTGCCAAACACATATAAATATATACAAAATAAATAACTCGTATATTAGCAGTAAAAATCCTCGGAATTTGTCTTTTCTTAAATAAACTTAACATTAATTAGTGCACATTGTTTAATTTAATAAAACCTTTGCTAATTTTTCTTCCTTTTAAATATATAGTGTTACAATAAAAGATAACCTATTCTTAATAATTGTAAGATTTTGAAATTTGTCATTAACAACATAATATTAATGTTTGCATTCAAGATTAATAAACTTTGTTAATGAAGCAATGGTTCAATTAATATATAATGTATATTTAAATGTATAATTACATTAAAGACTTACTATTAGTATATAATATTAAATTCAAGAAATGTACAAAATAATATAGTTCGAAGCAACATTTATTAATTTATAAATTAAATGTAGGAATTCGTTAACAATCGTTTCGAATTTATTGATGTTGATGAAAAAATTCGAAAAATATTTACATTAAAAAGCAAGTAAAAAGATAATTACATTTTTTATATTTTATTTCAATAGAATGTACAATATCTTCCAACTGAATTCTATGTTCTGCTTGAAAAGAAGGGAATTATCACCTTTTAAGAAATCTAATAATTTTTAGTTATGAAAAATATGTATAGTCAAATTTAAACATACCTTCTTTCATTTTTCGTTTGAGATTATAACATGCTTTTGATACACATCCATCGTTCACGATACATTGAACCGTTGTTTATTGCATATTACACACACTGTTATTTTATGTCCACGATAATTGTATCAGAAGATCGTTACATACACTCTTTATTCTACCATCAGTTCTTTAGAATAGTATGTATACATTTCATGGCTGCCTAATTAACAATTTATATTTAAGAATGAAATAATCAGTAGAATATTTGTATTTCACTGTTAGGTACAGATTGTTGCTTTCTCGACTCTAAACACAATATATATAATCATTGCGACACAATAAAATAAACGATTTGAATTTCGTGATTGTTTGATTGTAATCAATTACAATATTATTATAAAATCCAAATTGCTATAACTTCTAATGCACATTCAACACAGACTTCATTAACGATTTTCAAGTAAGCACTTGCACACATAGGTTTAGGTATGCTACGTCACGCTATTGATTACTAGTAAACTTCATACTCCCCCTCGTTTGGAACATTTTAGTTGCGTCTGCGCCTCATACGCTACTTACCTATTTTATTCGCATTTAAGAATCCACTCAAATATACAAAGCCCGTTTCAATCATATTATGTTTACATATATTTATATACATATTTTTCCTAGGAAGGGGGAGAAAGGGAGAATTTATATTATAATTTATTAGAATTTATATATATAAATTTTATTAAAATTACTTTAAAAAATAGTTTCTATCGGACTCGGAATTGGAACGATTCAATGTATAAACTAAAAATTTTTAAATTACATTTCACACAATTACATTTTATATTCTATTACAGTGCCTATGTTTTTATGAAAAAATAATATGCATTAATAACAATAATAATATATTAATATTACATTTTTTAAAAAAGAATATTTCGTAAGTTAAAAGAAATGAAAACAATGTCTAATCAATACCAAAATTAAAATTCGGAACTTCGGTTATTGAAACCTAGATTACTAAACATCAACTCCGTGGTTTAGATTATTTATTATAATATACAACAGTTATTAACACTGTATGTACTCAAATACAAATATAATTCAATTACGTCTTAATTTACTGATTGTCATAATAGCAATTACGTATCATGTATAAATATAAAAATATATGATATCAAATGTAAATTTCAGCTACATTTTTATTAAAGATCGATCGTTTGATGCTTAAGATGAAGTACATCTGTTCTTCTCGAACACTAATTTTATAAGTGAAACTTATAAGAGAAATTAGGTATAAACTTTGAAAATTAAGTACTTGTACGCATTGTTATGATTAAGGAAGAGAAGAGAGGATAAGTTTGTAGAAAATTCCCCAGACAACACACGATAGGATGGTGCCGACACCGTGCCGGCACTGTGGCGACACTTCCGGGGGGGGGGGTGTCAGCAGATCCTTAGTCATCTGTGACCGCACTCGTTAACTAAAATGCCGGCACGCGGTGCCAGCACGTTCTAGTCACCAGCGTAACACGCGTGCGAATGGCACTGCGCCAGCACCAGCGTGACGCGCGTGTCATCGTTCCATTCAAACATTTTTTCTGCATTGGCGTAAGCGTCACATTAGTTAATGGGGAACCCGTTTTTTCATACAAATTAAATCCGTCAGAGTTCAGATGTCCACATACGAGTACTGACAGGCGTTTTGCTAGTTCTTTGCCAACATTTATAGTTACTGAGAGAGCTATATATATTTTTTTCAATTCGTCAGAAAGATTCATGCCAATAGAGAGTATTACATACGATGGCAGCATATTGTTTAAGGAAATGTAATAAATGATACATTTATTTATAAAATGTTGAACCAATTAAGTTACGTTTACTTTACTAGCGTATCACAATTTTCAGGTGAAAATATTGAACGTAATTATTTGTTTTCCTTTGGTACATATATTCTTGTCGTACATGGTTTTATCGTTTGTAAGGATTATTAAATATAAAATATACCTTTGTTACATGAATTTTTAACGAAGAGTTGAAAAAAATATTTATAAAATAAGTATATGTATTTTTAGGATAAAGTAATTAACGACTTTTATAAAAAAAATCGCAGTATTGAGTATTATAGTTTATAGAAAATAATAAAAAGTAGTTAGTGTATCTATTTTCGATTCGAAATAAATAAACTGCTTGGTTTAGTCATTTTTAATATTCGTTTATCATTTTTATGGAAACAGCTTCTCCATTAGTAAATATCAGCCTACGCCACTACCACGCGTGCCACTATGGTGAGCTGATAGTGTCATTGCCACGGCGATGTAGTCCCTGGGCTATATCGCGTTGCTTTGATAGTGCCGTGACACGCGTGTCGCCCCAGTGCTAGCCATGTGCCGTTACGTGACTGAGTGGCAGCACCGTGCTAGCACAGTGCTTCGTTCCACCCGGTGTCACTGGCGTGCCAACCGCTGGTTGTCTGGGTCTATATGTTAATTTATACTAATTCCTAAAGTAAGAAATAAAGATTAAACTACTTAATTATTTTGATTTTCACACGTACATACAATCTTACAAAAATGAAAAGATGTATTCTCTATTTTTAGATGAATTTTATTTCATACGTTTTTCAAACTCCTGAATTTTTTATCTCATTCGAAGAACAAAGATTCGCAAATATGCCAACCTCTAGAGTAGCGGTTGCCAACCCAACGCTCGCAAGCTACCAGTGGCTCGCAGCGATAATTTTTTGATTGTACATATAAATAATATTGTATAAATAAGGTTGTACAAACCATTAACCTTTCAGTCAACTTTTTATAACGAGTCACTTACCGATTTTAACTTCGGAAGTAGTTCACGCACATATTAAGGTTGGAAGCCGCTTCTTTCTGTTCTAGAGGTTAAATAATAGTAACTTAATTGCTGGGGACTAAATCTGCAACACTGTTACGTTGCAGTTGGCGGTATTACGTTATAATTAACAAATAACTCATATGGAAAATAATCTAAGTTATATTCTTGTCTACTTGTGCTGTACAGCTTAGAGTATCGCTTTTCTTCCATAACTTCTTTCTCTGCTGTGGAGGTGGAAGCGACGGTCGTTGCGTTATCGTGGAATCCGCGTGAGAAGAACAGAAGAAGGCTTGTAGCTACGTGCGATTTCAAATCAAGACGAATCATTTTGATGCGACGTAAACGAAACTGTGTGACCCTTCTTAATCCCGAAGACAAACCCAAACAGTTCTCAAGCATAATGTTGTCCGCCTAAAATTATCTTCGCTATTTTATTCAGATAGTATGTCTTAACAACACGCGTAATAAATTTTAATTTTGAATTTTGCTCTTCGATATTGGACAAATATAACTACAACGAGCCTTCGACTTTCGCACACATTTAATTCCTAAAAGTGCGCGAATGTTGAATGTTCGAAAGTAGAGGGATGTAAAAAAATATGCAAGACTAATGCAAAACTTATGCACGTCCTAATGCAAGACTGAAACTGTTTTCACCTCTTGATCGGAACAATATTCTAGCAAAGTATACAATAATGCAACTCTCTGTTGGCAACTCCGATATCAGCGTGCAAAAAAATGGAGTACGCATGATTGCGCATGCCCGAAATAGTATGCTATTTCGTAACACCATCTGAACTTCTGACTCACTTGCATTTTTCTACTCTCTTTCTGTCTGCCGGACTTATTTTCATATTCAGTTAATAAAAATATAATAAAAATAATAAGTATATTGTTTCTAATACACTGAAAAATAAGGAAAGAAAGCGAAAGTTGAAAAAAATATAAAATACATATGTTATTATGACTATAAAAATGTAAAAACATAAATATTATATAAGATAAACAACAAGAGAAAATGTAATGAAAAATACAAGATGTATATTTTATTGCAAAATTTATTTTAAAGTTATTTTATATACATCTAATACTTCTATATATAAACATATCAGTAACATACTACTGTCCTAGCACAGTGCTTTGTTCCACCCGGTGTCACTAGCGTACCAATCGCTTTGTCTGGGATTATTCATTTCCTTGTATTCTGCATTGTTGCATTGCAAGTTTTCTAAAAGAGCCTTAGGTTAAACTGAAAATCCATATCGATTATCGCAGTTCGATAGGAATAAAATTAGAGATATGGTATCCGAGTTATGGCAATTAAATATAGTAGTACTCGTTCGGAAGCAAAACCGGGAAATACGCATTATAGAGCGTTAAACCGGGAAACAAAGGTCACGAAGTTTCCGTTACCGATCATCGACCAGCTCAGTAATCTGGAGTTATTCCAGTTGATGAGCACACAAGTACTTAAGGACTTGGTCCTCGTTGCGTACATCAACGATATGTTGATGATTTCATCGGATATGTTAGAAGAAGCGTTTGAACTGAACTGGAGGATGTCTTGAAAACCCTGCGAGCGAACAATCTTACATTGAATTGGGAAACCTCTAGGCCGCGAGATTTCAGGGAAAGGATTACGTCCAAGAACTCGCAAGGTTGAAGCCGTATATTTAATGGCCACCAAGCCATCCCAAGAACGTAAAGCAAGTGCGGCCGTTGTTTCAGAATCAAACTCAGAATGGATAGTAACCGATTAGTAGTGTAAAATTGAAGATTAAAATTTGTTGAAAATTTCAAAGTAGCCTAATTCTGATTCCATATTTACAAATCAAATTATTAACACGATTCGTGAGTATTAAATTAGGATTGGGTTAAATCTTAATATACTTCTTAACAAAAATAACAAAAGTTTGTTAGACCTTAGAAGCGCACACACATGTTAGATATGTATGTATTCGATCTTCGAGGTGAATTTATACTTTTTTACTTTGTATGTGCACCGCGGATAATTTGTTTACGGTAACATGTATAGGGAAAAATTACCGAACATATTCCAATATCATCAAAAATGGAGAGGTGATCCTTATCTACGTAATAGCCAAAAAAGATTATTTCAATATTTTCTAAATATGTCGAACTTTTTCTTACACACGTAATCACAGATATATATTATACTATTACTCGCCTATAATTCGTGCGTTACTAGATGTGTATTTTACCTGTTAACAAAGAAAAACGTCTCGGATTCCTGTAACTTTTTAGGGTGACAAAGAAGACCGTCAAATTTCTGCACCTGTTGCTCTAACTCAGCCCTGAAGCGCGCCTACCGCCTAGAGCCCTGGAAAACCAATTAAGGAAGAGCATCATCGATGCGAAGGAGCACGATCCTTCGTTGTCGGACAAGCCTGTTATCCGATATTCCTTACACTCCTTTGAAATAAAAAGCCGAATTTTATTTGGTTTTGACGGATGCAAATTCTCCCTTCTTTCGTCACTCGACTCAGAGATCTATTTAGATTTCGGCTTCGTAATGTGCCAATAACCACTTGCGTATCTCGAAATACTGCAATATCTGAGAAGAATACGAGGCAGATGGATAATTGGGAAGATTTTCCAAAATTCAAGATAAGTAAGATGCGGTAGTACAATATAAAAAGGGGTCTTTCAAGTATCCCAACTTACCTCATAGCACGTGAAAACTAATTCCCATTTATAGAATATTTGATTCTGTTCAGACACGACCAAATTAGTGTTAAATATCAAACAGATCTTTCAAGTATGCCACTTTGCACGTGAACGTTAATGACGAGCGAATAGTTAAGTGTGGAATACGGAAAGTATAATAGAATTGTTGAAAACGGAAAATACGACTTTATTTGCCTTAGAAAAATTTATGTGAGTGTAGTGTGTTTGCCTCGAGCAGACGCTTATAATAATTTTCATAGCCTAATGCCCTTTTTTGACTAGCGATAGAAATTCGCAGGTAGAAATTCAGCCCTGTGTGACGCACGAGGATAATAAACTTAAGGAGCATCTCCACTATAACAATGAAATATAATATTCGAACATTTAGTCAGTGGGAAGATATTATTATAATTTATAATATTTTTCATTTCAAGTTGCTCGATGCTAGGTATAATAAGGAAAAGTGTATATTGGCCGTGTTAATGAATGCTAATATAGAGTAAACCATAATTATTAATTTTACGCTGTAACAGCTTCGGAGTTTTAAGGTACTGAGAAATAAAGTTATACAAGTAAGTAGAAAATATTTTATTTTATATTTTTCTGAAATAAGAATTGATTTGATTCAAGTGGTATATCAATCAAATAAATATCAGTGAACTTGCTTCATATTTTAATACTTATATGTTTGTATTCCTTTTATATCTAAATAATTTAATGCCTACATACTATATTGTAAAGAAATGTAAGTACAAGTATACAGTTATACAAATTGTACAGTCATACGCAATAATAAGAATGTCTTACGTAGCAAATTAAAGATGGATAAAAATTTATATTAGATTTGCAGTAGAACGGTCATACCTATAGATCTAATCAAATTTTATATACATATATAACACAAAAATATAACAAGTGCTAACATGAGTATGCACGTGCAATCTTTATTTTTAACGAATTACGTGAACAAATTGTATAATTATAAAATTCCATCTGTATTTACTACGATAACTAAAATTAGACAAAAAAAAAAAAGGAAAATCAAACATTTTAACAGTAGCTATTAAATTTACAGATTTATTATTGCTTTATTGTAGAATAACACTCAGAAATTAAATTTACGACAGGATTATAGCACTTTTTACGAAACAATACTCGTATCGTGATAGCTTTATTTGTTGTTAAATTATAAACACACTTAAAAATTATTCATATGAACAAGGAACAAAAAGTCAGGAAATACAAACTAAAGTATCAAATAATATTTTAGAATTATCAGATGTCCGTTATACACTACAATTTATCTATTGGTAAATTTGAAGAATTGTTCGGGTTATTCTACAATAAGTATAATGCTTATCATTAATGAGACTGTAAAAATCTTACTGCGTATCACACTTTGTATCATAAATTTGTATCAACAATAGCAAATCTTTTGAGTTTTTTATATTTATAACAATAATTTCTCGACCATTTAACTCTTGGAGTTGGTATCTAGTGCATATGCATAGAAGCATATAAATGAAACAATATAGGAAATATAGTTTGACTGACACAAAGCTGCTTTAATATGCTGCTCTTGTTAATGTAAAATATGCATTGAAAGTTATGACCAATGTCATGTAAATCATAACACGCGCATAATATGATTTAAGTTATTGCTTTATCAATATTGAAATTCAATGCGATATTTTAAGGTTTTACAATATCTGTGGTATCAAAATATTTAAAAAAAGAATGTCATATATAAATATAGTTACATAATATCCATTTTCTATATATTTATTTTTTTATTGAATTAAAAACGACACTTACACCTTCATAGATGCTACGAAATATGTTGTTTCATGTATCAAATACGATTTACGATAATGGATCTGAATTTACGTTTATAATTATATTCACCGTTAAACGAGTATTTATAACGTGTGGTAGTAATGTACATTCGATATGTATTTCATATATGGTACACATAAAGACAGAAACTATGGTTGTAATAATAAAAATTAATTATTTAATCAAATCTTAATCGTTATAATGTAAAATACATGAAGAGGACTCCACGAGATCCTCTTTCAATGATATAGTAGAGAGTCTAACGAAAAGGCTGAATAAATGTTGTTATACTAAATAACTTTAATTCTAAAAAGTTGTTTAACCCCAGTAATTGAATCATAATACTATTGGAATTACGTATATATATATGGGTGGGACAGCAACTATTAGCACTTGAGATATCTTCGAAATTATAAGCTTCACAGAAATTTTTGCTCGTATAAAATTGCACATTACAAAGGGGCCCATCTGTTGACGAAAATAGTTTTTTTGTAAATGGTGATATGTCGGACATTTGAAGGTCACCTTCATCGTTTTAAATGAAGCGGTATGTTTTTTTCTTCCGTAATACGATAGAGCATCTTAAAACGAGTTCAATGACCTATAATACATAAAATCATTGAAGGTTCATAGAAATGCCCTTCAAGCGGTGTTTATCTACACTGAAGTCAACGGTAAACATTATGCATTCCTCTACTGTTTAAAATACATATTTTTCATTTACTACCAAAATCGTAAGTATTATCGCCATTTTCTACTTTCTATGACCTTCAATGGCTTCATGTTACAGATCGTTAAACTCGTTTTAAGATGCTCTATCGTATTACGGAAGAAAGAGCATACCGACCCATTTAAAAAAGATGAAAGTGACCTCAAATGTCCGGCATACCTCCACTTACAAAAAACTGTTTCCGCCAACGGGTATCCCCCTTCGTACTGTGCAATTTTATATCAGTATATATTTCTGTGAAACTTATAGTTTTGAAGATATCTCAGGTGCTAATAGTTACTGCCCCATCCTGTATATATAATTCCAATAGTAACCCTAAATACATGCACAAAAACACCTTTCACAACTATTTAAATGACAATAATATGCACTAGGTATTACATAATTCAAATATTAAATAACAGGTAAACAGAAAATATATTAGAGTACATTGCATACCTTAGTCATTTAAAAAAATTTGTGTCTGTTATTTTCCAACTACATTGCGTAAAAAATATATTTCAATAAAATCACTCTTCAGTTGCTATAGGTCATTTATATAGTGTATTCAGTCCCTTATATAATAATAATAATAATAATAATAATAATAATAATAATAATAATAATAATAATAATAGTAATAATAATAATAATAATAATAAGAAGAATAAGAAGAAGAAGAAGAAGAAGAAGAAGAAGAATAGTAATAGTAATAGTAATAGTAATAGTAATAGCAATAGTAATAGCAATAGCAATAGCAATAGTAATAGTAATAGTAATAGTAATAATAATAGTAGTAATAGTAATAGTAATAGTAATAGTAATAGCAATAGCAATAGTAATAGCAATAGCAATAGTAATAGTAATAGTAATAGTAATAGTAATAATAATAGTAATAATAATAGTAATAGTAATAGTAATAGTAATAGTAATAGTAATAGTAATAGTAATAGTATGATGATGATGATGATGATGATGATGATGATGATGATGGTAATGGTGACGATGGAGATGATGGTAATAATGACAATGATAATAGTTAATCATTAATCATTAATCATTAATCGTTAATCATTAATCGTTAATCGTTAATTGTTAATCGTTAATCATTAATCATTAATCATTAATCATTAATAGTAACACTGATGATGATCACGATCATAATACTAATACTAATACTAATACTAATACTAATACTAATACTAATACTAATACTAATACTAATACTAATACTAATACTAATACTAATACTAATACTAATACTAATACTAATACTAATACTAATACTAATACTAATACTAATACTAATACTAATACTAATACTAATACTAATACTAATACTAATACTAATACTAATAATACTAATAATAATAATAATAATAATAATAATAATAATAATAGAATTTACATGATGTACAACAACTTATCTCTCATTCTTATCACACTCCTATTAACAATATTTTTATGTACAATTGATTAATTCATTTATACAGAATTATTTAATATTAATATATTTAGGTTTACAAAAGGTGACTTTGGGATTATTAATGATGCTTATTTATTAAATGAGTGACTGATGCAAATTATTTACAACTATTTTAACACAACAAATGATTTATAATCACATGTAATTAACTATCTACCATAACGCTTAACAATAGGTATTTAGATACAATAATACATAAAAGGGTGTTTTAAAATATTGATATTGTCTTCTAAAAGAATGTTTTCTTTTTTTATATTAGGTCACACGTCAAATAAAACAGATAATTCTTCTACACGAGTGCAATTTTTCATATAATTAAACTTTTAATAGATCTTATCTTCGTATGCTGATAATGAAATAGGAGGAGGTAAGATGAACAGCTACGCACTCTTCATATAAATATGCAATCAGGAGAACACACGTTTACCCTAGTCCTAAACAAAACAACAAAAATACGTTTATCGATGTTTAATAAAAATGTATTCTATTAAATCTACAATATAATATAAGTGTTCATTTTGTGTTTCATCTTAGAATGCGTAAAGTTTTAGTAAAAATAAATTTAACCGTATCTTTCTTCTTGTTACGTCTAAAAATGGTTAAAGCGTTTGGCATGGTGTAGGTGCGCGCATATGTATATGCAGAATGAACTATGGCAAAGAGTATTACGAGCTGTTTTACTTTTCTGATTTTAGTATAATATGTAATCTTCGGGAATTGGAAGATTCTATTAGCACTATGATAAACAATATTAGAATATAAGAATTCTCGAGTGTCCCATTATTCAAATATCCTTGAAACTTATCCCGAGAGAAGTACAATTCTTTATGTTACTCTGTATCCCCTTCCTATACTTAAGGAAAATTCTGCAAATTGTAACATTTACACTATCCCTACAATTAGTACATAACGAATTTTCCTATATAACATTCAGTTACAGTCGTCTGAATGTTCCCCTTATGATAGATACGTCGAAAAATGTCCGAAATATCAGCTTGCCACGTGGCGAGTTTCAATTTCAATGAAAAACAAGCCGTTAGCATAGTTGGAAGATCAACGGGAGTCTTTACAAGTCCCGTATTATCACAGTGATTGGTTATTTTCAGGGACTTGAAAAAACAGCTTTCAACACTCCATCCGACTTACTTGATGTACGCGCGCGCTCCTACGCTTTGTAATGTGATGTAAATTATATGGTGTAATATTTATTAGTTTATCAAAAAAAAAAAAAAAAAAAAAAAAACCTATTTGAAGTTGTACGATTGCAGATTGCATTTTTAGTATAGTTATATAATTTACATTCGTTTCAAGAAAGTGTGTTAAATATTTTTCTATATGAGGTATGACAATTCAATTTTCGGTCAGCCTACGTAATGTCAGATGCAATGACGACGCTTGTTATTTTGTTTGCACATGTTTGAATTAGATAGCACACTGTTGCTGAATAATAAAAAGTTACTTAAAATCCAGCGTTGGTGAATTTTTAAAAAAGTATAGAATAAAATTTCAATTCAAATCAAATTTAAAAGTTCACTGAATACGTGTGTAATTACGTAGCAAGATGTGATTAACTTACATGGTTGTAATTCCTCGTGTTTGTAAACAATGCCGGTGTAATATTTAATACATTTAGATTTAATCGATCACTAGATTCAAGGCAAAAGAAAAAGGTACGCTGTCAACTGTCTATTTTATTATTTCAATTACAGAACTGATGAACTTGATTGTCTCACTGCCGCATGGATATCTCTGTACTTGACTGGTCTAATTACAGATGCATGAATTCACGCTAAGGTGTTTTCATTTTTTGTATAACTGTACACATGTGTGTAAGATCTGAATGCTCTGTTATTACCAGTAACGTATACCGAGTCTGATCAATTCTAACGGGGCGTGTGATATTAAACACAGAAATGCTCGGGCTGCAAGCCAGAAAATAGTATGTTGGCAAATAATAAAACACCGATGAATTTTAATATGTGTCGGAAAATTGATAATCATTCAAACTCGTACTACCAGCTTTCTGGCCCGAGCATGCATAGTGTCTCGCACACCGCGGTTAGAAGCGACGAAATTCGGTGCGCACTAGCGATGACTAGCGAACGCGTGTTTCGGTGCGTATCTCGTCGAACTTTTCACGAGGCGAGTGTCTATTGTCTCGAGATCGTTTCTATATATACCGTACTAGATCGTTGAATTCGGCTATAATTCTGTGCAGTTGAAAATATTATACGGGGTGGGGCAGTAACTATTAACACCTGAGATATTTCTGAAACTTTAAGTGTCAAAGAAATATTTGCTAATATAAAATTGCACAGTACGAAGGGGGCCATCCGTTGACGAAAATAGTTTTATTGTAAGTGGAGGTATGTCGGACATTTGAAGGTCACCTTCATTTTTTCAAATGGATCGGTATGTTTTTTCTTCTGTATTACGATAGAGCATCTTAAAACGAGTTCAACGACCTATAATACATAAGGCCATTGAAAATTACAGAAAGTAAGGAAAGGCGATAATACTTACGGTTTTGGTAGTAAATGAAACATACGTATAATAATATAATATAAATATATACCGTATAAATATAAAATACTGTAAACAGTAGAGAAATGCGTAATGTTTACCGTTTATTTCAGTGTGAATAAACACTGCTTGAAGTGCATTTTAATAGTATTATAAAGATTAGTACCGATAAATCGGTATGTCTGTTCCGACTGACGACGAGCAGCAATAAACGTGGGATCTTCGACAACTGAATGTATGACGCGATGTTCACGACAACAGTATCAGTTTTACATTGGATATTTTGCTAAAAGAGTTACCTTTACTTACACGATAAACCATGTGGTATCAACATGATGGATGTCCAGCACATTATTCATTGATTGCGCGAAGGGATGTGAATAAAATATTTCGAAATCATTGCCAGCTCATTCACCAGACATAACACCTCCAGATTTCTTTCTGTGGGGAACACTGAAAGAGAAACTGTACAAAAAAGTAACAACTACACCTTACGACATATTATTATTTACCAATTATTACAGCCTGTGCGTCAATAAGTTCTGACAGCGATGGTCATCATTTCGAACACCTACTATAAACGCATGCTTCATTTACTACCGCAACCGTAAGTATTATCACCTTTCTTTGCTTTCTATGACCTTCAATGGCCTTATCTATTATAGGTCATTGAACTCGTTTTAAGATGCTCTATCGTAATACGGAAGCAAAAACATACTGATCTATTTAAAAAAATGAAGGTGACCTTTAAATGTCCGACATACCTCCACTAACAAAAAAACTATTTTCGCCAACGGATGTCCCCCTTCGTACTGTGCAATTTTTATATCAGCAAATATTTCTGTGACACTTATAGTTTCGAAGATATCTCAGGTGCTAATAGTAACTGCCCCACCCTGTATATGTATGGTCCACATATTAAAAGTGAAGGTGACCTTGACCTGGTTATTCCGAAAAAATTGTTTGAAAATTTTTAATACGCTAACATTTAGTGAAAACATTTCTCGACAGATGATTGAAATTGCTTGAAAAAATGTAGATTACAATGTTTATTAATACACTTTCCACAGTTTATTGCATCTCGGAAATTAAATCATCATACCTTATATTTATTTTATTCCCATATACATTTTATTCATACATGATGTAATTGATAATGTCTAAAAAATTGGACGATATTTGAAAATCATTTACATACATCTTGTGTACGTCGGTGATGCAGCATTTTTAATATAATGAACGTTGAATTCAGATATAATATATATGGGAAAAAAGTCGATGATTTCTCTCGATGATGGTTTTGGAACGTGTCACTTGAAAAACATATTTAACGCATACTACACACTGAGAACGTTCATTCTTAAAATTAATAATAATTTTGACGCAAGTGTAAAAAATGTCTATAGTAAATTCTCCAAAGATATTAAATTTCAACATGTACAAATATCGTTTAAATATTCCGAATAATTCTTTTTTTAATTGTTTAACAAAAAAATAGAAATGCGTTTGTGTAAAAAAAATTAAGTAAACAAATAAATAAATACAAAATTAAAAAATCTTAGGCCGCTTAGATAAATCAGTAGAAATAGAAATTATTTTTTTATTATTCTACATTATATTATATTTAAATTATTTCAATATCGTGCGACCGATAACAACGAAATATTGTCATTTGTATTATATATGTAATTATACAATAGTATAATAATTCATTTACGAAGATTAGCACCTTTATCATCAGTGTTATAAAAAATACGATATGGACCTCTATATTTGAATGGTTCATTAAAATAATCTCATATGAATGATTCTCATCGTTACGACGCAATGAATTGTATCGATTTGTTATTTTTAATATGTGTAAAACATGTAGATTTAATGATTGATTAACTTATTTTTCATATGTATTTCAAGCTTCTAGCGCAATAGTTTGGCATATTTAAGTTATTCGATGAAATTGCATACATTTTACAGAAAATCAAAAATACTAATATATATTTATATATTGTAGTAGAAACTTAAACATTTGAAATGTTACAATATCAAGATTATAGATAAATATTATGATACCTAAAAGAATTTGAATATGTCAGTTATGTACATTTGATAAGTTATAACTGTTATACTATAAAATCTGATCAATATCTGTTACAGTAAAATTGATTTTATAGTTTACCTTGCGACCCTGCCTTTTAGACGTTTTTCGTGAAACTTTTGACTCCCTGGCCTCTTGCAATTGTTTATTGAGTCCCAGTCTAAAACGCACGGGCATCTTTGAATCGAGAGTGCTTTCGTCTGTAAACAACGATATTAGGTATTTATTTGAAACATATACAAAATGAAAAGGAGTGAGATTTAACGAATAGCATGTCTATGTTCGTTGGTTTGCATTTTTCGATTCATTTATTATTCTGTATACTGACACGTATACGTAAAATAGAAAAATGTAATATTTCCGCGTAGGTAGTGTCGGAAGATCAAGAAATTCCACTTTTTGGGATACAAGAAAATCATTTTTCCCAGAACAATAACGTACACATATCTATATAATAATTTACGTTAAAGTTGATTTCCCTAGTTATTAAATTCGGACTGTGCGCGTATGCCTGTATGGCATTTCGGTGAAATTTTGAGAGGTAAATCTCGAGATCAAAAAACGACATTCTGTAAAATATACTGAATGCCTCCAAATGTATGCGTCTTCGATAGAAGATTGTTATTCCCAAACAATGTTTATTGAAAAATTCTACTCTAGGTATATAGATATACATACATAACTAGTGTATGACAAACAAACCGTAAAAGATAAGAATGTAAAGCTACATTATTTTCTAACATTCATATTATTGGCCAAACGTATTCACTAGTATTCACTAATGGTGTGTAAAACAAAACGAACACGTAAATAATTACATTTTCATTTGCTCTATTATGGTAATACTGTTATTTATTATAATTTTATTTATTATTATTTGCCTTATATTTGAAGCATATTTTACCATTCTATACGGTATTGCTTATGCGACTTTATTACAATTGGTAGAAATCATATTTATCTGAACTCTCTGCGACAGTGTTGCCGGCACACATAGTCGATCGCGAAAATATTTGATCACTAATATAGTTATGTTTTAACAAAACAGTTTCTAAGTCAGTTAATACACTAACCCCTAAAAATTAAAATTAACAACTAATTCTGAAATTAGAAAAAAAAGTCGACACTATAATAAGTAAAGCGCTTAGGAATGAAGGGACAAATGTTTGTTTAAAATTAATATTTTTGATGAAAGTGCTCTTTTTCTTCTACCACATAATTACTGTAACCGTTTGGGTATGCTGAAACTAGTTTTTCTATATTTTTCAAACGCAGATTGACATTGTCAATTGACAGTTATACAGAAAAGTCAGAATTGCGAAAAGATGTAGAAAAATATGTGATAAAAAGGATAGGTGTTAAAAAGTCAAGTATAAAAAAGTATCAAAATAGAAGCAACTAATTTACAGAATGCATAAATGATGAAATTGTGAAGACCAGAAAAATCTAAGGTTTTTGTTGACGTATGCATTTTTTCCATAAAAAAGTAAAATAAGGGGGATAAAACTCTCTCGAATGAAAAATGGTGTGAAAAAAGTCTTTTATACGTCTTGTAATGTTTGGAGAACTAATTAAGTTTAGAAAAACTGAAACTTTTATTAAATACAAATTTTTCAAACGATCCAATATTTTTCTTACTATTCTATTATTGTTTTTTTTTCGCATCGTTATAATTATTGTTTACCGATGAGATTTTTGAAACAACTTCGAAAATATCAATTGCGATACTTGTGTCCCTCGGAAATTGCTCTGAGTTAAATATTCCTTGCTCTGTAACGAACAGAGAAGTGAATCACGCAAATGGTATTCAATTTGATTATGCTCGCCGCCCTCCTACCATCCCCATCACCAAAATCTGTTACACATTAAAAATATCACATTAGTGCCAAAGAAGGCAGCTTGTAACATTTTATGTGGATCACTCTGTACATTTGTGTGTATTTCAATTAGATTATTAAATTATACAAGATAAATTAAATAGAATATTTTAGTTCGATGGCTTATATTTACAGTGACTCGCGAGAGTATTTCAACACTTACCATGAAATACTTCAATAATTATAATACATAATATTGTAATATAATAAATAGTAATAAGTAATAACATAAATTATAATATATATTATAATACATATATTATACAACACTTACTGAAATATTATTAACGTAGTAAGAAGGCATGACTTTTTAGATTATATTGGTAAAGATTCGTACAAATCGAAATATACAGGGTGACCCGTAACTGATGGTACGAAAATATAGAATAACAATTTTTTATTTGAGGCTTTGTTCTCGAGAAAATCGACTTTGAATTTTTGTCGGCTACAGGTACACTTGATCATGTCGCAATATAGCGCTCTTCTCACTGTAGATCATTGTTTCGATTGAAGTTATGTTGATAAAACAGTTGCAATATCACGGAAATGTTTTCCTAGCTGCGAGAGATTTCTTGCACTCGCATTACCAAGGTTGGATTGGTCGTGCTAGAACAATAGAAGAGAAGCTAATTGCAGCCTTCCATACATTAAAACAACCGAATACCTTGGAAAGCGTTCTTTTTTTTAATTAGAAATTAAAAATTTTAATTAGAAAAGCAGAATTATGTTTTGAGCAGAATGGCCAGCATTTTCAACAATTTCTGTAAGAATAAACTTTTTTTCAAACACTCTGTTTAATTACCTGTTCGTAATTTACGTGTGTCATCGAGACAGCGATTTACAGTGCGATCCATTAGAACGAGACGTGATCAAGTGCACCCGTACCCGGCGAAAATTCAATGTCGATTTTCTCGAAAACAAAGCCTCAATTGAAAAATTGTTGTTCTATATTTTCGACTTATTTTTTCATCTAGAATTAGCCCCCTTTCGGTTGTACCACCAGATACAGATCGCACTGTATACACGATAGATATGTATTATTTTGCATAAGCATAGAGATTGCTAAAGCCAAACACGGTTTTCAGGACACTAAATGTAAATATTAATTGCTGTTAGTCGTCATCGTACATACATTTGTCAGTTACAGTCTAGCATTGATGGTGAAATATTACAGTATTGATCATGTATCCTAAAACATCTTCCTGAATTTTCTGAAAGTGAGAAAAAATTAATTGTCAAGTGACATATAAGAAATTAAGTTTCGGTAAAGAATGTGAAACATGGGGATGGTTCAGCTATGATATCAGGGTGTATAGAAAAATTTTAAGGAAAGTGCAGGAAAATTGCGTATACACACTATTAGAAGACTATTACTATCTTTATGTTTATACGAAATAATACATATCTGTCATGTATATGTTTCGATTTGTTCGAACCTTTACCAATATAATGTAAAGAGTCATGTCTTCTTACTATGTTAATAATATTTTAAAGTAATTATTCAAGTATTTCATGGTAAGTGTTCAAATACTTTCGTGAGTCACTGTATTTATTTACTTTATAAAGACTACTTTTGTGCTTTTATGCGATTTCTAATTCATCTAGGCTTGTGTAGAAACATTTTGATCAGGGCGAACGATTACCGAGATCACTGAAGCTCGTACCGTTGCAATCATTTTTTCGAAGAAAAAATCTACTAAAGGTTACTGAAAAACACAAGAAACCGCATACAAGGAGAGTTTGTTCTAGAATAATCTAAGACATACTTAAATAAAAGGAAAAAAGATATAGTCGATGAGTCAACGTTTCAATTTGTAACTTATATTGTATCAGAATAGGGAAATTTTGAAGGATTCGTAACAAGTTTTTCACCCACTCTTACTATGTCCATGATCTGGAGTGCCCTTGACCACAAGGAGTAATAAATAAGTCTTTTCCTCATCCTTAAATAAACCAACTCCTTAAATAAACCCAAAGGGGAATAAACCAACAGGCAACAGTCTATGTAAACAGTAGAGTGAGGCTACTAAGTTCATCCACAGCTTTATGCGGATAGGTCTGAAACTAAGGCTCCGTGAGCAATCGTATATATTATAATGATTTTGAAAGTGGTATACAAGTCAATTTCTTCTTATACTGAGATAACTAAGAGTTTGCATTTGAATCAATTTAAAAGAAAAAAAAAAAGAAAAAAACAAACGTTCATCAATTCGCGTGATGTTTTTAACATTATGAATTTTTTTATACAATGATAATTATTAAGCCAACATATTTTTATAGACATTGGCTTTACTGAAATGGACTTTTTAGTGTAAAAAATAATAATTAAAATGAAGACATGTACATACACGAATTGAAGTATGTAATTACTTCGTTAAACTAACTAAAAATAAAAAAAAGAATATATAGTTTAAATTTATTTCTTCACTAGATTTAACCTAGTTGTATTCATGGTAAATTAGAGATACGCAAGACAGTAAACTCGTCTTGAGGGAGTTAATACAGGGGCACCATAGTAATTTTGTTGAAATTTTTAAGCCTTCCCGTTTTCCAAATAAAAGAATAACTTTTAAT
Source organism: Xylocopa sonorina (assembly GCF_050948175.1). NCBI lineage: Eukaryota > Metazoa > Arthropoda > Insecta > Hymenoptera > Apidae > Xylocopa > Xylocopa sonorina. Next base: position 1,130,198 of record NC_135205.1, read on the forward strand.
TCAGCGCATTTTATCGGCATTATTCGGCAGATTTTATAAAAGATATTGCACGACTCATTCCTTTTAAACCTCATCCAGCAGATTTTCAACCACTTTGCAGTCTCTTCTTGAAATAAAATCGTCTCGTTTCATTAGATATAAAGGGAATCTATTTTTTTTTCTTCTTCCGGCAATTCTGCATTACTAGTAGATTTGTTCCACTTCAAAAGAAGGTAGTTTCGCGGTAACATTTTATAGCTAAAATTCTTTTGATTACTTTATCAAGAAATCGTGTTAAAGTTACGATTGATTCATTTTTTTTTTTTTTTTTTCAAAAACTACTACAGACTTATTGGATACTACTTTCTGTAGAAACGGTTCATATATTATATTATCTGTAAGAAAAAATTGTTCAGAATCACGAAAACCTAAAAAACATACCGAAAATTCAAAGAAGTCGAAAGTGCTTCACCTATTATCAACAGTTACCGCGTCATTAATAGCCACACTTCAGATGTTTCTTTTTTCGCTTTTTTCTCTTTCTTCTCTGAAGGAATAGGAACAAAAGGAAGACTAGAATAATAATAATAATAATATGCTCGCGCGTTAAACTTTATCGGCGGGCCTGTACAAGTGCGAACGCTGTTTTTTATTACTAGAATAAAAATATCGGCAAAAATATCGAACTACAATAATTGTTACATCACGCAAGATGTTTGCTCGGCACAGAAGTATTGCATACGTTAAATGTAACTGTTAAATGTTAAATCGTAAACCTAACTAAACCTAAATCGAAACCTACTGTCTATTAAATTTCAATTTTGTTATGGTACAGCGAACACGCGTATTTAACCACTTTGAAAAACACTGTATCAAATAATGTGCATTCTTTCCACAACAGTGCTTTATGAATCTAAACCGAAAACATATAATAGGTCCAGAGATTCATATTTCATTACTCTTTATTTTGTTTCAACGTTTCAGTAGTGTTTAACTGTATTAATAAATTGAAGAAAATATTAAATAAATACCGGAGATGTTATTAACAGCACCAATGTACCAAGGAATAGTTAATGAATTATCAATTATTCAATGCTATAATTTTCTTAATTCACATTATTATTCTGCTTCGATCTACAAAGTACTTAAAGAAGGTGAATATTATTTTAATAAATTTTGAAAGATGTAACACATGTAAAACTATTATATAATTATTCTAACGTACTTTCGATTGGCCCTGGAAAAAAATAGTACTTTGGAAAAATAAAAATAAAATAAGTAAAATAAATGTTTGGAACAAGAACTAATCAACTTTTTGTTCAAACTAACGTTATAATCGTTAATATATCTACAATAGATGCATTAATTATTTATTTCCAAACAAATTGGTAAAACTTTGAAAATATAATATCAAATAAGAAAAAGAATCTTGATTGTTTTAAATGAAATCATTAATCTTTGGTTTGGCAGGGTTACACATTATAAATTTAATGATTCGCTGAATTTATATTGTAATTTATATTGTAATTTTTAAGATTGAAACGACTTTGAATTCAGAAACTTAACCGTTGTGCACAACAGTTGCTCAAGTTCCGTAATTCTTTATCGCAACACGTCACGTAAAATGGTATTACTGTTACAATTATTTAAAACAATTTTATTTGCTTAATATAAACTGATAGTTTGATTTGTGAAATCAGAGCTATACACGGTGCCATTTAAAGAGATTATACAAAAACAAATATTTTCGAAAACTTTTAATATACTATCAGAACTAAATTTAGAACGGATCAAAAGTCAATTTTAACTCGAAACATTATTATTTCGACAGATTATCAGAGATGCCTAAAAAATGACAGTTAAGGTTATTAAAGAATATCTCACAACCCTAACTATTAATATTTTCATGAAATACTATATGAATATTAATAATTTTCTTTTTTTAAGTATCAAATGAGTATCGGCCATATTTTGTTTCTATTTCTAAATAAATATCGGTTCGGTATGATACTTGGTCTGATATTGCCTCGACATGAATAAATAAAAAATTAACACGGAGAGTACAATTTTATTATATATCTATTCCGATGCCTATCAGTTTATTTATTATAAATTAAACTATTTTTTATGAATATCTAAAGCAAAAACAGTGATACAAAGTTGGTACCTTTGGATAATAATATGTATCAAAAGTCGATTAGTTTACTCAACTAGACTTATACAGTAATATTACTTCTCAATAGAATATTTCGATAAAATTGGAATGGGAAAGTTCCATTACATTCAGGATAGCAAATTGTTGGTAAGAATAAAATATGAACTTCACATATATAACTAAGTAAGTGATACTATGTGATAAATTTTAATAACACAACATTTATCCTACAAGCACGTACTACCCATATGTGTATCATTTAAAAATTTTATATTTTATATGTAATATCATTTGCCAACTTTAATTCACAAATATTCACTTTGTATAAAATTTATGACTCGTACCAAATACTCATTTGTTAATCGATATAAAAATATCAAAAAATATATATTAATGAGATGAAAATATACAAACCTTCGGAATCGTGTAAATCAGATATTGACCTGTGAAGAACAGTAACCCGTCTAACTTCTTTTTGATTAGCTAAAAAAATAAGAGCATATAAAGTATAAAGAGCAATCTTAAATATGTTATTACTACATGTCGCGCCGGGAATGAAAATAAGTTATCGGCATAAAAAATTACGTTACAATATTCAATTAGCTTTCGTGCACTGTACAAATAATTATTAGACGATAGAGAAAACATAATAATGTTTAATTAAACCTAATCTATCTTGCTCTCTGTGCTCGTAATTAATTTATTACGATTATAAAATGTATATATTATTATTTAAAAAATGTACACTTTGCCTTTTTTCTTATTGGGAATACCAAATATTTATCACCGATCATATAAATAAAGGATATACGAGCACGCGCGCGCGTGTGTGTGTGGGACTTTTTTAATTCTAATAGTATTTTCTAAATATATGATTTTCAAACGCAAGACAAAATATTATAAATGCATCATCTTCTCGCCTTTTCGGCTTAGCCTTTTTCGTAAAAAGATTACGGAAATTCCAAATAAGAAAAATGTTATTCGCAAATCTTATTATCACTAAGAATCAACAACACATAATTATCATTAGGTTGCTCGAAATGAATTTATGCGTAATTATTACTAATTAATTTGAAGCAGCGTTTCAATCTGTTTGAAAATTATTATAACATCTTAGGTTAGTTATATAATTAATAACAATTAGTTATATACATATCATACACTTAAAAGATTAAACTAATTATTAAATTTTTATCACGTCAGTTTTATAACCATTACGAATAATCGAAATCATGGTTTTAATCATGGCCTATGTATTTTATGACAGTTTTATAGCAGAAATAAATTTTGTTTATTTTAATAGCAGCAATTCGTTGGCAATAGTAGGACAGTGAGGAAGCGAAAATGTTGTTAATTTATTTTAATCTTTATATATTTACTAGTAATCGTACACCCTCGGAACGATAACAGAACGATAACAGAATTTCGACTGACTTTTTAGGATATTTCACCTCATGAACCTTACTGTACGTTAGATAGCACATCAGAGAATATTAAAATGCAAATATATTTTTTATTACGTTTGAGCACGTTTCTATTTTAAATTCAATGTCAACTATATAGCAGCAGTATTTCCCTAAAGTTACCTAAGGTTACTAATTTATATTAAAATATCGTTCAAAATAAGCGTTCAAAATATTTTGTTAAGGAATTATTTAACGTAAATATTCGATTACGAGTGAAATTGATCGGAACAGTGCACGAAAGTTACGAAAAACTAGCATGATCGCGTATCACAAGTTACAAGGCACGGTACGTGTTGTGATCATTCAGATATCTGAAACCGAGATATTTGAGAAGAAGAAGTCACAGATATTAAATATATTTAATTTCCAATGATTAATATAATTATTGTTATTATTATTCCCAAGTGTAAATCTTATGATTTAATTACGGTATGTAATGCACAAGGCGAAGATGAAATTGTAGCTGATACAAATTTGTGCGAATACATCTACTACCAATCTAACCTCTATTATAGTCCTCAACACGGCTACTTTCAACTTCACTTTAGCCATCGTTACCCTGCAGTGAAACAGTTCGACCGCTATTAACATCATCGACAATTATAACAAACTTTTATTTTAGTAAAATAATGTCAGACAAATGTGTTAGTTATTAAAATAAAAAAACCTGTCGCTACCGCTACGGCTGATGAATCCTGTTTAAATGTGCATTGTTTCTATCGAAGTTGTGTGTAAGAGGCCTAGATCTAAAGATTTATTGCATCGACAACATATCAGACATCCATGGTAATCCATAATTATTTGTGGGAATTCGTTCGGAATAAGAATCAAGTGTTAATGATCTTTATTTAACTGGGTCGGATACGTAAGCATGATAGGTTAGAATTTTAAGTAAAAAGAGATTCTGGAAAAAGTATCGGCCGACCGGATTTTGGCTTAAAAGGCCGGAAAGCCCGGAATTCGATTTCCGTTATAATCGGTGTTATATTTCTAATTTTTCCCATCACTTTCCTTCCTACTGTATTATTCTTGATTATTACTTCCATCCATCTCAAACTAATTGTTCCTCTACATGGAACGCAAAAATTTCGATCGAGCAACCAGTCCGCGGTTTTACGTTAGGAGGTAACGTTAATTGACAGAAACAACAACTGAAATTTAAAACTTAACAATTCAACAACATACGCGATTTACAAGTAGGTGGCAGTTTGAAAAGAGTTAAAAACTAAAAGGAAACCTTTTCAGAGTTCTCCAAGTATGCCGTAAAGAGGAATAATTATCATACAACATTCACTTTCCGGACCGCTTTATTTGTTATATTTTTAACACTTGAAATAATCGCGCGTATATATCAGAAACATTGCGAATAATCGAATTTGTTTGTTTGCTTGTTGCGACATAAAACGATAAGAATCGCGGTCCTGCGCTAACGGAACGTGCGTTTCGACAGAAAAAAACCAAGTCAGATGCATATCGAAAGATGAGAAAGTTCTGCGTAAAAATCAATTAAAATCGATCATCTTTTCTAGCATGTTTTTAAAAATCTCTAAGCAGTGTTTTTTATGGACAATCGGCAGCCCACGTGGACTTAACGGTTCTTACACCATTAGTTACGCTGACGCAGTTATAATATCCAATAGTCTCGTTACTAACTCCGCAGAGACAAGTTTCAAAAAGAACATCGAAACAAACACACCGGAGAATGTTTATTTTTGTGAAATTTTAACGGCGGAACAAAACAGAAAGAAGAAAAGAATTAATTGGTTTCTTTTGAGAATAAATGAAATACGTGAAATTTTCAGGAATATTTAAATCTAATCATCTAATTTTTGCCTCGACTTACATCCGTGAGTTCACTACATATTACACATGGAAGGAGGACATTAATTGCGTCGTCTAGGTGAATAAATATCAAAATCTAGATTTTTACGTGTTTGAAAAGTTGAAGATTCGCACTTGAACCATTTTCCTACTTTGCTTCGGGTCATTTAACGCGAGTCATCGGAGAAAGATAAATGCAGACATTTAAGAGTGTTATCCAGTAGTTTCCTTTGTCAGACTAATTAGCGTTGTAGTAGTCCAGAACAGATTTTAGTCTGCAAATAATAGAAGAGAAAGGGCAGTGCGAGAAAAGAAGCTTTACAGATACGTAAATCTGCATCCATGATATTACATGCCCAGCCACCGTGCACAGTAGACAAGTAATTGAAAATTTTCTTGTGCCAATTGGAGTCCTTTTAATGGAAGCCGAAAACGCTAATGAAAAAATACAATTCGGTTATGGACTCTACAAACGAGCCAGAACGAAAAAATCGAAAGTTCCCTTTCTAATCCCACTCCCTTAATCCGCACAACGCAAACGATTCCGAATTTGAATTCAGCGACACCGAAAGCGGTTTGATATATATTTTAAATGGGATAGTGCACCTAATAGGGAAGTTATTAATTTTTCCCACTTAGATTGGCCGTCACTGTTGTTTGAAAGTATAAGAATATATGTGCTGAAATAGCAGTGCGTTGCGGAAGCGGTTTGTTTGCTAGGCTTGAAGTTGATGATTCTCAACGTCGAAGATGAAAAACGCCCTATCTACAATGGGTAGGTAGGGCTCCGCCACAGATGAAGATCAGATTAAAATATTAATCGAGAGAATAATAATCCACGATTATTTCGTAAAGCTTGGCTATATATAGACTGTTTCAATTGATGGGTTCCCCGCGATTTAACGGGAAAATATCTGGTAGATGAGAGACTATTCTTGAAGCAAGAGTAGTGACTGGGGATGAGAAATGGATCATTTGTAATGATGTTTAGATCCTAAAATCCTGCATTATGAGCTTTTACCAAACAACGAGACGATCGATTTAGAAAACGGTCGCGTGTCTTTGACAACTCGACAAAAGTTGTTGGCACTCGGTTCGGACGTTCTACCCCATCCATCATATCCAGCAGACCCGTATCCAGCGCCCTCAGATCTCCACCTATTTCGATCATTTAGTTTAGAGGAAGAAATGTTTATCGGTTATATACCTGAAAGGTTCTGAAAGGACGGAATTTTCAAGTTGTCAGAAAGATGAAGAAAGGTTGTGGCACAGAATAGCAACTATATATAGTTTCGATTTCAATCCAATACTAATCGAATTAATTCGGGTTATCATTATTATCGAAGCTATTAACGAAATTAAATAGCACGAATAAACACGAACAAATTTGGTAAAGTTAAATTCGAAAACTTGGCATTATCTAATCGCATAAGTAAAAATACACACTTAAAAATTCACTCCAAGAAGGTGTAGGATAGGTAGTCTAAAATCCAATAAAATTCAAAATCATGAAAGATATCGATACAAACTTTATTTAAGGTACTCGACGCAACGATAGAAAAAATAAAAGAATTTTATACAAGTTGAATATTTGAGAATTGTTTTTTCAATAATAGCTGAACACGCTAAGACTAATCTTTCTTCTAAGATTAGATCTACGTATACCGGCTACAATAAACAATTAACATTTTTTACATCATCTAACTCTAGAAACCCAAAATGTAATTTAAGCATTCACAATAACGCAAATCTAAGTAACAATCGAACAGAGAAATTGACAATGGAAATAGATAGACGTGTATTCGGTACGATGCACGAAACGGTCCAACAAAAACTCCTGTAAACCAATAGTTATAGGTGGATGATAAAATGAAAGAAATGTTTAAATATAAAAGTTATAGCGAGCCGTGAAGAACTAAAATTCTACAAATAATATTATTAACTGCGTAAATAAATTTTTGTCGAATAAATTACAAAGCATGCCTGCCTAACCTAACCCAACCCAAGAAACATATTTTCCAAAGTTGACAAAATTTCTCCGAAGAAAAATTTGTTACTTGTCAATGTCGAAATAAATGTCACGTACGTCTACAAGAATAGAGAAAGAATGCGGTGGTAGAAAAGTAAAATGAACTCTGGATATTAAAACAGCACTATTCTATTCGAAAGAACTGAAAAGCATGATGAAACTTTTCTGCTTTTCTGTGCTATGTTGAAAGCTCTGTTGAGACCACTGTTACATAGAGAACTGTTACATATTTAATGTGAAATTTTTACTCCTCAGATGGAAAAACTAAGATTGTTTGAAAGGAAAAGCATTAAAGAAATTTCATATCATCTAGCTAATATATTGTAATAGACATGCATCGCATTGACTATCACTAATTTTAAAACTGTCTGGTTTCAAACTGTAGAAAATAGCTACGTATTCATTTAACAGCTCAATGACAATAACTACGTACAGAATCATATAATCCGTATCATCACCGCCTAAACAAGGAAGAAGGAGTAATAAAGCAATAAAATACGGATACTGTACAAATTCAACATGGAGGTATAATAAATCTCTGTCTGAAGGAGACATAGAAAACAAGGGCAGAAAAGATACAAAAAACAAGATGGCTATTCAAAACACATATTATTATATCATAATTCCCAAATATCTCCCTTCCTTCATCTCTTTCCACGCCCACACACATCAAATAAATAAATTTCATAAACTTAATATTAAAGAAACAACTAATAGATCCATTTTTCTGAAGAAATATTCATTAGACTCTATTAAGACTTAAAATGTCCTTTATATGAAAACTTATACGAAAAACATTCTCGCAAACGCTACACTGCTATCGTATAATATAACAACGTTATGCTGTCGCGATTACAACATTTTTGTTATCCTAATAAACATTGCAAAATGCTTTTGGAGATAAATATCTATATATGGAAAGCAATAAAAAAGAAAGGCATGGGTCTGCTAAGTAGCCTTATTGACGAGTCCACTAGCAGGCCCAGGACAAAACAGACCGCCTCCCTTTTATTCCTCAATCCTTCTCTCACGCACATACCACACATAGAGACGACACGCCATCAGTCTGACTTGATTATCGCTAGCCTACTTTGCTTTACTCGAAATTTATATGTGTCGTATGAAGTCTTAATTGCAAACAATGTATAAGTTCATTATTTTATCTCCAATATAAATCTCACTTCATCACGGCATCTATGTGATACAATGAGACAAAACTTGCGAAAATTATTAATTATTCTAGGAGATTGGGATTATTCTTATTCTTTCAAAGATATACCAAAATATACAATGCAACACTTTCATCTGAAAAGAAAAATGTGAAAATGTTAAAATTATATGTTCGCATCTTAAACACTTTTTCATGATAAATGTCGACAGGGATTAGTTTTTTTACACGTTGTGCCAGAATCAATGAGACTCGCAAAGCCCTCGCAAAATTTTTTACCTAATTACGCGCAACAAGTTCTTAGTGTTAATTTCAGGATCCCCTTCAACGTAACGAAAAATGCATCATTTCTCGTTAACGAATCGATTAGGAAGGGAAGATACCCTCCACAGCCAGGAAAAACAATGAAAAACATGAAAGGTACAAAAAGGTACAGAAAGCATATACGCTTGCTTAAATTCAATTTCGATTAGGAATTAACATTCAAGAATTGAGATCCAAAAATTCGCCTATTCCATTTTATTCCGAATCTATTGAATATCGTAACAAAAAATTTATGTACATTCATAATTTTTTAAAGAATTAGAAAACAAATTAAAAAATTTATAAACAAAACTATGAATTCTTTTTATTTACTACTAAAATATGTTAATCGACGATTAAAGAACATCTGCGGCCGACTTTATCGTACACGTGGGATCGCATTACGTTCGAAATGAAGGATCGATTGTGAATAGTCAAAAGTATTTAATAAAGTAAATTTAATATAAATTATGAGCTTATTTGGAATAATAGAAAAGAAAAACGAGATCAAAGAAGGAACAGGCCATTCCTCGTACATAAGCCTTTCCTATTATTTCCTAACTCAACATACACCCGACGCAATTTTGTCACTCTTAATTTTCGTTTCACGATTAATTGTAGAGCTTCTTTTCTTTATTTGTTAGTATTATTACTATTAGTTAAAAGAACATTGTACATGTTATAAAATTAGCGATAGTTATATCTATATTTAAAAATTAAACATAAATGATATATCTATTTATGTGAAAAAACATATTTTCAAAAAAGTTATCGATGCTTTTGTTTACAATTCCTTTCTAATTCTTTAAACAGTTCATGAACCTTGCTTCATTTGTTTAAATCTAATTAAAGTAAGTAACTTTAGTCGGTAAGGTAACCAAGGAGGTGATGCTTGATGTGAATAGTTGTCAACAACAGCGCAACGGCACTTATGTTTAAAAAAGGTAAAGAAGTGTGTCTCTAGTTTCGGGGTGTCGGATCGAGCGGTAATAAAATTGTAGGTAACTTTTTTCTACCGACGTAACAATAGATGGTAATCCCTATCAGATTGGAAAGTAAGTCCCAAACGAAACACCAAAGAAACCAAAGGTTAAAGATAAACATTAAAGATTCTGTTAGATCTGCGAAATGGATTATTTCGCGTTATCTCTGCCGAACGTAGTTGTAAATATGCAAAACAACATTCATTATTCCCGATGGATGGGACAATTCGAATTCTTAATGGTTCCATTTCGATTGTGGAATTCTCCGGCTACATTCCAGAGATTTATAAACCCGGCATTTGGAGATCTGATTAACGGCGGAGTGGTGTTCACTTATCTTTAATAATATCATTGATTAATTTTCAGAGCGGTTTACGGAAAGTACAAACGATCTTAATGTTACTGAAAAGAGTTCCGCGAGCCAATGGATCGAGAATGGCTGGAGAAGATGAATCAAATTCTAATCTACGCCAAAGCCAGACAAATGGTTTAAGTAAGTTCGCGAGATCGTCGAAGAAGACGATATTTGCGTCGTCAAATCAAGGAGAGCTTCTTCTATCTTAAAAATGAAATTTTATCCTAATTAAAATATTTAAGTCCCTATCGAATCGCTCTCGGCTGCTACGTAACGATCGTTACAATGTACCCAAAGTCGGCGACCACAAGGAGCCTCAACGAGAGTTTGTTTACCGCCTTGAATGCGTCGTACAAACAAGTCCGAACCTTCTATGGTAATTTATGTTTCTTGACCATATCAGGCGATATCAATGGGCATCGACCAAAATAACAATTGACAGTCACATAAAGAATTAGAGGAGAGGTCTCCCGATATTATCATTGTTGTTGTTGTTGTTGTTGTTGTTGTTGTTGTTATTATTATTAGTATTATTATTAATAAGGCGTACGGTTACGCGCCGCGGCAGCAGTCTGCCAATCTGTTCCCAAACCTTGTACAAATCGTGCTATTCAATAATAATAATAATAATAATAATAATAATAATAATAATAAATGTGTTTGTTGTGTTCCAAAGTTTTCACTTCAGATAGCATAGGACCAGTCAAATTATAACGGTATCATAAAACTCTGAATGACATTCCGAATACGTTGATAAACCCATAGAACTTTTTCAGAAAAAATTGTCAATTTAAAGATAATCAAAAGCAAACATTATAAAAATTCTTTCTGTTCTACCAAACGCATTGTTGGTTCTGCACCATGTCCGTGTACCGAATCGCAAAATACAAGAATAATGTTAGAAGAATCATATGCAAAACCGCTGATAATAGAGCCGGAAGAAGAATCAACGATATATTTGAAGGTATTTGGGATCAATTCGCCATACGACACAAGTCCATGTAATTTATGTCTAATATATTATATAGCAAACCCATTCCCGGAAAGACCGTATCCATTGAAGTTGTTAATGTAATGGACAATTTTTTTTTTAAGGAAACGACATAACGTGTGTATCGACAAAGCTCACTCAATGTCTGGACAGAAAGCAGATCTTCGATTCATCAAAAATGATGAACTAGATTAAGGACAACTCTTTGAAAGCTAGGTCCCGTATAGCAACTTTTCTCGAAGAAAATCATTGTGAAGATTAAACTTGCCAGTTTGACTGAAATTTTTGAAAAATTTAGCGGTTTGAATAAATGAAAGATAAAATCATGGAAATGAAATTTACAAGAGACTGAGTCGGGGATGAGTATTCAAAAATCCTTTTATCAAATACTTTGGTGCTCCACTTTTCAAATTATAATTGAAGACCTTGATTTCTCAAGGTTTCTCTGGATGCAGGCAAAATCTATTTATCAAGAATGAAGATGACGAAATTAAGCTGACAACGACAAAATAAAAACAAAAGTTTCAGAATGAAACGTTAATTCAATTTTGTATGAAAAACTGTGCGATACTTATATGCATAGGAAATCGTTGCCCAAAATGTTGATTTTCATAACATATTCGAAAATCATGGGCGAGTAGGTATGAAACTTTTACGATTGCATTACTCAAACTGGAAAATTTACAGTACACATAATACAGGTAAATGTCATGCAAATATTAGTTCGTAGCATGTTCACTACTTACCACAGTTCGTAAACACTGTTCTATCTTAATAATAAATAATTTTAAATACTTCATTTTAACATAGAAAGGATTTGAATAACTCTGTTAAGCGATACGTAGATAGTGTGAAAGTATTGACGCAACAACTAACGAATTTTCGTTTCACTGGAACTTGGAAAATTTTTTTTATTGGCCACAATTCAATTCTTCAGAGTGAGAATATCGTCGTTTTCTACCTTCCTGTAGATAATAAAATAGTAAAAAACTTTTTATGTTATATAAACAAAATGCTTGAAAGGAGACAGTGAAAATCGCGAGCGCTCGAGTGGAAAAGGAAAACGAAAACGAAAACGAAAACGATAAGTACCAGAACAACTTAGGAAACTTAAATCATGTATTTTTCTTGTCTTACTATGCGATATTATGTAGGATGTTGGTTGTCAAGGGTTGATATCTTGCCGCTAAAATCCGATCTGAGTGTTATAATCTGAACATAATTGCTAGAAACATGACAAAAGATATACTTATCGAGTAACGGTAGAGCGATTGATTTCTAATTGGTTGACAAATACATAGTGGAAAGGGGAAAGGAAAAGATCGTCCCTGACTAAAGGTCACTCGAAGTAAATTGATTTTGGACAATAGCATGCTAAAGAAGGAATTTAAAAGATTTTAAAGAAAGAATTATGCTTGTAACGACTCTTTGTTAGAAATCTCGAAATATGTAGAATAAGGTAAATTAACGGCTCGTTGGGTATTGTTGCCACGGATGGTGACGACAAGCTTTATTGGATCTTGTCCGGTAATTTGAAAAATCCCAAATTCTTCTACTTCTACTCGATCGTTTTACACGTTCGTGAGATTTAAGACCGAACCATTAAACTACTCGAAAATCATTATCAAGGACATAAATTAACAGATACCCCAAAATAATTTAATGATAAGGTTGCGATGAATGCGGTGTATATATATATATATATACACTTCAAATTTCAAATTTCATAAATTAGTAATATACTATTAAAGAATAGTATATCATATATATGTATATATATGTATATATATGATATACTAACGGCTTTGACCTTTACGTAATTTATGAAATTTGAAATTATGTTTCTAATCCACGAAAAAATGATTAAAAAACGATTAGCATGACAACTTAGATCCAGCCTTTTTTAATTAGAATAAAAACATAAACATGTACAAGTACTATACAGATCTTAGAATATTAAGAAGGGTGACTATGTATGGACGACGAACGAAAGTCGGTAAATAAAGCAAGTAAACCGAGCATCCCACTTAAACATTGACACCTACCTAGTATTAAACGTTTCATAATTGAAATATTGTAGTTCAGTACGCTAATGATCGATACGGAAGACAAGAAGGCGCGATAACGCGGAATCGAATAAGTTCGCGAGTTCGACAATTTGTCCAAATTTTTACCGAAAATCCTTGAGCCACAATTCAGGTAACAGTATACACCGACCAGTGGAAATTATAAGTTGAAGAAATTACCTTACAACCAAGGTACTGCGCATATAAGAAAAATGGACTTCGAAGGACTTGGGCAGAATAGGGGCACGTATCGATTGGAAAGGTGCCTTAGTGCAAATCAAGAAGGAACACGAGCGATCTATTTGTTGGCTAGTGTTTGAAAAAGTTTTATTATTATATATCGTTCAATATAGATTTTCCCTTTAAACGAAATAAATGTACGATTGTCAAATGAATTGCGACAATTTGCGTTTCTATTGTTATTCTTCTAGTTTTGTAGGTAGCCTAGTGTAGCGGCCTTTAAATATAATGTTTACTGTCATTTCTTCTAAGAATAACAATTCCTCCGTGTCCATTCATAGATTAACGTGCCCAAAATGAAAATAACATAAATTTTTATTAATAGTTCTAATATCGTATTTATTTGCTGCGTTTATTCTTGTAATAGTCTAGTTTGTTTTGTTAGCACAGCTTTGTTAATGACAACTTTCGTATTTTTTGTTAATCGAAACTAACAATTAATAAACTTTGTTGTTTCTCTTTTTGTCAGTACGTGTTTGTTAGACTGCATTATTTAATCATTATTCTTGTAGTTTTTAAACGTCAAGATTGGGAATGACGTTAGAATGCTCGTAGACGTGTCCAACTTTGCAAAAAAATTCGCTAGTCATCCGTTGCAGTAGTCAGCAATATTATTGTTTTTCCACGTATCGACCTCATTACTGCAATTTTCCATAGTTTTCAGTTGTACTTTTACATAGCTTCGATTTAGGTGCTTTGTTCGATAACTTCTTTTTACAGTAGATTCGTTAAAAGATCAGAATGTCAATAATTTCAAATGAGACATTATAGATGTTGCCTTAGAAGGATTTTTTTTCTTTTACCGTTGTGTCGGAAAATATCTTTCCCATTATACCATATGACTTCTTCTTTTTCTTTACATCTTTAATAATAGTTTTCCAGCCGGAAATCCTATTGTAGCAAATTCCTATACCATATGTCAATGACAGGCGGCTATCCATCGTTGTACATAAATTTACAAATTTTATTGCGCATTAAACGGTTTTGTACGTGTACAAATTAACGAAACACAGAGGTTTTTGGAAATACAGCTTTCTGTATATGTATTATACACAGATATTATACTTGATTAAAATTCTATACAATGCTAAAACGATCATTTTTTTATATCACATACGAGAAAATAGAAAAACTGAAGTGTAGCCAATAAAAAAAATTACCTGATACAAAAATAACTCTTCTTGTAAAGCTGGACGCTTCCAATAACTTTTTTCTATACCCGTAACTGCTGGTCTCCCTTAGTTTCCGCGAAATATCCGCAAAAAAGAACACAAATCGCTGACGCTATATTATACTGAATTATGTCTATAAATATGCGTCCGTAAAAGTATAAACTTTAATTTAGTGTCCAGTTAGATTACGGATTATCTCTTGCTTACAGCAATGCTGGACGAACTAAAAACCCACAGTGCACAAACGTCTGTTACATATAACAGAACCATAAACATATACATTGAATTAATTACTTTATTAATTCGACTTAGTTTAGTCACTACATTGTAACGAACATTTGTTATAGACTCGCATACGCAGGTGTGCACGGAGTATTCATTCGAATCAAATGTCTATTACAAACAAGGAACAAAATTGTTTATTCTTTCGTTCTTCATTTTCATTTTTAAAAATATCTTGAAAACTAAAGTTTTACGACACATTTCAGTTCATTAAAGTTAGATAGAAAATTTGTGTAAAAATATTGGATCTTACAACTTTCTCAATATATTCATTTGTAGAATTGAAAATTAATTTTATCATTTTTACCTTCTAGATATCCTATAAAAATTCGTTTTGTTATTTTATTTTAAATATCGTTTGAATCTCAGTTGCTTATAAGCAAATATAATGAAATTCTGTATATAATATTATCTTTTGATTCAATTTTTTTCAAATTTCAGTAAAAAACTTAAGAGTTTTATTCTTAGAAATAAACTTGCTTTAGATTTACAAAATAACACTCAAAAGTCAAATGTATAGCAAATTAAAAATGTCGGATCGTGTTTATACATATAATACGAGTAACATCAATTTTGTTCGTATAGAAATATATTATGACACGATCGCATAAAGTATCACGGAATCCAAAAACAATTTTCATTGTAATACCTAAATCAGAACTTAAATTTGATACAATTAATTCTAAATTCGAATGTTATAATTCCCGAATACATTATTGAAACTATTTCATTTAAAACAGTAAACCCTATTTACAAATTGCTTCATTTGCTGATGTAACTACATATAATTCTTCAATTTCTTTCCAAATAACGTATAAGCATGGTCTACTGTTTCTTAAATCGAATAATTTTAATAATATTTTCAGAACTTTGAACATACGAAGTTTGAATAATATGTTACCTTTTTTACTTTATCATTCTGCTATTATCAAATGCAAAACAGCACCTTTTGACTTATACACGTCATAATGACATTACAAAATTAATTACAGAACTTTATAAAAGGAATTACGCATATAATTTTTCGATTAATGAGTGGTTAATAAATATCGTCATCACACTTGTAAAAACTGTTGAGTGAAATGATCTAACATCATTATACTATTTACATTTTAATATAACTAAAAGTGTGATATATGTAGAAAGATAGTAAATATATCTTCAAAACATACATCTGTGACATCAAAAACAGTTTACTACTGCAATAAAGCTATATTTTTCACAGCTCAGCTAAAAGTAGAGGAAGAAAATAACAGTGTTTTTTGCATTTGCATTCAGCCTTGAATAAATGACTCATGCTATATAGTAAGTTATTCCCCCTTCATTACCCCTTGGAGGTAATTTTGTCCCCCTCCTCATAAAATTCCATTAAATCCAAATAATATGGTAACTGTACAAGAAATGAATAACATCCTTTTGACGGTAATCAAATTTTGTTCTACCATTAGATTATTTTTGCAACTACAAAGAAGACTTTACGGATAGCCCTTACTTAATTACATATCTCAACAAATCTATTTGTAGATATCACTTATTTTTACTTTGGATTCGTCATAATCAAATTCGAAAGTAACAACGTTATAGCTGTGACCTCTCCTCATTAATAGAAATTATAAGTTTTTAATATGTATTACTTACTTTTATCATCCGCCTTAATTAGATGTCTTTGATTCACTTTCGCATTACTCTTGACAACCCTGTAAAAAAATTATTTTTATATCAAAATATGTCGCAAATA
This sequence comes from Xylocopa sonorina, assembly GCF_050948175.1. Classification (NCBI taxonomy): domain Eukaryota; kingdom Metazoa; phylum Arthropoda; class Insecta; order Hymenoptera; family Apidae; genus Xylocopa; species Xylocopa sonorina. Next base: position 1,146,946 of record NC_135205.1, read on the forward strand.
TTGAAAAAATATGGTCATTTACTGTATGGTAATACTTATGAGTATATTAGCATCTTTATGTTAAACATGTTAGATTATTTTTCATACTTTAGATTATTTTTCATATAATGTAATCTTTATTTTTAAAAAATGAAGTCCCTCTATTTTTACTCAATGTAAATTTACATATATTTAGATAAGTATTGTAGAACAGTTCAAATATACATAATTGCTTTATATATGGAAGACAAAACGTATCTTTTGTTTTAATCATGTACGTAGGTTGTAATTACAGTAGAACTTCCATTATATGAACGTAAGAAAATCAAGATGACAAAAAAATTTAGATAAGAAAATCTTCACATGATAAAACAATAATTGCATGGTACTCAGATTTATAATATAAATACATATAATACTTGAAATAAAATAAAACTTATTATCCTTAATTATTTTGTATAATTATATGTTCATAATTTAAGCAAAATCAGAATACTTTAATTTAATTATACATTCAATATTTTTTCAGCTAGTTCCTTATGACCATCAAATATTTCAATAATTTTCTTACTATGTTTTTAAGTATATGATTTTAAACAAATTTTCCTTGCATAAAGTTTTAGGAAATCTCTAGTTTCTAGGATATTTGAAAAAAAAGGGAAAGGTCATTCGATTTTGTGAGTAGCATCTCCACTCATTTTAGTCACAAGCCGCCACTGATGATGATTAAATTGGAAAAACTAATTCAAACCCGATATGGTTAATGAATATTTTCATTTTCTTAGGATAAAGTTAAAGTTAAAGTACTTTCTAATGTATACGTTGAAAAGATTTCTCAGTTAAGGTTTTAAAGTTTCCAACTGCAGTACTTACAATAAACATGTATAGAAAATATTCAATGTATATTCAGTTGTAGCAGGAGTTGTTTGCAAATATCTTGAAAGCTAGAGATTTCTGTATATTTTGCATAAAGAAACAGTTGTTTGGAATCATGCCCCGACATCACATAAAAAATGTATGGAAATCGTTTAATAGTGTTATGTTAAGTTTTAACCAAATTACCTTTACATTCAGAAAAAGGAAATATAAATCTATATATATATATATATTATTTGGGTAGTAGTTGTAAGTAGTGTTATTGGAGACAAAATTTAGTAACATAAATACAGATACAAATCGTTATGATATGTATGTTCTTTTCTTGCTTGAAGAAAAAAAGTAAATATTTTGTTTTAATAATGAAAACTTTATGTTAGATAGTATACTGTCAATACTTACTCATTAACAACTCCTTTAAAGGCAGACTGTACTAATCTGGCAGATTGAATTGGCACTGTCCTACTTAATCTTTCTGCCCGTCTTCTACTTAATTCAGTTCGTAGATCACTTTCTTTATCAACTACTAAATCTTCAAAAATGGCATCCATATCCTCACTTGATCCATCAGATATAGCATCATTACGTTTTTTGCATTTTTTATCTTTTCCAATACGTTCAGATAGAGGAAGTTCACTTTTTAATTTTCCCACTTGATACAACTCTTTATCACGTTTTTTCTTTTTTTTTGATGATCTTTCTTTTTCTGGATTTTGAATTTCCAATTCCATACACGAATTAACAGAAGTCGTAATACCAATGGAAGAAATATTTTTTACACTTTCTTCAAATTCTTTAAATTCATAATGAGTATCTAAACACAAATCAGTTTCTTGAATATCATAGTCCTCTGAAACTTTGTTCATTTTTCTTGCATTTCCTGACTGAACATCACCCCCTTCTAAAGATTCTACCTTCTTAATTGTGTTTTCCTTTCTACTTAATTTAATTTTTTTATTTGCAGTTATTGGATCTATAGGCCTCGTTGATTGAAACTTTCTTCGCCTGGCTTCTAAAACTGGATCATTGATTATATCAAAAGTTTCTTTTTCTGTTGCAGTATTCTCCTCCAAATTGTCTTCTTTTTGTTTCATTTTCACGCGATTTATTTCTGGTGATATCCTGCTTTTAATTGCTGGCGAGGACTCTTTTGTATATAACGGATTACCGGTTCCATCTGGAGTAGGAGAACGTGGACCACGTTTTCGAGGTAATTCTTTAGGCGACCATCTTGGAGATCTTTTTCGTCTAGGCGATAAACGAGGTGAATTTCTCGGTGATGACCATGGTGATCGACGCGGCGATAATCTCGGCGACCTTAACCGTGGTGATATTCTTCGTGGCGATATTTTTGGTGATATTAAACGTGACGATACTCTTCGAGGGGACAGTCCAGGAGATTTTGATTTTGGTGATAACCTGCGGGAGGGTGATATTCGCCTTGGAGATAACTTTGGCGATCTTGACCTTAAAGGTGATCTAGAATGTGGAGATAATCTAAGTGGTGAAAATTTTGGTGAACGTGATCGTGCCAATCTCGGAGACTTGGTTACAGACGTTTTAGGTGAACGCGTTGATCTAGGAGATCTGGAATGCGGCGAGAGCTTTGGAGATCTTCCTCTCGGAGACAGTCTCCTAATAGGTGACCTTCTGATTGGAGATTTATTTGGAGATCTACGTGGCGATAATCGTGGTGACCTAGACCGTGATGAAAGCTTCGGCGACCGTGAACGCGGAGAATATCGTACTGGAGACTTTCGAGGTGATCTGTACCTCATGCTTTCTCGTTGAGACTTTTTTAATTGTCTAATAGGTGACCTTCTAGGGGATCTTCTAGGAGATTTTTTCCGTGATCGTGACCTTGGTGATAACGATCGACGTTTCTGTGAAATTCGATTAACTGCGTGCGGAGATATAGATCGTCTTTCATTTTTTAAAACGGCTGCTACTAGCGCTGGACTATAGCTCTCTTTTCGAATATTATTGTCTTCTGTTCTATTTTTTTGACTCATATGCTTGCTTACTTCGTCCTTTTTTACACATTCTTTGTTTTCCTTTCTGTTACTTCTCTTTTCTTTTTTTTCGGACGGCTTGTCAACATTCATTTCTCTTTCCATTTCATCCATCAAGCGCTCTAAGCTATCCTCTTCTTCAAGATCAGCCATGAGGAGAATATCATCATCGTCATCGTTATTTCCATCTTGATCTTCTTCAGTCTTGATCTTCGAGTCTTCAATACTTTCCATCTGATTTTCAACTATTGCAGATATTTTAACATCCATGCTATCTTTCCTAACAGTTTCTGGTTCTATAACTACATGTTTCTGTTCTTTATCTTCTTCATCAGAACCACTTCCTTTATCTTTGAATCGATGAAATTTTGATACTTCTGAAAATATTAATTTACCATATTTGACAGGGAACACAGTGAAACGTAAGCTTTATAATATTAAATATTTTTAGATTTAATAATTTATCCTGTATACCTGTAGGGTAAGACTCAATATTTGGTGCAGTTTTTTCAACCGAAGATATTAAATCAGATTGCTGTAGAACAGAACGTTCGTCTACAGGCACTATTGCTATTAAATTTGGGTTACGTGGACTCTGATAATATAAATTCTGTAACAAACAAATATATACATGTACTATTTAAATAAAACAAATTTCATAATAAAGGAAATATTTAATTCCCTGTTTTATAATTTTAATTACCACTACTCTTATTAATTAATTAATTAATTGCTTATTTTACCATCGTTATAAATAAAATCTAAATAATGAAATGTAAACAGTAACTTTTCCTTCGTAGTTCCATCTTTAGCGATCAAAACTTCATGTAATATTAGGATAAAATATTATAATATTTATACAATATTAATATATTTATTACATTTAGACAATACTTAATCTTATAAGGTAATTAAATATTAAGGAAAATATTGAAATTCATAACTGACAAAAAATAATTGTCTAATAATTATGAATTTAATGGAATTTTTGTATAATTACTATGCAATAGAATGTCCAAAATTAGAAAAAGAATTGATACCACTGCGTACATTAATAACTGCAATGATATCAAATGTTTATAGTGACACTTTTAAAGAATAAATGTTTATAAATTTTTTTGAGAAAAGTATTTTTCTCTGTAATCCTTTGCTATGCAAAATAGAAAAGAAATAGTTTGAGAAATTGTTATTGAGTTCAATGAGAATTATTTAAACAACAAATAATACCATCTTTCATCTAAAAGTCGCCAACAGGATGTATTGTTGTATATTAAAAGATTAGCCTTCCTGTATCATTTAATTTGCCTGCAAAAATGATGTCTATAATTTTATCAGTTTTTCAGAGAACATCCTGTAAGACTTCATTTGTAATGTAAACTAATCCAGATGAGGAGCTGAATTATACAGAATTTATATTTCCAGTCAAATGTAATAAATTTTATTAAGAAAAATACAGACGAATTTCTTAATATGTATTTGTTAAACAACAGTTACAAAAATAGTATTAAACAATGTTCTTATTGAAAACAGAACTTTGTTTTGCTTCTTTCATCCCATAAAACCCTTCTATTGCGACTATTATGTAAAATATTCTTGAACCCTTTTTTAAATTCTAGACAATGTTATCTGATATTCCTGTCTGGATGATTCAAAAACGTTGAATAGAATTGAAATTTAGTAATTAAGATGACTATTTCATATTAAACGATGACTTTTTTTTTCATTCCGTTACGCAAGTCCATCTATTCCAGCTGCAAAGTATCCTCAGACTTAAGTGGATCTGCTACTATGTTTGACTATTACTTGTGTGAATAACAGTAACATCTTTTTCTTGACTGATCGACAAACGAAAACTCAGTGTTTTAATTTCAAAATTTCAAATTGTTTTATTCATGTTACGAATACCAATAATAGTAAACTGTTTAATGGTGTCACGAATAATTGAGTATGGAAATTTTAACTACTCTTCTAACTAACAGAGTTAGCTACTGTTCTAATTTTCCTTCTGAATATAAAGTGTATACACCTTAGAACTCAATAATTGGATTTTGCGTCTGGATTACATTTTCAAATACACATAAATGAAGATTATTATTGAAACGACTGCCTACTAATATTGATCTCAAAAAATTCTGAAACAGAAACTGATTTGATTTCAAATGTCATAAATAATCATAAAATCTGGATTGCTGTCCAAATATTAATATAAAATTATATAACTTCCCCTAATTTAAAAATAGCATTTTGTTTATCCCAATGAGTATTATGTACTCTTAAAAATTAATACAACACTTTTCAACTACCTTGTATAATAGCATCTTAAAAGAAATGGTCAAGAATTAATAGTTTATGTGGAAAATGGGTACAATTCCAAATAAATTGTAAGGACATAATGATTTTCTTCCAATTGTAGCTTTGTTTCCATGACAAATGTTTTTAAAATAATATATTACAATACATTAAGACATATTTATTATCTATACCCAATTGGGCCACTATTTTCAATTCAATTTATACAATTACAGTATGCATATTGCACTTAATAACATAATATTTCAGAAATCTCATATTGCATTATTTAAATATAGAAAAATGTTGGAAAATTGTATTGTACATATGTAATATAGTTCATAGAACTGAATTTTATTGATATCCACATAAAAAGAGTTAATAATTTTAAAGTCATAAAATTTATGAGTAGAAGTATAGAAATATAAATGTGCACACGCATTACATAAAATACATATATATATAAATTCCTACAATTTTTTAACATATAAGTACATAATTGTAATGGTTTATGAAATCTCCTTCATTTTATGTAACTCCAATTATTTATTTAGATAACATTTTTTACTTTTATTTCTAACATATTGTTCTATTTTATATCTCTATAATTCTTTTACATTTTCAAACAGACTTTCTTTGATGTAGATTGCCGATTATAATAATCTATAACAATTCCATATAACAGTTAAAACTGGAAAGCACGCACGCATACTGGCCATTTCAGAGTAAAGCAATCTTTCTTTCCGAGCAACATTTTTTGCATATGTAGCAGTTGAACTCTGCTAACAACGTATATTTAATATACATATTAATCCCATTTCTTACTAATTGAAGGTAATTGACGCTGTTCATTCTACTTAATAAAAAAAATTGTAACAAATTCTTGCTCAAATCGTTACAATTACACCAAAAATTTGCAAATACTCTTTTCTATGTTTTACTTTTAATCTTGGGGTCACAATTTTAATCTTGTCTATGGATATACAATATAAATAAATACTAAATATTCAGTTCTCTTTGCCTTCCTATTTTATGCAATAATTTATAAAACAGTTGAGAGAATTGTACATATTCTTATCAATTTTTCAAGGTACTAGTTTTTGACCTATTAAAATTGAATTTTGATATTTCAAACAAATTGTGGACTTTTGAAATTTGTAAACAGTTAATTTACAAATATATAAATAAATAAATTTTATATATATATATAGTGTGGTGTAGCAGTAACAGATTGTATAATACAAATATTTATGTAATTAATAATTGTATATCTATATAATACATCTAATATTACAACATTATGCCCTGATAGCTCCTTTTATTTACTCCATAAAAACTATATTGCTTTAGTATTCTTATCTTTTTCTTTTTTTTTCATTGAATTTAGTTAAATATTATAACTAATAATTTATTTTATAAATATTATAAAATAACAGTCCAATACAAAGTAACTGAGGATATGAATATTACATCATATCGTCATTTTATCACAATCATTCACTCCACGGACTGGAACGCAAATCCATGCTAATAAAAATGAAAAACTTTCAATATTCTCTTGAGAATGCTACTTTTGATATATTTCACGTATGATATACAAACATTTCACATGCAATTAGTTGCACACGTACCCTAATATTTTTTACATGTGTAATAATTCATATAGAAATGTTAGTATTAGTTACTATTTTTGTTACAATTTCTTTATAGTTTCCTCTGTATTTAGATTTCTGTTGTGCCAGAAATATATATACTTTATGTTTTGCTACCATATTTACAACTGAAATTATGTGTTATTCTTGCATGAGTAATATGAGCATATTTTTTTTTTTTTTTGTTCAGCTTATTGGTACATACTGTAACATCGTTTCATTGTCTTTTTAAAATGATTTGCCAGAATTTTGCTTGTATTTGAAAGATACACAATATATTTTATATTGAACTAGTGGTAAGTTTTATTGTAAAAACTATTTATTTATTTTCATTTGCTGTTATAATTTAATGGTTTTGATATTTGATATTGTCATGTAATAAATATATGAATTCTAAAATACATGAAAAATTATTCATGCCAATTATGATAAGATGCATTCTACATACTCTTTTATTTGTACAAAACTTTTTAATTTTTATATTAAAATTTAAACTGTTTGTACCTGCCTTCTTTTGCATAAATCAATAAAATACCACAAGTAGTTATATGGCTGAAGCTTTTTCTCCACATTTTATATTTAAAATCTGAGAAGTAATTGCATGTCTGTAATGCAGTGAACATGAAAATATTTAACAAATTATTATTAAAGATAGACTCTAATAAAGTATAAAACAGTATACATGTTATTAAAGTAAAATTTATATTCTAACTTTATTCAAACATTTCTAATATTCTAAGCAAATATTCCATCATACTTCAAGGCAGTAATATATATACTTATTCTTAGAAAATTTGTAATTAAATTTTGTAAATAAATATTTTAAACAAACAAATATTCAATACTCTTAATTGATACTAACTTTCCCATGAATATTATTTCAAACATTGAATATATTATTCATGTACCTATTTCTAATGTACATGTACGTGTACTAAAAGTCAATTAAAGAAAAACATAATTATGAATAAGTAACGCAATTACTTGCAAAATATTTTACCTTAACATGGATAGCCAACAACATATATAAAGCATAAATGTTGTAATGATATTTTATTATTTTGTACAAATAAATAATTAATAATTACTTATTAACTGAACTGAATACAATTTTGAAAAGTTTAAATGAAATTAAAACACTTTTACATACATATATATATATATATATATAAATTAAAATTAAAACTAGCAATGAATATATAAAAATGATCAAAAACAATGATTCATATTAAAATACATAAGTGTTTAAATTATATGTAGAAACAGTATATGCAACAATCATAATTGGTTATAACATAGAATGAGAACTATTATATGATAAATTTGGTTATGAAAATAATTCAAAACTTACTCCGTTCTGTCGCTGTTGTATTCGATTATGAAAATATCCTCTTCTCTGTGGCCGCTGGATTTTATATGACGAGTGTGATGTTTGCATTAGATTTGACATTATTTTCTGCGATGGAGGCTGCTTTTTATTATGTACATTATCCTTTGTTCTTAACGATTGAAGAGCTGCAAGACGTAAGGCTTCCAAATCTTCATCTTCCTCGTCATCATTCTTTGTACTCTGCTGGGAAGGTATTACCATCTAAAACGAAGAAAAAACTCAGTTTCCATTCATAATTGTAAATAATAATCAGAACCATAAGTTTTACGATCATAAATCATTGTAAACAATCATTAAAAACAACACATAGAAATAGAAATGTCTAGAAACATCAATATAACACTAAAATTGTTCATAAAACTAATTTTTTAATTTTATACAAATAACTAAACAAAAATATAATATACAATAAGTCTTTACATTTTGGCAATATTTTGGCATTTATCTTAGCTAAACTATGCCCTTAACCAAATTCAATAACTAAAGGTGTAAAAAATATTAGAAATTAATTGATATATTGTCAACAATTTTATAAAATTTTAAAGCAATCATTCGATATGATTTATGACAGCATTATATACAATATTTGAAACATAAATTAGCATTACATATCATTTTAATGTGAGTCGACAATATATTATTATAATTTACTATTTACTACATTTTGTTTACCAATTACTTGCCTTTTGACGATAATCCATTTTATCCAAGTTGCAATTATAGAAAAGTCTGTAATTATTATCAGTAACACAAAGGTCCAGCAATTGCATTAATAACTTTATATGACTCCGCGATAATAGAATTTTATTTTACGGACTATCATAATTTACAGTATAACTACATCGCAAAATTTAACGTTTTTTCCAATCAATTTTCTTTTTTTTTTTTTTTGATAAATATAAATCCCACAATGTTACACACTTTGTTACCCCCCACCACATATAAATAAAAATGGCATAAACGCTTATAAAATCAAAGGTCTTAGATGTACAATGTAGTATATGATGTGCAACCAGGTTTCATATTTAGATCCACCTATTTTCATTGGTTATAAGAAAAATTATAATAAAAATAATATTTATTTAGTAGAAATACACATATTGTGATTCTAATTTCAAAATAATATAGTACTAAAAATGTATTCAAAATTACTTAAAAATTACTAACTTAGTAATACCTAGATTTAATTAGAATTAAATGTATACTATATAGTGATATGTCACTTCTGCTGTTGTGTAGAAATTTTTATCTCTAGAACTATAAGTTTAAATATAAAAACTACGAAAACATTTCGAATATTAATAGTTTTTAAATTACTATGAATGTACTACTCTATGTTACATTATATCGTCTTTAAGCACAAGTTGTTAAATGTTTCAATAGCTATTACCACAATAAATGATTTTAAATCATTTTTCTCTTTCGTAAAAGACTCGTTTCAGTATCTAGTAATGAAAATAAGTGAGTAATGAAAAATACTAACCAATCACATAACACACAAAGTATATGCCTCCTGTATGCTTTGCAATTGGTTAGTATTTTTCATTATTATCTCACTAACAATACTAAAACAAATGTTATATAAAAGAAACAAGTTGATAAAATCACTTGAAAAATTATTCCTTAAACGTTGTCCGTTGAATATTAAGATACGCTATATATCTATGCATGTACACCATCAAGTAGAATGTTTGGCCGCTTTGCCTGTACATTGCGAGAGACTATAGGAAAATTATGATTACTATCTATGATATCTGACTCTATGCCACAAATTCTAACGACATATTCTCATGTGGCCATTCTGGATCAATTGATTCGTTTACTTATACATCAATTCGAATTTCTGTGTTAATAATGCTAATGTAAAAGCAAGTAAGAGATTCATTTTTACAAACTCCTAATAAATAGTAAATTTTTCGTTACTGTAGGCTGAAATTTCATTTCAAGGATCAGAAATGATTGACTTTTTTGTACGTTTCCTAACAGTATTCAAGGCATGAAGTCTAAAAATACAATTTTTAATGTTAAAAATCTATTTGTTTAAACATCAACCCGCCGTAGCCCGTCCACGTACACAGATGTATATATACGATACATGTGCGTATAATACACACATATCTACCCAGTCAACACATGATAAGATGGTGTCGACACCATACCGGCACTGTGGCAACAAATCCGAGAAGTGTCGGCAGATCTGCAGCCATCTGCGACTGCATTCGTTAGCTAAAATGCCGGCACGCGGTGCCAGCACGTTCTAGTCACCAGCGTGACACGCGTGTCATCGTTCCATCACAGTATACAGTAGCGAAACTCTCTGTCGGCACCTTTGATGTCGGTGTACCATAAAATTGAGTGCGCATGCGCGACAGAAGAATCCAAATCGCAATGCCATCTGGATTTCAATCTCACTTGCAATTTTTTACTCTCTATCTGCCCAACTTATTTTTACGTTTAGTTAATCAAAATTTAATAAAAATAATAAATCTATTATTTCTAATACACTGAAAAACAAGGAAGGAAAGCAAAAATCGAAGAAATATAAAATACACATGTTACTATGACTATAAAAATGTAAGAACATAAATATTATACAAGATAAAGAAGAGAAAATATAATGAAAAATTCTTCAATTCTTATAGCCCCTTCTGCATATGTAATACTACAACAAAAAATATGTATTATAGAAAATTACAAAACAATATAAAATATTTATATAAATTAACAATTCCCTTAAATTATTTATCAAAATACTTTTAGAAATTAACAATTATTTTAAATTGATTCTTTTTCGCTTTCTTTCCTTTTTCTCCTGTGATTCGGTGCCTTCTTTCGCGCATGCGCATTAAATTTTGTAACACATAAAATCGTGCCAGTTGCGCTACTGTATACTGTGGTTCCATTCAAACATTTTTTCTACATTGGCGTAGGCGTCACATTTGTTAATGGGGAACCACCTGTTATTCCGTACACATTAAATACGTCAGAGTTTAGATTATATATATATATATACACAGTCCATCGAGAACATTTGTCCTCGTGATATTCTATTTTGACGTTATAATGGCTAATACCGTGAAACGAAAGGAATTGCTTATTCTTTTATAAGCCTTTTATTTTTCTATCACGTTTTCTCTCTTTTAAATCCACATACTTATCTAAAACGAAGGCTGAAGAGTCATCGATGAACGAGGCGAAATGAACCTAGGAATTCTAGAAAAAGTGGCTATAGTCGAAACGAAACGGAGAGAGATCTTTTTAAACATTGATCGATTTTTCTCTTGTACAGTCATATACATACATTAGTCAGAGACTTCCAATGAAAATGACACCAAACATAACAAATTATTACTAACGCGTAGAATCAGTAGGGTTAATGTAGGGGAAGTTTGTTATAGCGTTTTGTGTCTCTATAAAAACGAACAGTTTCATTTCCGATAGTAGTATTGTTGAATACATAGTAATATATAATATATAATTAAGAAAAGGTAACAATTCTAGACTTAGTCACATTCACACTTAGCAAATGTGAGTTTTGTTACACGATTGGTAATTTAGAACTTGAGCCACAAAATCCCATAAGATGAGTGATCTATGCGTGTACCACGTCGATGGTTCAAGTATTACTTTGTATTAAAGTTGTATTAAAGTTGTATTTAACTGTAAAAAAAGTAATTTTTTGTAAAATGAACACTCGATATTATTAATAAATCGACAATTACGTTTAATCCGTAGCTCTTCGATTGTATTAAGATTTTACTTAAAATAAAAAGCAGATAGCACGCACATATTACGAAGCAAAGCTATCATTCCAACATTGTAAATAGAATGTGATTTTGTTGCATAATTAATCGTTGCTTAAAATGTCCGTAACTGAAGAAAGAATTCAAGAATTAAACAGACGATTCTTGGAATTTATGAGCAAAAATGAAAATGTTGAATCAGCTACTAAGGAAATTTATGAAGATCTCCTTGACGAGGTCTTAATGGGATTTGTTTTCGATGTACATCGAACTACAAAAACTGGTAGTTCAGATGTCGAAGAAGGTATACCTGACGATGAATCATATGCTATTGTAGGTAAGTAAAATAATAAGAGAATATTTTTTATAATATAGCAATAGAACCAATTCTTTGATCAGGTTATGTTTATTTATCCCTTTATTAATCGTTTATAAGAGGCAAATTCGCAAAGGGAACAAGAATATAATAACCTGACATATTAAAACTGTACAAACTATTTTTATATATAATTTACACAATTAAATAAAATTTTTTAAAGATTCCCCAGGTTTGGATGTCTTTGGTCAACATCCTGTCAAAAAGTCTCAAGAATGCAATTGTCCAAATTGTGACAGAGGAGTGGCAGCGTGTCGTTTTGCAACGCATTTAGAAAAATGTATGGGCATGGGAAGAAATAGTTCAAGAATCGCATCAAGACGTATAGCAAATAATTCTAAAGATCTCAGCAACTTTAGTGGTGTTATAAGCGATGATGATGATGATGTTGATTGGAGTTTAAATAATGACAAGCGTAAACGCAGAAAAGATCGTAACGGTATAAAAAGAACGAAACAACAGAAAAACAGTCAAAGGAATGGGGACAGTTTCAATGAACATATTCATAGTAGTAATGAAAATTCTCCATCAAATTATGAAAATATGTCTTTGGAAGATAAAAGAATTCTGTTAACTCAAATTTGTGGTGTGATATCGGAACATACAAAAAAATTATGTACAAGATCCATGCGATGTCCGCAACACACGGAAGATCAAAGGAAAGAAATGAGAGCAAGCTTAGAATCTGGGAACAATACACAATCTGGTCAAGATAATCTTCATGTGGATGTAGATACCTACGAAGAAGGAGATGGGCAAAATTTAAGAGAGGCATTAGCACGTTGGGATCGTGAGGGATCCAGTCATTCGAGCCCAGCAGATTCCACATCCACTACATCAACATCGTCGATAAGTAGAAAACGAGAAACAAAATCAAAAGGCAAAGGCAAAGGTACTAAACGTGATCGTGGGTCGCCAATTTCACAAGGAGATTAAAGTCGTTTATTTATAATAAGAATTTTCTAACAGAGAAAGTTATAATAATGTTCCTATGCATTGTATAAAGTTTTCAAAATATATTATCGATCATATAAAGTATAAATTTAAAAATATTTTAACTCTATTGAATACTCGATTGATTTCAAAAATCTTACTTCATTACATATGATGATATTTAATTACATATGAATAAGATACTAGACACGGCAGCTAATAGACTGCATTTAGACACAGTTACAATTAACGAAACACAGTGAAATTTTATTTCAAGAATTAGTAAATAGATAGATATATATATATATACAAAAATACCAGTGATATATTATTTAAATGAATATTACGATTTCGGAATTAAATAATATGTAACTATATTTTCTTATCTTATATCCTTAAAACATTGATAGAAGATAAGAAAACAACTGAAGTCTTATGTTATATACAGGAAACAACGTAATTTTATATTTATAATACATGCAGATACTTTTAAAAAAGGTACAAAAAATTCTAATCAGAGTTAATAAATCAGAGTCACATTCGTAAATAAAGTTAAATCACGACTGTGATTGTGATTGTACGGTCACGGTGCTAAATTATCGTTACAGCCTTTTCACATTATTTGGTGCCCATTGTCTGGTTTTCATCGTCCGATTAAAATTGAATGTCAATCAATATAATACTTGTTTTTCACTCTTTTATGTTGATTATGTGTATAATTGAGCGGCATTAAAAAAACATGTGGGAATGTGTATCAGGTGATTTCAAATTTCATACGCAATTATTTCCTAAATTAATGTAACAGATCCAAGAATTATTCTGTATCGTAGTTATTCATAGATTTGATCAAAAGCATGAGGCAAACAGTTTATAAACACGATATCTGTGACTAGCACATATTGTGGACGACTTCAATGGAAAATGTTATATGGCATTTTCTTTTTTCTTACATATTATTTTCTGATAAAGACACTTTCAAAAACAGTGGAAAATTAAGTGAAGATAATTCCCATTATTGTTCTTATGAAAATTCACACTGGCATTAATTAACCAAATGTTAACATCAGTGAATGTTAAATGTTTGAATGTGATATAGTAGATGGACATATAATAAGGCCCTACTTTTTTGATCTTACACTAACAAGAATTGTTAAATATCAAAATATTTTGGAAAATGTTTCTAAGTATACTCTTATTCCTTTTTACTCTAATTTGTGGGCATGCAAAGAAGGTAAGTTTTAAACAATAGTAAATGATTTTGAACAATCTTAAAAAAGTAAAGTGTTATAAGTCAATGAACTTGTTTCAGAATGGACTGCACCTTGAAATCTTGAAAGTACATTCACCTAGAGAAGACTTGTTACCAGGATAAGTAACAAACAGTAAATTTTATTTGAGACATTTTTTTAAATAAGCTATAAGTTTGGGAATTAACTACACGCGAAACTTCCCAGACAACCAGCGATTGACACGCCAGTGACACCCGAGTGGAACGAAACACTGTGCTAGCACGGTACTTGCTGCCACTCAGTTCTCGTAACGGCACAGGGCTAGCACTGGAGCGACACTGCGTGTCACGGCACTATCAAAGCACGGCGATATAGCACAAGGGCGACACAGCGTGCCAATGACACTATCAACTCACCATAGTGACACGCGTGCCAGTGGCGTGGGCTAATATATACCAATGCAGAAGCTGTTTGCATAAAAATTATAAACGAATATTAAAAATGACTAAACTAAGCAATTTATTTATTTCGATTCGAAAATAGATACACTGACACGAAAGAAAGATAGAAAAACTTCTTTTTATTATTTTCTATAAACTATAACTTAATACAGCGATTTTTTCAGTAAAGTCGTTAATTACCTTATCGTAAAAATACATACACTTATTTTATAAATATTTTTTTCAACTCATCGTTAAAAATTCATGCAACAAAGGGTTATATTATTTTTAATAATCCTTACAAACGATAAAACCATGTACCAAAGGAAAACAAATAATTACGTTCAATATTTTCACCTGAAAATTGTGATACGCTAGTAAAGTAAACGTAACTTAATTAGTTCAACATTTTATAAGTAAATGTATCATTTATTACATTTCCTTAAACAATATGCTGCCATCGTATTTAATACTCTCTATTGGCATGAATTTTCCTGACGAATTGAAGAAATATATATGGCTCTCTCAGTAACTATAAATGTTGGCAAAGAACTACCAAAACGTCTGTCAGTACTGACGTCTGTCAGTCTCTGACGTATTTAATTTGTACGGAATAACGTGATTCCCCATTAACAAATGTGACGCCTACGCCAATGCAGAAAAAATTTTTGAATGGAACGATGACACGCGTGTCACGCTGGTGCTGGCGCAGTGTCATTCGCACGCGTGTTACGCTGGTAACTAGAACGTGCTGCCACTGCGTGCCGGCATTTTAGCTGGACGTAGATGACTACGGATCTGCTGACACTCCTCGGAAGTGTCGCTACAGTGCCGGTATGGTGTCGCCACCATCTTATCTTGTGTTGTCTGGGTATAAACTATAACTTAATACAGCGATTTTTTCAGAAAAATCGTCAATTACTTTATCGTAAAAATACATACACTTATTTTATAAATATTTTTTTCAACTCATCGTTAAAAATTCATGCAACGAAGAGTTATATTATTTTTAATAATTCTTACAAACGATAAAACCATGTACCAAAGGAAAATAAATGATTACGTTCAATATTTTCACCTGAAAATTGTGATACGCTAGTAAAGTAAACGTAACTTAATTAGTTGAACATTTTATAAGTAAATGTATCATTTATTACATATTAATATGCTGCCATCGTATTTAACATTCTCTATTGGCATGCATTTTTCTGACTAATTGAAAAAATATATATAGCTCTCTCAGTAACTATAAATATTGGCAAAGAACTACCAAAACGTCTGTCAGTACTCGTATGTGGATATCTGAACTCTGACGTATTTAATTTGCACGGAGAAGCAGGTTCCCCATTAACAAACGTGACGCCTACACCAATGCAGAAAAAATTTCCAAATGAAACAGTGCCACGCGTGGCACGATGGTGCTACGTTTCACTAAGTTAGTAGGACGTAGTTCTATGCTCTACGTTCCATTCATGAATCTTATCAAAAGTGGCGTGGGGTCATATTTGCTAACAGGGAATCTACGTTTCCATACAAATTAAAACTGTCAGATATCAGCAAGTGTTCAACATATATGAGTACTGACAGACATTTTGGCAGTTTGCCAACTGTGTCGAGTTAGTTTATAAAAAATAATTAAAACAAGTTCTTATATCTTTGTTTCGTGTCAGTGTATTTATATTATAATCAAAATAAATAAACTGGTTAGTTTAGTCATTTTTAGTATTGATAGTATTATTGCCACGGCGATGTTGCACCTGTACCACAGTATACAGTAGCGAAACTCTCTGTCGGCATCTTTGATGTTGGTGTACCATAAAATTGAATGCGCATGCGCGACAGAAGCAACCTAATCGCAGTGCCACCTGGATTTCAATCTCACTTGCATTTTTTTACTCTCTATCTGCCCAACTTATTTTTACGTTTAGTTAATCAAAATTTAATAAAAATAATAAATGTATTATTTCTAATACACTGAAAAACAAGGAAAGAAAGCAAAAATCGAAAAAATATAAAATACACATGTTACTATAACTATAAAAATGTAAGAACATAAATATTATACAAGATAAACAAGAAAAAATATAATGAAAAATACAAAAAATATATTATATATTGTATATTTTATTTTAAAATTTATTTTAAAGTTATTTTATATATACTTAATACCTATGTATACAAATATATCGGTAACAAACATATAATATCTTAAAAGTAAAGGTTTCATTAATGAA
Source organism: Xylocopa sonorina (assembly GCF_050948175.1). Classification (NCBI taxonomy): domain Eukaryota; kingdom Metazoa; phylum Arthropoda; class Insecta; order Hymenoptera; family Apidae; genus Xylocopa; species Xylocopa sonorina. The sequence continues at coordinate 1,164,099 of NC_135205.1, forward strand.
AAAAACGAAGATATCATATTTTTAAAATCTTCGAAATAGCTTGAACGTGCTTCAACGCTTTCAAGCAGCTTTCAACAGATATTGAATTCCCTCCAAATTCAGCTTCAGGTTTGGTTAGATATTCAATCGTCTTTTTGTTTGCTAAGAAAGAGAGAGAAAGAAAAACTAAAGAGCAAGTGAGACAGAAGTTCAGATGGCACTGCGATTCGGTGCCCTGTTTCGCGCATGCGCATTAAATTTTGTAACACAAAATCGGGCAAGTTGCGCTACTGTATACTGTGACTATACCGTTATAAGAACTGAGTACGAGCACTGTCTTAGCCCGATTTTGCCACGGAATTCGTTCCACCCGTTGCCACTGGCGTGCCAATCGCTGTGTTGTTTGGGATGTAACAATTTCTTAGAATCCTGCATATTCCATTTTATACACGAGATTCTTAAATTTATTCAAACCTCATTGTAAACAATCGATAAGCCGTAATTTGGTCGGTAACCAGTCTTAATATGTGATCTTTTGCGGGTGCAGATTTATGCTCAGGAAATTTGTTGTAGTAGCAGCAAAATTTTTTTCCAAATATCCAGACAACCGAGAGGGAAAGTTGTTCAAGATGAATGATTAATTTACTATAAGACATCGAAAAATTATTGAAATTGGAATGAACGTACCTGTTCTATACTTCTCTTCATCTTATTTTCTAAATTCATTTAATTGCTTTGTTGTTAAATAACATAATGTTATATATATGAACATCAAGAAATGTAAGCAATATCTACAACGATATGAATTATATGAAACATCTTTATTTCGCATATCAACACGTATGAAGAAAATAGTTAAAAAATTGGCTCTTGAGTCGGCTACAATTCTTTCTATTTTGAAAATTTTGTCTGAAAGAAAGCATAGATGTTTTTAGAAATGTTGCCAAATCAGATGTTCCATCTATAACTAAAAATGAATGGTAACTAAAATTTTCTTATCAAAATAGGAAATGGCAGAACACGGAGGTTCATCTTTTTATAATTCTTGTGTAAAAGTTCCATTAGATCCTTGTAGTAGGCAACCAATACCCTTCTATGAACGTGTTGGAAGTAAAAAAAAAAGAAAGGACAATGATGTTAAAAGAAATTTGGTAAAAGATGATCAATTTGTTAGCGAATCAGAAGCACCAAGTCCTAAAGAGATTATGGATAATTTTTTAAAATTTTTGGAAAGCATACCAGACTATGGCCAAGTTCATCACTTATCGAATGAACAGTTTAAACAAAAAGTTGATTATTTAAAAAAGAAACAAAAATTATTTCTAAAAAATTTACAAAATTCATTCACTGACCATGAAAATGAAAATGTATCTAAATGTAATGAAAAATTCGCAATGAAAAGTAAGAATATTGTTAATGAGTTATCATTGAATGGCAAAAAGTGTTACTTAGAAGAATTTAGAACTGCTAGTCCTACATTTTTACTTTCTAATAAATTAGATAGACCCTCACAATATCAAGATTTGTTAACAAACAGGTATATATAATTACAAAAAAAAACATTTTTTTTTATCTAATTAACATTGTTAACCTTTGTCATTTCTAGACTTAAAAGAAGAGATGGTAAAGATCAAAATATATGTAACGAAGAACTATGTTTAACTGATAAAAATTGGAACCTGTGGAGGAAATTAAATGGTGATGATAATATTGAAAGTGACATAGACAGTATGGAGACAAGAAGTTTACCAGCCAGTATTAGAAAAGAATGGCATCCAACTGTACCTAAACCATTTAACTTCACTTTAAGGTGATAAACCGCATCTTCTATAATTGCAAATACAGCATTTATTTATAGGAACTTGAAATAATATAGTTGTATAATAATATATTTTTCACAGAGAAGAAGTAGAAAAGTACATTGCACGTGATGAAAAGGACAAACATGACTGTAGAAATACAAAAAAGACTGAAAAAAGTCCATATATAAGACGACACGTAAGACCAATCCCACTTACATCGAAACTTCCACTTTATAACAAATTATTAGCTGAAAAGCAGGAACGGTTTGTTCTCATTTATATCTTTCATCTATTGATCTCTATTTATACAAGGTGGGACAGTAACTATTAGCATCTCAGATATCTTCGAAGCTATCAGTCGCACAGAAATATTTACTGATATAAAATTGCACAGTATGTAGGGGGCCATCAGGTGGTGACAATAATGTTTTTGCAAGTGGAGGTACATCGAACATTTGATGGTCAGCTCCATTTTTTTAAATAGTTCGGTATACTTTTGCTTCCGTACTACAGTAGAGGAACTTAAAACGAGTTCAACGACCTATAACATAAGGCCATTGAAGGTGATAAGAAAGTAGAGAAAGGTGATAATACTTACGGTCTTGGTAGCAAATGAAGCATACGTTTATAGTAGATGCATTCTAGTAAGTGCAATATTACATTCTTTTTATAATTGATTGTCTTCTAAATCTTATATTGTCAGAACTTATTGACACACAAGTTGCAATAATTCGCTGTTGCTTGTAAAATTTGTTGGCATTTAGCTTTGCTTCTTGATAGAAGTTTTTTCGGGAGCTCGTCCGTTACTCCCTTCACCTTGCAGGATGGTGGATACTATTGGCATTTGCCAAAATGATGCAAATTACCAATCAATGTGACACTTCAAGTATCATTCACAACTTCTTTTGTGCCCGAAGCGCGCGTTCATTACAAGAGAGTGGAAAGATACCTTGCACCGACCTGGGACCTTCGAAATCCTTCAGAATTTTTCAAAGGTCAATCGACCTTGAAACGTCCGTGCGTCGATGTACAGACCGTTATGTACCCGTGACAAAAAATTGCCCGTACACGTGTACGACCGACCTTAAAGAAAATACTTTATTTATGGCACGATTCGGCTACTGAAGACTTCAAAAGTTCGGAATTTAATTAAAATGGTCAAGATCCGCGAGCGTTAATTATCGAAGATAAAAATGTTAATTTCAAAAATAGCGGCTTTGTCATGAACGCGTCATAAATTTAGTTTTCGAAGACCCCACGTTTATTATTGTTCCTCGGCGTGGATCGGAATAGATTGTCCGATTTATCGATATTAATCTTATCATATTAAACTTATGCTGCAAACTATTGAAAGTGTCCTTACAGCAGTGTTTATTCACAGTGAAATAAGCGTTACACATTACGCATTTCTCTACTGTTTTACAATACGTATGTTTCATTTACTACCAAAACTGTAAGTGTTATCGCCTTTCTCTACTTTTTATGACCTTCAATGGCCTTGTGTTATAGGTCGTTGAATTCGTTTTAAGATCCTCTATCGTAATACGGAAGCAAAAATGTACCGATCCATTTAAAAAGATGGAGGTGAACCTGCAAAAAAATTATTATCACCACCTGATGGATGGCCCCCTTCGTACTGTGCAATTTTATTTCAACAAATATTTCTGTGAAACTTATAGCTTCGAAGATATCGGAGGTGCTAATTGTTATTGCCCCACCCTGTATATGTAATATTTGGTATATCTGTAAATTTTGTAATATTTATGTTCGTAGAAGTCGTATAATCCGAGAAGAAAGTGCGTTGAATTTAATGTCTCAAATGCGCCCTTTTAAATTTGAATGTGATCGCCGAGCCTGGAGAATGTTAACAAGATCCAGTCCGGAAATTCAAAGCAAAAATATTAACATGGATACGAAATTCAAAGCTAAACCAGTACCGAAGAATCTTTTTAGTACTGAAATATACGACCGTATGCTTGAAGATGAATATTACAGGTCACTATATTATGTAGCGGTTTATAAATTTTTCGGATTAATAATAAATTGATTAATATATATTGGATAATTTTTAGGCAATTACGAAAAAAAGTAAGAGCAGCGCAATTAATGAAGTCATCTTCATTACCACCATCAATGGCGAGACGAGAACGTGTCAAAGCTGCGTGCAAACGTTTACAGCCTACAACTAAAAATTGCGATGAGGACGCTGAAAATAAAAATGTTCTGCAATTGTCGAATAATAATTTAGTGCCATTGGGAAGATGTAAATATGTGATGTCGCCTTTACCTGTACGAGGGAATAATTTAGCAGCAATTTTAAGATGCCAAGTATCACGGTACTAAAAGATTAATTCTATATTAATAATTTCAATAGTTATATATTTTTCATCAATATTCGGTTGATAGAAAACGTCTATTTTTTCCGTTTACATTATGTAGAGAAAGATTAGAACGTGAAATAAGGGAAAAAATGGAAGAGAAACGACGGGAACAAGCAGTAAAAATTAGAGAATCTATGATTGGGCGTAATCCTGTATGGCGAGCTTTGAGATCTGCAGCGAGGTGCGCAACTTATTTTCAAAATCAGCTGGCTACCGGTGCAAATACTTTTTTTTTTACATACATTATAGTACAACATTAAAGTACACAGTTGTTACTTTTAATGTTACAACGAAAATATGTGTATAATTTTTAATTGCAAGGCACGAAAGCGAAAGAGATTTAAGTATTCGAACTACAGTTCGTCGTGATGAAGCGCGGGAACAGGCGAAACGTCATCGTCTGCAAATGGAAATGATGTTGAATCGTGTGATGCAAATACCAGCTCTCTTCGAACGTCATTCTCAGGTGAATAAAACTTTTTCTTTTATGTTCAATATGAATAACATAAAGAAGAGCAATAAATAACAGTAATAATAATGATAATGATAATGATAATGATAATGATAATGATGGCAAATTGGAAAACAATTACTTATGAGAGCATTATTGTAGAGTTACCAATTGTTGACAGAGGCAGAACAGAGAGTTGGAAGTTCGAAAACGTTCCAACGGAAGACAAACAAGAAACGTCGTAGAAAGACATTGAGTGGCAAAGAATCATATATGGATTACGAAATCATTTCTGCATCGGATTCTAGATCTTCGTCCAATTTTTCGAGTACTTCCTTATCAGCGAGTCAATCTCTGAAGTCGTCAAATACATCTACGTCGCAAATTTCTGAAAAATTAACAACTAAATCTCAAATTTCACTTTCAAAAAAGAAAGAGGATCGTAGTCAATTAAAAGTTTCTATAAACGAGATTGCAGAGCTAATCGAAGGTAAAGACGAAAATCATACATTGTGCCAAGATGGCTATGCAGTCTCTGCTGATGATCACAATAAAAATGCGTTGCAGGATAAAAAATTCGGTGTAGAAAGGTAGTTGTAGTTGTACGTACATTGAATAAGTATCAATTATATATAATTGCAGTGAGATAGTAATTATGGAAACTTTAAAGCAATCGTGTCACACGGTACCTGCAAATTTTTTAATTTTATATTTCTTTATATTATATATGCATAATGCATCACTAACAGTGATTTATTACGATAATCACAGAATTACACGTTCACGGTTGTGATTTAGCTTCATTCGCTACTATGATCACGATTGGCATATACGGATATTAAAACTTTTTTTTTTCCCCCCTTTTATACAGGGTGTTCGGTAACTGGTGATACAACCGAAAAGGGGGTAATTCTAGATGAAAAAATAAATCGAAAATATAGAATAACAATTTTTCATCTGAGACTTTGTTTTCGAGAAAGTTGACTTTGAATTTTTGCCGGGTATGGGTGCACGTCTCGTTAGAACGGATATCACTATAAATTGTTCTCTCATCGAGACACATAAATTACGAACACATAATGAAATAGAATGTTTGAAACAAAGTTTGAAGTTTGTAATAAAGTTCATTCTTACAGAAATTGCTGAAAATGTTGGCCATCCTGCCGAAAACAGAATTCTGCTCTTCTAATTAAATTTCTATGAACGTTTTCTAACATATTTGGTTGTTTTAATGCACGAAAGGCTACAATAATCTTTTCCTTCAATTGCTCACAACTTGTGATTTCTTCAGAATACACAATTGATTTAATATGACTCCATAAGTAAATGTCAAGCGGAGTTAAGCTCAGGAGAGCGTGGTGGTCAAACTGATGTTGATAGTTTGACGACCAATCCAACCTTGGTAATATTTTAAAAAACTTAAAAAAATCTCTCAAAAATAACCTTTTAGTCAGAAACGTGCAATACACGAGGTCTTAGAAAACTCAGTTTTATTATTCAGTGTACCCGTATTCAAGTGCATCGGTACCCGGCGAAAATTCCAAGTTTTTTGAAAACAAAGCCTGAAATGAAAAATTGTTATTCTATATTTTCCGCTTATTTTTTCATGTAGAATCACCCCCTTTTCGGTTGTATCACCAATTACCGAACACTCTATATATAAGCATTTTAAGGAATGAAATATTAATTCTTCTTCTCGATTTCAAATCGTAATATTCATTCAAATAGTATGAATTAGCATTTTTGTTGTGATATCATTAATATAAAATATATGTATGCATGTTACGTGAAACGTAAATGCAAAGAACAATTATATTCTCTATGAATCAGAAGCAGTCACGAAAAATCATAAATCACATGTAATATTCTTCCATTAATTTCAAATTTTAATAATATCAAGGCATGCGTCTAATGGTAGCAAACAAATTCTTCAATTTTACAGGATATTTTGACAGTTTTTTTTTTCTTCGAAGTCACTTCAAGTTCATAGCCTTTAGGTTGTTGAACAATCATCTTGACATTGACTATAACGTTACGTTATAAAAAATGTATGTCAATATGCAAAAAAGTATGGATAACTTTAAGAAAAACTTCATGTATGCCTTGATATCATTTAAATCCGTTTGAATCATTTTTCGGAGCCTTTAAGAGTAGCGAAAGCACATATATGCACATATACCTATAATGATTGTAATCATCTATAATATTTATAGTAGAAAATAGCTTTAGCATTAACAAAATTCTTTACTTCCATTTGTCGATTATATATTTAAAATATCTATAAATTTTTAATTGCAGAAATGCCACATTAAGTAATAATTACGCGCTATTTTATTCCCTAATTATATTTAGGATCCAGTCCATGTAATAGACAACTCTAGTATAAACTCCGGGAGCTCCCTCAGTACCACAATTCATAGGTCCAAAACTGACAATTCCGTGTTGAATGTATCTTAAATTGTTGTTGTATATTGTTGGAGCTTGAAGTGGTCCACCGCTGTCTCCCGCACAGGAATCTATACCTTTTTTACCACCCGCGCATATTTGCTTGTACCAAATTTGCGCCCTTTTTTTATACACCTCTGCACAATCCTTCAAACTCACTATTGGCAACGAAGCTTGCAGTAAATCTTGACTACGTATTCCAATTTCGGTCGCACCCCACCCTGTCACTGTTGCCTATATACCCAAAAAGATAAAAGTTAATATTTATAGTAAAATATTTGAAATAAACACTTATGTTTAATCATCATATTTACTCGTTTTAAAGTCATATTAGCCGGCAATCCAATGGGCATACAAATTGGTCGAACTGTTGGTGGTCTGAGATCGGCATCCCCGTCTAACCGTATCAAAGCAATGTCATTTTGCAACTTTTTGTTCGAGAATTCTGGATGGACGTGCGTACTCTCAATACCTATATCTTGGTATCTCTCGGCGCAAATGATTTCAATACCTTCCTCATCTTTATCACAATCGCGTTCAGTGCTTAAATCATGTTCTCCTAGTCGTATTCCGATTAGTCGGAGATCTAACGAGTTATATCGGTATGAAAGTTAACAAAAACTAATTATATCGCACACGTCATAATTTTATAAATCGAATAAATTTAATACTGGTGCGCGAATAATTACATTATTAGAATTGACTTACGTGGTGGCAATAATGTAACACAGTGAGCAGCAGTGAGTACATATCGTTTGTTGATCAGCGTTCCTCCGCATCGGTATTCCGGTTTTGATCTTCCAACGTCATAAAAAAGTAATGCCATCCATGGATATTCAAGTACACCGGTCTTGTTACCATTTAACACCCTGTCTTGCGATGCAGGGCCACACTCGTTTAAATTTAGCAATGGTAAATTTCGATGATTGCTGACGTCTGGAGGATCTGTTTCTTCTTTCTAAAGAACATTATATATCGCGTTATACATGCTGCATTCTACCTTTCTTGGTTATATCTGTCCAACACGGACAAGAGCAAGGTAGAACGATTACCGGTTGTTCGCAGCATACTTTCGGATTGTTGCCCTCGAATCCGCACTGAATACTTCGCAAATAATCATGAAATTCTGTCATTGATAGAGGCCGTGATTTGATAATATCTATTATTGGTTTACAACTGTATATATTGATGCAAACACCGACTTTATTCGGTGGCGCGATACATCTCTCTTCTACAAAAAGAATTTTTTTTCAAAATTACGAATATTTTGATTTAAAGGAAATTTCTTATCGATTCTACAAAGAAGATGATACATTACGGCGTATTATTACTCAGAGGAGAATTTCGTAAATGCACAAATGAATAATAATAATTTAATATAAGAATACAACAAGTATAAGTTATTATGATAACAATCTTGTAACATATATTAATCGTGAATTTCCTTGATATTACTTGGTAATGAGTGGAAACATAAGAGTGTTATCATTATCTAAAAAATAGGTATGTATTAAATTTTACTCACGCGCATTGACACCACATAAAATTAGAAGCCAAAAAATAAGCATACGATGGATCATGCTTTTGATGTATCGTTTTATTTTTCTTGAAATAAGTCAAAAATACTTCAACAATATCCGTAAGATTAATTCAGATTCTTTTATAATTCCTTCATTCGCTATGCTTATTCAAACAATATCGAACTGGTATTTGCGATCTTTCAAATTAACAGGAAAGTCGACAAACCAGTTTTGAAAACTGTTTACTTGTGCTTTTACATGGACAGACTCGCGTGAGAATCTTCAGCGTACTACATAGTTCTTGTCATCAGTGCCATCTACGGAGTTTCCTCTGTCTCTTTTTCTTTTTATCTTTCGGTGTATATATATATATAGGGAAACACGCAGGGAAAAGAGCGGCAGGGAAGGAGGGGAGATACACAAAGGAAGAGAAGGGGTTACGAGGAAAATTCTTCTGGTTAGACATGAACATTTTTCTTTTCTTTTTTTTTTTTTTGTTACATTTGGATATACATGTTTTAAGCAGTTAAACATATATGTATTACAAAAAGTTTTGAAGCACGTTTATTTAATATGATAAGAAAACAACAGCGAAACTAAAATAATTAACGTGTATACTTTTAACTTATTATATTTGCTGATTTTAAAGTGAATCGTATAATTTTCCTTTTAAGACTAGGCCATCCTTATCGGTTAGATGCCGTTAGAATCGCTCAGGGATTTTTAATTGCAACATACTTTACGTCATACCAGGAAGAATTCATAGATACATAGAAGACGGTAATAAGCAACCTTTCAGAATAGAAGGCACAATTCTATTCACTGTTTGTGCATTTGTTACGAGAAAGTATCAAAATAATGAAATATGCAGCTGTATATTCATCTTCATGACCTATGATCTATGTGATCGATAACCTTTGAACTCGATAATGATAAAATTATTTTCATAATGTTATGTTAATGCTGTGTAACATTCGTAAAAATCACTATTTCTTGTTATATCGAGGATATTAGTTAACGTCCAAAATAAAAAATAATTGAAAGATATTAAAACTTACGAAGATACCGGTAATTAGTATAATTTTAATTTTCATTCTGTATTTCATATATATATATATATATATATATATATATATGCGATTTCAAGGCTTCATTTTACTAAGTATCCAGGGTACAAAATCTATTACTCTGGTATAAACGCCAGGCCATCCAGGCATACCGCAAGGTTGCGGCCCAAAAGAAACGACACCGACCACGATCCACCTTCCAGTATTATCATGTCCTCTTTCTACCGACATCAACGGTCCACCGGAATCTCCTCTACACGAATCCTTGCCTTTTTGTCCGCCGGCGCAAATTTGTCCGTAACCGAGTGCCACTCCTGCGTTACCGTAAGTTAACTGGCACTGCTGTTTGTCCGTAAGAGGCAGTGCAACTTTTAACTTTATATTCGACGATGAACCGTTTTCTGTTTTTCCCCAACCAGCAACAAATAACTTTTGTCCAAAAGAAGATGTCGATGGCAGACAAATAGGTTTGATGTAATTAGTGAATGTAACGTCACGGGACAATCTTAAGAGAGCGATATCATATTTCTGGTCCCTAGAAGTTGGCCAATAGTTTTCGTGGACAATTTGTTCTTCGATTCCAACCGATATAGGATCGTCTGCACAGATTACGCTATCTTCGTCCTGAACACAGTCACGATCAGTGTCAGTATTATATTCGCCTAAACGAATGCTTTGCAACTCCCACGATTTTGGTAAATCTTTACCCTTGATACAGTGTGCTGCCGTTAAAATGTAACGGCGACTAATCAGGACTCCACCGCAAGCCGTAGTTTTACCAGTTTGTTTAAAACCATCACGTTTTATGTATTCCAAGAGTGCGGTCCAAGGAAATTCGTCGAGATCTGTACGATCTCCACCGATTATTCGGTTGGTCAAGTCCTTACCGCAATCCGTAGGAAGCAAAGGATTATTTGAAAGATCGTACTGCAGATCATTATCGTTTCGTTGTACAGAACTCTCGGTTGGCTTGGAATTGCCACCAGGATCAACTGGATTCTTTCCGTTTTGAACTGGACAACAGACTCGGGGATCGTTACCATCGAAACCGCATTGCGATTCTCTTAGAAAATCTATCGCTTCCGGTTTAAGAGGGCGCGTTTGAAGAATATTCAGCAATTTTGGGCATTCACGTAATCCAATGCAGAAACCGACTGCGTTATCAGGTGTTGCACAGTTTGATTGTCCTTGGTATTCTAGAAGTAAAAGTCATCTTTAAAATACGTGAATAAAGTGTATATTTTGTATTTATAAACTCTACGATAGACTAGCCTCGAAAATACAGCTTTCTCTTAAATCTCTTATCTCTTCATCAAGTTTATATCGATTCGTTAAAAGCATGTACAATTTATAATAATTAAGTTAAATTTCTACGCTTCAGAATGGCAGTAAGTATAAATGTTGTTGTTCTTCGATAATATCGAAAACGCGGAAGTTTTATCATTTTCGGAATACATGATTTTAACTAATCAAATTAGTTGTTCATACGTTATACGCAATATTGCGATTTTCAATAATTGAAAAAATCTTAGTAATTTCGATGAACTTTACTTACGTGCAGTTGCAAAACTAAATAGTAGCGTTTCTAAAAGACCTAAAATGAATAATTTCACCATTTTCGGCATAGTTTAATGTGACAAATATTAGTAATCGATGAAAAAGACAAAGTGTTAATTTTCACTTATTTTCATTCAATTATTGCCACTTCTATAGGTATTTTATGTTTTCGAAAATTGAACGGCCACCACGTTCGAGATTGCAATACCAACTGACAGCGTTCGTATAATGTGACCGGAGTCAGGGTCAACTAGTTCCCCTACTATTTTTACACATATACATACTGTACATAGAAATACATAATGTTCAATGACTAATTGTCCTGTGACTTTTCTTCTTCTACCGTTCTTTCCTTCTTGCCTATAATCTTCTTTTCTACAAATAATTATATATTTTTCTAGCTTTCAAATGATTGTGCGTCTATGTCTCTTCGAATGAAGAAAATTATCAACATCAAAAATATTAAACTTTATTTTATATACTTTTACATTTTACACAATATTACTAATTTTCAACTTCAGATAAAATTCTTATATATAAAATAAAATTCTTAATCAACTGCACTGCAAAATTATAGCTAAAGATACATATGGATCGAGGCATACGAATTGCGAATGGGTCCAGTCTTCTTACCCGATGGGGCTACATCAGCTTTTAAATTGTATGGTAATGAGAGAATGTATCCTCTGCCCTCTGTCGAAATCACGTACCTCTCTAGCAACCAATAACGATCAGTGCGACGTTTTATGTGAGCTGTCAGAAATTCGAGTTGTATCTTCGATAGATAGTCCTGTATATAATATGTATATCTACTCGTCGATAACTTAGACTCTATATACCGATCGGTATAGTTAATTATATTTATAAATAATCATTATTCCTTATAACCAATTGTCTTCAATCTAGCTCCAGATTAAGTCAATAATAAGAGCACCGTTCCACCCTATTTGCAAAAGAATGCGAACTTGTAACTTTCGTAACCAGGTATCAATCGTTTCCCAATAAAGATAGAGCTCCGTCTCCTTCATTATGATGACTTTTCTTCAGACTGCATTCCGCCCTTAGGCGCGTAGAGGTGACAGTTGTTGCTTCGCCATTATATATCTACAGATCATGAGTGACGATCGTATTAAAGATAAATATGTGGAATTCAGAGAGAGCTCCTGTAAAACTGGATAATCTCTTTTGTTTTTTATTCCCGCGGTATTATATCCATAACGTCCCAGACAACACAAGATAAGATGGTGGCGACACCATACCGGCACTGTAGCGACACTTCCGAGGAGTCATCTACGTCCGCACTTGTTAGCTAAAATGCCGGCACGCAGTGGCAGCACGTTCTAGTCACCAGCGTAGCACGCGTGCGAATGACACTGCGCCACCACCAGCGTGACACGCGTGTCATCGTTCCATTCAAAAATTTTTTCTGCATTGGCGTAGGCGTCACATTTGTTAATGGGGAATCACCTGTTATTCCGTACAAATTAAATACGTCAGAGTTTAGATATCCGCATACGAGTACTGACAGACGTTTTGGTAGTTCTTTACCAACATTTATAGTTACTGAGAGAGCCATATATATTTTTTCAATTCGTCAGGAAAATTCATGCCAATAGAGAGTATTAAATACGATGACAGCATATTGTTTAAGGAAATGTAATAAATGATACATTTACTTATAAAATGTTGAACTAATTAAGTTACGTTTACTTTACTAGCGTATCACTATTTTCAGATGAAAATATTGAACGTAATTATTTGTTTTCCTTTGGTACATATATTCTTGTGGTAAATGGTTTTATCGTTTGTAAGGATTATTAAATATAAAATATACCTTTGTTAGATGAATTTTTAACGATGAGTTGAAAAAAATATTTATAAAATAAGTGTATGTATTTTTACGATAAAGTAATTAACGAGTTTTCTGAAAAAATCGCTGTATTAAGTTATAGTTTATAGAAAATAATAAAAAGAAGTTTTTCTATCTTTCTTTCGTGTCAGTGTATCCCCAGACAACACAAGATAAGATGGTGGCGACACCATACCGGCACTGTAGCGACACTTCCGAGGAGTGTCAGCAGATCCGTAGTCATCTACGTCCGCACTTGTTAGCTAAAATGCCGGCACGCAGTGGCAGCACGTTCTAGTCACCAGCGTAGCACGCGTGCGAATGACACTGCGCCACCACCAGCGTGACACGCGTGTCATCGTTCCATTCAAAAATTTTTCTGCATTGGCGTAGACGTCACATTTGTTAATGGGGAACCACCTGTTATTCCGTACAAATTAAATACGTCAGAGTTTAGATATCCGCATACGAGTACTGACAGACGTTTTGGTAGTTGTTTGCCACTTATAGCCCAGACAACCAGCGATTGTAGCGCCAATAGCACCGGATGGAACTCTAAGCACTGTGCTAGCACGGTGCTGCCTCTCAGTTCTCGTAACAGCACAGGGCTAGCACTGGAGCGACACTGCGTGTCATGGCACTATCAAGGCACGGCGATATAGCACAGGGGCGACACAGCGTGCCAATGACACTATCAGCTCACCATAGTGACACGCGTGCCAGTGGCGTAGGCTAATATATACCAATGAAGAAGCTGTTTGCATAAAAATTATAAACGAATATTAAAAATGACTAAACTAAGCAATTTATTTATTTCTATTCGAAAATAGATACACTGACACGAAAGAAAGATAGAAAAACTTCTTTGTATTATTTTCTGTAAACTATAATTTAATACAGCGATTGTTTCAGAAAAGTCGTTAATTACTTTATCGTAAAAATACATTATTTTTTAAATATTTTTTTCAACTAATCGTTGAAAATTTATGCAATAGAGGGTATATTAAATACGGTGACAGCATGTTATTTAAGCAAATTTAATGATTTATACTTATGAAATAATGAACTGAGATATGGAAACAATCTATGTATAGTAAATAATTTAATGTATAGAATAAACTAAATATATTTATTTTACTAGTGTATTACAACTTTCAGATGAGAATACTGAACATAATATACAATACTTTTACTACTCTAATGTACAATACGTTTATAACTTTCTTTTGATACATATATTCTCGTGATAAATGGCTTGACGGTCTGTAGAAATTATAAAATATATATATAAAATATATTGAAATGAAGAAAATTCACTTCAATTCCTTCTTTCATTTCCATCCTGGTTTGCAATTATTCTTTCCAAGTCCCTGGTCTTTGACTTTGCCTTATGTGTTGTATGGTTCTCTCTTTGGTTCTTCCATTGCAGAAAGTGCTGGAAAAAAGGAGAAAATATTTTAATTCCAATGTCAGTAAAGAACAACTGGTGATATACATATTTTGCGACAAAATATGTGAAAAATGTGAAAGTATAATACTTCCTGTAAAGTGTAAGTAAGTCCTTCTTGTACATCTGGTTGCTCCTATGGTAAAGTCTTGTCTACGCATATATAGACCACGTTCTGAATGCCAGGAAGGCCTGTAAAAAATGAAAACAGCACAAAAGCTGCTAAAAGGAAATTAATATTGAGGATATACGACAAACAATTATTATACTAGACATCACTCAATGGAAACCAGCTACAAATTATAGCGACTATTATGAAGAAAAAATATTGCTCAACTAATTTCACTGTGTAAAATAACAGCAACTATAAATCCTGATTCAGGGCAATGCTCTTCATCATCATCCGTCGATGATTCCTGAGGATTTTCGATGACTTGTAGAGACATTCTATAACATTTTGCACGTACTTCTTGCGGCTGAATGAAGAATGTTTCAGTGCTAAGTGTACTGCATTTATAGATATCAAGCGCTGAAGACAATATACCAACGTTATAAAAGTCAGTGGTTTCCATAAATCTTTTTGCAACTAATGTGGCAGTATTATTATGATGGTAAATATCTTTTATGATACAGATACGACCATCATATAAAATGCAACAATTGTCGCGTGTACCTATACCTAACGATATATTAGCAAATTGTATTTTTTGGTACCGAAGACCGTGAGTACCATTACCAAATGGATGAGATACGTGAATGAATGAAGAATTAACATCCTGCTTGTGCCTTGTACCATGCTGCTCTTCTTCCATCTTTCTATTGAAAATTTGCTGCAGTGGCAAATGTGGCTTCCTGCAATACTTTTTAAAGAGGGACATATTGCTTTCATAGGGGAAAGCAGAAAAAGAATCTAAATTACCTAAGTGCCTTACATCATTGGATAAATGAAGTAGACCATGAATATTGTAACTATTGAAGAGACAGCCATAGTAAAGTTCACTTCTAATAACAAATCTTTGCAGAGCTAGTTCTGCATATTCTAATAAATTTTCTGATAATATGGGTGAAATTAAAATCCTCATAGAGGCATGAAGAAAAAGGAAATGTTTGTACAGATTATTGCTTAACAGGCCATGTGTAACAAATGGTCCTGTATATAGAAGAAATTGGCGGAATTCGGTAGCCTTAAATTTAGAAAATATTTCGATTTCCCTGGGACGTCTTGTAAAATCAGAGGGGCAGTATTTTTTTAATTTTATTAACCTACTGGATATTATCTGGATATCTTGACCGCATAATTTAGAAGAATGGGAATATTTTCCGTCTATCCAGGCAGATAATAATTTTTTCATTACTCCTAAGCATACGAGATGCATGTATTCAAATGGTACTTGTGATACCATTCCAAACGCTATCAAAGATAGTGGACTTCTACCTTCTTTATGATGGTCCTCATCAAGACATCTAACGTACATCTCATCATTTCTGAGAGAATGGTGTACACCAGTGAAAACATATCTACCTTTCTGACGTATACCACTTATTTTGCATTTGGAGCAAGGTCGGTAAGACGTATGTCCCCGATGATTTAAGATAAAAGCTCGAGCTGGTGCATCAGCTATAAAACACCTTACTGATAATGGAAATATTTTGCCCTGATAACTAACCCCTCCATTAAGTATGATTTCTTTAATATCGCACATAATTTTATCAAAAAAAGTAATAGGACTATAAGGTTTTTGGCTACCTCTTGTAAGAAATATCGGGTAACAGGGTGCACGGACGGTCAACGAGGGCCGTGTGCATTTCCCTGTGGCATCGCCCCACTCCGGGGCCTTGTCTAAACATACGAATGGGCCATGACGTTGAGGGTGTCCTCGAGGCTAGTACGAATGGCCTAAGAAGGCATTCTTGTATGAACCTTCGGGTGAATCAGAAATAAATACGCCCAGTAAACGTTGAGCAATCAAGTTTTGTACTTTATTCTCATCTACATCCTACACTCTATAAATGCCAACAATTATTGGCTTGCTATTGGGAATATTGGAAACCCTACACTGGATGGGCCAAAGATGGATACTGTTAGATTTATCTAACGTACATCCATCTGTATGAATATCTAATTTTAATTCTATAACATCATCTATGGATTTACACTGAAGCAGTTTTTGAATTTCTGCTTGTAAGCTGAAATGTATATATTCCCCTGGTGGAACCACTGACACAACACCACTATCACGTGGTGTATTGAGAAGTGTCCTAACATCTTTCGGTAAGTTGGAGAAACACGAATGAGAACGCAACAAGGATAATATATTATTTCCTTGCTTATGCGTTAAATTACTATCTATAAAACAGGACGCTAAACGGTCACGAAAGGACTGCTCCAAGGAATCAGTAGAATCAACAGAAGGAGATGAAAAAGTAGAAGGAGAAGAAGAAGAAGAAGAAGAAGAAGAAGCATTCCCCACATTCAAATATGAAAAACTACTACCTGCTGATGTGCTTGGCAAGTTTTGCATATCCGTATCAATGTTCGGGTTTTGTGCTACCATATTGTTTTTAATTTCATTCCGAATCCTACGTTTCTGTCTTGCTGATAATTTCTTCACAGGTTTCCGTGAGATTGATGTCTTTAAAATACGTCGTCGATCCATCCTCCTATAATTATAGTTAAATTATAAACTAGTAAAATAATATATATAAAATAAAATTATAAAATAATATACATATGTAACTAAAAGTAATAATAATTATAAATAGAATTATATTTCTTTTATAACTCCGGAACTTCTTCACCAACCAACTCTTACGACTGCTACACTCGTAATGGCATTGCATGAAACGCAACATGCAGGTAGAAGTCTGCGATGTTGCCATTTCTCTTACTACATGTTCAGACTGCGTCATGAAAAGGACTGTACATGTTATTTATAAAAGAGAAACATAATATAAAATAATCTATACAATAATAAAGTATATCTAAAGTATATCAAGATACAATCTTTATGTGTATATTAATAAAATTATATAGAAATTAAAATTATATAGAAATTTTGATAGAACTTTTGCGACGTTGCCACTTTTCTATACAATTGCAATATGCGCATGCGTCAGTAAACCTAGCGGCAACTACCATTACAAACTGCAGCAATTCAAAGTTCGATATGCTTCTTACATATATCTCAAAAACTGCGAAATCTAAGAAAACAAAGATATATCGTTGAACAGGTCAAATGACCGCTCATGATAGGTACGACAGACTACACATTTCTTCCAGGAAAGAAAGAATAAAGAAGAAGCGAATCCTGGAAAATGTATTGTACGTATATAGCATATATAGAGGAAAAATTGTTCACTTTAAAGGTGATCCAAGTACAATTTATGTAGGAAATTGTAATCGAAATGTAGAAAATAATCATTTGACCGGTCGTAGTAGGTTTAATGTCAAAAGTACAATATTTTTGTTTGATTTTGTGATAATCCCGCGTACGGAATTGGAATTGCATTTAAATTATAAATACTCTGTAAATTTAATTTCTATGAATTTAAATCGTAAGGAAAAGGGATAATTTAATGTGTGAGACAGAAGAATAGAGAGAGAGAGAGAGAGAGAGAGAGAGAGAGAGAGAGAGAGAGAGAGAGAGAGATTCTTATACATTTTTATCTCCGTTATTGTTAGAGATAGCTGGAGTTGAAGCGTCCCAGAGTGCCGCCTGGTTTTCGTCGCCTTCGAGCCAAGCTGAAGAAAAGGGAAAACGATAAATTAGACCCTTCTCTGCTGCGCTCCATTATGGAATGACAGCTATTCTTTCGAGGAATCACTGAGACAACCTACAAGCCTATTGTAAATTTAATACTTGTATCTTTTAGTAATAAACTAACGCATTTGCTTACATTTTCAAAAACGACTTACTCGCCTTTCAATGACTGCTCTTGAGGACCTCCTTGGATTTTTCTTTTAAGGCCTCCTTATTTATATATGTCTCCTTCGCATAAACATACCTCGCTTGAAGCGTAGGACCCTTCAAAAAACACAATCTGTGGCGCAGATTGATATAGTGACAATTGAGATATTCCTTAGCAATCTTTTCCGGGGCATCAGGGATAGGTTGCCCTAAAATGTAGAGGGAGGTGAATAAACAAAAACCTTACGCGAAATGCCTTACGCGATCGAGAGGAACGCGATCACCAATAAGTTCAAATTTGGAAATCAGTAAAGTAGCATGGATCGAAGAAAACGTACAGTTGCAAAACCGACGCGCTATCTTACAACGGATTCAGAGGACGGGGTACCAAGGAAAAAAAGAACAAGAAACATAGAAGTTGATATTGAAAGTGATATTAATATATTACAGCAAATACAATTTTCAAGAAATACAAATACACAATTACCGCACACACATCGTACCACACAAATGTACACACCGACATACGCAACGGTTTCAAATACACAAATTCATACACCAACAAACGCACCAGTTTATAAAAAATGCCAATCCACACAAACATATACAGACACATCCATACAAATAGACACATCCACACAAACAGACACATCCGCACAAACAGACACATTCGCACAAACAGACACATCCGCACCCGCTATGATGACAATATTACAAGAAATTCTTAACAATCAACGGAACATGAGCATGCAAATGCAGTAAGTATACAATATATATATTATAAATTTATAAATTTCCAAATTTGTTGTACCATTTTATAGCATTTTTCTATAAATGTTTGTAGGAGTTTAACGGAATCTAATAATTACTTGCTACATACAAGGGATGTAGAAGTGTTAGGAATAGAAAAACCTCTGCGAGCATCTAAAGAAAGACATAGGAAGGCGGCAGAAAGGGATAGGGCAATCACTGTCCACTTTTGGAATAGAGAGGAAGGAGACGACGAAGAATTTTAAAAGGTACATTTTATTTCTAAACGAAAATATACTATCAATAGCGTACAATTTTTTTAAATAACATCATATTTCACTGTTTTGTAGGAATGGAAGAATAATCCAAAGCGTTCATCCTAACGGATCTTTCCGGGATGCTACCCCTATATAACTGCCGGGTAGCGAATACCTCCTTACCGAAGAATAAGCAGCAAAACAATCGGCTCGTGGTTGCTTCAATTTTTAATATATAAGATTGTACAAATGTAAAATAGTCAGTATTAAATTAAGTATTAAACTAAACATTAACCCATTTTTATTTCATAAGTAATTATTATTTTATAATTTTATCTTATAACTAATATTTTATCTTATAAGTATATATAATAGTTTATCTTATAAATAATATTTTATCTTATTAATAATATTTTATTTTATAAGTAATTTTATTCTACAAGTAATATTTTTATTTTATGAGTAGTTGAAATAAATGTATATACATGGCTTTCTCAATAATCATAAATATTGGAAAACAACTATAAAAATGTCTATTAATATGCATATGTTGAACACCTACTGACATCTAACGGTTTCAATTTGTATGAAAACACAGGTTCCCCGTTAGCAAATGTGACCCTACGCCACTGTTGAGTAGATTCATGAATGAAACGATGACACGCGTGTCACGCTGGTGCTGGCGCAGTGTCATTCGCACGCGTGCTACGCTGGTGACTAGAACGTGCTGCCACTGCGTGCCGGCATTTGAACTAACAAGTGCGGACGTAGATGACTACGGATCTGCTGACACTCCTCGGAAGTGTCTTTACAGTGCCGGTATGGTGTCGCCACCATCTTATCTTGTGTTGTCTGGGAGAGAGAGCCATATATATTTTTTCAATTCGTCAGGAAAATTCATGCCAATAGAGAGTATTAAGTACGATGGCAGCATATTGTTTAAGGAAATGTAATAAATGATACATTTACTTATAAAATGTTGAACTAATTAAGTTACGTTTACTTTACTAGCGTATCACAATTTTCAGGTGAAAATATTGAACGTAATTATTTGTTTTCCTTTGGTACATGTATTCTTGTGGTACATGGTTTTATCGTTTGTAGGAATTATTAAAAATAATATAACCCTCTGTTGCATGAATTTTTAACGATGTGTTGAAAAAAATATTTATAAAATAAGTATGTATTTTTACGATAAAGTAATTAACGTCTTTTCTAAAAAAAATCGCTGTATTGAGTTATAGTTTATAGAAAATAATAAAAAGAAGTTTTTCTATCTTTCTTTCATGTCATTTTAGAATCAAAATAAATAAATTGCTTAATTTAGTCATTTTCAATATTCGTTTATAATGTTTATGCAAACAGCTTCTTCATTGGTATATATTAGCCCACGCCACTGGCACGCGTGTCACTATGGTGAGCTGATAGTGTCATTGGCACGCCGTGTTGGCCTTCTGCTATATCGCCGTGCTTTGATCGTGCCGTGACACGCAGTGTCGCTCCAGTGCTAGCCCTGTGCTGTTACGAGAACTGAGAGGCAGCACCGTGCTAGCACAGTGCTTAGAGTTCCACCCGGTGCCATTGGCGCTACAATCGCTGGTTGTCTGGGTCTATTTTCGAATCGAAATAAATAAATTGCTTAGTTTAGTCATTTTTAATATTCGTTTATAATTTTTATGCAAACAGCTTCTTCATTGGTATATATTAGCCCACGCCACTGGCACGCCGTGTCGGCCTTCTGCTATATCGCCGTGCTTTGATAGTGCCGTGACACGCAGTGTCGCTCCAGTGCTGTTACGAGAACTGAGAGGCAGCACCGTGCTAGCACAGTGCTTAGAGTTCCACCCGGTGCCATTGGCGCTACAATCGCTGGTTGTCTGGGTTACTTATCGTTGTTGCTAATTAAAATTATACCGCGGTTAATTTACAGGATAATATTAAGATTTCGCAAATAATTAGAGGAAGAACTTTTTTGTGGGTACACTTGAGCTTAAGCAGCTTTGGGTTTAGGTTTATTTGTTTTCTATTGGTAAAACGTACAATCAAAAATACAAGGTTTTTATTCAGTACATGTACATTTCCAGTAGATGGCGTTTGTAAAGAGCACTTTGCACTTATTTTGCCCAACGAAAATCTTTCCTTTCTAAATTTTCATGGTCTCTTTTTCTTTTCTGCTCCTTTCATACTTTTGTATGTCCCATTGCACTCATTATAATCTTTTATATGGCTTTGTACTCTCTCTCTCTCTCTCTCTCTCTCTCTTGTTTTTCTACTTTTACTCACACACATAAATCGTCTTTGCCCCTATCCTTTTTCTCGCTTGCATTTACTTCCTTACATTTCATACACGTTCTTTTCCCCTGCTCCCTACTATATTTTTTTTTTATATTTCGCTTATTCCTGTTCATTTTTTCTAAAATAAGTATATCCACACTTTCCTCCTTCTTCTTTTTATTATCTTATATAGCTAGTTCTCGGTATAATTCTTTGTATAGATTTTAACTATCCTCTCTGACACAAATCCCCATTCCATAATTGTCTTGTCCTACGAATGCATTATTATACGTATTTCTATGTTTCTACTATCTAATGCCTTTATGGCATCTACAATTATTTCTGCTCCATTATTTTCTTCTTTTATGTCGTTGCTTTTACTGTATTCCTCCATTTCACTGTATTTTTGTTTCCTTCCTTTATTTGAATCTACCCCTTGTAGCTTCCTCTTCTCTAAGATGACGTTTCTCCATTCTAAAGATCTTATCCACTCATCATATAGAACGTTTGTGAAGCCTCCCCTGTGGTTAGTTGCTTCCGTCTCATACTTCTCCAACTATTTGAGGAGATCCAATTCTTCCAATGACAACTGCTTCAGCAGTAAGTTACTTGCCAATAGTTTTGCCCTGTCTCTATATTGCTCCTATTTATTTCTGATGTGTAGTAGAGAAATAGGCTGTATTCCATTACTGATTTAACCAGCGTATTGTAAATAATTAATGTTGTATTAGCGTTCACACCTTTGTTAACATAAATATTTTACTATTTCTAGCCCTTTTTGTGCTCTTTCCGCTATGTCCATTGTGTGTCTATCCATTTTCAGCTGACTGTCCAATGTTATTCCTAGGAATTTTGCATATCTGCTTTCTTCGATTACCGTGTGTTCTACCTTGTATTTTTCTACTCTATTGGATCCACATCTTGCTTTGGATGAAAAGTTAACAATTTGCGTTTTTTCTTTTGCAATGTCCAACTCTAATGCGTGTAAGTTTTTCATTAATGTCTCTATAGATTTCTCCATCGTGCTCTTTGATCTTCACTTGTTTTAACTTTTGGTAAAAATAGTCTTTCCTTCGATTACCTTTTACTGGATCTTCATAGACTCTTCTGATGATTATCTTGAGCTTAAGCATATTTATATACTTGAGAACAAAATTAAATGCGATCCATAGAATTTTTTAGAGTCGTCAACAATTTTTCGTAGCACTTATTTACTACTTTGAATCTATAGATCCTAAAGGAAACTAGAGTTCGAATAAATTGCTTAATTGGACTACTACAACATTACAGTATTTTCTTGATATAAAAACGAAACAACAAGTGACGGATATCGAGCGTTTGAAATGTACTTTTTGTTTTACACTTTATTGTTTCAGAATAAAACAATGAAATATCACTGCTGATGTTCTTTAGTTTTGTTTATTTGTATAATATATATATTGTATTTTATGTAAACATTTTGAATTCTATACCATGATATAAGTAAATATACAAAAATTTTTTAAATTAAAAATGCCCTTGGATTATAATCTTTGCATATCATCGTCACTTTTACTCTTCTATATATCAACTACTAAGGAAAAGAAAATATATAGGAATGTGAGATTTTTTTACAACATTTATACATATATACATAACGGTCAGTTCATTTTTAAATATATTTTAAGATGTTAAATGTAAAATATGACTAATTGTTTTCAGCATATTTTAAATAAAAGATGTATGCCTTATCACTACATTTGCCTTGGTGCTCTTCTAAATACAATACATATGCAAATTGAAAACAAATGTATGCAAAACGATTACTTACACTTAAATTATTCAAGATATGCTAAAGATCTTCATAAATTGGTACAACGATACAAGTCTAAAGAATTATTTACAAATGACTTTTTCAAGTCATTTATTACATCAGTAGTCTTATTTGCAGTGGGTATCAAAATCGTTAATGAATTAAGTGCTTGGAGAATACTTTAATTTATATTAAAACACAACTTCTAAAAGAGTCTAACAAAGTTATTTTATATTAATTGTTTATTATTAATAATATTAAGTTTAGTATTACATTTAAAATACGTAAACTAATTTTGTATTCACTTTAAAGTCAATATATCCAAACCAATAGTAAATATAAGAATTACACGTACTTGTACAACTATTTTATTACAAGAATGAAAAATTTTAAATAAAACAATGCATGAATTAATACACATATACATACATATTTAGTAATAAAGATTTATGTTAATCTATTCTGGAGCATTTATTTTACTTCCGATACTGTTTGAAATTTTACTACTATCTTCAGTATTAAAATTTGTTTCTGAATATTTGGCTTCAGTTTCGGTTTTATTTTGCGTAGTTTCTCCACTTTCATCACTTGAATGTCCGCTGTCATTCGATAGTGATTCTAGAAGTTTAGTCGTTTTCTTAGGCTTGTTCTCATCTTCGTCGCTTCCATCGGAACTATTTAACTCATCTGAATCAATATCAAAATCTAATAACATTCTCTTTTTACTTGGTTTAAATTCTTCATCGTGTTTTCTTTTTATGCTACACGTGGCAATTTTAAAACCTTCTTCGATTGCATCTCCAACTCTTTCTGTAAGTGCTGACCTCTCGCGTTCATAAGTTTGATCTTTAAATTCATATTTAGGTTCAGTACAAAGTCTTTCCAATTTCTTTTTCTTACGTTCTGCTGCTTCCTCTTCTCGTTTTCCTTGTTTTTCAATCCAAGTTTTCAATCTCTTTTCTTCGTTAATGTCACGAAGTCTACGACCACTTAAATCTCTGCAAGCTTCACGGTTGGTTGTTTTTTCAATTTGAGCACCAATTGCTCGCAGCATAGAACCGAAACCCCCCTTACCACCCAGTAACCTTGGTACAATAGAAATATATCCATTGTAACAAATGGTATTTTCATCCACGAGTTTCCCATTGTGTGTAATGTAACAATTCTTCTACAACAAGTTTCAGGAGCAATTAATATAATTATTAATTTTGATTCCGTTAAGAAATGTATTAGTTAAGATTAAATTAACGAATTACATACCGTTAATACTTTGAATTGATCCCGTAATTTAGCAATTTTAAGTGGAGTATCAGTAGTAAGAATCTGCTTTGTTCCAAAAGCGGTACTTATTTGTACATTTAACATTTTTATTTTATGATACGTCTACAGATTATAATAAATAGCTTCGTTTTGTTCACACGTAAATGAAACACAACCTAGAAACGAACGAGCACAAGTAGACACAAGTAAACACTGGATGCTTTCGTTGCGATTAGAGATGGCGTGTCGAAGAGCACCTTATCTTTTGTTACCTTATCGTTTGAACGTAGCGTCGAGTGTAATCGATATAACGATATAGTTAGATTTGTTGAATATCGAAGAGCGAGATATTCAAAGACTTTATTACACGTTTGTTAAGACAATATATGAATTGTACTATCCGGATAAATAACGAAGAGAGAATTTTAAACGGAAAACATTATACGTAGCTAAGTGATCGAAAGCTTGGGCAACCACCTCACGACTTTTGAGCTCGCGTGTTTAGAGAAGGTTATCAATATTGTTAAGAGGCGTTCCTTGACCTTGAATCGATTTTAAATCACACTCTCCCTCCATACATCCTTCGATATTCGAATTTGTTCGCATTCGATTTCGGAATCCCGAGCTCTACAGCACAGGTATACCTATATAGGTAAGAATGTTGCGCAGATTATTTCACACCGGCATTGTACTGTCACTTGCGAGAAATGGCAAAAAAAAAAAAAAAAGAAAAATGGAGAGTATTAAATACGTGCATGAATTTTTAACGATAAAGTATGATTAACGAATTTGCGAAAAATATCGCCGTGTCGAGTTAGTTTATAAAATGTAATAAAAACAAGTTCTTATATCTTTGTTTCGTGCCAGTGTATCTATTTTAGAATGAAAGTGGATAAACCGGTTAGTTTAGTCATTTTTAGTATTGCCGATAAAGTTCCTGAATGGAGTGTATCGTGCCATTGACGCGGCATATCACGCTGTTGTCTAAGAACGTGCTGATTACGCGTGCCGGCATTTTAACTAACGAACTGCCGACACTTCTCACAAGTGTCACCACAATGCAGACGCTGTGTCAACAGTGTATTTTCTCGGTTGTTTAAATATCTATTATACACCACACGTATATATACATTTAAATATATATATATATGTAAATTATTAAATTAAGCGCAATTATTTTGTACATTATAGGCAGGGTTTGCCTATGATACAGTAAAGAAAAAAATGGCGACTTTTGTAAAAGCGGTATCATGTTGCGATATTGTGACGTTAGTTTCAAAAAAATACAAACATTTCATTCCAAATGCATCGGTATTTGGGAGAAAACATTTTTCCATCACTGCACAAAATTATGTGGATTATGATATTATCATCAGTGGTGGTGGTATGGTTGGAACCACACTTGCGTGTGCAATAGGTTAGCTCTCTCCTTTTTCCCTTTAAACTGTATTTATATAAATATATGTATGTATGTATAAAAATAATTTTTTAGCTTTTTTTTATTTAATTCCAGTTTTAAATATATATATATATATATATATATATATATATATATATATATATATATATATATATTCTAGATAATATCTTACACTAATATTTTTTATAATAGCAAATAATAGAAAGCTCGGAGGTAAGAAGATCCTTTTATTAGAAAGTGGTAAACAGTTTGAATATAAATCACAAGAAAATTATTCGAATCGCGTTGTTGCGTTAAATAACCAAACACGTACTTTGCTTTCAAGCATAGGAGCGTGGCAACATATCGAAGCGATACGTTTGTGCGCAGTACGAAAAATGCAGGTATTTAAAAAATAAATAAAGTTAATTAAACAAGATATTTTAATAGCGTCATCATTATATTTCTTATAATAACAAAATATAATATATTATGCAGTAACATTATGTATGACAAATACCACAATTAAATATAAAATTTTTAGTAGGTATGGGATGCGTGTTCTGATGCTATGATTGTATTCAATGAAGATTATTTGTCTGAAGAAATTGCTTACATAGTTGAAAGTGATTTACTATTACACGCAGTAAATAAACAATTGGCAGAGAAAGAAAATGTGAATGTAATTTATAACTCAAAAGTTGAAAATATTGTATTACCTAAAAAATTAGAAGAAAATGCAGAAGTACAGTTGCAAAATGGAACGAAATATAAAACTAAACTATTGGTAAGTGGACAAAAAGTATAATAATTAATCGACTTATCGAATACATGCTAAGCGTTATGTAGAATCATTATAGTCTTTAACAATAGTTTCAAGTTTGTTAGTTAAATTATCTAAACGTGCACCAATATTGTAAAAACATCTTTTTAGTTCAGCAGCTAATTCATTTAACTGTTGTTGATTGTTATCGCTAGACGTACTACTGTAAAGACGATTTAATCTAGATGTACCTATGTCTATATTACGTGCGTCGTATGTAGATGCTCGTTTTACTTTCATGTTATGAGTTTTTCTCTCAATTACCAAGCGATAAATAGCTTTTACTAATTCTCGCGGTAGACGCTTCTCACGAGGATCGTTAGGACGAATATGAATTGCACAGTGATATGGTGGATGTAACAGAAGTGCACCCTGTCTACATGCTTTTATTATTGCATTTGGCGCATGGTCTAAAAGTTTGGAAAACAACATATTTTCCAAATGTGCTACTAATTCTGCTCTACGTACTAGTCTATCTAGTCCAGCACACCTTCTTAATTCTTGTATATCCGATACAGCAAGGCCCATCATTAAATTCGTCAAGATTACTGTCACTAAAATGACAAAACCTAAAAACATTAAATGTGCAGTACCAGAATATAAAATTCGTGATTTTGTACTAAAGAATATATCTTCAAATTCTAATTCTCCAGACATCATTACAATTGTTTTCAACAAAGCAATTAAAGGATCATTGAATGAATCATAATTTTTATGTAATACACTGAAGCCTAGTGAAAATCCTATTATAAGGCAAATATAAGCACCGAGGAATTTGAAAAAATTAATTGATACCTGAGTAAACATTTGAATATAAAGACCAAACATTGGGAATCTTCCAATCACCATCATTAACTCTATCCAAATTAGTAAAATGCCTAAAGCTGCAATATGATATTGCCAGTCATGTATTGGTACGATTAACGCTATACTTGACAATAGTACAACACTCCATTGAAGCCAATTTTCCCATTTTTTAATGTAACTGTATATACCATGAGCCATTTGAAAAAATTCTTTACTAACTATGGTCACAGTAAATATTAATACCAGCCAAAAAAGTACATTTCTAAGCCTGTCAATGTTTTTAACGTTATTCAAGTATGTAACGGCAATGTATGCTGTAAAAATGGCAACGAATATGGAATGGAATATTAAGCTTAATAGAAAGAATTTACGAATTCTCAACCACTTTAGGTAGAGAAAACTTTCACATAAAGGATGTTTTAGTACGTGTCTTTGTCCAACTTCCACAAGACATAACATCAAATCTGTTTCTCCTCTGCCACCTGATACTAATGGTCTAAAATCTAATCTTAATTCACAATCAACATCGCCTAGTTCATGATCGTGTAGTGAAATTGCATGATCTAAGCGCGAAATGAAGCGCGGTAGTACGTCCGGTGTTCTGCGTACAATAAAACTTAATGCAGAAATACCACCTTTTGTTCTAGCTGTAACATCTGCTCCTTTTGATAATAACAGCATTACAGTTGATGAACTTTCATTTAATGCAGCAGTGTGTAGGGCTGTGTAACCAAATTTATCCGCTTTATTGATCAAAGAACCAGCCTAACAAAATAAAGAAGATATTATGTTATAAATTTATTTCATATTGTAAACAGTATTTTCTGAAATTTTCTTAAACGAGAGATGAACCTGTAATAAGATCTTCACTAATTCTATTCCTCTAGTAGCTTTTGCAACTGCAGCATGTAATGGAGTACGGCCATCGTTATCTTCGATATTAACTTTAGATCCAACATTTATAAGTACATCTAAAGTTTCTACAGATTGAGATAAAACTGCTAAGTGCATTGGTGTTTGACCTCTTGCATTTTTGGCTTCATATGTCGCGCCAGCTTCTAACAATAGTTTGGTACACTCAGCACTACCTTCCTCAGCTGCTAGATGTAATGGAGTAGATCTCATAGAACCAAACTGTACTCTCACATCCGCTCCATAACTTAACAATAATTTCATGCATGTAACAGAGCCTAAACTAGCTGCTACGTGCAACGGTGTCTCTGTGTAAACCTGTGTAATCGTTAAATTTGAAGGACAATAATTTTGAATATCTTAGAGAATCATGGCAAATTCAAACCTGTGGATTGTTAGGAGATGCGCCGGCTTCTAATAAAATTTTCACACAATCTACTGCATTATTTAGAACAGCATAGTAAAGGGGACTTTTCCTGCATATCCCAGCATTTACATCTGCTCCTGATTTAATTAAGCATTTAACACAGTTGAGATCTCCGCTAGCAGCAGCATAATGTAAAGGTGTAAATTTTTTATTCAAGTCCCATTCGCATGGATTTGCTCCATATTGTAATAGTTCTTCCAGAATTGGTAAAGAAGCTGTACAAGCAGCTAAATGTAACGGAGTTCTATAAAATCAACAAATTTATATAATAGGATTATAATAGGATTACCCCTTTTTCTATTTAATTATATACCTGCCGTCGCTATCTCTGGCTGAAACTTTTGCATTTTTCTTTAGCAACGCTTTAACCACACCTACGTGACCTAGATAACAAGAAACTAGAAGACAAGTATCTGGCCAGTTCAGAAAAAGTTGTGGAACAGTTGCATTTGCAGCTGCTTCATTTTCAACATTTAACAATGCATTTTGCATACACCTATATTACATCAAACATTTTATTCAAATTATATCTGTATAAAATTGTAATTATAATAGAATATTTATAATTATAAATATATGATTTACCCATTTGCAAATGAAGAAATTACAGTTTTCTGAACATTCATTGCTTCGTTATGATTGGTGTGCAAAAATTCATCCAAAACTTTATGCAGAGTGTCTCCATGGAGAGTAGAAATAATTGAAAGTGCCTGCTTTCCTGCTGGAAGATTAGATAGTGCCAAGATAATTTCCTCTCTATTCCATGGTTGCTGGTTCGTTATTTGTCTTTCTTTTATGTGGCATATGATAGGTTCAGAACTATATTCAGAACTAATACTGCCTTCTTCTATGTCATTCATCCAAATGTCTTCAACATTTTCCTGGAATATAGTCAATGCTTAGTAAATTACATTTAAACATTTTTCCCTGTACTTGTGTACACATGTTATTACTAACAATAACAATGGAAGACGAAGCCATTACACGTTCTTCATTTGATTCATTTTCAGAGTTATGATTACTCAAAAACCTCTTTAGGAGTGATTTCTTTTTTGAGATTGACATGCTACATTGAATTTTTCTCTTTCTCTATTAACATTAAAAAATTTATAATATTGTTTATATATTTTACTTCCGTTTTTAATGTTTCAAAATTTACAATTTTTACTTTACAATATTTACAAATATCTTCAATTTTAAACACTTATAAACT
This sequence comes from Xylocopa sonorina, assembly GCF_050948175.1. Taxonomy (NCBI): domain Eukaryota; kingdom Metazoa; phylum Arthropoda; class Insecta; order Hymenoptera; family Apidae; genus Xylocopa; species Xylocopa sonorina. The sequence continues at coordinate 1,194,419 of NC_135205.1, forward strand.
ATTTTAGTTACCAGTATAGAGCTTTAAAACAGAACCACACTCGTGTTCGTTGATGTTTATAAAACAGAACAGGGATATATTTAGCTGTGACTACGTCGTGATGTTCAAGTGTCTAGTAAACGTTAGTTTTAAGTCACCGTATAATTTTTCTAAAAATATTTTTTGTTATAAGTACACGCACTATAAAATATAAAATGTAAAAATTCTATAAATTTTGCACAATTTTAGTTTTAGAATGTATTTCTCCATATAACTGATAATAACATTCATTGAGGAAGATACTGTGCGTCACAATTTGAAAAATCAAAATTAAGCAACTTTTGCATACAATTTCCTAAATTGTATTCTTCTTTAGTTGTTCTCTTGTATGTTTGGTATATAGTATTATTATATGTATATAAAGATATAAAACTGAAATGTGCGTTTGCAATAAACAATTAAAAATGCTTAAAGTGTAACAGATAGCTAGCGGTTTTGGATTTCTAGAAGCCTAAATGTAGAAACTTTTTAAAATTACAATTCATTATAGTATTCTCACTGAAATGTGGCACACAACTGAAGTTATTTCCAGCACATTACCACTCTCTCCTTCTCTCTCTCTCTCTCTCTCTCTCTCTCTCTCTCTCTCTCTCTCTCTCTCTCTCTCTCTCTCTCTCTCTCTCTCTCTCTCTCTCCCTCCCTCCCTCCCTTCCTCCCTCTCTCTAAATACATATGTAAGCATACTCATACATAAGCACGATAATTATATACTACTCTTTTTGTAATATAATATTTGATATTATCTTGATGTAATATGATAAATTAAATTATTCAATTCTTCTGTATCAACATACTACATTTTATGTGAAATAAATAATAACATCAAAAAGTATATTCTACTGGGTTTATATTCCAGGTGGGAGCCGATGGTTCAAATTCATCGGTACGACGAGCAATGGGTACACAGTATGTGAAATGGGATTATAATCAAATGGCTATAGTTGCCACTCTTAAATTGTCAGAGGTAAAAGTTATTTTATCATTTAATTATTAATATAGCATATTACAAAGCATATTTATTGTTTTTTCATTTAAGCCTACAGAAAATATTGTTGCATGGCAAAGATTTTTACCAGCAGGACCAATAGCAATACTTCCGGTAATATTTTTTCTTATTACAAAGAAATTAAAATTAATTAAAATATAACAGTAACTTTTCTATTTGTCGTTATAGTTAACGGATTGTCTTAGTTCTCTTGTATGGTCACTGCCAACAGATGAAGCAAAAAGGCTTTTAAGAGTTTCAGAAGAAGAATTTGTTGATAATGTCAACAATGCTTTATGGAAAGTTTATCCAAAAGATGGTGTAGTTGAAAGTGGTTTACGAACACTTCAACAATTACTTGAAAGTTTATCTTTACAAACTGGTTTAGTGCGACAATTACAACCATCTGTGTCGGCTATTGCAGAAGGATCACGCGCAGCTTTTCCTTTACAATTCGGTCATTCTGTACGTTATGTTCAACCAGGAACTGTTTTAGTAGGGCAAGTAAAAAATACAATTCTTTACAAATAAAAAATTGTATATATTTTGTATCATAAACGTATATTATATATATTATGTATATTATTTCATATTGTGTAACAAAAAATAATTGTTACAAAAACTTTTTCAGAGATGCAGCGCATAAAGTCCATCCATTAGCTGGTCAAGGTGTAAATCTAGGTTTTGGAGACATAACAGTATTAGTTCAGCTTCTTGCAGAAGCTGTAACATGTGGAAGTCATTTAGGAAACATGTATTTTTTAAGAAAATATGAAACCTTGAGACAACGACATAATATTCCAATAATGCTTTCAATTGATGCACTCCACAGATTATATAAAGGGACAGCAGCTCCTATTGTATTGGCGAGAAGTTTAGGATTGCAATTGACAAATGCTATTCCAGTTTTAAAGGTGAAATATCATACATTACAACTTAATGTAATATTTTACTTAACGTTTATTGAAATTACGTCTATATCTTTTAGAGAGCCTTGGTAGAACATGCATCTGGAAAAATTGGAAATCAAAGATAGTAGATGAAATGTTTATTATTGTAGTATCGTATGATTAGTACTTTTATAGTAACACTTCCGGTCGTTACTATAAATCGGTCTATTCATCTAGGACGCAATCCAAATATCTGACAGCTCATACGAATGTGTTACCATGTATACTCTTAAGTCTCACTCTGCTTCCTATCGGTTGTTGCCAAAACCATGCGATTTCGATAGAGAGCAGAAAATTACACATTTTCTCATTGCCATATAATTTTAAATCCGCTGCATTTAGCGGGTAAGGTGACTAGGGCCATTTGCAATTACACATACTTGAAACACATATCCCTGAATCTAACGCAGTAGATCTGATTGTCGCGAAATATTTAAACGTAGGATTTTGCGAAATGTTGTACTATTGAAATGCCGAATAATAAACCATATCGCGGTTGATTGTTATTAATAAAAACGATCACGCGTTTAGTTGCTAAATGCATTTAAAAAATATATGTAAAGTATACAAAACAAAAGGTTAAAATAACGAGTAAAAAATGGACAATTATTTATCACTTGTCGGATAAGCACAACTTGGGTTACAAATTAGCATAATCAGTGTATTCATTGACATCAAGCATAATCCAAAATATGCTTGCCTGACAAATGATAAATAATTTTAACACCTTTTACTAGTTATTTGAAACTTCAAACAACTCTAACAATAAGGCATGGTCTGGTTTATTATTTTGCATTTTAATAGTAGTGTTTTAATATCGTTATGGACTAAGGACATGTTTCGTTTCGGGTCGAATCGCAGATTCTCTTAATCTTCTTCCCTGGCGGATATATTAGTTTTCAAATTACAAATTACGGTAGTGAGGTAGGGTGCAATGCGATGTTTAAGTATGGCAGCGAGAGACTCGTGTACATGTTTGCAAATTTGGGTTGCGTTTTCAATGGATACCCCGACATTTGTGATACGTATACAAATAAGTTATCCAAGTTAATGCAAAATAGGATGCAATGTTATATTTCATTTATGTTAAAAATTATTACATTACTTATTAATGAAGTAACAAATAAACTATTTATGTTGAAAATAGGGAATGTGGCACTCTAAATATTCTATCGTGTTATCGATAACAGTTATATAAATAAAGTGACCAAATGTTTTATGTGTTAACAAGTACAAAAAGAAATGTATATCTATATATATTGTAAATCACAATGGAAATAACAAGGACAGTCATAAAAACAAAACAAAAACAAAATAAAAACATCGCATAACAAATAAAAATTACTCATACTTTTCCGAATTATCAACTTTTTTCAATAATCCATCATTTTCTGATATGTTGTTACAAATTACACTTGCAATATATAACCTTCAATATTTCTAAACCACCTAGTAACAACCCCAACATCGACTTTGTAAAAATGCAATGCACTGTTTTATTAAGTTAGTAAATATGAAATTGTTTAATCCAAAAAATAAAAGATCGTCCAACGCAGAGCACTTTGTGGAACCGTTTTCGACAGATGGCACAGTCTCACCTAACATGAGACGTCTGGTCACTTTACATATAAATTTCTTAATTGATAATTAAATATTTTTTATTTTTATCGTGTTTAAAATTTCCGTCTTTAAATTTTATGGAGCAAAAATGTTTGAAAAAAATGTGTCGATATATACGATTACTTCAATAGAAATCAGATACTCGAATGCATTCGCATTAAAACATCGAGGATCGATTATAACTTGATTGTCATTCCACGTGAGTAAAGGTTAACAGTTTTTACGTAAAAGAGGTTACCTACCATGTTACTTTCTCAGAAAAAACAAGTAATTAAGGAAATATTTATTAGACTTAACTGGATATTTCTCGAGGAAAAATTGGTAAATTAAAATACTCTCATAAACGATTATTCAACACACAGAAATATCACTATAATATCTTTTATATGTACATACAATAGGTTATTATGACATGCCTAAAATTTAATTACAATTTCTAAATCAGAAGATACAGATATATTATATAACAGCTTATATTTGATTATATAGTAAATAAAAATTATTAAGAGAAATAAGAATTTCACTTCTATCTTAAGGTAATTTGATATTTGGAAAAGTTGCATTTATATAATTAATCTGGTCGATCGATCATTTAACACTTGTTATTGTTTGATTACAGATCACCAGAGAGATTATATATATATATATATATATATATATATATATATAAAAAATTAAACAGAATTCTGATTGCCTGCTATTTAATTGATAATGTTTATATCTAAACGATTATTAAAAAGAGCTGCTTTTGGAATAATTGGATTAGGTACATTGGCATCTTTAAGAGCAAATGAATATGATCTAGGGTCTATTGGCATTGTACGATTAGGACGTGCTGCGATCACTGCTTTCATCATAGGAAGACATTACCAAAATGAATTGTACGGAAGTAATTTAAATCCAAATACTCAAGAATATCTTGATTTAAAATCAAAAGTACACAAGTATGGAGCAGAAAAACTGTTAGAACTTTGCTGTGCCAATAAAGGTGTTTATATAAAAGTAGGTCAACATATTGGTGCACTAGATTATTTGTTGCCACCAGAATATGTTAGTACAATGCGGGTATTACATAGTTCTGCACCACAATCGTCCTTTAAAGACGTGCTCACTGTAATCAAAGAAGACCTTAAGAAAGATCCGTACGAAATATTTGAAAGTATCAGTCCTGATCCTTTGGGTGCTGCCAGTTTAGCGCAAGTCCATAAGGCTGTATTGAAAAATGGCGACATTGTTGCTGTTAAAATTCAACATCGATCAGTTAAAACTAACTCTTATGTAGACATAAAAACTATGTCAGCTCTAGTAAAATTAACATCATTAGTGTTTCCTGACTTTAAATTCGATTGGCTTGTCGATGAAACTAAAAAGAATATTCCTAGAGAGTTGGACTTCACTCAAGAAGGAAAAAATGCAGAAAAAATTCAAAATATATTTTCACATTATCATTGGTTAAAAATACCAAAAATATATTGGAAAATTTCATCACCACGAGTTCTAACAATGGAATTTGTAGAAGGAGGTCAAGTGAACGATTTGAAATATATTCAAAGTAATAATTTAAATCCATATGAAGTTAGTAGCAAACTGGGTCGGCTATACAGTCACATGATATTTATCGAAGGTTTTGTACATTCGGATCCACATCCTGGAAATGTTTTGGTCAAAAACAAAAACAATGAAGCACAGATCATACTTTTAGACCATGGGTTATATGCAAATCTTTCAAACGAATTCAGATGGGAATACTCTAAACTATGGTTAGCGATACTTGATGGCAATAGAGCTGCGATGCAAACACATTGCGCTAATTTAGGCGTTGCTGATTTGTATGGATTATTAGCTTGTATGGTATCTGGACGTACTTGGAATACAATTATGACTGGTGTACAAAAAACAAAATATAACGTGCAAGAAAAAGAGGAGTTCCAAAAAGAAATACCAAACTTACTGCCACAAATTAGTAATGTATTAGATAGAGTAAATAGACAAATGTTATTAATTCTTAAAACAAATGACCTTATGCGTTGTATTGAATATTCCCTTAATACAGCATCAAGAATGTCTGGAATGATAGAAATGTCAAAGTGTTGTATACATTCTGTGTATGGAGAAAAACTGAAATGTTGCACAAATATGTGGGAAAAATGGATAGTTTCTCTATCTAAACAATGGACACTTTTTAAATTATCATTATACTACATATATTTAGGAGCATTGAATTTTAATATAAAAAATTCTGCCAATTCGCTTATAAAGAATGAGTTCTATACTTTTTAATACTGTAAACTCTATTTTACAAGAAAAAATATATAAAATTATTTAAATTAAATTTGTAATTTTGGTCAAATAATATAATTAAACATATTTTTAAATATGCTACAATATTAATCATCTAAACAAATAATATAAAAATGTGTATAAAATATTTCTGTATATAATATGCAAATAAATATTTTCCATTTAATTTTTTATCACAGATTAGAAAACCAAAAGCAATTGCTTTTGTCTAATATATCCGTTTTTAATACGTATATATGCATTTTATTTATTCTATAAATTTTTATTACAAAACAATAGTTAATATTATATCCTACCTAGAATTTAATATCTATTAATATCCCAGACACCACAGCGATTGGCACGCCAGTGGCAGTGGATGGAACGTAGTGTTCCGTAGCAAAATCATGCTAAAACAGTATTCGTACTCGGCTCTTATAACGGCATAGTCTTAGCATTGGGGCGACATTTGTGTCTCGACACTATTATCACATTATAGCACCGCGATATGGTAGAGGCAGTCGCCAACATCGTCGTGGCAATAACGCGCGGCAGTGGCGAAGCCGTTTTCAGAAAAGTTATAAACGAATACTAAAAATGACTAAACTAACCAGTTTATTTATTTTGATTCTAAAATAGATACACTGACACGAAACAAAGATATAAGAACATGCTTTTATTATTTTTTGTAAACTAACTCGATACGGCGATTTTTTCCACAAAGTCATTAATTACTTTGCCGCAAAAGAACTAGTCGATTAGGTTCCGAAGAGAATTGTTTTAACTGTTTTTGTGTTTGTTTCGAAGTCTCTCTCTAAAAATCCTAGAGTTCCTAGAAGGCGCCTTCGCAATCCTCCTACGGTGGGGTGCCAACGCATCGCGGGGCGATTGTCCCGGGCCTTGACCGCCAGTCGGGATTCCGCGGCGCGGGAACGAATATTTGCTTACATATGTACATTTCTCAATTCATCGTTATCAATTCATGCAATAGAGGGTTATATTAGTTTTTACAATTCCTACAAACGGTAAAATCATGTATCGCGAAGATATATATATATATAAAATAAAAAATTGTTAACGGAGTACTAAAAATATTGTATGATATAGTAGATTCAATATTTTCACCTGAAAATTGTGATAGACTAATGAAGTAAATATATTTATACAATTTACTACACATTAAATTATATTTATTATACATTGATTGTTCCCGTAACTTATTAATTAGTCCAATGCTTTATAAGTAAATGTATCATTCATACATTTCCATAAACCATCAACATGCTGCCATCGTATTTAATATATTCTCTGTTGCATGAATTTTTATGATGAGTTAAAAAAATATATATATATATATATATATATATATGGCTCTCTCAATAACTACAAATGTTGGCAAACAATTACCACAATGTCTGTCAGTACTCATATGTTGACCGTTTGCTGATATATCTGACGGTTTCAATTTGTATGAAAAACAACCCCTATGTGGTGGGGATCAGAATTTACCCACAGTATCTCTTGCTTATCGTTAGAGGCGACTAAAAGGGGGAGGGGAAGAAAAGAGTACCGAAGATGCAAAGAATTTCTGGAAGAATATGAAATGCAAAGACATATATAGGTTTGGTTGCAAACGCTTGCTCTCGCTCGTCGGATGATCGTCTCGTGGTCCTCGACGGCGGTTAAAATCAGAGTGACATTTGAGTATGACAAGGGAAAATAAGCAGCTGGAACGCGGCACATACCGAGCCACAAACTATCTCTTACATTAATATTTTCCATAACATAAAGTAATTGTATAACTAATGTCTATATTATGGCGCGGAACGTAAAGAATAAAATAAAGCGTAATGCAAAGTGTGTAGTAAATGTAATAATATATGCGATGCAATAATGAAAAACCTATGGTTAAGAATTCGGATTATAAGCCGACTTGTAATCGCTCGGGAAATCTGACACGTCTACCGGATCGCGTTTTATAGTCGGTCGTGGAAGTTGTGTCTTGATCCTGTCGCATTGTCGGTGTATTATTGTTGCGTTTATCATTGTTTCATTCGTCGCTGTTCCGTCGTGATTCGGCATGGAGGTAGTCTTCATCGTCATTCATGATAAAGGCGCATTTCAAACGGAAAGTTTTGTCGCCACCTTGCAAAACCTTAAAGTGCCCATCGTATGAGGGCTATAAGAGACCTCTGACTGCATCGTGGCGGAGAAAAACGTATGACGACGTGACGAAGTTTTTCTTGTCCCGTGACGAATAACAGGCGAAGGTCTTAGCCTTTGGAAGTACTCAACGTAATTTTTGTTTTCGGTCTCGTGACATTTTATTGCTGCTTTTAATTGGCGGTGAAAGCGCCCCACCATGCCGTTTACCTGTGGGTGCTATGCAATCATTCTCAAATGAGTAGCACCGATTAGCCGTGCTAGCTCTTTGAACAAAAAGATTCGAATTGGCGTCCCTCGTTAGTGGTTATTCGCAAGGGAACACCAAATCGTGAAATCCATATATGTTAATTAATCCGTAGCTACTGTTTTTGTATTAATTTCCGTAATGGACATAACCTCTAGCCAGCGAGAGGAATGGTCGACGTACATTAAACAATACTTGTAACACTTGGATACCGGCACGCAATGCTCAGTCCAAGTCTTGCAGTCTTTGTTAATTGACGGCCAGATATACCAGTCGGTTACAAGCTATTGGCTTGCACGTACCTCCGGGTGTACGCCGCGTCGGACGTGTCACAATAGCGAAGCATTGCACACGAGAAAATGAATTTCCTTTAAATGTAATGCTTCAGCTCGTGATCCTGTTCCTGAGTTGGCTCGAGAGTTTTGTAATCAGGGGCTGAAGTTAAGCTTTCGATACGCGACAACACCTCTGCTACGTTATTATCGAGGCCTTTAATGTACCTTATATCCGTAGTAAACTGACTAATATAATTTAAATATTGAAATTACCGCGATGAACACTTATCTAATGTCTGTTTGGAAGCAAAGGTTATCGGTTTATGGTCCGTACAAATTGTAAAATTTCGGTCTCCTGCAAAGTGCCTAAATCGTTTAACGGCGACGTAAATGCCCAGCAATTCACGGCCGTAAGCGCTATATTTTCTTTGGGCTGCGGAAAGGACTTTTGTGAAAAAAACAAGCCCTTTCTTTATATCGCCAAAAACCTTTTCCAAGTCTTCTGTTCACGAGACTGGTGCGATCCCTTTTGCCGCCCGTTTCAAAAGCATACTAAGCGGTAGTAGAAGTTAACTATGCCGAGGAATTTCTGCAGCGCCCTGACAGTTTTAGGTATAGAGAAATTCGCGACGGCTTCCACTTTTTCAGGCAAAAGTTTGATTCCGTCACGGGTAACGATGAATTCAAAGAATGTGATCTCCTCAACTCCGAAAACGCATTTCGCCACATTAATAACGATGCTGTACTCGGATAGTTGGTCGAATAAAATGCTGATGAAGATGTTTCTCATGTTCGATTTCGTTTTTCGAAGCGATAAGAACATCATCAATGTAGGCAAAAACGAAATCAAGCCTGCGGATAACTTGATCTACGCAGACCGAACGGCATGAAAACGACTTCAAATAATCCGAAAGGGCTATAGCCGCTTTTTCGATATCATTCGGCGCTATGGATATTTGATTACAGGCGCGAACTAAATCTATCTTGCTAAATATAGTTTTTCCGTGTAAGATTTGCAAAATCTTTTACGCGAGGAGGTCGATTTCGGCCTTTGCTACCTGTACTCGGTTCGAGGAGAAGCGGCGAGGTTTGCTGAACGATCGGTGACCCTGGGATCGTCTCGATGTGATGTTGGACGTTGTGCTTGAAACCAGGTGGCCTATTAAGATTTAGGTATTCGATCAAAAGTTTATGATAGGCCGAATCACTCCCAATTTTCTTCACAGAGCAATTTTCTTTCACTATCGCGCACCGTTCCTCCACACGCGAACAAAATTATATATTAGATAGTCATATATTAGATCTATTAAGCGTCTACTTCGCGGGTTAGCCGAAAGGTTATAATACGCCAAAAAGTTTCCCGGTTTCAGAATGCAGCGAACCGCCCGTTCGGCAAATCGGTGATGATACCAGCAAAGCCCCTTCTGATCGTGGTCTTTGCTTGAGTACCTTTTATAGATTACTTAGCACCGCGTCCAGCAGCATACTCATTTTGTTCAGCTGTTCTCGTAGCGATTCTATCTTGACATCGCACCGTCACGGTCCGACGTCGCGGCCAGAACCAGCTACATTTGCATCGGCAGCTGATTCTTCCACATTTCCACGAGGAACTCTTCTACATGGGTGTGCGGTCGTCCATCTTCTCGGCCTCCAATAACTTACGAACTCGCGTGGTGTCGGAGTCCGAGCTTTGTCTTATCCTTAGTTATTTGCGCTATCGCGAATTGCGCTTCCAATTGATGGAACTGTACCATTTTTTGAGGCCACTTTTTGAGGCCAGAAGATAGACACTCTGATTGGTACCGCGCGATAGCATTAATTATCTCTCTTGGTCCCTTCGTAGGGGACGCGTCGATGATGATTGAGCGATAAATCGAGAAATGTTCGTTAAAGGAAAGAAAACGATTAAAAATCACTCACGCGTTCCCGTTTTACTAACCGATTACGTTGGGATCACCGGTTTGGGAAGGTGACATGAGGAATTAAGTAAAGATCGTGGTCAACAATAACGAATAATTTATTTTAACAAGACTATACACTAGGAAGACTGGAATACGTTTTTCACGACGCGCTTCTAGGCATGTACTGACTAAAAAATTGCGCGAGGACTCCTTTCCCTTTCTAAACTTTCTACAATATATCTCACCTCCTCATTTCGAAGGCGAAAAAGGAAGGGGGCGACTATTCGTACGTCCTTTTTAACCCCCGAACACGAAGAGAAAGTTTGGAATTGAAACGTATGTTTTAATTTATTCTGTCTCTTCGCTTCGAGAGTTAAGTGTGTCTTTCCGCCCGGCGCCACGGGGGTACAACGCGACTACGATGGTCACCACAAGCGGAAAATTGGAAAAAATGACACGGACATCTATCAGAATTTATGAGGAAGAACTAAACAATAAAAACAAAAAAGTTAAAGGAAGAAGAAGATGATAAAGAGGAGGAGGGAAACAAGGAAAACTAAAATAAATGGTAATAAGTTACCAAATAATGAAAAAGATAAAAGAAATTATTAAAAGAAACAGAAGCCAAGCAATGCTGATTAAAGTAAAATAAGGGTAGGACATACGAGGAAACATATAGTAATATACCTAAAACAGTTAAAGAAGATCTGGAAGATGTAAATAAAGTGGAGGAAATCCAGAGCAGAAGACATTATTATAGTATTTAACAGGAAAGTAGGAATAGAGAACAGAGTAAAGGAAATAAAAGAAAGTTTGAAGAAAGGAATTTGAAATAAAAACACACGAGCGCAAGTATAATAACTTGAAATAAAGGATATAGATCCACTGGTGACTAAAGAAGATATAAAAACGAACCCTAAATAAAGTACATATATAATAAAGATTTAGAAAAAAAACTAAACGACTGAGAATGGGATTAAACATCATGCTCTTGCAAAATTTTATCTGGAATAGAAAGATGCTTTAAATGTCATAGATTAGAGTAATGAAGAAATTTGTAGAAGATGCGGATCACATAACCATACGATATAGGGAATGTTTATCGGATAAACCGAATTATATTATTTTCAGTGATGCCGAGAAAAATGATTTATATACTAAGCAGGTTGCTAGAGTTTATAATTGCCTCCAATTAAAATCTTAAAAATAAACTTAAATAGGTACCGAATCGCACAAAAAAATCATCCAACAGACGGCAAACAGATCACTGGATGAATGTGTGAAGATTCAGCAATCTAGATAACTGGCGTTGTTTGCAAAAAATACTTTACATATGGTATCACAATTTCCTCTAACGGAATCACCCAGGTAATGGTTGAAGGAATTAAAATCATAAGTTGTTACTTCTCACCGAATAAAAGTAAAAAAGAATTCGAAAGATTATATGTATAAATAAATTAGAGGATAATATAGAAAAAAAGGAAAAAAAACAAATAAAAATGATAACTGCAGGGGACTTGAATGCGAAATCAATAATTTGGGAAGGCAACAAGAATGATTGTAGAGGAGGAAAGATTATTGAGATGATGGCAATAAGAATCAAAGTAAATGAAAAATCGATATAATGTTAATAGGATGTATAAATATATGATAAATTGTGTAAAGCGGAAGTTTTTACAGATATTCTCAGCGTCGGATCACCTATATGCATTACTACAACACCTTCGAAAACATGAACTACAAAAACAATGAGGGCTTTATAAGCCCTTAATGGGAAAAAAAGCAAATTGGGAAGATGTAAATAAAACGCATGAAACAGAAATTAAAATAGCTAAACCAAGGACACTAAACGAGGATGTATGGATACAAAAATACGACGAACTAATAAATAAAATAGCCTGGAACCCTTTTTCAGCAAAAAAAAACAATACAAAGGAAACAAAAAAGCCAAATATAGCCGGAACGAGGAAATAAGCCAACAAGATAAAAGAAGTAAATAAAATTAAAAGAAGACTAGTGAGAAGCAAAAAAGGAGAAAGACAGGAAAAAATTAAGGAGCTAGAAGAATTATTGAAAATTAAGATGAATGAATTTAAAAAATCAATAAAATCAAGTAAAAAAAACAGCCTCACGAAATATACGTATAAAAACGCTTGATAAAGATTAATAGGGGAAACCATGTAAAACTGTAATTAATAAGATAAAAGGAAATAATAATAAAGGAGAAATTAAAAATGATGCAATAAAAGAAATAATAAATACACTATTCATAGTAACAGATAATACTGAACAACCAAGAGTGGAAATAATAGATACAAACATGACAGAAGAGTTCTCGGTAGAAGAAATAACGGAAACTGCAAAAAAATAGATTTCAGCCTTTGTTAACGGATGATAAAACGGAAGATCTATAAAAAGTAAACAATTGCAACATTAAAAACAAGAAAAATTCCGTGAAATTAGAAAGAAGATTGCAAGGCTAATACTACTTAAAAAATCGAGAAAGGAATGGTAAAAAACCGTATCGAGAAGCAATTAGGAACAACAGGAATACACCCCAACCAATATGGATTCAAGAAACATTATTTAATGATGGACGCTATTAAAGGAATACAGGAAGAAACGAAGATAGCAAGAGAAAAAGGACAGTGCTGTGCACTAATGACCGTTAATATCAATAATGCATTTAATACGATTAGGTAAAGAAACATATTAATAGCCTTAAGGAAACTCAAAATAAGTAAATGCTTGCAGGATGTCGTCGATAGTTACCTGAATGAAATAAGTATAATATACTACAGTAATAAAGAAACAATAGTAGTAGATATGTACGGCGGCATATCCCAGAGATCGATCCTAGGTCCGTTAATGTGAAATTTAACATACAACGACATTTTCGAAAAAATGAAAAGTAATAATATTACAATTGTAGGATATGCCGACGATACGGCTATAATAGTTAGGAATTATAACATAAATATTATCAAACAGCAAATAAAAATAGGATGGGATAAAACAGAAAAGTGGCTAAAATAAAAAAAAAACAGACTTAGAGAACTAGAATTCGGGAACCTAAAAATTAGAAACAGTCGGCGTATAAAATACTTAGGCGTTACGTTAGACACGCAAATAAAATATGGCAAACATGTAGAAATTACACTAAACTACATAGAAATTGCAGCTAATGCCAAACCCAAAAGGACCAGGACAACTCCACAAGACGCTGTATTATAAAGTGTGGGAATCAATTGTACTATATGCTGCCCTAACATGGAGTAAAGCACGCGACTTCAAAGGAATAAGAAACAAACTAAAAAGTGTATACCAAGAAAGAAGAAAGCTAAGAGATAAATTATTAGCAAAAGAAATAACCATAAAAGAAGTTGAAAAAAGAAAGAAGATTGTAAGTGAGGAAATAATGGAAAAATGGCAAATAATACCATCGTTAAAAGACTGGAACAAAAAAGAAAAAATAGCAACAAATAATTACTAACGGGCCATGGATGTTTTAATACTTAGAGAAAAAGAATAAATAAAATAGACTATATCAAAAGTGTGGACATTGTAACGAAATGAAAGATAACGTGGAACATACAATAGAAATAACTCTAAATAATTTAATAGAATTGGCAACAAAAGATAAGGAAACATGAAAGGCATTTAGTAATTTCGCGAAAGCAATAATGGAGAATCAAATGAAGAAGGAGAGAGAGGCAGAAGGACAGAATAATGGAAGAAATAAGGCAAAAAGAACCGATCGAGGAGAAGGTTGAAAACTGGACGTCGAAACACAGAAATAAAAGGAATAGTTACAATATAATCAGAAAGCCAGAAAATATGCAGTAGAAGCAACGGTGAAGAAAGAAGTAAAATTGTTAAAAATAGGCGAAATTAGGTCGAGAAATAAATAAATAAAATAAAACGAGTACCTTTAATTACTAAGTGCAGTAAAGTGCTCTACACGCACTACAGAAAAAAATTCATAAATGGAACGTAGACATGCGTGTAGCATCATGCGAGTCACACGGCCTGTTATGCTATTGTCCAGAACATGCTGGTAACGCGTACCGGCATTTTAGCTAACGAATTCGGTCATAGATGGCAACAGAACTGCTGACATTCGTCGCAAGGGACAATACAGTGATTCTTGAAAAAGATAGAATATCTAAGAATATCTGTTCTAAGAAAGTTGAAAACACGATGTTAAGATGTATATATATGAATCCATATATCTATTATTCGTCATTCGTTACAGTCATATATGTATATTCGTTACAATACGTATATGTATATGTAAAATATACTTATACATATACTGACCTACTTATGTTTCATTACATTATGGAAAAAGAAAAGAGAAATACGCAAATATTTATTTTATATATCTATTTATGTACACCGAGTTTCATCGATGCTGCCGCGGCGTGTATCACTAACACATCCCCAAGGACTGCAGAGATGCAAAGGCTATATACGTACGAAAACATTAATATATCGATATTTATCGTAAGGTACTGTGTGACGTGCTCTGGTATAAAGAGAAATTTACTTGCGAACAGTATATATGACAAAACAATACATGATTTTAATGCATGTCGTAAAATTGTCGTTGTTCTCATATACTGTAAAAAGCATATACACTTTCATTTCTAGAAAACAATGAAAACGCTAACATTCATTTTTCGTATTTCAATCATTTTTCATAACAGTATATTTTACATTGCTACTTGTATGATGATGATAAATGTCGGTAGATTAGTTTCCTATTTACTTGCCTTTTGGTCTGAGCATGCGTAGCGTCACATATTGCACCAGAATCGATGAGACTCGGAATGCATATACAATATGCAATTGTTACGTAGTGGTGTACAATTTTAGGGCATGATAAATAAAACATAGAAAATATTGAGAAACAGTATTAATACACATAACCATGAAGGTGTACATAACTCTATTTATTTACTTCATTTCCGTAATTTTAAAGTAAAATATTATTGAAGAACATTTATTTTTTTATTAATCATAATTTTTTAGAGTTTAAAATATATATATATACATATCGTTTAGTGTAAAGAAATAATCATTATTTTACCATCTTCCTTAAAATAAGACGTAGAGAAGAGAACATACTTCTACGTTTATTAGGTGTAACAACAGTTATCGTCGTCAATGTTTGTGACAACGTTGTCATGTTTCGCAACTTTTGCAGAAGTAAACGTCTTGAAATTAATATATACATATATCGATCGTTTCTATATTTTTATCATAGCAATCTTATTTTAATCATTATATTTTTAAGAAACTAATACTATACGTATTACAATTTAATGATGCGTGTATTTAATGTGATTTACTAAAAATGTTTATTTAGATGTTCACAATGCGTATATACGCATACTAGTGCAGTTTCGGTTTTTAAATGAATTTGATCATATAATTTTAGAGGCTATTGTGGAATAATGTTTATTCGATGCTATGAAAATTGATCAATTACCATACATTATACTTACACGTATTCTATTGTATGATGTATAAATTCAAGAGCTTCAGCTTATAAATTTTCAATATTCCAATGATGTCGTTTGAAAAATGTTCATATGCTCATTATATGATACAGAAGCTAAGAAACAAAAAAAAATGTAGGTAACATTGATCGTAGCAATGTCAAGAGATATGGCAACGTTGGAACCTATCTGCAACGGAAGAGTGTATGACGTTGCATGAAATGATACGTGATTGGTGGGGAGTTGACCGCACGACACATCCTTACGCGAAACAGATTTCGTAAAAATGGAAATATTTTAACGTAACGCGGAAAATATACTAAAAAATGTTGTGTGAAATTTGTTAGATATATGATTAAAACTGTTATAAGTAAGAGTATTTATTGAAAATACCAGTAAAGTACCGTTAATGTAAGATTTAGCATGGCACTATTTTCTATTGATCGTGCGTAGGAACACCGTATAACGAGAAGCTTGTGGGTATATAAACGCGTCACAAGGGGCGCAGCGTATGCATTTCCTGAGTCATTTTCAAAAGGTGAAGGCTGTATCTTGCTCGGTGATTAAAACTCCTACGCGTAGTTATTTGTTGTGTGTCTTTCTTCCATTGTCCGAGAAGAAACACGAGCTAGATACAGGTTGGTGTACTCCTTACTTATTCAATAATTAGGTGAAAAAGTTACGAAAACTGTTACAAAAAGTACGCGAGAAAACTCGCATCATTCAGTACTTTACACTAGCCTATTTCTCAAGAACAAAAGTAGAAAGTTGATACCTGGTTGATTTCTACGCCTCCAACGCTGCGAAGAGGGTGACATCATTTGGAGATTCATAGAAGCCTGCCTATTGGAAAAAGCTGTGAAATCATGGTGGCCACAACGAGACCTCGAGATATTGAAATCGACAAGCCAAGTCATACCGAACAATTAGCCAATTGGATTAGTAGAGTTCGTTGTAAGAAACTAATGTGTCGTCGAAATCGTAAACGTGATTTACGTGTTGAAGCAGTGTTGACGTGTGCTCTTTCTAAAGCCGAACACGAATTACGCAGCAAGCAATTATCTAGAATCTCAAAATGGCAGCAATTTAAGAAGCAATTCTTAAAGGATACAGATTATCCGAATTACGAATTCTACAATGATGAGGACATGAAAAACTCGGAGCTATATCAAGAGAACAATCCTTGGCAAGGTCCTTTGTGTCCTGAATTGAGCAGTTTGGACAATTTCATGTCTAAATTGAGGGAAATCAAAGTACCACTGCAGCGGTGAAGGAACGTACAAAGTGTACGCGACTAGGTCTGAAAAATCTAGGAGCGTGATAAATCCAGCTTAAAAATGAAGAGTATTAGCAGTGTCTTGTCGATGGAATGTTGACTTTAACAACAGCTAAACGGACTCTTGAATCATTACATGCAGTACTGAAACTGAATGTTGGTGCTGCCGGACTAGAAGTCACATCACTATCCTGGTGTATATCTGGATATTTTTTACTTGCAGTCTCACCGTTTGAGATGGCAATGGGACGGGCGGAGGGAGTTGCTGTTTGCAGCGATGCTGGGCATACCACAGAATCAGGGATTCCATGTTCTAGTCTCTACGCCTTTCATTGGTTTGGTTTGTAAACTGTATCGGAACCAATGCATTTTCTCTTTGCAATTCCTTGTTATAATGATATGTACCAGTCGAGTTTGTAAAATTGTGTTCAAAAAGAGTGTTTTATACGATATTTCTTCTTTTTTTTTTTTCTTTTCTTTTCAGAAATATGGCAGTTTATGTATAGAACATAATAGCGTACTCGTATCGTGTAGTTTAAAGAGAACATGTATAACGCATTTTCTAACTCATAGATTTAATTATAACAACTCGGTTATTTACTTAATTGTCTAAAATATCAAAAAATTTTATATATAGATTTTATACGTTTAATGTTAACTAAAACTTTTGTAAATACTGTGATATAGCAGAACAGCAGCGGAAGAGAAAAGAGAATAATAAATATGTACAATTAAAAAATTATTTCTCTATCTTTTTACAACTCGCCGTATTAATGCCAAAAATCCTTTTCAGTCCAGCATACACGTTAGAAAATTCTATCGCACCCAAGAGACCTGCATATGTATCCAGGCTGTTGGTCGTCATCGGCGACGCTCTTTGGCCTGTCTGTATGTGAAATAAGGAGTGATGAGAGGATTGGCATGGGATGATGAACAAAGGGGCAAAAGTCTTTCTTTCTAGAAATTCGCGCACGACGTTTCGTGGCCGAGTCACACACGATGATCAAGTCGTAACATAAACATCTCACGTTCGCACTTCCGTGTCCTTGAGCATCCAAGCATCAACTAATTCCGAAATCGTCGCACATAGGCTTACTGTGACAAACAACAGCAAACTCGAGCAAGTCCTGTTTGGTGAGCTAATCCCTTTTGTCCGTTACCTGTGCAAATGTATTTTCTCAGGTCCAGGAAGATTTTCCCAATGTTCACACTGCCAAGTTGTACCTGGGTTGTTCCGGTTTACTGCTCTCGCGTACGGTTCAAAATCGACTAAGTTGGACACCCAAAGCACTGCACGTTGATCCATTTGAATTAGCATAAGAGACTTCAAGGTGTGGAGTAACATGAATGTATCCCTTTGGGAATGTGTTGACCTTAGATGAGATCCGGAAAGGCGAATTACTGCAAGTAGTACAACTAATTTCTATATGGGGCATGCGCATATATGAAATGCTCAATTTGAATAGGAGATCGTTATGAAATTTTACAAGAATTGCACCAAATACGTCTTTTGAAAGCCATGCTATTAGATACCTTATTTCCACAGATTTGATAATCTTTGATAATTTATTGGGTACTAGAACAAGAAGATCTTCGTGATTTGATTATTAAATTAACAAATATCTATTCCTGAAACATGGTTGTGCAGAGGAAGGTTACGGAAGTGAAAAGGGGTGCATACACTAGTTGATATTCTTGTTCAACTGATGCAAGAGAAACTGTAGATGATACTTGTATAAATTTAGGACTTAACGTTTTAAAAAACATTTTAGCTGTAATAGGGAAGCAGTGACATATGGAAGATGAGCTGATATTCTTTAAATTGAATTTCTAACTATAACATGTAAATCATGCTTCAAAATTATGTATTACATTTTTTAATTTCAAAGGAATATGTCAAATGAATCAATTATTTTGGAATACTGGTGGTAATCATAATTAATTACGTAATTCATCAAGCTAAAGATTCGACTAGCAAGTTTGAGGGAAACTTACTCTTCCTATGCGTGGTATTAAGTATCTCGAACTATTTTCTAACTATTGTCTTATACATTTTTCTTTTTGTTGTGATGTGCTGCTCGGGTATTTGTTTTATACTGCAGGAGTGTCCGAATGATTGATACTCGTGGTGCATAACTGAACACAACTACAGGCAGTCATTTCTGTCGCTGGAACGCGTCGGATTGGTATTACAGAAGTTTATGGTATGTTAATTAGAACAATTCAGAGCCAGGGGGTGGGGTGAATAATTATGTTTCAGCTAGATTTGAGGCTAGGAGAATGAGTTTACTCGACAAGTCTGCTTAAAGTCTACATAATCTGATAAATCCTGATTGGATCATGCTAGATGTATAGTTACTACTAAAAATATTTTTGATAAGATAAGAACAATTGATTTAAAACTGGCCTGATTTCTGAACAAAGGCAGAAAATATAACTTCTTGGAAGAAGGTAACACTTTAATAAGATGAATGATTTGTTAAGCATAATGGGGAAACTTGGGAATGTGGGTATGTTGTTTTGTGTTATGAGCTACAGGAATGAAGCTGTTGTTATCATTTATCATAATGGAAGAAACACATTTGGATGACATTTTCCGATAAAGGAGGATACAGACTGTTCGTGTTACATTCAGTAATTGAAAATGATTCTACGGTTTCAGTAGTTTGAAGTAGGAGCAATTATATTTTATAATTGATAAGCATGACAATAATATACGCTTGTATTTCACTCGGCTATCGAAGGAAGTAACCTGGAGAAACTTCGTTAAACAAGGAAGAAATTATGGTTAAGGAATGAAGGGAAAAGCAGATTATTTACATACAGGCCATTTTAAATTACGATTACTGTTACACCTTTACTAAGATATATCTAATATTAACAAGATGATTTATTTCATATTCATTTGTAGTAACAGTATTTTGAAGCTGGCTCTTTTTTGGTATTTCTGGAATTTATCAAAGGTGTGTATGTGATGTATATGAAGATGCATAGAAAGAGTATGAACAGAGTTGTGATTCTGCAAAATGAGTGAAAGGGAAAGGAAAACAAAAAGATGGACATTTTCTATGATCTTAATAGAAAATCAAACAAGTATCATGGTAATGCGCATGATAGTGTTTAATTTCAAGATATATGTCTAATATTCGATTACCCAAAATTAATATTTTAATGTGCATTACGTTGCTCGAGTGTCTTTTGGTGGATTTTTCCGATTTTTGCTTCAGGAAATCCAGAAAATATTTGCACAGTATAAATTTTATAAGCCCATCGTTCTGTGGGGAAAACGAGCTGTGAAATACATCTAGACATGTATGTATTGCTGCATATTGTTACCTTTATCAGATTTGCAAAAATATTGAATTACAACATTACTTATTTAACCTACTATAAACTTGTGACACAAGATTTTTTTTTTCTTTTTTTTTTCTTTTTTTTTTTTTTTTTTTGAGGAATACATTTGCAATATCGACTCACTTATATGAATGTTTAATAAGTTATTGCCAATTTTTAATCTAAATTTTATATAAAAGAGGCGATGTGCAATAGTGAGGAAAGAAAGCCACATCGTCACTCGTCTACCAGGTAATTGTTAAATGTAATGAACATCTAATGTTAATAGTAATAGGAAGTAACAATCTTTTATGATTCGAACAATTATATAGGTATTTTTTATCATATCAATTGATACAAAATACTGAAAGAAAAAAGAACAAATTGTAATTTGAAATTTGGGCTTTATTATTGCATTAATTTTTGAAGTGTTTAATTCCAGTAATAAATTCTATTATTTAATCTTTTATATAACAATATACTTGCTATCAAAAGTTTATATAATTATTAATAAAAATTGAGCATATATTTGAAAAACCACAGTTATGAAAATTTAATAATAATGTGGCATGCAAAAATTGAAAGTTGCTGGCCATAAAAATTCAAAAATTGCAACTCTAGGGAACAGATGGTCGTAAGTAATTAATACGGTAAATATCATTTATTTGTAATTTTTATGGCAATATTCAAGGGCTTACTATTTTGCTTTGGTGGCTTATTTATTTAAATATTTGGAATGTTCATTAATTTCTGCGTGTGTAGTTTGTTATATAGTTACCGAGGTTTCGTATGTAATTTTAATTAAACAGTGCGATTTAGTTTGATGAAGGGCAGGACTAGAGTTGGACTAGGAACTGTACGTTAATTGGGTACATTCCAGAATATAATACTAAATGCCTCAGAAAAGTAAAATGTTTTTCAACTTAAAGAAAGCATTCAAGTATTGTAATCTACTTGTGTTTGGTGCGACGATCGTCACTTTTTACAAATAATTAAATGAAATGAACAGTCGAGGAATCTGAGTAAGTCCGAAAATTTAAAGATTGTGCGTTGCATTTTTAACTAATTACAATTTCATCGATCCTGGTATTTAACTAAAGTAATTTATGGATATGAGTTTATATCTTTCGTTTCGTTTTCTGGAAGAATTAATCAACTGTTATAGAAGAAACTCATCGCAAGTTTATTTATGTGAGAGAAACTGTATCTCGCAAAAGTGAAGCAAGATAGAGGGTATATATTTCAAATTGTATGCTGATTCATTTGCAATTGGATCAATGAACAATTGAGGCAGCAGGAAATTTTCAAACGAATAGTTCTCCCTGTCCTGCTTCAAAGATAAAAGGACAACTATCCTATTTTGAACAGAGAAATAATTTCAATTTTGACTTAACATCGATAACTCTTTGACATATAACATTAATGCTTACAACACCTGCAGATTTGGTCTGATAATTTTCAGGAGATGCTATGATGTAAAATTTATTGATGCAGAGTTCCAGCATAAATATCCTTATTCTTTTGTTCAAGAAGTATGGATTATCTAATAAAATATTTTTCTAATTACAGTTGGCTCGTAAATCATATTGGTAACATATCTTTTAATTTCAGATATGGTTATATGATGCCATCTGAACGTACATAGTAGAAAAGAATTACAAAATTATAGAAAAAAATCCATTAAAAAAATTGCACAATATTTAAAATACTATATAGAGAAAAGTATAATTATGATGAATTCGTTGAAGCAAATGAAGTTGTGTATTTTATGTAAACAGCATTCAATGGCAAATGGAAGAATGGAAAATTGCATCACAGAAGATTTACGTTACGAAAGATTTGAAGGGCTGAAATATATTTTCGCTCTCTTTCTCTCCCCCCCCCCCCCCCTTTCTTTTAGTATTCAAGACAAAGTATTTAAGTTCGAGTAAGCTACCATCACCGAACTTTAGTGATAACGAATGTAGGACTTCGTGAGATATAAAGGAACCAGTGTAGGTATTTTATGAAAGACTATTAATGCGGGACTTTGTGGAATTTAACTTGGAAACGAGAGAATCTACGGAAAAATTAAGGGGCTAAAGAAATATTCTCTTCTCTTTCTTTGTTAATATCAAAATAATAGTGTCGTCATAAAAGAGGATAATGAAATTCGGGTGAAAAGCTTATGATTTCATTATATATCACAGTAGATGTATCTTGAAGATTTTTATCATGGAAGATTTGAAGAGCTGAGATATACTGCACTTTTTTTTGTACTGAAAAATATAGTATCGTATATAGAAAGATTATGAAATTGAAATGGAAAGCTTATGATTTCATGAGATGATTTAGAAGTAGATGAAGATTTTCACCGCAGAAGGTGCCACGAAAGGTTGCTTTTTTGTATCGAGAAAACAGTATTGTATAAAAAGATCATGTATTTCAAATGGAAAGTTCAAGATTTCATTAACTGATGTAGCGACATAGCCATGAAATTTTTTGGAACGTGGATCTGCATGACGTGCGAATTGGAAACTAGATAATTGCACCATGATGAACTTGAAGGAATATACTTTATATTTTGTTTTGAATGGAATAAAGAGATTCATCCCAGAAGATCATGCAGTTCAAATGAAAAGTTCACGACTTCGTTAAATGATACTCCGACGGGAAAGTTCGTTTAATGGATTTCTCAGGAGTTCAATGAAACTATTAGCACACGACTTTAGAGGCAACGATTGGAGAACTTCATAGGATGCAATGAAGACTCTTCTGTACTTTGTACGACTTGCAGTGGATTACCAACACCAGACTATGGGTTAGCGAGAAGACATTCATTTTGGAATTTTATGAGACACAAATAGTTAGCAATACCTGAACGTTGGGATATAACTTATTCCGGTATTAAAAATATTAATAATATAGGACTATGTAAATTAGATTACTAATATAAGACTTTGTGGGATTTAAAGAGACTACTAATGCAGGACTTCGTTGGATTTAAAAGAGATTACTAACGCGGGACTTCGTGGAATTTAAAGAAGACTATCACCGAACTTCGTGGGATTCAAAGGAGACTGTCAACGTTGGACTTCGTGGGATTCAACGGAGGCTATCAACATCGGACTTCGTGGGATTCAATGGAGGCTATCAACGTCGGACTTCGTAGGATTCAATGGAGGCTATCAACGTCGGACTTCGTGGGATTCAAAGGAGGCTATCAACGTCGGACTTCGTGGGATTCAAAGGAGACTACCAACGCGGGACTTCGTGGGATTCAAAGAAGATTACCAACAAGGGACTTCGTAGGATTTAAAGAAGACTATCAACGCAGAGGACATCGTGGGATTTGAAGAAGACTACCAACGCGGGACATCGTGGGATTTGAAGAAGACTACCAACGCGGGACATCGTGGGATTCAAAGAAAACTACCAACGCGGGATATCGTGGGATTCAAAGAAGACTACCAACGCGGGACATCGTGGGATTCAAAGAAGACTACCAACGCGGGACATCGTGGGATTCAAAGAAGACTACCAACGCGGGACATCGTGGGATTCAAAGAAGACTACCAACGCGGGACATCGTGGGATTCAAAGAAGACTACCAACGCGGGACATCGTGGGATTCAAAGAAGACTACCAACGTCGGATTTCGTGAGATTCAAAGGAAACTACCAACATCGGACTTTGTGGGATTTAAAGAAGACTACCAACGCGGAACATCGTGGGATTTGAAGAAGGCTACCAACGCGGGACATCGTGGGATTTGAAGAAGACTACCAACGCGGGACATCGTGGGATTTGAAGAAGACTACCAACGCGGGATATCGTGGGATTTGAAGAACCTACCAACGCGGGACATCGTGGGATTTGAAGAAGCTACCAACGCGGGACATCGTGGGATTTGAAGAAGCTACCAACGCGGGACATCATGGAATTTGAAGAAGACTACCAACGCTGGGCTTAGTAAGATTCCAAAGAGACTATTAACACGGGACTTCGTAGAATGCAGAAAAATAGAAGGCAGGGTTTCACTAAAGATAAATAATATAAACATTTTAACCCTTTGCGTTTGAGCGGTGCCTCTCAGGTACCACTGCATGTGATGCGACAACTCGAGCGGTGTCTCTTGGGCACCACTCAAGTCGATACGGTAAATCGAACCATAATGCTATTTATTTAGGTTTGACCTAACGAGTCTACTCCTAGCCTTTTGTGGATCATCTTATGAGGTGTCGAGTGACACAGTGTATTTTAAGATTTTTTATCTCGAAAACACTCGCGACCGCGGATCGGACTCTGCCTTCGACATTAGTTCGAAAGAAGTTACTTCTAGTGAAAATGAGTTCAATTTTTCGGCAATAACGAACAAAATTACCTCTCTACATAGACAAAATTATTTTAAGTTAACTGTAAGGAATTCATGAAATACACGGGAGCGGCTGACTGGTCTCGGAATGCTTGTTCGCCCGAGTGAAAAGAGTCTCGAACGCAAAGTGTTAAGTAGAATTTAGAAATATTCTAAGCCGTGAGCAAGAATAATTGTTGAACTCCATAAAGTTTTGCGAAATGAAGCATTTGAGGTTCGGATTTTGTGGATCATTACGAAAAAAATTTATGTAACATCGCAAGAAAAAAAATGTATTATAGTGAAGAATTTGAAAAAGTATTGTTATTCGGTGTACATGGAGTAAGATGTTAAACGTAATGCCAACATAAAGTATCATAGATGTAGGAAATAAAACAAGGATTAAGTTAAAGGATTGTTAATTGGCAAATAATTGAAAGCAAGAGTAACTTAAGTATAATAATAATAATAGTGAACAATAATATTTTTAAATATACATAACATTTATTTTACTAAACATCAAGTAGTGCGAAAGATCATTTCAAATATGAAAATAATTGGATGTTCATAGTTTAGAAAGTCATAGAGCACATTGAAACAGAATAGATTTCTTGGATGAGGAAAACAATATTACGAAAGAAAATTAGAACTCCGATAGAAAATTTCGAAGCAATGTCAAAAAAGTGTATGAAATATGTCATGCCGACTAAATGAATGAACGGGTAAAATAAAATAAAATGTTTAATAATAATTCAATAATTGTAAAGTTTGAATGAACTCATGTCTTTCATATATTAAACGGGTTTAGTAAAAAATAAAATTGTGATAAAGCTTTGTACATGAAAAAAATGTTGGTATAAATAAAAAGAATATTGAATTTGATAAATTATAATTAAATTAATTATAAATAGAAATAGACCACAAATATTGTAGGACAGGCGTTTGATTATACTAGGAGAACTGGAATCGTCGGTCGACCCTGGATAGAGCAATCGACCGATTCTTTTTCAAAAATTTGCAAGTGTTTATTGTGTTTCTTATGTATATAGTATATATTCAATAAAAAATATTCAATGAAATTTAAAGTTTCAATCTTTTTATATCCTCTGGTCGGAAGTCTACTCTTAGAGAAGCGATACGTCGGACTTCACCAGGTGTTAATCTCCATGCTATTGCATCTTCGCCGCAATAATCGGCCAGTTCTTCTATCTTCTCAACACTTAATATGGTAGCTATTTGCGTTAATCTTGCAAACTTATCACGTACCGACCAAGAAGTAACGGCGGCTAAATAGCTTGCTAATGACCTTATTTCTTTATCAAGTATAAGACCACCCGCCTAACAATTAAAATTGATTTATGTGTATGGGATGTCGTCAATTTGAGAAATGAAACTTTGGAAGCGTGTAAAGAATCGATAAACTAAGTAACGTTCGTAAGTTATCTTCTTTAAAAATTAGTTCGTTTTTGTTTCACTTTGGGAGAGAATCGCGATGAAAAAATAAATAAATTTATCATCTCTTCGCTTATATATATATATATATATATATATATATATATATATATATATATATATATTTATTTATTTATTTATTTATAATTTATTTAATGAGGATAGTGTGTTTAAAATATTGATCTCTTGCAGTTATAGTAATTATTACATTTAACACAACCAGTCTGATTACAGCTAGACGTTGCCCTGCTGATATTTGACCGCATTATAACTACAATTTGGCTTCTCAGTAGCTTTCTTCATTTGATTAGCATTTTCAATAAATTTGAATGTATAACTTTTGCTTCTTTTTTCGTAATTTTTTCCCAAAATGTAACAAAAACAGATAAATTTCATTCGAGTAAAGAAACTTGTTTCGTCGTTTTACGGTCCTATACACGTTCCTAACCTTTTTACTTGTAAATCGGGTGCAATTCTTGCAAATATATATGTATATAGGATGGATCATTGAAATAGGAACATCTAAATATCGCTACTAGTCAAGTCACTAACTTTAAAAAAGAAAAAGAAAGAAGTCAACAGATGACAAAGTTATATTATTTCAAGAGCTATATATAGCGGTAAGTTATATTTCCTTTATTACCTCGTTAGTTTCATTCAAGGTCACTGATGTCTTCTCGAGTAGGATCATGTATTTTTATCGCCATGGCATAATAGTTGAGGTCAAATATACCAATCAAATAATGATCTTCATGTAACCTTGAATGATTTTAATGATTTTATTAGAAATATATCAATAAAAATGATGACACTGCAGAACGAACGGCTCTTTCTCTACGAATTCAGTGATTTTTGAATATATAGTAGAAATCAACATTATGAAAAATTTGTTCCTTGTATAATATTTTTTTCTAATAATCGATCTTAGTTTGGAAATACTCGCAAAAACGGGATTGTTACTACTGTAGTGAAGTCTGCTGATAAATGTGCGTCCGTGATAGATAATGCATTAGTAGTTCGGTTTATAAACAGAATTCAAGTTAGTTTAGATTCGAATGAAAGCTTCGTGTGTAGCTGCGTATGCGGCGGATGTTGTAACCGATCGCGTTACATATAATCCAACGTTAATCTAATATGAGTTGATTTAATACATTAATTAATTCCATTTGTAAAAATTGCATAAGTAGATATCTTTTACCATCTCTTATATGCTGCTGTACACAAGGTTTTAAGTCCGTTCAAATCTCGTTGCTAAACAAGTAATATGCTCTAATGTGATCGGCAAATAGTTTTAACGAAAAAAAATTACGTATACTTTCATGGACGTACGACTTTGTCTCTTCCTTACGCGTACAATGATAAATAATCATCAAAGATTTTCTCTTTCTCTGCTTTAAAGGAATATGGGGAAAAAGTTTAACACTAGCATTAAAGAAATACCGATAACTTGGAAATCTGAAGAAAAAATAATTTTACCATTACATCTGTCCTTTGAAACAGTATAACTTTGTCGCGAATACTTTTTCTATAAAACTAAAACTGACAAAAATATTTAAGTGTTCCAATTTAAATGTTCCACCATGTGTATTGTTATCTATTTGTGTATAAAAAATGTTTTAAATTACTCGTTACATTATAAAACTAATTGTTATATCACATGTCCCGTTCACCAAACAATATTTGTTTAAACATTCTTTTATATAACAAATAGTTTAACAGTAAGTTTAACTGTTACAGTTAAGCGACGTGTATATACGAATGTCAAAGTATAATTAACGTGGAAAAGAAGAGTGAAAATGAAATATCGAGAGAAAAATGTACAAATATATATACGTACTCTGTTAAAAGTAGATTTCAGTACAACTTTCTCTAAACGAGCTGTTACTTCGGTAGTGAGGAGACCAATCAAAGCATCATAATTAGATGTCGTTAAACTTCCTTTAAAACTTTGTAACAAACCTTCTAGATTCATAATTAAAGTTTGTACAAAAGGCTCTTCTGTTTCATATCTTAATAAATCATCCTATAAATATTAACAGGTTGTTACGATATTTTTACAATAGTTTGTTTAATTATATTCAAGTAGATGTATACATAAAATTTTACATTTCAAGTCCACCTCCTCATCTTTCCTTCCCTTTTCTCGAATTTTTCGTCGATAGGCAAGCGGTCCGAATGGGATCCACCGTCTATCAAGATGAAATTTGAGAGGAGCGAAGGGAAGCTGAGTGGAAAAACAAATAAAATATTTGCTTTCAGATTTTTAACAGTTTTTGAGATATTAACAAAAAATTATTAGTATTTACTATACATAAAACGTTGTCTATTTAGACGTAATAGATCGAATGCTGTCTATGCAGATATCGATTCTGTAAGCGACATCCCCCTGCGCCTGTTACACAACGAAGCTTTAACCGAGGATCGAGGCGCAGGGTGACACTGCAAGGTTTGCGTCGCGACTACTTACGAAAAGCGAAGAACAGTCAGTCAAGTTTAGACTTGGTAGAATTTTATATCATATAATACATATCAGTTTTTACAAAGTAGTATCAACAGAATTTTATTTATGACTTTACCCTTGCAATTTAAACCCATCTAAAGAAAAATTCGAGTATCGGTCATAATATTGGTGTACTATACATTTTTCGGTTTGTACGGCCCCGGCGACTATAATAAAAAATTAATGATAATACGTATAAATTGATCTGTACACGTTGACAATAAAGCGATGTATTCTGAGGCTTTGAGCACATAATTTCTATTTCAATAAATAAAATAAAAGAATCGATTTTGCGCGTGGAATGCGTCTCGTAGATATTGGACTGACTACTACTATTAGCGAAGGTGGTTGATTAGTAACGTTTGTATAGGCAATGTTTTATGTATGGTGTCGGAAGTTTTTTATCACTTTCCTGGAAACTATTTAAAATCTGAAACTAAATATTCGAATTTGGGACTCTCTTCGTTTAAAATTTCGATCAAACGTCGATCAGTCCCCTTTAAATCAGGTTCCGTTTTGAAGAATACTTATTTATTTATTTTACCTCGTTCATATGATGGTCCACTGACGAAAATGCATCAACCCACGGTGTGACTCTTGGTTTCACAGCGCTTACGCGCAACTGTTCCAGACCATAATCTGTAACGGCTCGTAAAATTGACATAACACTTTTTAAGCTAGATAGACAACTATCGACTTTACCTCTATCTTTGGTCTGCATATTAGGAAAAGTTCCATCTATTTCGGTACTAAGACTTTTACATAATGTCTCAACGTACTCGATACTTACATCAGTGTTATTTAAATAGGCCTGTACATTGAATAAGCTTATGTAAAAGAAACGAAAAATTAAGTACTACGAAGTTTATATTCAGTTTTACCAAAAACATTAAACGAGCGGATTCCGTGTCCGAGGTCTGTAAACGACCATGTTGTATACTCGTTTGAAGAGCATTATAAGCTTGAGCCAAATCTAAATATCCTGCTGGATATCCTTGTCGTAAACGATTTCGTAATCTGTTTGCAAATTCACCTTCTAATATACCACAAGCCATATTAACTACAGCACAAACACCATCTATGCTCCAGCTTGACATAGAACGCCTGTACATATAAATTTCATTAATTATAATGCATTAGATGTATAAAACTAAAAAATCGAGAAACCAAACTGCCAAAAATAACAAATATCTGATTAAGAAATTATCAGATCTTTTTAATACCTTATACATTTCTGTAGTATGAAAAATACATCGTCGACCATACTAGATGTTTGTTGTTCTTGATCTAAGGTATCCATTCCTAATGCCTTATTTACGCTCACTTCAAGAAAATATCTTTCTAATGCAAGATAAGCACCTAAAAGTTCTTGCATTCCATGTGCTAAATCAGAGTTATTAACGATATTTTCAAATTCATTCATCGAATCCTTGTATTGCGCATCATTTGTTGCACTAATTTCTATATCATTCTGTCATGAAAATACGCCATATTTATTTTACAGAACAAAATGTTCTAGCTTCGTATTAGGGAAACTTACTTTAATCCGCCTTTTCAAAAATCTAATATACAATTCTGCTCGTGAATGCATTATGGTAATTTCCCCCAATAATAAATCAAATTCTTTAGGATCTGCTCTTTCTGTACTTGATTTTCGGAGATAATCATTTACTATTTGTACTTTCTTAGATATACATCTGTGCTTTGTAAATTCTGCGATTATCTTTTTAACTTGCCTATTTAGATTATAAACAATAATAAAAGTGCAAATTTTAATATCATCTTAAGCTGCACGTAATTTACCTATCGCATTCCTTTTGTAAAATAGAAAGTGTCATTAACAGTTTTCCAGGACCATAATACGTCTCAATTATTGGTTGATGTATTTCTACAATACGAGCAATTCCCTCGAATAGTAATGTCATAGTATCAGCAAAAATAACTGATGCTCTTTTATCATTAGCTTTTATTTCTAATGCTGCTTTTAAATTTTTTTGCGCTGTCTCCTGTAACTAATATTAAACATACACAGTCATACAATACACTCGATGTTTAGAAAAAAGTGTACGTAATCTTATTACCTTTGTGCATAAATAGCTACAAAACTTTTTAAGTCCTTCAGTATGCATTCCCAATAAAGGAAATATCTTGAAAAATCTCTCAACAGATGCAAGATCTTCTGATTTTACTGCTTCGTCAAACTTATGCGTAACCACGGTTCTTAGCTGTAATGCAGCTTGTTGTAAAGTAATTAAAGAACTACTAACACTTGTATGATCCATTGAAATATCTTCAGCTGTCCTTTCTAATAATTGTTGGTCCATTGACAAGTAACGATGAACATGTGCTGCGCCTTGCTCATAATCTTCGTTACGCAGTGCCATAGCTACACCTTCACTGCACAATTGTAAATCAAGGATATCGTTAACACGTCTTTGACATTCGTATACTCTGCTCTGCAATGTGACATAATTATTAAAGTAATTATCTGATGTACTATATACTAAGAATTTACATTATGACAATATAACTAATAATATAGTGTTAACAGTAGAGTTCAACTTACCCTTGCTAAGTCCAATTCTCTTACTTTGGCGCTTACATTTTCTGCTAATTCATTAGTGCGTGTAATCATATTACAAAACTTCTCTCCTTCTGTTCGTATTATAGCAATATTAGGTAATACTTTGCTGATATTTTGCAGCTTTGCTTCGACGTGACATAGTCTTGAAAGTGCAGTTTCCAAGTTTTTCTCTATCTTGATCTACGATTAAATAATTATTCTCCAGACAATTTCAAAAATTGTTTTTGTACAAATTTAAATAAAAAGTTACTAGACCTCATCCTCCGATAATTGATCGAGTATCTGGCTCAAATTTTGTTGATTTGTAATTAAATCCATGTTGCACATTATGCAGCTATATACATATGTACGCGGGCTGTACTACAATAAACTTTCCATACTCCAAGGAAAATAAACTCACAGTATACCTGAAAGAGTTCCAGATATATCGGTTTTACTCGATCGTAAAACATCTTATCTGATAAATAATAATAGTTTTAATCAAATTGGGGGCAAATAAAAATAGAGCAATAATTTAAACTTTTGGTCAGTATTTTCTAGGGATATTTTAGGTTAGGTTATTTTAAACGGTGAGTTTAGGTTAGATTACTAATCTAGTTAAATTAATAAACAAACAATATAAAGCAGAAAAAACACAGTATTAAACCTATTTCATTGTAAACTCATTGTAAGCCAAAAATAATTACGTTCAATTCAAGGATACTGACCGTGATTCGTACTTAAATACTGACCACTAAAATGCAAATCAAAAAATAACTAAATCCTATTTAAATAGGTATCTGACGTAGACTGTCATTTATCTATAGATGTAGTAGACAGATAAATTGTGGACAATGGTTATATAATTCTGTAGTGACGGATTCCCCAAATATATTTTGTTATGTGGTCTAATTATTTTTATGATAGATTAGAGAATGGAAATAACGGGAGTGTTACCATGTATATGTGTGTTATATATGTATACCGTATAATATACCGTTTTTAATAGACATTTATCATTTCAGCATTCTAAGATTATATGCGTATATCTTTTTTTATTCTGCACTAATTTAAAAAAATATAAATATATATAGATAAATGTTAATGGTTTTATGTATTGATAATTGAATGATTCGAAAAATTATTTTTCATAATTTAGAGATATTAAGCTAAAATAATGTTGTTGAACTTTTCAATTTCAACTTCATCATATTTCTATAGTATAAGCAAAATGAAATACATAAGTAAATAAAAATTACGATCAGTTGCGTTCATGAGTATTAGTGTAAACGAGAATTGACCAATGACACCGCCTTTAAGGTTTTCCACACATCCATCGAAACATCCCACGCAACGCGCGTGGTTTCTGTAGGAAGTTGTTCTTTTCGCGCACCTTACGCGTTTCCCTGAAGGAAAATGGCTACCAGCTGTCATTTAATCAAAAAGTGTAGCTTATAAAGTGACATAGTGGTCAGTGAAAAATCGTTTAACGTGCACAAGACCATTCAGCGAGATGCAATTGTATAACATTGAAATCGTTTAGTCGATTGACGCCACTTTTCGTCTACATGCGGAACCCGTGAAACCTTCCACAGTGCCATGATATTTTATTCCTCTCGACTGTTTACAGTTTTTATTTTTCGCGAAACGTATCAGGATTAACGTGTTAACATTACTTTCACATTTATCAAATATAATAATCACATCAGCAATCGCTTTACGTTCATTGCTGATTAAATTTAACCGTGTTACTTGCTAAAGGCTACACATTTTTTGACCTCACTCGCATTATCACTTTTGGAGCACATTAATTGCGAATACGGTAAATTATGGTTTAAAAATATCAAGTATACAAATTTTCATATATATATTATCATTTATTATTATTATTTTTTTTAATTTTACATAGAAATGGTTTTTGTGCTTACACACATACACGCGCGCGGGCGCCCACACACACATACACATGCGCGTACGCACGCACGCACGCACACGCACACGCACGCACGCGCGCGCGCGTATACATATGATACATACATATGATATATATGTATACATCTTTTTCATGGTTATTGCTAACATTTGAGCAAAGTATTCGCATTATTTCAGGAAAGCAGTATGGGTTCGAGCCAACAATTTTCTCTTAGGTGGAACAATTACCTGAAGCATATTACTTGCGCTTTTGATACG
Source organism: Xylocopa sonorina (assembly GCF_050948175.1). Classification (NCBI taxonomy): domain Eukaryota; kingdom Metazoa; phylum Arthropoda; class Insecta; order Hymenoptera; family Apidae; genus Xylocopa; species Xylocopa sonorina. The sequence continues at coordinate 1,228,030 of NC_135205.1, forward strand.
TTAAGAACAGAAGAAGATCTAGTTGATGTAACTTTAAGCTGCGAAGGCAAAAGGATAAGAGCGCACAAAATGCTTTTATCAGCGTGTAGTACATATTTCAGAGATTTATTTAAGGTGAATTAAAAGTAAAAATTAAATTATTACTTTATTGTTCACATATGTCGAAATGAAGTAATATTTATTTTGTTATAGGAAAATCCATGTCAACACCCTGTTATAATATTTCGTAACGTAAAATTCGATGATCTGGCTGCGTTAGTCGATTTTATGTATCAAGGTGAAGTAAATGTAGTTCAAGAACAGTTAGCCAGTTTTTTAACAACAGCCGAATTACTAGCTGTTCAAGGTCTTACAGATGGTACAGGAAAAGATAACGATAGTTTAGTTGGTGTATGTTTTATAGTATATCAAAAAATACTATTATAATTACAATTAATTGTAAACAGATTTTTGTCAAATTAAAATTGTTTTAAAATATATTTCAGGATGACATAGAGATTCCCAATGAACCCGAGATTCAACTTCAGAATGCTTCTAGTAAAACAACAACAGACAACAAAAGAAATAAATCACCTTCATCCCCGATGCCTTATCACGCTGTCGATTTGCAGCCTGATGCTCCACCGAGCAAAAGGCGAAAATGTAGGGAAAATGCAAATATCAGTGCAGAGAAGAGCGTAAGTAATGCTCTATCTGCAAAGGATTCTGAGAATAAGGCCTCCGAGAATCAAACGACAACTGGTTCTGACCCTGTTGAGATAATCCCTCTAATGCCGAATTTGAAGTTGGAAATGCCTGAATATTTAGTACAAGATGGAAGTAGTTGTAGTTACGAAGAACAAAGTTTAGGGGACAGTTCTCTAAATAAAATTGGTATAGAGGATACATCGTCAAATACTCCTGACCAAGATCAGAAGCTTGATATCTCTCAAACATTTTATTCAAGTAATCAGTCTACTTCGGATAGTTTGGACCTTAAACATCAAACAGCCGATGTTGGTAAGATTTTTGTAAACAGTTGAACAGTATGATGATTTTTATCTTAAGGTAGAAGGATAAGGTGATTAATTTTGTCTTTGAATTAGGACACTTGCTTTCAAAACCCAGTACTTCTGGAGAAAGGTTAACACAAGAAGCAGTACAGGGTAAGTGTTTTTTAACATTAGTATCAATCATATCTAATTACGACATGCCAATTAATGCCTTGCCATATCTTTTAACATTAAAAATTAATTTTAGCAACTTGTATCAGGAGTTTGCCAACAAATTTTTCATATCCTTTACATATTTTGTATTTAATAATAATCTGGATTATAGAGATACATTTGGTATTTATTAAAGATCTGATATATGTTATATTTGTAAATGAAAGAAATGGCATTGCAATAATTTGAAGTATTGTACTCATATGTGGTTCGCACTGACGATTTTCCATTGATGCAACGATGTCATTCAGTTGTCCATCATCTTACTTCTTTCTAGATTAAAATTGCTTATTTTAAAGCTGGGCTGTTATTGCTCTAAAAAAACATAAAATACTTCTTTTAAATATGGGTACAAAACATTTCCTATGCATATCTTTATACATAACTTCCATTAACTTTAAAGTATTATCGGAATTCGATGATGAAATTATACTCATTAAATGAAGAATTAATTTTGCTGCTTAATATAAAAGAGAACATGCGTGAATATATTTGTTATTGCGAATTGTATAAAAATTTAATGGTGTGTACAATTTTATACTATTATATACACAATATTTATTTACAAAACATCAACAAAGGTACAAGTAGTAAAAAAATTCGTTATGAATTCGTGATGATTCCAAACATCATGGTTAAAAAAAAAATGATTAACAAAAATTTTATCTATTATTTATAGATTCGACTAGATAAGAGATATTGTTTTGCAAATTACTTATGAACCGACTTTTGTCGACAAAGATTATGTTTCTTGTATATAAAATCGGAAATAGTTCTGTTCGTTTTCATAATTTTTTATTTTTCCAAAAACATTAGGACGCGATTTAGAAAAAAAAACCATCGTGTAGTAAAGCATCGAGAAAAATGTCTACGATTATATCAAAGAAATGCATTTTCTATTGTGAAAGAACGTTATTTTATTTCTATTAATCATTTAACTGTACTATATAGTATACAATGTGCATGGTTTTGAATTATAAATGTATGGCATAGGCACTCGGGTATAGGTTGAACTGTAGATATTAGTAAGCATTGCCAAGTGCTGTATGTGTGCCGACAATCATCAACATTCCCCTAATAACCTCGTACAAAACCATCACTATTATGTACCTTATGCGCACTAACTGTAAGCATATATATACATATACATATATATATATATATATATATATATATATATATATATATATATACATATATATATATATATTTCTGTGTATGCACTAAAATACCTTTAAACGCTGGTACGAGGTAACTTTTTTTGTATTCTTAGAACTTTACGCTTTTGTATCCGTAGAACTTCACAACACGCACGCGCGTGTAAGCAACAACTTACTATACTTCGTACATCAATTTGACTTGCATGCAAAGTTAATCTTAAATTTCTTGGTGAAATTTTCTGGCCACTTGATAAACACAATGCGTACAATAGCTATAAAAAATTTGAAACAAACATATTGGTGCTCACGATAGTTCTTCAACGTACGATAAACTTGACGTGGTAAAAACAGGTTTGTAGATGATTTACTAATTTCAGCTTTGCCGATCGTTTCTATTGATTATTTCTGTGCGATCCGTGATATTCAGTTACATTAATATTTAAGATTAACTTGCAAACCTACACTGATCTTTTACCGAAGAAAGTTTTGTAGCCTTGCAAAACAACTAATTTCATGAAGCCAATGGTGGTGGTAGTACTGGCGATAATGGCATGTAAACGATCCTTTTCCGTATCCGAATATTTTATTACTTATATAATATATTCTTTCCTTTTATATATTATATAATGTGTACCGTAATCACACGAAAAATCAATATGGGTGCGTGGGGATCCAATATTCAGGTCGAACCGATAAGCTTATAGAGCCCGATAGAAATTACTCAGAGAAGGTTATTAATTATTTTTCATTTGTAAATTGAAAATTTTAAATTTCGACGAATTTGGAATGTGAAAATTATAATAATATTGCGACGCGATTTTTCGAAATGTAACCAAAAATTCCGTAAACAAATTTTCAACGCGACCCGATCCGAAATACGTTTCTGGCCTATTTAAAACTGGCAATTTCGGCAGGTAGGTAAGCAGAACTTGTTCATGTTAATCGTTTAATCGTTAAAACAGGAGCATGAATTATTCGAGTAAACGCGGATCAAACAAGAACCGATAAAATTGCACTTTTCCGTGCGATAGTATCGAAACAATTTCTACTCGAATTTTTTTCATAGAGAGTTCCGCTTGAAAACTGTGGGCCGAAAGAGAAGAACAGAATTGTGTGCAACTCATGTAACCTAACAAGCGTAACGATTGAAAAAATATAGCAGTTGATATAAGTATCCACATGTATTATGTACATTATTAATTAACGGAGGCGCGGAAGAGCGTTCGAGCTGCCGCTTCAACTATTACAATTACGTATGTTATGTGTGTGCGTGTTAAGTTACTTTCTTCTCCTCGCTGTACGCGCTAAATTTTTTATAACACGCCGCAAACTGATGTATAAATATACTTATAATTAAATGCGAACGGATCGTACACCTCTATAAATTAACTTGACGATAATATTCCGAATCAAAGAGTTATATATCTGCTACGACGACGATATCGAGTCGATCGATCGATCTTCATACTCGTGATCAATACTCGAAGGAACACGACCGTTTATCCACCTAAACGACCAACCACGTTATGCTTACTTCACGTTCGTATACGTAAGGAATGTATTGGAGCGCGAAGAGTAAACGTACAACCCATTTCCGAACAAATATTAGGAAAAATATTTTCGGGAAAACGTGGTATTTAAGAGAAAGAGAGAGAGAGAGAAAGAAAAAGGAAGGAAGGATGGCAAGAAGGAAGGGAGGAAGGAAGGAAGAAATGAAGGAAGGATGGAAGGACGGACGGGGCGAAAGTTATAGAAAGTAACGATTGCACTGTATATCGAGAGACACAGGAAACAAGGAAAGAAATTCGGTCGGGAGACCGAGAAGAGAAACGGATAGAGAAGAAAGAGATGGTGATAGAAAAATTCGGTTAACACCTGGCAATGCTACGTTCCCACCTAAGTATACGCATCATATACTCGTCCGAAAACATATCGCGGGTATTGGTATTGTTGATACTCTAGACTGGCTTTCACGGCTACGGGATTGGTTGGTGCTGGGATTGGTCGTTAAAGAAATTTGTTTACTAATGGTTGCCTGCATGTGCACATATACTTAAGAATTGACTAACCGAAGTGTTTGGCCAATGTGTTTTCTTCAGGAGGGATTACGTACGTATCTGGTCAGCCGCATAGCCTCAGCAAAGCAAACGGCCACGGAAAAGTATGTGTACACTGCAAGCAGCGCGGAATGGTCACATCACGTGGAAAGCTCAGGCAGACGCGCTTCAAATGTTGGCCCTGCAATGCCTGTTTGTGCCGCTGGCCATGTTTCGTCGATTTTCACAAAACGCGCGCTATCCCGCACATCCCGCCTCCATAGCACCAACTCGCCCTCTCTGATCGCCCTGAGTTAACGGTATTACTCGACTAATCACACCCTGTGCTTTTCGACTTTCACGTGTATCACGTCTGCGACAACGCAGAACGCCGCGAATGGATAGTGAAAAGTAACAGGAGAAAGAACAGAAGAGAAAAGAAAGAAGAAGGAAAGAAAAGAGAAGGAGAAGGAGGGAGAGAGGGAGGGAGAGAGAGAGAGAGAGAGAGAGAGAGAAAGTGAGAGAGAGAGAGAGTGGGGAAGAGGGACAGGGGTAAAGAAAATAAAAATTAGGACAATTTTTTATTCCTGCTCGCAAATAATTATTTCGATTTTGTAAATTTATACTTTCCGTATTTTCTTTTTTCTTTTTTAAATAAATCGATAGGCTCCCGCATATTTTACGATCGTACCTCGTATTTATTACGAGAGATTATTGAATGTGATGTGCGTTTCGTGAATTTTCGATGCAGATACGTTGAACGTTTCTCGCGTTATTCTCTCATTTCCAAATTGACAAACGTGTGAAGAATGTTGATTTAGAGTTAACCTTATAGGTATGAATCGGATAACTGAGTCTGTTAGTGTCAAACCTAATACGATACACATGCGGCTGAGAACTGCATCGAACTGTGCTAAACGATACGCGCGCTACCGAATTGACTCGTTGCCATGCCAGTTCGTGTTTGGACGGATATTACGAACGGATTTACGACTTTTTCTTCACTTTCTCTTTTCTTTTCTTTTTCTTCCTTTCTTTTTCTTTCTTTCTTTATTTCTTTCTCTCCTTCTTTTTTTCCTTACGTTTTTTTTTTAGCGCAACGTGTACGCGTACTCATGAATTTACGATTATTTTGGTCGTTTGGTCTTTCGACATTCAGGCTCTACTTAGTGGGTAAAGCAACGGTGATCATTCTAGTTTGAAACATATCGTACTCTGAACATGATTTTGTGTCGTTGCAAGTATCGTCTACTTGGCCACTATTTTTACAATCTGCAATCTAGTGATCGTTTGTAACTCGTGGTAGTTATAAATTATCGATTAATTGTTAAATTATTATATTATTATCCAATTTAATGGGTACTATTTCGTCTTTTCGTATTTGATATTTGATCAGTCGATCACTTTCGACTGCTCTATTGGCTTATATGCCCGCACTAGAATAATAGAAGGATGATTATTTAATTTAATTTCGACAGTATACATAAGACTGCTACGCGCGAGTAAACTCGTTATAGAATTTATCCTTTATATCACAATATACTACGATTCATTATTAACAGTGCTTAGATACAAATATTTGGGACCTACTTCTCACTAGCAATATGTCTATTTCGTTCTTATTTTTTACAAGATATTTATTACATACACTTATATACGTGTTTCAGAAATTTATTGAGTAATTAGTTTTATTTGTATCTTGGCACACTTCATGAAATATCGATATTACCGATCGTATGCCATTATATTTAACGATCAACGGGTAAATATTCGTTCCATTTAATATAATGCGAGAAACACGCAGTTTAGTCATTGTATGACACAGGTAGCGCATATATTATATATAATTTGACTAGAAGACACAAACTACCAACGAACATTCGGTATGCAATGATACAACAATTGCTACCTATTTTACGATCAACTAATTAGTCGCTTAACTATTTGAGGTAAACCATCGGTAGGAACTACGAGAAGAAAATTGTTTAATGGCAATCCTGCGTTTTTCATCGTTATCGTTTTCGTTGTAACGCTTCGAAGATCTCGTAGAATTAAGCCACTAATGCTATGTATATCATGACGAATGAGTGCTTAATGTATTAGTACGTATCTCATGAATTTAGTCGTAAGACGAATAACGTTATAACGTGCTTTCCAATGCGAATACTTACACTATCGCTCAAAAAAGTATCCAAAGACAGTTGAGAAATTTGTAATAGCACACATAATACATAGTACACAGTACATGGTGCATGTGTATCTAAATGTTACTTAAATGTCTATATTGGGAACTAAAATCAATCTTTATCACTTTTTTGCAGACTACTTATTTCAAAACATACCAGTAATTAAACTACATACAATGTGCTTCGCCGACGTTCTTTCAAGTATTTGCACAAGTCTTTTTAAGAAAAGTTGCTCGCTCGTCGTTCATGTTTTTTCATTTAACTAATCCTATGAGTTCACAATAGAATTGAGATTTAATGTTTCGGAAATCCATTTTATAATTTTTAATTAGTTTCCACTGGCTAAAGTTTCGTTGTCTGTTTACGATGTGATATTCTTCAAGGGGAAAATATTATTTTTTACGCGATATACGGGCTATTTTCACCGAAGCAACCCTAAAAAAAATTCGAAATTTTAACTTGAAACTTTTATTCATAACACTTTCCTCAAATCTAATATGGTTAAACTTTTATAGGTTTACAAATTTTTGTTTGTTGCACTTTTTCCTGTTTCCTTTTCTGTTCACAGCTACATGTCCGACAAGTCACAACTTTTTTTTTCATCACGATTAGAAAATACTGATCTAAGTAATATCATTGTAAGTACTTTTCTTTAAAATTCAGGCGACATTTTATCAAGAATGTAATTTATGACGAATAAGTGTGGGGGCATTTTTGGGCGATAGTGTATAGAATACGTATAGACTGATTCATCGTTGCAAGTTTCTTTTTAAAATTAAAGCTTCTCGAAAGTGTACTTATTCAGGGTCAAGATACAACACCCTGTTTACGGATCATACGATTCACAAAGAATTCGTTATGAAACGAATAAAATGCCGTCCATTTTATTTCTCTTCCAAATACTCGTGATATATATGACGTTGAGCCAGTCGGAACCGCAGCGTGAAACGTTACGAAAGAAAGGCTGACTCGATGAGAGAGAGAGAGAGAGAGGGAGAGAGAGAGAGAGAGAGAGAGAGAGAGAGGAAGAGAGAGAGAGAGAGAGAGAGAGAGAGAGAGAGAGTTGTGAACTACATGCGAGATTTTTAAATAATAAAAAAAATCGAAGCGATACTCTGTAATGGTCGAAGAGACAACTCGCCCTCCTTGAAATCCACGTTGCGCGATAAATCCCTTTAAGAGATTAATGTAGTAAGTAAGTAAGTAAGTAAAAATAAATAAGTAATTAAGCAAGTATATAAATAAGTAGATAGATGGGAGGATGAAGACAGACGAAGCGAGAGGAAGGAAGGAAGGAAAGAAGGAAGGAAAAGAAAAGTGAATTAGAAGCGTTACGTAATTAATTAGTACTTTGAGTGTATTTCTGTAGCCTGGGGACTTAGCGAGCTTGAATTTCCTTTCGGTGGTATTGTATTGTGCTCTCTGACTCACTATTTGATCTAATCGGAATCATGTGAACTAATCAGCTTAAGCTTTGAACGCACAACGCGTGAACGGTCGTTCTAGAGATCGCGGAAACAAGGTAATAAACGATCGGTACTTTTGATCGTCGATCGTTCGCGGAATCGTGAAAATATTAAATGTAACGATCTGCGTAACTATCGACGTGAATATTCGCCAAACTGCACGCTCGAAGGTTCCTCTTGAAGGAAAGAGAAAAAAAAAAAGGAAAAAACCCACAGAAAACCAAGAAAAGTGTTTTATTTGTTTCGCGGGGAAAAACGAATGGTGAAAAAGTAATCCGCGTAAGTAGTAAAAGGTGAAAGGCATTGAATGGGGAGTAAGACGCGTGTAGCGTGTACCTCTCTAGCGGCGAAAATGCGATGTCTGTGTTTGCATAGCATACGACACAGTGTGCGTAGTTGCGGTTAATACAGAGGTGATCTTGTGTGTTTGTGTTTATTTGTAGAACGAGCAGGAGATACTGCAGGGGACGGGGGTGGTAGCGCCGGTCCTGCAACCGCGGACCCCGTCTCGGACGATGACTACGGTCAGTCCACGGATACAGAATTATTGTTTCGCTGTAGAATTTGTTGGAAAGGTTTCAAGCATCCGATGTCGTTGACACTGCACAAGGACTTGCATACAGGGCAAACGAGGTGTCCGATTTGCCAGCGCATCTTCAGTAGAAGTTACGATATGAAGGCTCATTTGCTGCGCATCCACAACTGCACGTTCAGTGTCGACGCTAAGTTCAACTTTCGGAAATAATCGCAACGAGAGATCGATCGATTCGACGACCCCCGAATTGATATTAAACTTCTTTATTCTCGTTTAAATTTGTTATTCGTAAACGTATAATACTGTTAGCTTTATTAAAACAAATGCTAAACTATTCTCACCTTTAGAATCGAATACGTATTATACGTATATTACTTCATATCCGTACTATTTCTTATTTATAATTCGCTTTCGTTCATTTTTACTTTATTTAAGTCTGCGATTACCTACGATTATCGTTGTATTCGCATAAAATAGACTGATATTCAGAAAACGTAAAGTTCCTCGGAGGGAAGCGATTCAAAGAGAATTAATCGATATTTTTGTCATGTCCTGTTCATACGAAATAAAGATCGATCAATTTTAGCTTTTCATCTCCTCGAGACACGTACGTATTTATGCAGCAGTCTGGACCAGGTTCAGATAAAAATAACGACTGTTGTTTCGTTTCATTTTATATCAATATAATACCGTACCTATTTATACAGTAGTTAAACGTTTTAATCCCACATATCACTACAAGATGTTTATATGTATACGATTTACTAAAAGAGCAACAGTCTTGACCGATATATTTCGTATTTGAATCAGTGTTAGGAAGTTTTAATAAAACTTTCCGAAAAAAATACATCCTTTGTTTCATTTGCTAAGAGATCGTAATACATAATTACGAATGAAGCACCGTTCAAATTGATCGCCTGATTTAGTTCACTCTTATCACTGACGGCTATCGGCTATCGGTATAGAATTTTGCCTAAATATTAACGTTCGCAAGTTTTGTCGGTCCGATCCTGAAAGAAAGGGCTCTTTTCATCCTTTACTCAAAAGCTTCGTTCGATACGCTTGCGCGCACCAAGTACTTACACGGAGGATAAACGTACACTCTCAATCGTGACGGTTTCGCTGCCTCAAACTAACTGTTAATAGTTATATACACAACAGGGTAAGGAGTAAGGAACGAGCAAGGTTCGAGAAAACGTTCAAATCCCTTGTTCTTCACACCCGAAACGTTCGTCGTAAAACGTGTAAAACAATAAACAATTATCACTTAAGTATGAAGCTGTCTGTGTGTATGGGAACACTTTGGATTGTGTGCGCAGACTTTGAGCACGATACAACGCCTATTGGGAATCATCATGAGTATCAACAGAAGCACCAACAGCATCAACGGTATCATCATCAGCAGCAGAAGGAGAAGCAGCACCAGCAGCAGCTGTTGTCGCAACAAGAGGAACATCGACAAGGATGGCGTCAGGAGCAACGTCAGAATGAACAACTACGGCGAAAGAAGGATCGTGGTTATAAACAGATAAAACGCTTTAAGCCTCTTCAGGATAAAAATGCTCGTTACGTGTGCAACGTCTGCGGTCATACTTGTAATCGTGCTGACTCTTTGGCGCACCATCGCAGTATTCATAGGGGTGACACAATTTGCCCGATCTGTCAAGTTGTTTTCACTCGAAAATATACAATGCGTTGTCACATGTTAAGCGTTCATAATGCTGAACAACACGAAATTACGCGGAACTAGACAAGTTTCTGATTAAACAAGTCAAATAGCATCCCCGTTGTTCGGGTGACAAGCAACGAAATTCTAAAATTGGTTCATACAAGCCTATCAACGAAGTCAAAGTTTGATTTCGTTATGTTTGACGGCGCGCAACAAACTATCGAAATACTACATACATATCGGTATCAATTTTTTGCATTCTCTTGTTTTTGCTTTTATCTACCTTCGTATTTTACTATCGTATGTATTTATATCTGATACTTGCATTACGCGATAAAATCCGACGAGTGCAAAATATCAATCATTCCATAAATAAAACGATTTGTACCATGGGATTTAGAGTTGATCGCTAAGTTTCTATGTTACATACTTGTGTAGTAGGTAAAGCATACGTAAATCGGTCGGAATGTTTTTTTTATAATTTGATCGTTTTAGTGCAGTATCGAAACAAGGGAGAATAGGTGAACACGATATCTTTCATGCTCCTGAATTCGATTTTTTTTCCCCATGTACGATTTTACTCGTATTAACTGAACGTTATTTCTCTTTATCGTTTAGTAAGAGATATCGTTAGGAAATTTTTAACGGTTTGACACTTAATAAATGGAAGCATTTCAGCCTAGCTTGAAGTCAATGTACAGTGTAAGGTAGTTGGTCACGAGAAAACGGTAGGTCACCGTAATCGACTATCTCTTTTGTGTACATCCATACGTATGCTGAAAATAAAAGTATCGTAGAAAGCGTCTTGTTTACTCTTTGTTTTTTTTTCTTTTTTTTGTTCATCTTCTCTTTTTTCACAAACATTTGCATTACTCGTAAAACATGTAATTATTTGTGACGATTTGCAATCGTTGCTCGATATTTCCAACTTGACTACGAACCCACGCTCGCATACGAAAGTATATGATTATAAGGAATATACATGATTGTCGGTTCACTGCACACAGCAGGCATTTATTGCGCAAATTTTCATTCACGGAATACTTAATTTTGTAAGATAAACATATGGTCACCGTAATTACAAGATGCTTGTTTTTGTGATTTTCAATTGCATTTCTAACTGCAACCGTTCGATACACCTTCCAATAGGGCTTCTGATATTCTTCTGCATGAATATTAAACAGTTTTTCTACGTACATACATTGTGACTTGTTACCGTTCGAACGTTGTATCCACAATTCACAGTAGCATGACTGCTGAAAGAGTTTCAAGTTGCGTGCTAATCACCTCGTGGTTGTTCTTCCTTGTAAAACTTCGCGCGTGTGTTGCCTTTTCTTACCCGTTCGTCTCCTCGAATCAACGGTACGCATCTGTACGTAGATCAAAGGAGATTGTAGGTATATCGTAGTAACCGAGTGAATGAACAGTAGCAGTTAGGGAAGAAAAGAAATTACGAATAGGAGATAAAGAATAAAGGGATATAATAAAATGGAATGAGACCTGGGAGGGGGGGGGGGGTGTAAGCGGGATAAAGGAGAGAATGGGGAGGAAAGGAAGGAAAGGTACGAATTAACGAGTTATCGTCGTGCGTGAGGATCGTTCGGATGTTACCTAGGAAGGATACGAAAAATGATCGGAGATTTAAAGAGCGATAGGTTGAGAGATAAGAGAGCGATAAGAGAGATGGTGGGTGTCGGATTATTCGACAGAGAACGGCGCACGCAATACCATGAACACGTTTATATTTGATTTAGATTCTCGTACGGTGGTCATCGAACAGCCGTCTCACTCGTGCAAACTCTGCGGTAAAACGTTTTGGAATCGGGACTCGATGTACAAACACATGAACATGCATAAAGGAACTACTCAGTGTCCGGTGTGTCATAAAGTGCTGAGCCGCACGACGCATATGAAGCGGCATTTAAAAAATCGGCACGGCTGGCTAGGCGTCGGGACGACTGCAGCCGCAGCCGCAGCCGCGGTCGCGAACGCCGCAGCAGCAGCAGCCGCCGCGGCCGCCGTCGCTGCCACCACCGGAACCGGAACTGGAACTGGGACCGCGTCCACCGCCACCGTACCCGTCGTATCCGCTGTCACCGGCACCTCCACTTGCACCGATGCTAATATCGCGACGCCCCTCCCGACGCCCATTTCCGTCTCCTCCACCGCGATCGCTCATCAAAACGCCGGAAGTCCCACCGTCGGCCTCGAGCCTAACGCCACGTTCACCACTATACGCATTAGGGAGAGCAGCGTCGAAAGGATCACTTCTAGTCCAATTCCTTAGTGGGAATATACCACGTTACCGAACGCACAACACGCCCGTCGACGCCTGAAGAGAGGATGAACGAACGAATACACCTTTACCCATTACCCATTACCCCTTCTCCTACCCCCTAGTGATAATATTCCAATGCTGCTTTCAATTTCATCGCACGCGAGCATCATCGTGTTTTCCTTCCGGGTACGTGGATCTGTTCCATGCAAAATATGTATATTTATCTATATAGTTATTTATCCCGCGACATGCGAGCCGATCGGCGGCTCGGGAAAGCATGATCATCGAACAATACCAAAGAAATGCTACCTTATTCGTATAACGAGAATGTTGTTCGCTCGATTCGAGTGACGGAATATTAATTAGATGCGATATCATTTTAATTATTAGTACTTTTTATTTTTTAGCTAGCTTAAAAACTGTTCGTACGGTATTTATCGTAAAGCGTAGCTCTGCTCTAGTCGTCGACGGGAAACTTATATTTAAAGATGCCTGTCTTACACTTTACATCCTAGTCATTCGTACACACGCGTGTATATGTATATTCGTTTATGTATATGTGTATATGCATATAAAAAAAAGGATAAAGTACAGGAAGAGAAGGAGGAGGAAGAGGGGGGAGGAGGAGGAAGGGGAGAAGAAGAAGTAAGTAAGAAAGGAAAAGGAAAGGAGAAAGAAAAGATGATGATGATGATGATGATGATGATGATGATGATGATGATGATGATGATGATGATGATGATGATGATAATGGTGGTGATGATGATGATGATGAAGAAGAAGAAGAAGAAGAAAGATGGAAAGAAGTAGCGTGGCAAGGGATCGCGTGCGTAGTCAAGCACGTGGAATAGCTACGTTAATGTCTTTTGTAACCAAATCACATGCAGTGGAAAAGAAAGGAAAAAAGCAAATTATTTTATCTAGTCAACTGAGTTTGGTACTTAATAGCGTGTAAGGAGGAATGTGCATTTTTCTTTGAACGATCGTCTGCGTGTAAGCGAGAAATTCGTAATAATCCTGAACGGTGGATCGATCGTAAGACTGAATAGAAACGTGCGATCGTTCTTGATTCGAAGCTTAATAAATAACCACTTTTAGCTAATCTCTGGTTTTATTTTCAGTCGTTTCGATCGATCTAGACATTTTATTTGTTTTAGAAAGGTCACGCGTAAGAACGTAAATCCTTCCTCGACGTATCGATTTGCTAATCGGTATGTACAATCGTTGTATTAGAAACACGTGCCATTTTCATTGTTCTACTATTTGCGGGTAGTATAGGCGCGAAGTTTTTCTGCGCGTGTTATGGCCAAGCTGTTCTTTGTTGGCAGTGGTTACTACCATTCAGGTTACCCTTCTGCCCGTCTGCTTTGGTAGAGTCCTATGGAACTTTTAGATTAGAATTAGGCCATACAATATACCTGTATACATATAGATGATACGTTTACGATATTATATATACTCATGCATTGCTTTAGTTCTAAACTCGGAAGCTTGCCGAATTCGTGTATGCGACTTATACGTACGTTTATCCTAACGAGGATATAAAAGTTAACGCCTTTGTTTTACGTTATTTTTTAGGTTATTTTTCTTTTGTTCAGTTTATTGTGCATATTGTTTGTTTGCCCCCCCCCCCCATTTTTTCTCTCTTTTCTAGTTTTAGTTTATTTTAATTTTTATACACGTTCCGTGACTTTCTTTTCTGTTAAACTAGATACATACAAAGAAATCCTAATCCAAGCACTAGCGGAAAATATTCCGTTTCGAGTTGATCACGTGTGTGTCTTCTTTTCCGTGCAATCACAAAGAGGCTATCAATCGATATGACACAGTATGATCTCTTGATATTTGCCATATGCCAAAGTCTTTGAACACGTTGCAAATCGAACGTAACTATATAATATGTATATATATACATATACACGTATTAATAAGCGAAAGTTGATTGTGACGTGACGAAGTACAAATCGAAGCTAGTTTACGAACGTCCGAATGGAAATAATTTGTCGCAAATTGATCGACATATTAATCGCGCTACTGATTTTTCAATGCTCGTACATATGTATATATATATTCGCCTTGTTACAAAATGTAAACTTTTCTTGTCCGCGAAGAATAATAACTTTATAGGCGAGGCGAACTTTTTCTGGCGTACAAGAAAGCAAATCTTTTTTTACGATGCTTATGTTCACAATTTGCGACCGCATGCGTTCTGTAACGTGCTTGTTATGTTATATTTTACGTTGCACAACATGCACGTTTCATTTTTATTGTATAATTTCGAGGTTACCCTTCGTTGAAATTTGCAATGTTTCATTAGAGGCACGTATCAGCACTTAGTGCGATACATTTCTTTTGTACGTTTAATCAACTTACTCATTTTCTTCGTTTACGTTAGCTTACTTCACGTACTAGGTGAATTATTCTTTAAGAAGTGTGAAATACATTGAAATATATACGAGTTTATTTATACTTGTGTATATGATGAACGTATATATATATATATTATTTAATTTGAAAGAAATGAATGTGCACATTCCTCAGAAACCACAATACAAATAAGTACAAGATTGCCAATTATTACTTTAGAAAAACTGATATTTCTTTCTTCAATTATTTATAAAAATAAAAAGCATCGATATATATATATATATATACATATAAATAATGATATATAAATAAATATATATAAATATAAATATATATTTAAAAAAATATATATATATATATATAAAATATACATATTATAATATATCATTACACAATCTTATGTTTGGCTTATGAAAGTTAACGATGTAAGGGTAAAAAATATAAAAAAAAGAATATGTGTGAATAAAGTTTAAAAACGTGAATGCAGCCGAGTTGTTTTTTTTAAATAAAATACAAAACATCAAGCATTATTTGCACACGTAGATTGTAAACCGAGCGATCGATGAACCAACCTCGTTGAAAAAACTTACCTATACTCCGTTTAGCGTTTCTATAGCGTTCGATAATATGATTACCATTGAAGTGAAGTAAAATTGAATTAGGAAGAATGAAAGGTGCTTAATTAACACCGTTCAATTAAGTATAATTGGGTTACTTTCAGCGGTTGACGTTGCGTGATATCATTTGCTGCTTTTAACGACATCACGCTTCTCACCATGGCCATGTTTCAGTTTTCTTTTGTTCAATTCTAACGCAGCGATAACAGCTTGATAAAAGGATAGTGTCCGATCGACACTGAAAATAGTGGAATCGCATCCAGATTCGATGTAATTCAAGTAATTAATCCTGAAGTAAATAAAATTAATCTTAGAACGAAATGAAATATAATAAAGGATGCAAGAGAGAGAATCGATGTCCTTGGTTGATGATGCGACTCTTAGAGCCAGATTTTCGTTGGTAGATACGTATCTCCGGCTCTGGGAGAGTTAAGCGCGAGTCAACGGAGGATTCGAGCTAATAAACAGTAATCAAAGTATCAGGAAGGCAGGCGATACATCCAGCACAGTTTTAGAATAATTATCTATCTAGCCTGTGTTACTGTCCCCCTCAGTTTGATTGTGAAATATAATTGACTAGAAAGCATCGAATGTGTGAGGAATCGGCTGGTCACGTGGCTGTTAATGTGTTGCAGGGGGGGTGGGACGCAATCGGAAGCATGTTGGCGATACAACTGGTCATGTGGTGATGCAGGGTCCAGGGCGTTTTTCGTGCAGACTCTGCGGATGCGTTTACAAGCACCTTGCTTCGCTGACCCAGCACCTTGAAGTGCATCGCAACCAGACTACCTGCATCCTATGTCACACCACTCTCAGTCGTAGAACCGACCTGCGACGTCACATGCGTCTGAAACATAACATGCAATGGCAAAAAACGATTCAGAAGCAGCGCAGCTCGAAAAACGAATTGGACTCGTAAATTAAATATTGAACGCGCCGAGAAACATTGCTTCTCGCTCCGCCCTGGATCTCTCACGCGATCTTCGTCTCTGTTCGCGGCGTTCAGTCGAAGCCTTTCTTTTTCCTCTTACGTTTCCTTTCTCTCCTTTCCATCGGGAAATTGTTCAGATCCCGTCCTTTAACGGACGATACGGGTACATCGTCCCCTACACGCGCGATTCAACTGTTTCGTTGTTAATTTTAATACATATTAAATCAAAGTTATGCGGGAATTCACGTAACTGTTAGTGTATTAAGTCGACGTTGAGCGTGGAACAGAAAATTCGAGGACAGTAACATGAGACTTTATTCATTCACGTACGTATTTATCGTTTCCTGATCTCTTTCACTCCGTTCCCGTCCTCGATCTCCTACTGTGTCTACCGTTCTCTTTTAAAATAATAATAACGATCGATAAATACTCGCGTCATGTACCATTCTTCTGTCTTTTCTTTTCTTTTCTTTTCCTTTCGTCTTCGACATGCAGAAACGAACAAGCGACGAGCGACTAAATTCTGATTTCGCTAATTGGCGTAGAAAATTATGCTTTTAGTTTCGTTTCTCATCGCTACGCTTTAGGTGTATAAAATGATAAGAAATTAAAAGGTTCGATTAACGTTATCATTATCGTCTCTTATCGGATTTACAAAGATTACAAGGATTCTAGTCAATACTGTACGATACCTTACTTTTAAGCGAACGTTTTTTTTTATCTCTTTTTCTTCGACCCCCTCCCTTCGTTGTTACGTGTTTGTATGTTTACGGGGATTTCTCTATTACGGGTCCGATCGTTAACGTTCAGACTCGGCGGCGATCGATACGCGTTCGTTATCGATAGCGCGCAAACGAATTTCAATTAGCGCACGTTAGTTTGATAGTAGACAATGGTAGACTGTACGAGATACGAAGTAATATCCATATCATGAATAGAAGCGTTGCCGCGTTTCGATGCGCGGATTAGACGGTGAGAGAAAACGAAAAAAGAAGAAAAAGTATCGTCTGTCGGTGTAGCACTCTCTCCTTCGAGTGTTCTTGGACAACGAGTCGAGCGATAACTCTGTCCGTACAATACAGATCACGGCTAAACGTCGAGATTTGACAATAGCTGTACTTGCGAGCAACACTTTCTACGCGTGACACGCGTCGCAAAATACTCCCGAGCAAGTAATTCCAGTATTTACACTGACTCTGTTTACACGTCTGTTGTTCGCGTGCTCGATATTTCTTTGCGATCAAGATGTACTTTTAGCTACATACTTCGAAGGAGCGCATAGACAGTGCCTTACACACACATATACGCGCACGCACACACGTACACGTACACACAGACAGACAGACACGAATCAGACAATTGTCTAGTTTTACATTTTACATATTAACTTTCCAGATGTTTACCACAGTTGAACGCGTATAAGAGAATATAAGAGAACTGAAAGTTTTATTCCTTTCGCCGGTGTGTTTCGCTCCGTGTAAACATTGTCTGTTGTACAAAATTAAACGAACACTACGATCTGTCGTTCATCTGTAATCCATTGGACGAGAATATCATTTTTCGATCAATAAACACGGCTCGGAAAACAGAATACGTCTGTTAAGTCTTAAAAGCTGTCTGTAACGCCGTCATCTTTAAAAGTTCAACATTTACAATTTAAGTGCAATATCGCGTACCGCTTTATTACGATTGCCCGATCGATTCTAAGAATCAACGTTACTTGAGTATCTCGCGCTACAAGTATTGCAAAAATTCTATTTAATCCTGACAAATGGATCGTGTCTAAAAAGAGTCACGTCTCAAAAAAGAAAAAAAAGAGAAAAAAAAGAAGCGATTACAATTAAATAAGATGTAATTAATCGATAATATTTTAGAAAAATACGTTCGAGCTTGAATAAAAGTGAAAAAACTATTGTACGAGTACGTTAGATTCTATGTTGGCTCACGGAAGATCGTAATTAAAGAGTAAACATGAACGTAATGGTTTTTAAAAGCTCGGTCATTCCGTACATTATAATATACATATTCTGTACATCTGAGAATGGAAATCGTAAGGTATGCTTACTTTCTCGTTTCTTTTTCTTCTCCAAAACAATTAATTCGCAGAAAACAAACGTTTCTTCTAGTTGATTATCGATACGTAAAATGACTTGGTTGTTTAACGAATGGACATGTTTATGCACGATGAAGCAGTTATTAATCAGTAGAATTACGTAGTTTCCACCGTAGATGTTCATTGTTAAGGCTCGCACGATGTTTCGAGAGAAATTTAAGTTCTGAGAGTACTTTGTAAACTATCGACCGGAATTAATGCGTTAACTAAATCTAGATACTTATCGAAAGGTGAAACATGTACTTCATTGCAATGCGTTTTTCTCTTAGCTTTTAAGTAAGATGTTAGAATGACTGTGTGATTTTGTACGATGTATCGCGCACCCTATACGTATAGTTGACGCGTCAACGATAGTTTATTAAATTAGTGTTTTACAACCAGCAACTGTCTCTCATCGTCGCATCGGATAAATGATATTTAAGCTATCGTGTTTCGAAACAAACGAGAAGAAAAGATGCATTTACGAATACGTGTGATTTTGCTGCTGGAAAGTTTTATTTAACAGAGGCCAGTAAGTAGGTTTCGCTGCAAAAAAAGAAATAAAGAAAAAAAAGGAGAGAGAGAGAGAGAGAGAGAGAGAGAGAGAGAACGATACGCGTAAGCATCGTATTTCAATGAAATCATTTTATTTCATAAACTTATGGTTAATCGTACACAACCGTGAAACGCATCACATACCTAGGCGCAGATATACAAATTACTTATAGATACGTGGTCAAGTGTAACGAAAGATAGTTGCAAGCTTTTCGTTCCAATTTAAAGAAGCGTGTTACGTATATGTATTAATTGTGAGCTTGTAAGTGAGTTAAAAACAGTATGCTTTAAAATGTTATTACAGCAATGTAAATAAATCGATTTACAATGAAGGTTCTAGTTTGTTGATATTCTTAAGGAAAATTACAATAACATACTATACAGAAATATCACGAGGTACAAAGATACGAATATATGCTTGCTCTATGCACTAATTTCAACTTCTTCATCTCTTACATGAACACTATTATTCTGATATCGGTGATGTGTTTTAATAACATTTAATTAGACGGTTGTAGAGATGTGGCATTTATTTACAAAGAATCGAAGTTACGAACGCAAATACAGCAATTGCTTTCTTTAAGTGTTTTTTTTTTATTTTTTAATCAATGGCTTATTTTCTATCTGTGATGTGTAAACGTACTTTCGAATCTATCTTTTCCCTCTTTTTTTCTCTTTTGTTCTTTTACAGCTACGTTACTTTTACACAATAGGCAAAAATGGGTATTTATAACGCAATCACGTATGCAATTGTGTTAACGTTTTAAACTGACCAGTGTATTATTTCTATGTTATCGCGAAATTTCAACGATTCTTACAATCGATTCTCTTAGATTCTTGGAGACTCCGTTCGACGGACGATAATAGCTAAAAACTAAAAGGGCAACGTTAAATTTCAAGATAATTGATCTTTAATATTTGGCCAAGAATCTCGGTTTACAAGAATGTTTTGTGATAAAGTAACTTTAATAGCATGAAGGGTAATGCGAAGTATTAAAAAGTAGTATAATTTGCACAATAACAAGTAACTTGTAGTTTTCGATGATCGGTTTGTGGTTTGATTTATCATTAATCATTTGATGGCCGGTGATGCGCTCTCGAACAAACCTTTATTGCCATATAGTAATTATTGTAGTGTTATATAGTATATAGGAAGAAATAAATTTATAGTGACACACACGAGGATACCAGCGTGGAGTTTGCATTCGCCAGGATCGTTCTGCGATAAATGCGGTGTAACGTTTACAACGCAGCCTGCTCTTCTACGACACGTTATATCGAAACACGAGAAGTCGCACAATTCTACCGCTTACTGTAATATCTGCCAACGATTTTTCAAAACAAAATGGAGTCTGGCAACTCATAACAGCAAATATCATAGAAATTAACGGTGAGACAATAATGAGGTCGAATTCTCAAATCAAATTGATGCAGATTCGGATCGGGTCTCGCTTCGATAAGGATTCGATAGCGATAATCAAATTTATATTATTGCTGTTAAAGCCATTACAGGTCTTTACTTTTAAATCATAATCCCACTATCGATTAAACAAGTACTACGTTTTATATAACTAAATCATTTTATTAAATATTTATTTCAATTCTAAATGTGTGTAACCGTTCGTACGCATACATAAAGGGAATAAAGACCATTTCTAAGTCCTTGCGAAACACAGCGCGAATGTAAGATTAGAAAGCGTCCTATTATATTTGTGGCTGATCTTGTACAATCCTGAATATTCACACACACACTCACATTCCAGAATAAGGAATATGATCGTAATTATAAGCCCCCCCTTAATGCGAGTACCAAATGCAACACCGATCCACCTTGAACTTTATAATCTTGTGCTGTTTTCTCATCGTTCCTAGAAAAAAAACAAACGAAGGAAATAGCAAAATTTTCTTGTATTTTTATCATTCAAGTTCCTTCGCTCTGTTCTGAAAATATATCCAAGGTTGTTAATTAATTATGAACATATAAACCATGCGCACTGATTGACATTTTGATTCTTTTTTTTTCTATATATATATATATATATATATATATGTATATATAAACGTAAAACATATTTGACAAAGAGAAACAAGAAGAAATAATGTTAAATCATCGTAATTAATGGAACAGGAACGAGAAGACCAAGACCACGATATGACTCAGACTCGATAAGGACTATAGAAAGTCATTATCCAGAGTATGTTCCGTCGACACCAAAGAAGATGAACGCTACAAGAAGATGTAAAGTTTGCGCATCTAAGGGAATGAGAAAGGAATCTCGCTACTATTGTGCTTATTGTAATGTAGGACTTTGCGTTACACCTTGTTTTAAGCAATTTCATATTAAAGATAATGTCGAATGAAATATTAAAGCATAATTTCCTCCATAAAAAATTATGGTGCGTAATTGTATAAATTACTTTTACATTCTAATGTAATACCTACATTTGCTTCCCAGAAAATATTAATCGCTGTTGTTGCGGCGGTATTCCCTCCTTTTCTTCCACTCTCTCCTTAATCCTTTCTACTTTATCTGTAGGTTCTATATCTATTTCAATCTATGAGAAAATAATTATATCTGTCACTGCTGTTAAACTTACGTATTGCTTATCGTACATAAAGACATTTATGAACATAACTGCAAACAACAATAAGTAATAAGAAGTATATTTAGAGTACGAAGAAAATTCTAATTTATGACGATAAAGTTATTAACAATAATACAGCATGTAAGAAATTTTTAGTTGCAAACTTTCATTTCTTTAAGACCAGATTATACACTTTGTTCCTTTTTCCTCTTTTTCCTTTTTTTTTTTTTTTTTTCTAGATACACACTGACGAACATTTCACGTACTAAACCGGCGAGTCGTATTAAAAATACATAAGTGTCGTTTGCAGTTACTTGCCTCCTTTCCAGTGAGAGTCTGAAACAAGGTTAGAATATATTTTAAAAACTGATCGGAAATGTTGTTTGCTTTATCATCGATCATTGTTCTTACCTTCACTTTGATCAACATTGTTTATGCGTTAAAAGAGATAGCCTAATGATTACTGTACGATTACGAATTAAAAACTATTGATACAAAGACGCACGTACTTCTACTCTTCGAACTTTGAATAAAAATTCTGTTGTCGTCCTGTATTCACTGTCAGTGAAAAATCTCTACACCGCCATCTGACGAGAAATTTTGATATCCGATTACAAACGGTAATTACGATATTGTATACAACGCGTAGGTATGTAACAATCAATTGTTAGAAAAAAAAAAAAAAAACTATTGAAAATATTATATATTATATATATTGCAAAGAACGTAATCATTGAAATGCTGAAATTTAATGTCATTTAAAATAAATACATTTACAGTGAAAAATGACCAAAGCTGTCTTAACAATACATAATTGTAAATGTAAATGTAATTTATTTATAATTTTAGCATAGATTCATCAACTAAAGCTTAACATCATGAGTATAATATAATACCGTACGATGTATAGATATTAAAGTAGTATAATGACATTTGTACGTATATATATATATATATGTATATAATCTTGGTGAAAATGTTGTCTGTTTTAGAAAATAAAACTTCACAAATAAAAAATTGTTACTGCTAGAGTTTTAGTTTTTCCTCTTGGGCAAGAAGCTGATTTTTTATTTTTTGTAACAATTCCTTTTTGACAGAATCTGGAACAAGTGTTCTTGCTTTAGTTGTGACCATCGAAAGCAATTTGTCGTACGTAACATCATGGCCATGTTCTTTTATTAATTCTTTGCAAATTAACTTTACTTGATCCCTCCATCCGCATTCAACTAATCGACGACGTAGTAATTCTTTTAAACTATAAAAAAGAAAAGTTATGATGAGTTGCCGTCAAATCTCTCTCTCTCTCTCTCTCTCTCTCTCTCTCTCTCTCTCTCTCTCTCCCTCTCTCTCTCTCTCACACACACACAAAAATAGGTGTAGGAAAAACATTACTTTTATGAGAAATATAAAACAGATACACGTATAGGTATGAGATTATTTATCCATTTATAATAAATTCAAAGTTAACAATATGTATCTAACTGAAAGTTAAAATTTTTCAATCAACAGATATGATCAAAAGTATGTAGGAATAAAGCGGAATGTAATGAATGTATTTACCCATCGCGATCTCCAACCATAACAAGTCTTTGATACGGGGCAGTCTTCATTAAGAATTTGATTTTTATCCGTATTACTTGTATTTCAATGCAATTTATCTACTTGCTTTCTTGCAATTCTGTTTTCTAGGATAATTGAAGTACGTACTTAGGTACTCAATCTTGGCACGCAAAATAGGTTATGTTGTTTTGTCGTTTCAGCTTCATAACCTAACACTGTTTTCTATTTTATACATCTATAGATATGTATGTGGTATGACCGAACGTGACCATAGATATCGAAAGTGTCATTTAAATGGTATTTTCATTAAATTACAATTATTAATTGTTATTCGCAAATATTTCATCTGTTTTTTCCTCTTTGTAAATGAATTATATCGCACCTGTATACATATATAGGTATGTAAAATTGGGAAAAGTATTAAAAGTAAAATGATTAAAAGGCATTTTTAGAATGGGGAATG
This sequence comes from Xylocopa sonorina, assembly GCF_050948175.1. Lineage (NCBI taxonomy): Eukaryota > Metazoa > Arthropoda > Insecta > Hymenoptera > Apidae > Xylocopa > Xylocopa sonorina. Next base: position 1,251,736 of record NC_135205.1, read on the forward strand.
ATAGGGTAAGTCCATTAGAAGAGATTTAGGATGAGACAGGAGAATTGCGTTAGTAGTTAAAGACAAGCATGTTTAACATTGGATGGGATGATTAATAAATAAATTTCTCGTTCCCTTTTAATTATATTTAAAGTATTTATCAGTTTTATTGATAAAACTTTATAGGAATGTTGTCCATATAAAACTGTTCGATGTATATATAGTAGTATTTACATTATCATTTTAGGGAATGGCATCGGCGAGAGTGATCACTTGTATTTCATATAAAAGGCTTGCATCGGCGTGTATCCTAAAAAATGTATGTGTTCTTTCCAATGTCGATGTTATGTCTAATTTCCGACAAAATGCATTGTATTGTACAAAGAAATCAATTACTAAAGCAGATCCTATCGATCACGAGAACAAAATACAAGTTGGATTTGCGGAAGTAGGTAAATTTCGTACATGTATATGAGAACATGAGTATAGAAAATAAATATAATCAATGCTCGCCTGAAAATATTGTCCTTATTTCAGTTAAGGAAAACACAAAATCGGCTGGATATTTAGGTGTAATAATCGGTGGCGTAGGGATTACGGCTTTCATGTTTTATGTGATTTTTGATGAATTATTTTCTAGTAAAAGTCCAAATAATGTATATAGCAAAGCGTTAGATCACTGTATCAAGCATCCCAAAGTAATTGATACCCTTGGACAACCGATAAAAGCTTATGGAGAAGAAAGTCGACGTGGACGTCGAAGTCATATTAGGTATAATTGCACTACATTTATCATTATGTCTCGATACCATTCTCTACAATTGCTAAGAATACATTGTTCCCTAGTCATGTAACCTTTGTAAAAGATGGAGTACGTCATATGAGAATGAAATTTTATATCCAAGGAATAAGAAGACGCGGAACTGTGAATTTGGAAGTGCAAGAAGTAAGACGCAACATTCTGGTATTATATGTAAGTTTTACATTGAAGATTAATTAAAAATTTTATTATAGGATCAATCTGGCAATTATACGTACAGGTATTTATATGTACTTGTGGATGACATAGTGCAAACTGTTATTAAAATAGAAGATAACAGGGACCCGAATAAAAGTTACAGCGATGAATCGGAATTTGAATTGAGATAATATTTTAGATCCTCATAGGTAGCGGCATTTCATGTATCGTGTATAAAAATATAAGGCTTATAAGTAATTAACCGCAACATTCATTTTTTTTAAATACATTTTTGTAAAATGCGTATCTCTCTCCCTTTCTCTCCTCGTACTCATTTTTGTAAACGTAAGCGTATCAAGTTAATTAGCAGAAGATAAGTAGTTTTCTATGTACATCACGATCACGATTTCGAGAAATATACGATTACTGATAATGTTTTTTTGTAGAAAATGCTAATGTTTAAGTATGTATTAGATATATTGAAAAAGTTAGCGCGCACTGAGAGTTGTCATCTGTCAACTCCATTCTCAGACTATTGCCTAAAAATTCGTGGAAGGCTGCGGGGAGATCTTGTCGTTTGCATTACTCACGTTGCCAGTTGATTCTCTGACAGTCGCTCGTCTACTTGCGAGTAGATCGACACAACGCGTCGTCTATATCAGTCTGCGGTCGTGCTTAAAATGTGATGTGATATCACCGGTTACCCCTTTTTAAATTATAAATCTATTTCCGAATGGTATCGGGCTTACCGATACTGTTGCGTTAACTCGATTATTTCGATTGACAGTTTATCGGAAAAATTGGTTGCAACTTTAGTTAAATTTTTATCCTTTTTTTTGCGACGAGAAATAATTAATATCGCAGGGCTTGAGTAGAGGTGTTCGGTTAAATCGAACCACCGAATTGAACTCTTGCGGGGACAATTTAGATTATGCTTTACAACAGATTTAAAATGAGTTTCACAACGATCAGTTAATACGTGATATAGCGTGCAAAAGGGATCATCTATTTCATTATCGGCGCACAACGAAATTGAACATCTTCGAAAGTGTATCCATGACAGATGTAAGTGTAAATTGTTGAACCCGATGCACAGCAGTAAAAAAAAGAAAACGATCATTAAATAAAATTTTTATTATCGAACGGGCAGAAAAAGGAAATGGGCAAGTATTGTTCCTGTTTTCGGGGCTTTAGAGCAATCTTCAAACCCGAAACTGTTACGGACAGTCCTCTTAAGCCATTATGCACTAAACCGGAATGCGTTCCACGGCCACCTGCTACACCTACTTCTGGTAAGTTTCAGCTAAAGATGTTTACAATCACCTTAATCTTCGAAACGGTTGTTTGCACGCACGAATTCTTAGAATTACATAGTTGCGTAACAAGGAATAGTCAGAGTGTTGTGGATACTCGTAAATCACGGTGGACGTACATGTACCTTTTATTTCTCGCTAAATACAAGTTAAGAAGTTATAGTTCACCCTTTACTATTCGGCTTCGTCACTTTTTACTCGCTGTTGCAAACGGTTAATTAGTGGTTAAGATGCGTTAGATGAATGATATATCGGGGTCCTGTGAACTGACGCTATGCTATTATCGAGTAGGTATAACGAGCCTCCCGGGGTTAACAATATCGTTACTCTAATTGTTATATATTATCGGAATAGAAGCTTAAGTATGTGTCTCCTATGCATACGCGCAATTAATCGGACATCTATACAGTTTAATTGAATATCGATACGCTAGCCGCGACGTAAACAAAACGTTACGTTCTATCGGGCGTCTATTGATAGATTTGTTATTCATTAATCGTATGGAAGATCAAAATTTGGTGTACGCAAAATAACCAGTGATAGATTTCCAACGTTACGAGCCTTTTGCATACGAGAGACATTCTTCCTTCCTCGTAAACTCTTAATCGTAGGGCCTATTTTAAGAGAACATCTGTCGGCAAGTACACACACTGAATCCTCTCGAATAGTTAAAGTTGCACTGGAATGTTTGCGATAAGTCCTTTCTCAGCGATGATGTCATTTTATTCCTATTTACGTGAAGAAATTACGATACGATATATAGATTTTTCTTCTTTTTCTCTTCGTTTCTGGTCTCTTCATCTTTTCCAGTCGGAGTAATTTTCGCAACATCGATGCGAGTTTCGTTCAATGGTTGGATTTCATCCATTCTTTCTCGACTTCGGTACTTGAACGAAAGAGAAGAAGAAAAAATAAATTCTGCTTCTCTGCCAGATGGGAAATGTCAGTTTCTGCCTCTTTCGCGAGCAGCCCCGTCGAATCTTGCAATGGTAAAACGGAATACGTCATTTTTTGTTACAATTACCGCAGCTCTTCCAAAGTCGATAAAAGAAAGAAAACAAAGCGTGAATGTACGCGTCGTTACAACGCGTATTTAACAGAATGAAAGTGAACCTTACGCAAGTGGCGCCCTGACGCGTTACGTCATCGTTAATTACGTAAACCCGTATTATTATCGGGTCTCTTTTCAAACGCAACGAATATTTGCTGGTGCTCGGGAGGCCGAAAGCAGAACATTCTTTCCGTGATTCATCTTTGCGCTTCTCTCAATCGGGACGAATTTAGACTCTTGACGAGATTTACGTTCACGGCTTGCTTCCGTTTACTTCGAAGCTAGATCACTGGACGTTAAATCAATGGGTTACTTTTACGATTACTCTGCACACCCTGTAATTACCCTAATCGTAATCACCTAAATCGTTTTAGACGATAAACGCTCGTCTCTAAGTTACGTGTTTTGATTCGAAACGTTCCCTTCTCCTATCGTTCTACACTTGAAGCTCTTCAACCTTGCCACGGATCGACAAGAATGTTAATCTTATGCGACCATCGTAGAAGCTCGTATAACGCAAAAAAAAAAAAAAAAAAAAAAAAAAAAAATGCAGCAAATTCTCTGAATGAAACTTTTCTCGAATTTAATCTTCCTATTTCCCGTTTACTTTCAAATAGTTGAAAATCTGTGCCACGTGTTTCGATTTTTTTATACTCCATTAAATCTGTGGCATCACGCATGATCGGTTGTTACGGATAATCTGCATTCCATATACTTCTTAGCAGATGCAGTTTTGCGCGCGTGACGTTATTTTAAATCGAAAACAATACCGTTCGATGTGTATTTCGTACTCGTTACGCGATTGATGTATGTATTTATTGCTAAATTGATCAGGCAAAGGTATCGCGTAAAGGGATAGCGTTAATGGAAAAAATTTGCATTCGTTGAACATTTTCGCGATAATAAGAATAGAAAAATATCGTCCGAGAGTAAAACGAAAGGAGGTGACGGTCGGTACGAGCATGTTCTCGTTTCTCCATTGCTTCGCGCGAGACCAGACCGACGAACGCCAACCAACATTTCTTTGCCAAGGTTAACATCTACAAATCGATCGCCGTTCTTCTTAGCGCGTTCAAACATGGAATCGGGACAATTATTACTTCCAAAGTTGGTTGCAGACGTCGCAGTTTGACAGTTATCCCGCCGCACGACTCTTTTAACGATGTTGAATTAACGGAGTTAGTTTCTAGACACGATGATTCAATGATACTTGTAAGGAAGGCGTGATTGGAGCGATCCACGCATGCCAGTTTTCCGCGATACGGTTGATCATCGAATTGGCAATTCTTTCAGCAATTAGGAATGAATTACCGAGAAATAATTGACGGAATGAAAAGTAGGTGACTCCTACTGGCATCTATTACCGATTACCGGAGTCATCGATGACGCCATGTATGGCTGTGTTCGTCGATGCAGAAAAGTCCTTGAGGGATCTCCTAGAATGCAGCAACCCACCCGACGTGACGCGCTTCGCCGGTAGCGCTTCGTGTAGCTGCGCGTTGCCGCGTTTCCTACCTCCTCGGACCGGTCATCTTTGACTGTCAGTGATTTCACGGAACTCCTACCTAATCGAACGAGATACCACCGCGCGATCCTTGCCGATGGATTCAGTCTTTCGTTCGTTTTCAATCGACGAGTTTGCGTTCCCAAATCCTCGTAGAATGTTTTATAGATTTTACGATCGTTACCGGCCGTTCAACGATCGCCGGTTCAGACCGTTTCCCTTCAGATTTTACTGTAAGTCGTTCTCGTTACTCGCGGAGAACGCAATCCCAATCGATTCGATGGATTCTGTTTGCAGGGGAAGATTTCGGTGTACCGGTTTTAACGATTTTAGACGTGGATCCACGGATCATTGAGAATGGCGAAAGGCATAGAACGTCAAGATACGACTCGATGACTCGTCGGGACGAGAAATCCAGACTTGTCGTTAGACGGGGACAGGAATTTTACCTGCATCTGACTTTATCCAGAGATTACGAGCCAAGCATCGATGGTATGTCGTTAGTTTTCACGGTCGATGGAGTCGAGAGGCCGCAGTACGGTCACGGTACCCTCGTTGCGACTCCAGTCCTTTACCCGGAAGAATCGTCCGAAGGTTCCTGGCAGGCCGTCATCGACGACATTCAGCCCAATTTCATTCGATTGAAGGCAAACGATCAGCTACGATTCGATACAGTTCTTGTTCCACCAGCCGAGAATGCGAAACATCATGTTCTCTTCTATTCTTAGATCACCCCGGCTCCTGACGCGATAATAGGTAAATGGAAGATGGACATCGACACTAAGAACAAAAATCTGGACGGTGCCGTTAGCTACACGATGAAACAGCCGTTCTATTTGATCTTCAATCCCTGGTGCGAAGGTATACAAATTTGATTCTCAATAAACGCGGAACGATTTTCGCATCGTACAGTTGAATTTTTCAGGGGACACGGTCTACATGCCGAACGAAGACGAACGGCAAGAGTACGTGATGGCGGAAGATGGATTGATATGGCGCGGAAGTTACAATCGGGAGAGGGCAACGGTTTGGAAATATTCCCAGTTCGAACGTGACATATTGGACTGCGCGTTGCATCTGATGATACAAGTTGGAAAAATTCGAATATCTGGTAGAGGCGACCCCGTAGTCATATCTCGCATCTTGTCCGCAGTTGTGAGTCCGATCGTTTTTTCTTTTCTTTTTTCAATCCTTCAACTTCTTGTTTCTTTTTCTTTTCACAGGTAAATTCGCCGGATGATAATGGCGCGATAATGGGTAATTGGTCGGACGATTTCGAGGGTGGTACACCGCCGACGAAATGGTTGGGTTCGCAGAAGATCCTTCAGCAATATTATAGGACGAAAAAGCCGGTCAAGTATGGTCAGTGCTGGGTGTTTTCGGGCGTCTTGGCCACCGTTTGCCGTACCCTGGGACTCCCTTGTCGCGTCGTAACCAATTATTCGAGCGCGCACGACACTCAAAGCAGCTTGACGGTCGATTACTTTGTCGATGCTCAGGGGAAAATCATGGAGGAGTTAAACAGCGACTCGATATGGCACGAAGTTACAATCTCTATGCCCCGATCGTATTACCAGGCTATTTAACTTGACGTCCGTTACAGGAATTTCCACGTGTGGAACGAGGTATGGATGGAACGGTTGGACTTGTCGCCGAATTATTCCGGCTGGCAAGCGATCGACGCGACACCTCAGGAGTTGAGCGAGGACGCGTATCGTTGCGGACCTGCTTCTGTCAGCGCCGTGAAAAGGGGCGAGGTCCTAGGACCCTACGACAATGCTTTCCTTTTCGCAGAAGTGAACGCGGACAAAGTATTTTGGCGGTACAATGGTCCGACTCAACCTTTAAAGTTGATTCGAAAGGACGTGTACGAGTGAGTCTTTATCATTTTCCTACTTTTTTCTCCTTTTCCATTTGTTTGTTTCTTTGTTTTGCATAATTAACAGCTCCCTTTTTTCGTGGCAATTAGCATTGGAAAATCCATTAGCACAAAAGCGGTCGGCAGATGGGCGAGAGAAGATATCACTCATACCTACAAGTATCCAGAAAGTAAGAAACCTTTCGAAACGATCTCTCTCTCTCTCTCTCTCTATATATATATATATATATATATGTATGCGCGCGCGTGTGTGCCCGCGTTTTTCTTTTACATCTGTTTTCCTTCAAACGTGAATGATGTAAATGTGCAAACGAGTTAGAGCGAAGTGATGCAAATGACGTAGCTAATTTTCTATTATACGGTTGGCTCGTCTTATTTTTATTTCATAGAGTCGGACGAGGAACGGGCTGCCATGTTGAAGGCGTTGCGTCAAAGCCAATCGTTGTTCAGCCGTTACTATCTGAACGAAGAGTTTAACGAAATTATGTTTAATTTTGAGCTGCGTGACGATATTATAATTGGACAACCATTCAGGTAGGTTCCTGAACGTTCTATTGTTCATGTCTCAGATTCTGTTCGATACCGACTCACGATCTTTCGTTTCACAGCGTTGTGTTGTTGATTAAAAATAGAAGCAGTTACAACGAGTATCGAGTCTCGGTAATCTTAAGAGTGGAAACGGTTTTGTACACCGGTCGGGTGGGTAACCCAGTGAAAAGATTAAATATCGATCGACTGGTGAGACCAGGAGTCCTCGAAGAAGCTCGTATGGAGGTTTCCTGGGAGGAATACGGCCCTCGATTATTGAATCAGTGCGCGTTCAACATTGCCTGTTTGGCCACCGTTAAAGACACGAACTTCGAGTACTTTGCGCAAGATGATTTTCGCGTGAGAAAACCGGACATTAAAATCATGGTACGCCGATGTTTCCCGGTACGCTGATGTTTCTTTATCGGTTGTAATGTTCTTCCGTTTCGTTCTAGTTGGAAAACGAACCGGAAGTCGGTAAGGAGCTGAGAGCAACGGCAAAGTTTCAAAATCCATTACCAGTCCCGCTGAGAAAGTGCAGATTCCTGATCGAGGGGCCCGGATTGGAGGAGCAATTGAAAGTGAAACTGTCGGAAACGGTGGAAGTTGATGCGTACGCGGAATGCGCGTTCTCTATGGTGCCGAAATTCGATGGCCGCGCAACGATCGCAGCGAAATTTTATTCAAAGGATCTCGAGGACGTGGACGGGTTCGTCAATTTTATGGTGAAACCGGCGAACGGTATTCGAAACGGTGAATAGTAGGGTGGAACGGCGTGTAAACGTGTCTTGGTAAATTATCGAAAAGTTTTTCAATTTCAAATAAATCCGTGTAACCTGTCTCAGTTGCATAGGAACTAACAGAGCTAAATGTTTAAGCGAATTTGTCTCGTTTGCCAGAATGGAAGAGGCGGACTGAAAAATGTTTCGGGAACGTTTAGGGGTAAACGTCGGAATCGAAGAGAAACGGTAAGACGGATGGAACACTGGCTCGAAACAGGCTTTTACGTTAGGCCGATAAAAAATTCAATCGAGAGAGAACTATCATATACCGTGGAGTATTGTGTAGCGTGGATAACCGGGACTACCGGGTCTACACGCGGTAGGCATTATTAACGAGCAGCAATCGAGGGAGTCGATGTGTCGTGTGCGTGATTATTCGGAATAAGAGATGGTCGGGTCTAGAATGGAACGACGTAGAACGAGGTAGGGAGGAGGAGAGGGGAAAAAAGGAATCGTACGAGAAGCAGAAACGACCGCAATGATGATGAGTGTACACGGGCAAACGCACGACACTGACACCAGTCATGTATCACCATCTAGGAAATTAACGTTGAAATATTGCGAACGATGAATAAACGCGATTGCGAGCCAACTCGTCGAGCTTTAGCCGAGGTTTGTCCGTGTCTTTGGAAAAGAGCCTGCTATCCGACTTGCTCTCTACTACTCTATGATTTCGTACGATCGATTAAGATCGACGAAAGAGAGAAGGGGCGACAAAAGATCGTTCTCTCTCTACGTTTCTCCCAACGAGTATGCTCGATTTATTATGGTTCGCTTCAAGGGTAGATATTGTACATACATATGTGATGGATTCTCGAGAGGTACGGGGTATAAACGATTCGTAACTCGAAATCGTTTAGGAGCAAGGTAATATTTTCATAACGGATTCCGGTCCCGGATCAACGAAATAACGAAGAAAGAGAAGAAGTAAGCTGGTAGCAAGTGAAGACGAACACGAGGATCGTAGATGGGAGAAGAGAAATGGTAAACGAAAAGTTCGAGTTGAGTCCGGGTAGAGGGAAGCTGGGGTGCGGGGTGGTAAATAACACGAGCGGGGAAAGGGAGAAAGAGAGAGAGGGAGAGAGGAAGAACGATATGGGAGATAATAGTGAGATATGTCTAAATACATAACCGTGACACGTGATGGACGTGTTGCGGCCCCTGTCTACAGGGGTCTCGAAGTAGCCTACGGGCCCCGTACCGATCCCCATTTCGATCCACGGGATTCTGGACTCGGCACCCTGCTACGCGCTATGCATCAACACCCAAGATCCATCCCATTATACCTCATCAAAATAACAAACACGCCTTCCATGCTAAACCAACATTCTTTTGTTCCCATCGAATACCGGGATCCATCAGAACCACCGCGGACAGTACGTCAGTGACGTATATGTTCTGATGCAGCCAACGGGGCCTCAGTGTCCATAGGGGGTCTAATCGGAGCCCTACGACCATCCGAGAACATACCGTCGAGTATTATTCAATCGCAGCAGCTTCTCTCTCTCTCTCTCTCTCTCTCTCTCTCTCTCTCTCTCCCTCCCCCTCCCTCTCCCTCCGCTCTCTCTCTCTCTCTGCCATCCAACTCGAACTTGAATTCCTCTTCGCGTCATTCGAACTTTACCTTTCCCAATTTTCTCTATTTTCCTTCCCCGTCTCGTCGACACGCCATTTCACTTGCTACGCTACATTTAGATTGTGACCACGTTCGCCTTGTCAGAGGGAGAGCATACAGTTACGGCCGAGAGGATCGTCTTTTCATCCCTTTCGTACGAACTTGTTGTTTCGAAGATACGTGTCTAGATGGCAGCACGGTTACGGACCAAGGAGAGAGTAAAAATACATCAGGCGGCACGAAATATTCTCCAGGAAATCGTGTATACGTTAGCGACAATCCTTTCGCGTGTATTCGCGAGGAACTATGAGCGAAACGAATGAAACATTACTCTTCTTCTGTTTTCCGATTCGACGTGGTACTCGATCGTCTGACTCGACGCGATTCTACTACAGCGGTAGAAACTTCTAATTTTGTGAGTCTAAGTAATGTCCGGAAGTGGCATGCATTTAAACCGCGTACAAGTGTACGTAATATTTGCTGTCATCAGGGAAACTCTCTGCAGTAAAAGTCTCGAAATTGTTGCTGGCTTCCCTTTTACGTCCGTCTCTATCTACCTTTATTTCTCACCGTTCATCTCGTCTAACAGAGATCTCTACTTCTAATCGTTGAAACGTATCTTGGAAACGAATGGGGTAGGGGTACGGTCGGCGAGCGTTCGGTTTCCATTGGATCTCTCTAGTTGCAACTCGCCATATCCCGTGACAGTTTCGCTGTTTACTTTTTTCTGTTTGCTCGAGGATTCTCTACTCGGTTAGCTATTTTTTGTATTGTCCAAACAAGGGGTGAACGTCTGTGCAACGAGGAGAAGAATGGTAATTCGTCGAATCGACGTTAGAGATAATATCGAGATACGATCATCTTTCGCTAACGTCTTTTCATCTTTATCGAACATACTTGGTAGAGAGTATAAGGTTGCGGTTAAACGCGTCGAAAACTGGTGGTGCGCGCTGGTAAACTCCCCTATACCCTCCTTCTAGCTACGGATCATTCTGTTCGATTCGAATCTAATTTGCATCAAAGGACGAAACGATTGTTTACCCTCGTGTAAGCTCGAACAGTTGCGTGCGACTGGCGAGATATTTGCGAGAGGATTTCATCGAGGCGGTAGAAAGGAGCGGGCGAATCGACCAATCGTCTCGAGGAAGGGTAGCCGGATCGTAGGAGGGATTCCGAAGATGAAAAAAGGGAGCTAGATCTTATTGGGCATGCACTCTGTCCGACTTTGGAGAAGCTTCTTCGCTAGCCGAGTGGCTGACCGATCGACTGATTGCTCGACCGATGCACAATGTATAGAGTTTTGAATGCGGACAAAATGCATCTAGTTGCATCGGCGTTGCAACGATTATTCGTATCGTAGGTAAATAGGTGAAACGATCTCAGCCAGAACGGAACGGAACGGAACGGGGGTGATGGATAATAGGTGTTAGCGGTTTGGTAAGTGAGTCACGAAATGGTCGAGAGCCATTTGGAAGTGACTGGCGCTGAAAGGGGATTCGAACCGGTTCGCGAAATTGACGGAGTTCAAAGGGTATACTTATGTACGTAGAGAAAAAGTAGAGGACAATGGGACGAGTCGAAACGGAGGCAGGCAAATGGTGTAGGATGCGCCGCGCGCGACTGACACGCCGCAGAGAGTAATCGCGTGACAACGTTTAGCGGGAAGAGAACGATGCTCGTTTAGATTGATCGCTACGCGCATGAAAAGGGCCGAGCGTGCCCGCGGGAATTCGCGGCCATTGTGTCGGCCATCTTTGATCAGCGTCTATTACGTCGACGGTTAGCCTCGTCGCGCGAAATGACAGGTTCTAGGGAACATTTGGTCGACATGGACATCGATCTCTGGCGTTCTGGCACTTGGTAGCCGGGCAACAATCGAACCGCAACTCTCCATTCAATTCGATCCGAAAACATTTGGATCCGTGCAACGCGAACAAACGGTGAAACGTCTGTTCGCGTGCCTCTCGCAATCGGTTGTCATCCAAATTGGCTCAATTCCGTAACGATGTTATAGCTGCGATTTCCTGCGTTGGCCCGCATAATTTCCGGCAATAATATGGTGGACGACTGGATCTACTTAGGTCGAATTTCGAAATAATCGGTGCTTCGAGAGGTTGGCGTGCCAGATGACAAACGATTCTCCAAAGGTAGTGTCGCGGAGTTCGAAAAAATGGGATGCATTTTAGTTAGATCCGAAGGCAGCCAGCCAGCCTGTCCCCGGGGAGAGATCGCGGCTTTATACAGCCAGTTGACATCGAAATCCAGTGACGTATCTAATTGGGAGCAGTTTAACGGCGAGGGCGGATCAGTAGGATAAGCTGTAAGCCGGCGAAGCTGCTGCACGAGATCACCCTAGGCTTATAACTGCTGGGGAATCTTCTTCGGACATCTCCCTCCCGGTTCGCCGCTACCTAGCAAGAGTGTATCCCGGGCTGTGCGATACGACAGCCCTCTTCCCGCCCTTCTTCGGAATGCCCCTACGCCTGCTCTGTACCCCCAGCTGCTACCCTCGCCTATCTACCAGAGAATCCGGCGTAAATAATACCGATTATCCCCCCGGCAATTGTTTTATCGACCGAGCTGTCCCGCTCGAAGAGCAATCTCGAAAGAGGGTGGCTCCGTTCCGCACCTCACCACCGATCTTTCCCCGAATCCCATTCCACTGACCTTACACAGATTTACGAGTCGCTTCGCAGAGGGTGAAGACTGTGCAAAGTAAATTTCCCCGCCCCCGGCTCGGTTTCTCGTTCGCCCGTACGTCGAACGTCTACCGTCAGTTAACCGCGGTAATCTAACAGGCATTAGAATTTTAAAATGATATTTCCTCCGAATATTAATTACGTCGCGCGTTCCTTTCCGGGGTGGTATGGGAATCGATCAAAAATGCATCGCGTCGTAATTCATCCGACTGGTTCGGGCCGATTGTTATACATCGCGGAGTAACGAGTGCGTTTATAATCTTCAGAGGGTACACTTTAATAGTTCCAGTTCGATCTAACCCGTGCTCCGCTTCCTCCGCGGCTTAATGGAACTCTCGCAGCCGTTCGCTTTTTCTTCTCCTTACCTTCAGTCCCCGAACTCCCGCCACAAACCGCCCCGCCCGTTAATTATAAAATTACCCAGAAACAGCTACTCTCTCTTCTTCATCTGCCCTCTTCCAGTAATATTTGACCGCGAATTATGCCGGTAGTCTCTTCGTCCTCCTCATTACACTTTTCTCCTTCTCTCACCCTCGCACCTTCGCCATTCCTTCGATTCCTCCCTATAACGTTCCGAGCCGATTAATATTCTCGGGACGATGGCGACGACGCTCTGCTCGATTCTCCCGGGAATCGTCCATTCTTAAAGGATACGGTTAAGATACGGTCGGACCAATAGCGACTGCGTCGCGTGCCTCCTGCCGCCTGATCGCGGTGATTTCGGCCAAAGTGGGGTGAACTGGGTCACCGGAAACGAGTCGGATCGAGAGACCGGAACGATTGCTCGTCGATCGCCGCGTCGCACAGGGGTCGCACGGAGTTTTTCGACGATCCTAACGACTAAATAAGTCTGGCCAATTAAAAAACTAATTTCGATTAGAGCCCCCGAGGGACCGTAGGTAGGTATAAGCCGCGGGCCGCCTCCTGGCGAGGGGCGAAAAAATAGGGGTAACCGGGAGGGCGAAAGGAAAACTGCTAAGGAAGAATTTCGGAGCAATTTCTGGCAGTTTTCGCGGACTGAATTTTTACGAGGGACCGTTATCGCGGCAGGTAGCTGGGGATATACACGGGTAGAAAATGTCCCTTAGCGGGGCGGCGGTCCGCGTATCCGCTTTTCTCTCGATTAATCCCGTCTCGTTTCTCTTATTTTTGCCTCGCGGGGAAAAACGTAACGGCTGTCGCGGTGCGATCGCGGCTCCAGCTTCCCATTATCGGAGTTGGTAGGTATACGTACGCCTATACCATTCGTAACGACGCGCGCATGCCGTAAACAGCCGTTTCTAAAATACGCTCGGTTTCGCGAGAGTTTATCGAGCAAAAAAACGGCAGAATTTTCCTCGATCCTCTAGGCCCTCCGGGGGTGGACGGGGGTGTCCGCGATCTCTCCAGCGAATTGCTCCGGAGATATATTTATTTATGCGCGTATTAGTATTTATGTAGGTGTGCACCTACAGACCGAGGCACCCCGCCGCTTTTAGGCGTGGATGCTTCAACCGGTATTTGTTATTCTAATGTCGCATTATATATTTGTTTGGGGGCGTGGGCGAGTAACCCGAAGTGTGAAACACGTTGTAACGCGTAGCTGGTCCTCCTGGAATTCCATCCTCCCGGTTCCGGCTTGACAACCGCCACGCCGCACCGCGCCACCGGCACGCCGTAGGTACCTCCTACCTACGATACTACTTATCTACGTGTATGAGCATGCACAGAATCTATCTCTCGAAACCGCTTTTCGTCGATTCGACGAGATTTGTCGAACAAAAGATTTCCTTGACGATGAAACGCCCATACCGACTTCTCGCGCGTCCGGACACCGCGGACAATTTATTCCCCTTATAATCCGTTACTGATCTCCCTGTCCGAGCCGACTCGAGCCATCGCTTCTCGTTAAACGACCTTTCGTAAAGGCACAAAATACCGTGAAAATGGGCCAGTATCTCCGGGCCAGAGATTCTTATCTTCAGGGATCTCGTCGTACGAACCTACGTATCCTTGAAATTTACAACTTCGATATTTTCTGCTCGTTCGAGTTTTCCTTTTTTCCCTCTACTCTCCTTTTCTTTTCTCCTCTTTCCGGGAACAAACTTACTACCGGTAGCTCCCAATAAACTGCTGACTTCATTAACTACGTTCGTCCGTCTGCCTGCGCGTAAATTAATCGTACTCGGCTCGATATTAACTTTCGGGGCTGGAGACTAGAGAAGAACCCGAGGACGGATTTCTCGCGTAATTCGCGCTTTATCGTCTCCTCTCTCTCTCTCTCTCTCTCTCTCTCTCTCTCTCTCTCTCTCTCTCTCTCTCTCTTTCTTTCTCTCTCTCTCTCTGGAACGCGTGTCCTGCAACGCTCCGTGACACCCCGTCCTTCTAATTAACTACTTAATTACTCGAGATGTTGGAATTTCTGAATAAGCTGTGTGTATAGACCGGTGTCGGCCAACCAGCTAGTAGACGACGCTCAGAAGCGTCCATCGATTGGAGAGTCGAATAAGAAAGAGTTCGGCGTGCATCGTTGACGGTCGTAAACAATGAGGATAGTAAGGTGAGATTTATTGATTCAGTCGTGGCACAATTCGCGAAACGTCAGAAGGATCGGTAAACAAACAGGCTCGAGCCGGATGCAATCGCGTTTCTTCAGGCTCGATCTCCGTTTCGCGTCGTAATCCCGCCCACTTTCGTTCGCGATGCGCATACATTTCCATGCTTCCCATATATCCGGCTCGTTCCACCGCAAAACGGGCGCCGACGTGTTCGCGTGCCGATAGGTTTCTCGCGATCGTTATCGCGGTTAACCGTCTCGTTTCTCGAATTTCCGTGCCCGTCGCGTGATTGCGTCGGAAAGGGTGCTCTTTCGGTAGAGTCTACTATTCCATTCGTTCGAATCCGTTGAACCGTGCGAATCGGTGAATACCTACCCATCCATCTACCTAGGTACATATATATATGTGCATATTTCGAGAACGCGTTACCATCAGCAAAATTACTCGCACGGTACGGTGGTTCGCGAATCCGTTACAGACCGTCGCTCGCAGCGCTCGCGATGCAAATTCGTTCAGCGACAGACGTTCGATAATTGCCACCGATTTGTCACTGGACGGTAGATACATATGTATTGGATATGCTATTAGCTTAAACAGTCGGTGTCGAACAGATCAATCGTGAATCGTCGTTTCATTCCTATGACTTCCAGTATACTACTAATAACTATATACATATGATATGTAATATTTATTACGCATGCACATAGAGATAGGTGGATAAATAGATAGATAGAGGTGTATAGCGAGAGTAATATTTTTCCGTCGTCCTGTTAGTTTCGACCCACGCATTGTAATCTGGTTGATTCGCGGCGCGACGCGACGCGGAGGAGGAATGCGAGGCGCGCGGCATGTGGCGGGCGCATTATGTACGGTTTAAGGTGCGCGCGATCGGAACTTGTGAAGCGCGAGCAAGAAATCTTTCCTATGCGCGCCTACGGGCTTTTCGGCGATTCGTATCTGCTTTAATTTGAATAATCGTCGCTGGTTCGTCGCCGGGCATCGTCCGGCCCCGAGTTCGTACGCGTTCTTATCTCGTTGCTTTATCCCCTTCGCGGCAGATGCTCGTTCGAGTGCGCGTTTGTCGTCGCGACGGCTAACTATATACCTAACTATGTATGTGAGCTAGCATGCAGACAGTTTACATTTTCCACACCGGCAGATTCGATTTCCTCTACTCGAGAAAAGGAAAAGCTGGCGCCGCGACACTCTCGACGGCCGCCGACCAACTTTTCGAGATCGCTCACCCACTACTCTCTCCCTCTCCCTCTCCCTCTCTCTCTCTCTCTCTCTCTCTCTCTCTCTCTCTGCCCCTTTGCAGATGAGACGCGCCGAACTCATCGTCCTACTGTTTTTCATTTTCATCGTTTACTCCTAGGTTTACCGGACCTCTGCGCTCCTCCCTTGACATCGTCTCCTCGTTATCGGAGTCACGAACAGCAATTTCGTTGTTATTATTAGGAACAGCCAAAGGGGCGAGGGAAAGAGGAACAACCGTGTGTTTACCCTCTTCAGAAACCACTCGAGAAGCCGAGAAGCTCGTGCCATCGGAGACTTTAGCTTCTTCCTCTTCCACCGCAGGAAGCTTTGCTCGGTTACTCTAGTAATGCGCGTACCGCCTTGTCGGTTTCTCTTCGATAACCACCCGACGGTAAACCGTCTATTCTGTAAAGTAACGATGCGTCCTGAAGACGTTGCGTTCGCCGCGTTCGTCAGAGAATCGACCTCGCCACCGAATTCGAGCGTACAGCGTGGGTGGCCTGCCATCTCTACCGTCTACCTTCCTCTTCCTCTCTGCCAGTGGTAACCGGCAACGGTTGGCGATGCAGCTCGCGCAGCCTCTCCTCTCCTCCGATGATGAATGACTTTCGTATACCTACTTCGTTGCATCGTATCGTACCTACGTATAACCCCTATGTATCTCTTCGCACCTTTCCTACTTTTTTTCTCTTCCTCCGCACTTCCTTCTTACTTATCGGAAGTATATCTGATAGACAGGTATGATCTAATATCTACGGTAACGGTAGATACCTAGATAGAAGGCAGCAGTAAGGTTCGAGACAACGTTCGCGCCGGGAGTGAAATTTCGGGCCGTAGAGGAGAAACCCAGTTAAGTGGATACAGTCGTAGCTCGTTAAATGGCCAGTTTCGCCACGGGTGACGAATTTGAAAGGCGACGGTGACACCTCGGAGCATCCGCAACCGGCTTGAAAACATTCGAATGCCAAAGCGAACGGGGGGTCCGGGACAGCTAGTTCCTGCGGTTCGAACGACTCTTCGTGCACGCCTCGTCTTTTCAGCTACCTGAGGAAGAGGAGAAAGAAGGAAAGGAGGGGATAGTAGAGACGGGACGGGTCTTCATATTTTATGCGGGATGGGATCCTTTATGCGGTCGACTACGGGGGCACCCAGCGTGTCGAATAGAATTCAGGAGGTCGGTACACGATAGGTATTTTGACATGCCCGGGAAATTAGTATAATAAAGGGGGGCTAGGTAGACCGGCTAAGTGCCTAAACACACGCCGTAAATCTCCCCTCGGTGCTCTCGAGGAGTCAACCAATGCGGTCGAAATACGCTGTTCGCCGTGGATCTTTTCGCATTCGATCGATCGAAATACCTAGCCGTTTTACCTCGCGACGACATTGATTCGCGTAACCCCTTTGTTATGCGTCCCGATCTAGCATCGCACCTGATCATTTTAGTAGATTTATCTACGAAAATTTCAAATTATCGGCCGATCGATGCACCCAACCGGTGCTTAAATAAATCCTCAACGCGAGCGATCGCGATGCAACAAAGCCTGGAAAGTTGAACCGACACGGAATACGCCCCTATTAGCACTTGCTACAGATACGCGGCTATGTATATAGATACATTTCGCGACGTCCGACCCGGGCTATCGCGCCAATGGCGTAATGGCTAAGCGTCCAATTCTCCCTCGCAATTCATCTCGCAGATTGCTATCCGTGAGAGGGCGACAACCTGCTGTCGAGTGACGCGGAAATAAACTGAAATTAGTTTATCAAGCGAATTATCGATATTTATCTAAATATAGACGCTGCACCGATCCATTTTAATTTCTATGCTAGCATACTGTTTGTTTCCATGATACTTTAGCAAAATTGTCTCTCAACGTCGAAATCGGTTTCTTTACCGTGATGGCGGTTAAACGATCAGCGAATCCGATATGGAGAAGGTCGAGGAGGATCGTCCTACGCCAATGTACGTACAGCCGTGGTACATACGTAGTTACGTACAAACGCCGGCCATCCGGTGCACGAGGGGTCGATCGATCTCTCTTTCGTCGTTACGCGACCGCCGTGCCGCTGCCACGCTGCTTCGAGATACGTCGACGATCGGTGCTAAGCAATGGTGGTGGTGATGATGGTGGTGGTAGTAGTAGAAACGGCGGCGGCGGCGGCGGCGGCGGTGACGGCGGTGGCGGCGGCGGCGGCAGCAGCAGCGGCGGCTGCAGCGGTGGCGGTGGTGGTGGTAGCGAGGACCGAGAGGGTCGAAAGCATGTATCTATCAGCGACGGTGGTCGTGTCGGTGGTTAACGTGGGCGTGGCCTCAAACGAGGCGCCTCCGATCCGCACCGCCTTTGCTCCGTGTTCAGCACGACTCGACTCTGTCACGTGACCAAGCGTGGTTCCTTCGAGTTGAGATGACCGCCCCTTCGGGACGAGGAGGCCTCGCGGAAGGCAACGCCCAATAAGGGAGCCGTGGGACGCGCTCGTTTTCCGTCTCTCCCTAACACGATTTCGTTATCGGGGGGTCTCGCGAGGCGGCCGGGACTGAACGCGGCGCCGTTGCCGTGGTTAGATTGGAGGGGCGAGCGATGCGCGTGGGAGGAGAAACGGCCGGCCAGTGAAGTCCGGGAACTCGAGCAGCGCAGACGCGTTTCTTCCGCGCCGCGCTAATCCGAGAATCGTCGTACGCTTTCCTTTCGAGTAAACCTCGAGGACCGTTCTCGCGGATTCTCTTACGATCTTCACGTCGATACATCGTTGGTTCTATCGAAAGAAAGAAAATCGTTCGGAAACCTGTGCAGGTGATTGTTGTCATTGATCGTTGCGTCGTCATCGACGATATCTTTCAAATCCAGCTGGTAGTAGGTGAACCGACGAACCGACGACGGAACCGCAGCAATTTCGGCGTGTATTTTCGCGAGTGCGAGTTATGAAATACCTAATTATATTGTATCGCGTATCTACTGTCTACCGAGGTTAAAAGAGGCAGTGATTAAGATACGTACGAAAAAGGAGGGACGTTGAACGAAACGTAAACGAACACGGAGGGAAAACAGAAACGTAAACGGGAACGAAAAGGAACGGAACGGAACGGAACGGAACGGAACGAAGATATTGAAATCAAAGTGTCGTCGGGCAAGAAGGGATGCCTGCAAAGGGGGAAAGGGGAAAAGCGACGGACTTCAGCATCGCGGCCATCATGGCGCCCAGGGGTCCGTCCTTCGGGCATTACCACCTGCAGGGCATTGGCAACGCTGCCGCTACCGCTAATACCAGCTTGGAATGTCCAACTGGTAAAGCATTCGTCGCCAATTCGGCTCTCGATCACCGTGAGTTGAGTTTTGTTACCAATTATTTTTCAGCATTTTCACGAAAGCGTGCATCCCATTCCGGGATATTTATTATATAGTAGGTTGGTGGATCTTGTTTCACATTTTCACTCGACTACGAACGTAAAAATGAATAAATACCCCTTACGGTTCCGTTGATGTAAGTAACTTAATAAACGATTGCATTTCGTTCGCGTGTAGTCCGTGAAAAAAATTTGAACGGTAATTCAGATATTCTTCTGGAAAATTGGATAGGTGGGGGCACTCGTTAGAAACCGTCTAAAAATCGGAACATTCGGTAGAAGCGAAGTTGGTCCGCGAGATGAGCGCCCCGAGCTGTCCGTTTGCTGTCCGACGGTGTGCGACTATGACTCGGTTTCTCTTAGGTACCGGCTATCCGTATAATTTGGATCAAGAAGCAGATCGAACGACGATGCAATTTGTACACAGATTCTGGTAATAAAACAATCGTTCCGGGTCGTCTCGTGTTTAGCTTAGCTGAAACGAAGAACGTTGCACGGAATCCATTAGCCGAGGCGTTGACGGCCTTCCGTTCATTTAATTACAAACTGGTGATCTATTGGACGCGTGAAAATAGAATAGAATGCCGGAGTGCCGGATCGAAAAAGATATTTGGCGGATCGGATGATAATTAACGTTTGAAATGGGATCAGTTCCGAGCAGAAAATAAGCGAGCGATTGTTGCCAACAACGGATTACGCGCATAAATTTCATCTGTTCGCACCAAAATTAACGGCTTGGGCCATCTTTGTTATTCGCGATAGAAACGGTGCGTACGCGTGTACGAGTTTGGACGTTCTCGTCTAATTACGTGGCGTTTAAGAACGAGGCGAGAACAATTATTTGCTTGCTCGTGGTAGCGATAAGCAAAGTTGGCACCGTGGTCGAAGAGGAAACTAAATTATCGGGCTGGTCGCGGGATCGCTGATTGCGTTAATTTTCATAGGAAAAAGCAGCATTTTTCTACGACCGACGCATAAATTGCTCCTGTTTTTGTCTTTGAGAACTCGTTCGGTGCTTTCAGCCGGTAATCACATTAGCACACTTAACGACGCCATTACAGCTCCCGCAGCAATCTAGAGATTCTTAATCGTTCCCAGGAACAAGTTTCGCCGTACGGATAGAGTGGGCGAGGTTGGAAAACATTAAATACGAACCGCAATCAGATTCATAGGATCGTTATTGCCACCATCTGCACCTAATCATTGTTTCGCGAACACGTAATAGACGGTGGAGGACGGTCCTCCAAACAACGGGAGGAAAAATTAGCATAAATAATAAAGGGATGTAAAAACCGTGAGTGATGTAAAGCGTAAATAACTCTGCCGAACGGATTCTCGTCCTTCTCGCGATCGGTTAATAACGCAATTCGGTTACCGATGCCTGTACCCGGGGCAGAAATCTAGAAGGAAACGCGTTAACTCGTGTAACGCGATCGTTATTCGGCTCGTTCCGTCGATCCTTTTGAACAACGTCCTTCGAACGGCTGGGTGGTGACAGGATTCTGGGTGGTCGACTGTCGGTCGTGGCAAAAGGAAGCTGACGTCAGTAGCTCGGTCATATTTCTTCTTGCCTTAAGATCACGAAACATGGGACCACCTCTTGGCACACTATACGGACAGAGCTTTTAACTCCTTCTGTTGCCCGGAAAGCTTCCGGTAAGACATGCTTCCTCACGGCGGACCTCCTTCTCCTCCTCCTCCTCCTTTGTGCCTTCTAAATATTTCGATCCCCTTCGATGGCCAGTTTTCCTCTTCCATCCCTTTTACCTGTCTTTTCTTTACTTCTTTTCGCTCCTATCGCGTTCTATTTCATCTGACGTATACAGGCGTGACTTATGTCTTATACCTCTACCTACCCGAATCCGTTTTACGATATAACAGACTCGAGTCGTGTCATCGTCGAGAGAAAGGAGAAGAGGAATTCGAGATGAAAATCGCGAACGCGTGATATCGTGAAAGAACGTGGAGGTCGGAACGCACGCAACATACACGGTTGAGGTGTTAATTTTAACACCAGGCTTTCCTCGATGGTCCGTGCCGGCCGGCTGTTTCGAAACGATGCACGCGTTTCACGAAACCAGTCCCGCTCGATGGCTCAATAAGGAAATTGTGGAATTTCGTTGGCCGTTATCGCGCGAACCGCGCACGGTGCGTACGCTATATACGTTATAACACGTACACGCACGTATCCTACCGATAGTAGGACCGATTCGAAATGCAACACGCGGAAAGCCCAGTCGGGCTGTAGAATTGATCGCGTTAGGATCGCGTTAGATTCTTGTAACCTGTATACGTACGAGTAGTTGTCGTCGTCATAGCGAGACGGGGAGAGACGGGGAGAGCCGGGGTTAAGGTAGCGAGGCCAGGGGATGTGCGTGCGCGACAAGTGCCGCAGCCTGCGTGAGTGCGTGTACTTTGCACGCAGATACGATTGCACGCAACCACTGAGAAACGCACGCGATGCGCTGCTAACTTATACCTGCCTTTCTTTTTATCGCGCTCCGCCTCCCCTTTCTGTTTCTCATCGACACGTTTACCGGCTTCCTCGAAATTCTCTCCTTTCTCGACGCCGCTAAATTTCCGCTAATCGACGCTCATCCTCCTCTCCACATTCTTTCCTTCGTTACAATCGTCGTTACTTGCTATAAGCTTTCGATCGATACTTACTCGTTAGTGCCGATACATCGACACTGGTGCTATCGTAATTAGCCACGACCAACGATACAAATTGATTTTCATCGACCGTTTAGAACCGAACGCTACATCGAAACGATCAAGCTGCTGGACTTTGTTAACGCGGTAGCATCGTTTCCGTATGCATTGTACGATTAATTTCGTTACAAGTAGGCGCTTGTTTCGAGTTTGTTACTTGGAGGAAAGAGAGCTTCGATGAAGCGTGTTCGGCGATAGTTTCTCTCGGTAGAAGCAATTTTTTTCTCCGTCTGCGACACGTGTGCACCAGAGTGTGCGTAAACATAACGGGTATCACTCGCGGATCCAATTTGAGATACGACGCCGGAAGACGCATTGTTCGCGCGGAATAGTACAAATTAACAGATCCGTATCGTGACCGATGCAATTAACATTGTGTACACTGGCGCTGTGGATTGGCTTTCTTGAAATCTGACGGTTTAATTAGGCGTCACCTTCGTAGCAGATGCGCGCTTGGTTCGATTAATTACCCCCGCCTCTCTCTATACACGGCCGTTCGTATCGTTTCGGTTCATCTCTCAGCCATTTAAATCGACACGCTTAATGGCAATCGCATCGTTGAAAAAGAGTGTCTCGCGACCGTTTCGTTTCACGCAAACCCCCGGTGTATTCGTCGATACAACACTGGTCACTGTTAGAGGGGACGCGCGTGAGACGGCAATTCCTTTCGTAGATGGTGTCGTTCGTATGCTGCGATATATCATAATTCGAAGCGAAGATAGATAGAAAGTAAATGATGAATGGGTGATGTGAACGCTTTTCAGGAGCGAGAACGTCGCCGGTGAACATCGTCGCGACCGCGACCGTTGTCACGGACGAGGCGTTACTGGCCGACGACGAAGTGGACAACTGTGAAGGTGAGAGCGAGGGAACCGAAAAGTCGACGCAGGAGGAGGACGAGGAGGTCGACGTGGACGTTGAGGAGTGCAGCAGCGTCGACGACGGGCCGGTGCACGGTGTCCCGGATGATTTGAGCGTTACGTCCTCGTCGAGAAAATGCCAAGACGTTCATAACGAACACGAACGGAAACACCGGTTCAGGACTAGTTGCAACTCCGATGAGCTCCGAGACGTCGAATGCCATCTCGAGACGAAGGAATTGTGGGACAAATTCAACGACCTCGGCACGGAGATGATCATTACGAAAACGGGCAGGTAAGCGAAACGTATCGATTGATCAACGCTTCGTGCGAGACCGAGAGCGCGCGCGCGCGCGCGCCAGGTGCAACGGAAGATACCTGGCGACGATTCGAAAGATAGGTAGTCGTTTTACTTTTTATTTTTCTCGTATTCAAAAATTAACCTCTTCCGCTAGCCGCCTCGATAACTTTGTAACGGCATTTTTTTTTCCTTTTCTTCAACAATTAAATCGATGTTCGCACCGGGCCACGACGATTTCGGTTGACGCGGTTCCAATGCGTAACCCCATCGAATCCGACGGGTACCGGCGAATTTCGATCAACTCAAACTACCGAAACTTTACCTAACGACTTTACCTACTCGAACTAATGGATTTCATTGAGTGACGTTTTACGAGATATTTAAGGGAGTTTTAGGTATAATTTATCGCGGCAATTTATGCTTCTGTGTGCAACGCCGTCTGCGTTCATTTTTATAGGTATGCTAATAAAGCCGAGAGCGCAGCTGCGCGCTCAAAGGATGCGTGACCACGTCGAAATTACGCGCGAGAGATGTTTACGCTGAAGGGAAACAATAACGTTATCCCTTGTTAAGCTCCCGGTGCTGTAACCGCGGAACGGTACCGAAAGAACAACGGGTCTTTCGTCCTTTTGAATTGATTCTTGATTCTTTCCCTCTTTATCGTCGCGTCGTAATTAACGCGCGTTACTTTCGCTACAACACGGGCGGTAACAAAAATATTTTCGAGAAATATTTCGCCGAGTGTCGCCCGCTAGCCTATCGTTCTTTCTGGACGCGATCGATATATCAAGAATGCGGCGATGCACGAATAGCGTCGTTAGCACGAGAAACTTGGCACGAAATCCCAGCTGAACGAAAACGTCAGTCTCTCGAGTGACAATACGAATTCGGACCAATCAGGTGGAATTGTCTGGCTCTACGGGGTGCCAGCACCATATACTCCTCTGATTCTTCCTCGAGGACTAGCTGACGGGGTCTCTTTTTTCCCACGTTGGCATCCGCCGGCGTCGCTTCTCTCTCTCTCTCTCTCTCTCTCTTCTTCGTTTTTTTCTTCTTCCTCTTCTTCTTCTTCCTCTTCTCCTCCCTCTCGTTCTCCGCCTTTCCTCCGTCTTATTTTTTCCTCGAGTTGTCGTCCTTCTGTGGACGAGCTCGTGAACAATATCGTGAACAAAGCCAATTTTCTGCGTCGAACGGCGGTGAAACCATCGCCGGCGACGCGAAGAAGACACGGAGGTTGGTAACCGGCGACGGCACAGGTACCTATTAGTATAGGTATCGTATATTCGTACCGTATAATCAACGAGTTTTCGCCAATTCCCGTTTCACTTGACCCGATAACGAACCCTTGGGTAGGTCCGATGTCTTTTATTTTTCTGGGAGAAGCCGATACACGCGGTGTGTCAGCAGTGGGTAAAATAAAAGAATTTCAGGCGTTGCACCGGGTGAGGAAACGGGTTCGGTGGCTTTCAACGTCGCGGGTAAAGGTAGCGAAAGTCGAACGGTTGCCCGTAGCCGCGACGAGTGTATATTTTTCAAAGTTTAAGTAGGTAAGCGTGGACTGCGAAACATCGCGCGGAATAGGAGGTGTGGACGAGCAGGTCAGCAGAGAGCGAGACAGGATACCGGCGGATAGAGGGTACTCGTCACGCGAACCCTTCATCAAGGTGCCAGCAACCTACATTATACACTCACACGTGCCTCCGCCGCGGTGAACGTGCACGTTACGCGCGGAACGTGCACGGATCGCGAAACACGACACACGGAACAACCGAAGGAATGAAAAGACGATAGAGAATAAATAAGAGGTAACGGCAAGGGGACGCGCATTTCTCCCTTCTACGTCTAAAACCTGAGGGAATGAGCGAAGAGAAGCCAGGCAAAGGTCGCCAACAAAAGTTTCGCCGTATAATTATCGAGCAATCGACTCGGTTGCTCGAAATCGTCGAGTAGCTAGGCTGCGACGCGGAAATAGCCCCGGCATAATTATAACAGGGACAACACCTGGCGATGTTGCAAAGTCGTTAGCTCGGCAAACATTTAAGTAACTCGGATGGCCCTTCGGATCGCTATAATATCCAGTGCTTCCGTAATCCATTTGTAGCAGCCCTTCCGCCGATGCGATGGTTCTGTCCTCGGGGCTGATGGCTTCTCCCGACCACGTTCTCCACCCCTGAAACGCTTATATCCACGCACACGCACACGCATACGCATACGCATATATCGAGCTCTCGGGGTGTTTTGGGGTCGAGGTGTTCCTGCGATTACGGGCTCGTTAGCCACGGCCCATGGAGGGCTTGTTTGTTTCTGCCTAATTTGACTGGGAAATACACGGTGGAACGGGAGACGGCCATCGGGAGGGCAAACGGGTTTTCTCGATTTTTCTCGATCTAATTCCCATTTACCCGTCCGCGTCACATTTGTATCTCGGTCAGTTTCGTTCGAGAATGTCCACGCGAGACGACCATTCATCATCGACGATTTCTACGCTAGTCGTTTTATTTCAACATATTTTCACATCGTTTCTCCAGTTTTACCTGTCTCCTACAAATTGATATCAAGATAAGATATTTCGATCATTTCGTAGGCATTTTGTAGCCATCGATACTGAGTAATTGTGTGCCCGTTCGGAAAGGTATCTAACGAGATTACCGTTTCGGGATCGAAGGAAAGAATAGAATAGCTCGTTTCAAAACGATGGAGGAGACGTCGAGAATGCTCGTTCATCCGTGAATCGATGTTTTGCGGTCGGTGAGTTTGCGGTCTCTGGATACGAACCGTCTTTCAATGAGCGTGCACGATTTGTTGCATTCGCGTGGCTTTCAACGCGATCGTGTTGTTGTTAATCCCCGACCATCGTTCGTCTAATTATCTTCTCGTTGTCCTCTTTGTTGCCTTAAACGCGTCGAATAGAATTTCGATCAGAACGGAACAGTGCCGGATATTCTCCAGCTTATGATCGCGAGAATTCCACAGATTTGGCTCGCCAAAAATGTTTGGTAGGTCGAGCCGTGCTTCGCGAATATCGCCAGCGAGAGGATTAGGAGAACGTAAACGGTGGTTGCGATCGCGCAACAGGAACACGGCGATATTCTTGCCGCACAGAATACACGTACTCCGCGCATGGCCACGTTCCGTAGTAGAATCGATGCGCGTCCCGCGTGTTCGCGTATGCTTCTACCTCTCGAACCGACCGAGAGAACAACGGCCCTTCCGTCCTCGGTCTGAACTTGTTTCTCTTCCATCGTCTGCGTTGCTTCCTCTTCGCGACCCGTACGAGCAGCATCCTCGGACGATAGTTGCTCTTCCGATCTTTGCGTTCGCTCCGAACACTCCTGGAAATTGGTAGCGAAACCTTTCGTATCGTGGTCTTTCATAAAGATCGAGAGCAAGTCTTCTTGGCGCAGCCTCGCGCGAATGCAAGGCGGTAATTCCTCGAGGATCGCCATCACGTTTTGGACGCATGCCCTTCGGCAGAGTTTGTTCCGTGGACTGCACGGTCCTGAACACTCGGAGAATCGATGAGCCATTGCTCTTTGTCGCGTGTATCACGTATAGTCGTGGTTGTTTGAAACGGGTTCGAAACCGCAAAAAAGTCGGTGGCACGACGTTTCGGCGCAACGACGTCTCTCCGGTGCGTGCGCCTCGAAGCTGTGGAGGTGTTGAAAAGTTGACTGCATATAACAAGGTTCAAGGGTGACTCGCCTCGTAACGAAGCTTGAAAGGCCTGCGGGCGCTCCTTTCAATCAAACCGACCAGTTGGACGCGCCTTTAGGTTACATTCTAACTCGAGAACTCACCACGTTTCCACGGAATTGATCGCGTGTCACTGTTTTTCCTCTGCGTGCCTTCAAAAACGCGTCGTAGCTCCCGTTCCTTTCAAACGTTGCTCGACGGACAAACGGTCCCTAGACTGTACGCGCGCGTTTCCATCGTTCAGCCACGGCCTCTCTCATCCCGGCGAGGTTAAACGTTGAATTTTCTCTGTGGTACTCGTGCGAAAAAAGAAAGAAAGAAAAATGAAAGAAACGAAACACCGGTAGGTATTTCGAACCGCGACAACTTCAAGCAATCGCGTCGATGACGGGTGGGGTAGCAGAGGTACGCGCACGCGCACACGCGCCCGGTTTTCTCTTTCGGTTTCCGTCGATCGGTTAATCAATGAGAAGAAGAAAGAGTAAAATAAACGGTGTGCGATCGTTTTTCAGACGGATGTTTCCAACCTGCCGTGTATCGTTCAGCGGATTAAAGTCGGATGGCAGGTACGCGGTGTTGATGGACATCGTGCCAGTGGACAACAAACGATATCGGTACGCGTACCATCGAAGCTGTTGGCTGGTCGCGGGGAAAGCGGATCCCCCGGCGCCGGCGCGGCTCTACGTTCACCCGGACTCGCCGTTTACCGGGGACCAGCTACGAAAGCAGGTGGTCTCGTTCGAGAAGGTCAAGCTGACAAACAACGACATGGACAAACACGGCCAGGTAAGAAAAATTTCGAGAGCGACCGCGTAATCGGTCGTTCGTGCACCCTCGTAAACGGAGCATATGGGTCAAATATCGATCGCGAGAACAATCCGCGTCTCTGTTTCGAGGTGGTACGGCGGTTCGTATTTTTACGACTGTGAAATTCGAACGAGTCGGAGAACGGGTCGGTTCGGATTTGATCGTCCGGTGGGGGAAGGGGGGGTTAAACGCGATTCGGTAAAGTCGGGAAACGAAACTAGCCAAGATACCCGTATTATTTATCGGTAAGTTCACACATTCGCGCGTTCCATTGGAACGGACCGGTCAAAGTTGTTCGAAAATAAGACGGCCGATTTAACGAACGACCGGTGCCAACGACGTCGGCAATGCTCGCGGATTACAGTGTCGTTTTTCACTGGTGAAATCGCACCGTTCCGCCCTGCTTCGAGGCATCGAAGACGTCGATGACGAGATTTCGGACGTTCGCGCGCAACCGAAAATGGCCTCGTAAAACGGATACGCGACGTTACCGGGCACGTGGGTGTCGCGTTATCGTCAACACAGCTCGTTAATCGTGGGCGTTGATGCTGCCAGCTGGTGAAACGTAATATTTCGTCTTCGTCTTCGTCGTCGCGACGGTCGATCGATGGACGTTATCAATCCCTTCGAGCACTCGTCAACTTTAGTTTTCTCAGAACTTTTTAATTACGATCGGGAGA
Organism: Xylocopa sonorina; assembly: GCF_050948175.1. Taxonomy (NCBI): domain Eukaryota; kingdom Metazoa; phylum Arthropoda; class Insecta; order Hymenoptera; family Apidae; genus Xylocopa; species Xylocopa sonorina. The sequence goes on from NC_135205.1 coordinate 1,280,234, forward strand.
AAAATTATAATCTTTTGAAATTTCTGCGATTCGTATAAAGGTTGAAATTCAGAAAGAAAATCGCCGTTGCGGTTGCCATAGAATCGAGTCTATTTTCTTTCTGGTCTGCTGAAATATCGTACCCGTAGGAACTTAACATCGTAAAAAGTGTAACTGTATGGCGAAAAGGGAGCAGCGCGGGAAAAGAGTGTAGATCCGAGAAGAGAGAAAGAGAGAGACGGGGGAAAAAGAAAGGCAAACAAGGGTCGCGCGAACCGTCCACTCGCGGACTGGCCATAATGTTACGAGTATTATAGGCGGTTGGTGGTGGTGTCGTAGGTGGTGTGTATAGTAGGCACGACGGCGTGCCTATAAGCTAATAAATTGAATGGATGTTTGCCCGCAGCTTTTGTCATGATGATCACGAGTAGCCCACGCCTGGCCCGTTGAGCACCTTTTGAATCTCTCTCCACAGCCTGTTCCCGTCTCTCGCGCGCCCTCTCCCCTTCTGACACTCTCTTTCGTCTGGGTGCCTTTGCTTCTCCGTATTCCGTATTCCGTATTCCATTCCATTCCATTCCATTCCATTTCGTTCCGTTCCGTTCCGTTCCGTTCCGTTCCGTTCCGTTCCGTTCCGTTCCTCTACTGTTCTGTTCTGCTCCTTATATCTGTATGAGAGATATTGTACATGGTCGTTTACAAGTTTCCAACTGTAAGTAACGTCGAGCACCGTTCCACACCGGACGAAGGTACACGCGCTTCGACGTCTATCCCAATTAGACGTTCATTAACACCGACTTCTTACGGCAACTAATCATTTCGCGTTGTCGTGGTAGTCGACCACTTTATGGTTGTTCCGAAGGAAACGAACCGCGGATTAATTTGCTATTGATGGCTTTTAAAGCGGACAGAGCTAAGCAGCACCACGTAACCGTTTACGAGTGTAACGTATTTACACTAGTAACGATACAATTTCGAATGGGCAATTAATTAATTAAAAGTATCTACATTTGTAGTTGGTGTTGAATGTACACGTAAAGTGCGTCCACCGCGAAGTGAGAAAGTGTGAAGGAAAGAAACGTTGTAAAAGAAGGAAGGGAGGAAAGAAAGAAAGGAGGGAAGAAAGAAAGAAAGAAAGAAAGAAAGAAAGAAAGAAAGCAAAAGAGAAAAAGAGAAAAAGCTAGGCAGGCGAGTGTCGAGGAACAGACACACCGGTTAAAAGCAGTCGTGGCGAGCGGAGCCGAGCTGAGAGAGCCACGCAACGCCAGTCAACTCAACTCGACGACTCAAGTGGTAGGGAACATTCCTTCGCTACGGCCACTATTTCATCGTTTCGTATGACGCGATATTATAAGACCCCCGCCTGTGTGCTGGCTACTACACGGTGGTCCAAAAGCAAGCATCCACCTGCGACGAGTCCTCTTCTAAGATACCCGTGGGGAGGCCGTTTCAAGGTGCTCGTGCTCGTCTACCGCGACTCTCACCGGATGCTCTCACCTTTCGCATTCTCGAAACCACCGATATTTTTCTCTCGTTTAAATCTGAATTACGTTGGAACGGTACAGCGATGTTTTTTTGAGACTACCACGACGCGAAACCGACAAGTTTCCCTCCGATCGAAGATCAACGCATGCATTATCGATCCCCGATGGGTCGTTGGTTTGGGGAAAAAATGCCGATAAAAGATTCTAATAAAATTCTTACCGTGACAGTTTTCGTCACGGTTGTCTGATGTTTTAATTTCAATGCTAAACAGAGAGGATGAAAGTTTTGAAATCAAAGGATATTAATCGTTTATTGGTGCGGCGTCGTGCTCCTTAATGGGGCAAAGTGATGCCGTAGCGACGCCCACCAGGCTTTGCTAAAGCCATAATGTTGACATTAAAAATGGTTTACGATACACATCGAATTGGGAACACCCAATTGTCGCTAGTAAATTACACCAATTGTTGAAGGAGAAATCGTTGTTTCCTGTTCAACGGTATCCACGACAACGGTAGCAGGTAAAAAGGTATGAAACGGAAAGTTGTGCCTTGACTAGATAATGAAAAAAAGCATCTGCGAGGATGCAACGGCATGATTACTACACGCAGTGTGTCGTAGCGAAAGATATATAAACGCGAATGGATGGATTGCGCGTGGGTACGATTTAAATAGGGTACTGAAAAACAGTTCGTTTCAAGTCTAGCTATTTAATGTAACGAGAATAAAATACCATCGGAGGGATCGATCGGTTAGCGCGGCAGTGAAACGGTGCTGCGCATTCAGTGGCATCCATACGAACAAACTGAACAGAGTAGAGCAAATTGGAGTTCTGACAGGTTGCAGTGGGGTGTCCCACCATCCGACGGTGCAGAGAAAACGGATAGGGGCACCCCGGGATCCCAGACACCTATAATCGTACAGGCATAAAGTTGCCCGCTTGGAGATCTCTACGGTCCGAGTGGACACGGGATCGCGCACTCGTTATCCAGACTCGAATTAAACTCCGGGACCTTCCCCTTTTTTTCTTTTTCCCATCGAAAACATGTTCGCGGTCAGGGGACATCGCGGACGAATGATCAATTAATTTCTCGGCACTCCATAGATGGTGGGTATCTACCATATGTAATACGGTGCTATACATATAGTTAAGGTGCGTCAGAATTTGGCACCGCGAACGGGAATTTGTTTCGCGTGGAAAGGCATCGGAGATAACGGTAAAAATAAATGGTCGCGTTAAGATGGGTTAGGTAAATGTAAGCAAATAACAAGTACGTAGGTATGAGATATCGGTATATATCACCGAGATCGCGAGACGTAGGGGCCGTCGCAACTTGTAAAAATAAATCACGGGCGGAAAAGGAACCGTGGCGGCTGTCAGATTACGCACCTATTTCCATCGGCGAGAGCGTGGATGTTTTGTTACCGAGCGACAGCTATCGGTCGCGTCCACGGGTATCGCGGTCGAGCGAGAGGATCCTACGCGAGGAGAGAAAAACGACTATAAATCGCACGTGTAATACTGCTATCAACGTACATTACACGGACGCCGCGTTGTTTGATAAATCGTTAGATGCAAATTGCGTGCGTCCGAGCGACGCGACGCGACGCGACGATGAGAGTGGATTGGATTCGGTTTCGCGGCTGCGCGCGCGCGATTAGCGCTCTACAGCGGCTATTATTTACCGCGATAATTTCGATTTATCGGGGCAGCGTATATGCAGTTAAGAGTAACACGCGTATCCTGAAAATACATACAGATATCCATCCGTAGGTATGGTAGGAACGTTCGAGCCAGTTACGATAACAACGATATCTGGTTGAAAATCGAAGAACGTGCACGCGTAATCCCGACAATACCGCAAATGCCGCGTTAACGTATTACGAGATAATAAAAAGAGGCGAACGGTGTTCTCTTCTTTGCGAGGAACGGGCACGTTAGCTTAATAAGTCTGTGGAGAATGAGTCACCGAGTCACGCTCTGTAGAAGGCATAGTTACGCGGCTGTTCACTGCGCGCGCGACCAAATCGCCTCGCCTCGCTATCCGAGTCTGCCTAAACAAAATTTACACGATTATTTAATTATCGAATACAACACGATAACGATACGCGTATCGCACAGACCACGAGCCTGACAATTTCTTTTTCTTCAACGCGCGATCCTAATCGCGGGTACACGCGCGAGATATACTAGAATTTTTTTTTAATTAGCTTGGCTTAGGTTCAGCTAATTCGGACTAATTCGGGTTGACTAATTCGGATGAAAAACGTCAATGGACAATTTTAGGTTATGTTAAGAGAAGGAAAAAGTTTAGCGTTGGTTCGAAAGAAGGCTGGGACTTGAATTGGTTAGCGCGTAAACTATCGATCGGACGAGATCGAGGGAAAGTGCCAGTGTGCACGCGTTTCGCGCATGTCGCGTAGAAAATTCGAGGCGAGCCCCATTCGCACGAAAGTTGCAATTGTGTCAAGAAAATGGCAGGGTTCAAGCATCGTTGTTGTACCCAGAGCGGTATCTACGCGCGAAACTTGTTTTATCGTGGCATATTGTTTCAGACAGGAAATCGATGGGCAACTTCTCTGATTCCACACGGCTATAGTCTACTATTCTCAGGTTGACGTTAAAGCGCGTCATACGGAAATGATGGACTCGTCGCTAAAATTTTCAATCATAAGCTGCATCGAAACGCACGACTCGCGTCGATGATCGCCCTCTCGAATTAGTATCATATCTTCGGTTACCTACCTGTTGCAAAATCGTTTCCCGATGTTAATTTCCTCTCGTTGCCGATCATTTATGCAGATAAATAACGATAACAGGCAAGAAGAACGATAAGGTTGCAGAAAGGAAGAGGGGGAGAGAGAGAGAGAGCGATTGATTGGTTGGTTGTAAAACTTACCGGCCGTCGTCGCCTCTTAACGTAATGAAACGCGCACTGAATAGCATTTATACGACGCTTTCATTCGTTATATTTCCCCGTGATTTCAATTAAGACTTAATAAACGATCTGGTGCGTTCCTATGCTATAAAAACATTTCTCTCCTCTGTTTTCAGATAGTTCTAAACTCGATGCACAGATATCAGCCGCGGATACACTTGGTTCGTTGTCGACAGACGGACGACAACAATCTTCACATAACCGATCTCCAGAAGGAGGAGCACAAGACATTTATATTTCCGGAGGCAATTTTCACCGCGGTGACTGCCTATCAGAATCAGTTGGTGAGTACACGTACATATATGTATAATAGACTCGTATCCGATCGGGAGCTCGACTAATTTCATGAACACGCAAGAATCGCGAAATTAGTCCAGTTTTCTATCGTTTACAACCGCTACAATAATTATCAACCGTGTATCGATTAACGTTGCAGATAACCAAACTGAAAATCGACAGCAATCCGTTCGCAAAGGGGTTTCGGGACTCTTCGAGGCTGACGGACTTTGATCGGTAGGTAAAACTCGTAATCGAATGTATCCTGCGTACTAAAATTTGGCAATCCGTGTAGCGTAGAGGATCTTAATGTTCAGTTTTACCGGCGTAGTTCGAGTCCTGTCAGAACGAACCTTTCGAAAAGCATGCCACGTCGCGCCGAGCCGAACCGAGCGGAGCGATCATTACGCGCCATTATAACGTCGGCACCTTAATCATAGCGCCCACCGAATTATCGCACGATCTTTTAGATCTCGTTAAAAGTGGAAATTTATACAACGCTAAATGTCGAACAGAGAGGCGCGTTTCATCCCGACGAAGCGTGCACAGTTGCACACCAGTTATCCGCGATCATCTATCTACATGAATGACGACGCACCTGTTCTCGCACTCGCTCGCTCTCCTCTACTCTCCTCTCTTCTCCTCTCCTCTCCTTCACCCCTTCATATTTACGATCAAGGCGGATAGGTACGTGATAGAAGCGAAAGGATTTTTTCAAAGGATTATCGTTAACAACGACAAAAGTAACGTTTTAACAACGCGCGTTACCATTAATCTTCACAGATAAACACGATCGACGACATCGTTATCGAGGTCTTTACGCACTTCTTTGAACAAGCGACGTCGATTAATTTCGATCTTCTTTTTCTTTTCTTGCGTGCCGACACGTATTAATTTAATTACTTTTTTTCTTCCCGAAATTTTACAATGAATTTCACGCTGATTTCCGATTATTCGGCTCGGTTTACGTTGATTAGCCCTGGTAAAGGGAGTGGCTAATTTAACCGGAAACGTATTTAACCAGTCGTTAACGTCGGTACCGTGCACTTTCGGGTCGTACTTGAAAATTTTATGCAAATTCCTTGCTGTAATAAGGATGCGTACGCGAGCGCCCCCGTGTACGCCCGGGGGATCGATAACAACCACCCAATAAAGTCGTCTTCTCTCCGTTTACGCGTTATCGCCGCACACTGGTGGTGGTTTCGACTCGCGAACCGATATCGAGCGGCGAACACGTTTACCAACTTGTAAGAGGTGCATTTTTATATTTTTATTTTTTCCTCGTCCCGTTTTACCCTCGTGTGTATCGCATCGCATCGGATCGCGTCGCAGCGTGTCGCGCCGTCTGCGGAACACCTGCTCGGGGATCGTGCAAGCGATGCGATTAAATAATTTGTTCGTTCGTAATGGAGTAATAATTAAAAGATTTTAAGGCTGCCGAAACTGTGCCGGTCTAAAAGAAGTAAAAAGTATCGGTGGTTGACGTAGACGGTCGACTCGGTGGTGCACCGTCGTCGCAAGAATTAGCGTGAAACTTGCTCCGGAGGTAATCACGTGGAAAGCGGAGGCGTGTCGAGGTTCAACCGGAAACTCGTTGCTCACCGTTGATGCGGTCTTCGACGCGCCACCGGAAATGTTTGGAAGGAATGTTCGAAAGGATGCGGCAACGCGTGAGCAATTTAGCACGAATAACCGATGTTTGGTAGTTATGGAAATTGGAGAGGAAAGTGGGAACAGTGGTTCGTGCAAGGGTTGAAGCGTAACGCTTGGTCGATGGACCACGCTTTAATGACACGGCAGTTTGGAGTAGGCGATCGCTTCGAAATCACTGTTCGGACTAACGCGACCCTCCTCCAATCAGCACCTGCCTAACCGAGAAGACGAAAAATCTCGCTTCGTCATGTCCACTGCTCAGGTTGAACGTTTCCTCGGTACGTTGCGTTGCGATCAAAGGTTTTTATCAAGGAGCCGAACGGTTCCTGGTTCGGAAGATTGGCTCGAGGGGGTGAGGAATCGGACGGAGCGTGGCTAAATATCAGAAACGGGGCTCTATGCGAACGTTGACGACAATCGCGAGAATTCGCGAGCGTTGCAGAGTATCGCGGGACGATAAGGGAGGGCGTGTAAGATCGAAGAAAACGATCGCATCAGTCGGAAGGAACGAGCGGGTTCGGCGCGGTGGTTACAGCAGTCGTGTTCGGCTGCACGGATGCGGCTCTGGCGGCGTCCGGAGTTAATGAGAGAGCGGCCGTACGGGGCAATACGGCGCATGCTCCCGCCCACTTCACGCCGCCGCTGATAGATAGATGCCCCTCCGGCCCTTCCCCTCTCTCTTCCCCTTCTCGCACCCTCACCCTCTTCTTCCTCCTCTATCCCTTTCCCAATTCTCTCTTCTTCCATCCTCTATCCGCCATCCTGCCACCTCGTCCTCCTTTATCCACACTGCCGGCCGCCGCGCCACCATCATTTCGCCTCCACGTTCGCATACGTGCCCCGTGCAAAAAGCCCCGAAATCGTTGTTATAAAGATATTACGGTAACTGCGAAAATTTAACAACCATTTATAAAAACGTGTCTGCGCTGCGTCTCGCCTCGCCTCGTCTTGTCTCACCTCACCTCAACCTCACCTCACCTCGCCTCGCCTCACCTCACCTCACCTCACCTCACCTCACCTCACCTCACCTTGCCTCGCCTCGCCTCGCCTCGTCTCGTCTCGTCTCGTCTCGTGTCGTCTCGTCTCGTCTCGCCTCGCCTCGCCTCGTCTCGCCTCGCTTTGCCTTGCCTTGCCTTGCCTTGCCTTGCCTTGCCGCGTCTCGCCTCGCCTCGCCTCGCCTGACCTTGCTTCGCAGGTCCAAATTTACGGCCAGCTGCCGCGAGAAACTCGAAACTGCTTGAACAACGCTGCGCTTGGTGGAGATATGTACTTGTGTATTATATATACGTATGAGCGCGTCCGCGAAGAAACGAAACGTAATCTGTACGCGCGGGACCATAAACCGATACGGTAGCGATCCGTAGGAAGGAAAATTTCGCTGCAAAGTCGACCGTGGAGAAGATTCTGGACGCACGGTGCGAAATCGGTGGAACGTGGATTCGTCGTCGTTTGCCGAAAGCCCGGAGCGGAAAGTAGGGAAGGATGTCTGCGACGAAGGTTGGGGTGGGGGTATACAAGGGAAAGAGAGCGATTCCACGTTCTTCACTCTGCTGGTTCCGGAGGGCAAGGAGGGCAGGGCATTCATCTATATTAGCTTCGAGAGCGGACGGCCTGTCATTACCGCTGCCGCTTCGGCCTTCTTCTTCCTCTTTTTCTTCTGGCAAACTTTCGCCCTTCCTTTTCTCTCTCTCGCGCGCGCGCGCGTCCGCTCGCGTTCCTCTGTTTCGCGTCCAACGGCAGAACTAGCGGCATCAACCCTCGGCAACTCGGACAGCTCTAACCGATACCCAAAAGTCCTCCTTCGCTCTGGCCCATTAGCTGCCCGGCCGCATTACCAAACTGCCAGATGGACGGACGAGGACGGAGCAACGCGCTAGAGAGACCAAGGGACGCCGTTAGGAGGGAACAACGCGGATCTAATAACTGCCGTTTAAAACGGAAAAACAAAAGATCCGACGCGCATCGTCGGCTCTTTCGAGATGCGCGAGACAGGCGGCGATGACTACGGTGATGACGATCGATACGCCGATGACGGTGGCAATGGGTGATGAAATAATAAGGGCAAACGGCGTACATATATACATGTATACATGTACATATGAACATATATGTATATGTAATATATATATATATATATATATATATATATATATATATATATATATATATATATATATATATATATATAATATTGGCCGGGTATCCAACGCGTCAGGGTCATTACCGGATCATTACCTTCCATACCTACCGTGCGACGACGATGATGGGGCCGAAAGGGTGTCGGCCTCGCAGCGGTACGTGCGATCCTCGCTCGCTCCACAGCGATCGGGAGAGAGACCACTCACACTGGCGAACTTACGCGACTTCCACGTACGTACGACTCGTACCTGTGCCGGGCACACGGACCCGACTCGATCGCGCGTCGGACCGCTCGGCGGCAGCCGGGTAAATTACAGGCTCGACCGTATTTTGCGTTGTTTTGTTGTTTTTCAACGCGCCGAAAGGAAATGAGCGAGCAAACGCGTCACGCCACCCCGAACCTGCTAATTTCTATTCATATTTTATGGCTATTAATTTCTTCACTGTTACACTCGCTCTTTCTCTGCCCCTTTCTACCTTTCTTTCTTTCCTTTCTCGCGCGCTGCGCCTTCCTCCGCTTCGCCTCCGACTTCTTTCGAATCTTCTTACCCGTATTTCAGTGCGATCGCCCGGCCGTTTCTCATTTACCATTCTCCTTTTTCTTCCAACCGTTTCTCTCTCTCTCTCTCTCTCTCTCTCTCTCTCACTCTCCCTCTCTCCCTCTCCCTCTCTCTCCGTCTCTTTCTCTCTACCCTTGTTCTTTCTCCCACGTTTACAATCGCAACTGCGAATCACGTTGACGAGCGAGCCGACCAATCGATCAATCAGTTAGGATTAACCAGCAGCGCACTTTTTCCATTGTCCATCGACGAAAAGTGCCCGATCGAGCGACGTTTCTTATACAGATCGTTCTCGTTTGTGGGAGCCGTGGCGAGGGAAACTAAAGCGAGTCGAGAGAGAACCGCTCGATGAACCACCTTCGGCCATCAGTGGGGTGTAACCTATTATTATCTACCACTTACCTAATGCCCTGTGTCAGCCTCGAGGTAGGCGGAGAATAACAGGCTCCCCATTCGATGAAATCCCCTCCGCGCGTTAATATCATGAGGTTTCACTAAAACGTTCTAACGCTTTGCGCGGCATCGAACTCTTGCATTTACTCGACATCTCTCGACATTCTTACGCGCGAGCGTATCTACCTTCGGTTAGGTCCTTTCGAGGATGAACAAACGATGATCAAAGTTGAATATCGTAGAAACGTTATCGTATACCAATGCAGAGTTACCTAACCTATATCAAAGCTCGAAGGTCGTAGCCGCGGACGTTGTGGACACTTTAAACGGATAACCCCGGTGGCCTCTAATTAGAACGTTTCGAGCATAACCGCGACCATTACGGGGGTAGCGGGACGCAGACTCGTCAGATCGACGAGGGATATTTATTGCTCGGTGTAACGATTACAGGAAGCCCGGCATAGCACGAATAGTAATAGGCGACCGCCTCGGGCCGCACGGCTCTCCCGTCCTGCCGTGGCGAACGACTGTAATTAGGGCTTTTATTGTCTGTACATAAGGAAGCTTTATGAAAACATTAAGGATATAATTCAAGGCCGGGTGGCTACGCCGCATCGTGAATTGCAACCAGGGTTAATGCGTGTAGAGATTCTCTGCTGCGTCATTTCCGTTGTGCTTATACAGGTGCAACGTTAGGCCATGCGTCCGTTTTCTCCGGTACGAGACATTCGATTTCTCGATAGAAAAAAACCCGGTCACGCGTCGCGAAATCTGAACCATTGACCAACGATATGGTTTTTTATTCGTTTAGGGGAACGGGGTTACGTAGAAAGTCGGAGAAATCTTCTTTTCTTATTTGGATCGAATGCTCGTTTACGCGAATACACGTAACTCCTAGAGAATTGCTGATCGTACGTGTCGACTAATAGAGTTCGGTCGTTTGACAGCGATATTTCAAAGGTGCGAGAAAAGGAATGGCCACGGACGCGGCAGCGGTGTGTGGTCCGGGCACGTTCGAGCGGACGGCGATTAGCCTCAGGCCCCCCTAATCCCTCGCCTTTTTCACTCAAGACTCGTTCCTTCCTCCATCTCTCTCTCTCTCTCTCTCTCTCTCTCTCTCTCTCTCTCTCTCGCTCTCTCGCTCTCTTACTCTTTATGCACGCCTCAATCAATTCTACTAATTTCATTCAGATCTGAATGGGCACACGTCGCGCACGGTAGCAAAACTTTCCTTCGAGTCTACTACGTTCCACAATGCGCGCGCGCGTCCTTGATTTCGTAGTTCGAGCTCCGTCATCGGAGTTGCCTCTTCCAGTTTCTCTACGTCCGTTGGTATCGCGTTACGCAGAACAACCGCGTTGTACGGTTGTCTACTTCTCTTCCCGACCTGCTGGAGGCTGATCGAGAGCTTTACGAGGGGCGAACGAACGGCGAAGTCAGGTTGGTCGCGTCGACGAGAGTTCGAACCGAGTCCCAACCGGGATTAACGTCTCGATCGGGAAGGACAAGCCTCGGAGACGATTCCGCTGAATTATACGGAGCGCCGGTTGGCAAGCGTGAAAGAGAATCTCCAGACGTCTCGGGGTTTCTCGAGTTTTCGAGGAACCGGATGATCGATAGGAGGTATCATCGTCGAGTAGAAATTATCCAACGAACCGCTGCCGGTATCAAGTTTTCTTTTTCAACCACTCGACGATTCTCCTGGAGACCACCGCCTCCTAACCGTGCCTGTTGTTCATCGAGCATCGTTTTTCTTCTGAAAGCCACGCGAACGAAGCCAGCGTTACTTGAAAAAGTTACGCGTAGCTCGAGAGAGATATCTCGTGGCTGGCTTGGTCGTGGTCACGATAAAGTGTCTCTTAATCATCGAGATGGTCTCGCCGATAATCGCACGGTGTTTACGTACCACTCCCGCGCGTAATCACGAAAGTAGGAAATGACGGTGCAACGTGTGCACGACTTCGCAATGATACCAACCATTAATTATCGCGAACATCACGCGAACACACGAAGAAGAGACGCCGGGCGTCTTTTTCATCCACGGCCGGCCAATAATTCGCTCGTTAGCGTCCTGCCAATACCGAGGGACCGATCGTTCCGAACGTACAATCGCTCGTAATTAACCCTAATTAAGCTTGCGTCTAATGCACGAAATCATCCATCACGCTCTCCACCGCGTACGTCAATGAGAAAACGTTGTCTTAATTATCCACCACCGCCGGCCTTCCTCTTCCATCCGTTCCTCACGGTCGTTTCTCTCTTACGTATCCGCGCGAAATCTTTACCATTCATTCTCCTTTAAATGCCACTTAATGCCGATAACGTCGATCGGTTAATCACGGGGACGCGCCTCGCGCTGTCCCACCCGATCTTATCTTTATCTTTCTCTTCGAATTCTCCCCAGCTTCTTCGGACCGTGTCCTCCCGCTATTCCTTTCTCGATTTCTCTAGTCTCACTCTCGTTTCACGTTTCTTTCAGGGACCCGATGGAATTGATGGAACAACAATTGGTTAGGTGCGGCGTGGCACCGGTCCGATTGTACGAACATCTCGCGATGTCGTCGCCGGCTGCGGCGGCAGCCGCAGCAGCCGCGGCTGCTGCGGCATTAGGCGCTCAACAGCAGCAGCAGCAGCAGCAGCAACAGCAACAACAACAACAACAGCAACAACAACAACAACAACATCAACATCATCAACAAACTCAGCAACAGTCTCAGCATCATGAAAATACGGCGCACGCGTTACCGCCGTGGATAACGCCTACAGCGGCGCTCCTCTATGGCACCGTCGGACAGCCGCATCCAGGGAGCAGACCAGCGGCTGGTGCCACGTCTCCTTACCCGGCCGCTGCGGCAACCGCGCCCTTTCCGTATCCCGCAACATTGCCCTGGCCCTGGCAGCCGCCACCTGTCGCGATCATCTCCCGAAGATCTTCGCCACCTACAGCTTCCCTCAGGTACACCCCGTATCCTCCACCCGCGAGCACACCCCCACCTTTAAGAGCCCGATCTTCTACTCCTAATTAGCGTTCCGTCGCGCGCGTTTACCCCTAACGATCTCCTTACGCGTCCCATCCACCAGCCAAAGAACGACGAATCCCCGGTTCCAACTGCCAGTGTTCGGTTGCGATACCAATTATACGATGCAACGATAGCACGCTTTAAGAACGAGTCGATTCCTCTCTTATTACTTCTGATGTGTACACGTACCTACATATCTCTGTATATAATGCTTGGTATTGTACGAGATAAAGAATCATTTTTGAAAGAAATATAAGCGCGAAACATCCTGCTTCTCTCTACCAAACGGAAAACATTTCAATTACATTTTTCTGTATATGTTCTCTTTTTTCTTTTTAGAAACTTGTGTCTTTGAAGTTTTCGAAGAAGAAAGAAACGACGTACACTTACAAAACGGAGAAAATCTTTCGATTTTAAAACGTGCTGTCTTTCGGTCTCTGATTGTAAGTAGGTGTTTCCTCTGTAAATTCTCGCCGCTTTGTCGAACGTTACTTAACCTAGTTGTAGGGAAATGTCCCGTACTTGTTCGCTCTCTGTGTCCGCGTAATGTAACCGTAGACCTGCGCCGTCGTTGGATACGAAAAGGGAGAGGATCTCTGTCCCCGTGACACGTTGGCAATATCGAATATGTAAGAGTAATAATACAGTTTTCGGCAGCCTCTCCTCCCTGAACAACCGTAACCGTCAATTGTAAATAAGCGAGAACTAATTTGACGGACCGAGTCGATCGGACGGTGTACCAGAACGAAGTAAGGAAGAAAGACTCGGCTATAATTGTAATATATACCACGATAGTATTAAACGCGCGTTTCTTCGAGAAACGTGTTTGTACATAAAATCTTTTATGGTAGCGTGTAAACGTTAAAGGGCGTATTCACGATGTAGCACGGATGATAGAAATAAACGAAATTTTGATTAAACGAATCGCTTCTAGTTCCCGATCGTGTACCACCCATCATCCAGTCGAAGAGAAGAACGGAGAACGTAGTTGGTCGGTGAACAGGTTGGTCGCGGGGCACGGCGTAAGAGTAAAGTTGCTCCCAGCTAAATCCTTGGCTGCGCGGGTCACTCATCGAGTGGCTCGTCACGCCGGCCAGGCTTCGTCGCACCTCCAACTGCCGTGTAATTCTGTTATACCTATCTGAAATTAAATAAATTCATTTCACGGCCTGTCAACGAGCAATTATTTTTAGATGCAGCCACTTTGAGGCCGGTTCGCTCCATGACTAACACTTCGCGACCCCTCGACCGGGCCGAGTCCAGAAGCACGTCCGTTCTAGGTATCCCGTCGATTGCCAATTTACGCGCGCACCTCTCCCCCTCCCAATGGTATCGTACCGCATAGGTGGAGTGTTTATATACAAGAACGAAAGAAGATTTTCGGAAGGAGAGGAAAGGAGCGGGTTCGTGGGAAAATAAATTTCGGTGTTTCGCGTTAATCGAGGTGGTATCCGGTGTATCGCGAAATCGTCGCAGGACACGAAGCGTGTTTCGTGTATCGAACCGCGTTACCATCGACGCGTTCGAGTAGGGAAATAAGAAGGAAAAGAATAAAGAGTGGAAGGTTTCACCGGGGCGCGAAAGCGATCGTGTGTTACGTCGTGATGGGTGGAGCGAGGTGAGAGAAACAGAGAGGCGGCTCCCGAGCTTGTAATTATGTTGATACGAATGATCTGCGGCTCGCCGCAAACCGACGAAGCGAAGAAGTAGAGGAGAGCAGGGGAAAGAAGAAGCGGAGGATAAGATGGAGCACGAAGTAAAGGAAAGGGAAAAGGAGGAAGGAGGGAAGGAAGAGACGAAGCCTCTAGCCGTGTTCACCGGCTGCTTTCTCTACGTGCCCGTGTTTATCCCGTTCCTTGTTGCTCCAAAACGAAAGAACCAAGCCACACACGGACTCTCTAGACGTTCCCTGCGTGTACCACGACCATACGCGTTGCTCATCCCCACGCAACGAGTAAACGGCCTTTAGGACCGTGGCGAAACCAGTTTAAGTGGTTAAGTGTAGATGTAATTGATTTCCATTTTACGAGGCTCTCGGGGAAGATGCTCCACCCGCCGCCACTGCCATCACCACCGCCGCCGCCGCCGCCACCACCACCACCACCACCACCACCAACACCACCAACACCACCACCACCATCGCCCCTATCATCCCCACTATTGCAGCCTCTCGTGAACCGAGCTTGCCTCCTCCGTTCGTATCCCTCGAACGCATAAGTATCTACGTATAGGGAGGGGGGTTCGATCTTGTCGAACAAAATCGGTTTCCCACGCCCCCTACCACCTAGCGAAGATACGCGCATTCTACGGTCGAAACGAAGGTTTCGCGGTGCCGAAGCGCCGTGCTCTATTCGAGTGTAAATCGAAATTGGCGCGGCACGGTGGCCCGTACCACGATGCCACCGTGATGAATTGGACGAATGAATAATGAATGAGTCACGGGTGCACGAATCCAGGCGGGCAACCAGTCATCCAACCAACCAACCAACCAACCAACCAACCAGCCAGCCAGCCAGCCAGCCAGGTCGAGGACCAGCCGGAGGATGTCGCGGGACGTGGAAAGGGTTTTAATGAAATCCAGTGACAGATGTCCGTCATTCGTAATTCTACCTCGGATTCGTTCGAATCTTTAATTTAAGCGAACGAACCGCGCGCCTTCCTCCCCTTCTCATTTCCCCTTTTGCCGAACAACGTGTCGCCGCGACACCGTGGGACGTTGATAACGCTTTGTAAATATCTTACGTCTACGTAATCAGATGGAAGTGGAGCGAAAATATTGTAAGTTTTTAATTGTATTAACAAGTAAAAACGGTAGGCATTTCGGAGCAACAACCCTTCTGTTTACGATGGATACGTGGCCCAGAAAAACACGAACAACGAAGAATGCTGATTCCCCTTCTGGAAAGCAACGGAACCCGAGATAAGCGAAAACGTCGCGTAAATTCAACGAGTCTGGCAGAGTTACGATCGATACCTTAATTGCAATTGAACGAGCTCTTCCGAGCGGTGGCAAAGGTTAATGTACCATTAAGAACCACTTTGCTCGGGGAAGGTGGAGTTGGCGCTCGTGGCCATCGTCCAATCGTCGATTCGCATGCGAAATCTTTCATTTCGGACGGCGAAGAGGCGCGGTGGCGTATCCCGCTATGCTCGCATGTTCAAAGCTAAAGCGGGTTACGAGTAAACGAGAGAATTCCGAGGGGCGAGATAGACGCGATGCGACGCGATGCTACGCGATGCGACGCAACGCGTCGGGTCGCAAAACAAGGAACGGAAGAAAAAGAAGAGAGAGAGAGAGAGAGAGAACGAGAAAGAGTGAGAAACACGCTGGAGAATATGTAAATTAGGAACTCCCTGTGAATGCGGAGATTTATGGCGGCCCGTACACATTTCTGGCCGCAATAAATATCAGTAAGTAGCGACGCGCGCGCTCACGGGACCGTCCGGATCGAGTCCGACGTTTTTCCCAAGGAGGTCGCGCGCGCGAGCCTCCACTCTCCAGTTTGCCATTAATATCGCGACAACTTCTCGAAACGATACCGTGTACTTACCAACCACCCGCGTAACATTTCCCTCTATGATGGAAATTACGACCGCTGCTCGCGATCGCGTTCTAAATATATGGGTATTTAAAAAGAAAAAAACAAAAATCTTTTACTCGCAATCCTTGCGATTTGTAATTAAGATTAATAACACGGCTGTAACAGTTGTCGCGCGTGTTTTCGTTACCCTCCAGAAATTTGAAATTTCCACGTGAGAAATGTTCCGGGACCCGCGGGCGGCGATGAGGAGAAAAATGTTTGGTAAACTTTCCGTGATACTCGACCGGCTCCGGCTAGTCTACCAGCCGAGTATCGATAGAAATGGTGGAAACGTTCGATCACCACGTGTAGGCGTTAAGAGATTTCACGACGTTTCGACAAGATTTTATCGCTTCCATATTACAACGAAGTTTACGATTGTGTCGGTGGCTGACCGGACTCGTGTCTACTCCGAATCGTCAGGCTGGATATTACGCGCGTCGCGTTCCGCTTGAAAAGCAATCGCGGTGCACGATCAATTACAAACTGGTCGATCTAAATCTTTCGTAAATCGCCGCTCGAATTTCGCAAATACACATCAGTTCGTACGCGTTCCTACGCGAAAAGCAACGAAAAGGTAGAAAGAAATTGATTCGGGGGGAAAACGAAGCTGGTAGAAGAAGCACGAGAGAAAGGAAAAAGAGGTGAGAAAAAAGGTGGTTCGGTAGGAAAGACGTACGCAAGGCGAGGAACGCGGTCTCGAGATCGAGAAGCAGGGCGAGAGCAAGCCGGGGCAAGGAGACGGTTATTATTTACAGCAGTCCGTAAGGCGTGTCACAATGGCGTTGCGGGTTTCCTCTTGAAAGTCCAACAATGCGTGCGGGATTTATGGAAGAAACTTTCAACAAAACCGTCAATGGCCCACCCTCGCCTACGAGATGGTTTACCTAGCATGGGAATGCCTACAAATATTTTCACCATAAATTCTCCTTTTTATCCGTTTCGCTCCTTATTTATTTTGAGTCGTTCCGAGCTAATCCATCCCCACCGGTACGCGTCCGGCGACGGATATCTTCTCTACCTGTTACGACTTACGACTCTTTGACCATCGCGTCTTTGATCGTCGCGTCACGGATCGATGTTCCGTTATATTTGCCGCGAATCAACCAGAGTAGCAACGTAAATGATATCATCACCGTCTCGAAGATTCAGCTGCGGAATTTAGATCGCGCAACGACGGCGGCTGCGATCCCTATCTTCCTTTCTCTTCCGTCACGCGGTGAGAAAGATGTCGAAAGATAATATCGTCCCGCGGAAATTGTTCGATCATCGCTACTCTCTTGCAGTGTACGGGTAAGAGAGTCGAGACGAGAAACAACTTTCCATAGAGACCAAAATCTACGGAGAGGTAGAGAGGAGGCTGCATATCGGCACTGCAAGATCCTCGGGAATCGTTGGGACAACGCCCGCTGTGCCGAATGTTGACTGTTGGCTGCGGTCGGCGTGACAAAAACCACCCCTCGATTGGACACGCACCCCTGGTCGGCCCGTGGACCTCACCCCGGGTGTTCCTTCGCGAGTAACCCAGTCTCGTCCGATTCCCTACGTCGCCCCTAACTACCGACTTCTCTCCGAATCCTTCGATTATCCTTTCGATCGAACTGTCTCTCCGTTCGACGTCGTGGTAATCTAACGGGGATGCTTCGGGAAAGAGGTAGGATGGGATGGTCGAATCGAGGGACACGCAACGCTCTCGATCCGGCGAAACGTGACGGTGCCTAAATTTCGATGCAACGGGGACGCCCCTGAGGATACCCACGATTTCACTGTGCCGAGGCCAAACATCTTTTCATCGTCGGATAAAGCACAGGCCTTCTATTCAGTAACGAACCGTTAACTCGACGTAAATGGCCGGAACAACCCTGTCACGGGGCGCGTCTCGTTGTTGTCGCGCGGCATGAAGGATCTCTATTTGAGAGTTTACATCCCGAAAATGGTCTTTTCATGGATAACTTCACGCCGCGTTACCAAGGACAACCTCGTTGTCCACCTTTTGCACAGGACGAGAACGTTCGAATTTGAAAGCTATGTGTTCCTTTCTTTCTCTCTCTCTCTCTCTCTCTCTCTCTCTCTCTCTCTCTCTCTCTCTCTCTCTCTCCCTCTCTGTCTCTTTCTCTCTAGGGAAATTCCGCGATGCGTTAACCAGAAGATAAACTAAGCGCAGGTTAAAATTTGGGGAATTTGGGTAAATCGTTTTGAACGATAGCCACGAAGGAACTACGTACGTATAGTGAGAAGGAACGAGAGGCGACAAGAGAAAGCGCGAGTAGGGGTTGCTCGAGAGATGGAGAAGAAAAAAGGAGGAGAAAGATAGGGATGAAGAGAAAGAGAGAAAGAGAGACCAGGTTGGTGGCGGTGGCGAGAACGCGCGCAAGAAGTATAGCAATGTCCGCCGGCGGCCAAGCGGTAGACTATTTTACCGGCGCATGAATATGAATGAGAGCAGAAGAGCGAAGAAAGAAGGGAACGAGGCCGAAGGAGAAACCAAGCGGCGCGAACTAAAGAAAGAGACGTCGCGATCGAGCTCTTCGCGGACTCGAGCAGGGGCGGTAGAGGGCGCGCGTTCGTATAACAGAGACGAAAGGAGATACGTGCGAAACGTATGGCTTTTGGACAAACGAGATGGAAACAGCGTCGCGGTGGTGGTGGTGGTGGTGGTGGTGGTGGTGGTGGTGGTAGCGGCGGAGGCGGTGGCGGTGGCGGTGGCGGTGACGGCGGCGGAGAATCGGAGGAACGGAGAAGGTCTACCGTTGGCCTGGACTTGGGTGAAGTGAGGTGAGGTGAGGTGAGGTGAGGTGAGGTGAGGTGAGGTGAGGTGAGGTGAGGTGAGGTGAGGTGAGGTGAGGTGAGGTGAGGTGAGGTGAGGTGTGGTGAGGTGAGGTGAGGTGAGGTGAGGCGAGGCGAGACGAGGCGAGACGCGGCGGGGTCCAACCAGGCAGAGGAGAACGATGGAACGGGCTGACCAAGAGAGGAGCGCGCGAGGAACAGCATTCAATTAGTCTCCTAGTAATTAGCCGGGAAATCTTCGGCTTTGTCGGCGAGATCCTCTCCCGACGCGACAGCCGAGTCCCGCCCGACCGACGCGTTGCGCGTCGCCTCGGTCCGAGTTCAGCCAAGAACGAACCTTTAAATCCGCCGCAACGTACATATACGTCTACGTATCTGGTTAATCTATTCGAGTACCTATGTCTACCTATTTCACACAATTAGAATCGAACTTGATGCATGTAAGCAAACGCTGCCCTTTCAAAAGGAATTCAAAGCGTGCCGATACCGAATTGAATACATTCTAGAACCCTGTCTATGCAAACGTTACTACGAGCGTACTATAAAACGATGCAGATATATATATATATATATGTTTTATAATGAAATGTTTATAAATGTCCCGCGCGATTCCACTCGACGATTAAAGAAAGTAAAAATTCCTTATTGGTCGCGAAAGTATCTTTTTAATTAAATAAATAGAAAGAATTTATTACGTTTTCGTAATAAAGTACATGTTCGTATCTGTAGTGGTTTAAAGGTAAATGTAATTTTTCAAAATAAATGTGCGAATTTCAAGTTACGTAGATACGTGCTTGTGCGCGTGACAGTTTTATTTTTATCTTATAGTACAGATGATATTCTAGAGTTTGTATAAAACACAATTTGTATTTTAATGAAAAGTGAAAGGCATTGTTGTAAACGTAGCCTCGTTTACGGAGACAATTTGACAACCGTTTCTCATGGATTTCCCAGGTCTCGTTTGAAAATAAAATGATGGTAAATGGTAGGAGAGGAAGGGAGGTAGATTCGCCCGAGCAAGGGTGGTCTTGGTTGTGGCGCGGGTGGGCTACTCGATCTCGTGTATCGCGACACACCGAACAACCGTGAACACACGTCCACTCGTTCGTTTGTTCCCTCTTCCCTCTCTGTGTACAGTCGTCGCGTTACACGAATTCGACCAGATTCTCTACTCGAGCCCGGCCTACGAGTCCCGGTGTTGCCAGTAAATCACCGCTAAGGGCTGCTAAACAGCAGCACGCTTTCTTTCCCTTCCCTCTGTTTCCCTGGCTCTTTTTCTCTCACTCCGGGCTCTCCTCTGCGACGAGGCGTGTCCATGGCTGTGTGTGGCATGCCTTTTTCGATAATTCGATGTCCGGTTCGGAGTGTTGTTACTTTTACGCTTCCTGTTCGAACCATGACAGCTAAGTCGCTCGATCGAGAGCAACGGAATCGTGGCACGCACGGGACAAAGTTTCCCATGGGAACGAATTTCGTAACCGAGAACGCATCACCGAGAGGTGGTCTCCGCGTTAACAAGCGAATCGCGTTACAGATGCGTGGTAATTTCGGATGATTAGCGGGAACGTTTCGCTCGGGTTCCCATGGCTTTGGATTACCGCATTACGCACCGCATGCTCTTCGAATCGAACTGACTTTCCCGATTTCTCTGGAACCCGATACCCATGCGAAGGGTCGTAAAATCAAGATATATCGTTCACGCAATCGCGATCGAAGTTGACCGAGGGGAAAGGCCAACCAACCCCTGCCCTGACTCCTCCGATTACACGCTTACCGATTTCAGCAAATCTACGCGACTCGACGCGACGCGACGCGACGCGACGCGACGACGACGACGACAACGACGAAGAGAAGGAGGAGGACCCGATTCGCGAGCCGTAACCAAGCTCGCGTTAAATTCGCCTGCGTCACCCTCGCGACCGTGTCGTCCTCGAGCAGTCGGAGCGGGGCTAATAAATATTGGCGGGTACACTTGCAGCCCGGGTGTTCCGGCCGTCGCCGGCACGTGCGCCTCCCATCCCATCCCAGATGACATCGTTTTTATTGCCAGCGACGTCGGTTCGTTTCGCGTTTAGGGACTATCGTACCGATCGAGCGTACCTAGTCGTAATCCGCGCGGAGATCGGAAGCTGTCCAGCGAGAGGAACGCGTGTCTTGTCCTCTGATGCTTTCGATCGTCTCTACTTTTTATTCTGTCCATCGCGACGAATGCGAATACGACTAGCGGAAACGACTAGTAGCGCATAGTGCCGTAAATCGTGGAAATTTTAAACGAATGCGACAGCGCTCGTTCTCCCGTTCGCGTGTTCTGTCTCTTTTCCCTTTCTCAAAACAACACGGCGGTTCCTCGATTTGGTTAAACTCTCAACGGAAATCCCGGGAAACAGAACAGCCGTCGAGAAAACGGTCTGTTCGTGCCGGCGGTGGTCGAACGACGGCGGGACTACCTTGGACCTTAATCCGATACGAAGTACGTGACTCTGCGGTTTCGCGTCCCTTCCGCAAATTGAATCACCGGCCGGATACTCTCCGTATCGATGTTTACGATCTGGAGAGCAGCATCCTTCCCTTTGCAATTCCTAGCAAAAAGCTCGCTCTCTCCGCTCGATGCATTATTTAGAGTAATCCGGGCGAAACGACGGGAACGCGGGCCCCGGACGTTTGTCAGAAAATCTTACCGGTGAATCGTCGCGAGAGTCATTTTTGTTCCGCGACGGAAACGCGTTTCTCGTCCTACGATTTTCATATCTTCCAACTTTGTCCAAATGTAATCGCGTTCGCGACCCTTCGCCTGCCGGTGCAATCCGTTCGAGTAAATGGCCATTTATTCGAACGGTCGCGAACTCTGGGTTCAATTGGCTAAAAGTGTCGGTAGATAGGCTCTAACCGGGACCCGGGAGACGAACGAGGATCGATCGAAATTGGTGAACTGGCTGCCGATTTCTACTGGACGCGCCTCTAATCCGACCTCGTGACACGTGTCCGGGCAAAGTCGACACGGGGATGGAGTCGGGAAGGGTGTCGACGAGCGGCCGACACTTGACTCTGCTCATTCGAAATTGCCACCCCTTGGAAAACACCTCGATCGAGCCGATTAACCGCCGCCCCTTCTCTTCTTCTCTCCTTCTTTCCTGTTCGCATCTTTCGTGGCGGAGGAAAACGCGGATATACAAAAACGGCACGCGTCCCAGCTTTCGAGTAATTTCGTAGAGTGGTGGTTGCGCTGTCGCGTGCGTCCATAGGAGCGGCTTGCACCGTGCAGCTGCCACGATCCCTCGAACCAGCCTTTAACAACGACGATTTCCTGTCAAAACTTGACCGCTCTATAGGTGTAGTTGCGACGCGATCGAATTCGTACGATCGGTTCGAGCGAAACGAAACGAAACGAAAGGAAAAGGTTATACGCATAAGCGTCCAAGTAAGGAAAAAAGGTATAGAGCAGGCATGCGCAGAGATAGATAGGGAAAGATCGAGAGGAGAGTTTCGGGCGTCGATTTCCATGGCTGTCGAACGGTCTGGCGTAAAAACGGTACGCGTAATACGCAAAAGGGGAGGGTCGTTACTTGCCGGGTAAGTACGGTTTGGCCGGGCTTATTATTTCGGCCGTTAAGAAAATAAACAGAAGGCAGGAAAACACGCGAGGGCCGGAGTGCGCGGCCACCGACGGAAATTATAGGCGGCTGAGCCAAATGGCTTGAAAAATGCTCGACCACAAATCAAGGTGCCGGTTCGTTCGGCGTGGGAGCCATCTGTCGGTTCGTCGTTGCCTCTCCGCATAATCAATCCCACCCTGTTCTTGCTGCGCGTACCTACGTCCGTATCCTACGCGTGCTTACCTTTCCACGCTAACCCGCGCATACGAGAATTCTAGCGTTTTTCTTTTTTTTCTTCTATTTTTCAGGGGCAGGCTACGAGTCACCGTCGGGGAGCCACTACAGTCTAATTACCTCTACCCCCGATTTCCGCGTTTCCATTTGAAACGCGCGACGCCACCGCCGCGTCGTGAACCGTTGGCGCGCACGATGGCTAAGTATAGTCTCCAGTGGCAACGCGTGCATACGCGAGAGTAGTAAGTAATACACGCGGCAGTTTCGAGTGGTACGGGGCTGCTCGGTGCGCGCTCGACGTCCTCCCATTGATATTCCCTGGAATCATTCACGGCGCATAAACATCTCGTATTACACGTACGCCGCGGCGCGTCGTATGGAACGGAGCGGAGCCTCGGGCCAGGCAAACAGCAGAGTCATGGTCGCGCGGCACCGGATCGCCGTATAACGACCGTGTTGCACAGTCATCTACCCCTCCCCCCAACATCCCCTCTATCCCCTATAATCCTGCTGAATCGAGGAACACCTTGCGTCACTGTCCACACGCAAAATCGTTACGTACTAATTAACGTTTCGATATGGTACCGTGTCGAAGCCTCGCTGCCTCCAATCAAGCTAATTGCATCGCGATCGTTTTGTCCCCTCACCACCCCTCCCTCTTGCTCTTTCTCTCTGGTTCCGCGTTAACGCAATCGAATCGCTGTAAATACCAACGAGCACGGAAGCTGCGTTTCAAAGTCCCAAGAAATGTATAAAAGATCAAAGTCTACAGTTTCCATCTGTTGGTGGTCGACTGTGTGCGATGTCAGCCCGCTGTTTCCTACTAAAAGCTGTTCGAAATTCCAATAATCCACGGCACGGTTCGTGGACAGAATTCGAAACGACGACGCCACGTTCGCAACATTTTAGGTTTGCCAATCGCAAGACAGGCAACGATTCGACGCGCGCCGAGCCATACTAATTTCTATCTCGGCGAAGGGTGTCGAACGAGGGCAACGATTCGGTCGGACGCGTGCCACCGAAACGATTTGTCCGTGCGATGAGATATAAATTTTGTAAAATCATAGGTGGATCGAATTGTAAAGGAATTAAGAAGCATCGGATGATGCGAGGAGAGATAAAAGAGCGAGACGCGCATGTACCTACGATGACACGTACACGCCCACAGGGTCCACAAACAACCCCGTAAAAGAGATCGTTCGGCTAGGCTGGATGACACCAGTCGAGGGGGCTCGTCTCGCACGCGCCGACAAATTGTTTGGGCGAGTCGGTTAGTCGCGCGCGCGCGACACAATGGGACGGCACTTGCCAAGAGATCCCAGCTACGCCTCCTCCCTCGTTACGTTACGTTACGTTACGTTACGTTACGTTACATTACATTACATTTATCTCTCATCCGTGGCCCTCTATCCCTTGGCGACCCTTCGCGAATCGAACCTATCCGACAACGGGCTTTCGTCGCTATGGTAACACCGCGTCCTGCCACGTGACCGCGGAACATCCTTTTTCTCCCTCTTTCGTTACTTCTTTACGCATCGCTCGCTCGCCTCATGCATCTTGTTAACTATTAAACGATTTTTCACCGGCGAACCGGTAATTGACCGTGGAAAGCGAGACTATTTCCCTGCGACAACAGATTCGATAGATTTCGAAGTCACGTACCCGTCCAGTTTACGTCCCGACCGTCTATGTCGCGATCGCCCGGCAAAATCTGCAATTATTTCGAAAGAACGCTCGGCCTTCTTTTTTGCGAGTAACAACGTCGAACCCTGTAATTCGCGCGGCTTTTAAATTGCCCGCGGCAGCTTTGGCGAACGTTTAGGCAGCTGCCGTGATTCGATCGGCTCGAGTCGCGCCGACACGCTTCTCGGCTTTTTCTCGGTTTCGCGATCCGCTCGCGACCGACTATGAAACCTACGTACACATACGTACGCGTTTACATGAACAAACGTAACATTGAACGTCGATGCAGAGCTGCGCGCAGTCAATCGTCGCTATTCTACAAGTAAATATTCCCGACGAGCAAGAGCTTCTCGTCTCTAACGACCTCAATTATAGTTCGCTTAGGGTGATTCGCCTCGGCTCGGCTCGGCTCGACTCGACTCGACTCGACTCGACGATTGCGGGGACAGCCAGAAATTAGACCTTCCGAGTCAAACTTTCCTACCTAGGAAGCGACCAACGAACGGTCGTTAACGCGCCTTTCCATCTCGCCATTCCGACCATCGGCTTTGTCCAGCAAATTATGTAACCTCCGTACTAGAGATTAACTTGGCTAACGAATACGTCACTATCGCGCACATAGACTGTTCGGTCGATCGTTTACGCATTATCTGCGTACATACTACGGACCAAAGTGTTTCAAGTAATATGACAATATTTCCATGTGGCATCGTATATCGCACCTATACCCGAGAAACCACTACGAGCATTATCTTTGGCTACAAGATCTCGAGTAGCGAACCGATGTGCCCCTTGACCTCGAGATTCCACGGACTCTCGTTACTCTAACCTCTAACCGTGTTTCTCCGACTGGACACATCGATCCACGGTTCCATTGTCGTGGGCGGATCTTCCCTCGGCGAGAGAGTGCTCGAGATCTCTCGACGATATTAGTTTCCGTCGTTGATCCGTTCCCTTTACCTTTTCCTCTCGCCGCATGGTTGCATCGATCGCAACGCGATCGTCGGCGATAACGAGTCGTCGGTGTATCGACATCATCTGGACGAACGATTAACGTTCCACGCGAAAATCCGCCCGTGGAAAGAGGTCGGTTATGCTCGTTTCCAAACCGGCCCCGTCTCTTCGTTCCTTTCGTTCGTTTACCGCCCTCTTTAAGATCTTTATCTCTCCCCCCACCGCCTCTCTTTCTCTCTCACTCCCTCTCCCTCTTCGAGGCGATTAAGTTACCGGTGTGAACACGCGTGGCTACACTTGTCACGAAGGGTGCGCGGGTTTTTACGACGACACGGCTACGAACTATTTAGATTCCGAACACTTGTAGATGGAACCGGGATAGCGTCAGGTAGAGGCCGATAATTCGACTAATTATCAAGAAGTTTGACCCTTGTAGTTCTATACCTACTTGTATACGTACATAGATATGTCTGTAGTTTCGTTCGAGCGAAATGTTCCGTTGGTGGACGTTGTAAAACTCGATAAATGTCAAGTTATATAATTTATGTACGCACGTGGAAGAACCGCGAAAACTCTTGAATGTAAGAGTTTGGTGGATTAATGGTGTATACAATGTCAATGAGATCCAACGGCGTTCGTTTTACTTTTTGATGATATGACGATCGCATCGAAGGAGCATGTATACATACATGTATATATTAAATAAAAAAATTAAGTACATTAGTGACAATAACTTACGCGGCAACTGGTCCTTCGCTACGATCGTCATATATCTTGAAAAAGTGAAACAGACGCCGCTCGACCTCACATACGTTATGTCACATACTCCAATTAATCCATCACACTCTTACACAAAGTTGATTTCATCCCCTCGAATGTTACATTTGCCTTTACACATCGTAGAGACAGTAGTAAAAGCGTCATTTATACGTCGATCCGTATTAAACTGGAATACAGATACGATTAATTGGATTAAAACCAAGGAGTAATGTACATTGTACAACAGCTTAATGAACGAAGGAGAGACACGTATTTTTATTTAATGAAAATATATTTTTATACTTATTCTGGCAATACTTGAGTTTCTATTCTCGAATTTTCTATTTTCGCAGCACCGGTAGTGATTTATTATCCTTATTATCGACGCGAGTAAAAATTAGCGAAATTCATACGCGATAATAATGATCTGCAACATTCCTGATAATTTTATGGATCAGAGAAGAAAAAGAGAAGCGATAGATCGTCCGTTCGTAGTAATTGCTATGAAAATTATTATCGCATCAATCACTTTTTTATTCCCTTTAATCGTAAATTATATAGATTTCATTCATTCGTGTGCGATGAAGATAATTAATTTTCAATAAACGCTTCTTTTACTTTCTTATTTTTCTTAGGCAAATCCTTTCCTTTCTTCATTTTCTGTCCTTCTCCCTTTACATCGTTCACATTTTCTGCACTTTCCTACGGTCACTCGTTTGACCTCTCAAGGTTAGAGTAATGTTAAAGGAAAGGATGGTAACACGGCTTCCCGGTTTTACGCGTATCCCGAAAACCCGAGTCATAATTTAAATGGCTTCAGATGTCTACATAAAAAAAAAAAACAAATAAGTCTTCCAAACTTTGTAACAAAAATAATAAAATGTACGCTATTCTTTGGTAACGTTAAAGACGAAAATTAGATAAGTATAAAAAATGTTGTTATTTATAAAGAAATTTTCTACATATATCGATCATGTGTACTACGGACTAAACGTATTTGGGCACTTGGTTGATCGTAAGATACGTAGGTAGCTTAAGATACGTTACAATATCAGTTGAAAAATGATAAAAAAAAGTTTAAGAAAGAAAGAAATCGCGGAAAAACGACAACGTAATTTTTATAAAATTAAAGACAAGTATTGCAAGAATGATATTATGCAACTTGATACTGGTGAATTCATTTAAATATACGTTGGCAGTTAAAAGATTCACAAGTAACAATGTTAACCCCCGATCGTGGATGGGGGTGATATGTATTTTGAAAACTTTAAGCTTTTCTTCCCGAGAATTCAAATCATTTGTATCGGCGTTTTCTTCGGGACTTTTAATTTTTACCGTCTCGATCTTATGCATTTTCTTTGCCGATGACTGTATCAGCATACGTAGATTTTCCGTATATCGGGAAAAACTGTTTGCATCGGTATTGGTTCGAAAGGATGCGCAGCTGAAGAGAGACGAGCATCGGATAGATAGGTAGTGGTGGCGCGAGAGGGCAGACGGGCGGATGTGTCCGAGGTAATTGAGGCTAGGGGTCATCCGGGTCGCAGGAGTCACGAGTCACGAGCGAGCGGCCGCGAACAATGCCGGGAGGCTTCGTCCTCTCCTTCCCCGGTTCTTCTCCTCTTTCTTCCACCGGTTAGTTAGCCAGGTTGATTCGAGTTTTCTCTGCTTCGATTCGATTCCACTGGCTTCGAAAGGTGAAACGAATCGAAGAGATCGCGGCCGCGAACCGTACGTCTACCCGATATTGCTCACCGCGTCGCCTCCGTAGTTATTAGATTCGATCCGAGCAACAGATTAACATTGGAACGAGCGTTATTTATGATACAGCATCGTTGCCGAGCAGTGTACCGATGATGACCCACGATACTCGCTCGCGTCCCGCCAGGAACGTTCCGATTCTAGCCGCGAACTAACCGTCGTTCTCTCCTGGATGTTATTCGAGAGTGAAAACCGTCCAGGGAAATGTCAATCGGTTCGGTGTACCGCTACGATAGGAAAATGACGGCGGTGGCGGAGAGTATTTCGAGACGAAGAAGAGAGAAGGGAGGTAGGCGGTGGGTACCGGGATGGCAGAGGTGGAAGAGAGAGTTCTCCCACGCTACGAACCTCGACCGCGACGGAGCAATCGAAGACAAATTAACGTTGCGTGATGCGCGTTGATTCTGCTCGATAGCGGAACAGCGGACACGATTACGTACATCCGATCGACGATGCAGAGAGCCGCGCGCTCACGGACCAGAAAGCACATCGAGCGTATAGAGGTTGGTTGCCGTGGAAGACGTCCTCGCGAAATCGCGCGCACGAAACGCCAACGAAACGCCAAGGAAACGCCACGGATACGATACGGGCCTGACACGGGGAACGAGCAGCGTGTGCGTTTACACGGCGTGCCGATCGCGCCAATTTACTTTTCGCTTCGAACCGACCTGGCTTTCCCTCCGAGCGAACCCGCTAAAGAGGTTGCTCGCAGGAACAACGATCGACACACGGGGGTTCGCCGGGACGAACCGCCGCGTCCTTCCAACTTAATTGCTGTAACAAATCTAACCTCTACCTGTAATTTATGTATCAGCCTCTCCGCAACGCGTCTTTCTCGACTCGTACTCTCGGCGTGGTCGTGGTCGTGGTCGTCGTCGTAGTCGTAGTCGTAGTCGTCGTCGTCGCTGCCGTCAACGTTCCTGGATGAATTATACGGTTCGAAAAGAGAGGGAAAAGCTCCATCTTCGCGAATCACGCCGTTCGTTCGAATAGCTAGGTAGGGTACACGGACTCAGCGGGCTCGGAGGAGATCTCGAGCGGAGATCGTGTAAAATCGTGTCGAGCGACGCTCGTGGGCCCGTGAATTATCGGGTTCCTGTTAGTTGCGTGCCAAGGCTCGCGCACCTCGGGCAAACGGCTCGTCTCGTCGCGACAAGACAATTGCCGCGCTTCCTGATATAGTTTGCGCCTTTCCAACTGTAACGGACGGAAATTCTAGAATCCGCTGCTCCTCCTCCTCCTCCTCCCGATACCGTTCGCGCGTAACATTCGCTCGGGTAAACGCAATTTACACGTATAATCGATCGCGCGTAACCGAGTCGCGTCGCGATCTCAGTAGAAGGACCACCGCGCCATTACGCGCCGCAGGGAACGGTGGTTTAATTTAATTAAGCTTTTTCTGATTTACGACCGGATAATTACGGGGCAACGCGTCCTCGTTCGTACGCGGTTCGCCTCTTATCGGGACGTTTTACAACGCACCGAACAAATAAATTAGCCTCGAATATGCCCGTTCGACTGTCTTTAACCGAAGGGGGCAAACCCGTGGAATAATATTTCGATTTGCGGAATAAGCGAAGTCTAATCTGTTATTCCCCCTCGGAACGAGCGGCCCGGCTCCCCTCGCGTTTACCAACGATACGTGACAGCTTATTTCCCAAAAGAAATACCGTCGTGCTACCCTCCGCAACGCGTTCACCGTCTACTTACTAATAAAGTTACATCCGACTTCATTTGCCTGTTACTTTGCCACTTGTTCGAATTAGATACGAGGAACGAGGAAAGGACAGCTCCCGTTTATTTTACGAATTCTCTTCGCGAATCTACTTATACCACCGTAGCTAGAGTATTACTCGACATGCCCCGCAGATACATAAACGGCAGCGGTGACTACTTGGGGTTGGTCTCGACTTTGCTCCTCGACTTTGCTACACTCGACTTTACTCGACTCCATTCTACTCGCTGCTCGTTTCATAGCCAGGCTACAATGGGATCGATATCCCGCTGGGGGATAAAACCCGTAATCCTCTGGCATCTGTAAGCCACCTGCAGTCGTGCGTTTCGTCACGGACTCGTCGCACATTTTCCTCGGCGTCAACCGAATCAGAGTCGATTCCAAATATTTAGACAAGTCTAACCGCGGATCATCCCTATTGTCATCGACCGTCGTTTCGTCAAAAATCATTCGGCTCCGACCATGACGGAACAGAGGGGGACACGCGTCTCTTTTGATCGACGAGACAGCCTTTTCTACAGAATCCTCGAAAGATCGCTTTCAAACGAAGACGGTTTCGTGATCGATCGCGTCGCTTTGTGTACGTTTACCCTGGATTCCGCAATGTAGAAATGTTTTCGCGTGCGTCTACGCGCTAAACGTACCGTCGAATTGAAAGGAGTTCGAACGGAAAACTTGTGGAGAGGAAGGCGCCGCCGACTCGTTAGATCGGACGGACTTAAGCGATATTCGACTCTACGATGGAGCAGGGCCTGGAGCGGTGCGTTCATAGAAGTGGCGTACCACCCAACTCAGAGTCACGGGATGAAAGAAAGCCGAGTCTTCGAAAGGCGAAACCCGAGCCATCGGTGCCCCCCTCTCTCTCTCTCTCTCTCTCTCTCTCTCCCTCGGCCCGTGTGCGTTACTTTCGGACAGGGGCAGCTCTATTCGCTTGGTACGCTCGCGTGCACGACCTACCGCGCGTCGCTGTATACCTAATATACTCGTGTATAGATATATAGAACGTAATCTCGACAAGAGAGATATCTTCGTTGAGAAAAATCGTGCCGAGAGTAGGTAGCTACGCGAGTACACGGGGTACAGGCTAGATTGAATTCTAGCAGGAGAGGGACCGGTAAATATCGGCGATATTTAGAGGATCGAGCTAGGTATCCCCGGCACGGTCGTTGGCAACGCATTGGCAAATTAATTCAATCAATTAATAGGCGCTTTAGCGTTTAGAGTGCCGCGCGAACCGCGGCGCACGGGGTGGTGGTCGGTTGGCTGACGGCGCCACCCACGCGGAACGATGCCCTATGGTTCGCACCTACGTCCAGTCGCGCGTACCTACGCTGCCGCCGCGTTTCGAGAGCCAATCGATACTGGTGCCATCCTTGCCACCGCCATTTTATTTCGTGGCAAGCCCTTTTTTACCCCCTGCCGTCGCTCCCGCCCCCGCCGCCGCCGCCGCCGCCGCCAACCTTCGACCCCCGGCAATTTTTAGACGGAAACGGAATCTAACGATCGCGCTCCGACCCTCCCACCCTGTAATCTTCTCTGCAATTCCCTCCCCCATTTTTTCCCCGGCAACCACTTCTTCTACACGTTCGCACGGTATCCTGGGTCGCGCGGCACCTTCGCGGTATGCACCGTCGAAAGAGCCACTCCCGAAGAAAAGGCCTGGAGGAAAAGCGAAACGGGGGAGAAGGAGAAGAACGGTCCGCGGCAGGCAACGTAATCTAAACGAGCGATCGGTATCCGATCGAGATCTGATAATCGAGTTGTTGGCACCTGTGGCAGCGGACATAATTAATGTCGGCTAGGTGTTACCGACAGCCCCTCACCCCGTGCTCGTCCTGCTCGTTAATTCCCGGCGGGACATTACCAAGCAAATTAGGCGAGCCAGGTATCTTTCTCTTGCTCGTTTACCGTACCGTTGCCGATCGCCACTTGTCCTTTCTTCTTTACCTCCTGACCGCGTTCCATACCTCGCGCGCGTTCACGTGTGCCCGTGTCCGCGGCGAACCAGACATTTTTCGTCCGCTTTCAGCTCTAAAGCGCGAAAAGAAGCGCACGAGGATCGAGCAGGAAGTGGGCGTTTCACCGTCAGCTTCGAACCGTGCAACGTAAGAATAAATACTCTCGGTTTTTTCCCAATTCCTATCCTCGTTTCGGTAGCGATAATTACCGATTTAACGCTACCGATTTCCGCGGCTCGCTTCGACGCATTACATTAGTGTTACGCGCGACCTCGAAACGCAGACGGCAGGTACGAGCCTCTCGGTGAAATGAAAGGAAAAAGAAAAGGGGGAAAAGGGGGAAAAAACGCGAGAAGAACAAGCGGCGTGTTCGAGGTACGAAACAGTTGAACGGCGCGGCGGGAAAGTGATATGTAGCTATTTAGGAAGAGGGTGAGCGGCCGAGCAAAGCCGTTAATGTTTTGTGTATTCAAATAAAGAGCGTCGATCCGCGCATTTGCACGCAACCTGGCCTGAACCTGGTCGGGGCCGACTCGTCCATCGGCTAATGGCTTTATAATGCCTTCGTTTCGCATTAAAACGCCAACGGTGCTCGCCTCCGATTCGCGGATATTCCGCCTCCTTTTCCCTTCACATTTCTCGCTCGGTCGTGTTTCTTTCCCTCACCATCCGTGCAAAGATCGAGCTGCACGATGAACTCTCGCAACGACTTCCTTTGGCTATCCCGTTTTTAAAATCGACGAAACGTCGTGATTTTTATTTAGAATTTTTAAGTGAAAATATCAAATCTCCATAAATAGAGGTTCAGAACGGAGGAAGCACCTATGATTTATACTGATCTGAATCAATTTCATTGATATTCGCAACAAATTTTCAACTGAATTTATAACGTACATCATCACCGCGAAAACGTCTTTCTTTTTACTTTGCACCGGGTGAGAGAATTAAATTTTGCAAGCAGATAATGCTTGTAAAGTAGAAAATGTGTGTGTAAATTTAATTAAAAGTTTCCTGCAAATATCTCGAAAATAAAGACCGGAAACGTATTCTATTTATAAAATACGATCAGTCACGACATGTGTCAGAGTTGTTGAAGAGGTTAAAGCGTTATGTAGTTAATTTTCCAAATGTATATACACACACACACACACACACACACACACACACATACATATAGTTTAGATTGTTATCCAACGTCTGAAATAAATGGATATTATAGGACTTGCCGAGACAATCGTACAAAGCCTTACTACCGCGATATCGAGAAAGTACGTGCAAAGTCAGTGGAAACACGTACCTAATTACAATATGTGTATTTAATAAAAATATGAACAATTTGTATTTGTATTTATGTCAGCATCATTTACAAAAAGAGGTTATCGCGAATTGTTATTGTAAATCTTCACGTTGTACGCAGTTTTAAGATTTTTTTCTTTCTTTACAGTTTTTTATTAAAGAAGCAAAAACCATGGATACGTCGTATTTTGTAACTTCTAAGTTACTTAAAATGACGAGATTATTTTCAATAAACAACGGTAACAATTTCTTTCATGGTTGATCGAGGAATTGCGAAGCAATGCGATTTGATAATTCCGATTACTACGTTCGATGAATTTCATAGATGTGACAAACCCGAAAACAGTAACGAAATCGCGTATACCTACACCTTAATTCCGGTGGTATGTCCAAGGGTTCTAGTATCTTGTATTTGGTTAACCGAAGGAATTGAGCAACGCTTGCCTGATCCAAGGGGAGCCGTCGAGCAACCTTCCCTTGGAAACGTCACGCTCCCTTTCACCTCGATTCATCCTGCAGCAAGATCAACGGTCCCTTGATCGTCGAATCGCGTAAAACGTTTTTCTTTTGAGCGGAAGGTATCGATCGATCGATCGATCGGTTGCCGTCGCGACGTTTCCAATCGAATTTAACACGCGTTTTCGCGGGGAACACGATTTCTCCCTGGGAGACGGAGATACGGAGGAATGGAGGAACCAGTATATGTAGGTACCTCGGTATTCTCGGTACAAGAGTTTATTAGGGTTTATTTACAAGGGAGCAGCTTGCACAGCGATATTTAATGCATCATCTTCACAACACAAGCACCAACGATATAACGCTCTACGCTAACGCTAATCGCCGATACCGACGACATTGATTCGTCGCTTAAGCTATTCGTGAAAAGGCGCAAAGCGCGTTGTTCATTTCTCAAGGATCGAGAACGCATATTCGTTCACCCTCTGCGTATTTCCACGTTGAGTACGGATCCGAAACATAAATAACGATAACGATAAGTCGTGATACGAAATATACAACTTATGTTACACGAACAAAATTGATATTACCTAGGGCTGGTGAATTTGTACGTGTATATATATAGCTATATACAGTAAAGGTCGCCATTCGATTGGTCGCTTGAGAATGTGTATGTATACCTATTTATACGTAGCGGCCAGGCGATCCAGTAACGACCGTACCGTACATACAGTGCTTCGTCTCCATTGCTTCTTAACTCGTGTCGATTAGGTCGAGTGAAAACGCGCGAGTCTTCTGGCGGCGCCCCTGAGGTAAGACCAGTGGTCTCGAGCAGGGAGAAGCCGAGTGGTCCCGAGGTCGTGAAACCGCTCGCGATACAGCGGCGCTGTGGGCTAATCGCGACGACGGCACCTACTACGACGGCGACAGATCCTGAACGTCTCTGCCGAGGCTGTCCGTCGGAGAGGGTGTTGCTCTTCGCGAGGGTGAGAGCGGAGGCCCAACAGGAGTGGAGGACTTGGGGGCGATAGCCGTGTGATACGGCGAGAACCGATGATGGGCTAGGGCCAAGGCCGATGGGTAAAGAGGTCGCGGTGCCGCCGGCCCTGTACTCGGACTCTGCGAACTCGAACCTGCCAGCTGTTGTTGTTGTTGTTGTTGTTGTTGTTGTTGTTGTTGCTGTTGCTGTTGTTGTTGTTGGTGATGAGCAGCCGCGAACAGAGTTGGCCCGATCGACGACGCCCACCACAAATGGCCCAACTGTTGCTGCTGCTGTTGCTGTTGTTGTTGTTGCTGCTGCTGCTGTTGCTGTTGGTGTTGATGGCTGGTGCCGGCGGACGAGGCGCCTGGATAAACCAGGGCCGCGGGACCTACCAGTTGAGCGTACGGGCTGACCGCGACCGCCGCCGCGGCTCGCAGCAGCATCTGCGACCGCGCCGCCCACAGGGCCTTCTCTTCCAAGCTGAGGTTGCTCACTGCGCCCGCCTGTAGTTGATCCATCTCGAACGGGAGCCGATGGGGAAACCTAAGCGTCTGCTGTTCCGCCAGCATCGACTCCATCGTCTCCCTAAAAGGGAAGCTGCTCGATTACGCGCGTATTCGCACTCGAGGTACGAAGATTCGCAACATTTACCTCTCGAAATCGGTCAGACGAGACGAGTCCCGGAACCCCTTCGCGAACGGATTACTGTCGATTTTGAGCTTGGTTATCTGAAACACGAGAAAACGGCAACGATTTCCGACATGTACATATGTAACAGGCATATCTACCTATTCTCAATAATTGGCATTACGTTACCATTGCACGTAATACGTCTACTTGTAATCTAAACTGTTTATTACTGAAGGTTTATTTCACCGTATCCACGCGTGATTTTCCAACGTGTAACCGCGTTTAGTGTCAATTTAGAATGCTATTCAAAACATTTGTTCGTACAAAGAAAAAGGTAACAGATTTACTCTGCTTTTACGCGTGTATGTATAATTTTTTATATTTCTTAATAAGATGGAATTTGAAAAATAAGTCTGGCATTATTCAACATCGTTGCGAATTATACAGTTCGATTCGTTCGGATCAGGGGTTGCGTCACCGGCGAACTGGAACAACGGGTAGCCAATAAATGATCGGCCGTTTCGAAGCAGTTCGTTCCATCGACGGAGGGTCAACGGCTCGTAAAATTAGAAGAAGCCGGGATAGAGATTCGGGAAAAACAGGGATAACGGAAAGGGGTTACACTATTGGGGAGAAGATGTATCGGCGGAACGGAACGATGCAGGTGCGCGACAGTCCCACGGAAATCCTCCTCGCGGTCGTTTCGCGTTACCCGTCGGGCCACCCACGACGCGGCGGATGCACAGGTGGCCCCGGTCAAAGTCTACGCGTCGAATTAGCTCGGGGTGACGAGATCCCTTCCGTAGCCTCTCGCTTCCGTAAACGTTAAATGCGAAGGGGTGGCTGCCTCATTTCGTCCTGCTCGACCATCGAATTTACCGATCGATCCTTATCGACGCTTGCCACTTGCGTACGAATTTGCGACTGCGACGGTTCGTCAACAGGCACGACGACATCGGGTTTATTTGTTCGGCAAAGGGAGTCGTTTGCTTGTTCGTTCCTCTCCGAAGAGAAAGCCGAAAGATGAAGAGGTTAGGAGAGACAGAGTAAGAGAGGGAAAAGAAAGGGACAGGAGCGAGAGTCGATGTCGAGTGGGTGGTCCAATTACCCTACGGTTTCGCGCTCACGAGCAGCACGTGCAGCCTGGTAATAAGACTCTTTCGTTCAAAGCCGGACTAAGCCGCGCTAAGCCCGGAGCTGCCTCGGTTTTAGTTACGATTCCGCTGACATCATTAGCCAAACATCTGGCCCACCTCTGCCGTCAGCGTCGTCCTCGTCGTCTAGCTACTTGGACCGCGTGCGTCTTTCCGCTTCGGTCTCCGCGCGGCGCGGCATCGCACAGTGCCCGAAATCCACGATTCGTCCCACTCAAATTCTAAACACGATCAATTCTGATCTTTTTTCATTCACTGCACGTAGCCAGAGTAAGAAATCAAGTTTGTTACAGCAGCGCTGTAATGGAACATCTGAACGGACACAAGATGTGTTAACTTTAAAGAATATTATTATTTTAATTGAATATTGAGACACGATTACTGGTGTCAATCGTATATCGACAAACCACGAGCGAAACGTGATTCAATTCCGATTAAGTTGATACGTCGATTGAATGAGTCGATTCAGTGATTTCCGATGATGCAGGATAAGATAAAAACTCTTTCAACGTGTTTTGAATTATGTTTTCGTGCTTTTGGCACTCGTTAAATTATAATATTTTTCTCTCGTATTAAATTTAAAAGAATGAAAATTGTTACACCTGCCACAAGGTGGACCAACTACAAATGGTGAGACTTGAAAAAAGTCGCGAGCAATGTTTTGCATCGTGAAAGAAATGCGAAATAAATAAAAAGAAGCATTTGTGTCACAATGTTGTTATCGTCAGTGGTTTTGGAATTCTTCGGCGCTTTCTCTGAGCTTTGATTTTAAAGTCAAATCAAGATTACGATACTAAAGTTATTAGGAATTTGGTATCATACATACGTAAATCCATTATTCGTTTATCTTGACGTTACTGCTCGGGTATACTTAAACTTATTTTAAGATAAATGAAATTAGATCGGTAGTGAAATTTTTACTTTTAAAGATTCTCTGTTCCGCAAAATCATATATTTTGCACACTGTGCGCTGGTTCTTGGACTTCTCGTCTGGCTGTTCGTCCGCGGCTGCTTGTTTTACGATCAACCGCGGTACCAGCGCGACTACTCCACCCTTTGAAATCGATCCGCGCTCCTGCTACTTTGCGCGAAACTTCCTCTTTGATATCGTGCAGCTTGTTTTGTCATCTCTCTCCATCTTCCTTACCGGTGACAAGCGACGATTAATTTAGCTACTCGAGCAAACGCGGCAAGGCCTCCTCGAACCGACCGATTCGAGAAACGCGCGTATCTCGTCAGTCGTCAGAGCATGATTATCGATGTTGAACGAGAGAAGCGCTACTCGCACGGTTGCACGGAAAGAGGTAGAGGAGAAAAGGAAACGAAACTGCGACGATTTCGCGTTTTATCGGGAAAAATTGATCGGTGGCGCTGCGTATCCTGCGAACGGCAACGAAGTTATACGATTTCGCTGACACGGACCAACCGAACGGTTGGACCACTTCCCGGACCGATTTACAGCGTCCGCGTTGGACGCGCGGCGAGTGGTACACCGTGATAAATTTCCTCGCACAGCTCTCTCTCTTTTTCGATGGGAAACCGTCGTCGGGGCGTATAAATCGTAGCAACCAACGGCGCACCTCCAACCAGATATTTTACTCCATATCATAGCGGGATAGCGGGAACCGGGAAAAAAAGCCCGGAGATTTTTGTCGTCGATGTTGACCGTTGCGCGGACAAAGGTCATTGCTCTTTGCTTTCGGGGCCGACGATGGTCCCGCGATCGGTAACAAACGGAATAATAGCCACCGCGAAAACGTCACGCAATGCCCGTGGAGCATGAGACTCGCGCGTATTCCAAGTACAACACAAAGTAATTTCCGATGGAAGGGAAGAAAGGGCTAAGGACGGATAGCGTTTGTCCTCTGAACGACAGGTAGCCAATTACGTCCAGCTGCGGAGCGTCGATGAAAATTGAGAGAGAATTTGCGAACGCGGTAGGCGGGGCATCCTCTTTTTCTCCCGGGGCCGATCGTTTCTTCGGACCCGGGGGAATTTCGTTCGTTCCTGCTCGGTCCAAGGACCACGTGTCGTTTCACCAATTGTTATCGCTATCGCTACCACGAATGGAAACAATGGGAATCGATCGGTCGTACGTTACGAATTTCCCTCGCCGCTACGCTTTGCTTCTGCGCCGAACGATCCCTCCCAGTAGAAGCTCCGCGAAATGAAGCCGTAGATAATTGAAAGGGATGCTTTCGCACCCGGCCCGCTACTAATAATAGATTTAATAGAGACGCGCTCATCGAGGAAGGAGTCCCGCGCTCTGCGCGCGCTACTATTTAAATAGTGCCATGCCGGTTCCACGCTGCCTTTCTTCTTCTACCATCTCTTTTACGATAATTTACCAACCGAATAACACTAGTCAATTTACAAGTTGCGCAAGCAGTTTCAACTTACCAGTTAAACCGCTAATGTGTACTTGCATCACAACAGCACGTGCTACCAGTTACCAATCTTCGTTGTAAATAACTACGCTGGCTGCATGACATTGTTACCATTTTTTAGTCACCGCTTTTTTTCAATTTTCGTTAAGAAAAACCTGCATACCACGCGTACTCGCTGCATTTGTTTCAAAAATTTGTTATTACCGCTAGCTTGTTACTCGAAGCGCTTAAAGATTCACAAATGATACCGATAGCGATGCATAATCGATTTTAATGTCACCTTTTCTTCCGCGGCAACGCGGTGTGAACATCGCAGAACGAAGAGCTGCAAAGTCAAAGTCTTTCTACTCGCTCGCTCGCGAAATGTTCGCCTTTTGCCGTTCGACGAGATTGAAGCATGGCCGTGCACGCGTGTATGCCAGCCGGCTAGCCGCCAACGCGCATAGCCGCCGTGTGTGGTTTCCAGAGGGGCCTCCTCCTCCTCTCCCGCGCCTCTGTCTCATTTGAACGCGATTATTTATGTTTTCTTTCGTTCGTGCATGCCGACGCCGACGCCTGCAGCCACTAAAACCATCGACTCCTTCTTCTTCTTCTTCTTCTTCTTCTTTCTTCCCTTCCACTTCAGCCACCTCTTTCGCTGCTAGTTCCACCCCTTCTCCACCTTCTTCTGCTTCTGCTTTTGCACCCGCTACACCTTTTTCGTTCCCATCCACTCTCCTACTGTTCTCCTCGCGCCCTCGCCTCCGCCTCTCCCCTTTACACTCCATGGATTCCGCGTGATACGCGAAACGGTTTACCAATAGCAGCAATTGACCTGGTTTCACTATCGATTTCGAGGATAATTCAATTTATCGCCATGGGAATTTTTTACTGCGATACGATCAGTGATTACGATTGTGTGTAAGTAACTACACGTAAGATATAAGGAGGGCTGGCTTTGACGAAACGAAAATCCAGCAAAGAGGCGTATTGTTGACGTTTATCCATTCGTCGTTCAACACCGACCGACGGGAGAAATTTACGAATCGCTTTCCTACGCCCTTGGCGCATTTCCAAAACTTTCCTTCTGTCTGGACCAGCATAAACACCACACTCGAAACAATGTCGCGCGATCGATTTAGCCCGCCCTCTCGTGAACGTCCTCAACGTTTCGTCAAGGAAAGATTGAACCTTAGAACCTAAGGGAACGTTATCTCCCCCTCCCTCTCCCTCTCTCTCTCTCTCTCTCTCTCTCTCTCTCTCCCTCTCTCTCTCTCTCTCTCTCTCCCTCTCTCTCTCTCTTTCCCTCTCTTGGGTAACGTTATCTTCACCGAGACAATGAAATTGGAGAACCGAACGATTTCCACGGGTGGTGCGGTCCGATAGTTCTACAAGTATG
Organism: Xylocopa sonorina; assembly: GCF_050948175.1. NCBI lineage: Eukaryota > Metazoa > Arthropoda > Insecta > Hymenoptera > Apidae > Xylocopa > Xylocopa sonorina. The sequence continues at coordinate 1,320,003 of NC_135205.1, forward strand.
TACGTACGTATGTGTGTATACCTTGGCGTACAAGTAGGTACCGTATAAGTAGGCACGCCCGATTCCAGAAGCTTTGAATAACGGACGGCTGCGACGATCACGAGCGGGATGATTAGGAGCGGAACGGAATACAAGGAGGGGTACCGGACGAGTCGAGGAAGAGGGAACGAAAGAGAGAACGCGAGGAGACATCAGCTGGCGATAAGGAGCCGACCAAAACGGATGGAGAGGAATACCAACGGCGAGCGTGGCCAGAGGGAAGCAGGACGGCAGTTAGGTTATGAATTATGAGGCGTACGAGCGAGAAAGACGAATCGAGTCGGTGTTAAAGATCGTTACGAGAGAAAGAGAGAGTCGGGGAGGAAAGACAAGAGGAAGACAAAAACCGTCGGCAACGATACGTAGCTCGTACACGGGAAGTGGCTGCCGGGGAGAGAAAAAAAAAAGGAAAAGAGAAAAAAGTTGGTCCCTGCTAAACGAGCTTACCCCTCGACGATGACGAGCACGAGAAGCGCAACGGGGCCGACGAATAAGGCGAAAGGCAACACCGAGCACGATAACGACGACCGACCGATGGGAGAGCCGCTAACCGCAACGAATGAATCTCGTGAGTGCTCGCTGTGGGCTACGTCGTCAATCTGGCAATAGAAAACTCATACTTCCCGTATATTTGTTCTACAAAATTACTACAACTCGACCTTTTATTTAATTGCTTTGTTCTTTAACACGGCACAGGGTAATCTCGAGATAGACATTCAGGTACACGTATTACGACGTACATCTACGCGTCCTCCTTCTCAAAAGTTTATTCGTTTATTTCTTTCTCGATACGTTCGCGAATATTAATTTGAACGTAATAAAACAATTTAAATATTTGTACGATCGTGCATACGAAACGTTTTATAAATTTGTTAACCGCGGATATATCCGTTCTAAAAAATTAGAGTTCGTTTACTATAAATAGACACAGGTATCTTGCAGCTATTTTGATGGTTTTACCCATTGGCCAAGTACCTGTCTACTGACAGACATTCTCTGTTACGCATTCTCCATCACTTTGTGGTTTTCCAGAACGCGTGATGGAACTTATCGTATAACGAGCGTCCTCGCGGACAGCTTGCCGCTATATCAGCCACCTTCTGTTCGGTTCGCTTTCGCGGAGAGATGCGACGACAACAGTCGGTAGAAACGGTGACGAGCAACGAGAAGGTACGAAAGAAAGAATTAAAAAGGATACAGACGGTGGAGGAAGAGAAGGAAAGCTGGCACGAGATAATTGCCGGGGCATCTCTTCACACCTCATCATCGTCATCAACGGCTCTGTCGTTCCCCTGGCTGTCGCGGGCGACGAGGGTGTGTCGTCCAACATGGACCACCCGTTAACGCTTTGAAGCGGTTTCCTCTCTCTCTTTCTCTATCCTCCCCCCCCCCCCCCCCCCCCCGCCCCCACCGTTGTATATCGGAACCAAAGATCGTACAACCCGCATCTTCAACTTTTCTCCTTCGAATTGCAAAAAAACGACAGAGCTTCGACTTTCTGACCGAGTTTGCCGCCAATGCGAAAGTGTTTCGTCCCAGTCGCGCGACGCCGTCCAAAGGTACAGATTCCAAAAAAGATAGAAAAGGCGTCGCGCCTCTTTGGCTCGAAAATCGGGTTCCGTGTGGCATCGCGACGCCCATGGAATGCGAACGACCACGAGTCGGACGGACCACACACCAGGCGGTCGCTGCTAAACGACTATCGTAAAACATGATTGCGCTCGCCGTTCTCGCGTTCCGCGAACCGAGGAATCCAAAGTTGGACGCGTGCAAGAAGAATCATCGCGGGGTTAAACCTACGAACTCAAAGTGGACCACCTCTCTCCTAGAGAGCGGCCACCGAAACGTTGCCGATAATTTAAACGTCGCTCGCGGAGGGAAGCCGAAAATTCGCGTACGCGACAAAAGGGGCAATGGTAGAGGCTAAACAGGGAAGAAAAAGTAGGCAATTTGTACGTTTCAATCGGTGGAGGGGAAACGATTATCCGAAGCGAAAGCGGTACGAGGGAGAACCAGTCCCGGGGGTATAGAGGACAACCCGGTTGCATCACGGCGAGGACAGATCTCGACCGACGCGAAACGACCGCGACGCGACGCGACGAGGATTGCGTGGAAAAGAAAAAAAAAAAAAAAGAAAAAGAAAAAACGAAGAGAAAAATAGGAAAGACGAAAAGAATAAAAGGATGAAAGAAGAAAAGAGGAAGAAGCGTGAAACGAGTAAAAGACTGTAGGCGGTAGCAAGACTTACGAGTTGATTTTGATAGGCGGTGACAGCGGTGAATATAGCCTCCGGGAATATGAAGGTCTTGTGAGGTTCCTTTTCGAGGTCCGTTATCGGCTTGCCTGTGCCAGAGTCCGGCCGCTTTACCAGGTGGATCCTCGGCTGATATTTGTGCATCGAGTTCAACACCAGCTGCAAAACCGTTCGTTGCGATTCGTAAGAGAATTTACAAGTGCGATGTCTTCGTGCACGCGATTGCAAATAAACCATAGGCAACGCGATCGTTACGAATTTAAAACAGACGCGTGTCTGCGTGTCTTCTTCTCAAGTAACGGCCTACAATGCGGCGTCCGTAAAACTTATCGCGAACGTCTACGTGTACGTGTGTACCTAGGTATCTCGTGATGGACTTATTCTTCGAGAACCTCACTAGCATACTCCCCCCTCCCCCTTCTTCAAAGCCCTTCGTCGTTATCCCTTCGACTCTTGCGATAGATCGACGATACGAACGGATTTCGACGGGTGAAAAAGGGGATGAATTAGAAGCACTTTGCCGGTCTCGGACGATCCTCGATTACCATTCAAAAGAATCACTTTGCCTTCGTCTGGCAGCGTGTAACACCCTGAATGAGTACAAAATGAGTACCGTGAAGAACCGTAGACCCCCCGCCCTCAAGTTCCTATTTACGTCAATCATCCGATGAATTAAAGAGCTCGTTGCTGCCGCCGTTGTTGTTCAAGTGGAATCGAATACCAACTAGCGACATTGCCACGAATCCGACGAATCGAAACGATAGAAGTTCCATTGGAACGCGTTCGTTCGAGTGTTGCTGAATGAAACAGAACGGAATGGTACGGAACGAAAGTGATCGGAAATCTATGAAGGAAATTCAGGTTTGCCTTTTATTTTAGTCGCGAAAGATACTCACATGTCCGTGCCTGTCCATATCGTTGTTGGTGAGCTTAACTTTCTCGAAAGAAACGACCTGCTTCCGAAGCTGCTCGCCCGTAAAAGGCGAGTCCGGGTGCACGTAAAGGCGAGCAGGCGCTGGTGGATCGGCCTTTCCGGCTACCAGCCAAGAGCTTCTGTGATACGCGTATCGATATCTCTTGTTGTCCACTGGTACGATGTCCATGAGAACCGCGTACCGGCTATCCGCTTTCAACCCGTTGAACGAGACTCTGCAAGTCGGGAACATCCTTCTGCGAAAGGAAAGTGGAGTTTTTAGGGTTTACCGCGGCAACAGTGGACACAGAGGTGGTGGTAAGTTCGCGGGTACGAGAAGGGGTTGCGAAGCTGTGGGAGGGGGGTGGGGGCGACGGAGGATGAAGCCTGGCGTGAATGTTTTGCCTCGGAGGCCAAACATTAATACCGTGTCGGGCCCCCCGCTGCTCGACCACTAAAACGCGGGGACACCCGCCGATCTTATCTACGTCTTCTCCTCGGTCCTTGTCGACTCGGTATGCATTCATCCCGCCAGCGCCACGAGCGTGAGTAATGCTTTTATTTATCAACCCGTCCTTTGTTAATGAATTGAACTCGCCTCGCGGGAGAAGCTAGCCTCTTCGATTCCACGATCAAACCCCTAACCCCTAACCTCGTCTTATTCCAGGTATCATTTCTCTCTCTTTCTCTCTCTCTCTCTCTCTCTCTCTCTCTCTCTCTCTCTCTCTCTCTCTCTCTCTCTCGCCACTTCCTATCTCGAAACATTTCGCGCGGATCGAATCCGCGACGATTCTTTCGTCGGCTTGACATCGTTAAAGCTTCTCGAATTTCGCTTCGCGAATTCCCTCCTTCGGAAACGTTCACGCCCACTTGGCGAACGGCTGTGCTCGATCTGGTTGGGAATACCAGCATAGTCGGGGGTGGAGTAGTCGCAAGAAGGGAGGATTTCGTGGCTGGGAGGAAAGAACGGCAAACAGAAGAGAAGGGGAAGGTCTCGAGTCCTGCCCTTTAAGTCTCTGCAAATAACGGGAAACGGGAGAGAGAAAGAGAGAGAGAGAGAGAGAGAGAGAGAGAGAGAGAGAGAGAGAGAGAGAGAGAGAGAGAGAGAGAGAGAGAGGGTAAGGATTATATAGAATACGGGGGCGGTAGCGGCGACGGTAGCGGGGACCGAAGGCGGTGGGACGAAAGGGGTGGGGGACGATAAGTTGACGGGTGAAGGGTGCGACGAGCAGCGTCGCGGCGCAGATCTAATTACTACCGCGCGAGTAAGCACGCAGTGGGATAGTGGAACCCCTTCGGGAGCTGGTGAACATCGAGGAGAAGCACGGATGTTGCCGTCGTGGCGGGCAATTAGGCGCGCGTTCGCCGCGCCGCCTCTCGCCTCGCCACGCTCTTATCCTTTCTCCCTCCATGCTATCTCTGCTTTCCTCATTCCCTCTCTTTCGAGACCGTTTCGTAAATACCTTCTCTTCGCACAATTTACTTCATTTACAGGAAAATGGTGCTAAATACTATATATATATATTTTTTTTTATTTTTAATTAATTACTGGGTCATTTTTCTACAGATAGATACGAATGTTTGAGACGGGTTCAGTTAACGGGACGGATTTGGTAATATTTTGTTGGGTTCGCACATAACTTTACCGTAATTGAACTCGAAGGAAAACGTGAGGACGGAAGAGGGCGAGAAACTCATGGAGCATCACGCAAGGAGAAAAGACAGGAGGCGTATTCGGCGAAAGGTAGAGAAGCGGTGGCTCCCGAGGCCTTCGACCGGATTCCACTTGAGACGTGATCCCTCTCGGAACTTTGCGCCTTCGTTTGCCACCGCTCGCTCTCAAGGACCTTTATAAACTGCTGTAAGATAATTCGGACTTCACACCGGTTCGACTAATTGACTGACACTCGACGTAGCAATTTAATCGGCCTTCTCTACCATCGCTATTGCCTTTTTCATCCTCCTTTTTATTTCGTAATTGTAACTCGGTACGTGTGTTCCGCTCGAATATTGAATTCCACTCAACAGGTTTCTTTTCGACTTAAAAACCTGTCCAACGGATACCAATAATAAATTCTAACCCTAATTAGAATGTAAATGCGTGCAATCCCAATGTGTCAATATTCGAGGCATTATAGTTATATTAAGTTTCCCCAAGTATCTATTTATAAGTATAAATTAATATTCATCTATTCGTTTATAAGGAATTATGGTACTGCCGTGTACGGTGTAGAGAACTTTGCCATAATGTTGCAAACCTACAAAACCAATGCATCCATATTTTATACAAAGTACGTACCTACGCAATATACGAAGAGTTTTTGTTTCTATTCGCATTCGTATCGTTCCCAATAATAGACTATGCAAACAAGTACCATAGGTAAACCATTACTCCGTAAGCCCATACCCACTTGCATCGAGTAACTTTGATATTCGGACGACTATAAGCAGGTAGATTCTTTACTTTCGTGTACTTACTTCGTATTGTAATTTCATAATATGTGTTAAACCAAATAATGGCGGATTTTGGAGTTGAGCTGATATTCGGATATTTAATAAATTTATGTTATAAAATTAAAATAATGATTTTCATCCAAAGTTTGAGCTTTTCTCTGCATGTTAAGTTGATTTTAGTCATTTTACAACATGTCTTTTATCCTTCTTTAGTATTTAAAGTTGTCTGTTACGAATTTCACAATCAATTTTACTTCATAAGAGTTAATAAATATTGGTAATGTAACAACGGTGTGCAAATAAATTAATAGTTTCTACGTTCTTATCTATTTTTAGCTATATCAAAGAAGGATAAAGCCCAGATACGAATAATTATACCAAACTTTATATAGTACATAAATTACTTAACTGCGATCTGTTTTAAATAAATCTATTCTATAAGAACTGTACATTAAGTATGATTATATTAATGGGTATGTGATGCAAATTTCTTCAATTCTAACGAAATAGTAGCATGCTTATTTGTGACAGATGGCTAATTTTAGCTTCAAACAGATTAGATCGTACAATGTTCAATAACATACTGAATAAATATATTATTAAATCACTAGCCGTATGTACGTGCACCGCCATTTAATGGAAAGTTATGGTAGTTTGTTGTATCTTATTAAAGAAAGAGAGAGAGAGAGATTTTTATCTACAATACGCATTTTTAAGATATAGCTTTCATGAAATGAAGGAAGAAGAGTTCATCCGATTCACACGATGCATGTTATTTGTTTAAAGTACTCAAATGATAAATAAATTATACGTATACACGCAAGTATACGTTCTCTTATTTTATATAAAAATATTTCTTAAAATTACATTCTTAATAAATCTTTAACTGACGGTAAACGGACATTATATAGTAAATAATACGGAATAACGTTTCAATTTTACCAGTATTAAATAGGTAGACACTTGTTACTTACGAACAAAGCTTTAAACTATACATAAACGTTACCGTATGCCATTTCCAATATAAATTATTTAATCGATATCAAAATTTCGTTTAAAGGAGTTTCGTGAACGTATTACAAACGTTATTGAAAAACTTTGTAAACGCATCGCTTGATTTGAACAAATTTTTCAACGGATGTACGAATGTTAAAATTTTTGGTTAGAACACGATTTAAAAACACTAACAACCAATATTGTTCGTATATCCGTCTTGCGTGGGAAATGAAATTAGTAATAATCCAGGTCGACGGAATTTGAAGATATTAACAGTCGATATCAAGTGTGTTACCTTCCAGTTTTCGTGATGATCATCTCGGTACCCAATTCGTTGAATTTATCCCACAAGTCCTTAGTCTCGAGATGACAGACCACGTGCCTGAGTTCCTCGCAGTTGGACCGTTCCTGAAGCAGAGGATTCACGGGGGAAGCAGCTTTGCCGCTGGTACTTCCGGCATCGTCAGTTTCCGGATCGTCTTCGACAATGGAGGGCTCCTGGATCGAAGGAGCTCCGCGCACCACTCCAGAAACGCTTGGTTCCCTTTCTGGAAAGCAGACGGAAGATAATTAAACTCCGTTTAAAGGTTGCTAAACGAGAACGAGATTATCGCGATGACCGGAAACGAATTCCGTCAACACCGATGCACCTTCTCGTCGAAACAAATGGGAAACTGTTAATAACGGGCAGATTCTTCGTTCGCGCGTAGTACATAAAAAGCGAGAGGAAATCTCGGGTTGCGTGCGGATAATCTGGTAAATATCTACACGGTACGTAGGTAGGTATATCGAATGGTTACCATAGTTGCAAAAGGTAAACGAAGTAAGGTGAGTCAAGAAGCGGGTAGAGCGGCAGGAATCGAGAGCCGGAGATGTTCCGCGGGTAAGACTAGCACCGCGAAAGAAAATTGCCGTTATCAGGAGTGGTAATTCGCGGCTAATGTCTTGCGGTACGCGGCGTTCATTGGCGGTTGTCTAACTACAAAATGAATTTCATTCTCCGTGCTAATTACCGGTTGCCCGATTGTCAATTTTGCGGTTACGCAAAACAGGAACAATCACACGAACCACCAAATTTTTCGAATCCGCGTAAAGATCGTTGAGCAAACACAACGATTGGTAAACGCTTTGAAGCGCGGTGGTAGATCGCGATCCATCTACCACGCGTACGCGTAATTAATCGATTGCTCGGGATTTTCAAGGATCGTTTACCTGATCTTTCCCAGCAACGCCGACGGGCTAGAACCCGATAATCAAACGAGAGCGACTAATTCCTTCTTTCTCTTTATCTCTCTCTCTTAGTGCTCGGCGTTCGTTAGAGAGAGAGAGAGAGAGAGAGAGAGAGAGAGAGAGAGAGAGAGAGAGAGAGAGGAAGAGAGAGAGAGGGAGGGAGAGAGAGAGTCGGTAGCGTCCTTCTCTCGGGCAATATAATAACGACGCCGCGGTAGCGGCTGCTAAAGGATAATTATCCACTTACGATGGAGCTTGGTTTAGTTTAGCGTTATTATCCCGACCCCGGTGTAAAAATAATTATAATCTTTCCGGCCAAGGTAATGCAGGGAGTATACACTTGTTTCCTATCGCACGCTCGGGGATAGCTCTCGCATCGGTTTTCAATTTGTCTCCGGCCGTTTGCAATTTCAGAAATTGGATCGCGTTTCGTCGCGTGAACACAACGAAACCCGAGGACGTACGAAATTCACCAGGGACGAAGAACGGTTAATATCTCGTGAAAACAAAATCGATAACGTATCTATCGCGTCTTTATTGCGATTTCCGCAGGAACCACGGCAAGGTTAAGCCCATTAACCCGCTTATGCCCGATTGCGAATGATAAACGAACCGAATTACAAATTGAATCGAACCAGCCGGTAGCTAATTATCGATGGAAACGAAAAGATTTGTTTCGACCAGCTTCTCGCGTACGATTGACTTCGTTACGCTTAAAATATAGAAAGTGTCCCGCTCTAATAGCCATTATCTCGTTACAACATCGTGAAGAGTACGAACGACGAGTACGACGATTCAGGATAAGTATAGGTTATATTTAATAGTTTAGTCACGTAGGAAGTACGAAGGTGCGATTTCATATTTGAAATTCTTCTTCTCCTTTAGTATCCTTTCTCTCCAGGATTGCCGTTCGGCAGTCAACAATCGGCAACCAACAAAGACAAGATCGTTTTGCTAATTAAGTCGCAGGAAGCAATTTCTTTAGCCGATTTTGCGTCTATTAACGCGATTCTTAATCGTAAAATAATCGTGCAATGAATCAACTCGGGTCTCGCGTTGTACGCGTTGGAGAAGGTGTCGCGGCGATGACGAAGGAAGATGTCGGTCGAAAGACGGATATCCGTTCCAAAGTGAAATTTTCGCGAGATCGTAGCAGCTAATTGGCCGGTCAGAGAATGTTGGCGCGATGTGTGGTCTGTCATCCTTGTATTTTTATTCGACACGGCGAACGGTGGTGTTAAACGACTGACGAAACGGATGACGAGTCGCCGCGGCGCGTCGGAACGGCTCGTGGGTGCGCGTTCGCCGACTGAGCACGAGTTTCGTCCGAGTTTACGAGCGGCCTCGTCAAGTGAATTACGGTCGCGAGTGCACACCACACCAGTGCCGCCGGATCAAAGACGCGCAGGAGGACAGATTGAAACGCGTCCCGCAGCTAATGCCTCTGCCACGATCCATTCTCGCTCTCGATTCACACCGCCCTGACCGACTTGAAATTTTCCTCGCCATCTGCATCCGAGTCAATTATATACCTGCGTATACCGTTTTCCATCGCGCCTATTCTTATTTTTAGAGAGCGAGAGCGTAACGCGCGCGCGACAGTAACCGCTCGACAAACAACACGATTCGCGTATCTGCACCGATAATCGACCGAGTGCTTCCTTATCGATCTACTCTTTTCCGCCAATGTTCGTCCCTGCCCGGCGCCGTTATTCGAATCTCGAATATAGTTGGATTATAAACTATGATATTCGATTTTCGATGTTTCTTAGAAAACTGGCTTGGCGCGCGCGCGCGGTTCCAAAGTATACTATACGAGGCGGGGTAATGCGCTCTATCTGATTGCGACAGAAAAAGAAAAAGAGAGAGAGACAGAGAGAGAGAGAGAGAGAGAGAGAGAGAGAGAGAGAGAGAGAGAGAGAGTGAGAGAGAGAGAGAGGGCGACAAACATCGGTCCATCGATCAATCTGTCGACAGGTAATTAAAAGTGACATTTTGTTTGTTCCTGAAACATATATTAATCGTACCGTTTCGTGACGAAATACGGATTTTTCTAAATCGTGTTCAACGAAATTCCCACGCGACAACCCATCTTAGAGAAATGCGATATTCGACAGCGCTCAAAATATAGTGCGAGAACAAGGATCGACTCCATTGTTCCCAACAATCGATTCGCTACTATAACCAACGTAATTTTTCCTTTGTGGCTTGAACAACGTTCCATTAGTCCATCCGAAACGATTGCCTGAGCCAACGACGCACGATGTCAATCGAGACGAAGCTGGTTGTAATTTTTCTGTCCTTTCTAGCGCTGCACACTTATTGGGAGTCGGAGCCACGAACAGCAGCGATCAAACGGTTTTACTCGAGCAACGGCACACGCCCTATGTAATATACCAGCTGAACGAACCATATCGTCTCGTTTTACTGACCGTCTATTCGTATCGAACGACCGACCAACTATCACTGTCGACGATCGTATACGGTTATCAGTTGCTGGTGAGATTCATCGCAAAACGCATATAACGTAAAAATTCGATTGTTTATACTTGTACTCTGTATCCTGTTACGACGTTACACCTTTCTTTTCGTTTACTTCGCGCTGGAAAATGTGCATTCGTATCGTAAATACTTTGTGTTCATTCCTTTTTTCCATATACTATGACTACACGTTAATTATCTATCAGCGGATAGATAGATATCATTTTGGCAACAGGCTTTCACATGTAATCTCGTATTTATTTTTATACCTTTATACTCTCTATATTATATCTATACAAACGGATTAAGCTGTACGAATTCTATCTGTACATCGCACTTGTGTACTAAACCCCAACACCTTCTGTGTTGCACGTGGTATTTGATTCGTATATCTATTAAATAATACATAGGCATACACAACACAAATAGTTTAGAGTAGTAATTGCTTAGGCGTCATTCTCATTACGGCTACTTTGAAAAAATGATCATGGCTGAAATTTGTCGCGCCCGTGTGATTAACATTTTTTTTCCACGATGCGATAGAATGACGATAAAGTTGTTACCGTTGCGATCAGAACCAAAAATGATTTATTCTCGGTTATCGATACCGCTTATCGTCTATCGGGGAAAAAAATCTCGCTTGTCGCGGTCGTGGTGCAAAAGTTAAGCTTAACTCGGTTTATAAATAAGGAAAAAAGAGAAACGGAAAGAGGGGCACCGGGGCGGGGGGATTGCATCGACGACATTTATAACGATCGTTCGAATTGTAAAGCGGTGCGAATAAAACGATCCGAAGAAATTGCATATCGATCGATGACACGTTGCACGAAACACGTAGATACGTAGAATAATTTTCGCGCTTCCTTTTCAATGTTTACATAACGCAGACGATAAGCCACTCTCGATTGTTTTCATACCGTTCGAATCCTATTTGTTTCTTCAAGATTCGTATCGTTTGCAAACCAACCGGTTACTGTTCGCCGGTATTTCGAAAAACTACCATTATATATAGCTACGTACGTATAATGTGTCAGGTTGTATCGTTAGTTTGGGCAGTTAAAAACGCCTCGAGCGCCTTAGCGTTTCCCAATCTTTCGATTTGTTTGACCATCAACGAGGACGAGAATCGTTTCTGCGCACGTTCCTGCGTGGTTTCAGGCCACGCATCTGGTTTTCAGTTAATTGATCCAACTCGAAACGGTCGTAACCTCCGAGTCGGAGTCCTAGCTCCTCGCTTAACTAAGTCATTGGTTGTATATTACGGTTGACACCGGGACGAAACCCTATATGCCGGCGTGAAATTTTTTTTTCGTTGCCGATGGCAACGTGCGAAAACGAGCTACCGTACGTTGGCTCGTGGGTTACACAGACATAGATGCGTGCGTAGAACGTTACAAGCGATATCACAGTGGCCGTGTCTCTCGTCCACGTTGGATCGGAACGTTCTCGAATGACCGCGGGTAAAGAGATTCATGAAAACGTTTCGGATTCGACACGGGGAGGCGTGCGTTCGAGGTTCGTTCGGGAAGCGTGGAACATTCACGGATGCGTTATCGAAACGCGAACCTCGCGTAGAGGGATAGTTTGTTGTCGGTTAACGAGCAACGAGGCGAATTCAGGAGTTGGCGATTTATTTAACAATTTCCAGCGCAAAGCCTGTGCAAAGGCTGAGACAGAGAAGAAGGGGGCGTGGTGGGAGACACGGCGAGGGAGAAGGCAGGGATTGCGGGAGATGGAGGGATGAAGGGCGAGAGGGCGGGAGGCACCGGGAAGAGAGAGAGAGAGAGAGAGAGAGAGAGAGAGAGAGAGAGAGAGAGAGGAGAGAGAGAGAGAGAGAGGGAGAGAGAGAGAGTAGTCGCGCGTGTCCAACACACGTGCACGCACACGAGAATCCGGTCGATTCATCGCGCCGTTTACTCAAGTTTATTTGGGAACGACGGTCCGTTTCCGTGGGTGAATTGCACCGTGTCCAACCGTAAATTTCGTGCGCGTAGAATCTTCGTGGGCGATTATTCGCCGCAGGAGTCCAAGATACGCGATGATGAAACCAAACACCGTCGAGTCTCGTTCGGACGTCTGGCTGAGCAAAGCAGCCACGGCCGTTTCCAGAATTCCGATGAGACACCTCACCTGGCTGCGCGATACGACCGTTTCTCGCCCGACAAATTAACGGGCGCCCGGATCGTTGCAGACTACACGCCGCTTCATTCACTATCCTCGCCACTAAATAATTCATTAACCACGCGCCACGCTCTTTTCTCTTCTCTCCTTTCTTTCTCCCCTTTCTTTCCCCCTACATTTTCCAATTCCCCTTACTCTCCTACCAATAACATTACGTACAACGCCAATTTCCGGCTAATCGTCCCTTCGCTCGATTCGAATGAGAATCGAACGTACCTACGGACGACAACATGGAAGGACGACAATCGAAACGACCGAAACGACCAATCTCTCCGCATGCTCCTCCTCCGGCTCCTTCCATCGACAATCTTTTTTTGCCTTTCGTTAGAGAAAGGGGTAAAAATGTCCGCTGTACACGGTCCCGACAATTGAAAAAGAGGATGGAAAGCTCACCGTGCTGATGTAGCTTCCCGCCTCCGACGGCCTGTTGCTGCAACTGTCGATGATGATGAGGCTGCTGGAGTTGCGACTGAGCTGGCTGCTGCTGCTGCTGCTGTTGCTGCTGTTGCTGTTGCGACGGCGACGTTTGCGGTTGTTGTGGCTGTTGTTGTTGCGGCTGCTGTTGCTGCTGCTGCCTCGAGTCTCTGGCCATGATGGCCGCGATGCTAAAGTCGGTGGCGCATTGACGATTCGAGTTGCAATTGTTGTTCAGGTTATTCAAGAGGCTGCTGTTCGGTGACGGACTAGAACTTTCGTCACCCTCTTCGCGCGTGCAACCGGGCGATAAACCGGTGGAAACCGCGGAGGCAGCGGCGCCCTCGGTCTGCATTTTTTTTCCAAGAAACAGATGTCGAGATTCCTCGTCGTCCTCCTCGCTGCCGGCACCGCTGCCGCAGCCACCACCGCCGCCACCGCCACCGCCGCCGCTGCCACCGCCGCCGCCGCCGCCGCCGCCGCCGCCGCCGCCGCCACCTCTACCACCGAACGAAGACAGCGTCAATCCGTTTCTCTTCCTTCCGGCGAGACCTCGCAACTCCAGCAACATCACCTCGCGCTCTGCTTCCCGGACCTCGCTCGTTTCTCAACTATTATGAGTACATGGGTCTGTTCGTCTCCGTCGAAACTGGCGTTATTCCTTCTCGCCTCCGAACAGAGATCGTCCACATTCTCTCGACCGGTGCGACGATCGCGTCGCGTGCCACCCGCCAATAGAACGATCGCGGCCGATCGTTTAGCCGATTCCCGGTCGAACAGAAGAGTGAATCGAGAACCGGGAATCGTTAGTCGGACGGAACGGACAGCGGGGCAACCCTGCTATTATCACGTCCAGAGTCGCTGTGCGCGACGAGGCGCGCGCATCGCAACGGACACTAAGGATACCCTCGAGGCTTCGATAGGAGGTAAGAAAAAAAGAAAAAAAAACAAAAATTGGTAAAACAATACGAGCGGATAAATCGTTCACAGGCGATATATATACAATAAGGTGATGATATGTCACGGTACACTTTTCCACGGAAACGTTCGACGATCGCGAGTTCGAAGATCGGATTCGATAAAAGCGCTCGAGTCGAGTGGAGAGCACGGACAGACCGAGAAACGAGAGAGCGACCGGTTGCCCGACAGACTGACCCGCGCCACCGGCGGTCGGCTTCTCGTTTCTGCCCCTACCCCCGACGCGTCGTGGTTCTCCACGAGCTTGATCGTCCGCGTCGCGTCGCGCGGCGCGGCGAGTTACGGGGCGGCGGGAGGAGTACACGCGCCACTCTACGCTCGGGGTGAGAGACGACGATGGGGCCGATAGGCGGTCCCCACGGGCGAAGCTCCGCCCAAACGATCAGCACCCGACCCCGCCCGCAGCCTCTCTTCTCGCAAGAATCCGCTGCCACTGTCGCCGCGCACTCGACCACCTTATTATCTATATACCTACCTATATACGCGCATCTATCTACACCTGTATACCTATCCTATGTACGTACGCTTCGGTTCCTTCTTCCCCGTTTCGATGTACATGTCGCGATCGCTAACCGGCAGCTATATCTATATACACGTACCTGCCTTTCCACGCTCTTGGTGTTGCGTCTACTGGAACGTGTAGCCAGCTCTCTCCTTCTCTACTCTGCACTTCTGCATCTCTTTTTCCGCGCGTTCCGCTCGCTCTGAATATTACTGATCATTCTACCGCCGCACACCCGTGACGATCACGCCAGCGGCGACCGTGATTCCGACGAGCCTGCTCGTGGTAGTAGCAGTGGTGGTGTAGCTACGTCGACGGCGACGACGATGGCGATGGCGGTGACGGTGGCAGCAGCAGCAGCAGCAGCAGCAGCAGCAGCAACAACAGCAGCAGCGGTGGCGACGGCGGTGGCGGTGGCGGCGACAGCGACAGAGATGGTGGCGTTCGTTGCAAATCGAACGCGCCTGCCTCTCCTCCCCCTCTCTTTTGCGGTTTTCCGTTGTTCCTCTTACCTCCGGCAATTCCTTCTCTTCGTTCATCGGACGAGTCGTGCCGTTCGGTCGTCCTCTCTTCTCCCGTTCGGGTTGCTTCTTTCGGCACGGTCGGCCTCCTGTTTCCCCTCGGGCTCCGCGCGAGCCCCGCGCGGTCGAATAAAGCAACGGAGGGTGGTGGTACAGCGTTATGGTTCTGTACACGGCATCTAGCCGCGGCAGCTGCCATTTTTTCTTACGAGAGGGGGCAATTGCTGACAGGGACCGTCGTTTTTCTCTCTTCGTTCCTCCGGTTCTCCCTACCCTTTCCCCTTCCCTAAGTACACACCCGGTTCCCGTGGAGTCGCGCAATTTATCCTTTTACTGGCGGAGCTTTAAACGCGGCCGAGCGGCAACGCCGGTGGGTGGTTAGCTGGCTGGTTGAAACTCGGTAACCACCACAGCCGGTTGGACATTTCGTTGTTTCGTCGCCCGTCCTTCGTCCGTTCGGCGGTTGGTTCCGCGCGAGCTCGATTGTCACTGAATAGGGACGCGACGCCTCGATGCAACGAGATCTTTGGACTTCACTCGAGCCAACTACGAGCCGACTGCTCGTTACTCGTGGCGTAGCTACCTTTCTTCTCTCTGAATTTCCGTAATTGCTTCCCCGCGCAACGATGACACTCGTTCGAGCTGCCATGTTTCGAACCAGGTAAATGCCCAACGTCTCGGCTCCATGTTTTTTGTCCAAATTCGATCCGACATTCTCCTCGAAATTCACACCACTTGTTGATAACCACGAGAGGCTGAACGATAAGAAATTTTAGGCGCTTCGCTGTCTCGATAGGCTTGTCTTCAAAAATGAAATTATACTCAGTTTATTATCGAAGCTCGCGTTTCGAACCACGATGGCACCGAACAGGTGGCTATATCCTGAAAAAATCGAGTATGCTCTGAATAAAAGAAGAGACTCGAGCGCGAGCTCCTTCTCGAAGGGGTGACGATTGACCCGGGCCGCGTAAAAAAAAAAACGGATAACGAAGACGCGGCGCGTTCGAAAATAAGAAGCTTCTCGAAACTGGAAACAACGAAGCTACGCTGCGGGAGATGGGAAGGGAGCAGATTGCTCCGGATATTATTATAATAAAGCAGGAAATTGCCTTGCGCGCTAAATACGTAGGTAGCGATACGTGTATCGGGCCGCGATATCATCGCCGGATTATTGTAATTATACGTTTTAACGTGTAGAAAAAACGGACCGCGATATCATTACGAGTTAGAAATTTCACGCGATTCAATTCCGCGATTATTATCCGCGAAAGATAAATATTATAATTCTCGCGGGCGAGCCCGAATCGGATCGGACGCACTTTCCTACTTTTCTGCTCCGTAGCGTTTCTCTTTTACCCGTAGAAGAAGAAACACGTATCCGAGAATTCGAAATTCGTCCTTTGAATTTGCGTCGTTCGTCGAGAAGCGGTCCGCGATGCTGCTCGCATCTTGAACAAGCAACCGTTTCTAATTATCTACCGTTCTCCATGCCCCGCGACCTCGTTCGCGACGCGAGAACCTCCGTCGCGTACAAATACGTTAATCGCACCCGGTATCGATACGCTCCGGCAGACGCGCGATAATTAAACGTAACGAGTTTGTTGGGCAAGTAGGAATGTTACGAATCGCGGCTAGAAGCTAATTTCGCGAGAGATGGGTCAGAGTGAGAAACGGACTAGGTAAGTATTATAATTTTCTAGGGCTAGGGGAGCGCTTTAACGTTACTAGGACAGATTTCGGTTAATTCGGTACACCTTCTTAATCTTAGGAAATGAAATTGTTTTTTGGCTGGTTGAATTGAATTTGTGTGATTAGAGTGATAATAATGTTTATTAATAACTGAAACAATTTTGTTCACTCTCGCAAGATTGGTTTGGATTAGATAGAATTACACGTTTCAGCTGTAGATCCGTTGTAGCTACGCGGTACGTCGAAATAAATGCCGATCGAGAGGAGCGACAAATTCCGTGATGTTATCGCGACCGCGGTTAAACGTGGCTTCTATTCATCCGGCGTTTGAAAGGAGTAACCGTTACCGGTTCGCTTCCGGTCGTTCGGAACAATCCGAGCCATGCCGCGGTTCTTTTTTTCTAGACGAACGTCTCTAACGGCTGTACAGCCGCGTTATGGGCAACGTTACGATCAGGTGAATCCGTTTAACACTCGCGGGCCAACCACTTCAAAGGATCAACGTGTCAAAGCGAAAGCCCGTTTTCATCCGACGTAACTCGGTGTATCTTTATGTACCGGTTTGTGCCTTTACTGCCACCAGTGACGTTAGTCACGCGGAGATATATTTAGTCGGGAAATTGAACGGACCAGTTAGTCGTTCAGTTAGTTGGTAAAGATTCGAGCGTTGATGCGCGAGCAGGATCAAGCGTTTTCGTTGTTAGGTTCGAGACGTCGCGGAATTATCGCGACGCTCGAGCACGCGCGAAGAAAGACGTTAGTTTTTCTAACGACCGATAATGGAGAGACGCCGCGCGTTTCTTTCCCCGCTTAGCCCCGCGTAGCCAGACCTCCCAATCGCGACGGGCACACGGTTCCTCTTCGGTTTCTCCTCGGAGTCCGTGTCGGTTCATTTAGGGAGAGCTCGCGTAATCTGCTTAGCCTGACGCTGATCCGGACAAATCGCCGCGCGGTTACGCGGCACTTATTCTCGTCTTTCGATGCTCGGGACACGGGCACCGTCTCGTCCTACGTTCGCTCGTACGAATCTGATCGATGACGGTGCCGATCTCTCGGACATCGAATCGGAAGGCAGCTCGTAACGATCTCAAGATTCCGGACGTTTCCACGGGAACTGATCCAGTGAATCCCACCGTGAAATACACCTTGCGTAATTTTCAATCGATTTTCATTTCGATATGTAATATCGGAATAGGCGCGCAGCGTACGTCGCTTCAAGGACGAGCCTCTGAAAAGCCAGACAGTGTAAAGACAGAGGTTAATTAAAACTCGGTCCGCTGGAAACACTGCCAATTTTCTCGGAGAATACCGCTTGAAACCACTTAATCGCTCGACCGCAGAAGTGCCACCAATTTACCGGCTATACCGTGCGTAGCTATAGAGCTATACCAGCTTCCGAGGTTCCCGAATGTGTGCGGCAAAGAGGAGCGGAGCGAGAGGAAAGAAAGGATAGCTATTGGCAGCCAGAACCTCGCTGGATAATCCTGAAATTGACCGGAGGCAAGAACGCCTATTAGACGGTGGTATGCCAAATCCAGATTCTTCTCGGACTCCTCGGACGTGCCTCGACGATTTTTCCGTCTCTTAATCTCTGGAACCACGTACAGTGGCTTGTTCAAATTTCTATTTCCGGGAGAAGTATAGAAGACTAGAGTTCGATATCTTACATTTCTTTTAAGGAATACTATCTACGTTGAGGGATAATTGGTGGTAATCTGAGATACTTGCGGTTACTTAATCGCAATATATGGGTGTTCGGCGAATGAAGGTTAAAAAACGTAAAGAGTGAATAAAGGCGAATCGATCCTTTTAATCCATATAGTCGCGTCGAATCAGAAGCGGTGGTAGGTTGCGAACGAACGAAACGAAAAGGGAGCGAAAGGAAGGAGAGAGGAAAGCGGAGGCTGTTCGGCTGTTGCGATCCCTCGGGACGAATATGATGTAAATAAATGATGAGCTGCCCCTAAGGGAGTAGATATTAGAGTGGGGGGTAAGAAGTGTTATGAAACGTAATTAGCGGCCTCCGCCACTGACTCGCGATGATTACAGGGCGGTGAGCAAAGGTCCTGCCGTTGGGGAAGGGAGCCAATGCGGGATAGATTTCCTGGCTCGCTACAAGCTACCTTCTTATCTCTCGTCCGTTTGCACACGCGCGCGTTCCAAACTGCCCATCTGGTCACCGACCGCGCACCAAATCCGAAACCCTCTTCCTCCTCCGCTCTATCGAAATCGTGTATAGACCGAACCGCTTCAGCTTTACTTGAATACGCAATCCGTGTTCGAGACACGCGAACGAGACTGACAACGATCATTTCGACGTTCGCTTATTAACGATCGTTTTCTATTACCTTTACAGGGGATCAATAAATCATCCTTCCCTTCGACGTCCCGTCTTTCGGAAAAGTAAAATAGCTTGCCTGAAAACTTTTACGGTAGATGGCTTGTTTAAGAAGCCTTTATCGGGGATAAAACTAGCTTACGGCCGTTGAACGATGACGACCGAATGCTCTTCGGTGTGCTCGAAATTCCCCCGCATTCGACGAAGAGACGCATGAAACTTTTACGCGCGTCGATTTCGATGGCAAGTCGTTACTCGGTTGTCCAGAAGTTTGCAGACCTCGACGGCCGGTTGTTCTTTTTCCGTAACGGTAACATCCGACGTACAACGGAGCACGCGTGTCTATTTGTATTATATATAGTAGAAGGGAAACCGAAGATGAGAAAAGACGGAAGGGGGTAGTAGAAAGGGAACCGTAAGCGTTTGGTATGCCGGGCGACGCGACAACATGCTGCGTTATCAGAATTATTGCCTGAGCCCGCGTTTCTAACCAATACCAAGTTAATGCGCCGCGTTAACATTCGTGAGGTGCGCTCGAAGGCTCGCGTCCCCGCAAGCTGTGCCCGTACTATCCCGTTTCAGAGGTTCTCTCCTCTCTTGCTCACCACCAGCTGCCTTCCGTTTCGCTTTGGTTCTCCTTCGTTCCTCGACTGCCCGCGCCTCCCACCGCCACCGCCCCCGCCACCGCCCCCGCCCCCGCCTCCGCCACCGCCTCCGCCTCCGCCTCCGCCTCCGCCTCCGCCTCCGTCACAGTCCTTTCTCCCACCTCCTCATCCCTCTCATATTGCATATTGCTTTCGCGCACGTACGCATATGTCGCCGAATATCCTACCGCAAGGGGTGGACTCGGGGCCAGAGCTCGGGGTGCTTTCGCGAGAAACCAGCCTGCCTCCCAACTAGCTGTATCACGTGCTTTATATAGCCGAATAAACTTTTCAAACTATTGGAATTCGTTAGCTGCCCGGAGAGATGAACAGAGCTGAAATTGGACAAAGGAACACGCTGAGAAGAGCCGCTTCTCTCGACCCACTTTCTTCCGTTCCCCATTCACCGTCCACCGTTCACCCTTCACTCGTTCAACCCGAGTAACGAATACATTTTTCTCCTGGCAATATCGGCTCCGATATCGCGGCCTGTTTTCCCTATAAATGGCAATATATTCTATATTATACATCAACCCTAATAACGATCGTAATAAATTTACGATCGTTACTTTATGGGGTAACAGCTAGTGGATACGAACGGCCAGTAGATGTTTCGCGTTACGGATGACGCGTAAAAGTTTCCTCGTGTCGAATTCGTGGAATAAGTATATAAAAGCGAGTAATTGAAGAAAATAGTTCTATAGGTGGTTATCTATGATATATAGTATACCAGCATTGTCAACGGTATCTGTATTTAAAATTGACAAGCTAGAAACGGCGTCGCGGGGGAACGAAAAGGAGGGAAAACGAAATCCCATCGTCCACGGTTCTCAACTAGGAACGCTGCATTAAACGGGAATTTTTCTCTCGCTTCGTCCGTCCCGCGGACGCGCACCCTTGCTTCGAGTACGCCGTGAAGAATCGGTTGTTTTGACGTGACCGATTTCGAATCGTGACCGAGATTAAACTGTTTACGATTAAAACTGTTGCGAATTACACGCATCCGATTTAATCCCTGATTTACGAGCGACAGAGCAGACCGGGAGGGACTAGCGGCTGATCCCGATTCCCGTGAAGAATCGAACGATGGACGCCGAGTCCGAGGCGAATGCACCCTTGGCTCGTGCCATCCTCGGACCCACCACCACTGCCGCCTCTGCGAACCTTTCGCGGATATGACGCACCCTTACCTATCTCTCCGATCAATTTTTCCTCGCCTTTAAATTCCTCTTCTGCCGGTTTTTCATTCGTTCGCGAGTATACGCTTATGCGTCGATCTACACCGCGTCTACGAGATGTCTCGCGTACGTGCAAGGTACATCGCAAGGTAGCTACTTAACTTGTACACGACGCAAGCGGCCGAGTAGCAGCGATAAGTCGTTCGACGCGATAGAGAAGCCGATTCGACGGCAATAAATCCTTCGGTAGCGTGATTTACGATTGCCGAGGAGCGTAGGAGAGTAGAGGCAGGAATGAAGGGCGAAGCGTGAAGAATTTAATGAAATCGCTGTCGCGATTTTTTCTACCGCGTTGCCTTTAAATCCGCAGATTAGAGATCGAATCGACGTCCATGCCAAATCGAAGCTTCACCTTCCCTTTCAACTTTCTTTTTTTTTCCTTTTTCTCTTTTTTTCTCTCTTTTTCTCAAGGGTATCTTGCACGCGCTCGTTATTCTCCACTTACGATAATATCGTATATCATTAGGAAATTTTCTACTAGATTGCTGTCGGGCTGCGGACATTGTAATTCAGGGAAAGATACGTAGATTGCGTTTTTAGAAATGTCTACCTGCAATCGAATTCAATCGTCTTCACTTATCGGTTTGCGCAGAGAACGATCTTTACCGCAACAACATGATTACTTATCGTTGCGCTATATCTATATTTCCTTCTAGTACAGTTGCAGTAGGCCAAGTCTCATTCTTCTCTTCCTCACCCATGAAAAATACGTAATTGTGAAATGTAAAGACTTCTTTAAAGAACCTTTTTATGAATTTGCGTTCGCTAAATGAAATCTTTGCCAACCAATCGCGTATCTCGGACCTGTATAGCTTATACCTAGTCTACCGTATGTAGGCGGAAACTTAGGTAGGTCAGATTTTGAACTCGTGATCAGTTTCGAAAGGATGCTCGACGCGTATCCTTTGAATATCTCGCTGCGAACCGACATCGGATCCAGGCTAACGCGAAGTCGAGTTAAGAAAGTGCGCTGCTGAGAGGCCACCTAAAGTAAATTGATTCAAATTAGTTCCCAATAGCATGTAATAACGCGTGTTCCCGCGGCGTCTCTGTACCCTCCTATTTCGCCTTAGATACGTCATTATGTCGGTCGCCGCCTAATAGTTAGGTCGATAGGTGATATAACGTCAGAATTATTGCCTGCATACCGGGTGAACCATCACGTACAACCTGTACAGGGTACAGGTAGTGTCGTGCAATGTTCTAGAAATTGCACGCGACGTCGAATTGCAATCGAATGACAAATGTCGAATTAAATACGATCGTCGTACGCCCGGAACCATTCCCTTGGTTCCCCCCAAACTGGCGGAAATTCGAACCACGGATATTTCCCATTGTTCCATGCGATTAATAGCGAACGTAATCTACTTACACCTGGTGATAATGATACGTCTTGTACATGTGAATAATGTAGATACTTGTACGAAACGGTAAAACTGTTTCGAAAAGGAAGAGAACTCGAGCACTGGAGCCGAGAAAGGGAAATTAGTGTTTTCGTTACGGTGAACGTTCGAATGTTTTCTTGGCTCCACAGGGGACGATAAGTGTTTCGTATCCACTCGAGCTATCCCCATCGTAAACCTCTTCAAATATCACGAATACCCTGGACGCTATGGTTTGAAAAAGATTTTTCGTGGCGGCACAACAGCGGCGACGATTATACAGTAGCGGCGAACGTAACATTAACGCGTAGCTACTTGAGAAGAAAAAAATAGCCGAGCTAGAACGCTGACAAACGATGACGCGTTGATTCTTTCCGTTCTCACAATCGAAGAATAAAGAATACCTCGTTTTCATCTTCCACCACCGGATAGCTGCAAGTGTTTCGATTAGTGGTCCACTCGTCTCTCGATTATTCTTTGAAGCAGGAAAAAGTAAACGCGTAAATGGATTTGTTCAGGGATCGAAGAATATTTTATCACCAACTATTTATTGGTCAAGATTCGAGCCCCTCTCGAAAACGTAATGTTAATAGTATGCAAAGCTTTGAGTTGGGTCGCTCTTCGAGCTGGAGAGTTGAAACGCAGCTACGCAGAGACGTCTAAAGCGTATCTGATCCGTAAAACATCTTGTTAGCTCGGGTATGAATGGATAAAAGGTGGCGGTCGCCTTTAGGAAAAGGAAGGAGAGTCTCGTTTTTAACGGATAGAAGAACGGTGGTACGGTAACGAAAGTAATCGTGTAAACGTAGGAAATATCGCGGGTGGAGTCGAGAAATGTTCCTTTCACTCGGCGGTATTCCTCGAGGGCATCCTTTCCAGCTGGCTGGTACAGTAGTCATCGCCACGGTTAGTCCAGTAGCTACGGCATTAACGGCCGTTAACTCGACTCGATCGGAACAGTGTATACCACCATCGTATAGATATAGACAGGTTTCTTTCTAAATAGGTTACCTTTATCCCTCCTTTTTAATCGGTGGATTGAAATTTCTGTATCGGGAGCAGATTCGTAGAGGACAATCGTAGATGAGAGGCTGAAAAGTGTTTCTAGCGTCGACGAATTCGTTCGTTGAAAAGAAGCAGCGATCGGAGAAATACGGGTCGGTCGATATCTATAGATGCATATAGTGGGTAGCGGATGCAAGAAGGAGAGAAGTTAGAGTCGCGTATCCGCAGGTAGGGCAAAAGGTATATATACGTATAGATCGGACTATGTAGTAGACGGGGCAGGTAAGAACGGGCGTGCGCGAAGGAGAAATAAAGAGAGAGAGAGGGAGCGGTCTCGCGCGCTAAGGAGGGTGGGCTGACGAGTGGCAGGTTGTACCCGGAATACCCACCGCGGTGTTTCGCTCAGTGGGGTCTCCTCTCTTATTCTAAATGCTGGCGAGCTGAGAAGAGGACCGAGTCGATGTTATCTTCGCCGCAGGAGAGGGATAAAAGCTTAAAGGCTGCAACCAACTACGATGATACCACCGCTATACGAGAGTGTCAGAAGGCTTGAAGCCTTGAAGAAGGGCCGCAACGTATGCTCGCTACGAATGGACACGAAGAAGAAGGGTGGTGACTCGACTCGGCTCGATTCGGACCATGGAGAACGCGGAGCGAGCTGCCGAGGGAAAGAGAGAGAGAGAGAGAAGATTGGAATGCGGTGACCAGCAGGCTGCGAAGATGCCTTCCACGCGGCGTGCTCGAACCAGACGGGCCGAGAAAGAAAACGATAGGAACGGAGAATGGTCTAACCTTAGGTTGGTCAGCTAACACCGGGGGACAGTGACGTACCCCCCGCGGAGGAGCGCACCGGCCCAGCCACGTAGTATACACACATCCATCGCACCTCGCGCTTATACGATTCGAACCAATAACCCGTACGCTGTCCTCCCTATGTACCCATCTTTCGTTTCGCTCGGCTCATTCTCGCGTCACGGACCCTCCAGACGAGAAACCGAGAAGATAGATCGTGAGAAGGCTTCATTAACGCGAAATATCATTCCGTTGTGTTTAACGTACAAACGGACGTAATCGATTTCACCTGGTGCGAGGCTGCCGTCCGATAGATTTATTAGATCGATACACCGATCGAAACGCGCGACTCTCATGGTGGGAAAAACGGGCAGCAACAAATAGCCGGTGCTGAGAATCAGCGGAGGCGGTAGATAACGAGGATGATGACAGCAACGATGATTTAATACCGCGCGTAACTTAATGACCGAGTTGGGCCCCGAGGGCTCTGACGTTATTCTTCCGAACCATTCACAACACTCGCCGACCTTATGCTCATCCTACAGACCCCCCGCGGATTCCGCGCCGGAGCTTAACCCCAACGTGCCAATTCATTTCCTCTCCTCCTCGACGCGTTAACCTTGCTTTATGGTACCGTTTACAATTAAAATCAGCCTCTTCGCTGCCGATGGTAAAAACAGCCCGAGAACGAAAACAGAAAAATCATTTACCTAACTTATAATATAATATCTCGAAATTCCGAGAGAACCCTAGTTTCGAGATTATTCGATCGATTCTCGTTTACCATGGACGAACGATCGCGACAAAACTGAAACGTCTGCGTTCGCTTCGGACGATCAAGGGGAGTGGAAATTCTCAGAGGTTCAACGTGTCGGGTCTCTATCTAGCGTGTGAAGAAGAAGGGAAAAAAGGAGGGCGAAGGGAGGGGTGGAAGGAAGGCAGCAGGTGTCTTCGATGAACTCGAACAGATGAAAATCTCGCTCAGGTATTTATCGTTTGAAAAGCTAAATCGACACGGCCACAAATCTATCGATCAAACGGGAGGAGCAGCGATGTTTTTTAACAAAATTGTTTCGTAAAAATCTTTCGCAAAGATTTAGTTTCGGGTGGCGCTTGATCCGTAGGTCAAATTTTATTTGTCTTCGTTGGTTGGTTCTCGCGAGACGATCGAATAGGACGCGGCCAATATTTTTGCCCATTCACGACTGCGTCGACGGCCGAGGGGGGACAAGGGCACGAAAGCTGAACGAGCGAACGAGCAACGGTGAATAGCGAAACGAGCGAATCGAATCGCCATACCCAATCTTGTATTGTATACGAGCCACGGACCTGGCTCATTTGTCTCGTTAATAATTATAAGAAGGTGTGACTCCGGTTGGCTCGCTACACCTACGGACAAGCATATTTATAAATCTCGAACTGCTAGCGCGATCCCAAGCTGTGGAACCGTTCCCAACCACGCAGACGTAACCTCTCTCCGATGGTGGACCGAACGAGGGTAACTGAGTGGTCGCGGTCGTTCGCGGTCGTTCGCGTTCGTGCTAATATTTCGGAAGGGGCGGGCGTAAAAAATCGATCGATCGGTGAATAGAGGGGTAATGGAGGTAAAGATGGGAAGAAAAAGGTGAGAGGAGATTGCCGCGCGAGGAAATGAAGTTGGGAACCATCGGGACGTAGGTAGAGGCGTATGGAGGGCTGAAACGACGGGGGGTAACGTAAACTATCCGCTGGTTAATTATTGTCGTTTCGCGCGACGCACGGCGGGCCCAGAATCGTTGGTCCGAAGGTGGCTGCGTACGCGCGAGCCTGAGAAGGAGGGGAATAGAAGGATGGGTGCTGGGACTGGCCTGACGGTCCGCGACGCGACGCTACACGACGCGACGGTGACTCGGTGCCACCGATTGAACGATACGGGAATGGCGAACGGAAGTGGGGCGGAGGAACGGTGTAGGGAGATCTACTGGCGCGGCGGGAAGAACGAAAGGAACGAACGGGGCGGTGGGAAGGACATGCGAGAACTCCGGAGAGCCTGCTAAGGACCGCAACTACCGTGGTAGCATTCAATTAGCTTCGCGGCATGTGAAATATTATTGTCTGGCTCGCTTCATATACACTCGATTTTTAAAAGGGCAGAAAGAAAGGCATTACGTCGACCTCTTAACATATTTCATTACTGAATCATTCTCTCTTTCCTTTTCTACATATCTATTTCTCTCTCTCTCTCTCTCTCTCTCTCTCTCTCTCTCATTTCTTTCCTTTCCCTTTTCTTCTTATTTTCCTCGCCCGATTTTCGCCTGGTTATTCCTATATAGCATACCTACGTACTCACCACTCGCAACACTTTGTCGTCTACGAGTAATTACCTTCCGTCCCTTCGCTAATCACGTTTACACGAATTCTTTTCTTCTTTTAGCTTTATTGTTCCACGATTATTGTCGTTACACTATCAATTGTGTCAAAATGCTAACCGATCGTAACAAAATTTTCCACATTTTTACACGATATGCGATACGTTGGTAAAACAGAACCCAAAAATTCTAACAATAGATAACAAATCCTGTCAGTTGGATAGTTATCTACGTAGTAACTATTTAATATACCTAGTACTTTCGTTGCGCGATGAGTAAAAATAAGCACCCAAACGTAAAATTTACGTCGCTTCGAACTTTAAAGGTCAACGAATGAGGAAGACAGAAAATTTAGACCTATGTAATTAGAAAAACGAGCAAACTAGAGAGAGAGCTAAATGTAAAAACGTGAAAAGACAAGAAAGAGGATCAAGGAAGGAGTAACGCGGGGAAGAAAAATTCGTCCGAAAAACGATCGTACATCTGGTTCGAAAGCAATAGCCAATTGCAGGAGATGAATCGAAATTGGTAGAAGCAACGAAGCACGCGAGAATCTCGCGACAGGAACAGCGTTGCCGTCGAGTTGTCTGGCTGATTTCCTGCTTCGAGTCGAGCGTAGTCGTCCCTTTAGAGATTCCCAAGGGATAGCAAGAGGTTAGGGGTAAGCCGGTTGTGAACGGTGCTTGGAAAGCCGGGATAGTGGGAAGGGGTGTGTTTCGGGGGCGCGAGTGCTGATGGCGGTCGAGCGAGAAGCGAAGAGAAGAGAAGACAAGAGAAGAGAGAAGGGATGAGGGAAGAAGGGAAGAGAAGAGAAGCAAAGAGAAAAAGAGAGAAGGGTAGGGGATATTGCGATCGAAGGAAGAAAAGGGGCGAAGTAAAGCGTATGAGAGACAGAGAGAGAGAGAGAGAGAGAGAGAGAGAGAGAGAGAGAGTGAGAGAGGGGGCGAGCGATCGAATGGCGGGGGAGGAAAGGGAAAGAGCGCGCGCCGGAGCGTGTAATTGAGTCCCGTGCGCGATCGCTACTTTATCGACCCCCTTATGCCTATCCCGTTCCCTCCGCTACACCCTTCTCGTAACCCCGCGCGAATCTCTATCTCTCACTCGAAACCGACCTACCACCTTCCAACTCGTCCGGCTTTATTCTACCCATAGACCCTCTCTTTTTCTCCGATGAATCTTCCATTTTTTTTTCGCGTTCAAACCGGGAACAATTCTTTTGCCTTAATGTCCAAACCAGCGTCTCCAACATACGCACGAAAGACATCGCGACTGTACACACTGCTCGTTGTCGCAAAGGTTTTCCCCGAAGCTAATCGTTCTAGGTCGAAGAAACAACGTTCGCTCAACAGTTAGCGTCCCAATAATAATTATCGCAGAGTTCGTATCAATGAGCTGCATCCATCTTCGATGCCCGATACTTCGCACTCGGTAAATTACCTGTAAAAAGCAACTATATCGAGAGGTGAGTGCCCCGCTGAGACTGATCGAAGCAGCTTTATTTAACCCCGACCAATTCACACCAACCACGAATCTACTTCGCAGACCGTCATCAAGCATCCGCGGGAGACAGGTTCGCGTCGTAAAATCCATATCTACGTACCAACATCACGGAGAGGCGTCTATCAATCCGTAACGGATGTTATATCGGTTCATTCAGCAGAATCTTTGACTAGAGCTCGAGCGTCGTTCGTGTCGCGTCGCGTCTCTGTATGTTCTCTGACAGGAAGGTCGCGAAGGAAGAATTTTCGGATGTAGCTGTAAAAGAGAAGAGTAAGTATATCGAAGGGAAGAAAGTTCATTTCACGAGTTCACCGCGTAATTATCAGAACAACGATTCGCCGTGGATAGAAATTGATAGTTATCGTTATCGAAACTCGATTACGCTCGCGTATTCGCGAACAATTAACTGATTTTTACGTAATTGTACCCTGGCAGCGTACGAAGCTATTTCTCATTTCCCGCGGAGCAATTACGGCGAAATCACGATGATTATTTCGAAGCTTTCGTCTTGGCGCACGATCGATCCTCGAAACAGTCATTAACCGATTGGAAGCGTACGTGCCCGCCACGGGAGTCAGGAACCAAAGGGTTGTAGCTATTTGTAACAAAATTAAATTGATCCTGCCGAGGTTGGAGATCGACGCGTTACGGATCGGCTCTCGTCGCCTCCTTCTATTATATCACGTGCTCTCTGTTTCGTTCCGAGCCCGTTTAATACTCGCGGAGTCGCGCGCCTCGAAAACGTGTTGCTGATCCCCATCCGCTCCGAGAACGATAGAACAAGGAGAAAGAAATTAAACCCTTCGGTCTCGCGAGGATCTCCTTTAAGGTGGCCGATCCACCGTAATAGAGAAATGATTTGATTAAAATGTAAAGGAGGTCCGGACCTTCTGTTTGCGCATTTCACGGTCCGCCTGTAAAAAGCACAGGGCCAGCCGTTAGACAGATGGCAGTCGCCGCACTCAATGGCCTGAGAAATTGGATCGCGTTTTAACTCCCTTACGTTTTCAGCTCGGAGGTGTGCACTCGCGACCTCTCGCCCGTTTTACGTGCCGGCCGGACTCGATTCCGTTCTCGAACGAACCGCGAAAATACGAACCGAACTCGCGCTACTACCTCTCTTTATTTTTTTTCCGCTCCCCCTCCCTCCCCCTCCATCGATCGTCCGCGGCTTCGTCGCAGCCGACGCGACCGTCATCTGGTCAAATTGCTAATCGAGGAAACGCGGAACGAGCATGCGGCGCACACGCACGCTTTAATCGCACGCAACCGAGTACGGCCAATCTTTACGAGGATGATCGAGCATCCCTCGGGAACGATTGTTTCTTTCAAAGACACGCATCGCCTCCCTTGCCTGGTTTCACCATCGTACACTCAAAATATTACCTAGCATTCTGTACTTACAGGTACCTCTTACGTGTGTATACGCAGAGCTATACTTTAATTTTCGCTGAACAATAGGACGGTGCAGGTATAGCTTGGAAGAATTTTTCCATCTACTTAACGATTACCTCATCGCTTCGCTGTGCGGATAAATCGGCCCCTCCTCCCAATCTATTCCAATCAAACGAAAGTCCTACCCCTTTATTCTCTTTTACCGTGAAAGCTAGAATCGAGAATGTACGGGTGCGAGCGCGGAGGGAAAAAGAGAACAGTAAAACGAAGGGGAGATGGAAAAGGAAGGAAGACTAACAGCGTGGGTGGACAATCCAGGTTCTACCGAGTGCAGAAGGTGATACGGAGGCACGGTCGAAAGATCGTGCCCGAGAATAGTAGGGGTGAAATGGACTTCTGGTGGGAGCGGAGCTCCATCCAGAGCGGGGATAGCTACTAGTACGGTGGGGATGTCGATCAACACCGCGGCAAGCGACGCGAGAGGGGTATCGGAGGAGTCAAGGAACATACTTGGTGGCAGCAATCACCATGAGTGGGCGACACGCGCTTCTTTTCTTTTCTCTTCTCTTCTCTCAACTTGATGAGCCACTCGCCGACCTTTTCCCTTCTCTTTCTCTTTCCCCATCTTACCCTTTTCCGCTTCTTCTGCATCTCTGCAATACATATCGTGCCCGCGTCGTGCACATCGCTGCATCACGGGACAAACCTGCATCGAACGATGAGAATCTTTATCACGGTACCGTTCCTTTCCCTACGTACATACGTACCTACCGTGATCGCGATTCCCGATCTCTTCCTCGGAAACGGACACGTTTACAGGAGCCAATTAAAATCGGCCGCAAAACGATAGAGAACGCGCGCGCCGAAGTTACGAGTAGTCGAGGGATTTCAATCATGAACCGTGTAACTACGCCGCTTAGGCTAAAACGTCAGCACCGAGTTTTGCCATATGACGCTACCAGTGGAGTTCGCTCGCTCGCTCACCAAGGGGCTGGTAACGATGACACAGGGGACGCGATGTTGCTCTTGCGACATGCGGTACCGTCGTATAAACAGAAACCAAACAATTTGTATTAAAATGAACGCGCTACCCTCGCAACAGCGAGCGATTTCATAAAAGGGAAGGGAAGAAAAAAAAGGACCTCTACCGACGGGATAAACGAATACACGGAGGATCGTCTATCGGTCCTCGAATCGAATCTCCCTATCGAAACGCGACCAAGTTTATAACCTCTGTTTACCACCACCCACCTATACCTTCCCATAAGAAAAAAAAGAGGGGTAAAAGGCTCGAATAGATTCGAAACGATCGTTTTTCAA
The DNA here is from genome assembly GCF_050948175.1 of Xylocopa sonorina. Classification (NCBI taxonomy): domain Eukaryota; kingdom Metazoa; phylum Arthropoda; class Insecta; order Hymenoptera; family Apidae; genus Xylocopa; species Xylocopa sonorina. Next base: position 1,350,617 of record NC_135205.1, read on the forward strand.
CTGGCTGCGGGGCAAAATGTCCGATGACCGGATCGGTACGCTTTGCGTAACATCCACCAACAGCTGCGCGTGTACGAAGATATCGCGAAGAGTCCTGGTAAGAAAAAGAAAAGAAGGGAGATAAGCGAAACGCGAAACGGAACGATTCGTCCGGTTTTAACGGCGGACATTCGCTCGGCCTCGCTCCTTGATCCCCCGAGATCGGACTCATCGAGGTATGCTTGCCCCCTGTGGTTCGCTTCCATCGAAAATCCAGATCTGGTTGGTGACGACGACGAAGACGACGACGACCAGTTCGTTGTCAACCCGACATGTTAAACGAGCATGGGCTTGTCGTTAGAGATAGAAGGGGAAAAGCCCCGACGTGATACACGCGTGTACGCGCGATCACCAACGGTGATCAATCACCTTCAAACTGTGCTCGTACAATGCGTGTCGTGCCACCAGAATCTGGCTCTCTTCTCTTTCTCTCTCTCTCTCTCTCTCTCTCTCTCTCTCTCTCTCTCTCTCTCTTAAGAAAGAAAGAAAGCTATTGTTGCCACCCACGTTGTCTTTCGACTTCTGCGTACTTTTCCAACCGCGACTGTCTCCTTTGCCGAAACCCCAAAATATCAGAATCGCGAGGCGCACAGATTTTACACCTATCCCCGATCGATTCGATCGATCATTTGATTCTTACCGTGCGATCCGAGCAACCGATACGGTGCTTTTAAACAATCTCAAAGTAATATCGTTTTACCCGCAACTAATACGATTCTCGTAAATCACGTTCACCAATCGGAAATCTAAAACTCGTATAAAATGGTACAACTGCGTGGAGGAGAGTCCCGCGAGAGTTGTCCTTTACCGCGATGCGATTGGCCCGGGACGTAATTCTTCGCGAATCGAAAATCGCACGCGCAAGCGTCGAATTTTAAGAGTTTCATCGAGAATTTCAACTTAAAAGTAGAAAGATATTGATAAATACGATCGACCTAATATCTTTACACCGTTGTCGTTCGATTTCCCCTGTCAACATTTCCCTCAATTTTTCTAATATCTTTCGAGGAAAATAGTTAATGAAACGCTAAGAACGCCTAATCTCAACGCTACCGCTGCTACGTATATACAAACACATGTTACGGATGCATAAAAATATTCGAGCTCTGCATAATTTCTCATGATAAGTGACAGGCTAAAAGCCGCCCAAGCCCAAGTATCGGTCGAGTGTCTGGTTTAGTTTAAAAACTATATCTTAAACGTTGATTCTCTTAAGAGCAACATTGTCCGTCGGACAGGAAGAAGGATAAGCGACACGTGCCACTTATCCTTCGTGTTATCGCGAGCCAAATTCATGGCTCGGTAGATACCGAAAAATGAACACTCCACCGTGTATAGCTGCTCATTCACTTTTGAAACATCCGCAGAGATCTTTGAAAATCATTCGATGTCGCGTACTCTCGCAACATTGAATACTATCTTTCTGTGTACTTACGTGTGCATAAACGTAAAATTTCTCGAATCGTATTTAAATAAATGATCTAGCTAGGTAACGGTCGTAGAAAGCATAAGAGCAAAACAGTAAAAAACGATGTTGGCTTGGTGAGCAGAGAGTACGGCGGCGGTGGCCGCCCATCACGCGTGGAACATCGCGTAAAAATGAGTTACATCAACGTGAGGTTCGGAGCCCCCCGTACAGTTTCCACCAGGTGGTCAACCTTTTTTACATCAAGTTAATACCTGCCTCGTATTGTACAGATAAATAGTATACGCTGTTTATCTTTTCCCACGCTTGGAATTACGTTTACGTATCTGTAATATCACGCATATCGATACGAGTAACCAACCGTCAAAATTCTATTCTTTGCTTTCTTTCCTCTTATATTAATTTCCATTAGGAATCGACGAGCGAATTTCAAAATTCGCTTAAATCGTGAAGAACAACGGAATTGAACAGCTATTGCTACCGGTCGGATATAGAGAAAGGGCGTGGGTATACCGTATACCAGGCCAGAACAGAGTTTCTCATGGATCCGAGAATCGATTCGAAATGATTAGCGATAATGTCAAGGGAGTCGACGTTCAGGCACGTTCGTGATGAGTCCGTGACTGGCGTACCTTCTGTGCCGACGTGGTTAACTTGCTTCAGTACGCCGATACGTAACCATGAATCCGGCTAATTGAAGTAACCACAAGGCGCAACGGGCTACGTTACACGGCAATGCAATCGAACAAAACAAAGGCTGGCATACGGACAAACAGAGAAAGGGAGAGAAAGAGAAAGAACGAGGGAACTTATTGTATAAAAAGAGACAAAGTCTGCGCGGTCCACGATCGGTAAATGACGTTTCTGTACGTCGAGAGTACGATAGCTACTCTCTTTGTTCGATCGACAAACTACCATCTCCCATTTCTCCCTCTCAATATCCTGCATTTTCTGTCGTACGTGTTGCTTCGAGACCAGCAAAAGTTACTGGGAACACCGAGCGGTTCGGAGACAAAGAAATATATACGTACTTAAAATTTAAATATCAGGAATAGAAAACGAGAATGTAAGTAAGAAATTTTTTATATGCATAGTATAAATATATTTATGTGAATGTTGCATAATGCAATTGTGTCTACATATCGGGACACTTACAATACTAATAAATGCCACCTCTTTAACTGGACGTACAGAATGTAAAAATCGAACTTGCTCACTTACAGTTTCATATACAGACGTGGTCGACCGAAATGCTTCAACAAAATTGTCGATCGCATCAAGATGAACTGAACATTAAGGATTCTCATGTATATTCGTTATTCACGTATCGTATCGAGTTTACGAGAAAACATTGGGCGCATTGGTTTTTACTTTTTATTCACGAAATAATACCATGCTTGTTGAAATAAATAATACGTAAATATATCCGATCGCTGAGAAACAAGCACGATATTTGTTTCGACCAGCCATCGACTTCGTTCGTCTAGTCGCGAGTATACGTATCGAAAGTTGTAACCACTTTTACACAAGATTTTCACCACCACGTACAATGTGGCCTAGCAAATTCGTTTATCGAAGTCTTAAAAAATATAAGTGCTTGTTATTAATATCCTCTTCTCAGTCACTTTTAATATAATACATCGTCCAACACAATGTATTTAGAACGCACGCCAATATGTACAAAATCAAACGTAAAAAGTCTTGCAGAAACGAACGCACTGCTATAGAAACAATTTGCGTGACGTAGCTGCCATTTAAAATTTCGAAAATGTATGAAGGTCTGCATCCGTTCAATACCGTTAAAAAAAAAAATAACATGTTTATTCCTTTCGTCATTTCATCAGTCGGAGGTATCTAATTATTCACATATATGTGTTATATATGTCTATAAATTCATTGCGATATCTCTAATACTGATCTCACTACAAACGTGTAATTTAATTCAGTATGTTATAAAAGAATACTTTGATTTCCTCTGAAAACTTTGATTTTTTTACGTATCTCAAGAAATGTTTTATTTTATGTTTCGATTCGTTTTATCAGTAAGTAAATGAGAAACACGGAAAACATTATTAATCGATAGCACCAATTGATTTAACAGAAATATCGTACGCACAAAAAATGTTTTAATGATATAGAATGCCGAACAAAATTGCTCGAACAACATTCGCAATGTATAGAATTTCCTCAAGCAAAGCTTAAGAAATTAGAAAATGTTTGTGCAATACACATTACGAAATATATTCGATTATATGGAATCAAAAACTTTCGTAATGCCAATAAAAATTTTACATTTTATGGAATGTGGCATCATAATTCGATAATTTCGAAAATATTCAATTACAATTGTCGCACTGTTACATTAGCGGCTACGAATTGATCTCAAATGATTAATATGTCTTCCGCAAAAAGAAACCATATGCGCACAATTTCAAATGCTCTAACAGTACTTTATACTACGCACGAAATTTGCCGCTCGTTATTGTTACACGTGTATCTTTGTTTCTCTTTCCGAACATGCATCTGTTTTCAAACAAATACTCCATTTTACAAGAGCATACACTTCCTCTTTTTTACTGGTTCCGGAGGCTCCAATGCGGCTAAAATAGCTTCGTCAAACACATTCTTCAAACCTTTCTGCAATAATTACATTATAATCTTATTATCGAGGCTAATTTAGAAAATCACTAATTTTGCTACTTATTCGTATTTAATGGATATACATACCTGTGTCAGAGCGCTACATTCCACATACTTTACTGCTTTTAATTCTTTGGCAAGTTTTTCTCCTTGCTCCGCTGATATTGGTTTTTGCTTATTTTTTGCCAATTTTTCAATAGTAGCAACATCATCTCTCAAATCAATTTGAGTACCGACCAACAAAAACGGAGTTCTCGGACAGTGATGTGTTATTTCTGGTACCCACTAAAATAATGCATATACAATATAGTCACGGTGCTTTTCCATTTCCTTGCACATGCTCTAAGATTTATTTCTGTAATTTATCTAAAACAAAAAAAAGTAAAACGTAACCTTCTCTTTAACATTTTCGAAAGACGATGGTGAGACTACTGAAAAACAAACAAGAAATACATCTGTTTGTGGATAACTTAGGGGTCTAAGTCTATCATAATCCTCCTGACCTACAACACAATTTAATGTTACTAATTTATTCCTATTGCAAAATATTAAACATTCTTATGAATTTACCAGCAGTATCGAATAATCCTAATGTATATGGATCGCCGCCGATCATTACTGTTACCGCATAGTTGTCGAAAACTGTGGGTACATATTCAGATGGAAATTTGTTGGTAGTATACGAAATCAACAGACAAGTTTTACCCACGGCCCCATCCCCGACTACGACACATTTTATTGTCTGCATATTGATATTTCTTGTATTATCTAAAACAACTGTATCACAAACGTGTAGTTTAGATTAAAGTAATGGACGAGAATATACCTAAAAATATCACAACATAATTGTCTACAATATGTATGCCAATTATATCTTTATTAAGAACAAAGGAGGAAATTCTAATACTACTGCATTTACAAAACAAGTGAGATATTAATTGTGATCTTTTTAAATTCCTATGTTAGGTAAAATTTTTGAATTCAGTGAAGTCTTTGTAATTAATCGTATACATACGTACAGAGTCGGTCTATCGTTAACCTTTAAATCTTCAACCGAATTATTCCCGTAAAATGATCGAATTGCTTAAAATCACTTCATTATTCTTTACATTAGCAATTATTATTCTTTACATATATTTGAAATTCAAAACTAATATAATTATTTAAAGTTATTATTAACTAGATGGAAAGCGTGTTGATTCATTCAACGTGAAGATATGTAAAACCATTAGCTACAACTGCACATCTGTCATTAAAGGTTAGAATCGTAATTCATAATCTTACAGTGTACCGAACAAATAATATTCGATATATTTTTTAAAGGAAAATAAAAAGCATAAAGAGAAAATGTCCAACGCTCCAACACTACCAATCGTGATATATCTCACCGTAGTAATATATTTATCACGAAATATACATTTCTTCTGACGGATACTGATTCATGAATGCTTGTCGCATACGCCTAACACTCAATACGCACAACATACCTATACATGTTGTGAAATAGAATATTTGATGTTAATGTTCATGAGAGTGAAAGAGGGAGAGAAATAAAAAGGTGCAATATTTATAATAAAACAAACAAATAATAATAATAATGAATAAAATAAATAATAGTGAAATAATAGTAAAGTAAATAACAGTGAAATTATTATTATCATTAGCATCATTATCATCATCATCATTTTTTATAATAATAACAACACTGGATCAAAACTTATAAGCTTAGCTTATAAACTTATTTGTAATAAAAATAAATTTTGTTGGTTATAATTTGTTACTCCCTTTTCTCCACACTACGCGCGTAACGATACATATAGAAAGGTATGTTTCTATAGTCGAGTGAACATAAAACACCCTTGAATGAGTCAATAGCATAGTATATACTGTGTGAATAGGCCGATCGCTAACCGCCAAACTCCTACGCATAATCAATAAAATTCGTTATAATAAAAAATGTTCATTCGGTTGTTAATATTTTCGTTACGCTCTCGATATAGATCTTCATATAGGTACGAAAAGAAAAGGCTGACAACGAAAAGTGTCTACACATACATGTAACAGAAGTTGTGCTATCGAAGAAAGATACCGTTACACCGAGTAACCGCAAGACTCCCCATTGTCCCTGTTGTTACGTGATAGAATTTTTAAAATTGGATCAATTTTTCAATTAATAATCACACGTTCTTTTACCGTGATTGAGTATAATATAAGTATAATAACAACTTCATACATAAATAATGGAAACAATAATAATCACAAAATAACGCCATTTTTTGCTAATATAAAAATACATTAGAATATTTATCCCCTGCATCAGTAAAATTTCTCTCTTATTTGCTAAGGACGTATGTAGCTTTATCATTACATTTTCTATACACTATCGTCGGTGTATAAAACTTATTATCTTGTTTCGGGCTTGGAAAATGGTTGCAATGAACCTGGTTGAACCCATGATAAACCAAGTGCTTTATTTTCTTCTTCCTCTTCCTAAATTACGTGTATGTAATTATTAAAGGAAATAATTCTGATAAGCAAATAAGCAAATATGTTTTAATGATTAAAGAATTTATGGTTCAGTACCTTGGGTTCATAAATTTCTTTCTTAATGGTGTCATAAAGCTCGCTAACGTATTGACTGAAAGTAATGTAGTGAGGATCGTCTACTGTAGATGCATTATAAACTCTATTTAAACTTTCTCTCACGCATTTTTTTACACGATCTCGAAATGCCTCAAAATTCTTCTCTAATCTGTAACATAAATGTAACATGTAACATTTGCGAAACAAATGGTTCGTTCGCAAACTCGATGTTGACAAGTCAAATGGTTCCTATTGTATACGTACAAATTAGATGCTTCTTGATTTATGGGATTCATTTTAATATCCACTTTTGTAAATATTTTTGTTATAAATTGTATCAACTGCCAAATTCTATTACTTTTTCTCCATTCAGGGAATCCCCATAAAGTACATAGTTCTCCAGATTCAGGGTCGATCAAAGGGTGAAAAACTGGAGTTTGAAATATAACTTGCTACAATTTGTTTAAAATGTAATTATAATGAATTCTTAATTTAAATATTATGTATCAAGAATTGAAGCCTTACAGGACATCCTCCATCTGGAAAGTTTTGCGGAAGTGTAATAGTAAATCTGAAGATTCCTCCTTGATACATTCCTTGCCTCACAAATTGTACTCCAAACCATACTAACAGAAAATGAAATCGTTATCGTAGTTTAATAAATTACCATTGCAAGCGTATGTATGCACAAAAGAAATGTGACAAACAACAAATCATGCACATATTTACATGTAAACCATTATACAAGACCAAGTCAGGACAAGCAAGACCTAAGAATCAATTCATGTTTGACTTAAACAATTTAAATGCAACTTTTCTTGCACGTGAGATGCATCGAAAAGAAAAAGTGATCTTTAATTATTCTCATTACTTACGCAGTGAATTTTGAGCAGATGGTATAACGTAAATGCCCTTCAGATTTTGTGGACATAACATGTTACTAATTAAAAAAAAAAAAAGGAACAGCTAGATCAGTTTTTATTCATTTCAGACATTTTCACAATGATATGGCTCATTTGTTGCAATAATGATATTATTTTGATATAGCTTCATAAAAACACTATATTTAAATGGCACGCAGGTATAAGATACTAAGATACTAAACTGTGACAAATGTATCGTAATATTGTTATACAATATCGTAAAAGATCTAGTATTGTCCACCTTAGAGGAATAATCAAAGAATATCATGTTCTAAGTTGTATCGTAATTGCAGCCAGTGAGCAATGTGTGATAATAACTTACTATTCCGATAATATATTATACTCTTGCAAATAAATTGCATACTCCTTATTTGTTTGAGACAGAATTGGTCTGTCGATCATTTTCACAGACATACTCAGTTGAGAGTCTCCGTTTGTATTCAGTGGCAATAATTTTCTAAACGAGCCTTGTCTTTTTAGATTTTCATCATTATTAGTATCACCCTAACGTCATTGAAAAAGAATTGTTACTTTTAACTGCTTCCGTGCATTCTCCACATTGGAAGAAACGATTTCATTACTTCCTTTTCCACTTATTACCTGTGTTCCTGACATAACGCGATATTAACAAGTAAAAGAAACAAAAAAGAAGAGACAATCGTTCAAGTAGTAGTTGAAAATTTTAAATAACAAGAGATACGTTTCATTATTTTACAAAATTCTAACAGACAGTTTTATTGTAGTAACGTCAGGTGATCCGTTTTATTCCTCACTGTTTATTACATATTTTCCTACGATGCTTCATCTCATAGCAATGAGCGAACAACCATAGACAGAGTCGACTGTAGAATAACGTTCGCCAACAATGAAAATCAATAAATATATGTATACATATATATGCATTCAGAATGCAAAAATTTTTAAAGAAAACAATCTAAAATTCAGAAACTGGTATTATATAAAAGTATAATAATAAAAGTAAAGTAAATTGCTGTTTTAAAATTATTTAAATTGGAAGCATACTTTCAACGAAATTGTTAACAGTACTCTTACTCCAGATGATAGTGTGTAATATCTAGATATCATAATACATATTTACTTAGACTATTTTTTGTTTGCCAAGTTATATATGCACATATACATGGGGATACCTCAGACGAGTAACCGTCTAGAAGAATTGTCGATGTAACAGTCGATAAAGAGGAACACGAAAAGGAAGGCGAAAAGATTCGCAGCGAACAACACAAATAACGCCGATAGGTTCTCTACAATCTCTGAAAAAATCCGGCATTCCGTCTTCATAACATATATAATCTTTGATTAACATCGAAGTCTGACAACTGTCAAATGACAAGTTTGCTTCAAATATTACGTTTCAAGGATTGAAATGGCAGCAGAGATAAAACCCGCACCGGGCGTAAATCATGATAAATTTAGTACAAGCCGGAAACCGATACTTTTATCGAAATTAGAAGGATGTAATGATGATGTTAATGCAGCTATTATTATACCGCGAGAGGATGGTGTGATTAGTGTATGCGATGACAGGTAGGCGAGAATTATACTTGAGCTTTAATAAGACTAAATTTTCAGGCTGTTCGTTCTAGTAAGTAGTTGAACATTTTTTCCACCTGATCGGTTCATATTGGAAAAGACATATATTTTACAGAACTGTTAGAGTATGGTTGAAACGAGATTCTGGCCAATATTGGCCAAGTATCTGCCAATACATGGCTGCTGGTGCAACATCTATGCATTATTGTATACAGACGAGACAATTATTTGTTGGTTTGGAAAATGGAACCATAAATGTACAGAATATATATAATAAGTAGCCAGTTCGAGGATTACTAAACTATTTTCAAATCTATATGCTATGTATTATTTGTAGGAATTCATTTTGGAACAAGACTACAATCGAATGACTGCCATGCGTGAATATGCTGCGCATCAAGCAAGAGTCACAGGTGTTATATTTGCTGTTAATTGTGAATGGGTTTTAAGTATAGGCAGAGACAAAATGTTTCAATTGCATTGCTCAGAAACAGGACAAAAATTGGGATCATATCAAACAGATGCATGGTACACTGCTTTGCAGTATCCTTTTTTCCTGCAAAATGTCATTCGATATAAAGTTTTATCTAAAATCAATGCCCTCACTTTCTCTTTCGTCACCTTAACTTGTTCAGATTCGACACGCAATCAAAACATGCTTTTGTTGGTGATTATTCTGGGCAAATAGCAATGTTGAAATTAGATACCAATGGCGTTACATTAATCACTACATTAAAAGCACATACAGGAAGCATTCATACATTAGCATGGGATTCTGAAAAACAGCTTCTATTTTCTGGAAGCTTTGATCAAAGTATTATAGTGTGGGACATTGGAGGGCGTCAGGGTACAGCGTACGAATTACAAGGACATCAGTAAGCTAGTCACTCTATTATGAAATCTATCCTTAATCAATATTCATTTTATATCTCTGGTCATAATTTTATAGCAACAAAGTGACAGCATTGTGCTATGCAAGTGCGGAACGTGTATTATTATCTGGAGGAGAAGACGGTGTAATTGTATGTTGGGACATGGCTACAAATAGAAAAGAGACTGCGGCATGGGTAGAGTCCGATACGTGTCAGGTATGTAATTTTAATTTCACGCGAAACGAGTCTTTATTCTGTACACATAAATATTCTAACAAATTCAGGCTTGTGGGCGACCATTCTTCTGGAATATTAAAGCAATGATGGATCAACGACAGTTGGGTTTGAGACAGCATCATTGTCGTCATTGTGGCCGTGCACTGTGTGCACGATGTACATCTCAACGGATACCAATACCAGCGATGGGTTTCGAGTTTGAAGTTAGAGTGTGCGATCAATGTCATATTCAACTTAAAGCTGCAAAGTAAGTGGAAACGATTAATCTTATTTAATGTCGCAATAGTACACGTTATAGGAATATTTTATTTATACTATGCTGTTAATCTAGCCAAACATCCTTAGCGTCTTTCCATGATGCAAAACATAATGTGGTTGGAATGGATCTTGATGCTCCTAGACGAAGATTACTGACTATCGGTCAAGATCGTCTTATCAAGATCTGGGATATTTCTGCACTTCTTCAATGAACTTCCAAATATGTTTATTTACAGATAATGAAACTAATCAAATCGTAAGATATAAGAGAAAATACTGTCATACTTCGATGTAAAAGTATAATATCCAGGACCTATTTTTACGACCATTATGATACATTTCAAAAATCAGTTTATGTAATTGTATAAGCAACTAGGTTTTTATATATTACGATTTGCTTCTTATACATAAAAAACTCTGGAACTCTAACACATTCTGCAATACCAGGAGAGAGATAGGATACTTATAAAAGGCAAGAAAAAGATAGAAAGACAGAGAACTACATATTGCAAATACTTTTTCAGCAGAGAAATGATAATTTAATAACTTGTTAAGCAAAAAAGAGAGATTATACTATAGTTTATTTTTGAAATTTCGTATTTAGTACACCATCAGATTTAAAAACGACCAAAGTACGAATTAATAGATTATTACATTCGGGTCTCGATTTGAATTCGTTATCAATATGTTAGAACGAGTCGTTACGTTGAGTCGGAATAAACAGGAAGGGATGATTTTATTGCTTCATTTACGCGTGTTTGACGTAACAGCTATGAATACATTATTTTTGTTGCGAACGAACAAAATGTAATTATTAAAAAATACACAGCATCACGCGACGTTATAATTCTGAGCTTTGAAGTGTATACTAGAACTGAATTGCACTTTCAACCGATTGGCAAATGATAAAAACATTGTAATATATTTTGTATAGCATGGAAGAGGAAAGCAAATTATCACCTTCTAGTAACACTTTGCTAATAGGCAATATTAACTTTTCCAATATACGCACTGCAAAATTATGTTAATGATTATAAATCATTTAATACAAAGGTGTGAAAAGTTTGGAAGGTTATTTCAAATTGCACACCGATTTAAATAATAGTAGCTAGTCGTTGTCTCTTTATTGTATTCCTAATTATTTAATATTATAGTTCCTTGTATAAAAGCAATTGTAAAAGTACGCTATCGTAAGAACTGATTGATTTTTCGCTATCCCGTCGATTTCTCCAAATATTTAAAAATAGGTACAGATTATGCAAAAATAATAATTATATACACAGTAATAATATAATAATAATTTCACATTATTTCTTATGCGAACGTGATTTAATTCTCGTATTATTGCAGAAATGATAAGGTTTCTCAAATTTGATTAAACAGTACAGTCAAAGTTATAGCCATGCTACATTTTTACAGAAGAACTACAATGTACAATTTGAACAAAACCCTTTGTACTAACTTTTATCACCTTTTCACGAGAATCATACTGTAGTTCAATCAATTTCTTTGCTTTATTTCTTTTATTGTACTTATCCTATAAATTTATTTAATAGTAGCATGCATATCTTGTACCTGAATGTGTTTATAATTTTCATCATTATATATTAGTATACTTAATATTATTGATTTCTCTACTGTAATCAATAATTAAAGTAATTACAGGAAAAAACCTTACATTTACTATTTTACCATGTTAAATTGAATAAGTATAGAAACATAATATGTGCAAATATCTTGTTCACTACTAAATTTATTTTTACTTTAGATGTACCCTTTTAGAATCATTTGTGGAGTCATATAGTACATATTAATGTACTATAGTATGAGATATTAATTAGTATGAGATATATACAAATTGATTATGCAGTCCAAGAGCAAAGTGCTGATCGTTTGAAATATGTTCACCGCAAAGCAATACTCTAGACGCAGATGTACAATCTGTCATTACTTTGTCACATTATACGATAGTAACATTTTATTTAAAACAATAGTTTGTATATCGTTGTATGTACATTACAAAACATCCGCCGACTACATAATTGATACACGAAAAAAATCAAAATCATTTGAAACATTTTTACTTGGCAACAAGTTCGTGTTTCTTTTTAGTATTAACATAACATAACAATGCAATATGGTATATACATATATTGTTGTAATTTAGTATCGAATTAATCAAAATACCTATAGAAGGTTGATTATCGAATCATGTTTATATTACATATAAAAAATATCATTTATAAAACTGTTAATTCGTAACGTGCTTAACATCGTCGGAATTGTTATTGTTGCAGAAATTTTTAGTACTTCGCATAGTAACGTGTATGCAAAAATGTTACAAAAATTACAATATATATATACATACAACGTTCTTCTGTGAAATTCATACGAGATGAAAATATATTTTCAATGTAAACTGCGATTCGTTTGTCTATGTGCATTTTATGCGTGTGCATGTTATATGTATTCGAATGAACGATCAGAAAAGAGTCACAGAGAAATTGAAAATGCCTTGAGTCTCGGTAGATGGAAATTTCTCGATCGATAAAGAAAGCGCAATATATATACGAAAAGGGACTAAAGGAAATCGGTGACATTAATTATCATGGTTACCATCGCGGTAGCGCTGCAATCTAATTCCGTCTGAATCGGTAATATCACGCGCGGCGGGAGAATGATAACAGTCTGTGTAGGAGAAATTCTCATGAAACGAGAAATCTATATTGTACTTCGTCTGTGACCACAGACCGCAACGAGTCGCAACGCAACAGGTTGCAGGTACGTGAATAAGTGTTTACGGCGTGTGATGTCATGATCGAAACGAAATAAAGGATCGAGGAAGGTACAGGGATCTTTAAAGCGGATGGGAAGATTAGAGTGGTGCAGGAAAGAGGATTTGATAGTCAGGGAAGAGGCACTGGTAATGTATAGCGGTTGGTGGGGTATCGTGTAGCCGAGGCCGGTTGTAGTCTAAGTTGAAGGTAGTTTTTCCACCTCTTTTAGCAGCTTCCACCTGGCACGCCCGATTCGAACCGAAACTCCCCGAGTGGACGCGTTAATGTACCGGTCACCGTCGTGGCCCATTCTCTGGAACAATTACTGTTGCTTTTCGTGTTCCAATTCATAAAACAGTTCGCGATCTTTTCTCTTTTCACGTTCGTCGCTTCTGCACGGACGCGAAGCTTCGACGATCTTCTGTAGTCACGTCGGATATGAAAAACACTCTTTACGTCGCGTTCGAAGTGTAGTGCAGTGCTTCTTAATGGAGGAGTGTGCCGACATCGTGTAGCCGCTTTCGTCGTGTTTCTCGCTACTCGCACAAGGTATGAGGTTTCAATTTGTTGAATTCCTTGAGAACATTCTTTCAGTGACCACCGTTCCACTTTATTCCAATAATATTCCATTTAGAAAGACTAAATTCTTTTTTCTCTCAAACGATTATATTTCGTTAGCAACGAGTCTTATTTCCTCATAGATTAGACGGAAATATTACAGGTTATACGTAGTTTTATTACAGTGGTGTTGACAAGAACCTTCGATCATGTAACTATTGCCGTTTATTTCCTAAAGAGCACGTGAGTCTGAGCAAGTGTTGCGTTCGTAACCAATATCCAAAGTACATTGTAATTTCGAATATAATCGAATATCGCGTAATTTAATCATTAGCTAGCATGGCTAATGCGCGTACGTGTATCCGTCAGCTTTAAAGCGCGATGATGTATAGACAGAGGAGATAAGGCTGAGATTCAGATAAAAGTAATATCTTACGTGTGTTAGATCCTAGGCTGTTTAAATTTCATCAATAAGCTGAACTGTACGCTATGAACCAAGCCTTCCTTTTCATCGGCTAAGTTTCAAATAAACTTTATTTGGTGTTTCTTTTTTCTGCCGCGAAACAATGATTAATTGAGGACATGTGGGAAACGATGTTAGAACGTAACTTTTTTTTCTTTTTTCTCGAACAATAAATACGCTCGTTTCATTGTATCGAACCGTAAGAGAAAAAAATCATTTGAACGTGAATAGAATTAGAATAAATATAGAGCATAGATACGAACGTAAAAAAGGATCGTCGTGCAAATGGTAAAGAATATTGTTAGGAAACAAGAGTTGAAGTTGTGCGGAAAAATTCACAGAACTTTTATAAAGATCGATAGTTTTCACGAGTTTTCATAAATTAAAGTTGCAGAGGTTCGAAACGTATAATGTGCAGATAGTATAATACATGCGTCGTACTCAATCACCCGTTGATGTCTCCTGCACGAACGCGACGTTTTCGTGCTTGATCGTTTTCCGGGTATAATCAAAGACAACGATAAGTTCTGATTTTCCGTTCTTCGATAGTAGGATCGGTTTTTGCTTCGATTTCTCAGATGGATCGAACACCATGATTCGTCGTGAAAACAGGGGGAAAGGGAATGACAGAACGAAGAAGAAAATTATGAGAAGCAATGTTCGTCGACCTAGAAGAGTTATTCGTGCGAGCATAATCGAAGCAAATCTATCTATTGTTTTTAAACCGGAATTTTGTTGCGAACGATTTGGTCTCATTTGGATACCTTTTGCACGATTCGATTCCAATGGACTCGGTTGGTTTTCTTAGATAATCGTTATACACAGCCGCATAAGTTTAGCGACAGGTTGATACAGTTACCCGATAAGAGAATAAAGATAAATCTCGCGGTGAGAATCCTCGTTGGATGTTCTTGAAAGGTGGCTCAGTATGGTTCAGTGGTAGCAGCAGAAACTACCTAACCCACTTTTGCGAACAGGTTTATGCTTGTGCTGCTTCCACTGTAACGGTGATCGACCAGACATCATCGTCGCACGCTGGAATGATTTTTCTTCGAATAAATAGATAAACGTAAGAGCACTCGACTCTTACCGGCAGGTATCTAGACCAGCTAGGTACCTACTATGTTATACAGAGACTCACGCGCATTGCTGGAATTCCCTTTTTCATACAAACTTCTTTATGTTTGTTTCTTGCATCGTACAAAGTATTATCAATAACACCGCAACATTCAGCCTGTCTCTTGCCAGAGAGATGTTTCCCCTTTCATTTTGTCGGTGAAATAAACGAAAAGGAAGAGCAGCAAAAAGAGAAAACAAGAGAAAGAAGAAAAGTTTTATTTTCTTTCAGGCGGAGTGCCGACAACCACGACTTGAGAAATGGTCATCGTCACGCGGGTAAGTATTAATGCAACAGGTTGTCATTTCGCGTATCTTGTCTATTGTGCTAGTTGATTAGTAAATTGATATAGATGCGTAGAGAACAAACACACATGCACGCACGCACACATACGCGAAACACAAAGCAATCTGGAGTGTGAACGTTATTGCGTTACCGGTTTCCGGCGTTGTGTGTTTTTCAAAGACGGTCAGTAGGAATCTGTGACAAGTGAAAATGACACAGACCGGCGACCATTACCAGATTCTTTCTCTTCATGAAAAGTCATGCTCGGGGGATACGCGTCAACATTAACAGCGTCAAAGCTTCGCTTCAGTTTTCTACTCGTTGATTAGATTTCTTTACTTCTCGTGGATTATCTTTATCACACGTGGATCAAGGCTACGAGATTAGAAATTAATGTGCTTGTTTTAAATATGACGATAACCAACGGTTGCTCATGTCCCTTTCAAGTAGACAATGGTTGCGAATTTGCAAAAAAATACAGACATCCTGATAAGTATGAAGTTATACAGCTTACAAGTAAAGCGAATGCAAAATCGACCTATTTAGAACTGTTTTACTGTGGAAATTATTATCCGCGTCTTCCGCCTCTTCATTTTCCGCGGATTGTCGATAAAAAAGGAATACGCCTTCAGCGAAAAACGGTACGCTACTTTGAGCATTTGCCGGTGTAGCAAACTGTCCCAGCGTTTAATCGGTTTCTGGATTTAAAAGTTTTTAACGCCCAAGCATGAATTTTGATGGTCAATGCAGAAAAAAGGATCACTGATCAAAGAGTGAGTGAGTGAGTGAGTGAGTGAGTGAATGAGTGAGTGAGTGAGAGAGAGAGAGAGAGAGAGAGAGAGAGAGAGAGAGAGAGAGAGAGAGAGAGAGAGAGAGAATAATTGGCCGCAACATAGATCGAGTCGAACGGTCAGTTAATTAGGCATAGTTAACGGTCCTTCATCACTTCGCGAATGCCCTGTACAGCGGCTTAGCATTTCGCGCGAACGAACCAGCCGTCGTATAACGGGACACGAATCGTTTTACTGGACACGCGTTTGTACCCTCGATCGTATTCTATTCTTTCCCTATATTACACGCACACGCTTCTGCGTCATTCTAGCGTTCGTTGTCGGGTTGCTTTAGCTTTTCATCCATAAAAAGCACTGTACGGGAAGCTTCGAGAAATTACTGTCGCACAGATCTTTTGTGACACAAAAAGGACATCTAATGGAGCGTAAGCGTTGTGCATATGACGTGGTACAGGGCAAAAGAAGCGTCAGGGTTTTTCGTAGTCGTGAATAATCGAAAGTAAAATCAACTGACGCAAGAAGGGTGGTAAATTGAACGGTGGCTCGTTTCGATTATAACGTGTAGAGCGAGCTGTTCCGATGTTGTTCCGGTGAGGTGAACAATCGGAACGTATACGAATATCAGGCACAGTCTGTGCATTCGTATAGACGCAGGGGTTCTCAAATTGAGCGCTTAGACATCTCGGAATGCCGCGGCAATAATATTTAATTTTCACTAAGATTTCGAGATCTAATAGTAGAATCCGTTTTCATAACACTGCAACGGGCTTAAGTATTCAAACCGCTTTAAGGATAGGATTTGCCACGACATTTCTTTAGCCCGTCAACGGTGCTGCGGCGAAAAAAGTATGAGAACCGGTGATATAGACGACGTATCCACAGAGCATACAGCTAGCCTAGAGGTTCTCAAACTTTCTTTCAAGTGGAACGCGCTACGAATAACTCGCCAAATATCGCATTGATTTTCTATGTTTCCTGAACACAGCCGAATCACCGATAAACGAACGGTTGATCACTCGTGTTTAAGGAAATGTCTAGGGACATTCGGTCTTGACCAATTCCATATACACTACCATTTAAAAGTTTAAGTGCACGTTTATTAGTCTTGTTAGAGTCAGCTGTCCTTGCGGAGAATATTTTTTTATTTTGTCAAATATTTTAGCTACTTGCCACATCGTTACAAACATTTGAACATTAGAAACCTATGTATGACTTAGTGCTCTTTCATGAGAAAAAAACAGTTTTTAAATATACTATAATAATTTCAATAATGTTATCTTTAGTTTTACTTTAATTCGAGTACTTTGATATAACAGAGAATAATTAAAAAAAACTAAATTATTGAGGCAGATGTTAATAATAATAATAAATATTATGAAAATGTGACTCAACTATTTACTTTATTTACCTTGTTGTATATAATTTTGCTTCAATGATTCCGCTGTGAAAAACTCGCTGGACTATAGTTTTCATTTAATATTTTTTATATAAGTATATGCTGCGATTATGCTGTAAAATTTCTTCGTGTATTCATTATGTCAAAGAAGCGAAGAACAATACCGATTTCATACTAGACAAATCATGTTAAAATAACTTAGAATGATTAAAGTATCTTCTAAAAAATAAACGTTCCAATATATTATCTCCTAAATGTCTTATTTGTTAAAATAATAATTCTTTTCCCTTTATAAGTATTTTACGTAGCTTTGAGAATCTTGATATCGTTTTTGTCGGCAAACTAATGCAAACTACTATCAGCCGACAAAATTGAACCTACATTATAACCGAAGCTACAACATTATAAATTATGATAGTACAATGACCTGATATTAATTATAATTGAAAAGAACTTATGTCTTTTAATTACGTATATCCATACATATATCTGGTTCAAAAAATTACTTCAATTACTTTTTTTTTGTTTTTTTTTTGCAGGGTTAAATCAAAATTTTAGAAATCTTGGTTCATACATTTTTTAGACGTTTTATATATACATATTATTATAATGTATGTATACTACTGCAAAATTGTTTTTTATCATTTACAAATATTTAATATTGTGAATGAGTTTTTTAAATCTAAACCAAGAGATTTAATCAGTAATACTAGTCAATTCAAAGTTGTCAATAAAAGTTATTACTAATGTTAACGGAGATTGCTTCATAGACACGAAGAAAGTATACGTAATACTGATTTTACATGGTTTTACTCTGGCACAGTTCGAAAAATTCCCCCCATTACTTTTTTTATACTTTTTTCTTGTTTTTGCAAGGTTTTTTAATGAAAAATTTTGAGAACTCTGATACTACTTTCATACATTTTTAAAATGTTTTTAGGCTATAAAACATTGAAACATTTTTTTAAATATTTTTATGCTTCCAGTGAAGATTCTCAGAATTTAAAACGTGTACGTTTGTTGTCAGACAAATAAAATACAAATTCTATGTATGTTAATCAAGAATGTTAATGGATTTATTTTTTTATACATTGGAATTATAATAAAAACACAAATTTGAATTTTTTTTTTACACGATTTTCTTGGGAATGTGTCTACCGTGAAAAACAGCTTCAAGTGTACAAATTTTCAATGTTCGCTTAATATTGAATGTGGATGTGGCAAAACATGCATTTCGCGTATGGTCTTTCCAATAGGAAAAATTGCGGAATTTTTGCTCGCATCTATGAAAGAAACTCTGTTGATATTAGTAATAATTTTTTTTGTTGACAATCCTGAATTAATATGTTTCCTTATATCCAATGAAGAAACTTATTCGCGACATGAACACTTAGTAAATGATAAAAATTAATTTTGCGACGAGTAGTTTAATTACAGGGTCTGTGTTAATACGACATTTTTAATAGCTCTTGGTGAATACTTCAAATTTTTAAACTCTTGGACTCATTTTTTTAACACCTCCCATATGTATTAGTAACTTTCATAACTTACATCTTTGTTTAATTATAATATTAAACCTAATTAAAGATTATTGAGATAGTTGTAACATGTTTACACCGTCAGAGGGACTTTGATACTGTAAAATATTAAAATCTGCAGTGTACTCAAACTTTTTACTGGTAGTGTAATTTGAAATTGCGGTTTAAGTATAACTGTGCGACACCCTTATATAGAAAAGGATCGACAGTGATGGTCGTGGACTAGATAAATTTCGCCTGAATTTTGATGCATCTTAACTGTATTATGCAACTGATTCTGTCTATACGGTCATATGCAAGTGTTGCCCATTGTTCTTGAGAACATTCGAAACGTAAGCTGTAGGGCGATCGAACGTCAGAAGCCGGAATAATACTCGTCTACTTAGTTAATTCTATTACCAGCTATGCACGCTACTACCTAGAAGAACAAAAAAGACAATCGGCTGTGAGATAAGATCGACGTGATTCGTGAAAAGAAAAATATTTCGCTGCAAACGTGGTGCAATTACCATGGCAAGATTTAGTGGCAGTTATCGCATTCAAATGTTATTCAAGTAGCTCGTTACTTGTGTCGATTAATCCGTGCGGTTTTTAAGTTATGAAAAAAATTTTCATAATTTGTTTTTTATTTACGATATTACCTAATGTCTGTTTGATACGTTTCTCGAAGTACGATTCACAGGAACGAACTTTTACCGATCGTTTCCATCCTCTTCTCTTCTACCGTTACTGTTACGTGTCATTGCATTTCGCGCCGCGTGTTCGAATGTGCGAATCGTGATCTTTCGTAATCGTTAACACAAACACAGACCTAAAAGGCAAAAAACAACGAGAAGGAAACATTTCGTTTTAACACTCATTGTGCGTTAGGATAAGTAAAGCAATTTTACCGTTTATTGTCTGAAAGAGAAACGTTGCCACTTCGGTGAAAAAATTACGTTCCAGGGAGATTACATATGGATCGAACCAATCTCAGGGAGAGAATTTGACGTTGCGATCGGTGCACGGGTCATTTCTGCGGAAGGAAGGCGTATTCAAGTGAAAGACGACGACAACAAGGTAATTGATACTTAGTTCTTGTGCTGGTCGAATTACTTCACGTGATACCTATACAGATTTCGGGTAACGCGAAAGCGCGGCAGACGCTCATTTTCACAAGCTTAACCTGGAATTTTTAGGAACAATGGCTGACTCCCGAGAGGCGAATAAAAGCGATGCATGCCACTTCTGTGCAAGGTGTAGAAGATATGATCAGCTTAGGAGACCTCCATGAAGCAGGAATTTTAAGGAACTTATTAATTCGTTACAACGAGAACCTCATATACGTAAGAAATTGCTGTTACACCAACAGCGTTTACGGCAAACCGGACAGTTTAACTTATCCCTTTTTCTTTTTTTCTTTCTTTCTTTTCTTTTCGTTATACAGACCTACACTGGCTCTATTCTAGTCGCCGTTAATCCGTATCAAATATTGCCTATTTATACCGCGGAACAAATCAAACTGTACAAGGACCGTAAAATCGGAGAACTGCCACCACATATATTCGCCATCGGGGACAACAGTTATGCTCATATGAATCGATATGGCCAAGATCAGTGCATTGTGATCAGGTATGCCTGTTTTCTCTATCTTCCACCCTTTCTTTCTTCTTCTCTTCTCACTTCTGTAGTTTTTAATACAATAACGATTTGTCAAATCTACGAATATGTGTGTCTTAGTGGCGAAAGCGGAGCAGGCAAAACGGAAAGCACAAAACTAATTTTGCAATATTTAGCAGCGATTAGCGGCAAGCATTCGTGGATCGAGCAACAGATTCTGGAAGCGAATCCGATCTTGGAAGGTGAGCTTCGCTTACATATTAAACGTAGATAAAAGTTTCTGACAACCTCTTATTGAGATATTTTCGTTGAATAGCTTTCGGCAATGCGAAGACTGTGCGGAACGACAACTCGTCACGGTTCGGAAAATACATCGATATTCATTTTAACGAGCAAGGGGTAATAGAAGGGGCGAAAATCGAGCAATACTTGTTGGAAAAGTCGCGAATAGTTTCGCAAAGTTTGGACGAAAGGAATTATCATATATTTTACTGCATGCTGGCTGGTCTTTCTAGAGAAGAAAAACAAAAGCTAGAACTAGAAGATGCATCTTCGTATAAGTATTTAACAGGGGTAACGTAATGATTTTAGTCAAGCGAAAAAAAATACAGCGGCTGATCAGGTTAATCGGGATCTTGGTTTTTACCTTCCAGGGTGGCAGTATCACGTGTGAAGGCCGTGACGATGCCGCTGAGTTTGCCGACATCAGATCCGCCATGAAGGTTTTACTATTCTCTGATGCAGAAATTTGGGAGATACTTAAGTTACTCGCTGCCTTATTACACATGGGAAATGTCAAATACAGAGCTACCGTCGTAGGTAAGATAATATTTGTAACCGTAATTTTCACGATACTAAGGCTTGCTCGAATTTACGTTTTGTTCTTCCAGACAATTTGGACGCTACTGAAATACCAGAGCAGACAAATGTGCAGAGGGTAGCGTATTTACTGGGCGTGCCTGTTCAGTCTTTAATAGACGCTCTAACTCGCAAAACGATATTCGCTCACGGTGAGACAGTTGTAAGTAACGAGTAAATTCGCGTTACGTTCCAATATTTACATGGCCATGCGTAGAAAATGTTGCCATAACAATCAACGGGATGTTAACCCTTTTCTAGCTGACTATAATTGTCTGACGTGTGCGTAGGTTTCCACGTTATCCAGGGAGCAGTCGGTGGATATTAGAGACGCGTTCGTTAAGGGAATATACGGACGGCTGTTTGTGCACATCGTGAAAAAGATCAACGAGGCGATCTATAGGCCTAAGAACATGTCCAGGAGCGCCATTGGTGTTTTAGATATCTTCGGATTCGAAAATTTCAATCACAACAGCTTCGAACAATTCTGTATTAATTATGCCAACGAGAATCTGCAACAATTTTTCGTGCAACATATTTTTAAACTCGAGCAAGAAGAATATAATCACGAGGGTATTAATTGGCAGCATATCGAGTTTGTCGATAATCAAGATGCACTCGATCTGATAGCTATCAAACAATTAAACATTATGGCTTTAATCGACGAGGAATCAAAATTTCCGAAGGGTACGGACCAGACGATGCTAGCCAAAATACACAAAACGCACGGGAGCCATCGGAACTATTTGAAACCAAAATCGGACATCAATACATCCTTCGGGCTGAATCATTTCGCCGGAGTCGTATTCTACGATACCAGAAGCTTCCTCGAAAAGAACAGGGACACGTTTAGCGCCGATTTATTACAACTGATACATATATCGTCGAACAAGTTTTTGCAGGCTTGTTTCGCTGAAGACATAGGTATGGGATCGGAAACCAGAAAAAGGGCGCCCACTTTGTCCACTCAATTCAAAAAGTCTCTAGACTGCCTGATGAAAACGTTGTGCAGTTGTCAGCCTTTCTTCATTAGGTGCATCAAACCGAACGAGTACAAGAAACCGATGATGTTCGACAGAGGTCTTTGTTGCCGGCAACTGAGATATTCCGGCATGATGGAAACGATTCGAATACGTAGAGCCGGTTATCCGATCAGGCATTCATTTTCGGAATTCGTCGAGAGATATCGGTTCTTGATTCCTGGTGTACCACCGGCGCACAAGGTTGATTGTCGTGTGGTCACGTCAAAAATTTGTCACATAGTTTTAGGAAGATCGGATTACCAACTCGGGCATACAAAGGTGTTCCTGAAAGACGCTCACGATTTGTTCTTGGAACAGGAACGGGATCGAGTATTGACGCGAAAGATTCTAATATTGCAACGCAATATACGTGGTTGGGTTTACAGAAGGAGGTTCCTTCGCATGAGAGCGGCTGCTACGGTTGTTCAAAAGTATTGGAGAGGTTACGCGCAACGGCAGAGATACAAACGCATGCGTGTTGGTTACATGCGACTTCAAGCGTTGATCCGATCGCGAGTATTGTCGCACAGATTTAGGCATCTCAGAGGACATATCGTCGGACTTCAAGCACGCGCCAGAGGTTATTTGGTACGGAAAATGTATCAAAAGAAACTCTGGGCGATTGTCAAGATACAGGCTCACGTTCGACGATTGATCGCGCAAAGGCGTTACAAGAAGATCAAGTACGAGTATCGGTTGCATGTCGAGGCGTTGAGGCTTCGAAAGAAGGAGGAGCGGGAATTGAAGGATCAAGGTAACAAACGGGCGAAAGAAATCGCTGAGCAAAACTATAGGGAACGGATGCAAGAGTTGGAGAGGAAGGAAATAGAAATGGAACTGGAAGATCGGCGAAGAATGGAGATAAAGAAGAATTTAATAAACGACGCGGCTAAAAAACAAGATGAACCGGTCGACGACAGCAAGTTAGTCGAAGCGATGTTCGATTTTCTGCCGGATTCGAGCAGCGAAGCTCCCACGCCTGCCAGGGAAACATCTGTCTTCAATGATCTACCCGCACCGAAAGCGGACCAACAAGAGATCATCAGCCCCGTTCAAACAGCGTCCGAAGACGAGGAAGATTTATCAGAGTTCAAGTTCCAAAAGTTCGCGGCGACCTATTTTCAAGGTAATATCACGCATCAGTATTCGCGGAAACCATTGAAACACCCGTTGTTGCCTCTGCACACGCAAGGAGACCAACTGGCCGCGCAAGCGTTGTGGATCACTATACTACGATTCACTGGGGATCTGCCTGAACCC
The DNA here is from genome assembly GCF_050948175.1 of Xylocopa sonorina. NCBI lineage: Eukaryota > Metazoa > Arthropoda > Insecta > Hymenoptera > Apidae > Xylocopa > Xylocopa sonorina. Next base: position 1,374,813 of record NC_135205.1, read on the forward strand.
AGGTTTCACACTATGGACAGGGACACGACTTCGGTTATGTCAAAAGTGACAGCGACACTCGGACGTAATTTTATACGGAGCAAAGAATTTCAGGAGGCGCAGATGATGGGCATGGATCCGGAGGCATTTCTCCGACAAAAGCCAAGGTCGATTAGGCATAAACTAGTTTCGTTAACCCTGAAGCGGAAGAACAAACTAGGCGAGGACGTGAGGCGGAAGTTGCAAGAGGACGAATACACCGCGGACAGCTATCAGTCCTGGTTGGAGGCGAGGCCTACTTCGAACCTTGAGAAACTTCACTTCATTATAGGCCACGGAATTTTACGCGCGGAACTGAGAGACGAGATATATTGTCAAATATGCAAACAACTGACGAACAATCCTTCCAAATCGTCCCATGCTCGTGGCTGGATACTGCTCTCCCTTTGCGTCGGTTGTTTCGCGCCATCCGAGAAATTCGTCAATTATCTGCGAGCGTTTATCAGGGAAGGTCCACCCGGATACGCACCGTACTGCGAAGATCGGTTGAAGAGAACGTTCAATAACGGCACTCGAAATCAACCGCCGAGCTGGTTAGAGCTTCAGGCGACCAAATCGAAAAAGCCGATCATGCTACCGATTACCTTCATGGACGGTAACACTAAGACCTTGCTCGCTGATTCCGCGACCACCGCGAGAGAACTTTGCAACCAGCTGTCCGATAAAATATCGTTACGCGATCAATTCGGCTTCTCCCTTTATATCGCTCTGTTCGATAAAGTCTCCTCGTTGGGTAGCGGCGGAGATCACGTGATGGATGCCATCTCTCAATGCGAGCAATACGCAAAGGAACAAGGTGCCCAGGAACGAAACGCCCCGTGGAGGTTGTTCTTTAGAAAGGAAATATTTGCGCCCTGGCACGAGCCGACCGAAGACCAGGTCGCTACCAATTTAATTTATCAACAGGTCGTCAGGGGCGTGAAATTTGGCGAGTACCGTTGCGACAAGGAGGAAGATCTGGCGATGATCGCCGCTCAACAATATTACATCGAATATCACACGGATATGAATGTTGACCGATTGTACACACTTTTGCCGAATTATATACCGGATTACTGTTTGACGGGTATCGATAAAGCGATCGACAGATGGGGACATCTCGTTCTGCAAGCATATAAGAAGGTGACCGCGTTAAAAAAAAAAAATATTTCTACTATTACGACATTTTCTACTCTTGCCGTTATCTAAATCGATCTTCACTTTCTATTCTTTCTCTTACAGAGCTACTACTTAAAAGAAAAAGTACCTGCTTTACGGGTTAAAGAAGATATCGTCGGTTATGCCAAGTTCAAATGGCCATTGCTTTTTTCTCGCTTTTATGAAGCGTACAGAAATTCCGGCCCGAATCTACCGAAAAATGATGTTATTATAGCCGTGAATTGGACAGGAGTTTATGTCGTTGACGATCAAGAACAAGTGCTCCTCGAACTATCTTTCCCCGAAATCACTACCGTATCTAGTCAAAAGTACGTTCCCATTGTTACGTTTTACAATTACTCACGTTCGTCTACAAACTGTTTATTTTTTCTTTTTTATTACATAAGTGCATCATCTTCTTTTGTCACCATTTTTCTGTACAATGTTTGTCGTCATTTCTAATTTGTAATTTGACTGTCGCACAGTTCAGGCGCTGACAATTCATTATGTACTGTGCAAGTTCAACACGTGTTGCACTGTATCCAGAATTTCGAAATTTTTTTATTGCACGTCGTACATTTGCTTCGCTACAAGACAAATCAAAAGATCTACGTCATTTCCTTTGAGAGTCCGTGATAAAATAGCAAAATTCCATAACGAATTGCACAACAGTTGAGTCGTACGACAATAAACGCTAATCAAGAAAAATAGCGATAAAATAAGTTGGTACCTTTGTATGAAGAAAATATCGTACTCTAGGTTTCTTCTTTCATTTACGACCCCATGGCTATTTTCAGAACGAATAAAATGTTCACGCAAACATTTAACTTGTCGACGGTGCGTGGAGAAGAATTCACTTTTCAAAGTCCAAACGCCGAAGACATCCGTGATCTGGTGGTGTACTTTTTAGAAGGCCTGAAAAAGCGTAGCAAATACGTTATCGCTTTACAAGATTACAAAGCTCCCGGTGAGAGTTCGTCGTTTTTGAGTTTCCAAAAGGGGGACCTGATCGTTTTGGAGGACGAGAGTACCGGCGAGACCGTCCTTAATTCGGGATGGTGCATCGGCACCTGTGAGAGATCGGGTGAAAAGGGTGATTTTCCAGCCGAGACAGTGTATGTGTTACCTTCGCTGACGAAACCACCGAACGATATATTGGTAATACAAACGTTACGTTGCGTTAGTTGGTACTCCTATACCAACCGATCAAACTTGACAGTTAACTCTGTTTTTCAGTCTTTGTTCAGTATCGAAGGGTCAGAGAATGGACGTAAACTGTATCCACAGCAAGTAAACGGAATAGAACCTCGCGATAAGCCTCACACTCTCTTGGAATATGCAATCGATCATTTCCGGTAAATGCTTGTTCGTAAAGAATCAAACGTTAGGAAAAGTTAAAAAACTAAAGTTTAAATCTTTGGAATATCATACGTTTCACGCCTGTTTCACTAGTGTTAGAGTATTCTATACAGTGAAACCCTCCTACAACGGGATTAATTCGTACCGTGTTATAGGAGGATTGACTGTATGTTTTACACCACTCTACAAATAATCTAACTTATTACCTCTGTTTTATAAATGATTTTCTGTTAATCTGCAGTCTCACTTTCCTTGAACATTGAAAATATTAGGGAGAATTAGGACAGTTAAACTAGAAGGAAACTAAAACTTAAACTAGATGGCAAATAATGTTCATAATAATGAGAGAAGCGTTCGATTTGTTGCAGAACACCGCCGAAGAGGACAATGTCAAAGGCGCTGACTCTGACTGCAGCGCGGCGCGGCCATATCGACGAGTTGTGGCATCATTCTAGAGACCCGATCAAACAACCCCTCTTGAAAAAATTGATATCCAAAGAAGAATTAGCTGAAGAAGCGTGTTTCGCTTTCAATGCGATCTTGAAGTACATGGGTGATCTACCAACGAAAAGGCCACGTATCGGGAACGAGTACACCGATCTTATTTTTGATGGTCCTTTGAAGAATGAAATTCTTCGAGACGAGATTTATTGTCAAATCATGAAACAACTAACCGACAATCGAAACAGATTGAGCGAGGAGCGTGGTTGGGAGCTGATGTGGCTCGCCACTGGTCTCTTTGCTTGTAGCCAAAGCCTTTTAAAGGTAAAATACTGTTTACATTTTAACGCAAACCATAACTATATTTTATATTTTAATTATACCTTAGTTATAATTATTTAGTTCTTAATCTAAAAATCCCTAGTTAGATTCACGACGTTCATGTGTTTTCGACAATACTATCTATTAATTATTTCTATTCATTGATAGGAATTGACTCTGTTTTTACGTACAAGGCGCCATCCTATATCTCAGGACTCTCTGCAAAGGCTACAAAAGACCTTACGTAACGGCCAACGAAAGTATCCTCCGCATCAAGTAGAAGTTGAAGCTATACAGCACAAAACGACGCAAATATTTCACAAAGTCTACTTCCCCGACGATACGGACGAAGTGCGTATACTTTAAATGGTTATTTTTACAATTTTATCCATCTTAAGAGCAACAACATCGAGTCAACAACAATCATACCCCGTTGCGTTATATGCGTAGGCATTCGAAGTGGATTCGTCGACGAGAGCGAAAGACTTTTGTCAAAACATTGCGCAAAGACTAAACTTACGATCAGCAGAAGGATTTAGCTTGTTCGTAAAGATCGCTGACAAAGTAATTTCCGTTCCGGAGGGCGATTTTTTCTTCGACTTTGTACGACATTTGACCGATTGGATAAGAAAGGCTCGGCCGTCCCGCGATGGTATGCTTTTTAAATATTTTTAGACAGAAGTAATGGAAGAGAAAAAAAAAATCGTGAGATTCTCTATTCCTTACATAGGTGTATCGCCCCAGTTCACATATCAAGTGTTTTTCATGAAGAAACTATGGACGAACACTGTTCCCGGTAAAGATAGGAATGCGGACCTCATCTTCCATTTTCATCAAGAACTTCCTAAATTGTTAAGAGGTAAAAACCATATGCAATGTTTGTTTCTATTATGATTACACTGGCTAGCTCGTACATGCAAGACATTTTCGCCTGATTTCTTCTATACACTTTTATACTCAACTTTTGTAGGGTATCACAAATGTACCAAGGAAGAAGCATCGAGATTAGCAGCGTTGGTCTACAGAGTTCGTTTTGGTGAGAGTAAACAAGAACTGCAAGCAATTCCGTAAGTGAATTATATATTGTGCACGTATTGCACATATATACAAGACTATGTATATTTAAAGAATTTAAATAATGAAAACTTTTCCAGGCAAATGTTACGAGAACTTATACCTGGCGATTTAGTGAAGATACAAAGCCCTAACGATTGGAAAAGATCGATAATTGCTGCATACAATCAGGATGCTGGTATAGTGTTACATAAATAATCTTTAAACAGATACTTTGCCTTCATATTATATGTATATTAATTGCAACGGAAATATTTTGTTATACAGGCATGAGCCCGGAAGATGCGAAAATAACATTTTTGAAAATAGTATACCGATGGCCGACCTTCGGTTCAGCATTTTTCGAAGTCAAACAAAGCACGGAACCAAATTATCCAGAATTATTGCTAATCGCTATAAACAAACACGGCGTGAGTCTTATACATCCACAAACAAAAGTGAGTAAGCAACATCATTCTTAATGATCACTCATTAGCCAAAGCTGACAAAACACCTCTTATGTTAAATATCTTTGTTTCTAGGATATATTAGTAACGCACCCTTTTACCAGAATCTCAAATTGGTCGTCCGGTAACACCTACTTTCATATGACAATTGGCAATTTAGTGCGAGGTTCTAAATTATTATGCGAAACCTCGCTCGGGTACAAAATGGACGATCTCTTAACTTCGTATATTTCATTAATGCTCACAAATATGAATAAACAACGTACGATACGAATAAAATGAACGCGATTTTACTAGACTATTTATATTGATTCGTGATCGTTACTTATATATATAAAAAAAAAATCATACAAGTAAGATAGAAGAATAAAATGATACAGAAAAAGAGAGGAACGTTGGACAGTTTGATAATTTAAAAAATTTTTAATTGTTATTTACTAGTACTTTTCGTTGTCAGCGAACATTTTGTCAAGAGTTTTCGTAATTATAATACGTTCAGGACAAAAGTGAAATTTACGAAACACTCCTTTATCGTTACGAGCAGATTGTTCGATTTCACGTAAACGTTTATTGTTCCATTAAATACTTACGCACTTTTATAGAAAATTATAGATTACGCTAGTTTTTTCTACTACAATGACCAACCCATGTGTCGCGTCACTTATGTAGAAAGAATCGACAGTGACCCGTAGATGGATCACGTCGGTAAATAACAGCCTGATTCGATGACCCATTACTGGGCCTCGCTGTCCTGAACATGACAGCTATGCGCAAAGTATACCATTTTATAATACGAAATGTGATTACATGATAAGCGCGATAGTGAATTTTCTATAGTAAGGAATAAAACGTTTTATACAAATGTTCTCGTTACAAGTTTTATAATTTATATATACATGTGGATTATCATTTCGTAAACTCGTTATGTTGCAATGTTGAGAGCATGGAGGGAATCATAATGCACGTGTACACAAATAATTAGTTTAAAAAATTGTATATGATTTATTTACAAATAAGATTTTCATATAGTTTTGTAAAATATTGCTTTATTGCGTAGTGGATACAATGAAAGAATTTCACGTCCAAACGTATTCTATCGTCTCAAAATGGAGACAGAACGGGATGTATAATTAAAGTGACGTGTGATAAAGTATGAGAATGTGTATTCTATGTTGGCGACAAACTATTTAAAAATTAAAATCTTACATTCGAACGTATGTATACCTAAAATAATATTTCAATGTAACGAATCGCAGTGATTATTCAATAATTATCCGTCCACTGATATATGTAAGGATGTAATTATTATTAACTCGCAATTTATTACTGTGAATAAAGATAATCGTGTTTTCTTCAGGTACTTGGTGCAAATTTTAATCGTGGGTAAATTCCCATGGTATACGCGTACCGACATTCCTCTCGTACAATGGATCTCTTCAGGAAGACAATTCCCAAAGTGATCATATCTCGCTTCCTGCTGTAGATAATTGTATTCGATGGTATCTAGGAAAAAAGGTTGTACCGATTCAACCGAGTTGAGAAGTCAAGAAACGAATCATTTTTAGCCGATTATTTTTACTTGAACAAACAAAATTGTTGTTTCTTCCTCTCGCAACACATTTAGGTGAAATACTATTAGAAATAATAACGCGACATTGACATTTCTCGTACCCCATATCTCCGAATCTTAGGATTTGGAAATAACGTATAGGTGATGAAGTATAAAGACTTTATTGTACAAATATTTCCAATTTATTGTAAAACATAAATAGACACAAAAACGTATATATTTAGTTTCTGTTTTTTCTGTCAATCATTGGAAATGTATCGATACATATCGTATTCTCGCGAAAAAAACAAACATATAATTGTTTCTGTAAATGCTAACAAGAGAATTTCGAAAAACCAATATATCAATGGGTAGTGAGATTAATAAAAAGCGTGCGTAATATTTATCTATGTTAGAAAAGCGATCGACGGTTTCATTGGCGAAATAATACAAATTGTAAAAATAAATAATGATCGGTAAGGTAAGGTCGTGAACGTTGAGTTAGTTGGCGCGTAAAATCAATCGAAATAGTGTGTTGCAGGATCTTCACGATTCGTTTCTCCAATATATTATATATGTATATAGTGCAAATGGCTTTGCAAAATTAATGTTCCCGTTTATTTGCAAATTTACCTACGTGAGTCACGCATTTAATATTTCATAAATTTTCCATTAATATTTTCTTTTCATGTGTAACATGACGTACGTTCTTTCTGAAAAGTTTAATAAAGATGAATATAAAATTAAACAATAAATATTCGTTTGTGTGAAAGAAGAGAGAAGGGAAGGTAATGGATGAAGGTATCCCCGTTAGCTCGCAAACAATGACTTCCTTCGGACATTTGAAAATTTGCCCCGCATACAATTCAATTTGTATCTTAGCTTTCCTCGGTAAATGAGGATAGATATCATTAAAACCGGTCAACACGAACGCTATGAAAATGGGAAACCATACAAGATTCCTTTGGATGACGAATCCGATCGAAGAGAAATGCAGAACCATTTTCAGCGATCAATACAGAATTGGAAAATTTAAGCCGTTAACGTACAATTCGATAACAAGTCGAATACGACACAGAGGGATGCGTAATAGCACTGTGTATGATTTTGTAGCATTTAACGAGAGAACAAATTTTCAAATTTCTTTATGCTCCCTTTATCCACCTCTTCTTGTCGTTTTACCGAGTAATTAGCTAAATATTCACATTCGTAAAAAGCTCTTAATCCTAATTGTCGCTATAAATTCTAATCCCTGTGTGTAATTCTGTATCAACACTTAAAGCTAGCAACCTAAATATTTATGAACATAGGGAAACGATTCACGGTACGGCATGGCGCGGGCACGGCACGGCACGGCTTCGTACGGCACGACACGGCACGACACGGCACGGCACGACACGGCACGGCACGGCACGGCACGGCACGGCACGGTACATTGTACGTATCCACGAGAGAGGCAACGTAAACGGTTGCTATGTGCTGGTTTTCGTATTGTCTAAGCTCGTTGTCGCGGTATCGACTCGGAGTAACAGGTCTTCTTTTCCTGCGTACGTGGTCGCCGAATTAGAATCGTCGGTGACCGGCACATTATCAACAGAAACCGGAATTTTTCGGTTTGGTGAGTGAACGGAAACAGCGTTCGTCTCACTAGCTCGTAAACTTTGGTGATGCGCACTGTAATTGTCTAGGAAACATCAGAGACCCGACTGGGGCGGTTGATGCGTGTTCCAAGGAACATCCGCGATAGCGGGTGGCATGCTCGCCTGATTGTGCATGGCGCGCGGCGCTCTCATAATTTCGTCCGCGGGTGGACAGTGGGGCCGAGGACCGGGTTCTGGTGTGTACGTGAACGTCAGACCGGTCGCGTAGATGATACCGTCGTTGCGGACTAATGAAACAGGGACCTGTGTCGGCTGCCGCACCCAAAGCCATTCACCCCTGAACTGCGATATATCGGGCACTACGCAAAGCATGCTTTCCTGACATCTGTACATAGTCTCCGCTTCAACATCACCGAACCATACCTGAAGATTTGGCGTGAAATTGTCACCCGTCAACTCTAGCATCGCTACGTCCCCACCTCCGTTCAAGTGCAAACTATGAACCAAAGGTACCGGAGTTACCGGCGACCTTACCGGGCCCATGCCCTCGAAAAATTGGTACTCCGCCTTGTCGGTACTTATTATCGTCCAGCAGGCACCGTCATTAATCATTTCTTTGTTCGCCTCTTTCGGGCACGGGGTAGCTTGGAACTGAATAATGCGCTCTTGAGATAAACAGAGGTACATGTGGTCCGTGTCTTTCATGTAAAACGCACATTTGTGCAACTGTGAAACTGGATCGTCCGCTTCCAGGCTAGCCATCTGTTTGTCCACCTTCCGGATTACTAAACGCGGAAGCGCCATTCCCGTTACGGAACATACCAATTTCACCGTGCTACCATAGTGCACGTATCCGTCTCGCACTTGAAACTCCTCCGACTCGCTTTCGTTGTCGTCCAACAGATGTATTGTGAACGCTCCCCACTGCGTCGAACTCGCGTGAAAATTTCCGTTCTCTACGTGGAGGTAACGTGTGCTAACTGTCTGCGATCGTAGTCGATTGAACAGCGCGACTTTTGTTCCGCTTGCTATACACAAATCGGCGTTTTTCAACGATTGCTTCTTCTTCGACGGTTTCGATATCACTTTTATTCGTTTGCTGTGAAACACGCCAATGTCGTGTCCACTGCCGTAAAACATTTTCACCGAAAGCATAAAGTGCTTCCTCTTGTCCGAATCCGAAATATAGAGTGTCTTCGCGGCGCAATACTGTTTACCATTATTCAGATCAAGTTGTTGCATGTCTTGATCGGAATTACCGATCCCGATAAACGCGCAAAGCTGAGCGGACTGTTCGCTCTCACCCTCGCGTAGCATTTGTTCTTGCCGCATTCTCCATCCGTCACCGAATAAATAAATACATGGTGGAGGGCAAAAGAATCGTTTCTCGTTACCATATGACTTTTGCGCAACCTTCGCGTGAAGTATTACGATAACCATGTCGCTTCTATCGCGCAAATAACGTTCCATTGCTTCACGTGTCAACCTTTGATCTTGATGATCCGGTCTATAAACACCGGATCCGAATCGAGGATAAACCGACATAACCGATGTTGGCGAAGGAGGAGATTGCATTCCATGCGCCATCGTCGGCAAACCAAACTGGTGTGGCATATTTAACCTCCGTTTCGATCTCTCCACTATACAACAGAGTCGCTAGGTTGCTTCTAAACTATCCTTCTTCTCTGTGCATGTCATAATTGCCTCTGCCCATTTACCTGAAATAAATTACAACACAGTCAATTACAATTGGTATCACTCGCTACTATCAGATTTGCTATTGCGTAATTATATGTTATTCCAGGACTGAATTCTTTTTCAAAATTATTATCTTATTAAAAATGCAAAATGCATGTAATGCGGAGAACTGAAACGATACATATACATATACATATACATATATATATATATATATATATACATATATGTAGTCTCTTCATATGCGCATAAAAGTGTACAACTTTACTCATTTAGCGTGAGAAACAATTTTGTTTTTTACGATACAAGATATAATTAACGCAAGGTATCTTTCTTTAAACAAGCTACCAAGAATTACTAGCTTAGTATAGGAAAGAGGAAACGTACGTGTACACTGTGGGAACCAAGTTGAGCTCATTTTTCCTGCATGAATTAAATCACCCTTGTTCATTGTGTCTGTACAATTATACTTATCTATTTGTAACCATAAAAGATCTTCCAATTAATTTTATGTGGTAAAATACTATTTTCAAATAATGTTAATTTTTTAAAATAACGTTGCAAATATTATTATAAGGCTGCATTTCTTTGAATATTAGATAAAGTTAAAATAGCGAAATGATGTTCTAACATTATTACACGCGTACATAATTCCTACTAAAACTTGCAATGCCAATTGCCTGACATTAGTATTACGTATACTTGTAGCTTTTAATTGAATGCATCATGAATAAAAGTACAAATATATCCTTTCGTATTTGAAATTTACAGATCCAACTTTATGTGTCAAATTCAATAGAGTTATTAAAGTACGAACAATTTACGTTGCTACATTATAATTTTATCAAGATAAACAATAAAAAATGATTGAAATTTGATAAATTTATAACTTTTCAATTAGCCAACATGACTTGTAACATTTAACATCAATAATAGGACTGACGTAAGACAAGAGAGAAACGATCGAATAGATCTTTCATTAAATAATGTTTCCTACTATCTATGCCCTTTCTAAGAAGTTATGTCATTACGCGTTATAACATAATTTGTTAAAAAAATATTAATTTAAAGCGTTACACTTTATAACGCGAGTGAACATATCAATTATTTTTCATATATTTTTTTAATTTGAAGATTGTACCTTTTAATACTTGGCGAATAAAGATTACGCTTGAACACGTTTAATAAAAGGCTGTTAAAACATTGACAACAGCGTTATTATTTAGCTTTTTAGTGGAGAGAAGGTTACACCGAATAAAAACAGGTTACGTTTTGAATGCTCACCTCATTTTCTCGAATGACTTGAATCAAAACATAAATCCCAATGCATCTTTTAAATAATCGGCTGTTCACAAATATCGCACCGCTCTTCGATCCTTCACAATTCGCAAACCTTTTGCGTCCTCGTCGTGTATTCTCCCTAATCCATTCAAAAAACACCTGTTCACTTTCCGAATTTTCCGAACAGTCCTACCAACCCCTAAAAATGATTTAGCCGTGCGCGCGCTACTTTAAATCCAAAATGTGAACAATATTTCAAGACACTCTTCGAAATGAATTACGTTTTTAGTTGTAAATATGCTCTTTTCTCCTTCTATTTTTGCTCTCCCTCTTTAGTTCGTCAATTTTTTCATCAAATAATCGAATAATAGCCACTAATTTTGACGAATCTACCAATAAAATTACAACCTACCTCGACGATATTCGCCGAGTAACTAAGTTCGAAACAACGACGTAGAGTTATTACTACCGCGTAAGCAGTTCTAACAGGTATGTATTTCTGCGGGTTTCATAGGCCCCTTGACATGAAATATTATCGTTTCCCTGAATATTTCCAACTTTCTTTCAACGAATTATTTCTACCGACGCGAACAAAAATCGTTTCGAAATGGTACTGCCTCTGCATATAACGAAAGCAAAATAATTAGATGTTCCTTTCCCTCCTTTCTATTTTACACGAAATATTAATGAAATTACAGTTCCTATGTTAAAAAATAAAAATACTATTATATAATATTTTTACGCATATAAAAGGTCTTGACAACTATTATTAACACGTAAAAAATCTGAATTAAAGAGCCACTATTTCAAGGGGTTTCAATAGTTACGTTACTGAGCTGCAGATTCTATTGTTTTACTGTTGTACAATGGCCTGGTCGACCCAAGCGCCTCCAGTTTCCCCTCTTATTCCCCACCTGACGTGAGCTACTCTCCTCTGCCCCGTAGATGCCATGGAATTGCTGCCGCAAAAGGATGTTGGGGTTACCCTGGGGGGCGTGGGAAAAACCTGCTGTGGGAAAGAGTGGGTGGCCTCTACCTCACTTCACTTCTCTGATGATGACGATACGATACACATATATATACACACATACACACATCATGTCTGCGAGTGTGTATACACGTGCATGAAATAGACAAGTTACATACAAATATATAAATTCAACATACTCACGTATATGTATTACGTTACATGTTAGTGGTAGTACGCGAGTCACACGACGGCCACACGACAGCCTGCGTAATATAGGACGAGTGCGTATAGATAGACAAATTAACGAATAAGCTTACTTTTTTTATTTCATTGAAAAGATAGTTTTTGATAGTTGGATCAAAAGTTATTGAGGAAAACAGTGCCAAGCATTATTCTGGAAAATGTACATTATACCGTTTACACGTGACAAATACATTTATATTATATGTAATATATGTACAAATATCGTCAAGAAATATTATTGAAAAAATTATTTAGTGCTCTTTTAGTTTATATTGCATTGAAAGTTACTAATTCCAATTTTGTTGCACAATAATTTATTTATGCATTAAATTTGTGTGAACAAATTTTATTAACGTTTAAATAAAGAACAATATATGAATGGTAGAATTATATATTTTTCACTTTTAAGCATAATTGTCTCTCTTTTGTCCAAATATAATGACTAAAATCAAAATATGTATATAACTAATGATATGAGGGAAATCGGTGAATTCATCATTCGAATAAATTAACAATCTATATATGCGGTTGAGATGCATATAATATACGTTTTTGCTTTTTTTACTTAAAAATATCGGATGATGGAAAAAATAATTGTTATTTTAAAAATGTCACATTATACAAAGGATATAAATTCGTATAGCTGTTTTCACGATATTTGTATGACCAAGCATTAGCGCGTCGAGATATTACATAGTTGTATATACTGTTGAAAAGGCAAACAATTTATTATGTATTTCTACTGTTACCTTAAGCAAGTAACACCGTTTTGCATAAACGAAAACATATTTCCAACATTCCTCTTACGTTTTCAATATATATATTTGCAATAGAGGTTGTAATTAAACAAAGGAAAAGTTATAACATTTGTACTTTCATATTTTGTGATGTAATACATACATTCTCCGTTCAAGCTGTTTGCGAAGCAAAATACAACAAAACCACGTGCTTTATTCAGGAACGTAGCACTGTAATAATATAGTATGAATCGGATATAAAGGGGTCTATCAAAATTTTTAATTATATCCATTTTTATAATATTTTGCTTAAATAATGATTAATTTCTTAAAATAATGAACAGTAATGTACAGATGTATCACAATACTTGTTTCACTTAAGATGATCTCTTGTTTCAAAATTACGTTTTCAAGAATCTTCTCTAGATATTTTACTCAGGTTGAAAAGAAGGGTGAAAGGGACCAATGAAAGATGGACCAATGAGTGGTTGATCTTACGATCAGTCGCTCCGCCATATTGCTCTGCAAGGAAGTATATAGCAAAGAGGCAATTGTACACATCACAAATTAATTAGTTAAATGTACTTTGATATATTAGATTTCTTGGTTAAAAAAGTCATTTACCTTATTAAAACTATATTATATTTTTCACAGGTTTCTTACTATATACAATGGGTGTTTATGGTCTTTGGCGTTTGCTTGACGCAACAGGGAAACAAGTGCCATTAGAAACGTTACAAGGAAAAGTTTTAGCTATTGGTATACTTCAGTATTAATTGTTATGCGGTGGTCTCAGGAAGTTTTCAGAATTTCTTTTTAAGTTTACTTTTAAATAATTTTATTGAAGTACTGTTTTACTAATATTATAGCTTATCGTGTACGAAACGTATAAGGAAAACATTGATTAAAACAAAATTGTTTCTATGAAATACATGAAAAAGTTACTGAAAATAATAATTTATAACTGGAAATAATAAAATATAATAAAAATTTATACAACTACCTAATATTTAGCATAAAATTATTTTCTTTTATAATATTTTTCAATCTGATAAATTACATCATTTTCTTTTTATATAATTTTAGGACATTTCGACTAATCACTGATTTTTGTAAGCTTCAAAATCCATTTCCATTATAATCATTATCTAATCTGTTTTTCACATTAGTCAAAATGTATGCAATAGGGTTCAGATCTTAGATCACAAGGGTAATATAATTATAAAGGAGCCAATAGTGAAAATCGCAAACTTTACGTTTGAGAGTGTTATCTGGATAAAAGTAAAGATCATTGTATATGTTGAATATTTAGGCTAATTTTAGTAAATTTTCAAACTTATTTGTTATAATGTTTGTAAAAACTACATTTTTGATTCCATTGTATTCAATAAAGAACTTCTAAGAACTTTTTACACCATTGAATATGTACTATATTCATGATTGTATGTCTGGAACATATCTACAATTAATTAGATTGTTCTAAATAATATAGTTTTGTAATTTTATATTATAGATATATCAATTTGGATACATCAAGTATTGCAAGGATACCAGGATCGCTTTGGTAATCCTAAACCTAATGCCCATCTCATTGGTTTATTCCACAGAATATGCAAGCTTTTATACTATAAAATTAAACCAGTTTTTGTATTTGATGGCGGTGTGCCCATGCTTAAAAAGGATACAATTGTAAATATATTTTTTATTCAGCTTATATGTTTGAAGATACAAACCCTTCGAATATCTGTATTATATAGTAAAAATATCAATTAAGATCTCATTATAATATGTAAATCAATAGATTTTACTTCTTTTAATTTTTACAGAAGTAGCTATTGTGTATCTTAACTAATATTAAGTATATTATGCACGTGTGTATTAAATGAAACTGTACTTTTATCTTGATTATAATATTGTCTGCACATAATTAGTTTGCTGTGGGAACCAGGTAGTGAGAAGAGACGTTCTTATTCTTTTGTGTTCACAGGCTTCACGCAGGAAGCAGAAATCTATGGCCAAGAATAAAGCCCAGCAGATGAAGGCAGAATTAATAAATAACTTAATAAAACATTCTACGGTAAAAAAAGTTCTTAATACAGAGAGAGACAACACTGCAAAAGGTTCTTCTGAAATAGTTGTAAATCTGCAAACTAAACAAACTGTAGATGATATGTTTAAATTACCAGATTTGCCAAGCACAAGCAAGACAGATTTATGTATTAACGATGAATACAATTCTGATTCATCTGTTGAACTAAATCAACAAAAACAAACAAAATGGATTGGAAATATTCATAATGTGGATGTGAATTGCGCTGAATTTAAAGCTTTACCAGCTGATGTGCGTTATAACATTCTAACTGATCTAAAGGAAACAAGGAAGCAAAGTTCATGGGGTCGTTTACACGAGATGCCCGAGGTACATAGTAAATTTGAAAAATTCGCGTGTTTCGCTTATCCAATAACAAAGTATTTTATTATCTAGGAATCAAATGAATTTTCTGGTTTTCAAATGAAACGCTTGTTAAAACGTAGATTAATTCAAAAATATTTGGAATGTGCGGAAAAAGAGATGGGAGGCAAGACACTTACCTTAGACGAGTTGGATAAACTACTAAAGGAACAAGGTGTAACTACAGACATTCAAAATTATACTTATCGTATTGCTGCAGATAATACAACTAGATTACTTTACATCAGCGGTATGTAACATTTGTTTATCGTCGACTCGAAACTGATTGCTCTGTTATTATCTTAGCAAGTTTTATGTTTTAGATAAAAATACATATATTAAGAGCAATAATCCCAGCTTAAACGGTGAAAATATACAAGACGATAAGAGTGAAACAGATGAAACTGTAGCAGGACCTAGTAAAGACATACCAATCGTTGATGATATAAATGAATATGAACTTAGTGATGATTATGACAGCGATTATGAAGCAGCAACTGTGAATGACTTTAAATTTATAAAGGAAACAAGTAGTGATTCGGAAACAGAATTGAATGAGTTGCGGTCAAAAAAATGTTTAGAAAAGAATATTGTGAATCCTGCACGAGCGTACATGTTAGAATATAGTGGATTAACGGAGAAACAAATACTTACTGTTCTTAATGAAAAGAACAAAGTGACCTATGAAGATACCGAGAATTTCTCGAAAATAGAGCAACGATCCGATTCGTTTGAAACACAACACTGTGATAATAAAAGCGATTTATCGGACACACATCATTTAATTTCACTACCCGATGATAATGCATCAAAAACGGAATTTTTCAAGCTAAACAGTGAAAGAAATGTTAATGTATCACCTCTTGGAATTGCGAATATTTCGAATAAAGCGCAAGCTGAAACGGAAAGTGCAACAGTAATTACTTCAACAGACTCAGAATCAGGTGATTTCATAGAAATAGAAGACGCACCGATATCAAACATGGATATTAACGTTAATAAATGCATTCTACAACAAAATATACAGATAACATTTAAAACTACCGATGAAAAAATAGAAGATGATATATTTGCTGATGTGTTTGAAGTGCCCAATAGCGAATTAAATACAGAGGTACATTCACAAGCAGAATTGTCCAAACAATCGCTGTCCGCGGTTAAATTTGACGGAATAATGTTACGAAATAAGATAGCTGCAGAGGAAATGATTGCAAAATCATCATCACTCAGTGCAGAAATTGATCTGAGCAGTGCGTGCACGAATTCAAACTTGGAAGAAATTCAAGTGGAAGACAAAAATAACACTGAATATGAAGCCATTTCTTTAGTGAAAGATAATGCAGAAGCTGGAAATATCGAAAACAGTACAAGAGATAGAATGTCAATAAGCTCCATACCTACAGACGAAGATGAATTGCTATACTTAAAGGTAAGTAAATATCAGATTAGATGCATGTACCATACATACATACACTTACATGCACAAGTAAAATATCCTCCCAATAGTATACTCGAATTTCAGGCACAACTAGAGGAGAGGCAAAACGAATTAATGGTAAACATTGGTAAATTAGAAAGACAAGGAATCGACATTTCTGATCAAATACGAATCGAAGCTCAGGTATAATCGTGTAAATTTAATGAAACCCTAAAGAACGCTGTTATTTTTTCAACATAATATTAATGAAATTATCTACCTATAGGAATTGTTACAATTATTCGGAATACCGTATATAGTAGCACCCATGGAAGCGGAAGCGCAGTGTGCATACTTGGAACAGATTCATCTCACCGATGGTACAATTACTGACGATTCTGATATTTGGTTGTTCGGAGGACAATGCGTTTATAAAAATTTTTTCGATAACAATAAAAAAGTTTTAGAGTTCCGTTCTTGCGATATACACCATCATTTTAGTAAGGCTATCGTTAATTTTTCCCAATCTATTCTCAATATACACACGTAAGAATTCAAATTAGTGAACAATATACATTTTTTTTAGAGTTAACGCGAAACGAATTGATACGACTCGCGCTCTTAGTCGGTAGCGACTATACAACAGGTTTAACTGGCATTGGTCCGGTTACTGCGTTAGAAATACTAGCAGCATTTCCTTCGCAAGGTGATGATTTGTTGCAAGGTTTAACAAATTTTTGTTCTTGGATTGAAACTGGTAGAGTCGCAGGGCCAGGAAAAACAGCGTTAAGAAACAAATTGCAAAACTTACAGATTCAAAAAGGTATACGTATCTAATACATAATTTCTTTTATCCTTACATGTAGCTTGCAAAATACATTATTATAATGCATTTATGTACAGGCTTTCCCAGCCAAGCCGTAGTGCAAGCGTATCTTTTCCCAAAAGTAGATGAATCAAGAGAAACCTTCAGTTGGGGTAAACCTAACACCATACTTTTAGCAGATTATACAAAAAAGAAATTTGGATGGGATAAAAATAAGTACAACGAAATTATGATACCAGTTCTAAAAAGATTAGAGGAGAAACAAATTCAAAGTAAAATAAGTACGTATTTTAAATTACAAACCGTTCCAAAATCAATCGAAGTGAACTTGAGTAAACGAGTTCAGAAGGCTTTGCAACAATTAAATAAACCGACCGAAGATTCTACCGAAGAAGATTCTACATGTATAGAAAGTGTGCGACAGACAACGAAAAAGGGCAAATCTTCTATCGCGCAACGAAAGGAAAAAAGAAAACCAAATAATGAACAAACGCAAACTGACCATTCTAAGCCAAAAATTCTTAATGTGGCCTCCTTGGCTGAGAAAAATACCAAAGAATATATACCACAAAGAGAAAAAGATAAACTAAATACCTTGAAGAACAAACTACACGCGATCGAGGTACTTCGAAAATCGAAACAAGGATTATACAAGACGAAAAAAGTAAAACGTTGCGTACGAAAAGTAAAACAAGAAGCTGAACTTTCAGAAAGTGATAGCGATAATTCATAGTTTAATTCAATAAAAAATAATAAATATAAAAAAGTGTACGGCATATATACTGCTGAAATATACATTTATTAAGGGCACGTAAGAACAGTATTTGTACTGAGAATTAAATTAGACCAAAGTCTGTAAATTTGTTAAAAATAAAGTATTTTTTACATAGCAATTGTTACATGTTTTAAAAACGTAAAACGTAACATCGCATTACAGATACATGAAATGCAAGTCCTCTGACCTTAATAATAAAGTAACAATAAAAACTAATGATATGATTGGTAAAATTGTGCATTAACCATCAAGAACTAACTAAAAATAAAAGTAACTGAATAAAATATTGAATAAATTTACTTTAATAAAACTTTGAATAAGTTTAACTTTATAGAATGATCAATGGTTACCTTAGCGACAATTGACAACAACCTCCATTAGCTATGATCATTGGATAGAGTCAATCGAGGTTATTTAAAGTTTTCTAAAGCATACCAATATTAATTTAAAGTAACTTTATTCATTAATTAAAACTATTATAGTTAAAATTCTGTCTATCTCGGTTCAAAACTTATTTACATACTTTCGTACTATATCGCCTTGTGTTTTCTTTCTTATTAAGATTTGTGCGCTATTACGTATCTAGTTTAGTAATACTTTTGAGGTATTGAAGACGCGAAAGATATTACGCTGGTACTAGTTCCTTATTTCATTGACACGAATAAATAGTAAATACGACGCTTAAAACCCGGCAGTTTTTCCTTCTCTGCGAAAATCTGAGCTAGCAAATATCTGCCCGTTTTCTTTCGACACAGCCGTGATAGCGCTTCCAATTCCTGAATAAGTTTTAACGTCGTGTCCAATACGAGATAAATAGCTTAGTACATCAGGTGAAAATCCTTTTTCATTATAAACAGTCATCGGTATTAACTGTAATTTAGAAAAGCTTTTATTAGTGTTTGAATATGTATATAAGTATACCGTTGGGTAGACACGTCGTTTCACTTTACCTGATGATGTATTCTAAGCATATCGATAGCTTGTTTTATGTTATGACCTGACCAAAGATTTAATATCATTGCTGTTGCGACAGCAGTGGTGATTTTTGTGCCACCCGCAGCACCGATTACTAAACGAACGTCTCCATTTTTATCCACCTTTGATAGAAAAAACAAATTATACAAGTTTATATCATACGTAATTTAGAACGATAGCAGTAGTTCTTCGCTTGAAAGTTGTATTATGCTTACAACAATCGTCGGGCTCATAGAACTCATAGGCCTTTTCCCTGGATAGATGTAATTCGCTGGTGAGGCTTCTAATTCGAATGCATTAGTTATATTAGGAGAACTAAAATCGTCCATCTCATCGTTGAATATTATCCCAGTTGATTTGGAACGTATCATTGCACCGAAACTGCAAGAATGGAATGCAAAATTAGAACATACATACAACGAATAATTTAATACTTTGCATAACACGGACGTTTGTATTAGAGTAAGTGGAAATTCCACTTATAACATGGTAAGAGAATTATAGAAATGAACTGTTCACTTAATGCATAACGATAAATATAAATATACCTTGAAGTAGTAGCAAAAGTGTAATTTTCGAAGTTTAATATTTTAATTCATAACTTTCGAATCTTCAATACCGAAAATATTATTTATTTTAGATAATTTTGTAACAAGATGAGAAGTGATTGATGTTCCACTTGTTTTACACGAAAGCTTATAGAATTGCTAATAAACAAGAAGATGTAAATTTCAAATTCTTGTTGCTAAATATTTATTATAGCTACAAATTATTGCTTTCCAAAACAGTATGGCGTATAATATTCAAAAAAGTTTTAGATTCAGATTTGTTGTCAGCAATTTTAAATAATCTTAATTATCCAGTTTCAGAATGATCCGATAAAAAATTGAATAGTCATTTTTTTTGAGCTCTCCAGACCGCTGTGTAATGATAGGAATTTTCAAATACCTACACAGTGGGTGATCGATAGATAAAAGCCTATCTGTGCGTAGAATTAGTCGGTAGAGGAATACTTTTTCATTTGTTAATTGTTTATCATCAGTGTATAACGTGATTGTTAAAAAAAACTAATGTAGTTTTGTGGCGTAATCTTGGAATTAAAAATTGTTTTCTCTGCATTACAGTTCTCAGTTTCGTATAAGAGGAAAAATTGTTATGCTTCTAGATTATCACATATAAATAACACGTACACTTGATTTATGGTGGATGTGACCGATACGGCCGATCCATCGGGAGCCAAAACAGAAACGTGAGATGTTCCTGAATCGTCCGGTGTAGCCGTAACAGCGCCGTAAAATTTCGGATCGTTGCTCGTTTCATTGAATTTGATTTGTTTCTTGATCTTATTGGCATAATCGGCGGATGTCAAATTAGCAAGCACCGAAGCTGGAAATAAAAATTACACGTTACAATCGATCGTTACGTGAATGATGGATCTCTTAATGGTACAACGATAACACTTTCCTTAAGAGATCGAATTAAATGAAATTTATAAAGAAACATAAGAATCGATTGATCGATTATGATACGAATCATGCGAAACGATGAGGATGGAAGTGATTTTAAAATTATGCTTATCGCATTCACTTATATCTGAAGTATTACATTTTCAGGTAGAGATTAATCGGTTTATCATAAAAACCAGACAGAAGTGTTTCTTATTGCGTGCAATTATCGTGCGTGACTATACGATATGACAAATTGTCGACTCACTAATGTTGGTGTAATCAGGATCACCTAATTCTGTTCTTCGAGCATATGCCCATTTAAATGTCTCGATTATAGTTTGCCACATAATATTTTCGTCCGATTTGGGCACCATACCGTAAAGAACGTTCAAAATAAAAGCTAAGACCGCCCCCGAACCCGGTGGAGGTGTACTGTACACTGTTAAATCTCCGATCGTTGTATTAATCGGTATCGACCACTTTACTCTGTAACAAATATATCGTCGTTATTTTCCGATACTTTTGGTCTCATTACGCATAAGGCTTCAAACTAACGCATAATTCTGCAAATCCTCCTTTTCGATGATGCCATTGAATTGTTTTATTTCTTTGACTAGATCATCACCCATACTCCCATTGTAAAATATTCCCGATCCTCTTTCGGCGATCAATTTTAACGTCTTTGCCAATTGTGGCCGCTTTATCTTATCGCCTTTCTGTAGGAAACGTAATCCTATTTTCATCGATATTTTATTTAACAGACAAAGATGGGAGTAATAAATATATGCATGCATATTCACCTTCCACGTCGTATTAGTAACGGGGTTTATGAGAATTTCGGCCAATGACTCTTCTGCCCTTATCAGCGATTCTTTCGATCGCAAATGCGCGGCTAAGTAATCCGTCACATAAGATCCGCTTTGACACAAAGAAATAGTAGGCTTAAACAGTTCGGACCATGGCAGTTTCCCGTACTTGTTGTGAGCTTCTTGATATCCAAGAAGTTCCCCTGGTATAGCAACCGCCAGACCACCTTACATAATTATGCGATCGAATTAGTATTATATATTTACTATTATTATTATTATTATTATTATTATTATTATTATTATTATTATTATTAATACACCAGATTAATGAAATATTTTACCGTATGTAGCCAAATCGGGATTGCCATGAAACATGTCTTTATGCGCACCGGAGGGTGCGGTCTCGCGAGCATCCAGGTAATGGGCAGTTTTAGTAGACGCGTCCCAGATGGTCATTAGAAATCCGCCGCCAAGTCCCATGCTTCCGTGCAAAGAAAACCGTGAAACATCAAATGAAATTTCGTGCACGTAAAAACCGTAGCACGTGCGCAATTAACATACCTGTGCAAAGAAGCAACTCCTTCGCATAAAAGCGCAGCTATAGCCGCATCGACGGCCGAGCCCCCTTTTGCCAGTATATCGGAACCGATCTGAGCGCATTCTTGACCGTTCGTGGACACTGCAGCCTTTCAAGCAAATAGATCCAATTCTTTAAATCACAAGTAAACGGACACAAATTCTATAGATAGAAGTACGACGTTAGTCCATTCTGCGTTCATTCTGTACACACTTGGTTCGATTGGCAACTAAATATCGTACAAGCGTATGGATTCGACCTATTTCAATTTTCCTCGGACAATCCTGCTTTTTGTCATTTCTTTCTCGGTGTTTTTATTCTTTTTTTCTCACTCGACGTAATCAAAATTTGTAAGAAATACGGAAGATACCATATAGCACAAATATTTACTATACTGAAACGACGTAATAGAATATTATTTCAATATTATATAATTTTTACTCGTACACAGGCAAATTTAGAGTAAACATTTAGAGTAAAACTAATTACACCAAACTACGTTCCCTCTGAAACCAATAAATTTCTTTCTCAACTATTTTTTCGCTACAACGAGTGGTTTCCAAGTAATTCGTATTTAGGAATTAGAATTGAATGGCTTGCAAATGAAAAACATTTTAATAATTTGTTAGGTTATTAGATCCGAAAATGACCAGTTATCAAGTTATTATTCTTGACCATGTATTTGCTATATGTCCACTAAATATTATTTACACTGGATCACATTGCATCGCTATTGCATCGCTTTCGAGTTTTTCATTTTAAACATGAGATCCTTATCTTATGGGAATATCATATCTTACATTTGCGTAGACTCCGGAGCTGGACGACTCACTATCCGGGCCATACTGCGACGAGTTGGTCTCGTTTTCTGAATTGTTAACGAGTAAAACAATTATTATCGCCAAGACCACAGCTAAAACTATAGCGATGCTCACCCCAGATATTAGAATTTTCTTCTTGTTTAGTCTGCGCGGAAAAAAATTGCCGTATTAATCGACCAAAATGGTTTGCTGGGAAAGTATTTCGATAACAACATGTTTATTATTCTTAACGGAGATAATCACGCATTTTTTCGCGTCTCGACGGAAACTGATCGCGATTATCTTTTCATTTATACGAGTGGAAACAAAAATAGACGACCGCTACTTCAACGGTATTCATGCCTGATTATTTCAATTGTGACCGTGTAACCTGAAATTGCACTATTATTTTTATTATACGCGTCGCGTATATTGCGTATCTGATTGATAAATTATTTCACGTAATATAAACATCTTTAAGATCGTACGTAAGCGTTATTTTGTCTACCTTGCAATCGTTTGATCAAACGATTTTGTATTCTTCTATACACCTATATTCGTGTCCATATAAAAAATATTTAAAATTACAATAGAGTAAGTACAATAAAATGCGTAATTATATTCGTTAATCGTGAATTTAATATCGCAATAATTCAGGTTAAAGCTTGTGAATTAACCTTATCTATTTTACTCTGTGTTATCAAATATACTATCGGTGACTGCGTATACCTATATATATTTTGAAAGGAGCGGTACTGTAATATTTACACATACTTTAAAAAAGTATTCGTTTATGAGTATTTTAATGACTTTGAACGATTATATTGACTTCACCAACACGAAAATATCTATCACTCGTGAGCTTGGCTTTTTTTCATATTTTTAGAGACATTTAGGACAATAGGACATTTAAAAATGACAAATTAATTATTATGAAATGGCATTCGACAGAGGTTCGATATAAAATGTAATTGATACATTTTGTATGAATTTTCTATTCCGTTATTCGACGCATAAGCATAAGCATATTGAGGTGCAATGCATTGCGAAACATATGCATTTTATGTAATACTATCAGCCGTAAAGGATGCAGCTGTAGTCGATGTTGTAATTCTCGACCGATTAATCGGACTCTCGATCTTAACGTGAACCATGAGACAAATATATATATAATACGAATAACGTTTAAAAATAGTCTACATAAATCTATCGAACCACTATTCAATTGCACTGTCTTGCACTGTAACACTTTAGCATTAAACACCATTCAATGTTCGTAGGAATAACGAAATTCCGATACCGCTTCGAAGCGGCAGAAGTATAAAAACTTTGATGATTGTAAAAGGAAAAAAAGAATATATATATATATATATATATATATATATATATATATATATATATATATATATATATTCTATATATATATATAGAAAATCGTTAGAAACGTTGGACGAAATGTAAGAAGAAGTAAAAGGTTTTTTACCAACCCGATCATGTTGCGTGCGCAAACACGGTACAAAAGAGCGCTCAGCCTTGACTAAACGTTTCACCAAGCCGATGGTTGCCTTTTATACTAAGCTATAATGTAGATTCTATTTATTCATCCCCACCACTTTTTTATAGTGGTAGTAGTGGTCACAATATTAAATACCTCTACGATTTCGTTTATCTTTAAAACAATACCCGATTCCATTATCTGAAAAATTCACCGATTCACACCTAATCCGTCGTATCTTCTTTTATGACGCGAAAGAATATCACGACGCATTAGTATCGTCGCGTCATACCTTAAATGTATCTTTACGAGATTTCATCTTTATTGTTATCTTTAAATTACTTGCGAGCACGTGTATATTTATCTTCTTTAATTCTGTCTAGTCAACGTACTTCATCTGATACACCATGTGCACTTTCTCTACAATACCTTCGAGCACAGGATCGTTTCTTCAAGGCGAAACCTTTTACGTTAATAGAATTTATAAAACGTTACGCATCGTCGAAATATATATATATATATACCTGCTTATGCAAAAGTTATTTGTTATACCTTTTGTGTTGAAGGGAAACTAGTAAAAAAATTTATTTCAGAACATAGATACAAGTTTTTGAAATCTGAAAACTCTAGCGAATGAAATGCAATACGATACGTTATTTTTATGAAATAGAAACTGTATTAACACATTCCGATTAAAGATATAAAAAACAAGAAAGTAATAAACGTTTGTTAATATTTAATACTTTGTAAAAATAAATAGTACGTGATAGAATAGAATACAGGAAACGGAGAGGCACATTTGATCAGACATAAAGTAAAGAGAGACGCGTTAGATGTTACCCTCTACCGGTATGGAGTGGAATCAATTCGTTGGATGAGTAGCGATCATTTTGAAAAACGGCGAAGTCATTTTCCGAGTTAGACAAGTGCGAGGTGTATCCTTTTCAAAATTTGAAGCAATGACAGCAAGATACGACAGAGCTATTACGGTATTTTCACCGGATGGCCATTTACTTCAAGTAGAATATGCACAAGAAGCTGTTAGGAAGGGTTCTTCTGCGGTACGATCAAATGTAGAATCTAACCTCTTTTATGTTCCCTGCAAAATTACACCGCTTTCCGTGTACTTTTTGCATCAAACAAATTTTATAGAACAAAATCTAGCTATATTCAAATAATAAACAGCTACAAAGTTGAAACAATTTTTACATTTTACAATTTATCGTTCTGGAATAACATTTTAAAATTAATAAACTTGATTTATTACAGGTTGGCGTTCGTGGCAATGATGTTGTAGTTTTAGGAGTTGAAAAGAAGTCTATCGCAAAACTTCAAGAGGAACGGACAGTTCGAAAGATATGCCTCTTAGATGATCACGTTGTCATGGCATTCGCAGGTTTCATTATAAATAAATACTACCAACAGATGTACTTTGCAAATATAGTATATTCCAACGTGTTTTATCTTTCTTCTTTCTAAGGATTGACAGCGGACGCAAGGGTATTAATTCATAATGCGCAAATAGAATGTCAAAGTCATAGATTAACAGTGGAAGATCCAGTTACGTTAGAATACATAACAAGATATATCGCGGGTAAGTAAATAGATTTCGTTAATTCAGAGTTGAAGAAATGTGTACTTATAAAAAGAATGCGGTTGATAATTGCTTTCAGGCTTGAAACAAAAATATACACAAAGTAATGGGAGAAGACCTTTTGGAATATCGTGTCTTTTAGCTGGATTTGATTATGACGGTGTTCCGCATTTATATCAAACAGAGCCTTCAGGCATTTATTACGAGTGGAAGGTATACACTTTGTACATAGATGATATATTAATTGTAAAAGAGAACAGAAAACAAGATATTTCTTTTTTTAAAGGCAAACGCAACAGGTCGGAATGCTAAAACAGTTCATGAATTTTTGCAAAAGTATTATACACCGGAGGAAGTAGCAACAGAGAAAGGAACTATAAAATTAGCCATCAGAGCTTTGTTAGAAGTAGTACAATCAGGGCGAAAAAATTTAGAAATCGCAGTAATGCGACGTGGTCAACCTTTACAGGTATAAGTGTTACAATATACTTACGAGAAACTAAATGTATAAATATCATTCTTTAAACAAATTAGTTCCAAATATTTCTTTCATTGCGCAGATGTTGGATTCAGACACGATTGGAGAATATGTTACTGAAATTGAAAGAGAAAAAGAAGCAGAAGCTGAAAAGAAAAAGCAAAAGAAGTGATGCCTACATGAAGTTACAATTTTATTATTCATTCATCAGCTTTTTACACAAAATAAATATAAAACACATAGATATAAAAGGAAACCAAATCCTAATATTCTTTTTATTTGTACTTTATTGTTATGTCTATAGAAACCATATGTACATGTGTGTTTTTAAATACATGATTTAAAAGTCGTATCATTACTGTATTAAATTACAATTATATATTCCCATGTATGTTACATCTAATAAAACTAAAATCATTGAATCAGCATTTAAATTAAATGGCACCATTTTACATACAATGAAATTCATTACTTTTTAGGCATATATATATATATATATATTTATTTATTTATTTATTTATTTATTTATATTTAAAAACTAGTAATAAAACAAAAACCTTTTTTATTGCGCATATTGGGGAGATAAAGATCTTCCACGATGATTGAATATTTGAAACGATGGAAGATTTCTCAATGTTTCCCAAGATTTATTTTCTAAATCGACTACTGCTCGAATTTCCTTAAAATCTCCCGCAATATACAGTACTCCATACATAACCATAAACAAGCTTATAATACCTTGTATCAAAATCTGTAATGAAAACATGTCACCAACTGCGTCCTTTTTATGTATTCGACAATTCTGAGCGCTAGTAATTATTACTCACATCAATTGGCAAGGTAATGAATTCTTGTTCTGTTATTCGTAAATACGAACGATCTGAAAATTTCATTTTACAAAGACAGTTGAAAAAGATGCTGACAACTTAACCTATCAAATATTTAACTGACACTGATAAGATTCCAAGCATAGAGGCAATACGTACGTTGAGCAGCTGAGTATGCTGTATGCAATATCGACATCAGTCCTACGAACGTTATAAACTTATGTAGCGTCGTTGCTGGCATTTTAATGTTATCACAAACTGCAGATTGTTTACGGTAATTTAATGGCTTCGAGTAATTCTTGTCATCTGCATCGTAACTGTAGTAAACAAGGCCTGTTTTCATGTATAATTATAGTGACCCAACTGAGACTATAGGTGCAAAATGAAAATATATATTTACCATTATGTACGCTTACAAAAAGTGCTATGAGATAAAGTACAAGATATGAGAATATAGAGAGAAAAATAGTTAATGTAATGAACGATAGAATGTATTAAAAGTGACCAGATATGAAAAGGAAAATTGTTTTCCATTGGGCAAAATAAGAGCGTAGCGCTCTTACGAACGCCATCTACTGATTAAAATAAGATACAAATGTACGTATTTAATTGTTAGATGTTTAGTTTACCACTCGGCAATCTATGACACATGTATCACTAAGTTATTCATTTGAAAATTTCAACTGACCCGTGTGAGTTCTGCAAACAATCTATAATATAATAAATAAAAAAATTAATAAACATTTAATTAATATTTTGGTTCGTATATATATATATATACGATAAAGTAATTACGATAATTTACGATAAAGTAATTAACGACTTTTCTGAAAAAATCGCTGTATTAAGTTATAGTTTATAGAAAATAATAAAAAGAAGTTTTTCTATCTTTCTTTCGTGTCAGTGTATCTATTTTCGAATCGAAATAAATAAATTGCTTAGTTTAGTCAGTTTTAATATTCGTTTATAATTTTTATGCAAACAGCTTCTTCATTGGTATATATTAGCCTACGCCACTGCCACGCGTGTCACTATGGTGAGCTGATAGTGTCATTGGCACGCCGTGTCGCCCCTGTGCTATATCGCCGTGCCTTGATAGTGCCGTGACGCGCAGTGTCGCTCCAGTGCTAGCCCTGTGCTGTTACGAGAACTGAGAGGCAGCACCGTGCTAGCACAGTGCTTAGAGTTCCACCCGGTGCCATTGGCGCTACAATCGCTGGTTGTCTGGGTATATCCTTACATTTTTATAGTCATAGTAACATGTGTATTTTATATTTTTCCAACTTTTGCTTTCTTTCCTTATTTTTCAGTGTATTAGAAATAATACATTTATTATTTTTATTAAATTTTGATTAACTAAACGTAAAAATAAGTTGGGCAGATAGAGAGTAAAAAAATGCAAGTGAGATTGAAATCCAGGTGGCACTGCGATTAGGTTGCTTCTGTCGCGCATGCGCACTCAATTTTATGGTACACCGACATCAAAGGTGCCGACAGAGAGTTTCGCTACTGTATACTGTGGTTATACTAGAGTGTCGTGAGCGTCCAGCGGTATGGTCAATTCCATAGAATTTGGTACCATAGCTGGGAAAATATTGTTTCTTGTATTATAATTTTCTCGAGAGACAAAAGAATGGTTCACAGTAGTACAAATTATTAACAATGATTTATTACAATGATCGCAGTATTACGATCAAAGTCATGAGAAAACTTCATTATCGATTGTGATTTTATCTTGGGTAAATTTGTTTACCGTATTTCGATCTTCAACGTAATGATCATCTAGTGGAATTTTATGAAACCTAAGAAATGCCTGAATTTAAATCTAAATTGATTTATTGATTACAACGTAGCAGCAGACGAAAAGAATAATAGAAAGCCCCCATTTACAAACAAATGACTACGTATAATAATTTATAAGTTTGCTAAGATTGTATTTACGCATCGTCCAAATGAAGAGATTCCTTTTCCCTCTTCTTTACCATCCTCTCCACCGGTACTGTATATCTAGTACTTAACACCACATATACAGAAAATCTCGCGGAAGACCCCGTATCATCCTGACGAAGGAGCCACTCTGGAGTACAGTAGTCGTCGTGGAATACAGACGGAACTTAGGATTCAGAAACATCAAGATGTTGAGCTGTAACGTTAGACAATAGAAATAGCCTGTTCACATTTTTTTCCGTTCTGAAGTATAGAGGATAAAAGAAAAGCTGTAGTTTGTTTGCACGGTAATTCAGAACACGGAACGCGAAGTGCTATAAGAGGAGTGGTCCACTGGTACGTCTCAGTACGTGATTTAATTGGTGGTAATTTAAAAAGTTCTGGATAACGACGTCCCTTCCACGTCTTTAGGTCGTTTCCAATTTCTTAGGTCAATCGCCTGTATTACATACGCTTGATTATACTTAAGCTCTGCGACTGTTATTCGCGATACTTTTATTGTCCCTTATCGATATTAAGTCGACGATTTCTGACAATAAAGACTCGTATACAGGTTGATGGCAAACGACTCCTTCAGCTTCCTTGTCGGTGACATGTGCGAAAGCTCATAACTTCTATTTGTCTAAATTTTTGCCTCCCCGATGACCTTCCCTTCGTTTTCGTTGCTACGGATTGGATTGTTAGGAAGTTAGTGAATTGTTGGGGGAAAAAGGGGTGAAATTCTCGATCTCTAGTTGAATACCGTGCCGTTGGTTCTTGTCATCTTAGCGTAGATAAATGCGCCCGTTGAGACAAATTACCGCAGAACTTGAATTATTCCACCACTGCCACCGATTTTTTAGTCCTAGCATATAGTGTTGTATTTCAGTTCAGATAGTTCCGGGGGAATCGAATACAACACTTATTGAGAGACTTTAGAGGTTTATTCAGACGCAAAGTAAGAAGATCAGCGGATAGGCGTAGGGCAGAGGACAGGATGAATTGGTGGGTACAGAAGGCTAGAGGAATTGTTTGTGTTCAGTACGCCAACGAGAATCAGCTTCCACGCGTATGAATTATCTATGTCAATGGAGACGACTATTGAAAAGAGTCGGCTGTTGTACGTGGGTGTGCACGTACCACTTTACGTGACTGGTAGTTTCTCCCGGTGTGTTGTCTTTGATTCATTTAACATTTAAATTAAAGAAGCGAATCAAACACTTCGATGTTCATACAATTGTGCTTGCATTTCTAGCATGAAACGGATGTTACTCGTCGAATTCCATGTAACTGTGTCTGTACTTTTGGAATCTCCGATCTGTGAAGTACGTGTGACAGTCGAAATTATAAGAATTAGTCGAAGACACTGTTCCACAATTAATACAATGGGAATATAATTAGATTTACGTCTAACGCTAGATATAGTAAGATATAGTAATAATTTTACTAAAGACCTAATAATACGATAACGGCAGTGATGTTATGGCTAATTGGTGTGAGCGGAAGCGATTTGTTTCATTCCCACAGAGATTTGTTTATGATCATTTGGTTATCGGTAAGTTTTTTGTTACGGCTTGACATGGCATCGAATGTCTATGAATTGTTCTGTCGTCTTGTCTTATTTTATGGTATTACCTTGTTCTATGGGTCTTATCTTATTCTATATTATCAAACGACGGTCGTCTGACGTCACACTATCCATATACCTCGCCGGTGGTAGAATCAATTAAAGTAGATTCCTACTAAGTAGGTTCTTGTATATGCTAAAGTCGAACAAAATTGAGCACTTTTTTTCCTATCTCCTGATACTTTGATTATGAGATTACCTTGATGCTGTAATAATATTCTATTTCATTATCTTGATATGATCACTGCCCGTTTCCGTAATAATTCTTGGCATATGGAATAAGTAGCTAGAACCTAGAGTTGGAATGAAAACACTGCCTAGCCATCTAGTGGTCGCATTACACATGCATCAACTTCTAAAACTTCTAGTGAAGCTCTACTTTCGTATAATATAACCTGACCTAAATGTAGATGATACATTATTATTATTTTACTCAAATAAGGACATAAATTATTAATGTATACATTCTAGTACGAGAATAGTACTGACAATATTATGTTGTAATATATATATATATATATATACAACATAACTTTTGGGTAAATAACAACCGGAGTGGTTAAAATTTTTGATTAGAATCATGATCACTGGGGCTGGATTCCTTAAATAGGAGTTTTACCAAGTATTTTGTTCAAAATGATTCAATTAAGCCGAATAATTGCAATCATGATGAACAAAATCACTTAAGATAAAATCACGAACAGATTCGCGAATTAAATCAAATCGCAATTGTGATCACAATTCCACAATCACTGGGATAAGTCGTTGATACTGATTTTGTATACCATCTCTAGCAGATAATATTTAGTAGGGATGTCCGATTCTTAAATCGATTCTTAATCCAATTCATGAGGATTGAGTTTTGCAAAGAATCGATTTTTAGTTGAATCATTCGAAAACGTGTATTTGAAAAACTGATTCGTTCATAAAACCAAATGGTGGAAACCATATATAAATAACTGAAATTGTATGAGACTACGAAAAATATATACAGTTAAAATTGTTTAATTGGTCATTCCATTGTTGACAATGTATTATCCTAATGAAAAGACCATTCAAGCAACATCATTTTTTCCATTATTCAAGTACTTGCAATGAGAGAAAGAGGGAAAGAGAGAGGGAAAGAGAGAGGGAAAGAGAGAGAGAGAGAGAGAGAGAGAGAGAGAGAGAGAGAGAGAGAGAGAGAGAGAGAGAGAGAGAGAGAGACGCTCACTTTTAGTAACGGAAGAGAAATTGAAGTTTTACGTTGTGGTAGGAAATTTTATGACAAAAGAAGTAGGTAGTTGGTGCTCGTGGAACGAATAATGTTCGTTGGAAATGAATAATTAACACAGAACTCTCATGGAAAATAATTTAAGTTATATTTTGGTATACTTGTGTGCTGTACAGCTATTTTTCTTTATGAAAAATTGCTTTGCTTCTTGCTATCTTGTTTTTCTCTCACAAGTTGAGGTCCAATCATCGTTCGGGGTCCGCTGGTCGCCATCCGTGATTCTTCTCCTAAGCCCAAATCCATCCTTTAGACACGGTGAGGTGGAATGGGTGGCAACGTGCGATTTCGAGTCGAGGTAAGAGACGCTTCTTAACAATATTTATGACTTTTTCTAGCCAAGTTTTCCAACGATCTTAACACGATACAAACGAAAACAATCAATTATAGCTATACTGTCCTCTTAGCCTAAAAAATAAACTCGTACAGTCCTTCAGTATGTTTCTCGTCCAAAATTCTAAACGCTATTTATCCGGATAGTATGTCTTAACAAAACGCGTAATAAAGTCATTGAATTTCACTCTTCTGTTTGCTATTCTACCCAGATATTTTTTGAATTTCACTTTTCGATACTCGACAGAGTATAACTGTATATCGCATTACACTCGACGCTATGTTCAAGCGATAACTAACAGAAGAAAGAAAATCGATTCTCGATATTCTTAAGCTGAGTCGATTCTCAACAGAATCGATGCAAGATATCGATCTTTTAAACAAAATAATCGACCTTTTCAGGCATCGAATCGGAATTGAACATCCCTACGTATTTAGCTGACATCCCTGAAGAGCGATGTAAATAGTGTGATGAAGTGATCAAGGTAACGTGTAAAGAATGTTCGTTGTTCCTTTCTTGACGTATATATAAATTAAAGATGTTTGTTTTCATAGTTGACAATTGTTTGAAATAATATTAAACGTCATGGATTACGAATTTAAACTGAAAACAGACACAGATAGAACAAAAGTCGAGGATCTTTTTGAATTTGAAGGGTGCAAAGTTGGAAGAGGAACTTATGGACACGTCTATAAAGCCCGCAGAAAGGAAGGGTTAGTGTTTCTAACCTAGCGTAGAGGATTGCATACTCTTCTGATAGTATTAATTTCAAATCAATAAGAATAATCTTTAATTTTCACAAAATGTATAATATATACACACACACACACACACACACACACACACATAGACACACGCACATACACACGCCGACAAAATGTTATCGAAAATATTTTTTAATATTACACATTATATTATATAATTTCTAGAATTTTTAATTATGTACTATATGTAGTAATTCATTTCAATTATTTTAAATATTAAGTGTTAAAAAAAGTACAAATTTGTATTACTCTGTCCTTATCTTTTACTATAATTATAATACATACGTATTAAACATTTCAATAGAGTACCAGATAGCGAATTAAAGTCTCGGCCAGATACAAAGGAT
Organism: Xylocopa sonorina; assembly: GCF_050948175.1. NCBI lineage: Eukaryota > Metazoa > Arthropoda > Insecta > Hymenoptera > Apidae > Xylocopa > Xylocopa sonorina. Next base: position 1,408,450 of record NC_135205.1, read on the forward strand.
TTTGGCTTAAAACAAATTGAAGGTACCGGCCTTTCGATGTCTGCATGTAGAGAAATTGCAGTAAGTAGCTATATTTTATTTAATTCATTTTTCTCTCTAGATCGATTATATTATTATAAATATTTTGATGAATTTATTTTCTTCAGTTACTTAGGGAACTGAAGCATGTAAATGTAATTACATTAATTAGAGTTTTTCTATCACACATTGATCGCAAAGTATGGTTATTATTTGATTTTGCTGAACATGATTTGTGGGTATGTTGATATTTTACTTCAAAATATTCATGGTAATTTATATAAAATTAATCATTTCGTTTCAACTTGTAGCATATAATAAAGTTTCATAGAGCAGCAAAGGCTAATAAAAAACCTGTTATGGTACCAAAGGGTATGGTTAAGTCTTTGCTATATCAAATCCTTGATGGTATTCATTACTTACATTCCAATTGGGTGCTTCACAGAGATTTGGTAACTTGTCATTCTATACAAATATGATTATAGGCATGAATTTATGTATAATTCATTTCATATATTCTAATTTAGAAACCAGCGAATATTTTAGTAATGGGAGAAGGCAATGAAAGGGGACGTGTAAAGATTGCAGATATGGGTTTTGCCAGATTATTCAATGCCCCTTTAAAACCTCTCGCGGACTTGGATCCAGTTGTAGTGACATTTTGGTATAGAGCACCAGAATTACTTTTAGGTGCTAGACATTACACAAAAGCAATAGGTATATTTTGCATATTTAAAAGTTATAGTCCTGTAAAGTTAAAGAATTGTATCTCCACTTTTTGTCAATTTGGAATTAATACCTATTCTAACATATTTCAGGGGCTTAAGTTCTATAATAGTAAAGTATCATAATAATCACCAATATTACTAGTTCTTAAACTACAGCATTTACAATAATTCTTATTGAATGTTTTCATGGAGGTAAAAATTTATACAATCGCAAGTTATGAATTATTGCAACATATTGACAGTTGATTTATAAAACTTTATCAATTAAAACTAAAAAGTCAATAAAAAATATTTTTACTAAAAGCCCTAAAGTATGTAAAACTTTAAACCCTATTTTTTAAAAATCTTATATTGGAAATACGATTCCTCATCTTTAACTTACAATACATATTACTTATATAATTTGCTACCCTTGAAATGTTCTCTTTCTTTTTCTAGATATTTGGGCTATTGGTTGTATATTTGCAGAGCTCTTAACGTCTGAACCTATATTTCACTGTAGGCAAGAAGATATCAAGACTAGTAATCCATATCATCACGATCAATTAGATAGGTAGCAGAATTATTACAGCAATAATTTGCACCTTTAATATTTACGTTGTCGATACAGAAAATAGAATAAAGGTTAAACATTTTTTGTCAATATTTAGGATATTCAATGTAATGGGATTTCCTTTGGAGAAAGATTGGGAAGATATTAAGAAAATGCCAGAACATCCTACATTATTGAAAGACTTTAAACGATCAAAGTTAGTATTTTTTTAAAAATAGTTGTTACAAAGATATAAATTTGTTAAGCTTAAATAAATGGATCTTCTTACAGTTATGCAAACTGTTCTCTTACGAAATATATGGACCGACATAAAATTAAACCCGATAGTAAAGCGTTTAATTTGGTATGGCTGTATGAAATGTTTTAATACTTTTAGTCCGTTTGGTCGAACAATGATATTAATTTAGCCGTTTTAGCTTCAAAAACTGTTAATGATGGATCCTAATAAACGAATAACCTCCGAACATTCTATGCAAGATGCTTATTTCCAAGAAGAACCACTGCCAACGCAAGAGTATGTTTTTAATTTACGTTAATTTCGTCTTTCATTGTGTCAGTTTCAAAATTTAATTGGTTTCATTATGTTGCAGTATATTTGCCGGCTGCCCTATTCCATATCCTAAGCGAGAATTCTTAACGGACGATGATACAGAGGAAAAGACTGAAAATAAAGCACGTCAAAATCAGCAGCAGACAGTATGCATATTAATTTTTATTCACTTATCCAATTAGTCATCTTTTTTTTACGAGTACCATGAAATTGTAGCAACAAAATCAACAACAGCAAGGAAACGGTGATCATAATCATGGACAAAACGCCAAACGGGTTAGACTTAATGGCCCCCATGGAGCTCCAGAATTTCATCAGCACCAGAGTCACGCGATGACCCATCAACAACCTCCCGGAATGGTTTATTCTACCGCTCAGCCAACCCAGCCATCAAATTTTCATCAACGTTTTTAAACGGCCTTTATAACGATTCAACTTGCCAATCAAACAGTTTAATTGATAGTCTCTATCGACTTAATTGATTTGTGTATCAGCGGACAGATAGGTGTTTCTTATACATCACTTCGCAGTATAATGACACATATAATTTTATTTATATATCGTGTAATGTATACATGCACGGCTTAAAGTAGTTTTTACATTTTTCGGGCATTTCATACGATACTACGACAAAAATTGAATTAACGACACGTCTGATAATATTACGCGAGCCAGTTAATATAGGTTCTTACTCTCTAATGAACAATATCGGTCAATTTCTGGTAACTGATCAAGTGAGAATGCTTTTGGGAAATTATGCGATCCTTAAATATCCACAAGCTATTATTTGATACTTGTCCCTAATAAGATAAAAGTAGGCGACGAAACGTAAGTGAAATAAGGTGGGGCGGGTAGTAGAGAAATAAATAACAAGTAACGATTACACCAAAGGAGAACAGATTACAGAAAAGGTCGAATCAGACGTGAAAGGTGTGCAAGTTGAAAGGTGCGTAGTGTCTCGGACCAAAGGAATGACGAAGAACGAGTGAAGCCGAATTGAGTGGAATAGAAATACGCATGCGCGGTAAATCATTCTGCAGCAAGGTGGCGGTCAGTCGCGCGCTCCTGAAACGCAGTTTCCGCGAATCGGTGCTCGATGAAAAAAGTGTGCGTGCGCCGCGTGCTACCGCGATCGAGATGCCGATCGAACTGGTGATCATTCATTTGCCAGTAAACCTGTTGTTTAAATGACAATAAAAGGTGAGAGATCAGTTTTATCAGTTGAACACTTTGCGCAATAGGTTCTTTCTTTTTCAATAATTGCCCGACTTTGAAAATTCACTGTGTGCGCGTGTTTATTCTCAAAGGCGAACGCTGTCTTGTAAAATTTCGCCGCATACCTTTTCTCCTTTAACAATAAACGTCATTCCCCATGAAACTTGCTCGTTTAATCAATGCGATTGACTGATAAATAATCCACATTTCATTACCTTTCTTTTCGTTCTCATTTTTTATATTTACTGTTTATTTGACAGTTTAAATTAAACAATATCGCATACGTTATTTCCATTTTTTTGGTGAACAGTTTTGCATTACACAATACTGAAACAACTCCTGCGTAATAAACAACGGAATAATATTAATTCACGATCCACGGCATTTTTGAACGATTAGATATATTTTATTGATTTATTCTCATAAATACCTGATCACAATATACACATAAAATTCTCTCTCTTCTTTATTTAAATAATATAATTTTGGTTAAACAATGATATTCCCTGTAATCGAGTGGTTCTTGCAATCCACGGGATTAGTTCCATCAAATTTTTTACCAAGGAAGAGGTCAGAATTACTCCATAATAGATGTCGGAAGAAAGAAATATTTTTTTTATTTGAAAAGTACGAAGAAGTGTAATAATTATAGAAGTAAAAGTGAAAGAAGGGGGAGGGGACGATCCTGACCACTATAATCCAACTCGCTGGGGGGCCATGACCACGTTCCGACAAGGTAACCGCAATTAACTGGTATTGATATATTAACGGAACGATTTAAAATCATAGCTGTTCGACTTGTTTTCAAGAATAGTTAGAAATAGAGGGAAGAGGGCAAGGGGGGAGGGAATAGTTTGTGTATTATAAGAAAATACACGTATAATTGCGAAGTTTCGATATCGCAGCGAAAGGGAACAGAAAAAGGAATTCAAAGAAAGTCGGAGTATTTGTTTCTCGCAAGGTCGTACGCAGAGTATTCTCTTCAAACTTTCACGCGAAGATAAACGTGACGAAACTAACAATCGCGCATCGTTAATGCGCAAGAGGTATTGTCCGAAACTATTGCAACGATAGGGAAACGAAGCGACGTTTAAATCAAAACATCCTTGTCTCAGAAATTGTCACGCATCGCGACTCGCGAATGGAATAAAAATACGTGGGACGATCGAATGCATCAAATCGTTGAATGATCAGTGCATCGGTTACTCTTTGTTTAGCGGCTGGTTTGCGATTATATCACTTGGTAATTTGCGTGAAGACTTTCAAACGAGACTCTATTAATAATAATACTAATATAAGTAAGTTTTAATTATTATATATTGTACGATCGATGAAAAAATGACTGGGAAATGTCGCGCAAGGTGCAATTTATGATCGAGCCGTTGTAGCTATAGCCAACGTACGAACGTATTAAATCAGTTTCGTTGAAATGTCCTTTCTTCCACTGATCTATAGGCACCACCGCGATCTTCCGTAGGTTTCAGCTGAGAACACGTCATGTTTTCGGTGACGAATGTCCGAGAAACGACATTGGCGACGGTCGAAACTTCTTTTGTCGGTAGTGAAAGACGTGGGAAGAGAGGAGAGCGAGCACAGATTGTGTGGTAGCTTTGCGCTCTCGTACGCGAAAAAGAAGGAGAACGGAGAAGAGAGGCGAGGTCAACAAGGTACCCGATATGGTATCCCGTGCCCGCCGTGAGTGCTATTTCATGTATATGTATGCCTAAATGTATACGATATACAGGCGATATCATACGTACACGATTACGTGCATATATACGTACATACATTTATAAGATCGTCTCTATTTGCCTCTAGTACAATTAGCAATCGTCGCGACTGAATTATTATATGCAGTTTTATATGCGACTCTGCAGTCGCTGTTCCGTTTCGATCGAATTCCAACTCGTTTCAACATAACGCAGCAATTCTTCCCATCTAGAGAGAGAGAAAGAGTTAGAACCTATTGACACCCTCGAACGGATTTGTCGTATCATTGTTGTGTAGTAGAAACGTTTAAAAAAGAAGCAATGATCGATGATTTTCACGATATTTTTTACCGAAAAGGATATTGTGGTTCATCCATACTCCCCTCTCTCACCCGACGGATCAGATCGCGCAGCGGCCTTCCTAAGATGGCCAGTGACCGTAAATGCAGACATGCAAGTGCGAACTCCGAGGTCGCCGGTAGGAACGATTGCAGGAAGCACCGATTACTTAGTACGGTCGAGGCAAGGCGTACCAGCATGAATCACTTTTACCAGGTTCTACTGCTCGCGCTGTATGCGCGTCCCTCCACTGTCCATACACGTATTCGGAATCATCGTCTGGTTCCTTTGCTCGCGAATCAAAATCCAACAGATCTTTACACGTATACACCTTGGAATCGACAGTTGACGCAACTTTGTTGAGAATAGTTGAGCGCCCATCGGTCGTATCGTCCAACGTATATTCACGTTTCCCGCATAAAGCGTGCTACGCGTCCTATGAAATCCCTTGGTGGCCCTTAATAATGTTTAGAGAATCTATTTTTAAACGTGACTAGAGGTATGCGTATGCATATGATGACGCAATCCTATGGTCCTTCCCCTATACTATATATTTCCCTCTCTACCGCTCCTCTTCTCTCCCCCTTTCACTCATACTCTTTCTACTCTCGTTTCTCTCACTCTCCTCACTTCGTTCGTTTCTTTTTCTTTCTTTTCTCTATCCTCCAACATGCTCTTGCACAAAAGGTTTCATTTTTCGAACAGCGACATTTTTTTCCTTCGAATCGACGAATCTTAAAAGATAAGATTAGTCGGTTTACAGCGGTCCTCAAGATTCTAAAAGACCATCCCGATACTCGTTACAAATTATACGAGACACGATACTCTTTTCTCTTTCGACTACACAATCTTACAGTAGTCATACGAGCATATTTATGTGATACGCATAGAAACGAGCGTGGCATATGTATGTCTGCATACATATCGTATGTGTACGCATGCTGACTCTCAACCTAGATCTCATTCTAACTCTGACTTCTATTTTTTCAATTGAACGTTACTTTGTTAGTCGAACGTTCCACCGAAACTTTATTGGATTGCTAATCAATGGGTACGTAGCGAACATAACCATATAACATCTAATAGCAATAAATGCAATTAGATGGCATCAGTTAGACTTTTTTCGACACTACTTGCTCGTTTACAGAGATATGCCGATAGAGTGACTCCTGCGGGACGCAACTATTACGTGTGCATTCGTTTGTTTCAGATTTGGTGCAGAACTTTTCCCAAATGCGGGCGATATGGATTCCCACGTTGGTCTCGACTATATCGTGGACAATCCCGATTACTGCATCAAACTTGCCTCGGGTAAAATTATTCAACGTTTCGAATAGCTCGAGTATCGGGCGGGAGCGGTCACGGCTGCATCTGGTATTCATCGTGTATCTCGTTGAATTTCAGCCTTGGACACCGCTTGTCCCTCGGTCAAGAAACAAGTGACAGAATTGCTTTCGGCGCTGTGCGTTTACAGCCAAGATGGAAGACAGAGGGCTATCGACACTCTTCACGCGTATCAGGTGATCGAACTCGCGAGACGATATCCGAACAACGCCCGATCCTTCGTGGAAGAGTAACGAATATACTATATTACCGCGAAAATACTAAATGGCATTAAAATGCAATCTTGTATCTCTTCGATTACGTACTCGACCTATGCATACGGAACATATGTGCGTAGCACATTATACTATGAACATACGAAACACAGGGGAACGCGTATTAAGTTTAGGTAAAAGTCACAATTCAAGGTCTTCCTTCGACGAACATAATGTAGTACTACAATATAGTACTTACATATGTATGTATGTAACTACTTACTTCCATCGTACTGTTTCTCCGAAGATCTATCCGTTCGCGATGCATCAGATCGCAACAAATCGTTCGTACCACACGTTCCTATGTAAAATGCTTCGCGCGATCGCGAGTCAACTCTCTAGATCCATTAAAATCCGAGGAGTGGTGAAACGTTTTTTACGTTTCACGATATTTAAATAACAAAACGTGAACCAATGTTGAACAATTCTAGAAACGGAAAGGTGAACGGTACCGATTACGGATCGTAGTGGACGAGTTGCAGAATGCAGCTGCAGACGATTATCGGACAGCAATACTGGCATTCATAAACTGTTTGGTCATCTCCACGCCAGTGTTAAAGGATCGCATACGAATTCGCAACGAGTTCATCGGTTGGTACCGACTTCGGATTAGAAAAAGAAACAAATTTTACGTCCACAGGGAAAACAACGCAGATTAATTCTAATTAGCACCACTATCGATTGCAGGTTTGAAGCTTCTTCCGATTTTAAACGAACTGCGGTGAGTACTGTACGACGACCTGGATTTATGATTTATTAACTAAGAAAAATAGGGAGAGGGAGAGAGGGAGAGAAAGAGAGAGAAAGAGAGAGAGAGAGAGAGAGAGAGAGAGAGAGAGAGAGAGAAAGCGTGTGAGATTAACACCTTAACATCGTTCAATAATAAATAATAATGAATGTTACGAAAGGGCGCCTTATTGTACCCACACCTTTTCTCATTTGCACCTAATGCGACGCGCATTAATGTCGCGCATGAAGCGAACGTAAACATCTAGCCAGATTTCTCATTTTATTATTTTTCGATATATTAAGCGATTCTATCGTGGATTGGTTATACTAATCAATTCATTCAGCCTGTGCAATACAAATGCAAGTTGCATGCACTAATCCGATCATTACTTTCGTATCAGCATCCATTCCGCATCCGATACTAGAAAGTAAGCAAATATATACATCTATGTTTTAACACGATAATTATCCTGTTCTCTGCCGTTTCCTTTTCTTTCATTTTCATTTTTCGTCTTGTTTCCGCGTTTTCGTCGTCGTCGAAGGAGTTGATCCGCTATTCCAACGCGTTTCAATTGCAATTCACAGTTCGTTACCATACGTATATCAAGGGACGTTGGTTCCCTGTAAACGATAGACAATCGGCCAAGGGTAGATCGCAAGAAGCAAAATACCATCGCGAAGCTATGTTTGGAACTACGACTATTTACATCGAATCGCGATACGTATCGACTCTAGCTTTCGTCCTTTCTGTTTAACCCCCTCCTCTACAGAAATAGTCACGATCCGTCATCCCGCGAAGGGATGACGGAAGGGCACGCTATTCTCGATCGAGCAAAATCATTCAAAGAAGTCGCTTTAAATATCACTTGAAAAGATGGTTCGAAGAAATCCACGGTAAAAGGAATCCTGACCGATATGTTCGCTATCTACCTTCTCAACATATGTACGCTTTGCTTTAAATTCTCCATCGATGAGTGATGCAGGTAACAGAAATCCATTCTTTTGGTACGAAGAGAATGTTATCGACACGGATACGAGAGGACAATGAAATCCTTTTTCTATCTGATCTGTAGTGCAAGGGAGAGAAAGATCAGAAAGCGAGAGCGAAAGAACGTTCGCGCAAAACGGAGAAGAGCAAGGAAAGGGAAGAAAGTAAAAAAGTGAGACGTGAAACACGCGAGACTCGAAGGGAGAGAGAAAAGCCCGAATTAACTCTCCGCGAGTAAGCTTGTGCCGCGATGAGATGCAACCATAGCTGCAAAGCAGCGAACCAAACTGGAACGATCTCCGTTACTGGCTGCAACGCGTCGCTCTCTCTATCTCTCTCTCTCTCTCTCTCTCTCTCTCTCTCTCTCTCTCTCTCTTTCTCTCTCTCTCTCTCTCTCTCTCTGTCCACCGGATTATTCACGCTCGTACCATATACCTAAAACTATTTGAAATTTCTCAGCTGTTAGCTGCCTCGTGATTTCGAAACGCGCGCGATTAATCGATGTGAAACAATTTATTGACAATATAGCACCGTTTTCGGTGATGTAGACAATAGAATCGTGATGTTTAGTGGAATGTGAACTTGAATCCGAAGTGCATCGAAGGGAGAAAAATCAGTGTTTTCGAAGCACAGCTGGAGCTGTCCGCATAGCTGAACCAAGTAAATTGCGATTAACCAGTCTATAATCGTTTCCTAACTTTCACGTATTGTCCAAATAGTAATTGTAATAGAATGCTCCACCGGAAGCAGTTTCTACCGATTTACTTCGATAACGTATCGACCCGACTTATCGTCAGCATGGTTTAGGTAAACCAAAACTGATCTATTAAACTGACAACGAGCACGTGTATAGCTCGCGCGTTTGACCAGCTCGTCTGACCAGGATTACCTAAATATATGTATTATGTATAGAGATACATTGCAATTTGCGCGTACGATGATTTTACCGCCTTTTAAGTATAATACGCGTATATTGGACACCGATAAAGCGGGAATCGAACAGGATGTAGCTTGAAGCAAAATAGTTCGATGGGCCAGGAAAGGAATAAAAGTAAGCTGAGAAGTGTTTAAATCTAGTAAAATCGTCGAGAACAAGAAAAGATAGGATAGAGAAATAGAAATTGTAGAGGCAACATGTGTGTCGAGCGGGACGAAAATAGAGCGAACAGATACGTACGTAAAGGCTTAAAATGTATCCAGATCAGGAAGGTGACGATTATTCTTGCAGGAAAAGCAACGTACCGGACTTGAGGGTGCAACTGGACGTGTTTGACGACCAGCGAGAAGCCGACGAAGAATTGTCGAATCACGGACCACCGGGAATCGATCTTTCATCGCACGTAGACATTTTTTATGCGATACTTGGACAAGTAAGATACACAGCACCGTCGCTTAGAGAATCCCTGTACACCGATAACTTGTATCAATCGTGCTACTTTAGATCGCCGACACACCCCAAGAGATACCGTTCTTAAGCATTCTTCAACATCTGCTGCGACTGGATCCCAAAGATGCTGCCAGCGATTTAGCATGGGATACAGCTGAGACGTTAGTCCATAGAGCGACGCTACTGGAAAATCGGGAAGACGCTACCAAGTTGTTACGTTCACCCAGCCTTCAGGTAACATACACGTTCGGTCATCGTTCTATTTCCTCTGCAATGACGAAGTAGCAGAACCCGTGTATATTCATCTTTTAGGCGAATCTCTGTTGTCACTGCCGTGCTGCCGATCAGACGTGCGGAACTTCTCGGAAAGCGTCATTGCCGGTGAACAATCCCGCGGTACCTTTACCACCGTTACCACCACCGCCACCACCTCCTGTTCCCATCGCACCCTCCAATTCGAACTCCTCGAATCAAACCCGTGTTTTACCTCCACCACCGCCGCCACCGCTTTTCGCCGTCAACGCGACGCACGCCGATGCATCGATGGAGCCGCCGCCCGTTCCGCCGCCGTTGCACGCGTTACCGGTTACACGGGTGCCCACCCCTGACCCGCCGAACAATCATGCGAGATTGCTGCCGCAGCAGGAAATACCCACGCCTAAGGCAAAAATGAAAACCATCAATTGGAACAAAATACCCAATCACAAGGTGATGCCGGCAACCACTTTGTCTTTCGCTCCTCGTTGGTCGCTCACAAGTTGTTCAATGCCATTCAACTTAATCGTTGTTCGAACTGCTCGTGGTTCACAGGTGATTGGAAAGCGGAATATTTGGTCTCTGGTAGCCAACGAACATCAGAACTCCCCGATGGCGGACATAGATTGGGCAGAGATGGAGGGGCTGTTTTGCCAACAAGTACCACCCGTGTTACCCGCCTCTTCTTGCTCCCCTTACGGGCACAACTCCGATACGGAGAGGCGACGACGGGAACCTACCGAGGTGTGTCATCAAAAAACTTCTCTACACTGTGGCTATCCACTGTGGCTTCGGCTCGATTTTCAGTTAAACTTCGCGTTTAATCGATTTCAGATCGCGCTTCTCGACGGGAAGAGGAGCTTGAACGTAAACATATTTCTAAAACAGTTCCGCAGGTAAGCAAGTACGAAGACAATTTATCATTTTCATGAAAATCGAGTTTCGAAAGTCTATCGATCACCGGACTTTTATTTGCGAGGTAGCAAAAATTAAATACGTGAATATAATATGCTCGGAAAGTAGTGTAATAGGCTTCTACACGGCTTAGAGTATACATAACTCGATACCGATCGAAGCGTGAAAATAATAAGCTTGTTCCTGACTTTCCGATTCGAATAGAAAGTACACATTTGTATGTATCAATGAAAACATCACTTTTAATAGGTCGTTCAATAACACATACGCGGGAAAATAAAATTGTTAATATATAAATATATTAGCCGCAGTACTTATCGCGATAGCGAGAAATTGTTTGTTAGTGTATATCTAATCTTGAAAAAAGTCAAGTGTGCGTGACAGATATTCAAACTGGATTTTCTTGAAAACGAGGCCATTCCTTTTCTCCCCGTTTGATATTTACGCGTAGATTCACCTCCCGCCACACCACCCCCTGTAACAATGACCGCGTCGATTTCTAGTTCGAACGAAGATATTATTCGACTCATAAGAGACGGCAGCCACGACGACATCGGGGCGGAAAAGTTACGTGGCCTCCTTAAAATTTTACCTGAGGTGGACGAACTGGAGATGCTGAAGAGCTTTGACGGTGACAAGTCGAAGCTCGGAAATGCTGAGAAATTCTTCCTCCAACTCATTCTGGTATCAAAGTAAGAGAAGTGCCGATTTATGATGTGACGATATAATGATTATATTACCTCCCGAAATGTCCCGAAATTTGTCGAAATTCATTCGTATCCTTCTTACGACTTGGCAGCTACAAGCTGCGCATAGAATGCATGCTGCTGAAGGAAGAGTTTGCTGCTAATATGGGCTATCTGGAACCAAGTATCAATTCGATGATCTTAGCCGGTGAAGATTTGATGACGAACAAACCGCTACAAGAAGTATTGTACATGGTTTTAGTCGCTGGGAACTTTCTCAACTCGGTAGGAATAGATACGACTATTAACAGCTTGTTGCGCTTGGTAATAGCGATAAGCAGTTATTGTATAAATAATTGTTATAATTGGTACGTATATCAATCAGGGCGGTTACGCTGGAAATGCCGCTGGTGTAAAGTTGTCCTCCTTACAAAAATTAACCGAAATTCGGGCGAATAAACCAGGAATGAATCTCATTCATTATGTAGCTCTGGTAATGTATATTTTTCATGTCCCCTCGTTTACGCGCGATCTCTGTCAGAGAGGTTTGTTTGTATTTCAATAATTGTTTGTATTTAATCATTTCGCATCGTAGCAAGCCGAAAGAAAGCGGAAGGATTTATTGGATTTTGCAAAAAGTATGACCACCCTGGAAGCTGCTACCAAGTAAGTGCTCGACAGAATGATCTGTGCAGTCTAGTTGATATGTTTAAACGGCACCTAAATTGTTCTTAATTTTAATAATCGTCGTGTTTTCGCGGCACGTAAGGATCACGACGGAGCAATTGAACAACGAATTTAACGCACTCGACACGAAAATCAAAAAGATCAAGGCCCAAATTAATTTCCCTTCGACAGAAATAGACATACAGGAACAAATGGCGCAATTCTTACAGGTATCGGGTCTGATCATTTAGGCGACAACAAAGTGAGAATCATTTAAAATTCAATGTCAATCCCGTTAATCCCGTTCTCGTATCGCAGATGGCGGAACAAGAGATGTGTCAGTTGAAAAGGGACATGGAAGAACTCGAAACGTTAAGGCGGTCACTCGCCGAATTTTTCTGCGAGGACAGCAATACGTTCAAAATAGAGGAATGCTTTAAGATATTCCATCAATTTTGTCAGAAATTTAATCAGGCTGTCGCGGAAAACGAAAGACGTAGAATTCAAGAGGAGCAAATATTGGCGAGACGCAAGCAACGAGAGGAACAACTTTTGGCTAAAAAACGATTACGTACGTCTTGGAGAGATCTTTGTTTTTTCCCCTCCTACCTGTTCACCGGCTAGATATCAGTTGTATGTGTGCTTTTCAGTGACCAATACCCAACAGGCCGAACTACCGACCTCGGAATCCGAATGTAATTTAATCGATTACGACCCGATCGATCTCGCTGGCAATTTACCGCAAAAGAATTACAGCCGTAGCGACGTCAAGGTACTATTTCGCGCAAATACTGACAATTCCCTTTTGCAAACGCGTCTCTTCCTTTTTCGATTCAGCTGAGAAGATTGCAAAACGGAGCTGTCACTTCCGACGAGGACGTTTCGATAACCGTGTCGCCGAACATTCGACGACGCTTAGGTTCTTGTTCCGGCGGTGTCCTCGACCAGCAAACTACCAAAGAAGAAACGTGCTCACCAGGTTACTATACATGTGGATTTCGAACATCGTTTCTCTTTTTTCTCCTATACTCTTTTCACTCCCGGTTCTCTCTTCTCGTAGATATCACACCAAATGGTACTCTTCGCCGTCGGAGAAGTCGAATACCTTGCGAAGATGATGACGGCAATCTAATGGACTTTTTAAGAACATCAGGACAAGATGGGACTCGTGAGAGAAAATCATGGGGTAGTTTAGGTATATACTCGTATTCGTACGCGGTATCGCTCACTTCGTATCGCAAGTAGTTTCCTAAGATTTTTTCTTTCTGCTTTCTCCGATCAACGTGTAGATCGCTCGTGGGCGAGAAGAGCTCGCGGTCAATCCCGCAGGAGCGATTTGCTGAACGCTGATTTCTCCGGTGATCGCGAAAGACCAAGTTCGCCGTCGCCCTTGCTCGAGAGCAAACCTTTTCTGCAGGAGGAAGAAACGAAACCTGCGGGGTAAGCAACGAAGTTATTCACATGGACGACTTATGTATACACATATGCGCGTTGTAAATATCGCGAAACTGTGAACAGAAAAGCGTGGCGGCAGAAAATCGAAGCGTGGTTGTCGGAAAACGAGAAGGAAGAACGCGCAGGTGAAGAACTCCAAAGGAAAGCGAAACAGTTGCGTCACGCGAATCGACGGTCCTTCGAAGACTCGGGTAATAAATTAGATTTATGTATTTATCTATCTGATTCACTGAACGCTACGAAATAGCTCAATACCGTAACGTTGCTCCATAGAAACCGAAGGCAAGACGAATAACCAGATCGAGGATAGTTCCACACCTGAGGCATACTCAACAGAGGTTTACGACTGGCGTCCATCGGTCGAAAAGACAGACGTGATGCGTACAATCGAAGCTATCGAAGGTTCTTATCCCTTTAATATGTAACTCTGATTATTTAATTTACCAGTCGGAACTATTTTACCAAGTTTACGTTTACAGAAGCCGAAACACATCCGTCGCAAAAGGATAAATCTCCTTGGCGAAAATCTAGCTTAAATGTACCAAATAGTATGGAAGAGACTGATCCACGTTACTCCCGTAGGCTAAGATCGAGGCTCAGCGCAGAGAACGTTTTAACTTCGAGTAATACCTTGCAGGTATTTATTATAAATATTTTCTGCCCACGAGATACGAGAATTTATTACAATAATTTTATAGAATGTCATTTGTTACTTAAAATAATTAAAAAACAAGAAGGCAAAGATTTTCTGATATCACCGCTCATATTCAGCTTCAGTGAAAAGAAATGAGAATAAAGACGCAGCATTTTTTGTTTTTGATTTTTTTTTTATCATCCGTCGCAGTCCATCAAAGAGGAAGAAAGGAAGAAGAACAAAATGAACGATGCGGTAAACTCGGTACACCAGGACGAATTGACGATCTATCTACGGCAACCTTACAGCAATCCTCAGGTATCTGGGTCGCGGAGATTTTCGAAACTAAAGAGAAGCACGGAGGAAGAGAAGATCATATCGGACAAAATAGAAATCGACTCGGATAATATAGAAACACCTCCGGCGACTAGAAAGCTATTCAGTCCACCAAGAGAGGTGAAGCCTGTTGAAAAAGAACCGTGCAAGCGGGAACGTTGCAATAGTTCCTCTCAAAACAGAGACTATAAGAACGCGATGATGAAACATACGAACAGCAACGCGGATTTCGGGACAGGTAAGTTTCGTAACGCGTCCTCTTCAATCTATCGACTCGCGATGCTCGATGCGATCAAGGAAACATTGACCGGTAATCGTTCCAGGTAATTTCGACCGTTACTCAGCGACGAGAAGAACGCGAAGATACAAAAAGAGCCAGGAGTCGCAGTCAACGGAAAAAGAGCCGCGACAGGAGGCTGGAAGTCGTTTCAACTCGTTCGAGGAAAAACCGGCTGAACGACCGCACACTCTCCTACTGTCCGATGAACGGCACGATGACGATTCGATGGATTCGGTTTGGCAAGAGAAATCGAAGCAGGCCGAACCGTCGTGTTCGTACGATGTAGACGCAGCGTTGGTAGAAATAGCTCGATCCGGCGAAGATATGCAACGATTCTCAAGACCGTTTACGCATCGAAACTCGAGGCTGCCGGTGAGTCAACCGTCGGCTGTCGTCGCGGTAACGAACACCGTTCTCAGCCCTGTGATGCAAGAGTCCCGACCACGGGAGCCATCGTTGACCGTTCTTGCGGAAAGAGCCGTAACTAGCCGCGAGCGGCAGAGAAGCATGATCGATCCTAGTCAGGTGAAAGAGGCGATCAGACTGACCAACAGTCCGCCTAGTCAAGTAAACGAGACTCAAAGACACGAATCGGCTTCCAATGCGCCCGGTCTCCTCCGTCAGTCTGCGATATCCGAAACGCGAAACGAACCTGCAGAGGTCCGAATCGACTTGGGAATCGACTCGAGTCGTTGTCAGATGAACGGCAACGATAAACAACCAGAGACGAGTCCCGCGTTTCATCCTAGATTCGTAACGACTTCCGCTTCTACTCTGCTGCCAACGTCGTTCGGTAAAGTTCGAGATCAAGAGATGAACGACGAAGGATTCGAGGAGACGCAAAGTTTGGTCTCGGAAACGCTCAGTCAAGAAACGTCTTCCGGTAATTATGAAACGGACACTCACGAATCAACGCGATGCTCGCCAGCGGAGTTACGTTACGCTGGAACCGGAATGAAACATCCTGAAGCGGAAGTGGCCGAGAACGATCGTAGGAAAACGGACGAAAATACGTTAACATCGTCTTCACCTTCCACCTCGGCACCGTCGTCGATCAAAGAATTCGGGAAACGAACAAATTTGATGAAACACGCCAACGAGAAGTCTAGTTTCCTACCGAAACGTACGAACAGCCTGAAGCGAGACGATACTGCGCGGAGGCCGGATTCGATGCAACGAAATTCAAACCTATCGTTTCAATCGTACAACAACCAATCGAGGAACGAGGTGGAACGTTCGGGATCGAGGAGCAGCCTCCGCAGCTCGCGAAGCTCTTTAAATAGCGCCACCTCGGTGAACACTGTACGAAATATCGTTCCGAATCATGCGCACCTTCGTACATACACATCCGCGATTTGCGCGTTGACCAACGATCTGCGGAAGAATCCGTTACCACCGAAAAGTAACATCGAGAAACGTCGAACGAATCCACGCGTAACAGTGACCAGAATACCTGCCAGCAGGAGCAGCAGCAGCGGAAGTAGCGTTGGACCCACTGCGAGAGCCGTTCGCAAATCCCTTGGGGTAAGAACATCTCTTTTCTATCATTTTTAAGCTCCGTTACTTCGTTTATTTAATCCATCTGTTCGGAAATGGTTCTCTCTTTCCCAATTACATCTACTCTTGATTTGTAACTTGTTATTTCGTGTCGTATATATCTATGATTCAATAAAATACAAAATGACAAGTTACAACTTAGTACAAATATTTTTAGTTTTTACCGAATAAGCATGAATAAGATCGTCAATGGCCCATCGCGCTAAAATGTACCGGTTGTTTCGACATGAAATCTAAACAGCGCGATCGCAATGCGTGGGATCCAAATTGTTCAGCTGTATTTACATATAATATGATATTATATCTATGTCTATATCTATATTTTGTCTCTCTTTGTAGTTGATAGAAAAAAAATAATAAATTTATAAACGGAAATTGTTGCATTCTAGCTTTAAAATAGCGCATAATAGGAGTAATTGTATGCTAAACAAAGAATTTAATGCTTTTAGTCGACCAGCGACACGCAAAAGGGAAATAAGGGGCGTACGATCGCTTCGCGTAGTAGCAGCAGCGGAAGCGGTAGCAGCACGAGGCCACAATCCTTACCGTTGAATCGCTCAAACGTTGAGAAAGTCTCATCAACGGTCACTAAAAGTAAGCCGAATCACCCGAGAACCGGAAGCCATAGGAGTCATAGTTTCATGCGACCTACAGCAGCGAGTGTAAACAAAGGTTCCATTCCGAACTTACCTAGAAGCATCAAAGGTTTGGTCAAGTAATCGTTCTCTTGCCAAAAACGAATCTACGCGTTACGTGAGTCTAAACGCATTTAAAGAGAAAAAAAGAGAAAATCTCGCACCTAATGTATTCTGAAAGTTTCCGCAGCTTTAAATCGTTCATTGAGAGAGCGCATTGGCATTCTTTGAGCATCGCTTCAAGGTCCTCTGTCGAAGGAACGAGCGGCGAGGAAGAGCGTTTCAGGATGATTCCATATTTACGATCGTTTACGTGATGAGCACGATTAATGCGTTGCTTGGAAATCAAATAAAAATCGTAAAACATTGTACCGTATCGCCCGTCGATGGATTTGAATATCGTTTCTATGTACTTCGTTTAAATGAGACTTATCGAAATTATACTTAGCGCATGTGGCATTATGTTTTGCAGAGACATTCTGTAGCTCGATGAATATAAGTTTTACCGTGTATCACGCGAAACGCAGGAGTATTTCGTACGTTCGAAGTCAGTTCACGCTATGATCGTTACTACATACCTACTATATAGTAAATTACGTGCAATGTTGTAATGCGAAAAATAACTCTTACAGCGTCTGTATGAACACGTACAAATTGCAGGAGCTGCGGTAGCAGAATCTCATAATTTATGTCGTTCCAGTTAATACGTTGAGTATATCATTACTTCCAATCCCTTTGAATACAATCGCAGGTATATATTATAGAAATTTTAACATATTAAGCATACACGAAACCCGATTAACTTTTGTCCGTTAACAAACAGCAAATAAATATTAGCAAACAGATTAGAGTTATTGGCAACTAAAATTTTTACGTAGAAATTAAAAAAATACTAATCCCAGTAAAATGTTACTGGATATCTAGGAGAGGGAGTACCATAATATGACGAAATACGTAATAGAAACAGCTCATCGAATGGACCAGTGGAACAAGTAACTCGGTTAATCAACAAAAACTACATTTCAATTACGTTCCATTTTTCATACAATTAACATATCTTCGTAGGTACTTGACATGTGATATATCTACATGTTTTATTTACATGAACCTTAACACTGTAGATCCAACTCTTCTTCTGTTTCGATTGAATAATCCGACGCATAATACAAATAGCGTTACTTGTGTACTTCTTGAGCAGGTTCAAATGATCGTTGTCATTCAACCGGTGTAGGCGAAAGCTCGCATAACCCTGTTCGTAGTGATTGCAAGGAGGGATCGTCTTATCTCAATCGTACATTATCTATAGAACATTCGTAATACCTTTAAACTGTTCGAATGGTCGACAAATAAGACGATTCCAAAGGACGCCTCTCTAGGTTAATTATAAATATCGTACACAGCGAGGAGTAATACGAACTGGCAAATAGAAATTATTCGCAACCGATGAATCATTCTACAAACGGACTACGAAAATAAAATAATTATCAACAACGAAATGATGGAAGTTTCCACAATGTTTAAACAAACGTCTGTTTCGTTACAATTTTTGCAAACGATCGCGGAAACCAAGTAAGACCGGGCTCTCTGGCGCGAGGATGAATTCAAATTGCAAACCAAGTTCCCCATCTACGACGATCTCGAACTCCCGTACGATCTACAAGAAAATAGAGAACAGATAATTGAATTTTGCATTATGCTTTGCATAAAACACGTACCTTTGCCAAGATAAGTTGCAACGCGAGTTCTACGAAACGTTTGCCCGGACATATTCTTCTCCCGGTTCCAAAAGGTGCGACCAATAATGGAGAATGAGGAGTGACAGTTGTCAGCCACCTTTCAGGCATATATTTTCCGGCATCCTTGAAATTCTCTTCCTTTAAGCCTGCTATCCAGGTGTGTAAGAGAACCACAGTCTACGGAGAAAAATTAGTGTTTCAATAAGAAAGGAGAAAAAGGAAACGATGATCGTAATTGTAAGTAACTGTTACTCACTCCCGCGGTAAGATGATATCCACTGAGATCAATAGGTTCGTCCAAGATTCGAGCGATACAAGTTGCCGTTGGAATCATTCTAAATGTGAAACAACACGTAAGAATATTTTTGCACGAAAGGAGAGAAACGCGATGCTTTTTATATCCTTAGACGCACCGGAAAGATTCGGTGATACACGCACGGAGATATTTAGCCTTCCGTAAGTCCTCGATGGTCAAGTCGCAACCAGCCGGTGCCAATGAGTAGGTCTCTTCGAAAAGCTTAGCTTGTATCCTTGGATCGCGTCCGATCAAATCGAACAGGAACACTAGAGTGTTTCCTACCTGTGTAGAGAGCGAAAGAAACGCATTCGAAAAGGAATGAGAAATGAAGAGTCGATGGCCGTAATATTATTTATTACTTACAGTGTGTATGCCAGCGGCAATAAAGTCAACGATAGCTGCCTTCTTATCCCGAATATCGAGATTCTTTTGCCTTAGGATCGACTGGAAAACAGCCTCGACCGACTCGTCTTTAGCATCGTCTCGTTTCTCCCATATCGTGGCTTCGACGATTTCCGAAATTATACTGAAACAGAGAAACTTTAACAATATGAAACTCATAATCGTGCCACAGTCCGTCGACTTTTTAAATCCGTCCGTTCGATACCGCATCTGTCTAACATACTTGTATATAGCGTCCTCGCTCTCTATCACCTGTTTGTACGCAGATGTCGGTAACAATTTCCAAAGTGGTAACCCGTAAAAGGCGTCTCGCAATGCCCTAAAATGAATCCTGACCGCTTCGGATAATCTCATCGCAAGCTCGCTGCTGGAATCTGGTTTGAGGAAACCTAGGTGTCGACCCAGGATCAAAGTACAGGTACCTAGATGGAAAGGAAACGGATGATCGAACCGTGGAAACGCGTTACGCGGAGATAATACAGTAGGCGCGGGTGAGGGAGCTTACTTTCGAGTCCCATCTTGTAGGCGAGTTCCTCGAAGCCTGCCACCTCGTATCCCGTCCTTCGTTGACGAATCAAGTCGATAAACGAGTCGGCAACGATATTTAGAGCCGGGAAGAAGCCAAGGACGGTGTTAGCCCCCGTCAGTTCCGATGTTAGAGCCGTCCGAAGATCCAGCCATTTCTCCCCCTGCCTATAGAATTATTTTTCCATTCGTTTATCAGATCGCTATCAGATCAGCATCAATCGCCTAGCTACTCACTCGTTAACCAAACCGAGATTCGTATATCGATCGCGGCGGGCACGCCGATAATGAGATATTATTTCCTGTGGTGGACGAAGCGGATATCTCGAGCTCCGTCGGAGAATAGCTTCGATGTCCGGTCGAGAGAAGACGGAGATCACAGGGAAATTCCATAATGCTTCCTCCTTACACAACGCTCCGTATCGTTGATTCAAATCTATTCTTAATTCAGAAATAATCCGATATATTAAAACGTACGAAATAAAGGCTCGAATAACAACGCTCCCTCGTGTCGTCGTATACATTCCGTGCGGGATATAACAAAAAGGTGCGTGCGCCAAGGCCAAAGTTCTTACCTTTGTAAGCGTCGTGAATCTTGTTGAGTTGATAGTGGCCGATACAAGAAAATATCCACCTAGTTCCAAGAATTGGTAAAGGATACGGTCCTGGGACATCTGACACGGTTTTACACCTTCCATCGTGCTTCTTCTCGGCCGGAGCTGTCAAGCATCACGCAAAAAGGTGAATGATCTGAGGGAAAACGTTCGCCAAAGCAACCCGATTTATTTTAGGCCTTCGAACAAGATTATTAGGCGTAAGTAATACATATGTAGACGTCGTATATAAATCACACAAAGCTTCACGTTCTCTCGCACAGGCACAAGAAAGTTGCCTTTAATTGCAAGATTAACACGACGGCCTTGTCGTGACGAATCACGGGTATCGAGCTTAGAAAGGAGACCGTGACCGTACACGAACGCGTCGTTTCGAATCGAAGGTCACCCATACGCGTAATTTTCTTACTGCCAAACGAGTAAACGCGTTCGCTGCCTGCCAGAATATTGTAAGGAATAATAAGGCTGAGTTATTCGCGATCCAAGTTTCGCGTACGCACACAGAGGCGCGTGCGCTTACGCGCGCGCGTGCACACACCGCACTATAAATTTATTGCGAGATATAAGAGAGTAGTTGCCCGATATCACGGGCAATAAACGTACAGCAATGACCGATCGACACACTGTCGAGAGAACACTGTCTGGCACACAAAGTAAGAAATATTTTAAATGGTACGTCAGAAAGAGAGGGAACGCGTGTTATTCTTTCGAACGCGGTGATGGCTAGGCGATAAGTATGATCGCACGCGATCGTGCACGCTTCCTCGTATCTTCGTGTTGTATTTGATTAGCATCAGATGTATGTCCCTGCCCCATCGCAGTTTTCAAGGAGAAACTGTGAACTTTTGTATCGTTAGGGAAACTCACCGTTAATTCTGTGAGAGGCTCCGGTCCAGAACCACCAGGCTGGCCGATAACTAGTAGCGAAGATCAGTATCGTCAAAAGAGTTGCCGCTATTACTTCGAACCAAGCGTTCGAAAGTAACATCTCGAGACGGCGCGCGTTGGCGTTAGGAAACTCCTACAGAAACAAGAACAAAATCTCCACTCACGAATATCGTTTTGAAAAATTGTCGGTTATTCTACGGATCTACCGACCGATCCTTATCACCGGCAAACACTGACTTTCGAGCGAAAAATATACATTGCGTACCACCGTTGAGTCTTTAACTGTGATTCGTCTCGACTGGGTAAATAATCATTACTTTCACAGACGTTCGTTATCTTGACGATAAAAAGGTATATCAACAACGAGCAAAATCTCGGTACCGCCGTATCCACTAGAACGCAGAATTTCTTCGCATACGCGATATAATTTTTCTTCTTACGTAACCGTATAACTGGCTGGTCGAAAAAATCACTTTGAGAAAAGCTACCTCACCCGTACATATTCGCGCAAAATACAAGCAAGTGGTTGAGACAGAGCGTAAAACTCTTGTGTTAGATCCTAGATAGGGTAGGGAGTTCGTTCGACCGGTCTATGGAGAACGAATGCGAAACAGGAAATTGATAGAGAGAGAGCCTGTTACGCTTCACAGGATCACGGCGCGCGATAAATCGAACTATAGCCGCGAGCGAAAAAATTACGTATCACCGTTTCCACATGCCCACCCGAGTTGACTGATTGTCCCAGTGTTATTTACGGACCGGCAGTTTCTTCTATTTGCAGTAGCCTGATAACGCCTGTTGTCATGATGACCCTGCTCTCTTTCTCTCTCTCTCCCTCCCTCTCTCTCTCTCTCTCTCTTCTCTTGTGAATCGCTAATCTCCAAGTACTTACACGGATCGAGGAGAAAATGCCTAAATACTCGTTCCGATGTGATGCAATACATATCTATGTACACTCATCGGCCAAGGTTGAGCGTATATTTTTCACGCAAGAAAAATTACCAATTACGCGGCGATTAACAATACGGTTCGTGACCGGATTACGAAAATCTTCAAACTTGAGTACCTTTCTCAAGTTCAACCTATCATTCTTACTAACAAAATTTGTAATTTGTAATATGACCGAATCATACATTGCAAGACTAGGCTTGAGAATTATCTCCTCGAACCTAACCCAAATACTCCCGTTCTTTGTGTTTGTTTGGTTTTTTTTCTATGGAATCGTATCGTTTTACGATTAAAATACCCACGTATCGGAATATATGTAGATACCACGCACGTGAAACAGAAGAGACAGTACGTTATATGCATAAAAAAATTTCTTCTTTCCTATTCACTGAACTGAATTATCGTTATTTATTGTTGCGAAGTCGAATTTAAATTAAACGACCTTGACTCCGAGCTGAAGAAACCATCTGGTGTCTGGGAATTGCGTTACTTACAATTAAAGAGGAACTCGTGCAGGAGGAATGACAGAGGTATAACCCGTGGACATATAATGTAGTTAATTGCAGCCGAACGAGAAAATGAATACGATATTAGCAGTAAACAGGTATACGCATACTATGAACAGTGAAATAGTAAAATGAAATCGGAGATAGCAAAGAGTAATATTCTTGAGAATGTAGCTGCACAGCGTATACAGCAAGGTATTACTTAATTTGTACCTTAATTGCTCTAAGAGGAGATAATTAAATAAATAGATCGCAACGAAAAGACCGACTCTTTTCACTAAAGTTGTTTCCTCGCGTGTAATCTCTTGCTTGCCACCCATTGAAGATAACAAACGTTAATTATTGGTATGCGTGATTTTTTCAAAAGTACAAGATATAATAGTTAGATGGGAAATATACCGAATAACTTCATGACTTTATCAATCGCATATATGTAATAAGCCAAAGTTCTTTGTCTCTGATACACATGTAGTAAATGTAAGTCAAGAAGACCGAGTATTAACTCATTAGCGTGACCTATATGTACGTCGAGCAAGTGAATATTTACATCTGACAACTCTTGGATAAGTATGTTCGTTCTACATACTTATCTACGTTTACAAATTTTTTACTCATTGTAAGACTGTAAACGTTTATGTTTCTTTAGCCACGTATACATGTGGTGACTGCTACACAGTCACGTGAAACTTACGACTACTAATCGTTGTCCTTTGGATTAGTTAAATCTAATCTCAAATCAAAATGTCCGACGCCGTCACTTCGTTACGTACAATTTCCTTTCTCCGCTTCCGCGTTCACGCAGGACATATTCGCAACGTTCTGAGATCAACGAGAAACACGTAACGTATCGATCAACTGCAATAATTACGCAACACCATAACACACTGAACTACAATACATTTATACCATAATTCTAACGGCTAATCTCTGATCAACAATTCAAAATTTCTTCGCACTGTACAGATATATATGTAATTATATTCCATTCTTACAAACAATTAGACGACCCTACTTAATAATGTTACAATTGATACGTAAAATGGAGACGAAATTAATGGAAATGAATTTTACTTATTTCCGTTATTCGTCAAGGTGCATAATTCGGACACGCGTTTTTTTCTTTTTATTTTTATTATGCGAAAGATGCACTTAACTCGATATAAGTTGCTTTCAAAAAATGAAGAAATTAATAATTTTATGTGAAAAATTGCTTATAATGGATGAATTGAATTCTAACGCCGATATCATGCAATGAGAAATTTAAAAAGTAAACAAAAGTGAAATTGATTTGATTGATTTAACCAGGTTTTGTCAAAATGTTAATCGTTATTAGTATATTTATTCCATCCACAGAACGACTGACTCGAGCGTGTTGTAAACGGTACAATTTAATTATAATTGAACTGTTTGTTCCCACGGTGTATGTCACCGATCTCTGTCACTGGAATCACGAGCTTGCACGATAGGATTCACACTGTATTTATTCCAAGTGCGCGTATCTTTTCGGTTTAAATGATTTTAATTCGCGTGAATTTAAAACAGCGATAAGAAGATAACGTTCGACGAGTATCGATGAACCGCGTGCACCCGGAAATTCAACAGAGTTGTTTGAATCCGCGTGTTTGTGTCACAGGTAGTGATCAACCGGTAGATAAAAACGAGACGTTCTTGTACTTACGAAGGGTGTACGTAGTCTGAAGTACAGTTAAAAAGAAACACCAAACGTGGTCGTCGTAGAGATGATTGTAATGGTGGTGGTAGTGGTAGTGGTGGTAGCGATGGTGGTGGTGGTGGTGGTGGTGGTAGCAGTAGTAGTGGTAGACTGGTGGTGAATGTAATGGTGATGGCTGATGGTGGTTTGCCCAAGGTACGGGCGGTAAAATCAATGTTAATAATACAATTAAAAAACTATGTATCTCGACGAATCTATTTCCTTGCAATGAGAAACAAAGGTACAAAAGTTCGATATCAATTCTTGAATACCTTGCAAAATGCAAAAAGCCGAGGAAAATTCAGGAGAATAATAATAGTAGTGAACACATCATTAAATGCGTATCGGAGTAATGGAACAGACAAATTTAATTGTAAAATTTATATTGAGTGAATAATGAAAAAGGGAAGATTAAATAAAAGAAACTCACTTGTCCAAGATAATAAGAAAGAAGAAGCTGAAAGGATGCGATACGATTAAACAATTGAAATTGAAATATATTTACGGGGATATTGCTAGTTCTTAACGACACGCCAAATGTATTATACTCTAGTTCAAACAAGATCGAAACGAATGGGGTCAAATAGGACGAGTCACAGGCATTAATTGCTGATAATCGTAAATAAGTTGCTGATGCTTCGTTCTGTTTAAGTTTCACTTTAGCAAAAGTGAAACGTTCAGTTGAAGAGCAGCAGCTTGTCCATCTCCAATACACTCTTGGAGAACAACTCTTATCTGCTCGGTGGTCTGTTTCCATGCTCCGCCGTTCCTTTTGCTGGCCCAACGCGGCAGTCTGATCATTTTCATCGGAGGGGGCAGTTTACTTTGGTGGGGATTCCAAGTTAAAATGATCACGACACGTTCGACAGATGGCGCGATACTCTCTTACGTGTGTGTATGTGCGTGCGTGTGTCTGTTGTGTTGTTTGCTCCTCTTCCTTCAAGCAAATACAAAAAGTTTATAACAATCGCCTAAGTTCAAACTATATATGCAATATTGATTACTTTCCTCATTTACAAAGCTGTAGCTTTTCGGATCATGCGATCGGATATAACTGCCAATGTAAAATCCCAATGTAAAATCGCGAATAAAAATAAATCGAATATGACTATTTTGATAATAATGCGATGAAAGAAATGAGTAATAAGAAAACAATTTGCAACAAGGCAGGTAAATTTTGTAGCAATCTAGCTACGTACGTTATAACCGTCAGGAATGGAAACACATGTGACACGAAACATTAATTAAGATTTAGTTTGAAATTAACTGCAAGAGCTTGGAGACGAATTTCCTAGAAATACGCTTCTATGTAATAGGGAAGGAAGTAATTATCCTGGCTTATTCTTCTACATGGAAGATGTAAGAAGTGTAATGACGTTTATATTCTGGTAAATTCGAACAAAAATACTAAATTGCTATTACATACCGAAACGATAATGAAAGGAAACCACGCGCGCGACCTATACGCGTATGTAGGAAAGATGTAAATAAATATTTAAAAGAACAATGCAGAGTATGACCTTTTTGTAGACATATAAATATGTACATATATGAATGATACGTAGATATAAAAAAAATACGTAATCCGAAAGCAATAGGTTGTGTCGCTTCGGAAGCATTTATATATAAATACACGCTCACGCGCACGTATACACGTTACAGGTGGTATATTGACGATATAATATCGGTCGACCAACCAGGAAGCGATCATGAACGACTGGTCAGTCACTGGAATTTCTGTCCGTTACGATTATATGTTTCTGTATAGACTGTTTTAAAATCAGAATCCTCCTCGGGACTCGTTTCACGGCACGTTATTAAAACGGGAATTTTCTCGTATGGTTCCTTATTCGGACACGGTGACCGTTGCACGTATTCGACGGAACAACTTGTTCACAGCTTTTCTTTTCAAATTTTTTATCTCTCTTTCTTTCTCTCTCTCTCTCTCTCTCTCTCTCTCTCTTTCTCTCTCTCTCTCTCCCCCCCCCTTTATTTACTTTGTTGCATCTCTCTTTTATGTATACAATACTTTATAATAGTAAAATTTTGTTTCTTTTTTATTTCAAATGTAGAACGTGTATTATAATTATAAACTAAAAAATATTTTGCACAATTGCGTTTACGAGCAACCTGTTTAAATATTTAAAACATTTCGCAACTTAATCGTCGTATACTGTAATACTTGTAAAAACGAACGGCACAACTTCTGTAAAAATATCAATATTAGGATCCAGGCTGCGACCGAGGCCCTCGACGATTACCATACTGAGAATCACACTACTAAAGGATCCGTCTTGCTTGACTTTGTATCGAACCATCGCGGAAAATAATTCAGTCACCACGGTACTTACGTTCACCTGTAACATTTTTTACCGATTCTTTCGTAAGAATCTTCAATACTATACCTCTTCTGTTTTTATTTACTATAAATTCTTGATGAGTTACATTAATGTTACTTCGAAGATACGCGTCGACGATATTTTTTATTGCAGCCTTGAAACCGTCGGGATCAGGGGACACGTGTGAACTATGTTCCAGAATATATTCAGCTGCCAATTCGCCCTTGAGTTAAAAAATAAAGCAAAATAAAAGTTAAAAATAAAAAATTAAACATATATATACACGCACGTACATTTCCTAAGAGCACCGAACGAAAGACGTTTCTAAGATTTTGCCGGCACTGATCGTTAAGAGATACCACTAAACCGCAATCGAGTATAATTAAACGTGGATAATTTGACAGGTAATCACAATTGATGAATTTTGAAAACCAAGCGCTAATTTTTCCAGTTGGCTCACGATTTGTTTGTACCAAGATGTTACCAGGATGTAAGTCACAATGAATGAAGTTGTCTTTAAATACCTACAATTTTCCCAATAATTCCAATTGTAATAAAACTATTCGTTCGTATGATCATAATTCTGTTACAAGATTACGTTATTGCCAACCATTTTTAAGATCGTTTTAATGCCTAATTTGGCCAATCGTCCTTGCAACTTAGAATCAGGATTATCGAGATAATCAGAAATAGGAGAACCTTCGTGAAAAGTTTCCACGAGTACTTCGCATTGAGTAAAATTCGAGTAAGGCTGCGGGAAAACAACATCTTTCTTCTCCGAGAAATTGTTTGAAAATCGAATCAAGTTGGCTGCTTCTAAATTCATGTCGACCTTTCAAAAAATTATCGCACAAGTAAATATTAAACGTAAAATCAATGTGTCTAACTAATAGGATACCTGATTTTCCATTATCTGCGAGAATTCGTCGATACAATCGGTAAGACTGAGCCATTGTAATTGCGGCACTATATAGGTAGCATATTTACAAATTGCTCTCATTATAAAAAGATCTCTCCTATATTGAACGACAAAAAAAAAATAATTTAAAGATACAGGTAAACTAATTGTTATTCCCTATTAGATACTAATACATAGTACCTCAATTGCCCTTTAATCCCTGGATGTAGAACTTTTACCGCTACCGGCTGTAATTTTCTTTGATCGTTACAGTGTTCCGATTCATAAACATTATCATTAAACGTTCTTTCTGAAATGATTGTATATTTACGTCGAGTGCAATATTTTGGATATAATTTAACAAGACCAATTCCATTATGATGCACATATTTACCAACAAAAGTAACCAACGATCCGAGTTTTAAACATTCGGCAACTGTAAAAAGGGTCATTTAACATTTATGATTAATTGTAGGCATGTATTATATTGGGATTAGCAGAAACGTTTAAATTGCTATTTTTACGGGAATATGACAAGTTTTTGTTTACGTTCCAATTACTTTGAATAAATACAGGTATTCGAGGTTTACGTGATACTTCCACTCGAGCATTCAGATCCACCCATGCCTTGTATACCTATCGATCGGGCAGGAATCGAATCGATTGAACGGACAGGATACACAGTCTACCGATCAAACTTGTTCGCTTCCACTTTATTTTTATACCTGAGCACAGCACCCTGATCCGATGGGTGCTTCATGTTCAAATTTTACAAATACGTTCCTCCAATTTGAGCCATATACAGCTTTAAGTAATTGCCTCGTGTAAACCCAAGAATGCGGGGAAGCAGATCGTTGCAATTTCGACAGAGTATAACAAATATCTTCAGGAAATAAATCTTTCCGCGTAGATACCCACTGACCGAATTTTATGAATATCGGCCCAAGAAATTCGATACCTACAAACCATTGCATATATTAACGGTTATATATCATATAAACGGCTGCATTCATTTAATGAATAATTACTTTTCCGTAGAATAATCGGAAATACGTGTCCATGCGTGAAACGTGTAACGAGATACGCGATAATTAATCCCGTGACGATGAAACCTATCACAAAAATTCTTGCTACGATTAATATAACACTGAAGAAACTTTCGTCCTTCGTATCCTTTACTAATAAATCATTTTTATGAATCTGCCCTTGACGATGTGGCTTAGAAAACCGAATAAGAATTGCCTTAATTGCTCGCCTTGAGTTCCCCAAATTATTAACGGTTCCTGTTATCGATGGGTTAAATTGAATAGGTGCTGCGTATTCTTTCCTCTGCCATCTTTCACCTCTAGTTTCGATAAATTTGTTGGAACGAAACACTCTCGATAAATTCGAATAAAAACCCATTGCTATTTAATTGTATTGGTCATACTCTATCGTATTCGAAAGATTCAATAAATTGGTTATTCCAAAAAGTCAGTACATTAATATATTTTGTACCTGTACTTGTACTTTCTAGCGGATATTAACGTAAATTTAAATAACATATTCGAATAAAATTGTTCCTTTAAATATACTGATTTTATGTTATATAACTGTAAAGGTTAAAATGCGATCGAATGTCATATACTACAGTTATGTAATTTGTCTCAACTTTCTAATCACCTTGATGAATGTTACTGAAATATACATTGTAACCAGAATATGTAATTCAAATTTCAATCGAACTGCTCACGCATACACGCACGCGCGGACACACACATGCACATACACACATATCTCGTTTCGTTGTTTGGTAACACTGCTTGATAGCTATATTCATGATTATTACGTACCACACGTATATATTCATATCTACATACGCGCAGAGTCGTATGTGCAAGTAGATTTTACATATCTACCAAATAAAATTTATTTTACCGCCTAAAGTTTTACAACTAAGCCGTTCGATAATTGAAAATATGTAACGAAAAATAGGAATTTCGGAGAAAACAGTGGAATTTATAATTAAAACTACTTTATATTCGCTAGTGGTTGTATCTTCCTAACCAAACTTTATTGCTATTCGCATATTTGTGGCTAATAATCAATTAAAAGAAGGAACAACTTTGATCAAGAAATCATTAAAATAATCTACGCATATTATTGTACACTTAAATGTTTATCTATGAATGCATGTATGTGAAAAAAGTATTCTATTACAAACAACTCAAATGCATTTCAAAAGGTAAAAATAAACATGTATAAATGAAAGATTCTAGCAAGGTGTTATATAGACTGTATTGAAAAGGTTTGAACTATAATGGATAATGCAACGAATATGTTATTTGAAGAGACCCAGGCACAATGAATTAATATTATTTATTGTCTAATAAGTACACAATTGTCTAACATAATTAAGGAGTTAATAAGATGCCTACGATTGCCAGTTCATCTCTAACATATGAAATTCTAATGTACTTAAACTCTTTTTACTTTGGTATGTTTGCCATATGTGAACTGGGCATGGGATTTTTCAAGGCAGCAAATTTACCATCGCCAGGCACAAATACAATATTGACAGAGTTTGTACTGTTGTTCTTTCTCATAATCACAGAAGGAGCTAGAATTTATCTTGGAAGAAAAGGAAATTTGACTGAACACGGACTGCCAATTCTTATCGGAGTTATTTTAACTGTACCCAGCTCTTTAACTACATTATACTTTTTAATCTGGCAAAATTATGTACTCAAATTAGAAGTAATTCTATGCAGCATACAACTGGTACTTTTAGCATCCGAATTAACTATTTCTATCTTGTGCCTTATAGCTATTTATAAACCTGCATCTCCAGATGAATAAACAGACACATTTAAGCACCATACCTTTCTGTACATTGATAATAATTACAATTGATGCAATCTATAAAAGTGTGTATTTAATTTCCATATTAGGAGTAATATATTACCTTTTGGTGATAATTATGCATGGTGATATTATTTGGTGATAATTATGAATTTATACAACCAGTTTTATTTTTTATTAATCCCTTTTCTTCTGAAAATGATACATTTTTGTTTATAATAAAATAAATATTACTTTTTTAGAATATAAATAATGCGTTGCTTTGATCCAATTATTTATAATAATATTTTCATTAATTAAAATAGTATCAAAGGGAAATATGCACTTTTCAACAAATATACTTTAAATATACTTTACGATCATACTTATGAATGTTCTTTATCAAAAACAACGAAAATCAAACATTAAAAAATGACTAATTGTCCAATCCGATATACTTACATATATTATTGGTAATCGAAAATAACAACACAGATTTAGCAAAATTTATGCACATTTAAATAAAGGGGCTTTCAAATTTCACAAAATTCATACGTATACCTTATCTTCCAAAATTAATCTTTTATACTATTTGCTGCAGCTCTACGTCTTCTGATTGCACGTAGACGATTATTACAATATATTCGTAAAAATACTGAACCAAATACTACTAATATACCAATGATACCGATAACAGTTACACGATGATGGTATATCAAACAAGATAACAATATAGCCAAACCCTGAAAGAGGAGGATTGTAATAATTCTGTTGTGATTGCATCCACTATAAATAATAATGTGTGTGTAAGAGTAGTCACCTGTCGTATAGTCATCATAATAACAAATGTCACTGGACCAAACTTAGAAATTGTGTAGAAAATATATAATTGACCACTCGCAGAACAGATTGATATAAGTAAGCAATCCATGATAAACCTAGGATACTGTATAGAAAAAAATATTAAATTTTTCTACAATCACATCACTACTGTAATAGTGCAAATACATGCAACTAAAATTACCTTTGTCATAAAAGAAAGTATAAGAGGGAAGCTCGACTGTTGAAACAAAGACATTGCAGTTAATAAACATGAAAACATATTAACTACACACATCATTTGAACGCTCGTTGCACCGTATTCCACAAATAATGCACTTTGCCAGGTACTTGTAAAACTATCTAGTAATAAGTAGCCTCCTAAGAGCACAATACCGGATACTGTAGTGGCTCCGTCTAAAAGAATTAGAACAATAATAATATCGATTGGAAATAGTAATAAATTTATTATGGCAGAAGAAAACTTGCCGTTTTTATAATCCGAACTATCTAACATAAACAGTGTCATTCCAATAGAAATGAGTACAGCTGTAACATATTCGTAATACTCATACGTAGTGTGTGAAATTATTTTTCCCATTATCATTACCGGAATAATTTTTGAGGCTTTTGCCAAAACCTGTAATGAATGTGATTAAAGTTAAAGGAATAATAATGAAATTGATAGCTAAAAGAGTAACGTTCTCGAAACGAGAAATGAGAAACCAAACGATAAACGGGCGATCACCTGTGTCGGAAAACTGACATACTTTAAAGCTTCATATTGGCACCAACTGCTCATGATATTTGATAAAGAGCAAAATGCATACTTGTAAAGAGGTGCTTTATGTTGCGGTTGCCTTTGAATTGTTAAATACAGTCCAGACATCAAAAATGCAAGTATCCGATTTACAAACACTAGAAATTGAGAATCTTGAAAGCGGTCCTTGTTCCCCATAACATCTTCGTATTCCTGGAAAATAAACATTTTCATATTTTTTTTAAAAATGTTATGAAATGAAGAATGCATAAGCAACATTTATAACTAGAACTAACAGTGATTAATTTTATAACTGATGCTGTAGATATCATCTCAAAACAACATTAAACTGTTATATTCAATGATATATAATCGTAAATTATGATTTAAGCACTATGGCTTTGTATTATGAACACTTTGTTTTATAAAAAGACTGGATATTCTAAAAGTAGTAACTAGGTAGAAGTTGATTATGTAATTCCACGAAAAAAAATTCACAATTGTTTAAAGTGCAATTTCTTAAACTCAGTGT
The DNA here is from genome assembly GCF_050948175.1 of Xylocopa sonorina. Taxonomy (NCBI): domain Eukaryota; kingdom Metazoa; phylum Arthropoda; class Insecta; order Hymenoptera; family Apidae; genus Xylocopa; species Xylocopa sonorina. The sequence continues at coordinate 1,441,479 of NC_135205.1, forward strand.
GTTTTTGCTAAACACATTTTTCTGTTTTAACAATTTTATCAATCAGATAATATAGACGCATGTAAAAAGTAAATTATACCTGTGTCATTATCTTTTCTTGTAAGTAACCCCATGTTAAATAACTGATTTGCAAGCCAAAGAAACAGTATAAAAGTAATAGAGCATCTTGTGTAAAAGTACGTTGGCTATGATTAGATGGTGCAGATACATAAGAGGAAGAATCCAAAAGTCCTGTTTCACAGTGACCCACAAAACATAAGTGTACTAATCTGGGTATACATCCTTTACCTGTACAAGAGAAAAGAAATAATATAATTTTCTAGTAGAAGTTGATAAATTCTCTTTCATTTTATATTAATTTACTATTTTATTTACCTCCCCTTTGAATATATTTGGTATGACGTACGTATTTATATATGAGGCAACCTGGTAATAGTACGGTAGCATAACTGAGTAAATTTAAACATAATTTTATAATCCAATTATAGGAGGAAGTTTTCAAGAAATTCTCTCCAGTATTCACAAGAGATTTAATGATTTCACTAGCTCCGAATATAAGGCTCACTGAAAGTAGTAGCAATACGCTACAGAAGAAATTAGTTTAATAAACGAAGAGAATTCCATGTTTAGCTTTTTTTATTATTTTGAAAGATTACATCTTAAAGTAATGGGAGGAAGAGACAGAGAAGGAGAGATAAAAACCGGAATGAAATAAAAATAAAAGTATGATGTAAATATTTAAATGGCATCAAATATGAACAATTTGATAGCTAAACTTACCAAATAACAACATCGTTGATGATATTTCGCATTGTTTTAATTGTAATAGAATTTCAGTGCACAACAAGTCTTAATTACGGATTAACAAATTATCTCATAATTTTGCTTTTCAATATCAAACGTTATGTGACTGATCATAAATATACATAAACTGTGCTACAAGGATTATTTATACGATTAATCGTGCACTACATGTTTCGCGCACGTTTCACAGAGACACACACTACTTTTTCTATCATTTGTAGAAATTTCTTTCGAACCGAGATACACAATTCATTAATAATCAACAACAAAAACTATAATAAGGTATTATCGGCACTATCTCCGATAATAATTTAAAGGTATCTATAGAAATATATCATCAAATCATTTTTTAGATAATATATCTCTATATATAGGAACCATTTAATAGAAAACTCATGCCTAAAATATGTATAACTCGTTTATTTAATATATGGTGCGGAACACAATAAAACCACGTGACTTTTTGAGGAACATGCGCGACGATACTCTATGCTAATGCTGTGCGGTCCTTAAAACATTTTTAATTATGGACACTTTCCCCAACATTTTGTGTAAATAATGACTAATTCATGCGAGAAATGAACAGGAATATACATGTATAAGAATTTGTTCACATTTTATTAAAAATAATACAGGTTCACCGTAACAAGTGTAGTAACGGGATTTTGATACCATTTATTCCAAGCACATACGCTATCGTTTGACGAAAAATAGACCAATATGAAGTTTATGAAATGATCACATGTCCTATAATTCTATTTTCCTCCCTTCGTTAGACGAACAGCACATACTGAGTCTCGTCGATTCGACCGTTAATTCGAGTATATTATACGCCACGCCAGAATTGTTGCGATTCACAATACAAGACTGTGTTCAATTCTGTTCCACTATGTCACTAATATGTCACAATCTATGTACATATGCACATACACAAATATAAGTTTCACGCATACCTAGGACTAACATCGCCCGAACGACCGGTGTGGTATAAACATAAGAATAACAAGATGAAGCATAAACCTCCTCTTATTTACTTTAAACAAGTGAAGTTAGATCATTTCTGCGGAGGAAGTTAATACGATCGTGTATTACTTTGACGATTGATTCTAATATTAAAGACGCGAAATTTCGAGGCGAAAAAAGGAGAAAGAAAAATTATATTGTATTTGTAAATTGACATACGTTATAACTTGCAATAATATGTTAATAGTGTCGTATAAATACACATTACTGGGATTCATGTAAGAATTAAATGATTTTCCTTTAGTAAATTATATAATTATCGATATCTAACTATCGTATGTCAATAATTTAACCATACTCTTTCCCGGTGATTGTGATACATTTTTATTTGATGAAAATAGAATTGCGCTTGCGTGAGTACAACCAATTACCAATGCGGCATCAAGGTATCACATGACACTAATTCCCCCCCCCCGTCCTCCTGAAATGGGTTCGTACTAGGGATATTCAATTGTTGTGTTACGTTTCTGGTAGGAAATTTGACGACGAAAGGAGTGGGTTGGCGCCCATGGAACGTAACAGTGTTCTGCTACAGTATACAATAACGAAACTCTTCCGCTGTCATGTTACCGAAAATTAACTAACCAAATCCGAAGCTGAAGTTGAAAGGAATTCAATGCCTATTGAAAGCTGCTTGAGAGCGTTCAAGTCACGTTCAAGCTCTTTCAAAGGTCACAGTATACAGTAGCGCAATTCTCACGATTTCATGTTGTAAAAAATTTAATGCGCATGTGCGTCATTAAAATCTCGGTCGCAGTGCCATCTGAACTTCTGTCTCATTTGCTCTTTATTTTCTTTTCTCTCTTTCTTTTTTAGCAGTCAAAAAGACGGTTGAATATCTAACCAAACCTGAAACTGAATTTGGAGGGAATGCAATGTCTATTGAAAGCTGCTTAAGAGCGTTTAAGTCACGTTCAAGCTCTTTCAAAGATTTTGAGAAAAAAAGCGAAAAAAGGATAAATTTATGATAATTGTTGGTTTTTATTAATATTTTGATAAATAATTTCAGAGAATTATTAGTTTATGTAAATATTTTAAGTTATATATTCTCTTGCAAGCACTTTGATCTTAATTTTGTTTCAAATATTGCTGTGTTAATATAATAATTAAAAAATGGACACAAAAAGGAAGCCAAACTGCGGAATACTGGGATGCTTACAACGTTTCAAAGTGAAACGACATTATTTTAAATTTCCGAAGGAACAAGACCGGTATAACATTGTTTTATAATTATTATTTTATATAAATTACATTTTTAATTTATATATCTATATATATACAAACTGCTAAACTACTTTAATTTTGCCTTTTAATTTTATGATGCCATGTTTCTTTTGAGTGGTATAATATATATGTTATTGATAAAACTAATATAATTTTATATTACAGATGGTTGAAATGGGTAGAAGCATGCAAAAGATTTGATCTACTATCTAAAGGCCCACAATATGCATATGATAATATGCGTCTCTGCAATTTACATTTTGAGGAAAAATTATACAGAACTAATAAATTTAGAGCTCGTCTTCACCCAGATGCTGTCCCAACATTATTATTGGGACCCGATACTAAACAAGAGTAAGTTTAATAATAATTATTAGTTTGATATAATTTAATTTAATAACAATAATTTTGTTTCATAAAAAGTTGAATTTCACAATATTATAAGTATATAAAATGATTAAATATGAAAAATAGTTTAATAATAATCATTTCAATTATTAAATCGTTATTAGGACAATTTGACAAAATTAATATTTGTGTTACTTATTATTATATTTATAATAATCTATAAGAATGGAAAACAAATAAATTTTTTTCAGAGGTAACACAAATGAAATTACAGAACGAAATGTACCTTCAGAAAAAGAAGAATTATATAGGTATGTGAAATTATATTTTATATTTTTTTGTTATTGTTTTATATATAATTTTATAGTTCTACAATACACGTTTGTTTTGTTGTAGTAATATATGTACAAAAGAGACTGTTAAAGCTGGAAACGAGGATAGGTAATATATATTAATAAAATAATTAAAATTATACATTTTTTTATAATTTTCTATAATACATATTTTTATTGTTGTAGTAACATATGTACAGAAGAGGCTATAAAAGTTGAAGAAGAGAATAAGTAATATATATTAATAGAATAATTTAAATTATATTTTATATTTCTTTGTAATTTTCTATAATACATATTTTTGTTGTTGTAGTAATATATGTATGGAAGTGGCTGTAAAAGTTGAAGAAAGGAATAAGTAATATATATTAATAGATTAATTAGAATTATATTTTATATTTGTTTCTAATTTCCTATAATACATATTTTTGTATTATAGTAATACATGTGCAGAAGAGGCTATAACACTTGAAAAAGAAAATAAGTAATATACATTAATCAAATAATTAAGATTATATTTTATATTTTTTTGTAATTTTCTATAATACATATTTTTGTTGTTGTAGTAGTACATGTATGGAAGAGGTTGTAAAAGTTGAAGAAGGGAATAGGTAATATATATTAATAGATTAATGTAGTTTTGTACTTTTAATTATTAAATTTATAAATTGTACCTAAATTGTTTTCAGCAATGCAGAAACCTCGGAAATAATTCTGCCAACCTGCCGTTCTGCTGCCAGTACTCTTGTGATAGAAATAATAAAACCGTAAGTTTATACTTTTACTGTATTTCATTTTATTTTATTTCACATTATTTTATTATTCATTTTGTGTCAGCTAATTTATAATTATACGATTGTATATCATATATTTAAAAATCCTTTTTTATGACTCTAACAGATTTAAATATTACAGAGGCACATCTGCTGAGAAGCCTGGAATGGGCGTAGTGACGACTCTTACAAAAAAATTGTTGGATGATAGTCTCAGAATAAAAAAATTAAGTGAACAAGTTAAAAAATTAAGAGCGAAAATTAAATCATTGCATCAAAAAAATTGGCGACTTCGCATGAAGATAAAGAAGAAAAAACCAGTCACTATAAGTAGACAAGACGAATATAACAATTTGAGGGAATTAGGTCGTAAGTTATTACCAGAAAATTTTAATAGATTATTAGCAGCACAAATAGACGCACAATGTAAACGTAAACGTGGCATAAGATACGATTTACAGTCGAAAGAATTTGCCTTGTCATTATTTTTTTCAAGTCCACGAACTTATAAGGAATTAGAAAAATCAATGGCATTACCTTCAATCCGTACTTTGCAGTTATTTACACAAAAAATGGAGTCTGTTTCCAGGAATTAATAAAAAATTATTTCTCCCACATGAATTAAAATCAAAAACGTTCCCACTTACATATCGTCACTGCATATTATTTCCAAATAAAATGAGTTTGAACCCTCATTTATTCTGTTATTTCCTGACGTTTGGTTTAACGGCGGCGTTGACGAGGAATTAACTTTTTACACATACAAAATGCTCCTCAGCGACTAGTATTTTATTGTAACGTGTATTTGGTAACAGATCGAGAGATGTGGTAAGTTACAATATTTTCAACATGTTTTCTACGTGTGTATCTTGTGATGTTTAGTTTTTTATTTTAACTAATTTGACTATTGCCGATGAGTTTCGATGAAAGTTCTCCAGTGGGTTGTGTAGCTAGAACAAGCGAATCCGTCGTTGAATATTTTACGAAATTTGGTGAGGGAAACGGCTGTTGAAGTTTATTTGTTAATGCAAATTCTAATGAAGTAACCGCTCCAAACCGTCGGTCACCCGCAGATACCGAGTCTTACCCTCGGGAGGGTACACACGCGGGGAATTCCGCGTGTCCTAATCTTGGCCGTAGTGAGCAATCAATCCAAAAAACGCCTCGACTTGATCAATACGACAACGACATAAAAGATTCGAAGTAGACGACGAAGACTTTTAGTATGTATGTGTAGCAAATAATAATTAACTCGATTTTGAAAGTAATTACTTTTTCGATATTCCTGCTGTGGGCAGCTGCTTGCCGAATGTGACTATATTTCGACAAAGCAAAGGATGGGTCGGCGGTTGCCGTTTTGCGAAGCTAACGGACCTGATTAAACCTCCCTTTACTTTATGATATATTTCTAAATAAATTTTAATGGGTCTTAACATATTCTATAATGCATCACGCGATGAAGTAATTGGCTTTGAAAATTATGGAGATAACAATACCATAGCAATGTATTAAAAAATATTATATTTGATATAATAATTAAATTAAACGGTTACAGTGCTATGCTGCATGCATTAATTACAAACATGAGATTTAATTTTGTATAGCTGTTTCGTGACTTGAACAGTTTCAGTCAAAGACTGAAACAGAGTGTAGCTTATATGTTTGACACGCCACATTTAATAAAAGCTATACAAAACAATTTATTAAAACATAATTTTGGAACCAATGATAAAATAGCTTCGTGGTTCCATATTGTTGAATTTTATAACCAAGATAGTAAACAATCGATTAAATTGGCACCTAAACTATTAAAATCACACATTGAGCCGAATAACTTTTTAAAAACAAAAGTCAAATATGCTGTACAGGTATTTAGTAAACATGTAGCTGCAGGCATTTACTACTGACTGTAGGTTTACTTCCACCCAAGGCCGGCAGAACGGTAGAGTTAATTGATCGTTTTACTAAATTATTTGATATTTTAAATTCATCGGCCAGAACTAATTTTAAAGAACATGGTAAAGTCTTTGTTGGAAGTAAAAAGCAGATAGATTTTTTGCATGATACCTTGTAAGTTTTAAATAGTATAAAAGTAGTTAATAATAATAATAATAAACACGTACGAGTGAAATGTTTTAATTTCTTTAACTGTTGGTAGATAGCAATTAATAGTATTGTTAATCTTTGGGAGGTATTTAAAACTTATAATTTTCCATATCTTCAAACATATAGATTAACTACAGATTGTGTCGAAAATTTTATTGATTCTAGTCGGCAACAAGGCGGTAATTGTCTTAATCCGACAGCTGTACAATTTATGCACATTTAGTACAAAATTGTACTTATGACTTTGATGAAATATTAATGTTGTTGACGCGTTAACTTCTACAGAGTTCACAGAATGTGTGGCATCATCGACGAGTCCAATCTTAGACATTTCGATACATGATTATCATCAGAGGCAAATACATACAACTACGTATGTGGATATCTAAAAAAAAATGTGAAGAAACGCAGTTTTGCGATACATGTACAAAATTTGTAAATGAAAACAGGGCTGTCTTAGATAATACCACATTATATTGCTCTTTCCTAGCGAATGAAAATCGAGAGGGCAATATATTTAAAAATTTAGGTATGAATTTTTTCATTATATTTAAAAATTAGAGGAAATATTTGTTAAAAATTTTAAGGACAATTGTTTTCACAAAAATATTAGTGATTACTTATTTCAGTTAGCACAAAGGTTGAACCACATGGTGGTTCAAACCAAATTTTCCAACTGTGTTTTTACTAAAAGTTACGCGTACATATTATACATTATCGCAACACAGTAAATCATGCAAAAATAGTAGCAAAACAAGTAGAAAATTGTTAAATATTTCACATTTATATCTTTAACTGGTACTCTCCTTTTTTTATCTGTGCAGTCTTGTTTTTATAGTATGTTGTCTATTGAAATTATGCATGTAAGAAGTTGAAATGAAGCTCAATATTATGCTTCTTTTCTTTTTACATTTTTTATGTTATATATTATTGTATAAAAATGGTTCTTTACACTTTCATTGACTTTCTTTTCTTTGATTTGTATCGAGGTGGATACTTTGGTTCGTCAGTAAAATGATACCTACAGTACACTCGTGTCTTGGATTCGAAGTTAATAAATATGAAGTTTAAAGAATCCTAGTGACCTTGAACTTGAAATATTTTATTAACATCTATATTTTTACAGCTTTTCCTTATACCTAGATGTAGCCGACGCGCGTTCTTAGTTACCGAGTTAGAAGTAGAAGTATGTTCGATATTTTTAAGTTTTTCAGAACATTTATATGAAATTAGAGTATGACATTAGAGTTAACTTTGAATTAGATGTGGGTTAAATTAAATTAGATTTGATCTAATTATGTTGTAATAGAATTAATATCAGTGGTGGTTTGTATCTAAATTAGTGGGGGTTCTGCACAGTTCCATGCAAAGATTTTTGCGGAGAATTATATATTGTACAAGTATAAAGAAAGAATTAATGAAAAAGATGGAAAATACCCATTAATGTTATCAATAATATCAAGTGGAAATAGGGGATGCTGTAGTTCCACAATGTCTATACGCGAGCCACCACTGGTTAATATACATCCATGCGTCTTCTCAATTTAGTTTTTACACCACAGACGTGTTGGTTACCAACTCGCTATCTCATGAGACATGGTTATCAATATTATTTCTTTTAAATACCGATTCTATTCTCATCCTTGACCCTTGGTTATTCTCTTGAACCTTCGAAATTAATATTACTTTACCCTTACCTTGCTCCTCACAAATTATTTAAATACCAGGTGGGAAAAACCAGCACAGAATTAATCGCTTTAAGCTAGGCTAGAAAGCACGTATCTTTTGAACAAAACCTTTCTTTGGAGTTTAAAATGTGTTGTACTCGATTCCTTCGGCTCTGTTCGACTGGGACACAACTATTCCGTCAGGAATCTGTTCGACCGGAATTCAACAGACGCATAATCGATTGCCAAATTCAAACTAGCGTTCAAAGCTACATGTACATATGTATTGTATGTACATACAGGTCATTTCATGTATTATGCGCGATAAAAAATTAAACACTAGAAAATTCTGTATTTACCATTTGCTTCTTATATGTGTTACTTAATATCAGTATTTATTGTCAGTGAACGTGTAACAATAGTCAGTTGCGTAAACAATTTCGATTCCCATTTGTAAGTAGATGAATTAATTTTTTAATTCAACCGGCATAATATGCAAAATGATAAGAGATAAGATCTAGAATGATGTAATTTTTAATAACGTCCGCCGATGCCTGTAAGATTTACGCATCTAAAAATTTTCAAGGGTCACTCGTTATGCGTGTTAAAAAAGAATAAGTGAAGAAACGGTCGCACTATATTGACGTGAAACACGACTATGGGTATTATGGCACTATTAGTTTTTACGTATCTCTTGGAAACTGTAAGAAATCATCAATTAAATTATTTGGGAAAGTTACTCGAAATCATGCCCTTAATAATATACGTATATGAAAATCAAAGAAATCGCAGGTGACTTCCCTATACTAAATAATTATCTTCCAAATCAAGTATTCTGTTTTGATTAACTTCCAACATATTAACAAAAATTTTAAGTCTGTTGGGTACCTTTGATCTAAGTTAGAAAGGACTAGGATAACTTTCGTTCTCTTAAAAACGAACTTTTACGTTCATTTTATTATTTTACATTATTATAATTTTCTTTAAGATTAATGTCTTTTGCGGTATACTTAGACTTTAGAATCAAATATTTTATTTTATAACAGAATTTAGTAGAAAATCGCAGTCTTCACAGATATCTACAGAATTATACGTAAAGACTCCAAGCTATTTGTTCGATACTATATATATTGCAATAGTAAATACAAGATAATGATTACAACGCTTACTAACTTTTTACATTAGCTATTGTGATTTCAAAGTACGTTATATATATATAATATTATATTCAAATAACAGAAATATAATAATTTTTTACAGTATAACGTAATCGACTGATATGTTCGAAATGCAGAAGATATACAAATGTCAGAGTTAAAAAATATTATGTTGTATCGCTATATGTAGAGACTAATCGTTCAACACAGTCGTATTCTTTGCACGTCCATAATATATTTATCAATTTACCGATCTCCGCATCTTTCGTGTTAGCTTGTTTCCAGTCCAAAAATAATTGATAAATTACCTATAAAAATATAACCATCAATACGAAAATTTGTAACAATATACATATAAAAAAGGATTATAAAAAAATATAATTATGACTAAATTTACTTCGCTTATGCCTCTATGTCTATAATTTTCTTCAAATTGTTCTATTTGACCATTCGTATAGAACAGTTTTCTAGCAACGTCTCTCCATCCATGTCCGATATGAGTTTTGACAACAAATATATCGTCTAAAGTAATTTCATTGGTGCAAGCACATAAATGTTTTACTTCCATCGGCATTTGTCGAACTTTTGATCGTGTCCATGCTTCCTCCGGCGTTTCAGTATTATTTTTAGCAAATTGGTTAATATTACAAATGTAACTTGTCTTCGAGCCAATTTTCACACCATTTGAATTAATGATATTGTAATTCACAGCGTGCGCCTTTCGTGCTAAAATATAAAAAACAAGTATCTAGTTTACCTCGACGCGAACGAATTCGGATGGGTAGGTTCTTTCAAACTAGCGATCAGGTCGAAATTATATTTACATGAATTCTGTTGTCTGGATTTTGTTTTCGTTTTAACGTTTGGTCTCTTTTGTTCTCTCGCACCATTTGCGGAAGTTGCTGCATCATCCGGATCTTGTTCAGCCGTGGAACAATTAGCAGTTTTTGAAGGTATCGCGTAATTTTCGAAAGACCTTTTTTCTTCCGATAATGTTTTATCATTCGCTTTTACTTGTTGTTCCGGCTCTGTAGTGACAGATTCAGACTTAGTTTTCTCCTTTTCGATATTCACCGCATTCGAATCTAAATTGTGCGTGTATCCGTCGATTGGTATCCGTGGTGGGTCGGGTTTCGCATCGGTTGTTAGCATATGAAGACGGCGAGATAAATTCGAAAGTATTGGCATTTTCTGCAAAGTTTAAACATACACCCACTCACAAAATTAAATATATTCAGTAATTATACAGAAATAGCACCATCTCATCGATTTTGATAGTTTCTGAATAAACATTTAAACAACATAGAAATCAATTTCGAATGACCTTCTCCTATACATACATATAGCAATCGTTTGTAGTTCTAGTTTCCGAGATATTCCAAAAAAATTATTACTATTATATACTACACTTCATTTTACCCGTTCTATAAACACATATCAACGACAAGCAAACAATCTCTATAACGGGTGGAATCTCTTAAACGTTTCAAACGCACAAATCTCACATACGTTTCTTCGATACCAAAATCAGAGGGGTATTATATTTTAGTTGCGAATATTTAATGGTTTCTGAAATATTAATGAAAAGCTTTTAATTATACTAATTCGTAATATACTAGTCAACAGTCTCTATTCTGTAGAATGTTCTATCGAAATGAAAAGCCAACGATATCGTTTCAGCCATTATCTTTTCGTGACCACTCCAAAGCGGTCTCATCTAAAATTGTCACACAAATTAATTTACTTATTATGTTGATAATAATGTCATATTCCGCAACTTTACGTGGGATATCGTATAGATACTGAAATGAATACTGTCACTACCGAAACGTTCATGCAAGCATGCAAGAAACTATTAATTACCGGCAAATAAAATTTTGGATTTGATATCCACTCTCTCTTCTCCGCTACCATAGTTCCCAAGTGTTATCGCCAACCGGGGCCTCTCGGAACTTTATTCCCTTTTCACCCTACGATGAAAAGAACCACATCTCTAAAAAACAATAAGAAACAATAAATCTACCAAAATCATAGCCAAACGGCGATCCTATATCAGATGCTAAATTAAAAAATTTACGAAACAGACATTATGATTGTTGAGGACATAAACAAACAAGTATATTGGTAGTTTCAAAATGCAGAACTTCTTCTCTTCAAGGTGGATGGTACCGAAACCGAATTTGCTCAACAAACCAAACCACAGAAACTATATAAAAAATTTAAAACAATAACTTATAACCAATTATTTCAATACTCGCTACTAAGCAAACCACTATAAAATATTAGAAAACAAAAAGCAGAAATAAAATATGCTCGATACACAGAAGGCTACATTTTTTAAAATAAAAAATTTCAAACCGAATTTACTCGGTTTACGATTGTTGTGGGTTGATAATAATTAATTTCTGTAATAACGTGATCCAATTACAGGTTCAATTCTCAGACAGTTACATGTACAGGGAAAAGTTATGTTTTCGTCAGTTGTCACCCCCCGCCCCTTCGATTGATCGAGTTGCCGACTAGAACAAAAGCAATCAAGTTTGCGAAATAATTCCCTCCGTTTTTTTTATTTAAATAACCCCTGCCGTTTTTCTTACATAATTCTCAAGTTATGGGATTTTTAACATTGATTTCCAGGAGAGTTAAAATTGAAGGCAGAGATCAATTTCTCGACAAGTTTGCGGAAAAAAACTTCACCAATCCGGAGATATACGATATACTTACGAGCAATATGAAGTACGCATGTAGGGTAAATTTTTTCAAAAATGGTGCAACCAATGGAGAAAAAACATTAGTTTTTAATTATTAGATATTTAGCTTTAAATTGATATCAACATCATAAAAATTGGTCCACTGTTTTTTGAATTATTTAACCTAAATTCCAATGAACAAAAAAAAACTAAAATATCCTTTAAGCTGGGTGGAGGGGAGGGCAAACCCAAGCATTGAAATTTAATAAATTAAATGAATTTTCAATGTTAAATTTAAATTTTTTATTTTAATTTAATAAAAACATCGTTTCAACAATTAATAACTAATATGTTTCTTATCACTAAGTGTCATAATTTTTGAAAAAATTTACTTCATGTGCGTACCTGCAGGTAAAACCAATTTAGTTATAAATCAATTACCGCGACATATCATTTTGAAACATTCTGTACATTCGAATATCAGTCAAGTGAAGATTCAGTAATTAAATCTGTTCCAGAAGACATCCTCATCGCGTGTTACAAACTTCATCAACCAGAATAACCAAAGTTTGAATACGAGACTTGATACATTCCGTAACTAACTATAGGCGAAATGATTAGTTGACACGATCTGTTTACTATCTGACATCAATCTGTACTCAGATTATATCGACAGGCTCTTACTCGAAAACGCGAGTTTAACACGGAATGCAAACCTACATACATAGATACATCTGTCTCCAGAATCGATACTAGAGAAATATAGAATCAGATTGCAGTACAATTTTAATCTATGTACCCACTGATTGCGTGATACATGTAATACATAATCTCTTACTTTTTGATATTCGATAAATAGAGAGAGATTTCTCTCTCTCTCTCTCTCTCTCTCTCTCTCTATATATATATATATATATATATATATATATATATATATATATATATATATATATATATATATTATTGAAACACAACAGATTATTGAATGGTAAAAATGTCGGGAATCCTATAACTTTGGTAATTACGTACACATTTCTATTTGCCATGCTGTTCTAATATACGAAGATCAATTCGAAAAGAAAAAATCCTTACCTTATTTTAACACTAATGTCAGAGATTTAACAGAATTTTGTTTGGCCATTTTGTATTTGTTTGCATTCTTTTAGATACGCGATACGATAGAAGAAAGAAAATTTTCTCGCTACTTTTACTTTAAACAAATTTGCAATCTCAGAACTTACGGACACACCATACGTATTAAAAACGTCTAAAATATAAAAAAAGATTAATCAAATTAACCGTTGTTGCACGCGTTATCATCGCTGAAAAGAAAAGAGTAAAAACACACGATAAATTGAAAACAGTTCCTAATGCAGTTGAAAGTAGATACTAACCATACGAACGCGATTTTTAATGACCTCCAGATAATCTGGGTTTTCCGCAAGTGAAACCACAAATGACAATAATCAAGTTGCACACGAAACATAGATGAGCATAGATGTTAGGCAAACTAATTTTTTCATTTAACTATTATTTCTGGTGTTTTTATGATTATACACACGAAACATTTAAACCCCGTGTAAGTTATTCAACGAACTACAGTGAAGAATCTTAGTAAATATTCATTGCCTTCTTCACGAAAGAAGTACTTGTTGCTTACTATAGTAACTGTAAACAATAAAAGCAAACTTCAGAAGTCATGTTTAATATATTATATTAAGCGTAGCTAATTTCTTTTACTAATCGAGTTACACATAATACACACACAAATAGTATACAGTTATTTAGAATAAACTATTTTTATGAATATACACATAAAATTTACAATTTAAACGAACTTGTTGATTCTTAAAGCACTTAAACTAATTTAGTGCTAAAAACATTTAGACAGACTGTCTGTTATCTGTTAATCGTTATTTTTCTTTTGTTTCACTTAAAATTTCTTGACATTAATTACACGCACACATGAGAAACTTGTCTTACCGTTCGTAAAAAATGATACACATTTGTTTCTAACACATGGCAATATTACTCGGAAATAGAAATTGCTCAGCGCGTAAAATGTTATTTTTCGTTATTAACCTTCCAACTGTTGCGACACAATGAGAGTGAGCTTTATACATGCAACAGGCATATCACTGGGATGTGACGTATCATATGTATAGTACATTATTGTACTTACAGTATATCTAAGAAAGGCATATATTTACGTAAAAAGTAAAAAGTAAAAAGTAAAAAGTATACCCTAAACGTATGAATATATTCTATGTAAATTGTGTTCTAGTAAATTGTCAAAAGTCAATAGGAAATTTTGTTTCCTCGTAGTCGTTTTTTTTTTTTTATACGTGTATCTATGATTATGAAAATGGTACAAGTTTAAAATATTGTTTGCAACAATTTCTTCCTAACACATTGAATAATATGTGAAACAATCTTTATTACATCTAATGCTTAGAATGTCTACATAGCTAGACCAAGCTTCAAACAGACAAAGTTAAATAACGTTTAATACAACAGCAGTTAGTTTTACTTAGGTTTACTTTTGTTCTTCAAAATAGAAGTATACATTTTTTATAAATATCAATCGATGTCAAAGTTCCATAATTATAAATAAAGGTTTATAAATAAAGAATGATATGTTCAGAAACAAAATGCATCATATAACGCATCAATCGACTGGAACAAAATTTCATTAGGTAGAATTAATTAATTTTATTCTGTTCGATTCTTTAATGTTTTAATACTATGGTTTGGCCTCAATTGTGTAGCACACCATGTGTGGATATATAACGTTAAGTAAGATATGAAAAACCTTAAAGTTTTATGTATATATATTGTCGCATATGTAGACATTTGAAAGAGCACATTAAAGGCATTTTGTCTGATCATAAATACATGTATTATTAAAAACATGAAGGAGGTTGATATTTTAAGAAATTATACACTGTCTCAGTCTACTATAGAAAAACTAAAAACAATTAAAAAAAAATTAAACCAAGATATTGTTCAAGCTGATCCCTTATGGCAAATTGTAACGAAAAAGGTTTGTATTCTGATCGCTTTTGTACATGTAAGAAGAGAGAATATATCTAAGGTTAATATAATTGTTGAAGTTTGTAATATTTTATTTAGAATGAAGAAAAAACACATGTACACGTAGAAAAAGTTTTAAACGAAACCAATAAAGATTGCAATAATATTTTATTAGAGGCACCAGATCAATTTCATTCGACACAATTTTATTTTACACAATTTGACAACCGTTTAGATGAAAATGTTGAACAGGAGCATTTACTATCAAAATGGGATATCGCAGAATGTATTTTCGAAGGATTAGAATGTTCTAATGGAAAATTAAGTGTAAATCACTTAGAAAATCTAACAGATATAGAACTTTTTGAAGTAGCTTGCAATTTAGAAAAAAGGCTAAGTACGATAGGGACGTACAATTTATGTTGTTCTATGAACAATATGACTTTAGACCAACAAATTAAATATGCACCCATATTCTATAGTCACATAATATTACCCAAGGTAATGTTTAGTTGAATTAACGTGTACAAGTACAGTTAATAATGTTCCAGTATTGTTGCAGATTATTTCTTTAGAGAAGCCTTCCAGATTACTTTTGTCTGCTCTAACAGAATCTACTCAAAAATTTCCAGATGATATTCAGAAATTAATTTTTATTCCGCTTTTGAATGTTGATTTAAAAGATACAACACTTGTAGATGCCATAGTAAATACTCTTGAACCTCAAAGACATAGTGTTCTCATTACGTAGGTATTATATAGTTCTATTATTATTATTATCGATTAAATGTTAAAGGGACTCGAGACGTACAAGATAAACTTACATCATATTTATAGGGAATACTTGTCAAATGTGGTAGAACTTAAGTCATGGCACCTTTCTTTTTTGAATACTTTAGTCGCTACTGAAGCAGATATCATTATAAGTGATACACTTATACGATTATTATTTGAAAAAGCAGTCGATTTTGCCAAAGACAAAAATTTTGGAAAGCTTGTATTATCGTTTGTGAAAACGAATATTAAGTTTTCAGAAGAGCAAAAACATTTACTATGGGAAATAGTTAATATTCATGAAACATTGTTTAAAAGACCTATAGAAAAGATACTAAAAGCTGTGTAACATGTGTAAACGTTGCATACAAACAACGCTAGACACTAAAAATTAATTTTGTATATGCAGTTACTCATATTAACATATAATTTTTTACTTTTTATATTACAATATGGTATGTAAATGCTAAAAATTAAAAAAGAAAATATCAGCTTCTGATATATTGTTATATTTAAAGATTAAATGTAAGAATGAAGAAAAATTTGATGTCTTTTAAACATAGAGAGTACAATTCAAACAATGATAATAAAGTTACGTCAATACTACAAAGTTTGCTTGCGTATTTCTTTAAAGTTAACTTGTTGATAAATATTATTGATTACATTGGAATATGTGACTAAAAAGAAAAATTATTGGTCACTTAAGTATTATTGATTGCACTAGTATTTGTATCTGTAATTTCTTTGTATTTTCTTGTAATATGAAATAGAATAAATCACGCTTATGTGTTACACACAGGTGTTTTAAAAAGGAATGTGAATAAATTTAATTTTTAACCTGACAGATAACGAAAATATAAACAGAGGAAAATCTTACATATTTCTATAAGTATTCGTAAATTTGTTTTTTAATTAAAAATCCAGGCTCTGATATATTTAGTATCATGTATTTAGTATTATATTTAGTAACATATATACCTACATTATCAGTTTTTTAAATTTAGTTTTCCCTATTTTTGTACTAAACTTAATGGATTTGAAGATAATATTTTCATATCATTTGTGATTTTTCCATAAACTTTCTTTTTGAAACAGTTTACGCTTTAAAATTTAGGCACATACAATTGAATAAAGGTGCACAGTTTTCATTTTCTTGGAATAAGGCATGGGTTCATCTAACTTTCAATAGCAGCTGCTGCGCTGCTAGATTGTCGTCTACATATGTAAAGTGTGTGCAATTTAAAGGTTTTAAACAGCACTTCCTTTTCTAAATATATCTCTGTATCAATAATTTGATGAGTATAATGTTATTTAACTTGCATTAAATTGCAACTGACTTATATTAGAAGACATCATTTATATAATGATAAGAACAAAGAATGACCAACGATTCTTATTAATAGAGAACTTGTATTCTTTTATTTATTTAACTCGATCTTCATGTTTTTTATAAGGCCTTTAATTAAAAAATGATTAAATATTTTGCAAAAATATATTAATGTATTTACTTTTTTCATTCTATACAAATGGTAAAATATTTTTTTAAACCAAAATGTAGTTTTTCTATTTTAAATGATGCTTACTGTCTACAAAAAAATCAAATAAATTGTACTTTTACAACTTAACCGTCGTTCTCATATGTAAAATTAATACTAATCTTGAAAATATTATATATAATTTTCAGCGCATATCATATAACTGTATTGTACATTATATAATATCTTACATATGATGTAACGGTAATTCCTGGAGTGCAGGCATAAAAAAATACACTTCCAAAACAATACATACATACATTAATTATTATTGTATCTTCGAAAATGCTCTGTGCAGCTAATACGCTAGTTAATATATATGTAAATGCAATGATATGCACAATTACAAACAAAATACTACACAGGTAACATTATGCGACTGTGCTGGGAATTAAATTATTTCTATACAAATTGGAAGTGTACATATACAAAGAAAAATTATACATACACTCAATATTGGCTATAGACTGTCTTTTTTTTTTTTTACACAGTTTTACTCTAACAAACTCAAAAAATTCCCTCTATTATTTTTTTACACGGTTTTTTAATTTAGAATTCTAAGAGTTCTAGTACCACCTTCATTTCACCTCAGAATCAAAAACATATGCGTTTGTTATCAAATAAATATAAAAAAAATTGTATGTATACAAATTAAAAATGTTAATAAATTAAATTTTTTATACATTTGAATTACGATAAAAACACAAATTCGATTTTTTTTAGGCATTTCCTCAATTTTTTTAAAAAGTTAGAAACATATCCCAGATTTTTGTATGGATTTCAAGTCTTTTTTTTACACAGTTTTCTCTGGAACGTATCTACCATGTAAAAACAGCATCGAGTATACAAGGAAAGACACGTGACAAAATGAATATAAATAATTCAAATTGTGCCAGACATTAGTTATTAGAGAAATTTTATCTTAGTCGATGGGGTAGTATTTATTCATTTGAAAGCCCACTTTAAGTTATGACGAAGGGCGTGTTAATGTATGACCAGTAACATTTTTTGCTTTGTTTTGCCTCTCCATTTTGTTACTAAATATCAGATCCTTACAATTCTGAAACTCTGCAATCATCCCTTCTAGACTTTTGTTTCCATCTAGTACTAAAACTGGTGCTGGTATAGTGAATAACGTCTGATGATAAAGCCACTCGTCGTGAATATTGTGAATTTGCTTTAAATACTCTAATGAGACAGCATTTTCTTCCTTCCTGGCCCTTGTCTTCATTCTATGATATACGATATCTGGCGATGTTCTTAAATACACTATTGTAGTTAAACACAAAAATAATAGTTAGTGATATAATAATAATATTTTTGCTTTGTATATATGTAAAATAATATACCTATTAAATCTGTTTCAATATTTGCATTCTGTACACACCAATCATACCAATCTTCTAAAACAATGACCTCTATATCTTGTAATTGTTTAGTGCGTTTCATGTTTTCTATAAAACACCTTGCGCTAAATACTGATCTTTCCATAATTTTGTAAGGCATTGGAGATTTATAGGTATGGAGCTGTAGCATCGTTAACTGTACATATGATTGAAATAAGAAACTGTAACGCACGGGATCCGTGTACATAAGTTCCTAAATAATTTTAACAGATATTTATTAGTATTATCCATATATGTTTAAGGATATAAATAATATACATTAAGATTATAAAATTATATCGATAACTTTAATATCAAAGTGTCTCCTTACCAATAAATTTGTTCCAGCTACATTCCGCCAAAGTTCTACCGGTTCTTGCAGAACCGTTGTATTATTAAATTGTTTAAAATGGCTTAAAAATGTTGTTTTACCACTTCCTATGTTTCCTTCTATACATACTGTAAATGGTCTATTAAATATTTTGCAGGCAGTAGGAGTCATTTTTAACAGTGCAACCGAAGTTTTAGCTTAAAAAAGATATAGGAATTATTTCTTTTAACAGAAACAACTTTTGTCTTTTAAATTTTTTACACACAGTATTTATTGAAAACTATAATATCTATACATAACACATATCGGTACACTTGTTACGCATTGAACTCGCATTTGGTGCAATTCCCGCGCAAAATTTTTTATGAGAATCTTTGATTGGTTGACCGTTTTAGAGAGGGGATAAAAGTATTAAACAAACGCGTCACCACTTATCATTTCCTACATCATATTCGATATATAGCATTTGTAAAATTTAAACTCACCTATGCAATTCATGGTTGCCTAATTTTTTTTTTATGAAGTAACGTTTATATTATAGAAAAAGCCAAGGTTTCTGACTGATTTTTACTTTGCCAGTAATTTTATTGCTAATCATTGAAATTCTGCAATTATATATATATATATATATATATATATATATATATATATATATATATATATACGTATACAGCATAAATGGTACATAATTAAGATAATATATAATCTATATGTACAGACGATGTTAATGATTCTGATAATGTTGATGATTCTGTAGCATACAACTATTCGAACACAAGAATGAAATGAATATCCAATGTAATGTGTGCATAATTATATATATATTAAGTATAACTTTAGTTTAACTGTAAATTCTAGACGACACTAGAACAACAGTTGACAGAACTATATACATTTACGTTGACGAGTAGTCTTTATAGGCTACTTTCTTTAACACGATTAAAAGTTACCTTACACGGATAATTTATATGAATAGAAGTCATGTGTGATCTGGAACAATATGCAACAATGGTAGAGGGAAAAAAATTTTTTTAGTTAACTAGTCAATCGGATTGTCTAAGATTAACATTGAAACCGGTATTTTTCGCTTACCAGTCGCTACTTCAATCAATGAAACTATTCAAGATCAACCGACGACTTTGGTTTTTCTCGTCTAAATATGTAAACATACAAAAAGAATACGAAACTTATACCTTACAGCAAGACCGGCAAGTATAGAGGACTCCCACGAGTCTATTACCCCTTCTGGCGTTCTTTCGCGTAGCGACTCTTCGCATTGTCCTGCTATTAGATTGGTTGCATTATGTTAATAGTGAACGGTGTTGCACAATATTGTTATACCAAGTTTTATCGATTTTTGCGCGACTTGTGTGACACTAACACATGCTCAGCTTAGCGGAGTCCTGACTGGCAAGCGGGACGCGGTGAGACGTGTTTGTAAATAATGTTCCGTGTTATGTGCTTTGATATAACAAAAGGTAATAGTAACATTTGAACAATGTTAACAAAATGATGCATCAAGTATGTGACTTTAAATATGTATCGTAAAATTGGTAATAAATGAACAGAAGAGGTGGCGATGCGCATACGCAAACGATTCCCCGCGAGAATATAAATAAGTGGTGTGTCACACCAAGAGAGCGTCTTTCTGGTGAACTAGTCTCGCTTGAATGAGACCGTTCCGTGTTTGAGCTTTAATCAGCTCCTATTGTTTATTGAGTTGAGCGTAAAAATATAGTATTTGCGATTATAAGAGGTCAGATTGAATTAAGTAATTAATAAGCGTTTGTTGTAATCATCGATAGTTCGTGTTCGATAGTTGTAAGTTTTTAGGATAAATCGTTATACAATTTTTACAGAGAAACACACACACGAGCCTATCCTCCTTTTTTTAATTATACGAGCCGCTCTTCCACTGTTTGAACGCAATTAATGTACTGTAATAATAACTATGTAAATATAATTTTTACTTGACCCGTTAGATGCGTACGACTTTATAGAAATATATCATTCTTTTGGTTTTACCTATTCCTATAGTTGGATTGAATATAATTCCTAAATTCTCCGCTTTGAAGTGTAAAGGGTAAGAAGAAAATCTGTTTTCCTTTTTCCAACAATCGGTAATTCAGAACATGCGACACAAAGTCCCATAAGATGAGTTGTCTATTCGTACACCTTGTCGATGCCGCAAACTGTTTTCCACTCCGATGTAACGCCCACTTCCGCCAGAGGACCTACCGAACAGCGATACTACGTATAATGATATTATGAAAACATGACGGAAGAACTTTCTGGTGTAGCGATAGTAATATTTATAGCAGCTGGAGTATTAACAATATTGTTATTGTTTATATTTGCGAAACGACAAATTATGAGATTCGCGTTACGATCTCGGCGTGGTCCACACATCCCTATCGGACATGATGCACGAAAGGTACGTAGAGTTATGGAGGTTAAGTTAATTTTACATAAATATGTATGTATCATTGTAAATGAAAAAAAAAATGTTGCAATTATAGTATGCAATTATTAGTAACCTTGAACGTTATATATATATATATATATATATATATATATATATATATATATATATATGTATATGTATATACACATATATACACACACATATTTATAAATATATTTTCAATCATTTAGTCCCTGAAGAAGGAGATTGAGAGACGAATAGAAGTAATACCAAGAATTCAGTACGAGCCACAACTTATCAGTAAGACAAGACTTATTTTAACATCTCAATGTCAAATACCACCACATTATTATAGATTGAAAGCAGTGGATGATATTAAAATTTTGGGTAATTATATTTATAAATTCAAACATTGAATTATAAACTGATCTTCGTTATATCTTTCCGTAGAAGCGGAGATCACCAAATATGACAGTTGTTTAAAGAGACATCCGTCTGAGAATTTACGAGCATATTTACTCTCTACGTTAGCTACTCCATTAAATGGAAGCGGGCAACGGTTAATTCATCAATTTTGCGATCTATATGAACATGCACGTCACGATCCAACTGAATTTGGAGATGAAGAGTA
Organism: Xylocopa sonorina; assembly: GCF_050948175.1. Classification (NCBI taxonomy): domain Eukaryota; kingdom Metazoa; phylum Arthropoda; class Insecta; order Hymenoptera; family Apidae; genus Xylocopa; species Xylocopa sonorina. The sequence continues at coordinate 1,463,717 of NC_135205.1, forward strand.
CCAAGTATATACTCGCCTATTTCTTAAATTAATGGATGCGTTAGTATCATACGTCCTTGTAAAATGAAAAAAAACATTTTTTTTTTAACATACTATACTTCAATATGGTAGAGTGAATGATTGAGTTTTGCTCTTAAATATCTCCGCAGGGCTCGTTTATTAAAATCATATCCGAGCAGTAGAAAGTCAAGTCCAAGCCGTACACCTATAAAGAAAAACGTTGAAACAAAACGGAATATATTAGAACCAAAGATGAAATTACCCGAAGATCAAGTTTTGACTGGGTCACGCCCGAATACATTAACAGTAATGATGTTGGATAACAGTGAAACATCAGTTTAGCATTATGAAATTCGTCACATACAGCACATGTGACGAGATGCTTGTTTGTAACTGCCTGTTTTCATGCCATATGGAATTACACGTAAGTGAAATAGATTTTTCTAGTTTTACCAGACAGTATTCCGCAAACGTGCCTTTGCTTTTAATGTCATTTATTAAACTTTCAGTTGTTAAGTACGAGCACACTTGTTGCGACAAAAGTTGTTTCTATCTACATAACATGTACAGCTTGTCATGTACAGCAACCGTTACTATCCGTCTGAATTGATAGATACTTAATCCAAACATCTTTATAATGTGGATTATGCCTTAAACAAATTAACGATCGATGAAACGTGGATTTATACTCAGTAGAAATAGCACTTGTTCTCATGTAATTTAACCATTCCATCACCTGAAAGGTATAACATTTTTAAGAGGCTGTTAATTTTCGAATAACAAGTTATGTGACCCTTATTATAGGGCGAAATGTTGAATCACTATTTTGAATCATATGCTACGGATAAAAGTAATTACAAATACCTGTGGAATTGCGTGTTTCAAATCTCCTCTATCAGAAATAATTGCTAGAGCTTGAGGAAATAATTGTGTTCTAATATCTTGGGATTCCACCATTAACTTTTGTTTCATTAACATGGAATCAACGCCAGACAAACTGACAACAGAGATAAATAAAACGTCAAAATAGAATAGTATTTTGTCATTATGGCTTGATGACGATTCCATTAAAAGTCCTTGGATCTGAGTCATGAGCTCCAAAATCCAGTTCGAACTCATATTCTTCAATTGCATTTCTGTCAGCACTTTTTGCATTATTTGCAAAAAATACGTTTGCACGCTTTAATAAAAATATAAGGAAGACATGGTTATTTGGGTATGAACGTATCAGGATATTAATTGTATCACTGATATGGATCAAAGGTTTCACCTGGACGTAGAGACGGCAGTTTCATCGATAATCTCGTTCAACCATGTTAAAGGAGACTCGGAAGTAGGTTTCTTTAGAACTAATTCGGCTCGGATCGTAATCGCATTTTTTAATTTATCAGCAGTTATGTCCCACCATACTTTAGGAGATGTCATTCTTTCCAAGTGCTTCGTTGATAATTCCACGGCTGCTATGAAGTATGAATGAAAATGATCACACGTTAAATCTATTCTATCCAAAAGTTTATCCAGTATAGTAGAGAGTAGCGTAGAATTGGCATGACATATTTCTTGATTTTTTAATGCCTGTGCGTACGAGCACATGATACAATTAAACAACTGTATCGAATCTTTATTATCGACGTTTATTTTACCCATAACGTATTCTAACGTAGTCTCTAGGAATGGCTTGATAATATTTGGTTGTACAGCTTGACACAAGTCTTCAAGATTCGAATACAAGACGGTGTGTTCGTTGTTTTCCCAAAAGAAATTCGTATCGTTTATAGATTTATATTTTAACAAATAATCCTCTATGAAAGACTTGGCAGATAAAGATATGCTCGCGTGATGACATGCGATCGAAAGAGTGTATCGTTTCGCTTCAGCCGATAAGTCGATAGTATCTTTGAGAAAATTCCAATTTATATTTGGCAATGGTTTCGGATACTTTTGTGCAAATATTCGTAAGCACTCTGTAATGATACGTTGTTTGTTCGGATCGGATTTATCAGATTTTCTTAGATATTCACCAACTGCTCTGATTACGCATTTTTCCGGTAAATATTTAAAATTCTGCGGTTCCCCTTGTGGCCAGACATAAATGCCAGATCGAAAGCTGCTTACTTCTTCAGTCACAAATGAAATTAAAAGATTTCCGGCCGACGATAAAGCTATTTTATTAATATTTTCAAGCACTTGTATCCAACAGGTTCCAGGTATGTATGGGAATAAGTCCTCCAAGTTTGTAGCTGTATCGATTGACTTTTTCGCGTGTACTGCCGGCAACACGATACTACGTTTAAATCTTTCTGGCAATGTTTTCAACGTAAGTTGTTCCAAATGATACGAAGACAGAGCTTTAAACGCAGCGTCGATTACTTTTATATCGTCGCTCGTGGCGTACTTCCACAGTTTCGAGATTATATTATCGATCAATTGATCGTATTCTTCAAGGTATCCAGTGGGTGGATAAGATGTAACATCGGCAAATAACTGGCAAAGGCTTTCCAAAACAATAGTACGTTTTTCCTTCTCCATTTTCGGGGCTAGCACTCTCCACGTTGAACAAATGTCTATAGTAGATGCTTTGCAAAGGGCAGAGATACAACAAAGTGCAAGCGCGCTCGCAGTTCCGCCGTTTGTATCTGTCGAACGATTTAATATCTGTGATAACAATGGTACCAGCATCTCACCGTGTTCAGGACAATTTTCACAAATGTATTTCATAGCTCTTGCACAGGTTGCGTCCGAATACCAGGAGGAATCATTTTTCATTAAACGAATTATCGCAGTGGAAATAAACCTGTAACATCTTTGTTCTCTCCTCAATGCTTTTAAGTATAGTTCAATTGTAAAGTATTTCAGTCGCTTTTCACCGCTTAATAGCGTATTCAGTGTATATGTAATAATTGGAACATTTTCTTTCGTAATCGCAAGCTCCGGTATAACCAGTAGTAAATATTTCAATTCCGTAGCGGTTTTACATTTCGTTAATTTATGTAATATCAACGGCAGTACGTGTGATGCAAAACTTTTGTTTTCTCTGCTAGCATCAATTAGTATGTTGCAACATAATTCGATTGTGTACGGTTCATTTTCGTTTAAAAGCAAGCCAGCTATCAGCAATTTACATTTATCTTTTAAGTAGATCGATACATGGGACATGTTCTGTAGCCATAATAAAATGTCACTTGATTTCCAGATACTCAAGCAATGTACAAGTTCCGTATAAAGTTGAACATAGGGATCGGATTGAGCAAACACTGTAAAAAGTCTGCTTGAGAATATCGTTTCATTGTCATCCGTACGTTTCGTTCCGACAAAGATTCCATTCGCTAAATCTCTAGCCATGTTTAATGCATCGGAACATAACACTGAGGGGTATGCCATCCATTTCAAGATAGATGCTCTCAATACATTCATAAATATATCACTGCAAGACATTTTCTTTCCTATCATTATACCTGTGTATAGTTATTGTAATATATATTGACAAGTATTTAGAAAACTCAGTCTAAATATTAATTGTAAATTGTTACTATATTTAAAATACGCATACTTACATATCTGCAAGATGCTATATAAATAAATAGGTGGGCATAAAACAACTACTTCAGCCATTAATGTTAACATAAGATTTCCTATACGCTTGTCACAACGATCTATTGTAACAAGTAAAATATTAAAATTTGATCTTGGATCAGATCCTTGTTTTAGTAATTGTATAATCAAGGATGCAATCATTGGCAGTAAAGCTGTACAGTATTCATTATTTCCTTCGATCAAAGCTTTTTCTGTAAGCTCTAATATCCTGTAATTTGTATTAATACAGGCGTGTTTTTCCGCTGTACATGACCAAAGTAAAATTTCCGTTTGCACGCATGTACTGTGCTTAGATTTAATCAACAATTGCCAAATTTGTTGCATACAACAATCAACTGAATTCAAAGAAGGATTGCATAAAATATATAAAAATACAGCTCGCAACATTTTCACACCATTTTCTTTAACTCTAAAATATTAAAATATTTCATATATATTTGCTTACATATAAGGATATGTATCATACATAAAATATATACATAGAACGTACTTCAAATAAATAAATATTTAGATACTACGTACCGAGGATCATGGTGATTCATAATAAATGTCATTTCATTTAATATAGTTTGCCAGCTATATTTGTCCTGATTTAAGATGACTATGAAAGGATGCTGCGGTGCATGTAGCGTGAACGAATATATAGTATTATCTTTTGTACTAGATTGTAAGTCTAATATTAGCAAACGACTTATGGTCATAGCGGTAACCATATGATTCCTGAAATGTATACATGACGTATATATATATGTAATACCTTAGAAGAGACAAAATGTAAAAGGTATCAGTAATCAAATTTATTTACGTACTTCATAGTGGAAATACTTGACGTGAAAGTAGATAACGCCTCGTTAATGTCCCATAATCCATTCTCAGCTAAAGCAATTAGAGCTTGACAAACAGACATGCTAACCGTGACATCCATACTATCCACTTTTGTTAGTAGTAACTTAAACTCGGCTATCTATTTAAACCAGCAATACTAATCATAAGTAAATCAAACAAATAAAAACTGTGTTACCTTTGATATATGATCTGTTTGTCGATCGCATTTCTTTTTCTTAATGGATTCGAACAGCTTCGATATTGCCTATAGAAAAAAATATATCGGAGAAGTATTTTAACAAAAATAAATACGATCGAACAGAAAAGAACTAGCAACTTACATGTGATATTAAGACAGAATTATTTGATTGTAATTTATATTCTATTTCATCCATATTGTAAAAGCAGTACCTTCAAATCTATTTTTATTATTTACATTTATATATGCATGCGTATGTATGCGTATAGAACAGTCGAACGTGTTTTCGGCTTTAAACAGTATTTACAACTGTATTTCTTTTTTTTACGTATATGACGCTACTATTAAACTGTCGTTAAATGTAAATTGTTGATAATAAATCTTGTTACGGCCTTACAAATCAACATATTTAAGTTATAACCTCGCGTTCTCTTGAATCTGCGTATGTACTTATTCGCGGCAATATAACGTATTACAGTGCCGGAACAAGAGATGACCATACGAAAAATATATGTTCACAGAAATTTAAAAAAATAGTTACGATTATTTATTATACGTAAACAGACTTAGAGTATAGATAGGGATGTTCGATTCGGAATCAGTTATTCAGAAGATCAATTTACTAATATTAATTAAACTAATAGTCGATCTTTTAAATCGATTTTCTGGTGTTTGATTTTTTTTGAGAATCGATTTTTTCCTATAAAAATTAATTTCTCTTTCTTTTAAATTTTATTCTAGGTTGGTAGTTGTGCGTGTTTGATAGCCCACAAATGGTACCTTCTGGCCTAATTGTTCTGTCTGTTTCAGAATTAAAAAATTGTTACCAACGGAAATAAATCATTAATTGAACATATTTTCAACAATTTACAGGTACTTATAATTATATCAAACATACAGTTGGATGTACAAATATATGTTATACAGGTTTTTTTGGAATTGGAATAGAGTTTAATATTTTTTAATAAAATTTTGTAGGTGTAAGTTTGGTGTGTAAGCGAGCGTGGAAATTGACACATATCAGGCGTGCGCGCACACACAATAACGTGGTTTTGGGATCTCTCTCTCTCTCTCTCTCTCTTTCTCTTTCTCCCTTTCTCTCCCTCTTTCGTGTTTTAAAAGAAGTTATCTTTCCTCTGATTTCGAAGATTCTGAAATGCATTGCATAAAATTTAAGATTTTTTAAATCTTTTTTCTATACACGTAACTATCGGTTCCTTAATTTGTTCCTTAGTTCTCTGGATATATATTCACGAAAAATGTCGCTACCGCCGCTATAGTATACTATGTAGTGAACTCCAATATTGGTGCTGATTACATTACGGTTTATCTCGCTGTTTAGAGCAAGATTTGGACGAGCCTAAAGTCTCGTAAAGTGCGTAGATTGTAAGAATGGAGCGGCCTTACAGCTGCAGAAACATACGCAACAATTCAATTCTAATAGCGAATATCGTAAAAAGATACACGATATCGTATCAACTAATATTCAGAATCTAAATTATTATTAAAATATATTAATTCAACTCGTATTAGATTAGAGTTGCTCACATGCAGTAGAGTATAGAAAACAGTAGATAAACCAAGAAATGGCGCACATTTATACGCAAAATTCGCCGTAGTGGTAGCGATCTTTTTCTACGAATGGATATCTGTTGAATTAAGAGGCACCGATGCTAATGCTTACCGATGTACAGGAAAAAATTATTCTAAATATCGAGCTTTGAAGGTGATTAAAAAAATGATCGAAATCGACGGGGAAAGAATCATTTTTTCATTGTTTCATTCAGAGTTGATGAGATGATAAACTTTTTGAAGTGACTCGAACATCCCTAGCGTACAGTATACATTTGCATATACGTACATTTTGTGTTTTCGTACAAGTACTTTTACCGCGTGTATTCTGAGAAGGGTTTTCAAACGAAACTAAGAATGGTATGTAACGTATGTACGTAATTGGAATATATCCAGTGTAGAGTAGAGACGGATAGAGCAGATGCATCGGGAAAATGATCGTGTGTGAAAATTGTATTGGCGATAAATGCAATAGGAGGAACACATTTAGTAGACTGAAACACGTTAAAGGATAACATAGCGACGATACCGATGGCGATTACGATCGAAGATACCGTGTAGTAAGATTTTTCAATATATTTATTCGTATGGACAAGTTGGGGCATAGTGCACATATTTAATATATAATAGTAGTCCGAGGAAGGGGTCAGAGTACATTCTGGAGTTTGAACACAATATCTTACAATTTAACGACAAGATGCCTGTATTTCTGTATTTGTTTCTGTACGTACTGTTTTACTCGGATATTCATATAATCGAAGTATATAATATATAAAGCGTAACGACTCACTATTTTTATAACTCTAAAAAAAAGGAGACGAGTATATGGGTCCTTGTTTATTACGTTACGTTATATCTCAGTCCGTCTTATGTTGTTATTTAATTTACTCGTTTGGAGATTTTCACAATGGATTATGCAACATCGTAGCAAATATGTAATACTCGCTAGAATATATCCTTAGTTAGAGATTGTCTCCAATTGCTAATTACATTCACTTTTCGTTTACGTTAATAGGAGAGAATGATTATATTTAAACCGATAACGATGCGGAAGTGCAAAATGATGACTGGAGGTAGGAAAGAAGAGTCGGCGAAACGAAAACGGATAAAAGTCTGGATTAAAACGTTGTTGTTTGTCATAATACAATGATAAATTTATTGCCTGCAAAAAGAGGGTCTTTTGCTGGTACGATTCGAATGGAGACCAGGACAGTAATTACAAGAGGATAATAATCGTTACGAAAATGAGAATTTTCGATACACGAAAGTTTATAGTTTTTGACGATTGGAGACAGTTCCTTTTAATTCGCGATTACGAGAGACCTATACTAAATTTTCGTTTTAAAAGCAAATACAATTTTACAGCCTATACAATCCATACAAGTTCGTTCATTTTTTTTTTCTTTTCTTTTCTCACTTTTTTTTTTCATTTAGTTGTTCTCGCGCTTAATATCCTTAACTCGTATTTACGTTTTGTGGAGAGCGTAGGGCTGGTCCAGGTACTTAGGCTATCTGTATATTTTCATAAAAATTCGTCGAGATCTTCAGCTTGTACAGCTTCTTCCTCTTCTTCTTCTCCTCCTTCTTTCCCTTCTTCTCTTACTTTGCTTCGCGTCTCGCTCTTCTCTGTTTGCTTTCTTTTTAAATTTTTTATAAAAATCACAGCACAGCACCAGCATTTTTACTTTAAAGCCCGCCCGATTCTCCATCGAACACGCCTCATTAAAACTGAGGCGAGGATTTCTTCGTCATTCATACCTACCATCCTCACCCGCCCCTCCCTCCCTCCCTCCCTCCTCGCTCTCATACACGCGCGCATACACTCCACCTTGCTCTCGTTCTCTCCCTTTCTCTCACTCACGCCACTAAACGAATAATATCGCCGTTGTTATGTTCGAATTAAAAAAACACGCTTTGCTCTGTTTTCTTTTATTTGGCATTTGCAACACTACGCACGGCACGATAAAACTATTTTCGGATTCTTGGCAACGTGTTTTACCAATCGTTCGTATAACGCTCTTATCTCTTTCGTCGATGATATAATATAATAAAATAATGGAACCGATAAGTATTTATAGTAATAATAATCGTAATAAAAGATACAATGATAATCGTCACTGAACTAACGTTGATTAGATATAACGCCAGCGTACGATACGCGTATGTATTGCTGTCGCGCGTGCGCGTGTCTGTGCGCTCGCGCACGCGCGTGCGTGCATGCATGCATGCATTACATACACACACGCTGTTTAACAGACTTCTTTTTCTCCGTTTCTCGTTAATTAGTCTTATCCGACTTGCCGTCTGTTTCTTTAATTAGCTCGTGCTTCCCGTCACTCTCTCTCTCTCTCTCTCTCTCTCCCCCCCCCTCCCTCCCTCCCACCCATCTCCTTTCTGGCTAAAAGTACACCCTCATACGCACACATACACAATTTTGTCCAACGGTATTCGCGCAACGGTACTATCATTATTTTTAGTAAACAAATAGTATTCTAGTGTAATCAATGTACAATCGCTTACCATCGTATTATCATTATTTAGAATTATCATAATTTTTTTTTACTTTTTTTTATTTTACGTTTATACTCTCCTATCCGACGCATATTTCGTTCGAACTTGTTTGACATCGTAATCGACATTTTACACACATGCGTTTCTAATCGCAGGGCAATCAAATCGTCTAAGAATTGTGCCATTCACGAGTCATGCAATTTCTCTAGAAAAATGTCAAGTTTCTGTTTCACCAATCTCTTCATCTTTTTACAATAAAATACAACGATTTATAATTTCACCACCACATATACAACGTTCGAAATCGAACATTCGTACGCGTTATACACAACGAGTAACGGGAAAGTATGTAACGCACGCACACGCGTACGGGCACGCGCAAGAGTATCCGTTTTCCATTCGTACGTGTTGCATCTTTTACGTAACTAGGTAGATGCGATAAAAATGCACGCTCTTGCATCGGGGAAAAATCGGGCAACTGGTTCGCGGCACGGCCGTAGTTTCCTTCCTCTTTCTTACACTGCGGTACCCAACAATTTTACAGTCACTCTCGGTCCATACTGTTTAACGTAGGGAGATTTATTACAGCGCGCACGTTTCCTTTCGCTCTCTCTCTCTCTCTCTCTCTCTCTCTCTCTCTCTCTCTCTCTCTCTCTCTCTCTCTCTCTCTCTCTCTCTTTCTCGCTCGATCGTTCGTCTGCTCTCAATAGTTTATCGGCTATCCGGGATCTTTTTCCTACTGCTTTGCGAATCGGAATCGTTCGGAAATTTTATTAACCATTTCGAATCCGATATTCACGAGTTCCTTGTCACCACCGTTACTGCAACGCGTCGTACCGTCGCGAGTCGTTCTTCCCGCGTTATAACCTCAAACTCCTTGTTGGATCGCGCTTGTAAGTTCATATCTTCACTGTCCGAAGAGATCATGACTGCTCGCACGCGAAAATTCCTACTCTTTTAACACGATCGTTGGTATCGAGGAAACGATTATCGCACACAAGACACACTTGTATAAAAAATCTGTTTTTAATTAAAAATGGAAGAATGTTGATACTCGATCGAGGATCTCCTTTCGTGGTTTATTCACGATCGTACAGTGGTGACGAATTTTTTATTGACATCTCGTACTAATTGTGCGTGGAGTTTGAATTTTGTCTTGGTAAGACGAGCGAGTAGAAAACACGCTACGTATGGTAGAGAGGTATTGCAACGATAAATGGAAAAGTTACTACGAAAGAACGGACGACAAGTGGGGTGGGCGGGTGTTTGGAGTGGCAGCCAATCTTTTCGACGGTTCGTTCCCATCGGCTCTCGTGTGTCAAGTACCATAACCAGCTTCGAAGGAACACATTGAACGAAGTGGAACAATAGCCGAAAAAGAGGAAGAAGAAGCATGGTGGCGAGAACACCGACGTAGGCGGTTGGTGAACCACGGGGATGACGGCGACGACGACGACGACGACGACGACGACGACGACGACGACGATGACGATGACGATGACGACGACGACGGCCAAACGAGAGATGTTTAACGGGACGATGGCGGTAAAAGCTGTTGCTGTCGAAGAAGAGATGACCAGGTTCTAATCGGACGATCCTATGTTTGCCTTCCGGCAGTGGCAGAGTGCGGATGTCCCGTGGCGGCCGCGCCGCTGACTGGCGGCGGATGATGAGACGTGTGGTGAGTTTGTGCGGAGGTAGGTCCGGTGGTTCCGGCAGCTAGTACGGGACCGGGGGCCGCGGGTCACTTAGGTGGGAATGGCGATATCACCGATGCTACCGCGGCGGCCTGCTGACTCGCCAGCATTGCCGCTGCAACACACACACACACAAACACCGGGGCCCATTAATTCCATTTCCCTTCGAGAGATACCTCGATTCTTGCGAATTCGCATTCCGTCACGTTTCTATTTCTCTTTCTAGTCAAATCTAATAGAGAGAATCGAGCTGTGTCCGTGCCGAATCGTATCCACTCTCGCCGTCGGTTTTCAGACAATGGATTCCCTTCTTTCCATCTCGATACGCCGCAGCCCAAGTATTAGCGTGCCGACGAGCTAGCCAATCATCGAAGGGCAGTGTGATAACGCACTAGGAAAACGAGTAGAAACAGTAGAGCAGCGACCGAAGAAATAGACGAGAGTTGAACGCCGGAGCGTGTTTTGCCAGGTGAATTGTGGAACAGAGGAACCAAAAAAGAAAGGACGTATTGAAAGGAGAGGGAGAGAGAGAGAGAGAGAGAGAGAGAGAGAGAGAGAGAGAGAGAGAGAGAGAGAGATACATGTTTCTATATCGATCGGTGCCTTGGGAACTTGGTGCAAGTTCTCTTAATCGTTTCCTCGATAATCACAAAACTAACGAACCGGTCACATCGTACAACGTAGTTATATTAATCTGACCGCTTTGGTCAAAGTTTGCGAATTTGTCGAGGAGAGAAGGGAAAGGAAAGGAGGAAGGGTGGGTGAGAGAGAGCGAGGGAGATAGGAAGTGTGTGTGTGTGTGTGTGTGTGTGTGTGAGAGAGAGAGAGAAAGAAACAAGAAGAAAAGGACGGAAATACGTAGAAATTAGATTACGTAACGAGTGGATCAGCGTTTATCTGTGTGTTCATTCCGATCCACTCTCTCTCTTTAGGTAAAAACGGTTCGCGTCTAAATGAAAATTTAGGTTAGGACAAAGTAGAGAAGAAGCGACTCGCAACAGTGTCCTTCGAACGGAAGGACAATTACACGCTTCAAGTATCGAGATTGCTTCGATCATAGGCAGTAGATTTTCACAACAGGTCATACACATCGTGCCGAAACAACGAACGCGATCAACGATTATCACAGTTTGAGTTATACGTCCGTAACTACGTATTCTACGTGTCTCGCAACTCGACAGTACCTTTAATTCGACATCATCTTAACGTATATCAGTTCTAGCAAAACATAGCGCACGCGTCGTCGAGGAACGCGGGTACTCAGGTTCGAATCGATCAAATTATTTACATAGACGTGTTTCGATAATAGTATCTCTCGAATAAAAGTCGAAACCGGAAAGAGGAGATAAGTTTGCTTTTCACACTTTCGTACGATCCTCTTTGTCGGTTTCCTCGAAACTCGAAACGCATTCGCATCTGCATGCACCAATATGGTGTGTACCGTTCGACGATCAGGTTTCGATCGTACGAGAACCTAATCTTTTGTTCGGGGTGTGCGGTAGTATGGAACTGACGGAAACGCGCGTCCCAAGGTTATTAATCTATCGGAGGAGAATATAACGGGACGCGCGTTCCCGGGTGATCGGTTATCTGTGGAAGGCGAATCTGCGGAAATCGAAGATGGCGACGGCAATGGCGACAACGACGGCGATAGTGGTCGGTTCGGCTCGAACCGCGACTTATTGTCAGGGTCTGACGAGAGGCTTACCTCCGTATGGGGCCGGGTATTGTCCGGTGAGAAGGGGATAGCCTAGGCCGACGTGCGTATGATGGTGCGTATGCACATGCCGTTGAGGCGGCGGCGATCTATTGTCCTTCGTCAAGGTTCCGGTACCGGCGTCGACCGGCGGCTGTTGTTGTTGCGACTGCTGTCCACCCTGTTGAGCTTGTTGCTTCGCCTGCGACTGTTGGCTCTGAGGTTGAGGCGGGCCCGGTCCGGCGACCGAACTAGGCGGTCCGCTTGGCGGTCGTGATGGTGTTGGTCCCGCTGACGAGGGGCTGGCTGAAGCCGCGGACGTTTTAGGGGTCGGTGACTTGAGCGCGCGCTCCTGAAGCTCGTGTATCTTGTGCGCCGAGTAATACTGATTGGCATGGTGCTGAAGTAGATCCAGGGCTTTCCCGCCTGGTGGTCTGCTCAGGTCTTCAGGCGCGTGATACCTCGGCAACTGATGGAGATACGGGTTACCGGAATACGGTCCGGGGACCAGCATCGGACTTAGCCCGCGATACACCGGATGCCCGGGATCGAACGGTAGCGCACCGTAATGTTGCGGCTGCATGTATCCCGGATGAATGTACGCGTATTGCGAGGTAGGCGGTGGCGGTGGTCCTTGGGTCTCCATCGTTGGCTTCACGCCTTCCTGTTGCTTGCTCTTCGAGTCTTCGTTCTTTCCCAGATCTTGCGGCTTTTCCTGCTTCGGCTGGTGCTTTGGACTCGGAGGCGGTGGCTTCGCTTGTTGGCTCTGCTTGCTCAACTCCTCTTTTCGCCTCTGATCGGTCGGATACAGATAATACCTTCGGTCGTCCTGCATCGGGCCTGGCGGCGGCGGCGGAGGGGCCGCTGTTCTTTGACTCTGCCCGCTGTGGTAAACGTGGTACGGGCTCATTTGACTCTTCATCTCTATGCTCTCTTTTAATATCTGATGATTCTCGTGTTGCTTGTCCTTCAAGCTGGGTTGTTGCGATTGAGGTTCCTGTTTGATCTTCGCCTTCTGCTCGTGCATTTCTTGCTCCTGCTGCTGCTGCTGCTGCTGTTGTTGCTGTTGTTGTTGCTGCTGCTGCTGCTGTTGCTGCTGCTGCTGTTGCTGCGATACCGATTGCGGTGGTTGATACGGATAACCAGGCGGTATGTAGCTGCCGTAACCGCCGTAATAATGGGGCTGTTGCTGCGGCTGCGGCATCGACTGGCTCAACTCCTTCTTCTCCTTTTCCACTACGACGCTCTGCAAACTGGCCATCGTGGGCATCTGCGGTATATTGAGCGGCTTCATGTCTTGTTTCGGAGTGAGATCGCTCGGCTTCTGGTCGACCGGCTTACTATCGGGCACGCTCGGAACTAAGTAAGGAGGCTGGCCGTAGTATGGGTACATGCTGAAGTGCGCGGGTAAATGGGCGGTTGCGGCCGTCTTTCCGTCCTTCTCCTGACTCTGTTTCGATTTATCGGCCGGTTCCGCTTCCAGCACGGGCGCCGCGTCGTCCGAAATGTCCGAGTACGCTGGACTCTGGACGTCTTCTCGAGCCGGATCGACGATCGGCGCCTCTAAAGGCGACGGATGCGGACTGCCGCCCGGCGATTTCCTCGACTTCTTTTTGTAGCCCTGGGGCTTCGACGACGCCCTCGGGTCCTTGCTCTTGTCTTGTTCGGGCATCAGTGCCGCGGTCGGCTTGACCTTAAACTGCGGCATTTTCGCGTGTAGCGACACGCTTTGATAGGGCTGCAAATGCGACTGCACACTCTGGCCCGGGTGACTGGTTTGCGAAGGTGGCGCCGTTTGCTGCGACACTTGGTTCGCGAGTCCTTGGAGGACCGGATGTTGACTCGAGATACCCTGCAACGAGGACGACTGCGACGGCGGTTGCTGTTGCACAACGTGCGCCTGTGTCGGCTGACCAAGATGCTGCTGCGACAGCGGATGCTGCGCGGACATTTGATGCGCGGTTGGCAATTGTTGCTGCTGTTGCTGCACAGACGACTGTAGCTGTTGATTCGATTGAAGCTGCTGCTGCTGCTGTTGCTGCTGCTGCTGTTGCGGGGGTGGTGGTGCGGGCTGTCCGGCTTGCAGTGCTTGCTGACTTTGCTGCAGAAGGGTATTCTGTTGCGAGTGCTGCGACAATTGGGACGGCTGAGGCGGTTGAGGTATATTCAACGGGGTCGGGATGTTCGCGCTGGGGTGCGGCGACGGTATAGACCTCGGCGAATGACTGGTTCGAGGATTAGGACTTTGCGGTGAATGTGTGCCGCTCAGCTGACTCGATTGTTGCTGATGTTGTTGTTGTTGTTGTTGTTGTTGCTGCTGCTGCTGTTGTTGCTGCTGTTGCTGTGCCGACTGTTGCCTCGTGGTAGAGTTCGATATCGTGGGCGGTGGCGCGGGTAGGTCGTCTTGACCGAATCTGAGTACACCCGGCTTTACAATGTTTTTATTGTCCGAGGGTATGACAGGGCCGGATTCTATACTAGGAGAGACAACGCGAGGCGGAGGCGGAGGCGTTTCCGGTGGTAGACCGGAAGGTGGAGGGCTGGCTGGCCTGAGCGGCGTTCCCTCGGGTTTATCCGCCGGCGACTTGACCGGCGTCGCCGGACTCGGGGCCTCGATATTGCTCTCGTCGTTCTCGGACATACTGGTGATACCCTCCTTCGTGTCATCGTCATCCGCAGAGCCGTGCGCGTGGCTCTGATGGTACTTGAGACCGTTAATGTGTTTGTACTTTTTGTTGCAGTTCGGTTCCGGACACTCGAGGAGTACAGGACTGGCCGGCGGCGAACCGCTAGGAGGCGTAGGAGGCGGGGCTCTTCTCTTATTCTTGTCCTCCTCTTCCGGGCCCCGTGATTTCCGTTTCGCGGCTGGATCCGGCCTAGGGGGGACGAACGCGGCCGGGCTCGGACTAGCCGCTGGCGAGCCCTGAGCACCGCGGCGACCTTTAGCGCCGCCGTTCCGCAATTTGCTGTGCACCGAACTTCTCGTTTCTGTAAAGTTGCTCAGGTCGTTGCCCGGCGTCGCGTTCGCCGCGGCCCTACCGCGCTTCCCGCGTCCCTTCGGCGTTCTAGCGTCGAGATCGCTGGTCGGGGAATCGCAGAATCTCGGCGGCGCCCAATCGTGACGCGTGCAGTCCAACAATGTGCCCACGTACGTCTTCCCTCGCCATGTCACGTTCACCACCAGCACACCTGCAATGCGTACGCGATTCACTCGGTAATCAACGATCGATCCTCTTTCCGCTAACCCTTCCTTTTCAACTCACCTCCTTCGGTCTCGTGCCAAACGATACCCTCGAGAGTGACCGACGTTCCGGGCTCGCAAGGCCCCAAACATTCCGGCTCGGTGATGGTCCCCACGCTTGTACCGACGCACACGTCGGACATATCCTGCAACGTGAACATTCATTCTATATCGGCTTTCTCCGAACGAGTCATGATACTGGTAACTTGTTACTTTCTTTTTTTTTCTGTTCTACGATCTACGATCAAAAATAGTGCCGAGAGAGAGAGAGAGAGAGAGAGAGAGAGAGAGAGAGAGAGAGAGAGAGAGAGAGAGAGACAGACAGACAGACAGAGAGAGAGAGAGAGAGAGAGAGAGAGAGAGAGAGAGAGAGAGAGAGAGAGAGAGAGAGAGAGAGAGAGGAAAAGGTAAAGGGATTTTACTCTCGTTCGGAAGAACGTTAAAATTTTCACAGTTTTCTTTAATCTACACGCGAAAACGTTTCATCGGTAACTTAATACAGTTTCGAATTGGTATCGAAACAATGAAACCGTTCAAGGGATTTAAATACTCGATACACGTGTTTATATAGATAGTTGAGTTTTCTTATAGTTTCGATGGGGCGTGTATATGCATATTTGCATTGGTGGGTGCACGTGCGAAATATAAGCAGAGCACGTGCGCGCCTATATGTACTTTGCTAATACCCTTCGCTGCAGCCTACGCTCTAGTCGTCTTTGTCACGCGACGTACAATACTTTGCGCCGCATAATTTTTATCGCGATAACGATGATTTATGTGAACCGCGGCTTCCTCGACCGATCGATACCCACTTTTACTCGGGTCTCGTTTCGTTTCGCCAACGATTCGCGCGGCTCGTTCCAACGGCAAACGTATTCTCGACGTACAGAAGCAGTGGTTCCGCACACACGCTCCATAATCTACCATCGATAACGAATCCATTGATCGAGCAACATCGAATTTCCCGATAAAAGACGGTAATTTGTTTAGTTTACGCGAGCGTTATCGACGATGACGACCTTACGACCAACGACCCCTCCTTACATCGATACGCTGGATGATATATGCCTACTCTCTGAACCCGATTACAGCACACGAACCATTTTTCCATGTAAAAACGGACGGGAATTGCGGTTCTAGCCATTGATCCTTTTTGACAAACAAAGTCGTTAGCTACCAAGTCCGTAGCTCTCTATATTTTCACGTGAAATGGCCCGCGTAGACTATCCGTCCTACCACTAAACTAACGTGCAGTTCTTCTGCCCGACACACAACTATCAAACGATAGAACCAACCGCGTTTACTTACCGCCACTGATCACCCGGTGGAAATAGGTAATCGGTGGTAAACCGTGAGTTCCCGGCGAAATTACAAGTATAAAAGGACGACGGAGCTAACGTTTACGAGAACTTTGCCTATAAACAGAGGAATGAAAATGAACGCGACGCCCGGTCCTACACACGAACGGAAGAGCAATTATCGTTGGCTCGTGCAACGGCAATTACCTCTTCCGCGGCACAGAGCTTTTCCCCTCGTTAATAGCATTTTAAACCGCTCCTCGCGTTTCTTATGCAGACATATGATTTCATTATTTCCTTCCAGCTGAGACCAGCCGATTTCTCGCCGGATCATCGTCAAACGAAATTTCTGTTAAATCGAACAAACCCAATCCGTCTACATACGATTGAAACAAAAATCGCCCAACACTTTTGCAGCCATTACTAGTAGTAGTACAAACGATATAATCTGTAATGTTAAGTGTAATGTAAGTGTAATGTAAAGAATATATAAAATGTAATAATAAAATAAATATAAATCTATGTAAACACGACGTTATTACTAAAAAAAAGGTGAATGAAATTTGAGATTAAGTGTCCAAAAAGGAATCAGTAATTGAAGAATGAATGTTTAAAGATACGCGATAAATATTCTATGCAACATCGATTTACACAAGAGAATACAGAGAGAGAGAGAAAGAGAGAGGGAGAGGGAGA
Source organism: Xylocopa sonorina (assembly GCF_050948175.1). Taxonomy (NCBI): domain Eukaryota; kingdom Metazoa; phylum Arthropoda; class Insecta; order Hymenoptera; family Apidae; genus Xylocopa; species Xylocopa sonorina. The sequence goes on from NC_135205.1 coordinate 1,481,046, forward strand.
GGGGGGGGGGGGGAGAGAGAGAGAGAGAGAGAGAGAGAGAGAGAGAGAGAGAGAGAGAGAGAGAGAGATGTAATAGAAAATATGTAGTTCAATCAATCGATCAAACGTAACAACGACAGCCGTAGAGGATGGAAGGAAAATTTCTTAACGGAAATCCGCGTGTCAAAGTTAACTGTAGAAGAAACGAAAGGAATGAAGCCAGCCTAGGAGCTGTTTTAACGAGCGCGTATTAAAAGAAGAGTAATTCCAACTGGTCGATTACTACGTTGTTCCATTGACACTCGCGTTTGCCTCTCCATGTATTCATTCCTCTACTCTTGGGGGCGGAGACCACAGAGTATTGATTTCATCCCCTTCGCGTACCCTCAGCTGCTTCCGTTCCACGAGCGAACAAGTCCCAGTCTCGAATCGCGGCTTGAATTCGCAATAACCGCTACACCTTTCCACGTATCGTGTTATGCGCAAACCAACGACCTGAGCCTACTCAGGTCGGAGATGATTCGAAACTCGCGAGAGAAAAATCTGACGTTCACGAATTTCGATACTATTCGACTTGACGCGTTTCATTCTTACGATCTGTGTCTATCGCGCGTATCGAAAGTAGGAAACACAAAATCGTAAAAGGAAAAGGGGAAGGCGGGAGAAAGAGGGAATGAGAACGGGAGCTGTTGTTGTGGTTGTTTTTGTTGATGATGATGCTGCTGATGATGATGATGATCTGAGCACGTGCGCACGCGAGCCACTCCACGCCAAAGCGTACAAAATAAGACTTGTTAAACAATAGATACTTGTATAGATTGTGGGATGTGATTCAGAATGGGACTTGCCGAGAACGTGCAAAAGTAAAATGCAAAATTTTCATTTTAGATTCTTAAGCAGAGTTTCAGAGATATTAATAGAAAACTTTCCGTGCTGCGCATAGAAGACTATCTGTTCAGAATACTGTCTATACAGATGGTACAAAATGCAACCGGGTTGGCTGTAGTATTCATAAAGTGTTTTACGTAAATCCGCTCGTTACCGATTGAAACACAGATCATGCGCAAAGATATGAAACATTTTTTAGCTACTAAAATTTAAAGATAACTAGAACGAAACGTGCGGATTTTTAATGGGACACTATATAAATGATCAAGCCGATATCTCGTTGTTTGGTTAATCGGACACTCGCCAATCGACAGCGATAACTACTACATCGAAGCCGATTATTTATAATAGTTACGTCTGTATAGGCAGCTTTTTGTATACACAACAGATGTACACCGAAATTTTTTGATTAATATTTTTGAAATAAACATTTTGAATTCATGTTCGCACATCGTTCCGTCTCCTACCGAATTTCACATCGACCAGCGACGAGTCCCATTTAAAAGAAGACCGAATCACGCGCAACAAACAAAAAACGCGCAACAACAAAACGCGTTTCAAACGTTAAACATGAAACGTGACAAAATTAATTGACGCCTTGTCACTTCGACCGCAACATGTTCACTTTCGATTATATCGGATCTACTTTAAGCCTTTCTGCCTTTGTTTAATAATTCCCGAAATGCCCAGGAAAAATGGTCAGTGCTGCGTGTAGAACGCTGGCTACGCGGGCAAAATTAATGCATTCGATTCTGGCTGTATGAATATTACTAATGCAACTGTCTTCGCTGTAGTAGTTATCGCGGTCGGCTGTCGAGAGTGTCGAGTGGCTGACGACCCACAAACAGCGATATCAGTCTTAGCATCTACAGGGTGTTTCGCCTGCGTGTAAAAACACGAGTAGCATTGATTAGGTCATATATATATATATATATATATATAGGAGGATATATATATACACATATTTCTGTCCACCGTAACACGCAGCCGATAATTCTCTTATCCCAGAATTATTTGACAAATTGAATTCTGCATCGATTACCAAGCGATATTCTACAATTTTTCACAGACGATCCATGTTTTAATAAATGATCAAGCACGATCCATTTTACGTGGATTACCGTATAGATACTGAACCGACTACTCCCAGCAGAAACGGATTGATTGGTAACGTCGTCGCAGGTAGGGTCCTATCTAAAATACCAACAGTTTTTTATCAATATCTCGGCTCTAATTGAATGCTCGGAGATAAAATTTTGGATTTCAAGTTGTCGGCCCCTTTTCACCTCTCCCTCAGTTTTCAAGTAGATAGCATATTAAATGTAGCATATTAATAATTGACATCAAAGTTTTAAATGCCGACTTAAAACTGATACGATTCATTGAAATTCCCAACGTGAAATACGATGTTTAGAATGATCGGAACGCAAACAGTTGCCAAGCGTTCACATTAATCGCATAGATGTAGTCTATCACCTACATATCGTAAGATAAACGCTGTTAGTTCGACCGTTTATATTTTTATCGCTTAACGCATCGTACGAAAAGTAATAGGTATTCTCAGAACCAATTGTGAAAGAAAACAGTTTATCGATCGTGGATTCTCTCCTACGGTTTAAATTAAATTCACGCGACTCGTTCTAAATTCCATCATCTTTTCCTAATATTTAACGTATTACCAACTCAACTGCTATCTAGCTTTCTGGCAAATAATATCCGCATCCATTTTAAATTCAATATCAATGTTTCCCTGCAGCAGAATAAACCGAGCAAACTGTGCAACCGTGCAATTCTTTAAATCGTGTAAAATAGTTTCTTTGATGGTGGTGTAATCGCGTAAAATATCAAATCGTATCATGTAGCCAATAAACGTGGTAGAAAAATTGTAAATTTCAATCTTATTTTAATACTATTAGTATATACACCGTTGTTCAGAACCACTGATAGAATAATTGCAAAAACATGTTTTCTACGTATCTTTGTACGATATAAATGATTATTTTTAAACATTAATTATTATCGAATTAAACAATAATAATGCAGCATTTTTATTTTCAGACTATTTTCTTACGTTTCATGAAGAGTGTTCGGTAAGATTGGTAATCAAAATGGTAGTATAGGCATATTCTATCATTAAAATCAGTTTTCCAAATTTTCTCTGTCTAGTGTATAATTCTTTCTTCCTGTTATTAGTGGTTTACGTGAATTTGCGTTAAGACAATAGGATTTAAGTAAATTTATGGATTTAATAGAATTCACGAGGTTTTATATCTTTGAACGACAGTGTTTCTATAGGAACGCGTGTAAAAAGATAGTTAGGCTTAAAAATACAGATGGCGGTCCAAGGCAAACTATTAGTACAAGCAATGCTTCATTTTGAATGTACGCCGTGTTAATTGCGGTCTAGACCATACACTACCAATCAAAAGTTTAGGTATATCAGCCGCATTTGCATTTCACAGAGAAATACGAGTCTACGTAGCATTTGGCGCTCAACTGTTTCAACGGTTAATCTCAGTTATTTGAACAATTTTACAAATATAACCAAATTTCTACGTAGCAGCGTTTATTATTTACGGTGTTAGAATTTTGCAATTTCGGATATCAACTTCAATCGATTCGGGTTAGTTTTTAGCATCTCGTATGGGAATGAAAGAGTTATTCCAACTCTGTTGCAAGTTACATCGCGAGTTACATTGTAAGAACAGCATAATATTTATGCCTGTACAAAATCGTTCGTCTCGATAACAGTATCGAGCGATATTTGAAGAGAACTAAAGACTGCCAACCAATCTGTACACATCGTGTACAATAATCATGCGATTAATGCAAACGTATGATTGTTTAGTTATTTGCGTACTAGCCGATGTACGGATCACGTACAAACTTACTTACAAAATTGAACGTACACTTAGATATGCAAACAAATACGAATATGAAACGCTTTTGTAGATGAGGCATTTGTTTTGTGTTAAGCGTGGATGTACTGCGTGTAAATCGTCACAAGTTCATTTCCACGAAACTTTATATTTAATGCGAGCAAAGGAAAGGGTTCGCGTTTAAAGTAAAGAGACCAAACGGATGTTTAATCTTTTGTTATCCGTGTCGGATGTCGATTAAAGCGTGTACGAAAGTAATGCTAAAAACGGACGTTTCTTTCACGTTTATTACAAAATTCGATCATTCTGGTCGACGTATAGACCTGTAACGACTGTTTTCAACTTTTTATTCATTTTTCGCCACTTTTTTGGATAGACAAGAGCCTGAAATTGTTAGCCTCCTACATTTTATCTGTACAACGTGCAAGAAAATGTACATACTTTATAGACATCAATTTGTATGCAAGTGAAGGAAATTTTTCAAATTACGCGTGGAACAGCGATTTATCAATTCAAAGAGAAATCACACGCAACGTTATTCGCTAGAGAGTTTCTATGAAACTAAAAGCAATTCGCATATATCGACGAGCACAATCTCTAATATTTATGTAATTTACCTGATGTTTGAATGCAAAAGGTAATTATAAATTGATATTCTAACCTATAATAAAGCGTCCTGTATCATTTAAATGTCCTTGAAATATTTTTGCAAAGGGTTACAAAATTTCTAGACAAATTAATAATATACCGTCGAAATAAACCTCAGATCAAACGAACAACATTTAATATTCGAAGCTTCATATCGAGAATTAAAAGATACAACGACAACATTTTTCTGAAGCGTCGTATCTTTTAACAAGAGAAAAATAAACTTTTCTAGTTATGATGGAGAAAATAAACTGCAAAGGAGGAGCTTTCAATTCAAGTTGCTTTGCTACGTACTACGGAGAAACATTATGGGAAATGTGTATTGTGTTATGAGATTATGTCTAAGCGAATACAGATGTGATAAATAAAACGTAGTTTTCAAATATTTACGAGGTAGTAGGATCACGTCTGATATGTATACTTCCAGTTATCGAAACCTATCACAATCGAACAAGTCTGAGGAGAATTGAAATCTAAAGTGTACAAATTGATACACGTAATAAGAGGTTTAAAGATAGTATCATGGGAAAGTATTAAAAGTATTATAAAGATTAATTGATTCGATGTCAATTGATATCTACAAGTTATTAAGTACGACAGATTAAACAATAAAATATTAATATAAATATAATTGATGAATAATAATATTAATTACAGATGTACGCTTGATCTCCCTGCACGCAATGCAAAAATTCGTACTTTTACATTTTCATTGGTACTTCATATACATACGTTAGTTTTAAGTGTGTAAAAAAACGCGCGTACGGTTGTGCATACGGTTGTGTACGTTTCTCCCTGACTACTTTTACGTTCGCATCATAAGTGTACGCTTAACTTTAGGAGAGAGAAAAAAGAAATGTACATACATAGGATAGAAAAGAGCTGTTTGAATGCTTCCTCTATCATTGAATGCCCGCGCTATCCAATCAATGAATTAAACGGTATTGCATCTTAAACGGACCCATGGGTGGGAACAGCATCAAATCGGCATTTATGGCTTTGATATCAGTTATTATATTTGTTAACAGATAGTGCGCATACAGTCGGGAAGAGGTATTTTCTTCGGTTTGAAATCGAGCAGACGATCACGACGTCGAGGACGATCTTTAAAGGTATTGCAGTTAGATAAGACAATGCCTCTGAAAAGTGAAAGCGATCGCATAGATTCGGTTTGGCGAGTTTGAAAAAAAGGTACGGCAACTAGCTGAGAGAAATGCAGTCAGGTTGCCGTCGCTGGATGGAGTGGCGCACGTGCACGTGCGCGGTCATTACGATCTCGTTGCGAACGGGGTTACCTTTGGTTCGGAAGCGGAAGTCTTCAGTTTCTTGGGAGGCGGAGGACTTGCCGCGGCGTCCATTGCGTCGTCGGTCGTCGCAGTGATAGAGGTCCCGATACCGGATACCGTAGCGAGCTTGGTTTGCTCCGGTTTGGCAGCTGGTCCGGCAGCGGTCGCGCTAGCCGGACTCGGTGGCGGACACGGAGCCGTGGTGGAATTGGTAGGCGGACCGGGGCCCTGCGACACCGAGAATCCGGTCCGCGAACTCGGCGGCGGTCCTTGATTCTGCTGAGGGGCTGTCGCCGCTGCCGGGGGTCCTTGGGATTGCGTGGCCGCTGCAGCCCCGGCGCCGGCTCCACCGCCAGCACCGACTCCGATCCCCATACCAGGACCGGGCCCCGGGCCCGTGCCCGGCCCGCTCGACGTTTGTCCTTGTCCGGCACCGCCGTTACCACCGCCGGCAGCGGCGTTCCCGCTGCCGCCGCCACCTCCAACGCTGGCACTGTTGCTCCCGCTGGAGCCACCACCGCCGCCGCCGCCACCACCACTACCACCGGCCCCGCTTGGCCTCGCGTTACCGTTCATCTCCGATTTGCTCTGTTGCGCCACCGCGTGATTGCTCTGCGGCTTCTCGTGTTTGTCCCGTGCCTTCTCCCTGCGATGCCCGCTCGAGCCTCTCTTCGAGCCAGCGGTCGAAGAGGTCGCGCTTCCGGTCCCGCCGGTCGAACTCCCCGAGTGTCCCGGTTTCGATTTATTCGACGACGACGATTGTCCACCGACACTACCGCCGCCAGCCCCCCCAGGGCCGGCGACGCCGCCGGTTCCGCCGGCACCGATCCCGCAACCACTGCCGCCGCCACCGACACCGCTGCTGCTACCACCACCGCCACTACCACCACTACCGCCGCCTACACCTCCGACACCACTAACACCGCTCCCGCCGGACGAACAGTCCGTGCTCTGAGAGTTCTGACCGACCGTCGCCGTACCGATCGACGACGAACTACCGGAACCGGCTGTGCCCACGGAAGAACCGGCCGTGGATAGCGAACCGCCGGCACCGCTACCGCTCTCCTGGGACGACGACATCGTCCCATTTATCTCGTTCGACTTGACGATCTCGTGCTTCGCCTCGCTGCTCTTGGTGCCTGGCTTCGTGCGCTTGATCTTCATTTTGAGGCCTTTGTCGACGGTGGCCGAGTGTTCAACGGCCATTTTGCCGGGATTACCTGGATTTACGTGCGCAGCGTTCACACCGCTCACCGCTGCGTTACTCTGCTGTTTACCACCGGTCCCCGTAACGATTCCCGAGGATCCGTTCGCGTTTCCGGTACCGTTGCTACCGGCGTTACCACCCACCACCGTTCCGTTCCCTTTGCCAGGACTGTCCGATCGCCCGGTCGAGTTCAGTACGCAGCCAGATGCCGCCGACGACAACGTGGACGACGACAAGTTCGACGAAGACGAACACGAGGACGAGGACGACGACGACGACGACGACGAGGACAACGACGACGACGACGACGACGATAACGACGAGGAGGAAGAGACAGAAGAAGAAGAAGAAGACGATGACGAGGAGGACGACGACAAGGAGGACGACTGACCGCAACCGTTCGGACTCGTAGTAGCTACGGCCAAGTTCGTCGAGTTCAAACCGTTCGCGGTGTTTTGCAACTGATGATGATGATGGTGGTGGTGATGATGATTCGTGGTATTCGATGCCGATGTTGCCGAGGCAGGCGTAGAAGCCATGCCTGTCCCTGAGCTCAATTTCTCGTCCCTCGTCTTCTCAATGTCCGCATCAAGGTCGATTATCAAATCTCCTATTCCGATGTCCCATTCGTTGTCGTCGTATTCAAAGTTGTTGGTCGCATTCGTCGCGGCCGGATCCAGCTCATCGGTGTTTGCAGCCACCGTGCTTGCTTTACCCTCTCGCTGTTGTCCTGACGATGACGACGACGGCGACGACGATGACGATCTCTCACGATTCTGATTGTGGTGATGGTGATGATGATGGTGATGGTGATGATGGTGATGATGATGATGCCGGTGGTCTCGATGCTCTCGGTGTTCCCTTCCTGCTAGCCCGCGTTCTTGCCTCCTTGACGAGTGACCTCCTCCTCCGCCTCCTCCTCCACCACCACCGCCTCCTCCTCCTCCTCCTCCTCCTCCTCCTCCTCCTCCACCACCACCTCCGTTCCCTCCTCCACCTCCACTACCCCCTCCGCCTCCTCCTCCTCCCCCTCCTCTTCCTCCTCCGCCGACGATACCACCGACAATTTGTCCGCCGTTATGTTTACCGACGAGGTTACTGCTAGTGCCGTTCCCACCGTTGTGGTTCCCGTGGTTATTCCCGTCGTTACCACACTCGGTCGTATCAACGGGTTTCCCGTACTTCTCCGCGCGTTCACCGCTGTTGTTGATACCGCCGCTGTCCTGCTGAGCGTTGCTACTACGATGTACGAGATAGCCGCTACTACTGTTGTTGTTCTTGTTGCTGATGTTATTGTTGTTGTTGGTGTTGTTATTGTTGTTGTTGTTCCCGCCGTCGTTACTGGAATTATTACCGTTACCGTTGTCGTAATTAACGTTGTTGTTGTTGCCGCCGCCACCACCACCACCACCGACAAACGGAGATGGTCCTTTACGGTTTACGTTAGGGAGGCGACCGCCTAGTGGCGTGGTCGCCATGCCCTTTGAAACGTTTCCCCGGCGCCCGCCAGCCTGATCACCGACTGCCCGCCTGTTCTCACCGATTCCAAGCAATGCCACCGCGCGCGACACGCGTCCGTTTTACCCCGACCACCACCCGCAAGACGCGCCACATCCATCGAACACATCACTTATCGTCTCGCGACTGCCTCTTTCACACCGATATTCACGATACGATTATATCTCGATATTGTCCGCCCTCTGTCTCGCTCCTCTCTGTTACTTACTACCACGCTCTTTATATATCGCGCGATTGCCCCGGAACAACCCTTTCTCTCACCCTTTTCCTTATTCTCTTCTCCTCCTTCGCCTCCTCCTTCGCCTTCTCCTCCTCCTCGTCCTCCCCCTCCTCTTCCTCGACCACCCCTTTCAGCTAAGACACCGGTTTCCGCTTCTTCTTCACCCGATTCTCCCTTTCGCTCTTCGCTTTTTTCTCCGCTTCCTCTGCGTCCCTACTTTCCTTCCTTTTCTCGATTCTCCGAACGGCACTGGTCACTCGGTAACGATCTTAGTTAGTCTCCCGTTGCACCATCGTTGTCGTCCATCGATCCAGTCTATCTTGCATCTCGCGTCGAACAGATCGTTTCTCGATACCCCGCTACGCTTGTTCGCGATTGTTCATACGCACCAGACGAATCTCCCTTTGGTCCTCTTACGAAACGCTAAGCCAGAACGTGATTTCTTTTTCGAACTTGTCGCTAAACCAGCGACCATACTTCCATCGTTCGCCAAAGTTTCGATCTGTAATAAAAAACAAATACGGTTCTTTGAAGCGTGTAGTGCGACGATGCGTAAATCGTATTTGATCGTCGTCTTTTTAAATCAACGGTTTCGTCGCTCGCGGCATCTATTTAGCAGGCATCGAATAAACCTATTTCTCGTTCGAGAAATAGCCAACGATCGATTCGACTACCGCTGAACGATGGAACCGCGAGAAACCTCTAAAACGGATGAATAAATATCGGTAAACAAAAAATCACAACGGAAAACTTGAGGGCGAGGTGGGGGGCGGGGGTCGTGCGGTAGGATAGGAAAGTCGAACACGATGAAAGAAAAAAGGAGAATAAAAACATGCCTAGTCTGCTGCTCGCTGTTTTCATCCCTCTCACCGTAATCACTAATTGATAATCTCACTTTTGTTACAGAGAAATTCCTGTCAGGGTAAACGCGACGGGATGCAGCATCCCCGTCAGCGTTCAAAACCAATGTCTCGACCGATCGTCGTTTCACGTCACCTGCCGGCACTTTCTCCTTTTCCACCTGCGCCGTCGATCGCGCAAAAATCTTGCAAACCAGCCAGGCGATCGTTTACATCTACCGAGCTAATTTCTTTCACCACGAAACATTGTTGGATTTCAAATCTTTACGAACACGCGTATGTGCGTACGCGTTTCGTCACTGTACCAATCCACCCGATTGCATTCGTGCTACACCCGAGTGCGCGTCTTTTGTAAGCGGCCAGTTAGGAAAATCGACATAAAGGAAACGCGATGGAACTGTTCAAGTGAATATAATTGACCCTTCAACTAACGGGTGCGGTTTATAAACCACATACTAAAATCATTGTCAGAAGCGGGTGTGATATATAAACAACGTGTTAATGTTTTGCTAATATCAAATTGCGGCTGTGGCTTATATACCACTGAAATAAAAACAAAATCAAATGCAACCAAAAGAAATCTTTTCAAATCAACCGTCATTTCAGTAATAGAAATTTAGAATAAAAAGTATTGTACCCGCAGTTAAAGGGTTAAGCAATTGGTAAGTACCGTTACGAAGAAAACCAAACACTTGAAATAGAGTAACTTGGATTTCAAATTTATTCGATGTCTAATAGCCTCTATTAGCTGGTATTTACGATCCTTACGTATTTAATCGAAGTTTCCATACAGGTATTCATGCAAACTTTGTAACTTTGTAAACTTTTATAAACGTTCATTAAACATTGGTGAGATGGTGCGACACGTTTGATCCACGCTTCTATGTAATCGCGTTCATATATGTTTCGAAAAAAAGTTTATTTGAAAGTACACATTGTTCCGGATATCATTTACATTTACATATAGTGTGTACCTACTTGTACGATGATTCGAATGCTCTTATCTACCTTTCTTAAATAAAATCTATGTTATTAACATTTCTTGTGATTTTGAAAAAAACTGAAGGAAAGGTAATTTACGATTAATTATGCGCTAATTATTATAGAATGATTTTCTTCGAGTCGTCCACTTTAACAGCACAATATGGTGAATCGTTTATATTTAGGTTAGCTACACCGCCGGGACGAGATAAAATCTAACCTCACTTAATTCAATCTGACAGTAATTCAATCAGAAATAAATATCGATTTGGTCTGGTTCACACGGGTTATCTAAAAAAAAACTGATCTCGGTTATTTGCACTCTATTTTCAATGTAAACGATATCCGGAAAAACTATCGCAAGTCTGCACTTTAACCTTCAGTTTTTATAGAAAAAATATATATGTGACCTGTCTCTATTATTCCAGGGCTTAAGGCACGGACTGTAAGTCCGGGACGAAACATCGTTTCTCCTTCCTTCTCTTTCTCTCCCATACTGACGCACATGTAACACTCGCGTTACAGAATACACGCCCCTTTAATGTATTCTCACTTAAGAAATAAATTTTTCTAAATGTTATCACTTATAAAGTTGTCGACATTTTTCGTTCATATTCCCTCGTCGAGGATACTCTGCGTACTGACACCAAAAATTATGTTCAATTTTAACGGAAATTTGAAATTCTTTTTAAGTTCCTGGAACACTGTCAATGTATAAATTACTGATAGAATAGTTTAAAACAATAGTGCAACCTTTAAACGATCGAATTAACCATAATTAAATATCAACCGAACGTTATGTGATATCGCGAAGAATTGGTGTAATTATCAACGGATCGTTGTATAATTTTAATATTTAAAGCGAAATTCAATAACTTAATTCAATAACTTAATTCATAAACTTTTTTCCTGCATTTTGTTTTAAAAACCGTTCAATTCTATTAAAAGTGATCACGATTTTTTAATTTGGTCATCCGCTAAAAAAGAAACCTGGAAATGGCAGTTCATTCCATTTATAGCTCTCTACGATTTTTGCCTTTTCCGAAATTCAAAGAGCGGATTAAAAGCACGAAGATTTTCCGATATTGCTAGCATCATGCTAGACTAAGAGCTAAAGAGCTTGACAGTATTTCACGAAATGAGTTTTACGGCTGCTTCCGAAAGTGGAACTAGCTCATAGTGCGGTAAATGTGCAAAATGACTAATTCAAAGATTATATTAATTAATGCACTGTTCCCTAGATACATATTTTATCATATTATAGGTACTTTTATTTGTAAATTGTGAGAAGGCCCTGCGTGATCGTGGGGCCATTTTCGACCGTTTTGTTGTTTTGTGACGTGCCATGGAAAAAACCCCTGGTCCGATCAAACGATCGGCTTTCGTTACAAATACACGGAGGCAAAAGAAGAGGGAACGGCTAGTAAGTCCGGCTGAGGCCTCTGACCAACCATTCTTATAGATTTAAACATTTTTTTGTACAGTCTAATATAGCCATCCCAGAAACCACCCATCCATCCACGCATAATATACGCAGAGTATACACGCATATATTATTATATTTTTTTATTAATATTCAATTTCTCGTTGATCAAATTTTCTTATGCCTTTGCCTAACTTGGCCAGTTGTCACTCTGTAAACTATATACTTTCGTATCGTAAACATTTTCTTTCTTACAATCCTCTATAAGTATACGTCCCACTTCGAAGAATCCATCATTGCAGCTAGCCTTCGTTAATTAAATCAAAACACGCATAAAGTTCATATAAAATAACTGACTTTCTAATAAAGCATTCTCGTTTACATTCTTATACGATATCATGACACTACCATGAAAAATCTTATTTTTAATTACTTAATTATTTTTAATTGTAAATTTATGAAAGACTGTTTATTCGAATCATGCGTAAAATGAACCATACATTAAGTTTTTATTCGCATATACAACCAATTTTTTTAGGTACGCATTTCGTGTAGTTGTACCATCAATTTTCAAAAGAAGCTTGTAGTTTAAATGGCGGTTATCGTGCGTTTGCAATCGAAAGTAGAATAGGGAAAAGAATATGAATAGAATTACGTGAGAAACAAAGAAAAAGACGTTCAAATTGCCTTTAGAAATCGGCAAATTCTGCTTAATTCAAACGATATAATATCTAGTAATATTTCCATTGTAATGGACTTTAAATAGCCCTGCATTTAACTGTAGCAAATACGTATTGTTTCCATTATGCTAAATTCGTGAATCTACCATACAATTCGAAAAATGCTAAAAGTTTATACGTCGAACATAAAATGCATTCGAACAATGTTTAAGATAAACATTTTTTAGACACAATCCATCCCACTTTTTCCGTGAAAAAGTAATTTTACATATTCATGGCTATAGCGTAAGGCGGACGATTGTGTATAAAAGTATATTATTTTTGTTTTGTTTTCAAATCCCTGTACAGTGGATGCAAAAAATTATTAAAATGTGTACTACAGAGACACGGTAATGCCTCGAGTAGCACGCAGATTATTTTCTGAGAAAATGTCAGTGTTCGCTTCGAGTCATTTATTCAGCGTTCTTCCATCTCCTCTACCATGGCGAACAAAATAGTAAAGATAGAGTACATATGAATTCCGTTGCATGAACGATCCATTGCATAGTTAATAATGTAAGCGATTCATGTATAGTTAAATACATATCAATGTTTAAAATAATGAGACTGCAAGATCCGTGTTGATCGGACGTCTTTTAGATAGACTACACCTTTTGTACCACGAAAACAAATGTATTCGTAGATTCTTTAAAATAGGAAACAACTTTTTAAATATTACTATTTACAAAGCTTTGTCATCGAGCATCTTCAAATATAGATAAAACGTCGTGAGAAATTGCAACTTTCATTGCTATCAATTGTTTATAATTCATAGAAGTGTTAGTCGATTTTAGAAAACGTTTTCAATTTTCATCGCAGGCTGAAATAATGAAGAAACAATAAAAAGCCATCTTCGTTATTTTTTTCGAAACTTCCACCAATTGTAATTTCTTCAAAATTATCTTTGCATGTCATCTGATAAATTAGTCCTCTTCTAAAACTTCACAGAAAAGCTCGAGACGTTTGACACAATTTTTAAAAAGTTATTCCATTTTAAACCACATATGTAGAAATATATGCGGTTAAAGAATAGAGTTCAGTTTTTTCGAAACGAGGAAAGAAAAGGTTAATCTTCGCGTTATTCGAAGGAGTACCGTATCCTTCAAATTCTATGCATTCGAATAAAAAACCTCAAAACGAACTACGTGGCTTGATGAAAAATATTATGATACGCCCCCTTGATAAATAATATTTCGTTTCGAACATTTTCTCACATACGCGTACAACAAGCTTACGAATAAAACTATATATTATCTAAACTATTATCTGAATGCGTCAGATAGCAAGCAATTCTTATAACTGAACTCGGCCTGCCTACTAATTTTTGTGCTTAAATGACAATTAAGCGAAAATTAGGTAACGAGAGTGCGGCAGAAGTTCCATTAAGTGGGCATTAAATAAAATTTAATTTCAGTAAACGGAGTTCAGATAAATGACCGATCAGGCCAGACGCTGTCCCAATAATGAAATATCGCTCTCATTTTCTGTGAGAGGAGACCATTATTTTCGTATATACCTCATAAATGTTAATAGGGAACAAGAAGAAAACCTCGTGGATATACATCTTTCCACGGCTGATCACTATTCCGATTAATCACGATTCTACACTGCACCTATAAAATGATCAAAGATCTCTACTTGGATGATTTGATTTTTGTAAATAGTATTTTTATTTCTCTCTACTTCCCTCTGTATCATGGTATTAAGAATATAGGGAGAGGATTAATGCAAAACTTGCGGTAATAATATGCACACTTGAAAAGTCCCGTTTCGCATGCGGATAAAAGCGTGTATGAACTGATATTTTCGAGGCTGCTGATGGGCTATTAAAAATCATATACGGGCTATAAATCAAACGGCTCATTTAATTATTATTATAAACAATCATTATGAATCTATCCTCAGAATTTGTTTTGCGTAGTTCTACGTTTCCTTATGGGTAATACAAGTTATCGCAGAAATTCCGCTTCCAGATCTTTGTTAAGTCTATGTGACACATCCGTCGTGGATACACTTGCGATTTCTTTTACTTTATCGTATATTTTATAATATGTGTTACTATTATGAATTATTCGATACTAAATAAATTATATCGATATTACTAACGCTATTAGCGTTTTCATATTATATACCGTTTAATAAACATGAAGTATTTAACCTGGAAAAAACAGAAGAAATAATTGTAATTCATTGGAGAATGTGCGAGATGACATGGTACGCGCGCGTTACGTGCTTCTAAAAAGTATCAACTGGTGAGAGAATTAAGCGCTCTCTCGCACAGCTCGACACCAGGAAAGAACAGTTGGTGTACGTGGCACGAGCAAAGGCCAGGGTATATCTCGACATGCATTATAAGCTGACCTTACAGAAGATGCTCGAGAAGTAATTAACCCATTCGTAAAATATGTCTGTTATCGTCAAATTTTTTTTGTCCGCAGTTTCGAAAAACAGGCACCGACCATCAACGTCAAGGTCGAAAGAGATACGAAGGAGCTAGAGATGGTGATTTATAAATCAAAAATCGAAGCTCCCACTGTTTAATATTTCCCGAAATACCGATAAAAAGATTTCGATATCATACGTGGAACGTTATCTATACAGACGTTACTAATGCGCTGAATACTAGCTGTACAAAATATCCGAGTAGTAACGGTTGAACTATATATATATATATATACATATTTTTTTTTTTTTTAACCTTCATTCGCGGCTATATGACAAATTGATTTATACGTTGATAACAAACCGATATTGTGCCGGTTTGAGCACATAATCTCTATTTTAATCGATTTTTCGCAAGACCCTATAGCATACAAAATCGACCAGTACACCAATGGAGGTGGGTTAATTAGTAACGTCTGTAGCGTTCTTTACATTGTATTCAAAATTATTTATTAATGCCTCGAAACCTAATGAAGACTCAAAACTAAACTGTTGAATTTACATTTCGCAACAGCATCCAATCTTTTGTTCTCCGTTTTGGTCAGAAAATGTCTGTAATAGTTCAGTTATAATGTAAATCAGCACACATATGCATTCACGCCGACGATAACCAGGAAAATGAGTACTTATGTATCTATAATCTATAGACTAATATTGCAAATCGATTTAAGCTATTTACAATGATTTAAACAATAATTCAAGTAAAAAATGAAATATGGTAATCGTAAAAATAGGCCAAATAAATATGATTGCAAGCAGAGTCTGCAACTATTATGAGATGACTATTGCAAAATATAATCCGTCAGAGTTCATAATTTTATTGTGAAACAGAGGGCAGGAATCATTTTAAACACGCAAAAATCTTAAACTCGGGAAAACGAACTCGCAAGTATACCAGAAACTAGCTTAAGATGACTGAAACAAAAATTTACATAATTTCTCTTTCTGAAATTTTAAACACGCTCTTCTCTTGAAAAACGTTTCGCAATTGTTGGCATATTCTTGAAAAATTTTTGTTTTTTCTTCCAATATCGAATCATTTTGCAAAATGTTTAATACCTAACATATTCATAAACAACTTTTTGTGTCGAAAATCGTAAAAATTCCTTCATTTATGAATCTTTTACTTTTCGGTGTCGAGAAGCAATGTAACCTTTTAATGATCACCACCGTGAAGATCACTCGTGTCCCAGAGAAACATTTTGAATTCTCTGTGCTATGAAAAAAAAAGAAATGTAATGCAAGATTGCCGTGGTGTCCATTTCCGTTACCGAATGATAATTAGCCATAACTATCGAATGATTGGCGATAGCCACGAAATAAACACAGTACTGACGACATCGGACAGAATAATTTCCTTGATAAAGCATAAACAAATTCATTACAACGGATATATCATACATAAGGCAAAATAATCTACATATTTTCAGTCACGATATCTTTTTAAGCATTTTATTCTCGCAGTTATGAAATGGTAACCCGTTATTATACTTTATAACATATTGGAATCAAATAAATAAATTCCAACTAGTTATCGCGTGCGACTAAAGGATGTTGTAAAATGTGAAAACCAAGAGATCGCTATATAACTGTTATTCGCATGTGCAGACCTAAACAATAACGAAGAAGCGAAAGAACTGGAAAAAAAAAAATAAATACAAATATCCCTATTTCTCTCATTCTCTATGGACATTATTATCACTGCCAATTACTGCTGTATAGATCTTGCATAATTCATATCTAATTAACACCGGATATACCGGTTAGTAATTAAGCGATTACTGTAAGTGGTAAGAAAAAAAGCTTATCAGATGATAAAGAAAACGATTAATTTATAACAACTGTCAGATTATCATAATGTTAGAACGAAATTTGAAATTTAATCTCCAGTAAAAATTTTCTGACCAAATATTTAATCCAGTCATTTCGATCGATTGATATATCTACTGTTAAAAATTCAGGTAATTGTATAGAATTATATCCTCCTTACATTTCCATTAATGGGTTTTATTTTCCTAGATATTCATAAAATATTGTAATTACCGCCATACCACGAACTTTTCGAATGAAAACTCCGTGCACAACTGCATATGCCAATTTGTATCTATTACGCTATAGCGTAAACCGATCGAATCTTACAATATAACCCGACCTTAATCTAGTACTCACAAATGTATTAATTCGCCTCGCAAGCATTGAATTAAGGTTAGGTTGTTCTTTAAAGTTCCGTCGGGTTATGTTCTATGGTAACAGACATTTGTTACAATCTGACGCACGCAGCTGCGCACGGAACTGCTTTCTTTCAAACCTAAGCTCGGCCAAACCTTGTTTATAAAAACTATTAACAGAAGATAAGCCGTGAAGTGAATAGTTGGAAATACTGGAGACACCATATCCTGTCCCGAATGCACAATTATATGTAGGCACAACTAACTGTAGCGGTAGCGACAGTTTTTCCGAATCTCTAAAACACCGAGACTAAGCGACGGTAACGTGCATTGAGAAAAGTTGTTCCAGAATCGATGACCCCGAAAACATGTTAAAAAATGATTCAATATCGGGGCGAAAGATATGATTTTATACAATTATAAATGATCGATTAACCTGTAACCTATCATATCATATCATTGCATTTTTCCTGTTATTATAACACGAGCAAAAAATACGAGCAATAACGAATAATATGTATATTCTAGTTTTCATTTTCTAAACGCAATAACGTGAGTCGAAGATCAATTTTCGGTCTCTTATGCAACCCTTTAATGAATACAATTCTAGAAATGAAGTGGCTCAATGAACAGTAGCAAAAGTAGCACCGAGTATGCAATAAACAAGACAAACATGCCTGAGTGGCATCTTGTAATCGATTAGAAAGGAACTTTGAGATCATTGCGTTTACGTAATAAAACCAGTTCTACGACACTACGCGAGAAGCGCTAAACGGAATACCATACATGATCCACCAATGACGAGAAAGCTACTGTAATTTAAACAAAATTTATATAATTACCATTCCATATCCAATAAAAACTCAATTTCACTTTTTAGCTTCTCCAAGCGTCGTAGGTTTTACGTCTTGTTATTAATTTCGTGGAGAGAGAGAGAGAGAGGGTTTGAACACGAGCGTGCAAATATGTACACTAACATTTCTTTTCCTTTTAAAACTTTCAAAACTTCAATTGTGTTTGCAAGGTAATGCTGAAACAAACCAGTGTTTGAAATATTTTATAAACGTTAATTCACCTATCTTGATTGACATAAATAGAATTAGATGTTACAGATAATTTTATGTGTTCCACAACCAACACTCTTTTTACAAAGTATTTTCCAACAATTCCCCCTTTATACTTTTATATTTAGGAATGCTCATGAAATACTTAAAATCCTTATTTTTTTCTTAAATTTCACTTTACAATTTCACGTTTTGCTATCTGTAGATGTTTGGGACTAACTCTACATTAATTTTAACAATCTGCTGTGTAATATTCTATCCATCAGAAATTTTCTTCTGTATCATATGTTTTCTTACACATTAATTCTGTATCAGCAGTTTCCAACTTGGGAGACGCATTACTTTGCAAATATGTACTTTGTGTTTTAGGGGAACGCGAAAAAAAGAAATCGATTTCATACAATTACTGCAAGCTTCAAATATTATCAACTACATAAATTATAATCATTCTGACGGTGCAATGTAGACAAAATTGGCCAGCAAGTAGTGCATAAGTGAAAAAAGTTTAGGAATCACTGTTATAGAAAAACTGTCATGAATATACGATAAAAAGTGATAAAAAGAAAGAAAACAAAAAGACAGTGTAACATAGAAGGCGGAGGAAGAAAGATAAAGAATGTACAGTTGCTGCGTTTGAAAACACGATGCGCATGCGTTCCACTGTGCATACCAAAAGAATAGACATTCCACTAGATCGTGTCTAAAAAGTAGAATTTTATCGACGAAAGCAACTTCTTTAAACATCAGTCTAACGGATACTTGAAACGACTGGTTTTTCTCGTTTGAGATAAATTCAGTAAGCGTTTCATTGACTTGTCAAATTTACGATAGCTGTAGTTAGAAAGAAAGTGGAGTGAAATCGACTGAGTAATGTATTGTCGCGCGTTTGTATCAACGTTGATCGACAATATAAATTATTGTCATTCTTCGATAAATAGTAAAACGTGAATCGACTGAGTCGCGAGAACATGCAGCGCGGGGGGCGGGAGAGGAGAGACAGAAAGAGAAGCATGGCGCCGTGAGTCACGGGTCGAGTTACGATGAAGCGTGGAGGGCGAGAGAAACGGTATGCTCTCTATTCTACCAGCGCGCCTCACTTACTCGCAAATCCGTCGATACCATCGACAACTGGCGTAATCCTTCAACGATTCACCAACCTTTTCTCTTCTATTTCCTTCTTATTCCCTTTCTTTCCTGTTCTTGTTTTAACACACCGAAAACCGTTTTGTCCTTGACAATGAAAATTCTAAGTTTACCGTTATACTTGTACAGTTAGTACGAGGTAAATCATTAAGAATTTTGTTGACGAGATTACACAATGGTAAGAAGAGTCCTTTTAATAATATATTCTTCACACTTTTTGCTTCGAAACAGCCTTTTTAGTATAAACATCGAGAGCAAAAAGTGACAATTAAAAATCACATGCACATTTTTATCGATCATACCACATCATTCACGAATTGTAACCAAAGTAGAAAGAGCATTAATTCTATCCACCTAATATAGACGGATAGCGTGGACGTTCAATGAGAAGCAGCGGTATCTCATGCCATCATTTCTCATTAAATAGCCTCATCAAGCGTTATGACAGTGAGCACGGAATCAAAGTTTCACATTACCTAAATCATCGTTTACGATTATTATACATATCGGTCAATGAAATAATATTGACACTTTGTAACGGTATTCACGTTTCGTTACACACGCTACAGTGATTATGTTCTTCCCTGTCCTTAATAGTTTACTCGTGACAACTATTTCCTATTCCTATGATATATTCAACACTATTCTGATCTAACTAATTAAATCATTGCTCGTGCAATTTATTCTCGTGGCACGCTATGTTCGAACGTTCAGCAAATCATTGTTGCAATTGACAAAGTTTGTAAAAAAATAGAATTTGTAAAAAAGATACGAGCTAATCGATGTTCATGATGATAATCCGTTACTTAGAATTTACATGCGCCGTAAAAGCTTTTGTTTCTTCGATCGTTCACGTGACCAACAGTACAAAGTCAAACGTGAATCCTTATCTTTTTGCAAAAACCGAATCGCTTAATTTACTGACTGCACACAACATAAACTGTACATTTATGCTGTGGCACCGCATTTAATCTAGCTTGACGATCAATCCATAGAAATACAAAACAAGGAATCCTTGTGCCTCTCCCGCAAGGCCAATTCAGGTGATTGCCATACTGAAATTGCAACACGTTTGCCGTTCTCTTCATTAGGTGCAATAACAATCCGATTAATGATTACCGAACAATCTAAACTATTAATTTTGTTGCTAAATGTATCGAAGAATGAATTGGTGTCGTATATAAATATATAGGCATTAAAAATACAATGCAGAATGGGATGAAAAATTGCACCCTTCGATCAAAAGATTGTCGTGTACGAAATCTATGTACATGATGCGGAACAATGTAGCTTGGCTGGTTACGCCGCACAATTAGTACGTATGCGGTCAACGTGGAACGTTGCAAGAGCCGCAAGTGGCTGTGTATTAGGACCGCTATTACGTCTATCCGTGCGTGTTTCACTGCCATCGGTATAGTGCTATGATACGCGACATAACTAAACGACAAAAAACCTAATATATACAGAAACCGCGTAAAGTATCACTAGCTTGTTTTCTTCCCAATCACTCCAAATATATATATATATATATATCACCGGATTTTCTTAAAATTAAGTAGGACGCAGAGGCGACGAACTCGATGTTCGATACATATTTTAACAGCGCTCCCTGAAGACACAAATACGGTTTCCCTTACTTTTTCTACATAAAGTATAGATATCTTTTTTTCGTCATAAAATTTATTTACATTCTTTTTCCTAATGCGCATAAAATCTTTTAATATTTTCGCCCTTTTGACCCCTTTGCGTCACTTAAACATTTCTGTGGTGAAGATTTTTTCCTTGCATCTCTTAAATTATGCAAAAGAAAGACGTATTCCAATTAAACGTGAATAGAACAAATTGATAAATAATTTCATAGAAAAACAAAAAATAAAGTGATATTGTTTGTTCTCTTAGTAACCGTTCTCGAAAAACGTATAACACATCAAATTATTGTCTCATTTGATGTAAAGAAAATTCAAACCAGAGAACACCCATATTTACATACACAAGGGAAACATTTCTACAAGCGCTAATGCCTGTGCGACTTCAAGTTATTCATATACGAGAAAAAGATAGTTTCACCGGTTAAATAGCGAGATACGGTATGCGTCTGTGTATGAGTGTGTGTGCTCATACCAAGTTAAAAAAATAAAGAATAAACTAAACTAACAAAATAGACACGAGGCGCTGCATGTGTGCTTTGTGAACACCAAACAGTATGTACTATGCATATAGTTGAAGAAGAAAGGAAAGGGATAACGTATGTAGTTACAAAAAATAAACGAGTATTAGCGAAAAACAATGCAAGCGATGTTTGTATCCGTATGCGAGGGCAGAGAGAAAATGCTTCAGATGCTTATACATGAATGCATATGTATGAGAATGTAGGAAGGATTGGAGGATGGAGAATGGGGGCAAAGGAGAAGAAACAACATCTCCTAACTCTCTTGCTCGCACACACGCACGGTCGATCGTTCCTGTTCTGTGGCAGCCATTTTGTGCTTACTCGTAGACTCGACATTCTGCCCTGGGAAAATATTGGCTGTGATTCGCTTTGACCATGCATCTGTCCATGTGATTACATTTGTCTGTTTACGAAAACTCTGCCGATAAAAAGAGCCTACACAAACTAAGGTATGTTCCTGTATGTGTATGAAATTTTTCAACATATCGCTCTCAAAATAATCAAACATTCTGTATCTCTAAACAATCCATTCTATAACAGCTAATGCTTCCGTAATTGATCCCTATAATGTTGATAGTTTACATCTTTTTTCTTTAACAATTAACGTTAAAAAGATAAAGTTTTATCGAACAATAGTTATCGTTGGACATTGATATGACTTTGCCTCTAAAGACAATCGTTCTATCGATATCGAAAATGACACTAATGTATGTACACGTAGTTTTACTAATTAAAATAAACTTCTCGATCTTCTCGACTATGTAACGTAGAATTTGTCTTTCTCTCTTTGTTAACGGAAACCATTATCGTTATTATCTTTTAATCGAAGAAATTTCGTAATAATATCTAATAAAAATTAAATATCACGATGAAATCGTTCCGTAGCAATATCAAATATCATAATAAGTTATCACAATTTTCACAGTAATGATTAACTAGAAGGAGACAATGGAATGTTGAATAATAATAATCAATTTAAGAGAACTGGAATTGTGTGAAACAAAGCATACGCGAGAGCAAACAAGTAATTAACAAGTTGAATAATGTGGGAAAATTTAAGAAAAAAGAAAAAAACAGTTGCCAGAAAGGTGAACGAAGAAAGGGACGAACAACATTCGATGAAAGAGAAATGCAAATGGTATATGATCGTGTACCAACGGTGATGAAACATTCCTGAAGCTAAAGGAACTAGTGTGGGTAATCTAGATGAATTGATCGAGCGTGGATTTTCTATTTTCTTGAAAGAGCGCAACCATTTAAATCCCTTGTTAACGACATCTCGAGGTCGGCAACGATGCCACCCTACCAACGACGACTGCTAATTACTCTGCACGAGAATCATTCGAGTTCACTCACCGGCTTCCCTTCCCTTTCCCTTCCCTTCCTTACGAATATAAAGCAACAATAGATGATCGCGTCGTAGTAAAGCGCATAACGTATTTATACATTATATACGCATCTATATGCGAATTTCACGACGATCAAGTTAATTAACTAAAATTATATCGCCTTATTTGTAAGTTGAAGTTAAAGTTCGCATGCAGCTGTCGCAGGATAAACGAGTATAATTTCTAAGCATCGATATAGTTGTACGACACTGTCGTCTTCGCTGTCGTAATGTACAACATATGACGATATAGCAACGATAGAGACAAATTCTAAATGTCGTTTCGATAGGTTTGTCAAAAATGAAACAACTGGACGGCGTTTACTGAAATAAATATATAATTGTCGAGCGAACTGACAATGGTGCTTCAGCAAAATCAAACGCTACGACCGCGCGTTATCGTGTCGATTCATCTTGCAGTGATTATCTTCGACAAAATTTTTGTTCCGCACGAATGACTCGCTTTCACGGAATATACGTCCCCCTAGGCATCTGATACCGCAAATGAGATATACGTTAAACTCGTATTACATAAAACGGAACGAGATCATTGTTTATCTTTTAGCTTGGGCTTTATACGAAGCAGCTAGTGTCCATACCTGAATTAATCTTGCTAATCGGAGCGAAATAATTGAAAAGTTATCAATATTTATTTGGAAAGTTATCCAAAAAATATAATGCAATATCAATTCGTACAAGTACTGCAACTTGTATAACTACTTCATACCATTTATTTGCCAACTTATTTTATTCGCGTAATCGCACTATAAAACGTTTCGAAAGAGCAATTTAAAGCATGCCTACTTAGTGGTTAATTCGAATCCAATGGTTCATTTCAGAGTTTTAAGCTCGTCGGAGAAACAGCAACGACTTTAGCGGCACTTTCTTTTCTCGTTTGCTCGTTGTAATATAACGAGATTGGAATGATTTGCAAAATGTGGGAAATACGTAAGGGCCAAGTAGCGAAGACAGTAATCGATCCAGTTGCGAAGACGACCTAGTGAACTCTCGAATGAAGATGAAGATAGAAAGACGCAAAGACGAGGTCGCGTCCATTGTGATTGTAATCGACCATAAAGTCGCGTTGCATTTCATTACGTCGTTGAATGCGTAACAATGTGGTTCGTGGTGGATGATGCATGAAATGTATTTCCATTTAATCCGTGCTAAAAGCACTAAAAATGATTGAAGAAGTAGTCAGAGCATTTATGACAGATAGAAATAATGTACGGATTATAGTACAATCTATACGGTAATCTGTTCGAATGATAGGTTAAAGGTTCGCTACGATTCGGAACTGCATGTACACGTATATAATACGTATGTGCCTACCAGCTTCATTTTAGCTCACGACAACTGAACGCAAAGCGCACACACTCGAAAATACGACAGTACGCACAGGCACCGCACCACGCTGCGCCACGCCACGCCACCACACGATACGATACGATACGATACGATACGATACGATGCGATACGATACAGTACGAGATGAGACGAGACGAGACGACACGAGACGGGACGACACGAGACGAGACGAGACGAGACGAGAAGACACGACACGGTACGACACGGCACGACACGACACGACACGACACGACACAATCACGACCACCAGCAAGCGGTGAATATATACGATCCCGGCAAAAGTGTACACACGACGTATGAATAAAAATTATGATTTTCGATTTTCTTTTTTTCTTTTTTTGTATAAATCAACGGAAGTACGGGTTTCTTACCATCGTGCGTTTGTATCGACGGCTGGACAAGTGCGTGTTGACTGTTCAAAAAATCCACCCTTTTTTTTCAGGATAATACTTTTTCTTCTCTGAACGATGTCCACGTTATTGTTCATAGGGTTTTATCGAGGCCAGCGTAGTTCACAAAATAAACCAGTTCGAAGAAAGATGATCAATTTTCCGGCAATGTCGAGTGTTTCGTGACACGTTGTAAATTCACCTCACGACCTCGTTCCCACGCACACTACATAGCCACGCACAACGAGCACACTAGTAGTAACGAATCACTCAACTAGATCTCGATACATTTAAATACACACGCGCGCGCGCGCGTACACACATATACCTATACACTGTGCGCATTTTACATTATATAGAGGCTCGATTATCCACGCGACGCTACGCGGTCCTCTTCTTTTTCGGTGATAGGCATTAACTAACCGGTGTTCCTTGTATACCTTCACTCTCACTCGTTTCTCAGCACGGTGTCTCTCTCGTCGCGCACTTCTTTTTCTTTCTCTTCTTTCAACGCTATTACCTCTACTACTATCTTCCTATAAGATTCTTTTTACGTGGCTTTTTTTACGCGGGTACACACAGCGACCTATGAGCTACCTTTCGTCACACTTGATAAACACGAACACGCGTCGTAAGAACGAGCATACGTAGCACTTTCCCGGACCCCGAGGACGCGTACATTGTACAGAAGTCCCTTTTAGACAACCCACAATTTTCGGTCCCCACAGATTCGATAGCTGCTTCTCCAACTTCTGGACAGACAAAAAAGATATCGTATAGTCATATATTACGAAACTGGTATCGTCGTGTGATTAACCAGCCATACTTGTAATAATTCCAATACGTCCGGGCGACACTCGCAACAAGCAAAATACACAAAACACAACGAACGGGATGTTAATACCAACACAGAAACGAGCATGCCCGTGCGCATTCGTTCGTTTGTCGTTTGCTCGCGCGCTCACCCTGCTGCTACGCACACACGTACGCACACACATATACGGATATCGAGAAAGATAGAAAGAGCAGGATGAAAAAAGAAAAAGGAGAGAAACAGAGAGCTTCCATCAGAGCGAGTACGAAAGAATGTAGTACATATGTGTGTGCATGCGACAGTGTACGTGATTGATTCTCTCTCTCTCCCCCCCCCCCCTCTCTCTCTCTTTCTTTCTCTGCTTCCCAACACGAGTGTGTGTGCGCGTGTGTGTGCGTGTGTGTGTGTGTGTATAAGAGAGAAGTTTGCACGCAGCACCCTTTGTGTCTTTATCTGGCAGTTACCGAGGATACCATTAACTTGCGTACTCTCTCTTTCTTCGTTCGCACTCGATGCCTCTGTTTCTGCACGTTCGTGAACGTCTACCGGTCTTCGACTGCTTCGGATCGGTGCTGTTCGTTTCGATCACGCACTCTCACAAACACACATACCAAACATTGACTCGTGTACACATCGAGGGACGAAGCAGAGCTCCTTCTTCGTCGACTCGTTCGGCCGACGCCGCGCGAGAAATATATACACTTTCTTTTTCAAATGTCCAATTCTTCTTGCACTCGGACACTTCTAAACCTTATCAGTACTGTTACGAAGCACTGTGGCCGCACGTACTTCGTTTATATACTTGAAAAATCCCGATTTTTTGGTCTACGACGAGTAAAGAAAAAACGCAGCACCGCACCTCCCTTGTCAGAAGCACTCACGGCAGACCGCAACACATGGCTACGGGCCTCCGCCAAGATCGGGCGTCCTCGGTCCTATTCGACTAACTTCGCATAGGAGCGTACCTATTGCTTCGATTACCATTCGCCTCTCTTACGAAAGAACAGTTTATATTTTTCACCAATTACCCGATAACTGATCCCTAGTGGGCAAAATAACTTGTTGTTTTTCATTTCGTAAATATAATTTATTCGATAAAAATAATATTAACGGGTAAATAATTCAATTTCTCTTTAACGTTTCGTTATATTATACCAAATCGACATTATTTCTTTTGGATATTTTCAAGTTTAGAAGATATTCTAAAAAGAGATTTTATCAAATAGTACGTGTTAGTAGATGTTAAATTGCAACGTCTGAATTCTACAAATTTATATCACGTGTCTACCTTTGAACGTAATTATTTAATTTATTTATCGACGTGCGCAATGACATTTTATTTTCCAAAATTAAGAACATGCAGCACAAATTTTTTAACATGAAAAACACGATACCTTATTGCTTGCAAAAAAATATATACAGATTTTATATATTCAAGATCGTATCGTGTTGAACTTAAATATATTTTGTATTTATTGGAGAAAGAAGGAGGAAAAGTAAAACTAATCAGAAAGTGGGGAGGATGAGTAAAGGGGCGCCCTGTTGTTGGTTTCCGGCGCTGGCCAACCGTTAGAAGCAGGGCGAGGGTTCTGCACAAGCGTCCTCCGTCGTCTTCTACCGAAGGCCGTGTGGTGTCACGGTGAGCGTAGCAAAACCCGGAAAGAAGAAAAGAAGCCGAAGGAGCTTGGAGAAATACGAAGGAGCACGAAGGAACCCGAAGGAGCTAGAAGACCCTCCTTCTCCACCGCTCACCTCCTCTTTCTCCTGGTTTTCCTCACCGAATGCAGCCCTAGTTGTCGACACCGTGCGTACATATGGGTCTTGCTGTTCGCTCTTCCTACTTCTCCACATACATCTTGTATTGCACCTTTTATTCTATCATTCTTTTCTGTTTTCCGTTTATCTTCAATTACAATACAAACCAAGTTTTACAGTGATTCTCGCCTCTATTATATTATTATATGTCGAGTACTTTTAGTGGTGCTCATTGTTTGATATTGAATTTAACGAAAAAAGTCATATCAGGTGCATTCATCGCAATACTAATTTCACAGCCAAATTATCTCATGAAAGATTTAGTTTCCGTTAATTTCATAAAATAACATTCCCGGTACTTTTTTACGTTTCATTTACCCTTAATTCAATAATAGGTACAAACAGGTTCTTTGTAGATATGTTACAAAGAACTTTGAATTTCATAATATTCTGTAACATATGCCCGAAGAGCCTATTTGTAGCTGATACATAACATTTTGTTGCTCTCTATTGTTTTATTACTCTTATCTTTTCCTTCCTTGTCTCAACCTCCCCATCCCCTTGCATTGACACCGCGCCACTTTGCTTTTTCTGCTCTCTACCCCCCTCGTAGCATCTACACGCACTCAACTTACTCATTCGGACGGCTCTTCACGAGTATATACCATCCCTTTCCCGTCGACAATTCTTAGTTCTTTCCCATAATGAACCATACGATGTGGTTCGTGGTTACAAGCAAGCGGCCGTAGCAGTTTCCCTATTCCATTAATGATAGCTTCGGAGAAACCGAACCTTTCAAAATTATCGGACAAACCTATCCCACCAAAACATGTTCTATAACGTTATATTTCTCCGGGCAATTAATCTTTTATACAAATCTTTTTCCTCGTTCTACTATTCCTTTCTTATTCTGCGTTAGCTTACGTTATCGCCTGAAATCACGTGACATGATTAATAAATATGTACATTTGAACGCGATTTAATTAGTTTTCCAAGGAAACAATGTTTCCATTTAATAAATATTGAATTGTGCTCTATATCGTGCTATAAAATACATTGATTATGCGCTATATATTATATATGTAGATATAAATCGAGCAATCTTGTAATTGCATCATAGTACGTAATAGATAGATATCTATTATACATGCGCTCGATTTCAAACTCCAGTAAATGTATTACGAATCAAAAGATAACTATCAACGTGCCTTTTTTACAATTAAAAATAATTTCAAAAAAATTGCGCGCCATTTCTTTTCTTTAAGTAAAATATACTACAGTCGTTGGTTTTTACATTGGTAACCATCTGTATGCCGTGATTTAAAAAAAAATTTACAACGTTAAGAAAGAAAAATGAAGTAGTAATATCTGCTAAACTACATTGTAAACTAAAAATAACGAATTTATATCATAAATTAGTGTTTATTTCTGCCCTGCGCTGTTTGTATCTCTTTTCTAAAATCTGTTGCCGTTATGTACAATCTTAACAATTATTATAATATTCATCGCGTCAATATGTCAATTGTATCAATGACTGAATACGATGCAATGAAATAATATAAAATTAAAGAAAATAAAACAGATGAATCATTGTGTATCTATAATACTGTTGAACAAATTTATATTACTTTATGGAAGGAAATCCATTTCGTCTTTGTTCGCATTTGTTTTGATTAAAAAGAAACTTAGCGGAGAATCAAACATTTGTATTTTTTGATAGGCGATACAAATGCCGAACGCTGGACGTGAAAAGCTCGTTTTCATAAAACGATTTTTGTTTGAAACTTTTCAAGCTCAATTGAGTCCAAGTGAGTTCCTTGCGAATAATTTTAATATAGATCTTACATTAACTCGATCCTTTACCTCTCACCTTTTTCTTTACGTACATACGATCTCTTTCGTTCCCTTTTGCGACGCGGGAGAAAAGTAGATTTGAATAAAAGAACGGAAGAAAATTGTGAAAACAATTAGAGAGAACAACAATGTTGGTCGTTCTGAGTTTAGTATGTCCGAGCCGCGAGCGAAAAGCAACGCTGTCAACGAATCGATATCCGGATGGGCGTGGTCTTGTCGATCCTCGTGGATGCTATATCGCATCCCTTCTCTGGCAAAGGTAGCGAATCTGCAAAAACCTAACTTTTTAGGAAACCGAAAATACAATTTCTACTTCTTATGTAAATCCACCGTTGCCAATACATTTTTTATATTATACTTTCATGTATGTAATCGACCGATTTACACACCGATCGCAATAAGGATATACAACTACAATCGCACGTTATGAGTTTATCAAAATAGTCACGATGTAACGATGCAACCGTTCCTACTGAAACAAAATTCCATTCCTCAAAATTGTATTTGATTTAACCGCACGGTTCAACCGAATGCTTGGCATGGAAATCTGTCCCGAGGCAAAATTTACTTCACGCGCGTCCTCTTTACTTGAAACAGTAATATCATAATTATTCCCTTTATCTCAATCGTTCGCCGCTTTCAAGTTTCTTTCCCCTATTTTATTTTACCGTTAAAACGTTTCGGTTTTTCTCCGTTGACTTGTATAAATTGGCACACTTGCGATATGTTGTATGAAAAAGATACAATCCGATTTCTTGCGTTCACTTCGTCACGGTAAAAGAATGAAATCGACTGCTTCAAATGAGACACTCTCGGCTTGACTTGAAGCATACACTTTCCTTTCAAACAGTCAACTTCGTTCGAAAAGGGAAATAATTTCAATTGTAGTTTTTGGAATGTAATGAATTATTCGGAACAAAATGAAAAACTTGCAACGATCTGTTTGGAAACTGTTTAATAAAGTCGGGATAAAAAAATTTGATGATCGGCATTAATAGGCCGCTCGAGGAGTTCATCGCTGGCAGTGCGTGCTAAGTGGAATAAAGAAGGGAAGGACGAGAACGGGAGAGGACAAGGGGATGCGAAGAAAAGGGAGAATGCAGCATAGAGAGAGTGTCGAGCGTAGACTATGGAGCACAAGGAGGGAGAGGCAGAGGGAAAGGCAGAAAAAGGGAAAAAGAGAGAGGGATAGGGGACAGTAAGCGAGAAGAATATTCGCAGCATGTGGTCTCGTCAATCCCCTTGCACGATTCTCTTTTCACTCGCCTCCTTCTTCCCTTTATGCTTGCCCTTTTCTATCGTCCGACTACCTTCGAACACCGATTTTGTACTTTCATTGCCGTTACTCTACTTGAATTTCCCCCTAACTTCAAACTAGCCTTCAATGCCATTTAGCCTCTTTGTAAATACCAATTCGCTCTATACAAACGTCCAACACGTACGTATATACGGTTTTTATTTATTTACGAAATCCTAATTATTATATGTTTTATTTCTTCCTTTGTTTACTACATACATTTCCCTTTTTGTATTTGTATTTTTATCACGCGGCATTCTTCCCACTTTTCAGTAGTTACTTGTTACATTTAACGGCGTCCACTACCTTAGACCTAGTGACCGATCGATACGAAATTTGAATAGGAAAAGGGTCGAAAAGGCAGGTATCGAAAATCTAAAATTGTACTCAAATTCTATTAATAAATACCGTTCCTACATTCCCTTGCTTTCAAATTTTATGTCAACTGACCATCGATCCCTTTCTGAAGAACACTCCATTCTACCTTCAAATTGGTCGATATGCTATGCATTTCCATAATAATAATCAGCACTTCTTATTTATTTTATTATTTTGCAACATCAAACAGATCATCCCATATAATCGCTGTTCTTTCTATTACCTTTTCATCATCTCTCTGGCCTATACAACGTTTGATATATCTCATTTTTCTGCAGCATACAAACGACGTTCTCTTTCTTCCCTTATCCTCCATTGATTATTTCTTCTGCTACGAACAAATTTATACAAGCGCGAGCGTGTCTGCGTGTCTGTACAGACATACGCTTGAAAACGAATCAAACATCTCTGTCGTTTCTCTTCGTTATGCTTTCGTCTTTTTAATGCTGCTCTCTCGCGCGTTGTTAATTCCGTTAAATTGCTAACAGGGAACATTGTCGTGAGGGCGCAGAGAAATTTCATCAAATTATCGCGTTTAAACGTTTACATATTTATGCAGTACCGGGATATGCCTCCCATAAGTATACAATCCTGATTGGCATGAAATATTGAGAGGACGGTGGGTTTGGAATCTGAGGTACTAAATTCAAAATTTTAGTTTCGGGTTTTTATTAGCTTACGAGACATTAACAAACAACCTTCGGTGTGATACATAGAACGCAGTCTACGTGTGTAAGTATTACGCACCAGTCGCTTTCCCTGGTGATAATAGTCGGTTCGGTATGTATAGAGCGTCCTATATCAAGTCGATTAATTCAATGCGTAAATCAATTTATTTCATCATTTCAACGAAGGTTTAAGGCTTCTGGTGGCTAGAAAAATATAGAACTCGACCAATACCGTTCATATTTTCATTTAAATAGGACACCCTATAGATACCGAGGCCGGTCTCGTTGTTGGGTCGTCAGGTACTCAACACTTTCGACAGTCAACAACGGCGACTACCACGGCGAAGACAGCTGTAACGTCTGTACATTAATAACGTCTGAACAGGCAGCGTTCGTATGTTGGCGCCATAAACTTTTTAATAATACCTCAGAAACTATAAAGAACCCGAAGCTAAAATTTTAGTCCATTCCCTCTTCCTTTGACTCCTAAAAATTTCACGTCGATCAAGAGGTCAATACTTCTTTAAAAGTATAGTCAAACAACGATAATCGAATAATTAAAAACTAAAGACAGTTATTTCGAGTAAGGAAGGAGAAGAAAATCGACCTGTGTGCACAAACGATAGAAAGATACACACGTATTGATATATTTACTGACATAGGTGTATAGTATACTAGTTGCCATCCAAATGAGAATTAATAATTAGCAAACGTTAAACACAGTTAAAGAGTAGACGATCAATGTGATCAACGTGAGTAAATGAAAAATGAAACTATCAATGGTATGTCGATATAATGGTCGATGCGGCAGGTAGCAAAATCTATAGCTACGTCACTGAACTACCCTCTAGCGGTTCGGTAAGTTGCTAGGATACACCCTACGTACGAACCATGCCACGATTTAGCTATCGGTGTCCTTCTACTTTCGTCGTTTTGCTTCTACCGTAAGAAAAACACCAACAATCAACTGAACTAGAAGCAGTTCAAATCAGACATTAAATTCTCGCGTGCTAGTAACTGTATCATTAAACAAATACTCGTACGGAGCAAATCTTTCTGACGACAAAAATTGATATCGAACCAAGAGTAGAAATTAGGCATTTTTTTAGAGGAAGTTTAGAGACATTTCATGTAAATAGATATTTGGTTGCATACTGTGCCGATAGATTTAAACACTTGGTTACGATCGATTTATAGCTGTAGTCATCGATCAATGAATTCAATTAACAATTTCGTATATTTACTTAAACTAAGAATTCAGAATATGCTATTGCAGATTATTCTTTGTATATACGTTCAATTTTATATTATTTAAGCCACGATAAGAATGTAAATAAGTATGTAATTCCGGAATTTTAACGCTGACAAGATACGAATAATCAGTTTTGTCCTAGACAGAAGTACTTTGCATTCCTCGTTCTGATACGTTTCGTATTTGCACATTATATTCTGCACTCTCTACTTTGATGACTGTATTTTATAAAAAAAGAAAACAAACACCTTGCGTTTGCATAGAACATTTATATAGTAAATGTAGTCTGCGTAGAGATTGAATTTATTTATCAATAAATGTAGCATTATGAACGTAGAATTTTCGTTGAAATGGCTAAGAATGGATACAAAGAAACGAAATAATTCTTACCATTTTCTTCCAAATACCGGAAGTTGTCCGAAATGTTTTAGTGGTGACATCTTTTGCAGTTGATGCGAACTTATCTATTCGACATGTACCGGTTTACTCGGCAACCGGTATTAACCCCAAACACGATATTAAACACTAACACTTGTAATCACTGTGAAACCAATTATTTCATACTCTCACTTTCGATGTATAACGAATTCGATGTATACTCAACGGAATATCACTAAAATGCAACCGTAATATGTAATTTAAGCAGAACTAGTCATAAATACACGTTAAAAATGGCAACTGACGAACCAATCGTCTCTGCTTGTGCGTTTTGTAGTAAGTATGTATGTTCTGCTGTAAACACCTTCTAGTCAAATTAACAATTGTTCGATCCAAAATATATATTGCTCCTTTAGTACGTTAAGCGTTCTAGTTGTCAGCGAAATTAAGTAAATTAATTATATAAAATGTAATATCTTTTTTGTTACGGGCATACACGTTGTAAACATTAGATATTGTCATGCCGTGTACTAATATTGACTAATGTATTTAAAATCCGGCAGTCACAGATCGAAGCGCCACCACTGTCATGGCCTTTTCCTGTTCACGCTTACTCCAGCGAAGACGTGAACGTAAGTTCTATGGTAAGGAATTTGAAAGTTCGATGCATTTATCCCAGTGGCGGTGTAAAAACAAAAAGTGATATTAAAATATTGGAAACGTATAAAGATAATCAGTGGTTGAAAACGTACGATAAGTTTTAAATTTTACCATTTAATAGTGGTCAGATTTTACATGCGCACATGGCCACATGTCTACGATATTCGTATACATTTTATATCAACAAAGCTGTGATCTTTCATGGATTATATTTTACAGTTAATAGAAATTCTGACTCGAACGTGTCTGATGCATTAAAAGTTTTCAAGTCAGTTGTTAAAATTTTTGTCAAACATTCCAACCGATATGCGTTTTTGCGTATTTTCCTTTTTTCGTCTTATTTCTTTTTTTCAACAGATTGCTTTGATTGACATTTGATACGAACAAATATCACTTGCAGCGTCTTAATTAAAAGTCGTTTTGTTAAGTGTTTTTGATTTTCAACATTCGTATGTGTTATTGAGACAATGTTCAGTGTTTTCAATTCAGGATCCAATATTTACCACGCATGAAAATTTTCACTGTTTACACTCTCTATTTGTGTTCGTATGTTTTATGTCAAATCTCTAATTTAAAATCGATGTTGGTTAATGTTGATGTTCACATATTTTCATGGAATAAGTTTTTATTTAATAATCAGCTTCTACTTTACAGATAAATCATGGCTGACATGGAAACGTACGATGATATAGTGGTACCCACTACGACAACTTTACCAGTAGCACTTTCTGCTGAACTACCAGAAATTAAATTGTTCGGCCGTTGGAATTGCGATGATGTGCAAGTGAATGATATGTCGCTACAGGATTACATTGCTGTAAAAGAAAAAAATGCAAAATACCTACCACATTCTGCTGGGCGATATGCGGCAAAACGATTTCGGAAAGCTCAGTGTCCTATAGTCGAACGGCTGACAAATTCTTTAATGATGCATGGTAGAAACAATGGGAAAAAGTTGATGGCAGTAAGAATTGTGAAACACGCTTTCGAAATAATTCACTTGCTTACTGGTGATAATCCCTTACAGGTGATTAACAGCATATGCTGCTACTTTGATTATATTTAGGTTGAATGTAATTTAATATTTTAACATTTGATTACAGGTTCTTGTAACAGCTATCATTAACTCAGGACCAAGAGAAGATTCAACGCGTATTGGCCGTGCTGGAACGGTTAGAAGACAAGCAGTGGACGTCTCACCTTTACGACGAGTAAATCAGGCAATTTGGTTGTTATGCACTGGTGCTAGGGAAGCTGCATTCCGTAATATTAAGACAATTGCCGAATGTTTAGCCGATGAACTCATTAACGCTGCCAAAGGTTCGTCTAATTCATACGCGATTAAGAAGAAAGACGAACTTGAACGTGTTGCTAAATCTAATCGATAAACATGTTTACTCGTGAAAACGTAAAAATAAACGATTTACCTTTAATGTGACTCTAGTTACAATATATATATTCCCAATTCCCTAGTAATCAAAATTGCACATATCTACTTACAATTACACCGCTTGACAAGAAAGTAAATTCACGTAGCGATATGAGCAGGTATGCGAGAACTACTGAATAAAGATTCAAACTTGTCAAGTCATTTAAAAGGTATATAAAGAAAAAAGAAAATTACGTTTATTTTTGAAACGTATGAATTTATTTAAACGTAATAAAAGAAAGAAAATGCGCAGTTGGCAGCTTGTTTAACGAAAAATTAATTTTGTCTTACCAATAAACTTGCAACGGCAGCTATCCAATGAGAGGTGATAATACTAAATAGAGACTTTCCATTGGACAATTCTGCACGCGTTTGCGTTGGTATGGCAAAATTAATGGTTCCGCTACATTATCGCTTAAACCTAGCGCTAAGTGCAATGCGATACAGTTATATTTGTCGAATATCAAATAGCGAATTTCAAAAACTATATTATGCATTTTATTAAAACATATTATTCGGATAAATAGCAAAAAGAATTTTGAATGGAAAACATACTCGAAACATGTTCAAGTTAATCTTCGAGACTAAAAAACTTATGCATATCGTCGTGATAAGTATTTTGCATTTTCTTTCCGATCCTTCAACTCGCGTATCTATAAAAAGTCATAAATACTGTCAGGGGACATTCCTTGCCTCAACTTGAATCACACGTAACCACGCGCTTCCCCCCCCCCCCCTCATCACCCTCCACACATAGAACAGTCGAATAGGAGACGATAGTGGGTGTAATTTTGTTCATTACTTTTTTTAATTCTAGCCCGCGGGCCAGTACGTCGATGACGACACTATTGGAATGGGGGAAGGTGTGGTAAAAAGGGTACCAATAATTTGGAAACATTGAAAATTTGTTAACAGAAAAACTTGACAATTGACACTTTTGTTTGATTTTCACTTTTAAAATTCTCTATTAAAAAATAAAAGTCGACGTGAAAAAATTAATATCAACACCATGCCCAGTGACATCTCTATACTAAGTATTTAAATGAGCAAGGAATAAAGGGAAGCAGGATAAAAAATCTGTTAGCCAATTTGTCCACTTGAAAATATTTTTCTTTGTAAATTCAACATTAGATATTTATATTTTTATTTTTTCATATTTTTCATTGTCTATTTTCTCTTTGATGGTATAAAAATCACCGTGTGGGTCATTTGAAAAGCTTTCGTAGGTCAGTGTCTGACCCGCGATAGGGAAAAGTAGAGTAGGGTCGATTCGCGGGAACTTTGTCGCGCAAAAGTCATGACTATTTATTCGAGCTCGATATTTCAATTTGTATACATCCTATTTTATCATTCTAAGTGGTACATTTCGGTGTTGATACTCCAAACTGTACAACGCAAGTAGATAAGAATGTAATTTAAAGATTATTGTCTATACGAATTCTGCATTGATTATTCATTTCCAATACAACTCGCGGCGCAGAGTTTTTGTGTCCCGTGGGCACCAACTCACTCCAGAGATCATAAAATTTCCCACCAAAGACGTAACAGTTCCATTTGTACTGTAGTGTAGTGAGACAGTGTTACCATCCGACAAAACATATCGCAACAATTTGGACATTGAGTTGAATTGGCAATTGGTTTTCATTTTAAGTGGATCCGACTGTCTTTGATCATGTCAACACTGAAAAAGGTAACGCAGTTAAACAAATTAACGAAAAATAATAATGTCCCGTTAAATTTGTTTTATATTTGAAATCATCCAAAAGCTTCACGTAAAACATAACCATACTTTTAAATGTTATACTTTTTTTTATGTGTCGCGATTAATTTTATTGTTTTAACGTTCTTCTGTTCGTAGACAACAGGATTAACGGGGCTCCTCGTTTCAAAGTCACCGCACATGGAACTTCGTATAATATATGATAAAATTTTGCGGTTTGCGAAATTATTACCAGAAGATTATGCTTATAGGAAATCTGTTGAGAATATGGCAACAGAAAGGAATGATATATTGAAAAAGGTCGTTCCTAATTGAATAACTTTTTAATAGATTCTAGAATGATATAATTAGTCAGATTATATTTCGTTTTGGTATTAAAGTACTGCGCATAATAGCATAGTCTATTTCCCATTTCAGACTGCAGATGTTGCTACCGTAGAGGAAAAGATAGGTCAGGGACAAGTGGAGGAACTAATAGTTCAGGCACAACGCGAATTGAATTTGTTACAGAATATGGTTCAGGTGTATAAACCATGGGAAAAGTTGGCGCAAGAAGCTCCACCGAATCAATGGACTTGGCCTCCTCATAAATAATTTTAATTGCCCTTCAGAGATTTGTACATAGTGTTAACAATAAGGAAATGTTTATTGTGCAATGTAATCAGAAGATAGATTAAACTGCACATGTAATTGTACGAATGTTTGCATTTATTTGCAGAAAATCTTGGTAATAGGAAATCGATACGTATAGATTAATTTATTTATAATTGATATATAATCGGTGCGCATTAATTTTGAACGATTAAACAGGTAAAACGAGAGAAAGTCATTAGAATGTTTAAAGGAACGAGTCGGAAAAGGATCGGAAAAGAAAGTTAGAAGGTGGGTGCGTTCAGAGGAGCATTCCATAGAGTAAAAACAAAGCGGCCACGTCTAGTTGGAACGGAGAAATATCACATCATAGACTCGAATAGGAGCTACGTTGAAAGGAATGTGAGGAAAGAGATCCGCAATGAGGTAGGGGGAAGAATAACGCTATGTGTTGCTCGACTGTAAGGAAAAGCGGGAGGGATAGTAGGTAGGTTGGTAGATAGCGATGGTAGGAGAACGGTTTTAAGCGGCATTCGAATCTGGGAGGGGACTCGAGGGTCGTCGTTGCCGCCGCTGTCGTCGCTCAGTTCCGATTTCGCGCTGCGCTCGGGTATACGAAACGCGCGCGAGTCATACTTTTTCGAATCATCTTGCCATCTCGACGTATTGTATAATTTTACAATTTTATTTTTCATCCTTCCACTTTTCTCTTTATCTCCTTTCCTTTTTTCTCTTTTCCCCTGCCCTTAAATTTTTTCTCTCTTTTTCTTGATCACTCTACTGTTTTCCTTCTACCTCCGTTTTACCGCTACTTTTTTCCGATCTGTCACCTTTTGTTATTTCCGTTCTTATTTTTCTATCATTTTTATATATTTTTTTATTCGATTCTACGCATAGTTTTTATACATTGGCTTAATGGTTTACTATTGTCGTGTTTGATATTACGCGAAGCGAACGTTTGCAAATGATACGATCGATGCAAGATATAATATTGTATATTAAAATTAAAATTCAATTCTGACGTGTGAATACGCGCGTGTCTCAGTGTCCAGCCAGAGTTCGATCACGACGACGTGAGAAGTAGCGAAACATCCGCGGCAGTGATTAACGTCAAGCAATTCGTTGTTTACGCGTCGCCTGCCTGCTGTTTATTGATTACTTTATCACTTTCTGTAATTAAGGCGATAATTAAGGCAAGTATACGTGTGACTGTACAATTTGTCAAAAGTTAGAAAATGGTGTGTATTTATCTATTTATCACGAGTGTGCGATGGCAAACATGTCACAATTTCAGCGTTAAAGAATAGAAGAAACTTGGAACAAAAAATTGATGAACAGACTTTCCATAATTTCGAATCTTCTTCGAGTTCTTTCGAAACTCGTGTTGCGATTACTTAAGAACAGGCCTCCTTTTAGAAATACCAACCCTTCTGCGCGTTAGATACCAAATTTTCAAAGTTCGCGTGAAGCCAATGCGACAAGAGTTTCGTAGACCGCAGGCTGTAAACGATAGACTGTGGCTCGAAAGGAACAATGCGTGTGGAAGAAATCCACGTTTCCGTTCTCGAATACAATACACGTAATTTTGTTGGCTGCGACGAAACGAAAGCGGCCGAGATACCTGGTATCGATAGAAACCGAGCGACAGAAATTGTGAAAACGGTCTCGCGCGAAAATTACGGCCCCCTCGCTCGGTGAATTGTGATCCTTGGTAGGCTGGCTCTTGTATCGGTTCGAGGATGGATCGGACGAGTCATTAGGAGAAACGTGAAGCCACAAGATGCCGCGAGGGAATAGGCGAAATCGGAAGAAGGTTAACGCGCCGTGACGTTGCCCCGTTACTTGTTCCCCGCTCGATGCGCCTCAATCGTTGAATGCGACCACTAGTTTTGTTTACACTTGAGCATTACGTGCAACGTAACGTTACATTTTCATTGTTGGTCGTTCCCTTTTTCTGCTTAACACGCGGAGGCAAATGACCAGAGGGACGAGGGGAACCGCTTTCCGCGTCATCGTCCCGCTAGTTCACGTTAGTTTCGCATTTCCAGTTAGAACTCTAGCGGGATTCGAGAACTGCTCGCGCACATAGATAGATGACTGGTTAACCGATCGGTTCGAAGATTGTAAACGTTTGTCGAGCGTTCACGAGGAAATCGCAAGACCGGTCCGCCTTGCAGCACCGTCTTATCGTTTGGTTCTCTTACCGGTACATGGATTCGATCCGGTTAGATAAAATAATACCAAATGAACTTGTACGCGCTCAAAACTTTACAGTATGTTACTTAATTCTTAAGTTTATTTTCATTGGTCGTGCGTTAACGAAGCTTTCGCTTCGTTAGTTTCCAATCGAGGAGATAGTAATTGATGAACAGCGAATTGTCTTTTTCTCTTTCTTCTCCTGAGAGAACGCCGTTAACGTCTCGCATAGAGAACTGTCGGAATTTGCGTCCTTTCTTTTTTTTATGCGTCGTCCCCTCGCCCCTCCGCCCGGCTCCAATACGGGTGATTATAGCTTCCTTCGTTTCGTTTCGTTTCGTTTCGTTTCGTTTCGCTTCGCTTCGGTTCCGTTTCGTTCCGTTCGGTTTAACTGGACGCGCGGATTTCACGCCGTCTCTTTCTTTGGCAGAACTGTCCGGCTGCGACGGGCGACAGCGATGTTGCCCGCTCGAAAGCGTTTCTTACACGCGTAAAGCAACAAACTGAAAATGACCGCGTTCGAATTTAGCGGAAGGCCAGTCACTGAAAGCTTAGTCGCATCGTTCTCTTTATGCGCGTACAACTTTCACTTTTCTCGGTGGCTCCTGCCGTTTGTCCTTCTGCGCAGAGATGACGCACGTGCGTAGGTTTTGCGTTCGGTGCCGCGACATAGTTTATTTTCTATTAAAATCAACCGAGAAGATCGCGTTCGCGACTGGCGTTCTGGAAGACGAGAAGCGAACTTGCGAAATGTCCGCGACTCTCTGCAGTTGCGTGGGGTAACGCGCGCAGGATGTTTCGCAACGGATGGCTCATCGCGCGAAAAAATCGCGCGTACGGACGCACGTTTGACCTGGATTTCCGATGCCAGCTTCCCAGTAACGCGAGAAGTAGTCTTCGTATCGGAAGATGCGATAATGGAGAGAGTTGCTCGTCGAACGAGGTCGATGACAACGACAAAGATGAGGAGCGAGCCAAGAAAAAGTTTAAAAAGGCGAGAGATCGTACCGCGTGCGTTACGTATACCCACCGCTGTCCACTCGCTTAGCTACGAACAGGTGGACAGATGGGAACTGTTTCTCCTTCCTACCTCACTGCACCATCTATCCTCCGTTACGCGTCCAAGTTTCCGCGCTCTCCTCCATTCTCGCGTCGGCTCTCCTACCACTCTCTTCTTCCTCTCGCTCTACTGTCGTCCCAAGTCTTTCTTTGCCGTGCAACTTGGCTCTCTCCTCGCTGGTAACGCTCTCCTGTATCCACCATTACAGTAGAAATACGCGCGTACATACACGTACACGTGTATGCATATACGCCCCTTCTCCCCCCTTCTCTCCTCTACACCTTTCGTTCAATCGCCTCGCGAACCTTGCTAAGTAGCTTTCCTTCCGCATACCAAAATTCCTGGGAAACGATGCTCGGTAACTCTGAACGATGCGTCCTTTTTGCAGTTCTTCTCCGTGGCTAGAGTGTCGCGTGATCCTATCCCCGAATCGTGGAATTTTCGCGCTTCTGTTAGACCTAGGCGCGGTGTGCGCGCACAGGTGCGAACAAAATAGGCGCGGCACTGTGTAGCTGCGCGACTGTGACTGACCCAGATGCCTCGCGAATAAAACCGTCCGTACTCGTTCCTCGCATCCTGCTCTTCTCTTTTGTTTTCCTATTTCTCTGCTCCTTCACCCTCTGTTCTCGTTCATTGAGTACCGAATCTTTCTTATCTTTCTCTCTCGCTCTCTCGCTCTCTCTCTGCTTCTGCCTCTTCTATCCTCTGTCATCGGTTGTCTCGCGTTTAAAATCCGACGGTCAAGAAATAATACTTAGATACTAGGATACGCCGCGGAATGCTTGCCGAGTCGCGTCGGCTCTGGAATGCCACGTATGTATGTACTCGCCTCCGGCTGCGGGACAGTTCGCTCCGCGACTTTCGTCGAAGGGGTAAAACGATCTTTGATAGGCTAATGGCGGTACTCGTTTTCGCGAGCAAAAGATAAGACTTACCAACGACCGGTCAGTTAAACGATAACCGGTTATGCATTTCATTCTCCATTTGTAAATCACGGCTTAGTTTCAGACCGGCATTCGGCGCTTTTGCTTTCCTTCCCTCCTATCCCTTCACGTTCCTCCCGTAGCTTCCCTAATAATTTACATGTCTCTGTCGAGAACAGAGATAAATTGACAAACGATCATCATTGCGTACTTCCTTAATAATTTTACTTTTCGTTTGCGTTTTTTATCCACGCTTGACAATTGAACGGGGCGATTAAGCGGAAGATTAGAACATTTACAACGTCTACCGAGCCGACGGTCGATTCGTTCGTCGATTGAATCTCTCGTGTACGTCCTTCAACGAAACAAGGGAATTTCGGTCACGGAACGAGCGCGACTTTGAAAGCGAAGAAAGAAGGCTGTAGACAGTTGTCGCCGCCTCTGTCAGCTCTCACCGGATATACCGGATCGAACTCGTCCGCGTTCTTTGGAAAGACTTTCTTCTGCGCACATGGACCGTGACCTGGATCTAATTTTATCGAATACCGTCGGATCACGCCTAGTCTTTCATCGTTAGACGAAATAATACCTCTATTTCGATATTCTAATTACACTGGTGTTGCGATATAGGAAACTGAGAGGGAGAAACGAACGATGAAACTGTGAAAGATTTCAGGAAACGTGCGCACGGTACGACGCGATGGACGTGCAGAGAACGGAGGCACGATTGTGGTTCTCGTAGTAGCAACACCAGCACCGACAACAGCAGTAACAACAACAAGGGCAGCAGCAGCAACGAGGACGTAGGGTAGCCAAGATGGGCAACAATGGAAGCAGCTCTCGTGATCAACAGGCTGCGTCCGTGTGCTCGAACGGTTTGCTCGTACCAGAGGGAACGAATCGCGTTTACTGGTCGCAATCGTTCCCCAGGGAGTTAGCGAGGCATCGGTCCCAGCCGACGCAAGTCGTTCCCCGCAAAGTCCTACCCGGGCCGTCCAATCAAAGGCTACGGGCAACCGACAATGGAAACATCATACACAACGGTGGAACGATAAGTGGTCGCAGAGCGCCTACGTTCGCGTCCTCCCGCGACTTGGCCAAGGTAAAGCACCTCCTACGTAAATAAGAATCCGGGTGCTCGAAAGAGAATGGTAATGGGAATTTGTTCTTGCAGCGGAACGAGCAACCGTTTCGAGAGAGGACCGGTTCCGGTTCGAACCTCGTCGAGCACCGTCCCAGAAAGGTCGATCGGAACTGTTGTCGTTATCGCGACGTGATCCCGGCTTCCGGGAAACTGAATAAGTTCGACAGCGAACCTGACCTACGTTGCTCCCCTGATCACGGTCCCCGTGATTGCTCGCTGCCTGATCGTTCTAGTCCAGCGAGCAACTCGAGCTGTCATCGGTATGGGAAAGAGGCGAAGGAACGCTGCGAGAACAGATACAAGGCTAGAAAGAAGTACAAAGCACCCGCTCCTCCGGTGGCCAATTCTGTCGAGGTCCTCGTTGACAACTACACGGTTACCAATGAGTCTCATTCGCGATTCGAGCACTCGCATCACCACCGTCAAGTCCAGCCGAGCGTGTCCGCGCCGGCGCCTCCACCGCCGCGGCGATCACGGTTGTTCAAGACTCGTGCCGAGTCGAGAAAGAGCCAGGTCAATTGGCAGCTAGCATCGGCCGGGCTCGATCGCGAACGATCGCGATCGCGGACAGGCGAACACCCCGAGAACGAACCCGCCGCTGATCGGTGCCGCTTAAGGCCGGCTGATTCTGGAAAGAATACTCTTCTAAGGAGCATGAGCAGCCCGGAGTTTCAAGCGGAATTGATCCAAGTGGCCAGAAAAGTTCGCGACAAGCTGGACTCTCATTGCAAGGCTTTCTTTCCTTCTGATCAGCAACGGAACGAGGCTAAAACCACTAGAAATGACAATCGCGAGAAGATCGATAGAGGCGTCGATTGCGATGCAGTTGGTAAACCGCGACAACGCGAACGAACCTGTGAGAGTGCGGCATCGATTGACGCCGCTCGAGCTTGCGCTAATCTCAATTCTGTCGACCAACGCCAACCAGAAGATCCGAACAAATCAAATGTCACGTCGCGTGATCGATACGGGACTGATGCTGTTACAACGGAGAAATCGGAAGGTCATTCGAAAAATAACGGTTACGTTGGAGAAACGAACAATTATCTCCTGGAAAATTGTCCCGGACGAGAACAGGACGAACGGTAAGTTACTTTTTTCGATACTTTTTCTTTCACGTTAATATTGATACAAATTAGCAAACGACGTTAACGAATTCTGCTAATGTACACTTTTCTCGAATTATTCTTCCTTATCGTCGGTAGAACCGCCCCGGCGATGCAGTCCGTTCCGAAGACATTTTATTTTGGTATGAATGAATGTCCGAGCGGTGACATACCGAACGACGAAGTCTATAAGTTCCAAGATCGAGAGGACGCCAGATCATCCGTGGATACCACAGATGACACGGATGATAATGTGAGTCGCATATCAAACATCTACATGGTTTCTTTTCTCCTTATACAGAATGAATCAAACGTCACAGTATAATACATGAAGAACGCGCAATAGAGCTTGGGTTATCTGAACCAATCGGTACTGAGATGGTCCGAAAGATTGAGTCATTCGAATCATCAAATATTTCACCTTAATGTTGTATGGATTAAAATTAAAAAAAAAATCTTGATTGTTGGATTAAAATTAAAAAAAAAGGATACTAAACTTAAGAAAGAAGTACCGATACTTGGCATGTACGAATATATCGTACTATAATAATGCTTCGTTAACGAAACGTAACTCGAACCCGTAAGCTAGAAAAATTGAACTATTTTTTGCCGATTGTTGCGAGTGAGAGAGAATCAGTGAAAAATCGCATCGTGTGATGCCAAGTTAACTAAGTTGTGCAACGGTACCGACTGATACGACTACATCAATCGGTACCGCTATACCATCA
Source organism: Xylocopa sonorina (assembly GCF_050948175.1). Classification (NCBI taxonomy): domain Eukaryota; kingdom Metazoa; phylum Arthropoda; class Insecta; order Hymenoptera; family Apidae; genus Xylocopa; species Xylocopa sonorina. Next base: position 1,525,738 of record NC_135205.1, read on the forward strand.
GTTTGTTTACTTCTCAAACCAATGGTTCGGATAACCGATGTCCTACTGTATCTGTTTAGTTCGAAGCAAATATCATTACGAATTAACATAGTGGAATCTTGATTGTCAGAACAAGGAATGACAGTAAAAGCAAAATGATTAAATTTTTATTGAAGAGTTTTTTTGTTTTTGTTTAATATTAGACCTTATTTCTGTTAATTACAATAGAGAGCCTTCTGTATTCGAATCGATCGAGAAACCTAAATACTTAGTTGGATGAAGGAATTGGTTTACATAGAAACTGGATAGAAAATTGGAAATAGCCAAGTTAATTTACTTTTGAATTACATAGATTTAATTGTGTTAGATGTATTATAGATAGTAGATTTTTCATCCAATTTATATAAGCGTCAGTCTACAATTATAAATACTAGATGTCTGTCGTTCCTCGTTAGTCACGTTTGTTTAAAGAGTAATTTTTAACTCTAACACATTGATGAAACTATCAGCACGACGAAGTATTTTTACAGAAGAAATACTCTTCTAGGAAAAGACTGTCGTAGAGAATATTTCGCTGAAGCTGCGTCCAACTTTACCGAAGAAACAACTGGAAATTCCGCGTTTCTCCCCGTCTGCAGCCTGGAGACTACTTTCAGCGCTAGAAACCCCAGGCCCAAGTATGAGCACCGCTAGCGAAGAACTGCCAGTTCGTATTGAGAAATTTTATTACGGTTTTTTTTATTACGTGTTCAGGGAGGAAGACATGTAGAGAATGTATAATTTAGAATCATAAGGATTAAGTAAACGGAGTCGGTGACTGTAGTAACTTCTGACACAAGTATGAAGACATAAAATATCGAAACTATAGGAAAGGGTTAATCTAATTTAATGTAACATCTAATGTATTATAGATAATAATAACCTGCAGATTAATACTGTGTAGAGTAAAGAATTCGCAGTCGTGCTTAGATGAAGATAATGTGCTGTGTTCTACCGTAGGAAATTAATATAAATTTGTACAAGAAGCAGATGCAATGAACACTTTAGAATATTGTAGCACAAAATATATAGGAGCTTTGTTTAGATTTAATGGATTAATGAAACAAACGATTGTATGATACACTTGTCGTCCTGCAACATTCAGGTGATGTTCGAGGAGCGAATAGAACGGTTATCGAGGCCACCACCGCTATTTCCGCTTTCGTTGGGTCCCCGTAGTTGGCACGACAAGTCCGGTGATTCCGGTATATCCGGGGACGCTGGGGCAGCTAACGAAGACTCCCTCGACGTAAGTACGATCAACAGAATGAAAACGACCGCGACAAGGCCAACTTGGACACCGCAACAAGACCTGGGCGAAGAGTCGAGCAGCGACGCAGGAGTTGATTCCCCGCCGCCTTTACCAACCGCGTTGAAATATCATTCAGCACGGGCGCACGTTTTCTCTCTTTCGTTACCCAGAGACGACTCCAGACGCCATCTCTGTACATCAGACACAAAGGCCAGGGAACCGGCAGCGTTTAATTCTCTTCAGAAGCTGAAGCGCTCGGTATCCGGTGCGTTTGGCATCGGTTCGCATGAACGGCAAAGAAAATCTACTCGCGACGTTCTTGACGATAACTGGTTGCTATCGAGCAGTGCGCCAACTTCGTTGCAACACAATCATCGTAGCATCGAACCGGCCCGAATCTCGCCTTCCGTTTGGAAGTCGTTTGCGCGTCAGGATCGACTTAATCAACGCGCTGGACGCGATAACGGGAACAATAACGAGCGCGTTGTCGATGATCGAGGCGATGGTGACAACGTCGACTACGATAACGCCGACGATGACGATGACGACAGCGGTGGTGATGATGAGGACGTCGACGACGACGACGAAGACCACGACGATGAGGATAACGACGACGAAGACGAAGAGGATGATGACGATGATGACGACGACGAGGATGACGACGATGAGGTGAATGGTGTCGACGACAATTTGGCGGAGGACGAAGACGAGGGCGAAGACGAGTATGAGGAAGAAGATGTACGGGTGGTAAACGGAATCGAACACAATGAAAAAGCAAGCGATATGCTGATTTCCATGAAACCTCCGTCTTTCTCTTATCTTACACCAGGCGGTCATGTTATGTATCTACCGGGAACCAACGAGGCGGAGCATCGAGTGCAACATTTGAACGGCAGAAAGATCAGTTCTATCGATTGCGTAAGAAGGACTACGACGATTCGTGAACAGAACGGTACGGAGGAAATCGGATATCTCGGCGAAATTAGTTCTCTCCGCTTAAATAATTACGAGGAAGGTGAAGGTGACGACGGCGAGGAGAATAAGGACGGTGATCCGTTAAAGCGGCGATCGAAAAATGCGAAGAGATCTGTATCGCGCGAGAATATTAATCAATCGAAGCAAAAGAGAGCGTCCACGCCTCCTTTTAGTAACGATCGAACTACCGCGAGCTCGTGCTCCTTGGATGCGAAAGGGACGAAACCGCAACGTAAGAACGCTTCGAGGAACAGAAGGTTCACGTTCCAATCGACTGTCAGGCAAATCGAGAGACGTCGACTAGCCGAAAAATTATCGAGGGAGGCTGAAGCGAAGGAACGTCAAAGGAAAGGCGAACTCGAAGCGATGCGAAAAGTCGAGGAGGAGTTCCAGCGAAAACGCGCAAAAGAGAAGGCAAACATCAGACAGCAATTGCGTCTGTTCAAAGAAATGGAGGAGAATTTCAAGTAAGTAAGTCCAGGGTTTACAGATACATGTACACCCGGTTAGATGTATCTATTGATATAATAATACGATTGCAGCAGTCTATCGAATCCTGACTGGGATAGTTCCCAGTTATCTCGCGCCGATCCGGACGGGGCGCCTTCCTCCGCCGCATCCTCTCCAAACTCATTGCCTTCTGGGAACATGTCTGTTACGACTACCAGTAAATGCTTTACTGCCGACGAATTTTCCCAGAAGAAAGAGATCGAGTTGGATTCATCGAAACGCTCTCGTACCGAACGAAAGGGTTATCGTCCAAAGTACTATGATTGGTCACCGGACACCGTTTCTCATTTAGATTACAAACAAACCACCGTCCATCCGAAGATCGTTTGCGATATTCCAAAAAGCTCTCCAATTTTCGTCGATATCAACGTTCATCCCAGCAAGCCGGTGACCTCCAATTCCACGCCTAAATTGGATAATTATAGGTAAGCGTGAATAGAAGATCATATATACAGAGTGTTCGGTCACTGGTGGTATAACCGAAAAGAGAATGATTCTAGATGAAAAAATAAGTCGAAAATATAGAATAACAATTTTTCATCTGAGGCTTTGTTTTCGAGAAAAACGATTTTGAATTTTCGCCGGGTAAGGGTATACTTGATCACAGTTCGTTAGAACGGATCTCACTTGTAAATCGTTGTCTCGATGAGACACATAAGTTACAAACACGTAATGAAATAGAATGTTTGAAACAGAAATTGCTGAAAATGTTGGCCAGCCTTCGGAAAACAATTCTGTTCTTCTAATTAAATTTCTATGAACGCTTTCTAAGGTATTCGGTTGTTTTAATGTACACTAACCTTTTCTTTCAATTGCTCGTGACGTGTGATTTCTTCAGAATACACAATTGATTTAATTTGACTCCATAAGTAAAAGTCAAGCAGAGTTAAGCTCAGGAGAGCGTGGTGGCCAAGCTATTGTTCCAGCACGACCTTGGCAATCTAACCTTGGTAATGTTGGTTTAAAAAATCTCTCACAGCTAGGGAAACATTTCCGTCATATTGCAAGTGTTTATCAACATAACTTCAATCGAGACAATGATCTACAGTGAGATCCGCTACATCAAAACATGATCAAGTGCACCAGTGTTTCAGATGAAAAATTGTTATTCTATATTTTCGACTTATTTTTTCATCTAGAATCACCCCTTTCTTCGGTTGTACCACTAATTACCGAACACCTTGCAATAATATATTAGTTCTAGATATACAATCATCGTGTAAATTAGATAATTTCGTTTGTTTCGTTTCGTTAGGAAAGATTTTGCGCACGGCACAGTGGTAACCAGAACTTCTTTCGCGAGTAGCGACAGCGAACTCTCGCAACCAAATACGAGGCCGCACTCCAGGCAAACAGGAGTCAAGAGTAAACCGCATCGAGCTAGGTAGGTTCGAGTGTAAGGCCTCAACCGCAAGCTTATCGAAAGTGTAAAAGCGCGGTTTGTTCCATCTGTGGCAGTTCTTCTCAGAACATTATCGCTTCGTACCCTTTGCGTGCGCGTCAATTCTCGCAATCCCTTTATTCATGTATATATATACATATCTGTACATACTCTGTACGTTTATTACACTCTATGTATCTATAGAGGAGCATGCTCGCGTCATTCTTCTTTACCTAGACGCGCTACGATAACGACATGCATGCTACTATTATGGTTCTTTTTGCTCGATCAATCTCTCTGCTACATCTGTATTATTAGCCATTTCGATAGAATGTATTGCTTTATTTTCAACCTATGATCGCTAATCTTTAACACTTCTAATTTCATGCGGTATAGATTTTAAACGTAATGTTATAATAATAATCCTAACGTCTATATATCTAGTCACTTAACGCTTCATTAAAGTTAAGTTAACCCGCGTAAGTAATATATCGCGAATCGACGACTCGTTCCGTTTCTTTTCCTCGCGTGCCTTTCATTTCTCTGCGTGACAATCGTTTACCGAGTCTGATTGGTAACGATACCTAATATATTAGCTGAAGAAAGCTTATCGCCGAACACGAATCGTCGAATCGCACGGATCTTTTCGTCGACTCGATAAGCATGAGGTCGAAGAGCCAACGAAATAAAATGCAGACAAAAATAGCGAACGAACGTTGAGCAGGTCCGGTAGTCGAGGACGAAGCGAGGATGCAGCGACTTCGGAGGAAGATTTGCCGGCGCCTGTAGTTGTGAAACCAACGAAACATCCGGGGAGTCCTATCAATGATTTCATATTAAGCGGGGTACAACCATTCACAAAGCAGAAAGCGTATAGGCCGATTTCATTTAATCCTAGGCCACCCCCGCCAATTCCAAGTTAATAAATATTTACCAATTTTTATCTATACTTGTTCGTCTATTTCGTTTTACAGCGAGAATATACCTATAGATATGCAAAACCACATAAGACGTAATGTACATATGTAATATACCTAATTGAATAAAATAGTACGGTACGTGTACTTCCATTTGAATCACCGCCACATTCTCGCGCATGCGCGCAAATTGTAACAACTGTAACACATTCGTGCTGCTACCTACGTTACGCGTTACGACTCGTTTAAATCTCAGCGATTAATTATTCCGATGAAATGGAACGGCCTAGCCAGATGAATATGGATCGTCAATTCGAATTGCCATCGTACTCGTCAAGCACGAACTCCAGGACTCGTAATATCACTACCTCGGTTATGTATGTCTAGTTTATATATATTGTATACATACGCACGTATGTATACTTCAGATTTCCCCATTACTTTTTTCCTTTCTACCTGCATATATTCCTTTGTATCACTTTTTTCGGTTTTTTTCTCCCCACGTGGCTAAAAAGACGTTCCGAATTCGAATCCATATTATCGGCGAGTAGCAACGAGGAGGAAGAAGAAGCGGCGACGAGTGAGAGCATAAGAGTAGCGGAAACAAAATATTATGAGAACAGGACCACTTCAAAGTTGCCCAGAGCAACCATTTTCGAGGACGTAGATGAGGCACGTGCGAACGAAATTTTAACTTCTTTCAATTGAACGATATCACGATGTAAAAATTATAGACACAATTTTTCTATCGATATAACTGAGTTTCTCTATCTGCTTTCATAGATAATTTTGTCAATGATTTGGAGCAACAATCATCTTGGCGCGGCTTATTACAATATCGTTACGTCTGAATTGTTTGTCTTGGAAGATACGATGGACGATGCCGAGCGTTTCGATTTGATCGCTGCTTTGTACAAACAATGTTCACCGCGTTACGTGCTCGTAAACGCTGCTGCATCGGCTACTTTCAAAAATGCAATAAAAAAGATACTACTAGTGGAAGCGTCGAACTTGAATGCAGAATCGAATACGTCTAATTCGAGCGAAAGCTTAGCACCTAGCGCTGTGTTAAAGATAACTTGCAAAAAGGAGCACGGCTATGATCGTTGTTATCATAGAGTAAGATGCCTCCGGCTCAAATTCGAACCGCAGGACGCTAGCAACGCGGAGAGGCTAACCTTTTTGAACAGCATATTGAATTTTAAATGTTGCGCGATGATCCACGCATTGGGTTCTCTGTTGCTGTTCGTCGACAAACACTGGAACAATATCGCGTTGGACCCATCTGGAAGACCGTCCTTCGCATCGCTAAATTATATTACTCTGTAAGCTAGTTCAAAACCATATTTTCTTCCTATTCGTTCGTTTATTCAAATAACGGTTTGCGGTTTTCCGTGACACTTCTGCGTGATCATATGTTTGGAAAACGAAGTCAAGATCTGGTCATGGTGGACGAGGATACATACAAGGCATTGAATATCATTCAAGCTAAAGATCATCCGAGTCTGTTCAAGTTCGGCACCACGGTCACATTAACAAGAGGAGTGAGTTTATTCTCACTACTGAATCGTTATTGCCATTCCAAGCCGGGAGTACTGTTTTTATGGTAAATGATTGCTTACGTTTTCTTGCGAAAACATAAAAAATTAGTCGTATATTAATAACAGGTAATCTTTGTATAACAATGTGCAGATATATTTCCTAAAATTGTCGTGTTACATGAAACTAACTAATGCTACAAAGAATCAGATTAAATTTCACAAATTATACACATTTACACTAGTTTGCTATTAAAACAATCAAAAATATGAAGTCAGAATATTAAAAGCGTCAGTAATCGACCATCTATTGAATACATATATTGTGAAACAGATATTGTGTTGCAGAGGTACATTACTGTGCATGAGAGTAGCCCCAATCGCGTTGCACTGAAACTGTGTTACAGAAATATGTTGTACGAGGGTTGTCTGTATCTAATTATAATATTATATAAATTACATAAGTTCATATATATACACACACATACACACGTACATACATATTCGTTCCTTTCATTCTCCATCAATTCACAGGAAAACGCTACATCATCCAAGTCGAAATCTCATTGTGCTTGAGCAGAGGTTAAATGCAGTTGAATTTTTCCTGAATGTAAATAACCAAAGTATCGTCGAGAATTTATCATCCTGTTTAAGACACGTGTATCGTGTGACCAACATTGTTCTGGCATGTTGTTCCGGACCTCAAGCGAAAGCATCGAATTGGTATAGATTATACAAGGTTCGATTTTTTATTTTCATTTGATTTGCTCTAAAGCATATAGCAGATACTTATAGTTTTCTCTTCTCAGAACAAATAAAAAGAAATAAAATATTTTGCATTATAATAAGAAATTAAGACACACAGTAGTAAAAAATAAAGAAACCAACATTATATGCATAATATTCTTCATTCTGATTTTGTGTGACGCGAGTCTAGTAATTGTATATGATTTGTAAATTTTATATACTCTAAAAACTCATTAGTATTTATGAGTTTAGCAGAAATGCTGATATTCTTGAAAATTCTGTTAAAGGTTCAATTTGTCTTCTGAAAGATTCGGTACGATTCATTCTTTTAGATTTTCTATCGGAAATATATAGAAATCCTTTACTTTGTTAATTATGGTCGACGATAATCGTCCCGTTACCAAAGTTTCATTTCTTTCGGGGCTTTAACACATCGCAATATTTTATTCTACGGACAAGTAACTGGCATCGCGGGTATACAAGTACGTATATGTTTTTTTTCAGACCATCTCGCACTTAATTTGTATTGCCGATATGTGCGAGGAGTGTGCGGGAAATATAGATCTGTTCGAACGGATCGCCAAAAGCGTTACTACAGAGGTCCACTATGTCAAATATTTTATCGAATACATTGTGGATTTTGCCGAGAGCAGACGAGAAGGAAGACTCGTTGTTAAACCAAACGTCGACCCTCTTCTAGACGAACGTACGTACATATATTTACGTACACGTGAGATTTCCCCGTGTTTCGTTGCATAGAATAGATCGTAATCACAGCCGCGAATCGAAACGATAGTTGAACGAGTTTCTTGGTTACCAGTTAATCATGTACGACGTACTTTGCCTGAACTCCTCACGGAAATGGGAGAGAAAGACATGCGAGAACATCTGCCGCCTTGCGTGACCAACTGTAACATGGTGTATCTGCCAAACATTGGCTATGTATTGGCAGTGAACAAATGGAATCCAACTCCACCGGAAGAAATTTCTTTTCCAGATTTAGAATTCAAGTTTAGCATCAATCAGGTGCACTATTATAAAAGTTCTTCCGCGAAAGGTTGGTAATACGTAACCGGTGATTTCTTTTTTATGCTTACAAACCACCCTTACTCGTTTCTGTTTCTCTTATTCGATATTTTAGAGCTGGACGAAACTGTCGGCGACATTATATTGAAAATTGCTATCCGGCAAAATCAGATCATCCAGAAAGTGATGCGATATGTGAAGAAACATACGGGAACAATATTACATGCGATAGAATTATGTGCCGAGCTAGACACGTAGGTATAACTTGAATCTCGCCTTTTTTAAGCAAAGCTTTGAATTTGAAATTTTATCGTCACCCTGAATCATTCGCCCCTACAAAAAAGTCGAAAAATGTAAAACGTTTATATTTTTTTCTATGAAATTTCATTTCCAATTATTATAATTACTATGAATTGTATTATGTATGAAAAATATTCATTAAAAATGTTCTTTAGTATTCTAATACTTATGAACAAGAGTGTACATAAATGAGAACAAATAATCGATTATTACGTATTGTGATTAATCGTTGCAGCCTACTGGCATTCTCTAAAGTGGCCCGGGATTATAATTATGTCAGGCCAAGCCTAAGAGAATCGAAAATAATAGATGTAACCGAAGGACGACATCCGTTGATAGAATCCTTCGTGACTACATACGTACCGAACGATATACGTTCCGGAAATGGCAAGAGTTTGATCAAAGTTTTGACAGGACCAAATTCTTGTGGCAAAAGCGTTTACTTGAAACAGATTGGTCTTATAGTGTTCATGGCTCACATTGGCTCTTACGTTCCTGCAAAGTCCGCGACAATAGGAATGGTTTCTTCTATTTTGACTCAAATGTCCAATACGGAAAGTATTGGATTGAATGCGAGCTCGTTTCTGCAAAATCTAAGACAGGTAGGCAAAAGACTAGTGACTATAAGATATAAGACAGCGACTTTTACATAAAATCGTACACTTGACAATACGGTGGATTTATTTCTATAGAATATAAGTCATACCATGTAATCGAAACTCATAGAAATGCACATAGGTCGCATAATGTTTCGTTATATATTTGATATATAAAAATAAGAAATAGAACTTTGAGTACTAGTAAATAAATTAAAGAAAATTTGTCAATCTATTTGAAACTTTACTATCAATAAAAATCATAATGTTTGTGACATTGCGGAAGCTATTAAAGATAGGTAAACCACCGTTTTTTTCTTTTTTTACTTAACAATGCTTAGAAACTAAAAAATATAGTTGGATCGATAACTTTCTGCGAGTTTTCTGCATTACTTTATTAAACGAAAGAAAACATAGATGAAGTGCGATAAAACATAATATAGCAAAAAATTAATTGGTTATTTATCGTTATAAAAACAAGGAATTTACAATGGAAACTCGATCCAGATAATAAAAAAATGTAGTGAATGAATCGCATGTAATTATGAATTGGAAAGAGCGACTCCATAAGGAATTGTATGCGCGGAATTGATTATCAGGAAATTTGAGAATCGCGCAAGACTCAGTGTAAGCTGAATCAGCAAAAGTAAAAGATACAATTATCAGAGAAGTACTAAGAATGGATAATCATCACGACGGATAACAACAGAGAAAGATAAATTTTCTTTAATTTACTACCAAGTGTATTACTACTCGATTTTAGAAGTTTTTTCACTAAGCTAGATTCCTTTACATTAGTTCCGATCATTTGGTACGTTTTGATGTTTTGTAGAAAACATTAACCGAACCGTTATAATATAGTAGTACAATTTCAAGTGTTAGTTACTGTAGGTATATATAAGCGATAGGCGTGGCACGAAGTCGAAAACTATAAGGAGGCAATCTAACGTTCGCATTTTAGATTAACGTGGCTTTATCGGCGTCCACGCCGAACTCACTTGTAATTACGGACGAATTGGATAGAGGAACGTCCGAGACAAGCGGTTTATCACTCGTTACAGCTATACTAAGTATTTTTGCGGAAAGAGGCGCAAACTGTCCTCACGTGTTTGCTGCAACGCATGCGTATAGGGTAGTTCTTTTACTACCCCAGACGCCTTTAGTCGAAGTTCAAGTAAAACTAGAAAAAATTTGTCTTACAATTATACAAAATCTGTATTAATCTCATCACGTTACATTCGTTCCTATGTTTTCGTTCTACAGACGTTCGAATGTACAATCAATCAGGACGAGTCGTTGATCTTCCTCTACCGACTAATCAATGGTAGCACAACGCGCAGTTTCGCACATTACGTAGCTAGACTCGCGGAATTGGATGAGGATATAGTTAAACGAGGTTTAGAGGTATGGATGGTACCGCACGGGCAATTTTTTGTTCGATAATGTACGAAATGACCTCGATCACGGTTACGCTACGATTCGTTTAATTGTAGGTTTTTGAGAAGATAAAGCGGCACGAGTTACCAGCTGGTATTTATAATCGTTTCGAAAGGTAAAATAAATTTGACATCGAAACGGATGCGTGCGCATTATAGTAAAACGTATAATGGAAAAAGTACTAATCGTGACATGCTTTCAGAATGAAACTCGTTGCTGATGAACTCGAAACGACCACAGATTTGAATTTGGATAAACTAAAAACATTGATAGCACAAGTTGTGCTTCCAAAATAATTTCGAATTTCGATAACAATCTCGTATTTGAATTTTGAATTTCGAATACACTTACACGCGGTTTAGTACATGTCGTAGAAGTGAACGGATTAAATCGAAGGATTTTTGTATCATTGTGAAATAAACGTTTATTAATTGAAGAAAAATTAAAACTTATGATTCTTAATTTTGGTAATATTTCTTGATCGGTAGAATTGTTGCCGTTGAAACGATTGCAGACTCGCAGTCATTGGAAGATTCCGTTCGTTCCGGCATGAAATGTCGGTTGATAAGTAAGAGGACCGATAGATGGTAGTACGATGCGGTTAATCGAGGGAGAGAACGACCGAAAGTTGGCGCTCGCAGTCTTTCCGTTGTCAATAAAAACGGACAGTGGCAGTATCCCGGTACAAAATCCCGGAAACATTTTGTTGGTGGAATTCGCCGAATCCGGATGTAATTTCGGGTAATCGTGTCTTTATTTTGGTGTAGAACTGCGACACCGTTTGCGGGCGACAGCGACATAACGCGGACGGAACGGCGACAAGGTGCACGAGGAAAATAGAGCAGAACAACGGTAGGGAAAAAGTCAAACCACGGCGGTGTAGAGGAACGTACAACCGCCGCGTGATTTTGAACGCGAAGGGACCCGCAACTGTCAACGGTCGGATTCGGAAGTTTCGGGAACTACGCGAACACCTCGTACGGCTTCTCTTACGAGAATCGCTGCGTTTTCGTCGTGTTCGATCAGGTGACAAACCGGCCGTTTTACAATAGGTAGCCACAGCGTGGGAACACGAACAAATAACCATGGACCACGGCATTTACAACATCGAAGTCGGCCAAAGCATAAATATAAAAAGGACGGACGGTGAGTAACGCATCCCGCGACGAGTATTTTTAGACGTTTTCGAACGGTCAGTCGAATAACGATCATCTTGAAAGCCAGTCCTTCCCATTTTTCGCGCATTAGTTGGTAACACGAGTACAGCAAAAACTCTCCATGTCGTTGTCACTGGTCTCGGTAAAATCGCGCACGGTTCTCCCCTTAAAAATTCAACCGTCCCACGTTATAGTTCGCTCGTCGATACACCGTACCGTTCAACTATTCCTTCCGACCTACCTTCTCAGGAACCTTCCCGTCAGACTACGCAACTCGCAAAATGTCGGTGAACATCGTGACACATGCAGTAACTACCGTCAACTGCCCAGATACTCGTTGAACTGGTATATATATATATATATATATATATACATACATACATACGCACAGCTGCGTGCGTTTCTAAATACATAGTTGTTCTCGGATTTTTCAACTACCAGTGTGTACACATAGTTGTCCTTGCTTTTTCCAACTCCTAACCTATACATTTACATAGTCGTCCTCGCGTTTTATTTTTACCGCTAACCTCTTCCTTTACACCGTACATATTTGTTTTCTTTTTGTTCGTCTAATAAACTCGGCTACGATACGTGTCATACACAGGGTGGAAGATATATGGTATTGAGTAGATGTTGACAGAGGACGCGACGATATCCTCTTTTTAGTTGGCTGTCGCGTTGCAATAAAGGACGCAGCTCGGTACTAGCGACTCGACTAGAAGACGTACGGACATCCTTTCACCAGGCGCGGGCTTCGTTCTTGACGAGACCGTGTAACGAGTTCGGAACGGGAGCCGTTACCGTCACTTCCTTCGAGTCATTAATTCGTGTTCCTCTTACGCGCTCCAAATGTTACACGACCCTTGAAGCAGCGTCCCTAGATGTTTTTCAACGTTCGACACCGCGTCGCGGTTCCGTTGTCTTTCACGCGAGAGAACGCGGACCGTGGAAACCGCGTGCTATCTCGGTCGTTGCCGCAACTGCAACAGAATTTTAAATTGTGCACACGGAACAATGTGCGCGGTCTAACGAGCGCCACGCGATCGCTGTTTGTTTATTCTTAGAGAAAAAAAAGCTGTTGTCGCAGGCAGCGCACCTGCTACAAAAGTCGAAACGAACGTTTGAAACGAAAAGCGAAACCAACCACGCGCGATTTTACATACTCGCGATCTCTCTGTCTCTCTCTTTCTCGATGAATGAGTCAGAGCTCTCGCCAAGAAAGGAGAGACGGACACCGTAGCTGCGATCTTCCTTCGACGTTCACCGTATTTCGTTACGATCGATCGGTGAACATCGAACACGATCGAGCATCTGCGATCGAGCTGTCTTCCAGAATTTATTTAGGATGAAGGCGTTTAATAACGACTGGCCATAGTTAAATTGCTGTTTATTTAATTATTATTTAATTATAATTGATTGAATCGTCTACGCGATTTGCCTCCAAGTAAAGAGAAATTATTGCAAATTTTTTAAATTCGAAATTAAGCAAAACGCATAGATTCTTGAAAATATTGCCCTTAATATTATCCACACGAAATATTGATTAATTTTGTGTATGTATGAGTTTCCACAGTCATTTTTATATATTTCTTTATTATTTATAGCCGTATACATGATTAGATATAAGACATATTTGTGTGAAAGAAACAAAATTATTTAAATCAATTACTAAAACTAGAACTTTATGAATATTTTTATTTACTGAATAAATAAAATTAATTTCACAAACTCAAATATAGCAAACATGGGGAAATTAGGAAAATTGAAGGTAGGCGTTATTGAGAACGTTTACTGATAAAATAAGAACGATATTTTTATTAAGAAAGATGTTTGAATCAATTACTTACTTAAAAGTTGTCGCAATTCGATACATTTTCACACTGTTAAAATTCGTTATAGTATTTTCATCTCTTTAATAATTGATCACAAGTTCGTTTCCTACAGATATTTAACCGCTAATTCGGTTTGCAATCGATAAATTTTAGCGTTTGCTTAGCGAGATACAACCAGTGGTGATATTAGGAATACGAACAGTGTTAGGTGCCTTTATCCTTATTTACTTGTCTATCCGTTCACCGCACGTGTATTAGTCCCATTGCTCCTTTAGAACCGAAGTAACAATCTTTACTTTAACAGCGTGGCAAGGTTTTCTGTTTGGTGAAAGTGTAGGGGGTAAAACGTGGGACTTAAATGTCATATTTCAGGGGAAATTTGCATTTAACGATTACTTAAATAAATTAAAAGAAAGTCATTCTTACGAATAACCACCGAAGAATGTATCAAGCACTGAAATTATTGCACGGAGATTTTGCGTTTTTTGCTTTTGACGCGTGCTTTGTAAATTTGACCTCCTTTTTTGAATAAATATTATGCGCAAATGAAAAGAGCTCGTTACAAATTTGGAAATGGAGAGAGTTCAACATAGTCCACGAGTCACCCACTTGGAGCACCATCATCATTTATTTGTAAATTATTCGTTATATGAGAAAATGTTATACGTAGTAACGTGGAAGAGTAATTACTGATGTGAAAATAATAATTATAGTTACTAATTATAGTTACGTGTTAGTTTGCCATTTAAAAATTTTAAATGTAGTAAAGAACTGTTAATTGGCGTATCTAAGTTGAGAACTCAGTAATATATATACTTATATATATTCTTCACTAAAAGTTAACAAGATAAAATTTGTATAGATAAAATATATTTGTCTGACCAATTCTCACGCAAACGCGAACTGTTTATCGAAATGATTCGATAGGTTCGAAATTACACTAATATTCGTACATGTAAACGTGGCGATACGTTTGATATTAATTACCAGGTAAACTCGCTTAGAGCGTATTTCACAGCAAAACTCGAGAAAACTTGGCTTCCTCGTATCACAAATTCTTCAAAAAAATAGCGATTCGATTCATCTCACCGACATAATAGATGCAACTAACGTAACACTTTATTACTGGAAATGACGAATCACGTACCGATTAATACATTGTAAAATGTATGCTGCTCTCCGGAGAAACGAATTTGACCTTCGCACATTCTTTCTGTACCTACTTGCACAGAGCTACTTATCAGACTGCGAAATTATCGAAGCATTCAAACTTTTGTTCGAAACCTCTTTCGTTATCGTTAACAGTTAGAAAGAAAAATACTCGAGAGAATTGATTCGATTGATCCACCGATCAATGGCTGGCGATAAAAAGAAAGTATGAAGAACCGCTGATCTCATTCAAAGAAATGTCCTCGAGTTCATGATTCCATCACAATATCCGTTCAGATGATGCGTAATAATAGTATAGCGAGCGAGTATAGTCGCAATTAAAAAGAATACGGGTAAATGATTAGAAAGCATTTGCTAAAGAAGTTATCAGGTGTTTCTCGAAGCTATTGTACATATCAAATGAATTTTTTTTCTTTTTGACTGCGTAGGAAATTTGAAGATGGAGTCTCTTAGAATGGGGCGGAGTGTACTCACCCCTTTTCCCGAATAAACGGGTTACTATACTGTTTTTATTTATTATTCGAATTGCTAATATGAAATATCGCAATATTCGTTTAAGCGAAATTTTCCAGAAGCTACTTTCTCAAGCAAATGAGCGAGTTTCTTTTAATTTTCTCACTATTTTCTCAATTTTTTAATTTTTATTTCTCGTTAACATTAACTACAAGCTTAATATGTGTGTGTGGTACATATTTTGATAGAGCATCGGGAGCTTTATAAAATCCAATGATAATTGAACTTTATGGGGTCATAAGTGGAAGTTAAAAAAATCCAGAATATTTTATTACCTTGTTACTTTAAAAAAATGTTAACGTTATTATATTTTAACTTATTAGTTAAATAAATACGATTATGACTATTTTATAGATGTTTTAATTCTTTATCAGAATGTACCTGGGCCAGAAAATGATAACAAAAAGTTATAAAAATGAGAAAGTCAGAAAATTTATAATTTTTTCGTTACTTATCACAAAGATACACTTTTACCACTCTGTTACAACATACAACATCGGCACAGTAACAGAAAGAATAATCGACTTTGTAAAATTAGTTTATACGAGCCGGTAAACCGACCGGAAATTAATGGGTAATCCAATCCTAATTCAGTACTTACAACTCGAATTAATGCACCAGTGAATTCACAGAAAATTAGTTTCGCGCTAGCCTATACCGTTTATCGAAGCACACTTAAAGTAAATTTAATCCGACTTAAATGTGCGCATAATTCAGCTGACGCCCTACTATTGTTGACAGCACTTCCCAATTTTTTATTATTTCTCTTGGGGCCTGCACGTGAGAGCAAAATTATTGGACAAATTCTCGATCGAATGCATGACAAACTAGTTTTCCAACAAATTAATTTCCTTTTAAAACAGTGTTTAAATCTTTGTAGTTCTATTAAACATCTTTTTCTTTTTATTTATTGAAAACTTTTTTTTACCTTAAATTACTCTAAAATGTAATTATTAATAAATTCAGTGAAAATAACTTGGACTTGCTAGAACGCTTTTGAAGAAAACCTTCGGACTGCAAAGGGTTTTCTCCGAGTTTCTTCACAAAGGAAAAGTCAAAAGTATCTGATACTTTAGACATTGCAAACATACTTACAAAGGAAGACCTCGAACTTGGCAATTAGAAAAAGATGATGAAACTTTAAACATATATTATACATTACACTCGGAGGGAATGCAATTCAGTTTAGTTTTCTGAACCTACGTTTTAACTCAAGAATTGTACGGAGACAAGAGAAAAATTTTCACACAAAAGTTACTTATTTCTATTTAAACAACTGTTTGGTAAGAAAGAACAAGACTCATTATTTACCGACTTAAATAATTGTCGTAATAATGTGTATGAAGTATTTCTCGATTTAACATATATCTACGCTATATCTTTCTGATACGCTAGAATGCTGTATGGCGAACAGTGTTCTTTTAAATGTGAATATACGCAGGCGAACAGTTTGCTAACATTGCTCGCAAACAATGTCCACAAACAGCTCGTAAACTTTCTGTAATAACTACTCGATCCCGAACTACACGTTACATGAACAGTTTACGAACATTGCGCGAACAGACAATTTCTAAGAAATTTATGCGCGTTGGTGTAGATGGGCATTAACGCCAACAAAAATAAAACTATTTATTTCGCATACTTTTAACTAAAGGAGAGAAGTGAGCTGTCGGATACAGCTTATCTTTCTTATAGCTTACCTTTCGTATTCGCACTAAAGTTAAGATAATGCAAGGATGTAATAAGAAATTCAAGTTTAATTAGATAACGGTGTGAATCATTCTTCTTGGTGATGGAATAGGTCATCGAAATTTGTTAGACCATGCGCATCGAATGGTAAAAGCGAAGTCTATTAGATGTTGGTTATAGATAATAGACTGTAATTCAATGATATTGGTTCGCGCGTACAATTAAATGAACATGATCTTTTTTTCTAACTTTTACAGTTCGAGAACTTGTAACGTAAAATCGGAGAACAGATGTAGCAGATGAGCAGGGTAGAATTTCAAGCTTTTAAAGTGAATTTAGGTAACAGAAAATTACTTCTAATATCTTTTCAATCAATTTTCAATTTACGTAACACTATGCGCGCAACAGTTTTTAATATATTTCGTTTCGCTTTCAAGCTGTGAATCTACTCACTTTGATTCATATTTGTAGGGACTGTAAAAGAAAATTCCATTCTTGGGATTGCTTCGATAAATAGACATGTTTCACATTGATCATAACTCCCGATTAAGATGGAAGACTAATTGCATACATCCGTACGATCTCTTTTCTTCGGGGTTTACTTCGGGTTAAACTTCTTTCTTGGCGAAATTGTCGCAAATCATCTGTCACGCTTGATTTGACTGAAATTTTGCAAATTGATTCAATGTACATGAAATAAAAAAATCCTAATATCTTACAATCCTTAAAATCCTAATAATATGCTAATAATCCTACTATTAAAACCTAATCTATATAAAATACAATAGTATTGTAGATATTGTAGATAACTCTTACTACATCCCTGTTTATTTTAACCAGAACTGTAATCGTATTCTAAATTATACCAAAAACGAAATAAGTGACAATACAGTGGTAAAATGTTTTCCAACAACTTTTGATCATAATGTTTAAGTTGTAAAAAATTCATCTTAAAAGTACAGTTTTTATCACAAAGCAGTCTGCTTTCAGAAGCTCAGTCAAATCGAAACACGAAGGTTTTTGTATTTAAATATTTTTTACAAAATGTTCTTATTTTAATTACGGAATTGCCAATAATAGTTTTTACAAACATGGTCTATGTGTAAAATGAGAATTACAACCAAATTGGGCGTGACAAGTTTTTAGAACGACACAGCCTATTTGCCTTCACCATTTCCTATCATTTGTCACATGTAATTTCCCAAAAAGGTTTCATTCATTGTTTTTACATATTTAAACAGAACATTTTTGTATAACATTTTCGTACGTATCATAAATTACGAGAAATTCTAAACAGTTGGAGGTGGTAATGAAGAATCAAGTTCATATAATACACTTATGAGCAAGTAAATCGACTCAACATCCAGATACGCACATAACGTAAATTTGATCAAAAATAGTGCAGCCAATTAACGATGCTAAAAAAGGCATATTTACAAGATAACACCAAGTATTGAAATGTAATAAATTAAATAAATGTTCAATATTAAATTCAAATATTTGCTTTCAATTTAATAAAAACATCGTTTACAAAAGAAGGATATTTTAGCTTTTTTTTGTACATTGGAATTTAGGTCATATAATTTAAAAAATAGTAAACCAATTTTTATGATGTTACTAACAATTTAAAGCTAAATGTCCAATAATTAAAAACTAATATGTTTTTTAGCTGCATAGCATTAGCTGCACCATTTTTGAAAAAATTTACTTTATGTGCGTATCTGGAGGTTGAGTCGATTTACTTGCTTGTAAACGTATATTAACTAAAACACTCGTACAGTGGTGAAAAATATTTTATTTTGTGTAGAGATGCTGCACGTAAAATTGTTAGTGACCGGTAAGATAGCGGATTGCTTGAAAAGAACAACATAAGAATGTCGCAAGAAAGTGGATCGCTGATCGAATCTCGAATAATATTTATAGCCTACACCCATCCATACAAATAGCTTCGCACGTGCAGCTAGAATTTAGATAAAATTCCGACAAGAAACTCTGATACTCGATACACAGCCATCGATTGCAGGTATCGCAGAATTAACGAACCGGGCGAACCGGAAAAAATCAGATTACTCTAAGCTACGCTTAATCAATCGTTAGAAGTGTTTCACTCTCGTTAGAAACGTCGCGGCGTGCTGTGTTGCGCCGGCGCCAACCGCGTCCAAGCAGGATCGCGAGAGGCAGGTATAGAGTTCTGTGTACGCAAGATGCGTTTATTGCTGGAATGTGAAACGCGACGATACGCAGCGTGGCGACGCAACAAGTGGCTGGGAATCACGACGTTTGATGGTCGAGGGCAACCACGGGCTCGTCGAGAGCCCGCGAAGAAATCGGGATCGAAATCGAAAGTGAACATGTACAGTACGTCGCGGCGCACGTGGGCGCTGCATCCATACATGGACGCCCGTCACGAGATTCTTACCTTTTTTTCCTACACTTACGTCATCTACACAGATACGTTTTGTCGCTCAATCTCATCGGCGCGACCATGCGATGGATGCTTAAGGCTACCCAATCGATTCCTCTCTATTCTTTTTTGCGTCTAACGTAGTTCGCGCAATTAACTACGGTGCGTAAATGCCAAATTCAACGTTTTTATTTCAGGCTTTTATTAGAGTCTGAAATGTGATACAAAAAACTTTCAGTACCATGGGAAATTGATATTTATTCTTTGTTATACTCAGAGATTGTACGTTCAAAGTTGCAATTTATTCGATAATTGCGAATGATTTAAACGAGACTACTTATAGACCTTACTGAGGAGCAATCTACCGTAAGGCAAGTGCCGCTGTTTTGATTGCTATTAGTGAACGCTATTAATATTAGTAACGTCTTTAGGAGCAGCATTCAATGTATTAGTAACGTCCGTATAAGAAGCTTTTAATATATAATGCCAAAAGTTATTTATTAATGTTTAAGAAATGAAGGAATCTCTCTCTCTCTCTCTCTCTCTCTTTCTTGCCTACCATTTTTCCAAATGTTGCATTGATAGGCAGCCGGTTACTTTTCGAACTATACTCGAAGAAATTATTCGGAATCGGGTTTTTAATGACATTTGTGAAAATTAAAATCATTTTCAAGGTAAATAATTGGCCAAATTTTTTATTTGTGCTCTACACCTCCTCTCCTCCCTTTTTTCTATATTTTGGCGACAGATCTCATCCGGAACATTCAAATGTTGTTTAATATGTTGATTTCTGCAACATATTTGTAAATCATCGAAATCTACGCCGTACCCTCTCTTCTATACATTTTAAGTAATTTTTTATCTTCAAATCTTAAACGTTATCAACAATTTTTTGTGATACCGAGGCTATGAAATTCCATTGAGTTGTTTTTCCTATAATGTTTTCTTCCTTTTAATCAAAATACCGTTGTACACATATTACCATATGAATCTTTGCATTGTGATTGGCAAGACGTTCAAATTAAATTTCTTTTGCGCTTAGCGTACTTCCGAGCACTGTCGAACAACTCGTTGCACGTTACATGGTACATTCGTATTCACGCCAGTCGCTTTTGCCTTCCTGCCATAGACGAATTGGAAACTTTTCTCAAGATAGCACACCTTCCACAACAAATCTATTGGTTTTCGTTGTGCTGTTAAGAATCACGTTCGAATTTATAAAGTTTCCAGACAAATAGCCCGATATTTATCACTTAAGATGAAACGTTAGTTAAATGTAGATTCTTTCTAGATGGAAAGGTGACGAATCGACAAAAAACAGAATCTTCTTGTGTACAATAGGGAGCCTGCGAGTCGGCATGGAAATGCGTTTATCTCATCGGGCCCAAACCGATACATTTATTCACTTTAATTGTATAGATATCGTGTAACAAAGAAGTCTCCTCGCCCTGCCCCCTCCTCCTGCGCACCTACTCTATTGCCAACTTACCAGCTCTCAATGGTACGTGGTTTGACTTCGAAGGCAAACACCATGTCACGTACGCGTTACCGTTTCTACAGGAAAGCCTGTCTGTTGCGAGAGAAAGGGAAGTTGCTCATTTTTTGTGGCATTCGTTATACTATATTTGTCAACTAGACTTTGTCTTTTTTTGTTTTTTGGAAAATTCAGTTTGTAGATAAAAGGAGTTAAATTTTTATCGCAAGATATACACTGATGTTTTACGTATTGTATTGCTATAAAAATCATTGTACACTAATAGTGCCCAACTTGTTACAGTTTCATGAGTTCGTTCATTAAATTTGCTCAAAATCTGTCTGACTTTAATACGTCTCCCTTTCGTGTAAACAATCCTGAATTATATTCGAGTCTGGATTCTTTCATTTCACCGTATATGTGCTATTATTTTATCGCAATAAAGGCTACTAATGTTTCTATCTCAGGGCGAAAATTAAATATAAAACCTATTGTCTAATTTGAACAGACATTGATAATCTTGTAGAATTAAAATGTTAATCCTTCTGGAGGTGAGCGAAAAAATTGTATCTTAACGAAGGATACCGAACCGATTTGATGTAATTTAGAAAGGTTTGAGAATGAAATCGCACAAAAAATGGTAAGAATGATATTTTCGAAATTGAAAGAGGAACGCGGATTACGAAATAAAGGGAGAATAAGTAAATACCAATTGTATTTCAATGTTGGGGTAGTTAGATTCTTCAAAAGATCGATGCATTTGTGTTTTCTTGTTGACATTTGCACACAATTCTCATGCGCATATACTATTAATTACATAATTTTGAATTATATAGTATGTACTGACTCGAATAGAGTTGGTAATTACCTTTAAATAAATATCTGAACCTTTTTGAGTGAAATTTTTCATTTCTTACCATCCAGTTTATATTCAGTCTGTTTTTAAATAAAATATTTAAATAGATGTGCTCGATTTGGAAAAAGATGAATTTAATTTGCAAAAACGGTAAATTTGAAATGCCAACACTATATTTGCTACAAACCCATTAATTCATTTACAGACAACGTAACTGAAATAACACTTCAGTATTATTATAAACATATAGTTATGTGGCTATTAAAAATTAATAATATTTTCTTGCCATTCATGTAAATAAGTGATTTAATGTTAATGTATACATTGCGCACAATGTAATCCTTCATTGCACACATTACTGATTATGCGTAATCTGCGCACAGATCCGCCATTTTTTTTTCCTACAAACCACGAAAACTTTCTCCCTTTTATTCAGGAAGTTGTCTTGTATCTGAGAGTTTTTCATTATGCTCTAAACGACTACAAACAGTTTTTTCAATTCGTGGAACATCTAACATTTTGCATTTGAAGAGGAATTCGATCATTTATACACGTTTTATAAACTTATTTTGATGAAGAATTCCGTCTTGATGCGCACAGTAAGACGCTATCGCGTACGCAACGATTCGTCGTCACTTTGTTGGCACTTTTCGCAAGTATAGCTAACACCGACACATCGTTGTTCGACATTGTGAGGGTTAAACGACGACAATTATAGTTCCGCTGTAAATACAAAAAATAACACAGTCTTAAGATGCGTTAGCTTTCTGGCGCAGAGTGTACAGATATCGCAAACCAATGAAACGTAACAGTGTCTGGCATAAAATTATGCTAATTTACATTTGTTCTAGGTCGTATTCATTCGGCGGTTGTTTCCGGTGTTAATTGGGACCGACGCATCGTTACCGTAGAATGGTTCGAAAGAGGAGAGACAAAAGGAAAGGAGGTAAATTAATAAGTGGAAGCCAAGCATCGAATCGGGGAGATACACTTGTCCTTAACGTTCCTCATTTTACTTTTAGGTTGAGATCGACACGATTCTCGCCTTGAACCCCGACCTCCATCAGAACACTGTGGGACCACCTGCTCAGATCAACAATGACGTATCGGTGTCCTCCAGAGCAAAAGTACGTATCGCTCGATCGATCGTTCCTTCGCAAACAGTGCAACAAAAATAGCAGAACGATAATGCAATGCCAGCTTTCCACGCGCAAGGATTATTGGCGTCAGTAGTATGCCAATTGAACGGTGCCAGCACTGCTGGCAACAGTTTATTTCCAAAGGTTTCAGTTATCGATACGGGATGCGACAACTGTTATACATGAAATTATTTTATTAATGCGGACAAAACGTTAACTATTTTGTATAAACCGCTATCTTTCTCGCTGCTATTTCTCTAAGATGCAAACTTGTGTATACACTCTTCTAGGAATTCTTTGGTCAGTTTGGTAGTCCGTAATCTGTTTTTATTAGGAAGTTGAAACTATGTATCTGCACGTTACCAAAAGAGTTACATTGAGAATCAAATGTCTAAAAATGATAAAAATTAAGCTTAAATTACAGAACAGCTAGATCCTCTCCGATTTCGATTGATACGTTAATCAATTAGATTCGTGGATATTGAATTAAGGTTGCGTTAGTGCGACGGATGGTTACATACATGTGTATAAAAGTTGTTCAAATAGCTGCTCTGTAATTTAAAATTGTTATTCACTATTAATTTCATTGTAACAAAAGCAGTAAAATTCAGCCAAATCCCAATATACCAATAAAAGACTAAACGGACACAAGTGGCATAAAAAACCTGATAACTGCTTTCTATTATGCAGAATGTTCCCATATGCAGGAAAAGGTATCGGCAATACGTGTGATCCTTGCACGTGGAAAGTCCTCTGAACTCAACCGATCGTTTTCGACGCGTACAGGACCGAATCGCGTTCACGCGACATTCCGTTGAATCTAAGCAAGCTTTTCAAGCGATCGGGGCAGGCTACTAAAAGTTTGATATCGGATAGAGATAGATTTCCACGCACCCAGTCAGCCACACGTTCGCCCTTTCGGTGCAAGAAAAATTCTTAACAACAACAAGCGACTATCTCCACCGATCGGGCGACCACGATCAAAGTCACTCCTCACCGTTCCTGCTACTAACACGTTAACATCTTTTTTCCTCCATGGACGCTGCTCATTATCACGGACTTGGGCCTGCGATGGATCATCACTAATCTCGGGCTCCCATCCGAAATCGATCGAATCCCAATACTACCACCTCGTATCACCGTCTCATCGTCCACCGTATTACCCGGATCCTATCGCGATTACCACCGCGCGACCCTTCCGTCGCCGTGCCGTTTCGAAATCGGTTCTGATTCGATTCTTTCTTCCTTTTTTTTCTCTTTGTTTTTTCGTTTTTTCTTTATCGTTTCTCTTCCTCTCTCCCTGTCTCCCTCTCGATGATCGTATGCGATCGCGCATGATAGAACGCGAACGAAATACAGAATTCTTCGGGCGAAGAGGACGAGGGGGTGGACGAGTCGGAAAACCAAGAGGAGGGCTCCCTTGGACGATACGGCGGTCACGCCGCAAGAAACGGCCTCACATCCGCAACGCTTCCTGTACGAATCATTTCTGCTCTCTCGGTAAACGCGCGGAACAAACTAGATCCACCTTCATTTTCCTTCTCCCTCTCCTTCAACCGAACCACCCCCTTTTCCACACTTGCTTCTCCGCTTTTCCTCTCGTCTCCTGTCCTCTTCTATTCTACTCTTCTCTATGCTTAGCCACTTGGCCACGTCTCGAGGATCGATGGCACTCGATACATCACGCGACCCCGACATTTCCCTTGCTTTTTTTCTTTTCTATATATATATATATGTAATGTATCTATCAACTGTTATATTATTTCACTGATCCACGTTTCTTCCGCATTCAGTCCCCTTATTCACCGATTTATCCCATTTTTCATTCGATCGATGTATAGAATGATATGAAGAAATACGGCGATCGCACACCATCGGGATATTGCACGTGTTTTGTTTCGATTACGTTCTTTTACGTTTTTGCACCTAATCTGTATACCTTACCTCTCGCCGTGTACGGTATAATCCCCGCCTTCGTTACTCGCATTCTCTCTGCGATTCCGTTCATTTTCCACAAAACTTTCCGACGCAACACATCAACCAATGCATTATCTCATACATTTGGCTGGCAAACGTACGTGTTTCAGTTACCTCACTCTCTTTCTCTTTATTTATTTATACATTTCCTTTGTTTCTAATGTACCATTCGATTATAAAAAGTTCTGGCGACGTTTTACTACCATACGAATACGTCTCTCTCTCTTTTTTTTTTGCAGCATTCAATCAAGCCATCGATTCCAGTGAAAGGTATGCCTTCGCGCACGGAAACCGTACGTACGTACTGTGCATTCGTAAAATCGTATATCTCGCGGATTGATAGAGATCGGGGTGGCATCTGCGCGTGTGTTGCCGTCATATCGTGATCGTGTTACGGTAGACGCGGATACATAGGTAGAGGAGGGTATCTACGAATCGATTTCTAAGTGACAGTAGCAGCAGCAGGGTAGAAGTAGCAGTAGCAGCAACACCAGGCGCCACTACTGGCAATGCCCCACGGCAGTGTTCACGCTCCTGCGCCGTATGCAAAGGCAGACACACCAGGCCAGGGCAAGGACCTCGACGAACAGTGCACGGCGTAGTAAACCAGCACATGCTGCTCTGTTCCATTTTCCCTCTTCCTCTCTATTTATTATTTGTCAACGCAACACTCGTGTCTCCATTCTGTCCTACACCCTCCTCCTACGCCCTTCTCTTTCTTTCTTCGACGAACGTCGAATTGTTTTTTTTTTTCTTTTTTTTTTCTTATCGAATATCGATCATCGCCATGAGGTTCGATCCGTTAAGTTACTGTTTCGGAAGAAAAAATAAGATTAACGATACCGCTGAGGGAAAGGCCGAGGAAAGGATTCCTCCAGACATCCCGGAGGAGGTTGTTTTGGAATACGGTAAAGATGCGATTCCTTTTGATGGACGGAGGATCGCGGTGAAATCCTACGTAAATCTGTCGCGGCACGGTAGTAGTGTAGGTCGCGTGCGTGCTCGCATGGCGCGGATCGTTTGATTCGGATCTCGAATCTTGCACAGACGGGTTTCGCGACTGATATATCATTTACAGCGGGCTCCAATATACAACCGTCGCGACATTTGGGTCGGCCAACGAACATAATGCCGCTCGTTAGCCCCGTGAACGAACATGGCGATTCCGTTGCTGGTTTAACGGGACGACGGGAACTAAGGAGCGTACCATCGACGTCTACAACGATACAAGCTTCCTCCAATGTTAACCTGATAACGCAACAGGCTAAGCAAAAGCAACAGCAGCACCATCAGCTACAGTCGCAGCAACAGCAGCACCATCAGTTACAGCAACAACAGCAGCAACAACAACAGCAACAGCAACCGTTCCCAGTGGAGAACGGCCGAGGGAAGCGGTTAAGCGTTGTGAAGGAGGTCGAGAGGTTGAAGAAGAAACGAGAAGAGAGGAGACAAAGACAAGCGGAGATAAAGGAGGAAAAGGAAGCCCTCATGAATTTAGATCCTGGTAATCCGAATTGGGAATTCCTCGCAATGATAAGGTCGGTTTATTCTTTTCCTTCTGTTTTTGAAATGGAACTGGACATTTGTTTGAAATTACTTTTCCCGTGTTCACAGACAATATCAAAGCAGCATCGATTCGAAGCCGCTTTGCGAAACGGATAACGTTGAAGATTATCAGATTACGGTGTGCGTCAGAAAGCGCCCTCTGAACAATAAAGAGGTCGCGCGTAAAGAGGTAGATGTGATCAGCGTACCCAGCAAAGATCAAATAGTGGTTCACGAACCAAAGACGAAAGTTGATTTAACCAAGTACTTGGAGAACCAAATATTCCGATTTGATTACGCGTTCGACGAGACATGCACGAACGAAATCGTTTACAAGTACACCGCGAAGCCTCTCGTGCAGACCATCTTCGAAGGTGGCATGGCTACGTGTTTTGCTTATGGTCAAACGGGAAGCGGGAAAACGCATACCATGGGTGGTGACTTTAACGGAAGAACACAAGACTGCAAGAAAGGCATATACGCGATGGTAGCCAACGACGTGTTCAGCTACCTTAAGTTACCCAAATACCGTCCATTGGATCTAGTGATTTCCGCTAGTTTTTTCGAAATATACTCGGGCAAAGTGTTCGATCTACTGGCGGACAAAGAGAAACTCCGGGTTCTAGAAGACGGCAAGCAACAGGTATCCAACAGTTTTTTCCCAGTTTTCGTCGGTTTGCGTTTCTTCCGTTATACACACTCATCGTAATATACGAATAGGAGAAAGAGAATCAGCCGATCTGATTGCCCAGACCGGGATTCGAACCCGGAATTCTTTCGCTTCTCGGGCAACTGCTTTAACCGTTAAGCTATCCAGGGCCAACCGACGACTTTTCTTCTCCTTGGAAATGTAAACAACAGAACGGTAAAACAGTGACCGCCACGGCCATACACGTCAACGTCAGAACGCCGATTCATTCCATTCCTGTATCGGTAGAGGGACGCAAACCGATACGATAGACCCACAGTTCACGCATAGTACAGCATTCAATATAACAGTCACTAGGAACGAAAATTGATCGACCCATTAATTTGCAACAAGTTGCAGTGCTTTCTAACTGAACATAAAAAACAGTAAATATGCTCATCGATTTGATTGTTTGCTCGTGATACGTTTTCTAATTATTTTTCATAATGTTCATAGCGTTGATCTATTTAATTTTCCACTGATTTTTTTAACAAGCTGAATTTGCCTGGACGTAGTATCGTTTCAAATGTCGACCTTGAATTTTTTATTATTGAACAAAACATTGTTCGCGTATTGTAGCTTTGTAATTTGTTGAAGATTTAAGTATCGATTAACGTTGATTGAAAACTTTTTCGCATCGGAATAGCGCAAAGACCTAAACAATCCCAAAACTCGTTACCATGAACGCTGTATATACTCGCTCCGATGTAACGTGTATAATGTACCATCATTCTGGTAGGTGCAAATAGTCGGATTGACGGAGAAAGTGGTCGAGACTTGCGACGAAGTCTTGAAGCTGATACAACACGGGAACAGTACTAGAACCAGTGGACAAACCAGCGCAAATTCCAACTCGTCGCGATCCCATGCGGTTTTTCAAATTGTAGCACGGAAACCGGGCACGCACAAGGTGTATGGAAAATTCTCCTTGATTGATCTTGCCGGAAACGAGAGAGGCGCGGACACGTCATCCGCCAATAGACAAACTCGTAAGTCTCAACTAGTTGGCGATAGTTATATGTAATATTATAGTTCCAAAAAGTTTCCGTACCCCACGTTTATAATTCATCGAATACTCGTGCAATGTTTTTAATTATTTACACGCAACGATAATTAGAAACAGGAGGCTGAGTAATTGTCTTTGTATCAGTTTCTTAGTGAGTTGTTTCTCAGTACTTGTAATTAGTCTTCAAAATTCTGCGAACAAGACAATCGATTGCAATCACAATTTGCGAATTAATTACTAATTTCAGAAAAGACAACATCCATTGAAGCAAATACCTAAAACAGTTAACGAATTTTATTCTGTATCACGATATTTTGGCCGCAGGTCGAAATAAGGAAACATTACTTTGAGAATCAAAAACGAATGAGTAAAAATCATGAAGAATCAGAAATAAATGCCTTGCAGATACTTGAAGTGTGATACTGTGAAAAGTGATATTACAATATTATAATTGCACTTGAATTGATTATGCTGAATACAATATGTATACAATGTGTAGAGGTGTACTTTGAAATAATTCTTGTTAACAAAATGAAGTAAAATAATATAAAGAGCAATAAATACAATTTGCAAAAACACGTGAATAAACAATCAAACATCTGGGATTCTATTCCATTCAATTCTATTCAGTGATGAAAGTAATATTAATGCATTCCAGTTACATCGTCAAACACCATTCTCAGTTATAGAGAAAGCCTAACAATGGAATGCGAATAAAAAATCTATGCATGATCAACCGTGAAACATGTTGATAATAAAACATATCTTAGAATGGGAATATATGAATACAAATGAGAAGACTTGATTTGCATTATGGCATCATTGATCAAAATGATTATTCAAATATTATAAGAAATAATTTTCACATAAAAGTGTTCATATATCCACATGATTACTAAATGTACCTGCTATTATTAAGAAAATTAGTTGCCACTATCCAGAACCGAATTTAGAAAATGATTCAAACTAAAACACATTGAAAAGAAACAAGACTTACAAGATATTTACAAATACAATAGTCTTGATTATTTTATGTCATCATATATAAAGTACCCTAAATGCTATTTTTATTTACCTTCACAGTACACCTAATTTATTAATCCACTACTTATTCGATCCCTGTTGTCCACTGTTAAATTCGTTGGTTGAACATTGTTCACAGGAATGGAAGGAGCTGAAATCAACAAATCACTATTGGCGCTAAAAGAGTGCATACGCGCGTTGAGCCGTAAAGGCACGCATTTACCATTCAGAGCGAGCAAGTTGACCCAAGTATTAAGGGACAGTTTTATTGGCGAGAAATCGAAAACTTGCATGGTAATGATAACGTGATTGCTTTTCTTAATCGTCGTTAATCGCGCTACCAATGTTACCAATTTCTCTGTTCTTCTCTCTTTGCAGATAGCAATGATAAGTCCCGGTATGAGTTCTTGCGAACATTCGTTAAATACTCTGAGATATGCGGATCGAGTGAAGGAGCTCGCAGCCACCGATCCGACGGAAGTAAAAGCTTTACCGACTGACGACGAACAAGAATTGTTAAAAATGGACAAACAGTCAAACGACAAAAACCTGTTGTCGTCTGATAGCGATTTAGCGCAGCTCCGATCGTTGAACGTAAGCGTCCCTGTAATTTACAACTTGTTCTACAGTTACTCTACTCGTCGTGCTTCTAAGATTTATATTTAAAATAAGAAACAAATACATATAAAGTTTAGAAGTAGAAATATGTATGATCTTACATTACAGTGTAACAAAATTGATTAGTCACTAAATTAGGTAGTACTTGAGCTCATTTTCGAACGTGAATCTTCTAATTTCTTTATTTCTGTAGGATTGTTGTTTATTGTATAACGAAGTAGGAAACCGAAGTTGCTCTTTCTCTTTCCACATTTGGTAAATTCAAATGATTCTATGAAGTATGAAACAATCTTTCGAAGCTTTGTAAAAAGGAGTCTTTCCTTATTATAACGATCGCTAAGAATTGATATACCGGTATTCGAATCGTCCAAGGCATATCATAAAGATACTTGCACAGTCAGATTTATGTCTGGTATGTGGCAACGATGTCGATGCGTGATAATGCAACTAGAGGATAATATTCATTTTTAACTATACACGCTAAACGTAGACTTAATATACATTAAATATAACAACACTTTCAACTTCTTCGTGATGCACCTGTTGTAATTTCAATATCGGCGATTTGTTCTTCATTTTTTAGGGATTGTTATAAAAGGACAAACTTCCCCCTAGAAAACCATTTAAAAAGAGAATTCCTTCAGAATTCTCTACATCCTCATAAAGATATTTAAATTTACAAAATTTTAAAACAAAAAAAAATCAATTTCTGTTTTCCATTCTGTTATGTAGGAAAGAGCGATCTTCCAAAAATAACATGGAAAATTATGGAAGTAGTAGCTTTATACTTGAAATGAGCTCGAGTGGGCTATTGTGCGATTTTTCCTAATTTACCCTTTTCCAAATCAAGTATTTTTCTACTTAAATATTCTATTTAAAAAAACACCACATATAAATTAGGTAGTAAGAAATGAAAAATTTCATTACAAAAAGTACAGATATTTATTTAAAAGTCAGTACATGTTACGTAATTCATAATTACATAATTAATATATGTAGTATATATGTCTGTATGTATGTATGTATGTATGTATGAAAATTGTGTGCAAATATCAACGAGAAAGAAGCAATCTTTTGAAGAATCTAACTACCCCGACCCTTTGTTTGTATATATAGGTCGGGATGTATAAATTATTATGTATTTGCACACAATTTTCATACATACATATTATTAATTATATAATTACGAATTGGTAATTACTTTTAAATAAATATCTGTACCTTTTCAAACAAAATCTTTCATTTCTTACTACTTAGTTTACATTCGGTGTTTTTTAAAATATAATATTTAAGTAGAACAACCGTACATGCAAAATCATTCTAATCTACGCATTACGTTAAACAATATGATATTATAAATTGTATTTCTTCTTGCACAATTATTTAAAATATAGAAGTTACTTCTAGACCTTATATTGGTGCAATTGTACGTCGCATTGCGTTAACACGTTTCGATTAACCATTAATCATATTTGCCAGGAGGGCGAGATTTCCCAAGACTTGTACACGTTCCATGAAGCAGTGTCCGCTCTGCAACTGCTGGAGGAGGAGGTATTAGATACTCATAAAATACTCATGGACCGTACTACCAAATTTCTCAATGACGCAAAAAGTGTGTTTAACACAACCCACGATGTAGATTACGACCAAGAAGGTAAAACGTTACTCTATACTTGATACTGATTCTGAACGTTGCATCCGCATATATATATATATATATATATATATATATATATATATATATATATATATATATATATATATTTACATCTATATTTATATTTATATATATATAATAGTTGCGCGCACTTGAACACGCACGCACGCACGCACGCACGTACGCATATGAAAACAAGTAATAAACTGCAATAATATCTGGTTTTACCGATGCATTCGAATTTCTTCGAGGATTTTGCAAATTTTGCTTACGCCTTGCGCTTCTTGTTCCGACGTACGAACGTTTCTCCTATTTTTGCATGCGTTTACAACAACCGTTCTGCTATCCACGCAATTCGGGCCACTTTTGTCTTCTTTGATCGATTTTCTTTTTCTTTCGGAAAGCGTCCGAACGATCGCTTCTATAATTTCGTGTACGGTCTCTACTCTTCTCTTCTCTTCCTTCTATTTCGGCGCTAGGAAACATTATTTGCCAACGCGTGAATCAGAGAAAAACCTTTCCCTTTTGCCGCGGCAAAATCGTATTACGATGAAACGAGAAGCAGAAATAATCGGATTACCAAGTGTTGTTCTGTATATATATGTGGAATTTTACGACAGATTCGCATGGTAAAAATATGACAAACGCAAGCTGTCCCGATTTAAGACCGATTCCAAAGGACAAGAGAACGAATACAACAGCAACAACAACAACAACGACGACGACGATGACCGTATCAAGGAACGCTGCCAATATTGCCTCGAATAATGAAACATGCTCCGACCTAAATAAAACGATCGATACGGCACAGAAGCACTCGTTAAGATCACCTTGGATGGATGAAGTGGATTACAGAAACGATGCCAATATATTTGAAACTACTCGCTGCACCATAGCGCATGGAACGTCAACTGGTTCGGGAACTGCATCGTCGTGCGTCGAAAATTCTTCGAGAAGGGACTACGTTCCGAACCAGTCAACCGTTGGGAGAAAGAGAACGCAGAAATACCATTGGTCCGGCACGTTCAACGATCGTCAGAAGAAACACTTGTCTTTTCGTGCGAAACTAGCCGAATTCAGAACGTTAAATTTCTCACGCAACAACGTCGTCTCCGACAACCGTCAAGTGGTTGCCGACCGAAATTACAATTACAACTTGGACGTGTTTCACGAGAAGACGGGGACGAAAACGAAACAGATCAATTGCACCGAGAGATTCAATTTGGTGGACGAGAACTGCTGGCCCGATGAATTTCGTTCAAACGAATCGAATATATCGCAGCTCAGTTGGACGATTCGCAGACGGGAGAATCAACGTAGAGAAAACGGCACCACCTCCTACAATCGTAGGTCGAAGTCGTCGATCAACATCCTATGCAGTTTTCTGCTATCGTTTCTAAAAAACATTGTTATTTTTATGTTTTTACCAAGCTTGTACGTAGCATTTTTTATATATGTAAAAGCCACGCAGGAACGATAAATTACTGGCACAAGATCGTTTTGTTCCCTTCGAACACGTTCGCTTTTAACCACTTTTAACCAACTTTTTAATATTTCGCGTACAAATTTTGTTTCCGTTTCGCTTGGTTTCCCCCTTTATATAATAGTATATTCTTGTCGATAACGCAATGATCTTAACAAGTATGCGATGTCAAGTTTCGAAAGCTAGAACGAAATTAAAGGAGCGTGAGACGGTTCTCGGAGGTATCGTTTTGGTGGACAGCGCGGATAATAGGCATTTAGAGATTGAATCGTTACAACGCGTTAGAACGAAACTCTCGCGAATGCGAATTAGACTTGGGCAAAGTGTGCAAGGAAACGTACGCCTGTAGTATAATACCATACATAAGAACATGTAGGAACAAGAAACGAGGCTTTGTCATCGAGAAGATGTTGTCGTGCGCAGTTGCCGTGCGAAAATCGTTGCCTTCTAGTTATCCGTAAAAAGATGCAGCAAGGCCTCGAACAGCAGCAACAACCACTGCCACACCTTGGAACGTAACGTCACGAATCGTTGCAGATTTGAGACGGAAAAGAACAAAGTTTGAGTCGACTGATCTGAGGAGGCTCTTGTTGCGTAGACGTCTGATACAGAGAATACAGTTTTCCGATGGTACGAAATCATACGATATATCAATCATATATGTATAAAATCACCTACCAAAAAGCTGCTTACTTTACCTTAATACATTGTCGGATGTATTGTGTACTAGTTATACGTTTCACGAAAATCTCACCAACGCATCTGCATTTCTGCTGCGAAACTAACGTTCAACCGTCTGCATAGCGGCGAGTCGGATCGAAAAGCGATTTCGCTGGGAAAAACATTGAAAGCATCGCGTTAATTTTTTTTTCTTCCGCCACGAGCAGAGCTTGGATATCGATCCGCTAGTGTCGCGAACTCTTCTCTTTTTAAAATTCCTTTCCAATGTACAGCGGCACGCTCCAACGAGTACATCCACGAAACGCAGATTGAATTCCAAATAAGTATTATTGTTCTGGAATCTTAACAAAACGGTATTGCTTCTTTCGAACTAATTCCAATCATTGATAGAATATACTAATTATCGACCGCATACCCACGTCACGCACGACAAAGGCAAACTTGAAATGGATTGAAAAGCTTCGAAACGCACTAACACATATTTTGCCATTTTGTTTAACAGAAACTCGATAGAGACTTAAATGAGAAAGTGATCAACGCGACAATGCGCGCGCGTGTGTATGTATATGTGTGTGTGTGTGTGTGTGTGTGCGTGCGTGCGTGCGTGCGTGCGTGTACGCGCGCGCGCTGAATGGCTCTCTTAAGTTCATCTGCAAGTTCACCAGATACTTTTCCATTCTCTGTCGCGGGGAAAAGAATATTGGCCGAGTACTGAGAGCCGTTCTTTGTTACAGAATATGCCTCAAAATGGGAAGAGTTACTGTCGGAACAATGCGTTGCCATCAAGATTGCGCTTGATCTAGTCAGTAAATTTCGTGTGCAGCTGGTACAAGAAGAACAGATCAGCAAGAGCATGATGCAATCCCCTAATTTACGACATAATTAAGAGCAAAAGAGAAACGAACAAAAATAATTGCGCGCTACGATATTTAGGTGAAAAAAATTACGTTGGACGCGAGTGAATCGAAAATGCATCGCGTACGTAACGGAAACGTAAGAATAGCAGGTAGCGATTGAAGCAAAACGCTATCGTCCTCAAGGCACATTCTTACATACGTAATCGTGTATTTCCGATTCGGTTGCAACCAACGCACAAAAAGAGAGTAATTAACGATTTTTTTTGAAAACAATTTTAATTCGCAACAAATCAAATAATTAGTTTCGAAAATATTCGCATCGCGTTGAAGCGCGCATTCGGCTAAATTACGTGTCGCGAGTGAACAAAATCTTCGAGTTCGTTTATGCTAGACGTGGAGAAATAGATTTCTATGAAAGTCAGTTGTCATTTTACTTTAAACGGTTACTTCACATATATTTTCGAAACTAATTACTTGATTCGTTGAGAATAATTAAAATATTCGTTGAAAGGAAAAAGGAAAGAGTCTTTTTGAACGGAGTTACTCGAATTATTCTCAATTAGTTTCAAAAATATGTTAAGTGACCATTTAGGGTAAAATGTCGACTGACTTTCATAGAAATGTATTTATATGTGAAATTTCCACATTCAGCGTAACGAACTCGAAGATTTTGTTCAATCGTAACACGTAATTTATCCGAATGCGCGCTTCAATTCAGTGCGAATTATTTCTGTATCATTTCTTTCCTCGTCAATGTTTTATTAGACGTAAAAATAAAAGTTTCGTACAAGCCGAGCGTTTGATACTTTTACCTTATTATTAATCATAACGTAAATCGTGTACGAACGAGAAGAGGGTATAGAAGAAAAGAATAAGAAAATAAGAAAAGAGTCTGTAATACCTGTGTGTTTTTTTATGTTACACCTCTCTTTCCCTCGTTTCGTTTTGAATAAAAAGAAATCAATGATTTTGTTGTAAATAGCCGCACAGACTTTTCTAAACTTTTTTTCTTTGATAGTGTAATAACGGCAGGTCCGTGTAACGTACCGACAAATATACATACACGCGAAGATTTATATCGAACAAGAAAATAGTAAAAGAAAATAGACAAATCAACGATGATTTACAAAATAGTATATTTATTAATAATCGCGTGCGTATGTACATCATAACACAAACAACTTGACCAGCAAGTCGCAATTGCACATTATCTCCACATAAATTCTATGCACGATATTATTTGCAATATTTGCATTTGATATCGATATTTGAAATTCGCCTAATTAAATATACAGACATACATACATGCATACGTACATAAATTATCTTACTTTATGTTCTTACATTAGATCACAGTCTTAAAGTGAATCTCCCACGACTTTTCTATGTCAACGGTTAACTATGGCGATACAAGTTCCGAGTAGAAGGCAACGGAAATTAGAAATGGAAGCATACTCTATAGAAGTGGAATCAGGCCAACGGGGTGGTAGCACAATCGACATTTCAAATTGGGGAGTTACATTCGCGGTGGATTGTATAAGAAACGGAAAATAAAATAATAGAATATACATGTGCGATCGTTTGGTTGACTCGACAAAAATAATATATAATAATATAAATAATATTAAGATTATTCTACGAGAAAATGTTAAAAACCTTGCGAGCCGGAAGTTACGATTCGAGCGTAAAAACAGTCATTGAATTACCGCGGAGGATTGTAACGATAAAGTTAAGTTGGATAGTTGTTAATCAGCGTCGAATTCGGTGTCCGTAGAATCGTCCATGACGTCATCCTCTAAAGCGATGGTATTGTGTCGATCCGTGAACAAGTTGTCTTGACCGAGGGCGGGAACTTGTCTAGAAAACTCGCTGGTTGCCCAGAGGAACAGATCCAATGTTTGTTCCGTACATTCGGCTATGAATCGAACAAATGGTCGGACATCTCCCGTGTTTGCTATTTGAAGATTCTCGTAATAGGTATGTCTATGCTGTTTATGAATAATAACCGGTGGATAACCAGCTTGCATCAGAATCATGTTCATAAGTAAACGAGACGTTCTACCATTTCCGTCGGAAAACGGATGTATATGCACTAATTTGTAATGCGCTAAAGCCGCGTATCTGAAACAGAAAGAAACGAGCAAAGGAAAAATGCAGTTTGATATATATATAATACTATTTAAGCATATTTTTGAATACGAGGGGGAACACGTTTACCTGACAGGATGCATGCGAATGGCTCTTTCGCTGTTCAACCACAATGCAAACTCCTCCATGAGATAGTGAATATCTCCGGGACCAGGCGGTACATGACCGCCCACATATACCTGAGTACGTCGAAATTGACCACCTTGTATGGGATCCACGTGTCCTAAAACACGCATGTGTATCTCTAATATGTCCTTGATAGAAATCGATCCCACTCTGTCGACTAGGGTCGCGTTGATGTATTTCATAGCTGCATCCAAGCCAAGGATTTCGTTGTGCTCGTCGATGCTCTTACCAGCGACCGCTGTACGAGTTTCAACGATCGCTCTGGTCTGAGCCAGGTTCATCGTATTCCCCTCGATACCAACCGTGTGATAAATATGCTGGAAATAAGCCTCTCTTTTCGCACGTATCAAAGCGGCATTGTTGTCAGGTATCGCGGACAACGCGTTTCGCTTCTCGTCTATGCGCCGGAGCATCCTTCGGTCCAACTCCTCGACCACACGGGCAGTTCTTTGACTATTTATCAATGCCCCTTCATGGTTCGGTTGGAAACTCAAGGCGCGCACATAATATTCGTTTGCTTTGATAACGTCGTTTTGCGTATGCTCCAAAAACTCGCCATAATGATTCAGGATGTCCGGATGACGGGGGGCCAAAGCCACGGCGTGTTGAAACAATTTGATCGCTTTGTTTTGTTTGCCGGACAATTTCATTTCCAGCGCCAAATGCAGCGAGGTCAAAGCTTCCGCGATGGACGTCGCTCTGTTCTCAATCTCTAGTTCGTTGCGTAGTCGAGATCTCGATAGTGCCACGTCCAGAGTACTCTCGTCGTACACGTTCAACGTGCCTTCCGAGGGAAGCGGAATGAACACGTGGCGATAGTCGTGATCTGAAAAAGGAACTACTATCGCCGTCTCGATTCTTTGTGTTACAGGTTAGATTGACCAAAAAAAAAAAAAAAAGGGAAGAGAACTCGATCGTCTAGACAGAGTCGAAGAAATTTCGTGATCGAAAAAGACTCACCCGGCAGATCCTTCAACGAGCCGCGAATGTATTGAGACAGCAGTGTACCGATGACAGCAACCGAGACTCCCGAGACGAAAACGAGAAACACGACCACGCGATTCGCCGTCATAGCGGCACTCGTGCTCTCCTCGGTTCTCTTCTTTACGTACATGAGCTTGTCGTTATCGAGCATGTAACAAAGTTTTTCACGCGAGCCCAGCATCGTATTTTCGCGACGAATCCGACGAGATCTTTCGTTCGACCAAACACGAGCCGCGACATACTTTTTACGTTTTCTGACGTGATCTACTTATTTCGTGTTGCGACCACCAGGGGAAACTCGGTCGAAAACGGCGCGCTGCATTTCCTGACAGCTCGACCATGTGGTCTTTTGTTATTGGTCTAGTTCTTATTTTTCTCTCATTGTCTTTCTAATTCCAACATTAGTGAATGACACTGTTATCGATCAGAGATGTAACCGCTGAGACAGTTCTAAGCTCGAAGCAACCAGGCAAGCGTGCTGGCAAAAAGCAGTTATGGATTTAAATGAACCATGGTCTGAGCAATTCTTGAAAAGGGCAAAGCCACTTCAGCGGCGGGGAACAGCTGCCGTCGCGTGGTATTTTGGTGCTTCATTAATGATTGGTTAGAATCGCGCAAGCGTAGTCTCATTTTCTGCATTGCAAAAATTGTGCGAAAAATCATCATTTTAGAACATGTATTTAATAATGAACTAATTCTATATAAAAATCAATAATGTACATATACATAGAAAATAAGATTATTTAAAAAATGATATTTTTTTTACAATTTATTAAGTGATCAAAAATCACTTAATATATATAGCTATCAACACGCCTGTACGTTCATTTATAAATAAAACACCTTTCTTCCCTTTCCTAGTTTTAAAATTTCGCGCGCTTTGTATTTCAGCCAATCCGTGAAAATGATTTCATCCTCGCCCAAAGTAAAAGTTATCGTTCCGTCTTATTATTCCTATGTCTATAAGCCCGACAAAAGTATATATAATCCAAGGGTGTATAACTCTGCTAACTCGTGGATAGACTATGGATAGAAGTTGTATGCGCATAAGTTTTGAACAAATGAATTCCTGAAGTTAAAATCTGCATTTTTACATTCTACGTGTCGAGTACTATCGGAAAACAAAAAAACTTGACACATTATTTTTATCTCCTAAAATAAATCAGTCAGTTATACGCGTCATTTAAAATTAATTTTTAATTAAAATCAATTTCTAAAAAAATCCTATGTTTAAAGCTATGGTACGAAGTATTTTTACTTACAGGGATTTTTTCTCAGTATAATGCGATCGCATCGTAAAACATTCCTACGATAGGCTATCATCCTCTTTCCTGTTAGTCTAATAAGAATATATTCTGTTTTCTGCTGAAATCGTACATTTCCGACAGTATCTCATAGAGGGTATTGGCAACATTTTACTATAGCAGTGACTAACTGACACGGGCTCTATAAGCATGGATTTCCTTTGCATTGGATTCGTTACATGTTATATGTTTTATTTTTTCAATTATAATCTCTACTTTGTACTATATATATATATTGTACTATAACAATATCGGTGGATATGAGGAGGATACCACGACGAGGATACCTGTCGGTGTCGATGGTAATACTAACCGCACGGCTGATCAATGAGCATCGATACCACTAGATAGAGCCACTTTCCATTAGATGACCGCCGATTTGTATTTATAATGTTACATGGCGCGTATAAATTGCTGAGATTAAGTATACTACACCTACGTACGAACGTAATTCAAAATAACGTCCGAATAAATTTCGACCTACTCGATTTATAACTACCATACTAAGTAATGTAAAGAAATCAATTCACGAATAAATCATAATTTCACTTTCAAGAAGAAATTTAATCGCAGGTATCCCAGAACCTTTGCGCGAATCAAGAATATATTGCATTTTTATAGAGGAAATGTAAACGAGATTAAAACGATGATACGGGGTAAGGAGAATGAAGAAAGAATATAAGATAAAATAGGGTACGGCGTTGCAATGGAAAATGAAACGAATCGAGGCTAGGCGAAAGGATAGAGACGTGTAGACTCTAGTGAGGTAGTGCGATATGTATAAGACATTAGCGAAAAACGAAGCGGGGGGACGATGCGAACGTGGAGAAGGCGAGGTAACTCGGTGCAAGCGAATAATAGCCAAAACGACCCTGAAACCGAGGTCATCATTGTTCATTGGCCCGAACAACACGCAAGCACGTGTACATTTCTCTTTACCTTCGCGCGATCTTCTACGTTGCATCGAACGCAAACGCAAGCGTGCGATAAATATTCACGGGCAGATCATTTCACTGTTTGACTCGCGTAAAGCGTCGTCACCATTCTGTTTATGTTGCTACACCTGAAACTCTGAAACCTGATAAGTGCGTCTGAACTTACTTTAAATGATATCACGAAATGCATAGAAAGGGTCGATAAAGCATCGACGATTTTCAATTTAGTTTTGCTGGTTCTGTATCCGAGGGCGCTATCTACATGCTGAATACCTTGTCAATATACTATCTTGATCACTTGTAAAACAATATAATCCTTACACATGTAAGAGGAAGAGTCCATTACATTCCACCAGCAGCAAGTCTAATTAGATTTTTTTTACGATAATACTATTGTCTTTCTTTCGCAAGTTTTTATAGACGCGTAGAAATTTAGGAAATCACACTCTTTTACGTTTATGGAAGCATTTATCGAAAATAACGAGCAATACAGAGTTAAAGGAGGAAAGGTAGTCGAATGGAAACGACACGAAGAACCTAACTTCTTTTCTCCCCTAGAAGTGGTTTGTACCGTCGACCGACAGTTCTGCTCTAATTACGTTTCTCCGCACAAAAGCTAGATCCCTTCGTTCCTCCGTTATGGTTTTCCTTTTCTAGATCGAACCTGACTATCCGCCAGCCTGGCCGTAACGAAACGAAAGGACCGGGGTCAACTTGACCGAAATCGAGGAAATTCTAGCCGCATCGATCCTATCCTCGATAATATACCGGCTCGTCGGTGAACTATTCAGGTCTTCGCAGGTCCGTTCGGTTTCGCGTCGTCCTTGGTTAGCTTCGCTCGATTCATCATCGCCGTCCAAGATTAGACGCTTGGTTTCCACGAACAAAAAGCACGAGCGGCTGTTCGCGATTTAAACGATATACGGATGCCATGTAGATGTCCATACGCACGTATACAAACGTATATACATGACAAACTGGTAACGAAAACGGAGGAATAGCATTTTTGGCGTACAAGCTTGCTCGCTAGGCATGTTTCAGCTCGAACGCGGGCAACGCGACGCGATACGACGCAAGCTTCGACGGTAAGCGGAAATACCCATGCGTCGGAGATCCTCTTTTATACTTATATACATACGTACATAGGTACATATGTATATGCAGTTACGTGTGTAGCTGTGTAGGTCCTGTAACGTAACGGTGCGCACTGTCAAATGCTTCTCTCCTTCAATAACTATACTTTTTCCTTGAAAGAGAAAACATCGTATATACAATACCTACGAGACAGCGCGGTTCTACACGATATACGAGTGAACGTTCTAAATAGATGTTCTTTCAAAAAAGATCGACGATCGATCGTTATGAAGTTTGGAAAGGAGAGAAGGGTAGAGGGCAGATAGATTCCAAATCAAAAATATTAGTTCCAAATGGTACTGTATTTCGCAAATGGTAACTAAGTGTTCCGTGAAAAACTATGAAAGTAAGGTCAAAGAGCAACGAAAACATTGTCCGTGTTTATGTGTTTAACACAATTTAAAACAACTCTTAAAAGAAATTATAACTAAAAACCCAAATTTACTCTAGTATTACTTGGAAATTTTCGATCTTAAACAGTGTTCCACGATAAGAAAAGTTTGAAGAACTCGGCCCTATAAATACTGAACCGACTACTACCACCAACGAACATGGTTGATTAATAACCGTATCTATAGGTAGCGTTCTCTGTACGGTACCGAATATCTCGGAAACAATTAAATACTTGAAAACGAAACGTCAGATAAATTTTACTAAATAATAAATTAAGAAATGGGGAGAAGCAACTTCTATTGGCTTGACGCACGATATACTAAATCGAAAATAGGAATGTGTTAATTAAAATTCAGTGGACTCGAGATCATTCGGAAGTACTAACTTCGGTGACACGGAAAAATTGCTACGCAGAATAAATAGATATATGCCCATAAGCGAGTGACTTATGCGGGTATGTGACACACAGTCGCGCAAACCCCGCGGTCGTCCTTCCTCGGGTGCTCGGTTCTCCTTTTACGGCGCAGAAGGTCGAAACGGAAAAAAGCGGTTCGTGGAAGGCGTCTATGTCCGATCCCCGCTCAACTGGCAGGATAGTCGGCCACTTTGTCGGCGAGTTTATTATTCGTAACGGAGAATTCGAGAGAGGATCGAGTGGATTATCGTGAACACCCTACGATTCTCCCGGGGTCCGCGTCAATCGACCTTCCTTCTTCTAACGGCCCCTTTCGTCTTTCTCCTCTTCCTTTTCCGGCAGTCTTTTTCCCTTTACGGCCGGTCGCTGATTTCGCCGCCACCGCCGTCGCCACTGTCGAACCCACCACCACCACCGCCACCACCACCATCGCCGCTTCAACCGACGAACCATCGAATCGCGAAAGGGACCCGCACGACCTTTCTCAACCGCAAGCATTTCTCGATTCTCTTTCATTCGCGACCACCATCGTATCGATTCGTTGCCTCATCTCGTCTACCAGTAGTTGGCTTCCCACGAGAGCAGTTAATCGTCGGGATTTACGAGCGGATCAACGCA
The DNA here is from genome assembly GCF_050948175.1 of Xylocopa sonorina. Classification (NCBI taxonomy): domain Eukaryota; kingdom Metazoa; phylum Arthropoda; class Insecta; order Hymenoptera; family Apidae; genus Xylocopa; species Xylocopa sonorina. The sequence continues at coordinate 1,568,261 of NC_135205.1, forward strand.
AGCCTCGCATTCCCAGTGTTTTATCGACGGAGTGAATCTCGCGGTCGTACCTTGATGCTCGTAGCGAATAGAAAAATTTAATAACAGTGGGTCATAGCGGCCCGCGAGTCTACCCGAAAATCGTCCTTCTCCATTGTACGTCGGAGGGTTCTCGGGTTTTATATTCTCCTTCACCGTCTTTCGGTTGTCACGAAATCAGACGTGGCACGGCCATTGAAACTCGAGACCCTTGCAAGACGGTCTATTCAAAACGCGCACCGTTCGGTATTACGCTCCGTTTTCATCTCCTTTTCTCCTCCCCTTTCTTCATTTTCTCTCCTGGCGATGTTCAAAAGTCTTTTGAAAAGAAATCTTCGGAATTCTGGAGATGAAAAAAGGTCCGCTCCTTCTACATCACGAAACGTATGCTGGAACGAGACCAACTGTCGCTGCTTACCTACAGCGGAACAAGTCGATTGGCTCATCGACGAGAACGCAGAAACTCCGATTTGCTTTCAAATATTTTCTCACATTAGAGAAAAATCCGAAATGTCGAGAAATTCGAAGAGCCGTTAGAGAACCGGAAATCTCGAATCCAAAAATGTTATCTTCGGGCATTTAACAGTTTCCGAGGTATTGACAAAAAAACTACAGAACAAGCATTGAAAGATGCCTACATACGTGTTATTAATTCAAACAACTGTAATACATAGTAGTTATCGCGGGCGACTATCCAGTGTCGAGTTGCTGACAACCCAATAGCTACACTATCTCCACCATTTATGATATGGTATATAATATTTGACAAATTGATTTATACGTTGTTAATAAAACAATATTCTGCTACACTGGAACGCACAATCTGTGCATTTAAACAATATTATATTAACCCTTTAGGCTCGATAACTTTTTCAGTCGATTCTCCAAGGTGTCCATTTTGAATTAATAGGTCTTGTGGGGCATTCCAATTTCTTACAGCTAGTACTATGTTACTATCTCCATCGCTGCTTTCATTTTCTTGATCACTAATTTTATCTTTGATACAATCGATCTCGCGTTTCAACCGTGCAAAATCAATTTTTGTAGGGCATCAAAACTTACAATCAGTTGTTGAAAAATTCGAGTTGCCGCATGAAACGCCGTGGCGACTGAGTTGCTTCTCAAGCGCAAAAGGTTGAAATAAATATAATCGATTTTACGCGAGACACCCTGTATCGAGGTGATCGAGTATTTTGTGTACTGTAACGAACGTTTTTTCTTTATTAATACCTCGAAAATTTTTAAAAACCTGTAAGTTAAATTTGGATTTGGATTTCACATCCCTTCCGTCCCTTCGATGACGAATTTCACGTTGATCGACAATGGGTCCCACTCAGAAGAACACTCGACGATACATTAGCAACGTCTGTATAAAGAGCATGATCAATGTATTAGTAACGTCTGTATGGGTAACGTTTTATGTCGCTAGAGCGTTGCCTATACAGATTTAATCAAGTAACAAGAAATTTTTGGTTAATACCTTCGAAATTATTATATAAAGTATCATTTTAGTTTTTGGATCTACCCCACCGTGAAGTAATTTAAAATTAATTTTAACCCTCTCCACTCCTGTTTTTTATACCGTTCAACTGGTTCGTATCGTATATCCTAAATTTGTAGAAATCATTTGTCATTTAGTTATTTAAATATTTAATTAAGTTGTTTCTTATTTCCTCAACTTTATACTCTGTAATCGCTGGTTGGTGTGAAAAAATAAAAAAATATACTTATAATGGTAAAAGAAGAATGATTGCTCCATATTGCTGATATTTAACATACCGCCATAAGAGAAATGTTTAATGGTATTCCAAGAAACGAGTTTCAAGGCTACTTCTGAAACTAGAATTATTGCTTAATTGACGGTATATAATAAATATACAAGAAGGTTACTTCCAAATGGCGATAATAGAATATTTACATTGTCACAAGTTGTATAAGATTCGGCTTCGCGAACAGTAAACCGTTCAAGCTCGGCCAACTGCGACCGTGAGCAAAGGATCGTGGATCGATCTTTCCTATCGTAGCCCTCGTTTAGTTCCCGCTTGAATGACCTATTTTTCAAATACGCAACGTGACGTCACTGGGTCGAAAAACCTCGACGCTACGATGCTTCTGAAAGAGCTTCGAGCCATGAAACAGGGCTACCATTGTACTTTGACGGCAGCTGCGTCGCGAACATTTAAACGTGGCTTTACATACTGAGCGGCCCCGAACAGCGAGGGTCGCGGTGCCGCTAGCAACGATGCGATTTCCATCACGCTTAATCTTTCTAAACCACATTTTCATCCGTGAACGTCCAAGACTCGGATTAGCTTGCCCTTTGAAAACGCGAACTGCTTGTTCGTGCCTCCTTATCGCGAGCTAGTCTTATTGCGCTTCTACTAGCAAATATCCGATAATCACCTCGAAGCCCTCGTTCTTGGTTAATCCGAGACTAATTCTCGTCGCATTGGACCCCGTCGCGCTCCTACGATCCGTAAACTTCCGGCAGCCCCTCGAGTTTCGAGCTCGTCCTCTCTTAACGACCCACGCTACCCTGGCCTGCCCTTCCCGAGCTTACCTCGTCGTTCAACCCTCGCAAAGACCCCCCACGTTTGCTCCATGCCAGTTTTTACTTTTAAACGATAAACTCGCGAGCAGAACGGAGACGGACTCGGCTTGGTGGAACGCTTTGCTGTTTACACCGTGACTCGAGCACTCGACCGGAGATTCTAGAAATAGCAGTGTATTTTCCCTCTGAGGGAATCGAACTCGCGACCTTACGGGTTACACCTCGACCGCATCCTATTATATTTTTAGCCGGTAAACCGAATACACCCCTCCTCCCGGCCCGCTGTTTCGTTCACGCCGTTTCGTCGAGAATGCGCATGTGCGTTTGCTTCCTCCTACTTGGTAATCGTACCAGATTTCCATGCAAATTTTCCTCCTTGCGCTATTTAACTCTTTTCCACTATCCGCTAAATTTGGACCATTCGAAATATGAAACGAACATATCCGAGAATGTGAAAAGCACGTACGCCTATCTACCCAAGTGTTTACATCGTCCATAAATTTAATTTTGTTACTAGTAGAGATTACATTTTATTGGAACAGTAGCAATTATTTATTTTCTGATCCACTTTGACCTAAAAATTTAATTGAAAAAATTCAGCATTAGAAGATAAAGCAGCATTCAAGCATTAGAAGATAAAGATATTTTAAAAACAACAATTATTTTGATGCTAGTAACAATAATTTGAACGCGCGACGCTTATCATACGACTGTCAAGCCGATTAGAGAAATGAATCTTTCAGTTATATGTATGTACCCTGACTCGAAGTTATCGAAAAAAGGCCCATGAAATTTTTAAGTCGTTCGAATGATTATGAGCAACAGTATTTGGTCGAGTATCCGTACGGCTTCGCCGCCGCTGCGTCCGCTGAGCACAATTTTGCATTTGCCGTAGCGGCAGGTATAACTGCCGAGGACGAAGCCTATTTCGTAGAACCAGTTCCGTCGGAGAAGCCTCGAGATTTATGATCGTTCAAGCCCCCCCTCCGTTTCGGATCGCGGTGACGTGGCTCAGCGCTGCGCGTTCGTTCCCTTGCCTTCGTCCCTTTACTGCTTTCTTGCCGCGTCGATATTTTCCCACTACGCGAGACGTTCCCCAGCTATTTACGACAAAATTACCCCCTTCTACGCGCTGTAACACTCATGGGATGCATAGAATAAATACCCCTTCTCTCTTCAAAGATATAATCGTCCGTTTTCATGGTTTTCCCATGATCCATCGACTCCGTGCCAACACTGAATCCATCGTGACTCTACCAGGTCCCGTGCAATCGAGAATCAAACGAAAAGTTATGTTTGCCCGTTATCGCGACCTTTCCGTAGTACTGAGCAAAATTAATGAGTTATATTTACCAATTTATTCTTGCGTTTGCCCATTTACTTACCTGCTTGCCTGCCTGCTGGTCCGCCTGAATGCTTGTCTACCTTCTTGTCCTCTTACCTCTCTATTTACCTCTACCTACCTACCCACCTGCCTACCTACCTACCTACCTACCTACCTACGTACCTATCTACCTACCTACCTACCTAGCTAGCTACCTACCCATCTACCTACCGACCTACCTATCTACCTACCTACCGACCTACCTACCAACCTACCCATCTACCTACCTACCCATCTACCTACCTACCCACCTACCTACCTAGCTACCTGTATCAACCAACCAACCGACCAGCATACATATCCGTCCGTCCGATTATCCGTTTACCTACCTGCTCGCTTCTTCGAATTTGCCGTATTTCTCCAAGGATAACTTATACTACGCGGGCAGAAATTGTAGCCGTTTCGGAACCGAAAATAAAATTTGTACGCGACGTGACCAATTCTATTAAAACACTCGTCGTCCATTGCTTCTTCTTGACTGTGTAACTTATTCTGACCAAACGGACAAGTTAAATCCTATTAAGACCCCTAAGATCTTAATCGCTAGGAAATCGATTTCACGGTCAAAAGATTTTTATTCTACTCGACCGAAACAGCGTATTGTGAATACTCTTATTGGATTATGCGTAAGCTGTACGAACCGGTGACTGACTTGACGTGATTTAACCGAATCATGACGGTTAATGTGAATCAAGCTTTTACGCTGACGTTGCAATTCCCTGTTTCAGGAGAGCACAAGGCAGTAAACATGACACAGTCGATTACGAAGATATTTGGTGACCGATCGAATCTTGGATTTCTATTTTGCATGAATATACCTGTCAGAAACAAACAAAAAAATAGGCATAAGGTGATATGTTACATATGGCAAATAAAAATTTTGCCTATATGGCAAAATAAAAAAAATGGTTAATTTGGTTAGATTTATATTACAAGAAATACCGAGGATGAATTAAACTTGTAGAAATAATAAGATGTAAAATGGACAGAAAGTTAACAAAAAACAATAAATACTAAAGAAGAATCGAAAAATTATCTGACACAAAAATGGCACACAGCATTGATTATTTAAAAAACTGATTTTTATAATTTTGTTAAACATTACTATAGTTTTATATATATATATATAATGTATATATATATATACATACGTCCTTCTGCCTTTTTCATATTGTCAACGGTTTATGTATTTTTAATATCTATAAATATATGCGCCTACTACAAGATGGTATATATATATATGGCATTATGCATACATTTTTGTTTCTAGTTGTGCAATTTATTCAAAATATAAAGTATGAAATATATAAAATTGAACGATATTGGAAAATTACAATGGCATTCGAGTATTTTAACGTTTTTATCTCTCGCCCTTCGCATGCTTTTCCGCCTTTCCATATTTCGTAGTTTTGTATTTTTCATTTCACAGTTTTGCGATCTGTAGCTTGTATCCCATACAAGCATACGCAGGCATGTACGTGTATACATCTATCTCTATACAAACTGTACGCGCGAACGGGTGGAATCCTTCGCTTTCACCGAGACTGGTTCGAACTGAGCGAGCCTCGCCCGAGTTCAGTTGCGCAACAAACTCTATGACCTAGTTCTCATAATTACTCCAAGTGCGCACGGGGTCGGGACCGATTGGAACGGTTTCCGAAACACGAAGTAACTGGAATTTCAGAGGATCGCCTGCGCCGCGTCTGTGCTCGCGACCGCAGGACCGCCGCACGTCGCTTCACCAGATCGCCGCTGACCGGAACTCCCGCTTGTTTCCCTATGCCTCTCTCTCTCCGTGGGAGCGCGCAGCCTCGACGGACAGAAAAAACTGGCTGCTTTTCTGAGAAACTGACGCGACGAGGGACGCTCGCGAACATTTCCGTGTTTTGTTGATCGACAAATTTTACGATTCAAATCTTCCTGTACAATAGTCCAAGTTTCTATTATTTATTCTGTTTGTATCACTTCTCCTTTTATTGCAATCTAGGCAGATTCTATCTAGACAGGAACATCTAAATAAATACTCTCATTAATATTTGAACACCTGTGTAATAATCATTTCTGAACTTAATATTTTGAATAACTATAAAGAAAAACAAAAATAAATAAATAGATAAATATCATAGATATAATACCATTGTGTGTTTGGGTATTAGAACGGGTTACCAAAGGAAAACACATTTTGACAGTAAAAAGTAAAATTAAAACTCACAACAAAATTTAAGTATAATTTAAGTACAAACGCATGTTTTAAGTAGCTCTGCACGTGATGAGTCAATTTTTATAACTGTCACACTTCTACGAGACTATTTTGGGGTGTTCTTACGAAAGGGACTACTTGCTGATTCGTATGAAATTCGGAGAGAAGGGAGGATCGATCCCAAATTAAAAAATTTTAGTTTTAAATTTATATTAGTCACCGAGATATTATCAATACACTTTCGGTACTGCAATATGTAGAACGCTACCTATGCAAACATTACTTTCACTGGTAGTAGTCAGCTTAGTATGCACAGGGTGTCCCACATTAAATCGATTATTTTACTGTTTATTAAAACGGAGATTGCCGCTGAATATCATTTATTAATACACAAATGGTTTCACAATGATCGGAAATATATACTTCGCAACCCAACAAACACTTGGTATTTTTATTTAAATAGGATACTCTTTAGATACTGATATCGTTGTTGAATTGTCAGCCACTCAACACTCTTAACAGTCGACCATGATAACTACTACGGTGAATACAGTTGATTAGTAACATCTGTACAGACAGCATTTCCATGGATTAGTTACATTTGTTCTATGTTTGGTAGCAAAATTCTCTAGTTAATATTTCGAAAATTAATATAAATCCGAAATTAAAGGTTCAGATTCGATATCTTCTTGCAACGGCCCTTTCAAATTCCACGTTGATCAGCCAATGATCTTCTTCGTAACAACAACCAACAACTACATACATTCAAACGTATATTACGACAGACTTTCAGAAACTTACGGATAAGTATATCTCCTTCGGTAATGGCCACAGAAAGAGATTTTTGTTAAAGGAATAACTATGGCCTTAATAATTCTTTGATGCATAGTTACCACTCTTGACGTTTACGTTTGTTTTATTAGTAAAAAATGCATTCTTCTCTTCGACGAATTGACTGCGCGACGTGGAACTCGTCGGACGGCGCGGCGTAGCGCAGCTCGTTATCGTCCGCGACCGCGAAACGTTCCGCCATATCGAGTTCGCGTCACCTTATCTTTCTACGAATTAAATCGAGACCACAGATGGTAGGCGACGATTTTACGCCTTTCGAGAACGCAGTTACCATCTTCTTGGAAGGTGTAGATGTTACTTGCCTCCACTTCCGATGTTTTCCTGCTGTCTTTTTCTTCCTGCTCGCCTATCCATCCATCCGTAAATCCGTCTGCGAGGCGCATGCGCGGTTTATCATCCGTTAAAGTTCGCGCGAATCACGCCAGCCGCACAACTAAGAGAAATACACGCGACGAGGAATAATTTCGAGAATCGTATTCGAATTCTCGCTCAAAGATAGTGATAATAATCTAGCTGGCGGACAGCTTTAAGGCCGTAAATTGAACAGGATGGTGTTTCTGTATAGCTACCGGGTACTTTGCTCGCTTGTCTGTAAGCTGATTCATAGAGCTGCGATAAAAAGCGACGTGACTCAAACTCGAGGCGAGCCCAGCTGCATTGCGCGATACAACCTCTCTCGCGTTCGCCGTGAAAACTCTTGCTTCGTAAATAACGACGAGTACGCTCGATGAGAATCGAATCGAACAGCTCCGAATTTACTTACTTTTTTGCTGCCGCTCAACGTTCGACGTTTAATCGATCAGACCTATTTTCCATGGCAAGGCGCGAGTCGTTTCACGTATACCCACAGAATTGCCGTTATACCTGTCGATTTTTTTCAAACTCTCAGCGTTTGTTGACGATCTCGAGAAACTGAACTGTATAAGTTTGTCCCTTTCGTAAGACAAACATTCCGTTTGACCATTTCGAAAAGCTTTACAATATACGGCGTAACAATTGCCGAAAGAAATAGTACATACATATATATATATATATATATATATATACATCACTCCTAGAATTATGCATATGGAACTCGCTGTAAATTCCAGACATCTAGCGTTCAACGAGTTACATTACTTCAACAGAATCTGATAAATTTCGTTTAAGCTAGAACGTCAGATATATGTAGGATTATAAATAAAAACTAAATAATATTTCCAAGCTCATCCTAATAATGTTATTTCAGAATTATATTTCTTGTACAAAAGTATGTTACGATTAAATAGACAGTGGTCGATCTACTAATCTAATTTACATATAAAAAAATGATTTAATTGTCATGCAATCTCAGGTGCATGTGAAAAGTGTATATAGACTACGTTACAGTCTTTGAAAGCACTATATTGCAACGTTCTATAAATATAAATACACATGTAGATACATTCGAATTCCTCCGCAATTGCAATAATTTTTGCAACATTTCAAATTTTCAATTAACTATAGAATTACAATTAATATAAATAGTACTTGTATATTTCTTCGCAGCTGTGTTCATATTTTATAGAAGAAATAGAATATTTCGAAAACTAATATAAGATAATAACATTTAAAATACATAATATCCAAAGAAGAAGTTATAATTGATCTAACATTTAGTCGGCGACAGAGCCGTGCGGAGACATTTCCTGATAAAGAAGCTGTGTTTCCATAAAAATTATAAACAAATAGTAAAAATTGTTTATTTATTTGGATTCTAAAATAGATACATCATAAACGTTCTAACAAAAATAATCGCACTATATGTATTTATTATTTATATTTTATAGAATACAAGAAAGGCAGCGTTTCCACAGCTCCCATAGACTGCACGTCATTGGTCGGTGACCAAATTATTGTGAAAAGGAAGAAAAATCACATATTTAATAGCTTCGGTACTATCGTAACTTCAATAATGGAGCCAAGTACATATACCGTTTTGTATTTATTTTTATATAATATATGTATACAGACACACATTTTTAGAATAATCTGATGTTTTGTTTAATTATTGTACGGTAAAATGCATATTCTTTTGTAATCAGCTGGTTTGAGCTATCATTAATCAATTGTAAATGTGACTTGATATTGTCGAGTAATGTGTTTGTATTTGTTGATAGGTATTTTTGAGAAGATTACCGACACCTGATCAAGTAATTATGAAATTTATATATATATATATATATATATATATATATATATATATATATATATATCAAAATACGTCAAAAATATGTAACCATGAAATATCGTTGTCATGAATTGTCTAAGAATATGACAACACATTTGGTAAGGGGAAAAATATGATATAATTCGATTGGATGATAATTTTGAAATGTTCATAGTAATTGTATCAGTTGTCAATGCATAACTGAATGAAATTGCGTAAAGCTGTAACGCATTAAAAAAAAAAACAAATATCTTTCAACGTTTTCACGTGATTGGCCATGCCATAGATTCTATGTACACTCAGCAAGGTTTTCTGCTTTGAGCGAGAAACAAGCGACAGATACAATTAGTGCGATTAACTCAGAGTAAAACGACCAACGAAATCAGTTTATAGTCGCTTGGCGACCACTACCACTACTACTTATTCGCGACTATAGAAGCCGATTATTAGCGAGTCGAATATCGGATGCGACGTTTCGAACAGCTGTATTCCATCTTGCAAAGACTATAATATATGTACGTGGAACTTCGCGTTTCGAATCTTCTAATGTCTTCCTACCGGTACGAGCCCTTGGCGAATGATGAACACGGAATGCCAAGTACGAGTATCAAGAATCTTTGGATTCGCGATGACGATAGTTACTTCCTACTACAATCCTTCTCAGCGGCGTGATTCCGATAGTATGCGACCTTGCCGAGTTGTAAAGTTCTCGAATGGTCGAATGATCAAATTGTTCGGGACTGTTTGAAACGGATTCGCGTCCATCGGAGAAGAAAATCACCGACATTAGCATACAATTCCTGCAGGTTTTCCCACCGCGACGTGGTCGAGTCGGCCTTAGTCATACATTTCGGTTCGTTTGCTCTTCTCTTTTGCTGCGGTTTTTCGCTCTCCCTCCTACGTCCCCACGGCCGGTCGGTCGGTCTTTTCGCTCGGCGCTCACAACAGGCGGCCAGTCTCGGTCCCGCGACTACACAGCCCCTTGCCACCCACCTGAGCCCGAGACAGCATCCAAGGATTTCGCGTTAAACGAACGAGTTTCACCGACCTTGACCATACCAGCGTCGTCCCGTCTCGCGAACCGGTCAAAGATGTTCCTTCCACCGTGTTGCTCGATAATCTCGCGCTAGACGCGTCAGCCTGCGCGCGTTCGCCCATCACGAGACGGAAACAGCTACGACAGAGTCGCGTTCGAGGCCTCGATACGCGACGCGCAACATGCTTTCAACGAGATCGCAAGGTCAGAGACCCGCGATCTGGTTGGCAAACCATGTGTACCGACCGCCCTCGCTCTTCTTTCCTCTCCCGCTCCCCTTTACATACGCGTGCACGCACGCACGCACGCACGCACACACGCGATTCTTCTTTATATCTCTCTTTCTCTTTACATACATCGGTGGTGACATCGCAGTTTACAGCGCGCAGCTGATATACATAGATACAACATATGTACGTCAACTAGTTTGTTGACCAAACGAGAAACATCACGGAACAAGTACGAGTATCGAACAATCGAATTCGCTCGTAGCTTCGGTCAACGCGCGAGCTTTCAGTTTCTTCGTATACACCTTTTTTTCCCCTGTACGTATACGCGTATAATGTAAGCATGTATGCGGTTAAATATCAGAGTTGACATCGTTTGACCCGTCCTCCCGCTGATGCTCCCGGTTCTCGACTCTTGGCTCTCAGCTCTCGATTCGTAGACTCTGACTCACGTCAGGGTCGTCAGTACGAGGTCAACGGCAAACGAACTTCTTTGCCTGTGAGTGCGCGATCTCGGCTTGCCTCGCTTCGCCTCGCCTCGTCGCACCGCGCCACGCCGCGCCTCGCCGCAACGCGAATCGTCGGGGCACGGTTCGCTCTACCTCGCTCTGCCGCGCCTCGCCTCCTCTACCTTCGTCTCGTTTCATCTCGCCGCGCCACACTTCACGTTTCTCCTCTTATTACCGCGTCCTACACACTTCGAATTTTCTTCACCACGCGTTAATGTCTTTTGCAAATGCACCGCAAACGATACGATTGTCACGTGGAAATTTTCTTCCTTCGTTTTCGAATATGCAATAGTACCCTAATAAAAAAAAAAAAAAAAAATGTATACGTTAGCGTCGTTTAAATCAGGGCCGGCCAAATTGTGGCGCATTCGCTAAACGTAGCCCATTGTATTCTTGCGGCTACCTATTCTTTTTAAGTAGGCGTCATACCTGAATCCGACTTCGTGTTTTCAACACTCTTAGTTCAATTCATAAAGTCTTTTTACTTATCAATTCGTCCCATTTGTTTTTAAGAGAGAGAGTGTATGAGTGTATGATGTACAAAAGGTTGACTACCTCTGATTTAAATAATCGATGCGTTTTTCATAAAGCAAACGATATCTTCTTTTAAAACAAGATATTTATAAGTTCTATTGAATGCACCTCTCGATCGCTATTCGAGTCGGTGCTTTCCAAATAACATATTATAAAAGATTATTTATATACATACATATATTTACAAGTTTATCCCCATTTATCCGTTTTATCTTATAAATCACTTCCATAATTCGATCACGTTGTATCTAATACATTTCGAACTGGACTCCCATTTAGATTTTCGAATCAGTCTATTACTGTTTCGTTTTTTCGTTCGAATCTACATGCATACGTATGTAAACCGACAAACGGTCGACCGAACAGCGAAGATACAAGCGGCTAACCAGACGCAAAGACGGTCAAGTCGACCAGTCCGTCAACCATAATTTAAAAGTTGATTAGTCGCCATTTAACTAAACTACAGACCAAATCTATTGATTGGTCAAGGCCTTTACTCCAGCGCCGTTTTCCAGTTTCGTTTTTACTATAGAAGGTAAATGAAGAAAATTCAGACATCACGCGAGAGTCGAAATGAACGCGTTGTCGCGTGGAAAAAGAAACAAAAATAACATATTATTGCTAAAAGAAGGTTAAGGTCTTTGTCGCGGAAAAAATAAACAAACTGAACAAATATAGATTTCGCTAATATTGTAAAAAATCTTTTCGATATAGATACCTTTTTAAATTTCGTATGCTGTGAAGCTACATCCTGTGCATTCGTAATAACGCGTGGATCAGTTTGGTTTCCGAACACAGCACGCCTTATCTGTTGTTTATAACGAGATTTAGCGAGTTTGAATTCGGATAAAAGTACAGTCCGCATCTGCATATACCAGACTGTAAGTAATGTTTGTTGCTATAAAAGTACATATGGTAGCTACAGTACACCCAACTCGGATGTCCTTCCGAAAAAGATACATTTCTGTACGTCGTGAGATTTAAAGAGAAAGAAGGGGAGAGTAGCTGGATCTCTCGAATTTAACATTTTCATTTTGGGCTTTTATTAGTTTATTAATGGCATTAGCCAGTTCAATTTTCATAAGATGTCTGACATAAAATCAATTATATTTTACAATTAATTAAAACAGAAATTGTATGTTGAAAGTTGCTGAATTTTGTTTTATTATCAATGCACAAATCAATTTGTTAAATAATTTTGAATGGAGGTTACTGGCCATCTTATGTCAGCTGGAAAAGTAAACGATCAAACCAATTCCGTTTAGTCGTCAGCTAGTGAACGTTTTCTTAATCAACGACAGTAACTATACAACGAAGACGATTTAGTAACTAAACGATCTGTACAAGTAACTTTCCATTTGCGGTATTGAAAGTTTTGTCTTAATCTCGGGAATTAACCATCATATTCCTACTTTTTTTCTTAAAATTTTAAGTTGCGTAAAAGCGTATGCTTTTCGAGAATAATTAACTAATAATCCATATTAATTAGTTAAAGTATTAATTCGACTTGTATTAAATTAAAACTGACTTAAATTGTTTCCGGTTGCTGCCTTACGCGGCTTTAGCAGTAAAGTTATCTGATAAATAGACGTTTTGATAATTATCGTTATCTCTAGCACTTCACTGATTTCGACTATTTCGGTAATTCCACCTGTAATATAAGTGTAACAAGGCATGAGTCAGTTTAGTTGCTAGCTACTTCATAGCTTATCTTTTGTTTAGAATGGGGTTTGAGTTCGAATGAAAACTTTGTACACAACGTGCTGTAACACGCAGCGGAAAAGCTAGCTTTTACGGCGATGCCATTGAAACTTGAAAAATATTCCTGATCCAATACGAGTTGAATCAATTCAGGAATTAGTTCGACCTGCAAGTATTGGATTACAGTTGGACTATTTTTTAGTTACGTTACATGTTATTGACATTGTTTATAGCCTCGCACATGCAGCTGTGTGTGCGATTTTAAGCTCGCCTAAACATCCTTCTAAACAAGAGATAAGCTCTGATGTGACCGTCAACCACTACTGACGTTTCAACTCTCACGAATGTACACTTGCAAGCAGAATTCACGGAATGGTGGCGAACATATTTTGTAAATATTTCGAGAACAAAGGAAGCCCGAGATTTTTGCCACAGGATACAGTTGTTGGAAATATTGATTTCTACAAGATATTTAAAAGTAATCAAAGTTAATGACAAACTAGCATTTCCGCTTCACCCGAGCTTCACCTAGATTTTATTCGATTTCTCGGTGTAGAAAAGCAGCAGAACAGAAGTGGCCTTGATGGCCGATACATTTAGTCTGTACTTTAGCTATAAGTATAGCTAGCTAACCAACCACCTAACCAAACCAACCTACCAGTTAGCCAACCAGCTAGCCAGCCGAGCCTTGTTTTCAGACAAGGCACCGAGACTGCCCCCTGAACCGGATCGCGGCATTAACCTTCGTCAGTGTTGTATATCGCTATATTCCCTTCTCTACCTTCTACACCACTACCACTATCAACAGTCGACCCTACCATTACCACCGTGACCGTCACCCTCCTGCTCGTCTTCCACTCCCCCTACAACTCTCGCGCTTATTCTTTCTCTCTTTTAACCTTCTCTTCTTCTTATCCTTCTTCTACTCTTCCTCTTCGACGTCCACCTTGTCGTCGATGATTCTTACCATCTGTTCACGGCGCAATATCCTAACTCCTCTCGGCAATTTCCCACAGTCCGGTAAGGATTATCTGTATTACGGTGCAAAAACGTAATGTTTCTGTTCGCCGCGAAACGGACATGCAAAATGTGATCGCTATCTAATTAACCGTACTTCGTTTCAAAAATATTGTAGCCATTCTATGTTGTAATGTGTGCCTTCGAGTTACGAGCCCGAACCAAAACAACCACAGGAACAGTCGAGACGCTAACTTTTAAGAATGTTCCTACAAATGGAACCTGCAATCGGTCGATGTAAAATTTTAGTTCTGGTTTTTTAGTAGATTTCAATAGTTTAAAAGATATTACTAAGACGCTTTTGGTACCATGCATAAAACGCTACTTGTTCAGATGTTACTAATCGATCAACTTCGTTGACAGTAGTAGTCATCAGCTGAGTATCTATAGGGTGTCCTACGTAAAATCGATATAATTCATCATTTATCAAAATACAGATTATGTATTCAAAGTTACAGGGTATTGCTTTATTATGAATGTACAAATTAATTTGACAAATAATAATATTGGTCCAACCAATGCTGCTCATATTTTCATTCAGATGGCGTGTCCTATTTTTATTTAGGTGAAATACTTTATAAATACCAAGACCAATATCGCTGTGCGGTTGGTCAGCCATTCGACGCTTGACAATCGATCATGATAACTACTACGCTGAAAATGACTAAATTGTACTGTAACGTTTATACAGATCGCATCCAAATTATTAACTATAAATAAAGCATTCTTTATATATATATATAATTATTGAAATTTATTATTAATAGCTTGGAAATTATTAAATACTCAAAGATAAAGTTGTGAATTCTAAGTGAATTTACATCTCTCCCCTCTACTATTTTCCTAAAATTTTAAGTCACATAGTCTCTCGGAAATGCAGCCCTTTTTTCACTAGATGAAACATATTTAACACATCGTGTACAACTTTGGTGGTTGCTTATCGTGAAGTATATGGCTTAACGGACCAGCGGACAGAGTGAGGATATGTAATCATTTTCCGGTTCCCAAATTTTTACGACGTCGCGGACGGGACAATGATGATAACGAAGCGGAAAGAATAATTCGCGAGATAGCGAAAAATAAATGTTAGAAAATCGCAGGGAAAGTGAACGCAAGGGAGAAAGAGTTGCGACGCGACGCGACAAAATAAGCCGTGACAAGAGTCAGCGTGGCGTGCGGTGGGCCACGGTTGGCCACAGCGCGTCAGCCCAAGCGAGAGAAGAGACGTAGACCGAGACAATACAGAATGAAACGAAAGGAAGCGAGGCGAGACGAAACGCGAACTAATCGAGGTGAGGCCAGTTCCTAGCTGAGCCTTGCGTCATGAAACGCGCAGCTGACAAAATCGAGGCGTAGCGCCCACAAAACGCGCGCGGTACGAGTTGCACAAATGTGAGATTAGGCCAACAGAATGAAACGGTGAGATGCCAGACTAGCAGAGCCAAACAAGATAAACTTGGTAAACCGCATTTGGCAAGGAAAGCAAGGAAATCAAGGGAAATTGACGCGAAGCAAGCAAGTGTGACTACATCCGCAAACTCATGCGTACGTGGCACAAAGAACATTATGCACATAAAAGACAACCTTCTACGTGCGAAAACATCAAATGCTAGCCGGACCTTCGATCACATCCGTTAACTATGCGTGCATTTTCAAGGTTACAAACACGCTAGAACGTGTAGTGATTGTTTGAAAAAATATGCTGTTCATCGGTTTCAATAAATTTTTAATATATCGCCTAAGTTTCCAATTTGAACAACTTTTCTTATACATATAACACCATAGTGACTTATCCGTTGTTTAGAACGAGGTTTCAGCGAGCTTAAAGCTCTATGCAGAGCTGTTACATACAGCGTAATCGGTCGCCTTTCAGCCGGAACTTAATAAACGAGCCAATTCTTGTTCAATATTAACAAGTGTTTTGTACATGTACTCGTATTTTAATTAACCATAGATTTGGATTAGGTTCGTGATAAAAAATGACAAATCATATATAGGTTACATCTACTAGGGACTAAAGGATTAGATTCTGATTAGGCTTTGATTCTTTAGTTTGTTTCCATAAAAAAGGATCGCGATTTTCGATTTTTGTAACTCAAAGTTTCCAAAAAATGACAAATTTCTATTAACAATTTTGCTGAAATGAAACTATGTTTTTTTTTTTTTAATTCGTTAAATCTCTCAAATATGTACTCCACACATTGTAGAGACATCGAGTACATATACAGATATTACAATCGTTCTTGAAGATAACGCCATAATACTAGGATACAGAAAAAATCTTAGGTCGAAACACAGAAGCAGCCACCTTCGTCTACGTGGACAGAAAAGTGGATCTTGTTTACCGTGCGTGAGAGGTGAACGGCCTCGTTATGATGCACAAGTAGCAGAAAAAATAATTGTTTGGATACATCGAAGGAAAGCTTAAATTAAAAAGGGAATCCAACCGTGATTCAATATTCAGCAGTAAATTCACAGAAAATAAGTTTATACTAACATAATCCATTTTTCTTTTAATATTTTATTTTTTCAGAGTCACTGACATGTTCGTTCGCCACTTTTTATTTCCTTTTTTCGCTCTACATACGCCACGACAAAATGATATGAAAATTAAGGGAGACTCGCTCAAAACCATGACCGAATAATTTATCAACTTTTCACTTCGCTTTAAATTTAATAATGAATTAAATTGCATTAAAAGTTTTTATTCACAATCTAGTCATATTTTTTGTTTACTTAACCTTTCTATCTGTATTTTCTCGAAGTACATTTTTTTCCTTTTTAAAAATGTAATAAGATATTAGAATTTTTTAAACAGTTTAATGTTAAGAATATAAATTATCATTATGTTAAATTTACAGCTTTTGAAGGCATTTGTACTAGTTTTTAACCAAAATGTAATACCTTCTATTTACTTCGTACTCTCATACTTAAACAAATATTCTGTATATTTATACATTTTCTGTTAATTTTATATATTAAGTTCTTGTAATTATTATTATTAGTATTTTAGATAATATAATAGATCTTATATTTGATCAAATTCTTTAGCGGTGTGATATCCATAATCTGTAGAAGGTAATGGTAAAAAATTAACATTTGATTTTTAAGTATAATAGAATCTATAAGTCTGTTTCGAAGGGGCTATTTCTATTGGAATTTTATAAATTTAATTCCTGCGAAATTATTGCCAGGGAAATGTTAGTTGAATCGAAAGAAAAACGGTAAGGTAGGGAAAATAGCAACGGATAAGTGTATTTGGTAGGAGAGAGGTTAAAACAGGCGAGACCAATACTGTAGAGATTCATTGGCATCGAACAGTCGCGGAAAGAACGCGACAGAGCGGAAAGCGAAGAGTGACAAACCACCGTGCAAAGATGACTGATCGGTCATGAACTTTAGCCTTGCGCTCGATGAACAAGGTCATTGGAAATGTTTGCGCGAACACGTCGTTGTGCAGCCACTGTTGGCGCTGTTTCATGCGCAGTTAGAGAAGCTCATACCAACCTGTCATAGTGACCGATTTTCACAACCAAGTGCATCTGTCGCCGCTTCTAGAAATAAACTTTTAAAGTGATACGTATATCCAATGCCTTCGAAATTAAAAGAGACGCCCAATGTTATGGATGTCATCGAGTATTGTACACACACACACACACAAGCGCATAGACACAACTAGATATAAGAAAGTGTTGTATTATTTGAGTGTAAAACAAGCTAATCGACAACGGTTTTGACAAACTATGTATATGTAATAATAATTTATAAATTATTTTTCTATGTTACATCAATTCCAGTTCATCAATTGCAGTTGGTATCTTAATACTGGCTTTAATAACCGTTCACGTTTTCCTGAATCATGAAATTAATAGACAATGCGTTTAATCTAAGTTATCTAAATATTTTTTTCATTATTGAAAGTTTCTTCGATGATATGTTTTCGCAAAAACTACAAAAATGTGCGTCTTTGTAGTTAGTTGATAGTAGTAGCTTTTCTTTAATCTCATATGGTTCATTTGTGCACACTACATAATACTACTCAGTGGTTCTTGAACTGTGGGTCCGCGTAGCCATTAATACAAGTTTTCAACAAGAAACAATTTTGACATTAACTTTAAATCCACCAAATTTCGCTTTTATTCAAATAACTCATCCAAGAAAAATCCTACATGATCAAGACTTTTTATATCGGTTGTTACTTAACTTAACTATTGGGTCGATTCATAATTATCCGCCATTTATATCGACGCGTCTTTTGTTAGTGAAAATTGCCCTTTCGTTTATTTTTCATTTCATAAAAATATTCTTCTCTGTTCAGGTGATAAAAATACATATCGAAAATCATATTTATATTTGTCATATTATACTTTACCTCTACGAGATAAGATGGAAGGCAGCACAGTCGTTTCGCGATCTTAACAATCTTTTTGGTAAAGGAACAATTAGGCTATTGTCCACCATCTGAAAAAGTTTGATAAAGTGTAGAAAGTTGCTGGGTGGGTTCCCCGCGTACTGTTCGACTACAACCAAGCCGAACATATTCGAAATTTCACCAATTTGCCGTAGCAAAACGACCAAATCTCATTTCTAAAGAATCTCATCACTAGGTATGAATAGCGGCTTCTCTTCAAAAATGTTAAAACCGAAAAGGGTTTGAGT
Organism: Xylocopa sonorina; assembly: GCF_050948175.1. Taxonomy (NCBI): domain Eukaryota; kingdom Metazoa; phylum Arthropoda; class Insecta; order Hymenoptera; family Apidae; genus Xylocopa; species Xylocopa sonorina. The sequence goes on from NC_135205.1 coordinate 1,587,137, forward strand.
CCACTTGTAGAAGACAATTTGATGTGTTTGGTGGGACAGAAGTGGAATCATCCATTGTGAAATCTTCTTAAACGGTATTTGTTATTGGTGGAACGAGGATGGTGAACGTTAATAGCGGCGAACCTTGGATAAAAACAGTAAACGACAATACAATATCCTGCAATCCAGAAGAAAATGCATCGTTAATAAGGAATGGAAGCTGCTTCCTCATCCGCCATACTTTCCCACAGAGACGCCTACGGACTACCACGTTAATCACTCATTGAAAAATTGACAAGCAAACAAAATTTATGACGATTTAGTGGCCGATGTCAAAGTGTGGATTGCCTCTGGAACAGCAACATTTTTGCTCGTGGAATCGACCGTCTGCCAAGCAAATGGGAAGCAGTTATTGAAACAGAGAAATAAACATGATTCTGTTAAATCTTTATACGTCATTTTACATAAAAAACATTGTTTAAAAAAAATGGAAGATAATTACGAATCAACCCTATAGTTATTAGGCTTAGATATAGGATGGGGTTCGAAAAAAAATGTTCAAGAGAATGTTCTCGGTCTATATAAGTTTAAGAACCCCCGATATAACATGTTGCGCGTTGCTTCGTGTAGAGCTCTGAATGTGTAACAAGTGAGAAAAGGAAAAAACAAAAGCAAAAATCAAAATAATATATCAATTAGATTAGAGTTGAGTTATCTTCTAAGTTACGATCAGTAGACTTCCAGCGATGTGTTCAAATATCATTAAAATCGTTGAGCAGGATACAGTTCTAAACAATTGTAATGGGTTTGTTTTTTTTTAGCGACAAGAACTGTATCACCCTTTAGCATGTAAAGAACAGAAGTGAAATACACAAAATTGAGAGAGGTGACTAAAGCGCAGTTTTATCGAAATCTGTACAAATGAGTGATCGGAGTTCAGAGTTGACAAATTTAATTGTTCGTATTGAATAATAAGTATCGTGTTTTAGGATCGAATTGATAGTAGGTACGTGTAGCGTATGCCTTAATCCATGCAAGGTTTTGGGATGGTTAAATAGCGGCGCGTGACTGTGCCGTACGGTCACGCGACACTTCATGTCCCGTCTACCGTTGTGCCCGATTCACCGGATACGATTCACCTTCGTTCGTCAACCGTGTCTTTATGTATGAAACGTTTCGGACCGTAGTCACACGTAAGCGGTTTGTCCGCGCGCGTCTGTATGCGCGCTTACCCGTGTAGCAGTTTATCGTGTACACGCGTATACCTTCCTACTTCTCCCAGCGATCCTGTTAAAAGGAAAAAGTGAAATGTATCATCGTAAATCGGTATGCATCCGAAACGCGTACTTCCTAGAACTAACGCGTGTTACGTATATTGGTGTAGGAACGGATGCACGATGAACGACTGTTTTTGACTCGTGGTTACACCGAGATTATACCGGAGATCCGCCTCGGTAGGCCTATTCAATCCCTTTCGGCTGGCAACAATTCTCTCTCGTGCTCGATCGCGTTTACAGTTGTATCTATATTGATTCACCTCCGTGTGGAGATACGTACCGACGTACATACTTGCATTTCCCTTCGTTCCGTGCCGTTTAACTAAGCTCTATTCGCGCATTCGTCTGTTTGCTCGTTCTACGTAAGTACGTGTACATCGTATACATCGTATACACGCGTAACGTATATGCGTGTACGTTCAAGCTGTAACCAGGTTGACGCGTCCTGCCTGCCACACGATCTTTTCTTCCTCTTGAGGGAACCTCTTGGAGAGATCCGATCTTTTAGTATCTGTTGGTCGTGTTGATCGGCGATCGCGATCCCCAGGCTTGTAATTACATCGTAATTTATGCATGTGTTACGGTGTACGGGCAACACTGCCTGTGGCCCTTTGACCATATTTCTCTTCTATATAACTACCACTAATTCCTTCCTTTCTTCCCTCGTTCTTATTCTCTCAGTTTCTTGTCTACGCCTCCTTGTCGTGTCTTTTTTCTTTATCCACTCACCGTGGAAGTAACCGTAGTTAGATAATACAACTATCGTATAATATATACATATATATATATTAAATGGCTAGAAAAATGCGCTAGGATATTGTTAAATACAGTGGCATACGAAATTACTTGAACGCTTCTATATGAACAACAAAACCGAGGAATTCCTAGTGGCACAAATTATTGTATACATATATATTTATGTAATATTAAAAAGAAATTCAAACTCTTCGCTATATTTAAATATATATGCGATATTTATTTTATATCATGAAAAATTGTCGGTAATTGCAAAAATGTACGACTTTTGAACAACTTATTCCTACACGTGTAACCACCGGACTCGTTTAGTTTCCGAGATGTTGCAAGAACTGATTGCTACCACACAGTGAATTCTGGCTGTATACATATATACGCGTTCGCGAAAGCCAATACATCGATGGTGATCGCCGACCATATTGCAGCCCATTTTTTGTTTACAACGACGTTTAGACTTAAAAGCTTAAAACCCCGTGCACAGCGACATATTGAAGGCTATAAGAAATGTCAGTTGCACATAAGTACGAGTCTTTCGTAGAAAATGGTACAGCTTAACAAATTAATTAGCGAGTTAAATGACGGTCGGGCATTTTCCAAATTACGGCCGTCGTACGTAATAAAAGTACGTGTAGATATCGGAAGGCAGCGTCAATCGCGTTAACTCTTGTCGTACACGAGGCAAACCGTGGTAAATCTGAAAAGTGGCCTTCTCAGCCCGATACTTCTTGTACGGTCGTGCCATAAACTCTACCCGTCGTTTTGATAAGCGTCCAAACGAAGCGAAGCCACTACCTTCGAAGCACCTTTGATCTCGGTAAAAAAACCGACGATCCTCGACTCGTTTCTGGGCAGCCTGATCGCAAAGAAGTTTCGGTGCGATAGAAATGTACACGTAGCGAGGCACGCCTCGGTGATCTGCCTCGCGGTAATGTACACATAGATCATGTTATACATTGTAGCGCGTTGTGCACGGGGTTTTCATCTGAAACCAATCCCAGTTAAACAGAGGTGAACCGCGATGTGACCGACAACCAATACCACATGGCGCATGTCTTCAACGGACTACAGTGGTCATCGGCTGTGGATCTTTTTTCCTACAGCACTAGGTGACACGATTTTTGTTTAACGTAAATAACGGCAGGAAGGAATAATAGAGTATAGTGGCTTTACATAAAAATGTATAAATAAATTATAATTTATTCATTTATAGCTTTACTCCGATGTTATAGCGGAAAGCGTGATGCACAGTTTATGCAGTATCCGTGGCGAGGCTAGCCATAAGGTAAGAGATACTTTTATATTTTCAATCAAAATTAAGTTGCTTATATGGAATTAAAAAAAAAGGTGCTTTTTTTTTTGAGTTTTCGGAACGAAATCCCCTTCTTGTACCGACACTGAGTCTTATACAACACGGATTCGTACAACACAGTATTTTATATCGGAACCTATCTTCCGTGCTATAGAAGGATTGCTTGTATATTGAAAATTAAACTGAGCGATTAAACAGGCTGCGTTTCCGTTCGATTCGGCTAAAATATTGCAAGGAGCCTCATTTTACATAAAAACAATGTTTGAAAAAGGATTTTTAACGATCGAAATCCTAACGGTAGATTCCTTTCATATAAAAAAAATATTCATGAAAAGTATGTTGAATAAGTTGAAAATTAAAACCCAAAAGTTTGTGAATAATGATTTACTATTGGAATGTCGCTTCCTGGATTATCCATGTAATGTAGGACGACATTACAGCACTAAAAATAGAATGGAATGCGATAAATATGGAATTCATTACAATATTCCCAACACTATTGTATCTCGTAGGTTGAGTTCGATTTAGACCTTTTTAAACCGGCCTGTATTTTGTATTTTTATTTAGATGGAACACTCTATGGATACTGGACCGATATTACTGTTGGGTCATCATCCACTCGACATTCTCGACAATCGACCAACGATAACTACTTCAGTGAAGGCTACAGCTACTTTTACATTGTATACCTATTATAGAAATATCATCTGAAGCAGCTTTAGTTGTATGGAATGATATTTCAAGGTCAATGTTCCTTGGATATATGTATACAACATTGCGAAGGAGAATGTTAAAATATAGCCATTTTTAGTTCTCTTTACTGACGAAAGATATTTGTTCGTTTGTTTGTAAAAAATGAATGCAAAGATGAAAAATTGCAATGACCAAACTTACCCGTGTGTTTCGTTTGATTTTCATTTTTTTAAAATACCGTTCCATCTAGGATATAATTCTGCAGACATTCTGTTAATACATTGATTATTGTTTGGTACTGAACAAATCGAAAGTATGTACCATATGCTCGTTGCTATGTAAAAACAATAGCCAGAAATACACTCTTCGTGTTCGTTAATCTTGACTTTACTCACTTGAAGAAATTGTGTTCAATCTAAAAACAGAATTAATGTGAAATATCTTGAAGTATGAAAAAAAGGTATAATAGCAGCCGATTAATAATAACACTCTAAAACATTTTGTTTATGCATTAATTAACAAAATTAAAAGTTGGTAACCGCGTATTGGCACTTTAAATTCACGTTTTTTGCAAATCAAATTCACCCTTCCGCAAATCAAATACATCTGCTTAAACATTTTATGAAAATTTTCATTCATAAAGGTAATTATTTTCAAGTAAATATAATTACTTTTATATAGACATCTCTACCTTTTTGAATGAAATTTCTTATTTGGTACCATCCAGTTTACATTTAGTGTCTCTTTTAAATAAAATATTTAAGTAGGAGTGCTCGATTTGCAAAAGGATGAATTTGATTTGCAAAAAGTAGAAAAATTCCTGAACAATTATTCTGTACATAAGGGTAAGTAATTATACTGGAGATGGAAAAAATATTTTTTTCATTTAACGTAACTATTTTTTCCAATCGTTAACAATTGCAAATGTAAATATTCCAACACTTTTGTTGGCAACGTACACTTGGTTAAATGCGTTCAATTTCTTTTTAACGAATTAATCAATATATAGACATATATGCATGACCCTATAACCTATGAAAACTAATTGCTTACGTGTCTGTCAATTACTAATACACGTTATCTCTATCTTGTTACTACGATCCTATTGGGTTGCCAAGAAAGTAATTTCGGTTTGCGCAAGTCGATAGCGTTATATTTATTTAGAAGACTTCTGTTAGAGTGTTATGATTTTTTTCCTTCTGAGAGTTGGCAGCTGATACCTTGTAGGTTATATTTGGCTTTTTATTCTCGCAAAGGCAAGAATGCGGCTGATATCCGACAGAGAGATATCTGAAGCTTACGGTGTCGATTGCTTAGCAGAACGCACGTGCCAGAATTAGTTTAAAAGAAGATTTTGTTCTGCAGATTTTTCACTTACAGATGAGCAACTTTCTGATCGACTTTCCGAAGTTGATGATCAAGTGAAAGCAATAATTGAATCGAATCGTCGTACAACGGTGCGAGAGATCGCAAAAAGATTAAATGTGTCACACGCAACAATTGAAAATCACATAAGACGTCTTGCACTCGTTAAGAAGCTTGATATTTGGGTTCCGCGTAAGTTCGAAGAAATTCACTTGATGCGACAAATCAATACTTGCGATACGTATTTGGAACGCGACGCAGTCGGCCCTTTCTTGAAACAAATTATCATTGGCCATGAAAAATGGATCGTCTACAAAAACATTAATCGAAAAAGATCATGGAAAACTGAATTGCATCGGAAAAAGCTCATGCTGTTAATTTGGTGGGATTCCAAAGATGTCCGTGTATATTGACCTGCTTCCAAGCAATCAAACAATCACGAAAAAGTAAAAAAGAAGAAGCTAGAATCGACAAATCGAAAAGGAATCAAACGAAATTATTAAAAAGCTTGGTTGGGAAGCGATATCGCATCGTTTATATAACTACCGGGTATTGTACCATAAGATTATCATTTATTTTGATGTTTACAAAACTTTTTAAATAGTAACTTTTAATTAGTTAATTTCAGTAACAACGATGACCTCGAATTGCAATTGGTCGAGCTTTTTACTGATAAGGCACAGAAGTTCTATTAACGCGGAATTATGAAGTTACCAGACAGATGGCAAAATGTCATCGAACAGAATGGAAGATATTCAAATGATTAAAGTTCATTTTTTGTATAGAAAGAATTGAGCTTTATTTCACACTGAATAAACCAAAATTACTTTTTCGCCAGCCCAATAGTGGATAATCTATTTCACGTTTTACTGTACAACGCGGTCCACAAGTGGTCGCTAACCATTCGAAGTGACCTCTCAGTCGAAGCTGTTTCGCGGCAAATTGGAAATATCTTAACAAGCGTGTATAAAGCGTACCCATCCTCGCAGACGACACGTCTGTTCTCTCGCCTCGAATGCCCGATAAGATAAAGGCAAAACTCACGAGGGCTCATCATTGTTGATTCATCGATCATCGTTCACGGCCGCAACTGCGTAATACATACTCTACAACTGCTTTCGACGCGCTATCGAAACGAAACGATCAATCTTATCGAGATAGATCGATATCGAAGAAACCGCGAACGAAGATGGTTCGAGGGAAAACGCAAGCATCGCATCGTGTATTCCGGTTCTCGCGCTTCTGTTTCTCTTTTTCGGTACCGTCGATCTAAAAACTTCCCTTTCTCAACGCCCTTTTTTGCACGGTGGACCGTGTGCTTTGGTGAACAATTTTTTCTGTTCAAATCATCGTGTGTCGTTAATCATTTTGTAACCTCGAGTATACCGCAATTAATGTATCTACGAGTAGATCTTCGCAAGGGTGCAACCAACCAATTTTTCTTCATCGCCTAATATTATTGTAAATTGTAATCGACGTTCTAGGTTTCGCAAATGCGCAAGCCTCGAAGAAACCAGCATATTACCATATAAAGTAAGCGCGCTCCTAATCCTCCGCTTGCGAGTACCTCGAAATTATCGATCGATTCTTCTCTGGTTTTCCTTATATATGTACACGGACATTCCTGTATCGTCCTTGGAGCGTTCGTTTGCAGGCCACGGTAACGCGGTGGACGAATGAAGATCAGCGAGGGGAAGGACGATTAGGAAATGATCCAAGATAAATGGCTGGACGTATATATATACATAGACATGGTAATCGTTGGTAAAAGATGTAGCTTATTGTAAGCGTAAGGTGTGCTGAATGAGCGATCGATCGTGCGCGCAAATAAAAATAAGGGAAACGCAGCTGGCAACGCGGTCAGAATCACCGCGTAGACGCGGTATAACTTCTCGACGCGTAGATACGTATGCTTTGAGCGTAGCGAGTGCTAATGCACCGAGGTCACCAGGAAGCCGCTATCTAAGGCACACGCGATTGCGAGAGTCCGGTATCGTTTGCGCGCTCTTTCTTTGTAACGAACAGCTGGTCGTGCTGAGTCAGTGGTACGGCCTTGATTGCGCCGTACCGGAAGATCCGACTTGCTTTCGTTGCGGCTGCTCGTCCGACGCGCACACGTGTTTCTCGCGCCCACCACGAGAAGGCTAACCCCGCCGTCGTGAAAACCTTTCGACGGTTTTATCCCATTATCTCCTGGTTCGCCGTCGACCTCCCATCATCCGGCTAGATATTAGTCGAATTATCGCAACGTACGGCGATAAAAAAAAAAAGGAAAGAAAAAAATAGCCGCGACGGGAATGCGCGGCACGGTGGCGGTGCCCGATAGCGGCCGCTGACGCGGTATTTTGCAATCTGTCCCGGTGTTCGGAGACTTAACCTAATTGCGCAGTAGCTAGGATCGCCAGTAGCAAAGTGGGAATCGCGACGCGACGTACCCGGACATTCCTAATCGGATCCACGCGGGCCGCAGATAAGACCTTCCGAGAAGATTATCGTGGAAGCGCGGCGCGTACCCCCGGCCTTCTGCGCGCCGTTCCGCGCGACACCGCCGCTCGAAACTTCAACACCGAATAATTCGAGCCGCGTTCATTTTTACGAACTACCTCTTCCTCTTCCTCCTCCTCCTCCTCCTCCTCCTCCTCCTCCTCCTTCTCCTCCTGGTAGACGGAAACCCATCCGTGTTTCGCGTCGCATCGCGGCAGCCGCGAAAGACCTAAAAACCCAGATAACGCGCGTACAACGTCCGCGTTCAGGAAGACAATAACGATTCGAGTGATTCACGGTGACCGATAAAACTGGATACACCGTAACTGCGTAAATACTTGTACTTTGCCCTTACTGTTAACAGCGGACGTCATCGCTGCGAAGCGTTCGCGTTGCAGTCTTCGCTGTTCCATTTCCATCGCAACCGCCAGACTGCCAATTCGGAAGAGGTATATTACTCGCTGTTCGAGTATAGACGTTTTATCTTTCGTCTCTTCGATCGCTCCTGTCCTCTCTTTCTAGTTTTAATAATACACACCGTTTCGAGATTAAGCTGGTCGCTGTCCTTGCTACTTAAGTACCTCCTTCCAAAGTGGAAGACAGCGATAAGACGCAAGTTAACGCACGATTCCATTTAACGTACCAATTTAATCTCTGTGCTCTGGCTTGTTCTCGGCTCTCCTATTTATCACGATAAAGAATATAACAGCGAACTAATCGGATAGATTACCCGCTGCGAAATATGCCGTAAATAAGTACCTGGTTGGTCACGAGGCGAGCGCATATCCATGGGATACTAATACAGTTAACCACCGTATAACACGGTATTTCTACATCTCGATTTCCGACGAACGTCCTAATAAATCTTGTCACGAGCATCGTCTACGATCCGATCGTTCTCACACAAGTAAACCATAATTTATGTATTCTAAAGATAAGCCGATGAAAGAATTCTTTTCACTCGTTAATTGTTTTACGTATTGTAATACTCCAACGAACGTATTTCTAATAATTATAAAAGTACAAATACGTTTCTTATAGTTCATAGAACGGTAAGCATAATGCATATTGGTTTGTTTCGTCGACGGCGAAATTCGATGAAAACCCTTCTCAATTGCAATTGACACGCTCTCGATCGAACAGACGAGAAATAACGAAAGAAAAGAAAACGCGGCGATTCGAATTGTGCGACAGCCACGGCGTGGAATAAGAGACGAGGAAGAGCTGATAGCACGCAGCTGCTCCTGATCGCGTCGATCCTTCTTTATCACCGTTCTTATCCCGTTCCTATCGTTCAGACTCGTACCATCGAACGGCGCGCTTTCGTGATTCCCTCTCACACCGCGATCGGTTTCTGAAACGGCGAACGATCGATCAACCATCGTCGTTTTACCGAATTTTCGCCAGCTTCGAATATTTATGTTATCTCTTGCGCGTTCGTGCACCCGCAACAGTCATGTTGGAAGTCGTATACGATATATGGCTTTCTCGAACGGTGCAGCCGTGAATCACATCGTGAGTCAGTGCGCGTGTTGCGACAAATGCGCGGGTCCGTAACGCGATCGGATTTCGAACGAACGCGATTCGAACTTCGTTCATTTTCGTTTCCTGGAAAACCTTCGAACGTGTCTATGCATATATTTGGTTGGTTTCTTGGTAAATTACCTGTTTTTTTTACGTCAACTTTATTCCTTCGAAACACATGAGAATACGAACAGCGACGCTACACTTTTGTCAGTACTGCATCCGACTTACCATGTAATTGGTAGAAAATGTCTAAAAAAGATCTGAAACTAATGGTTTTTGAAACCATGTCTATTGAAACGTTTTTTTTCTCAACATTTTTCATTTACCTCGTATATTTTATATTGCAAGCACAAGGAAATTATGTAATTGTTTTTGATAAAAACTTTAACTTTGTTTGGATTTCTCAATTAATCTTTCTATCAGGATCAGATATAAAACAGGCTTTTCTTATAAGAAAATTTAATTTCGCGTTTTCGCCTATAGTAAATGTAGGAAAATTAGAAATTACGATATGTAATGATGAAATTAGAGATTCATACATTCATAAAATTGTTAGATTTACTTTTATCAAATGTGACGTAAAATTGTCACGACGTCCAACAAATTTTTACGCTATTAAGATTGGCTAAACTAAAGTCTTTTAGCAGTCGATCACGCACGACGCTGCAATTAAAGCATGTTTTCATACATACGATTAGATATGCTAATTCCAGTTGTGTTTACTCTGTGAAATGTAATAAGCGACGATATTAAGAACATAGGCAATGTTAGATACTTTTACCGCATTTAGTGGAAATGAAAAAGGAGGTAAGATTTATTGTCCAGTCGAGAAGATTATCAACCATCAATACTAGATAATTATAAACTTATAGCGTGTTTGCAAAACAATTTGTTTCACCAATTAGTTTTTTTCTTATTTACGCAAAGTATCTCTTATTGTTCGTTCCAGGAAATGTATTGCCGGGAAGATACACAATTTTTAACGTTTAAAGACACGATACATTAACACGATACCGAAGAAAGTGTGCGTGATTGATATACCTTATAGCGGTCAGATCTCTTAGGTTTTATAGTGGAAGCAGTAAACACATTTATTTACATTCCCAGAGATTCCCACGTGCCGCTACTATGATACGATATCTTAACTTTTGGTGTTAAAATTATTTACAACACAGAAAGCGAGCGAAGCGCGTGTTACTTCGTGTAGAATTGTGGATGCCTGAGAAGGAAAGGAGAGGGAAGAACATTTAGTCCTAGGCCTGCTTGGCGTGGACCCATTGGTAATGCTACCTAGCAGGCTCTACCTTAGACGCGGAGACCGTCTCTCTAGTGGCGAATATCGGAGGAGCGCTACAAATGTTATATAATTATATACGTCAAAACGCGTGTTGATTCTAGCCAGCTGCAGTGTGCAAATAAAAAAAAACACAGACCTACAAATAGATATGGGTTATCTTTGAAACTTTGCAAAATATATTCTTTGGACAAAAATGTAATAATTCTAATAGACGTGGTACATTCTCATCGATCTCGATGATTGTTGAATATTGTTAAAAAGCTATTGCCACTAACTGTTAGATCGTGGCGGTGTATGCTACAGCCGTACGATGCAACCGCTTATCTGCCATTTCTGTAAACACAACCAAGCGGCAGGCAAGTAATCTCTACAGCGAACGAGCCTTGGATCTTTTTAAGAAACAGTTCGTTTCTGCAATACAATAAAAAATCATTGGAAATCGATGGAAAGGTCTCTTCAATTAGTTCAAAAGGTCTCAACAATTACGAAATATCGTCAGTGGTTGCCTGAAACGCATCTTTCAAAAGCAGAGATTTCTTCAGGCTATTCTTTATATTCTATATTTCTTCAGGCGAGACACCCTGTATTTCCAGTTCTCGTTGATCGTCTCGATGGCCAAGTTTGATCTCGCTGTACCGAGTAGAGAGCACCGGACACCGGCTGCCGATCGACGCTCACTGAACGTCCTCCGGCAAAAGCTATCGGTTGCCGCCTGCCGTTTGCCGTCTGCTGCCGTTCCGCTTACCGGCTGCTCTCGCACCTCGCATCGCGTCGATCGCCACGAAAGGAGCCCCGTCGTCCGTTCGGTTCGCTCGAATTCATCGAATCGCGATCGGAAGCGTACTCGCGGCACGATATGCAGAACGGCGAGTGCGCGAAAGGAAAAGAGAAACGGGTCTACCGTGAAACTTTTCACGCGATTGTACACAGTTTCGTACGTGGAAGGGAAACCGCTAGACGAGTCGAGTAGCCGCCAGAGGTGGAACGGAACGAGTGAAGGGGCGACAGCAACGGTGCCGATGGGTGGGTCAACCAGGGTGGATGGATAGATGGATGGACGAGTGGGTGGTTGGCGCGAGAGTGGTAGTGCGAAAAAACCTTCGGACTAGCCGGGTGGCATGGCCTCGACTTCTTTCTCCCTCTCTCCCTCTCTATCCCTCTCTCCTCGGAGACTTTCGAAGCGTTTCCGTTCGAAGCCAGCACGGCGCACGGTTTCGTGGATACGCGCGTCCGAACGCCGCGTGCGGTCCTATCGTTTCCGTAAATATTATGCGGGGACGTCGCGTCGACGAATTTATCCGATGAAAGTTTTATTTTACGACCAGCTTTCGTATTCGATCGAAAATGTATAGAAGATTTTTTCTCGAGAATCATCCATTCTATACGCGACAGACTCGGTTCTAAATCATTTCTAGGTAACTTTGTATTTTTTTAAACAAAGCGATACATTTTTTGTTCCGGATTAATTATATATATATGAGAGAGCAGAAATGGGCTCTCAGATTCAAAATGCTACTCTCAAGGAATATTAAAATAGATGTGGTCGAAACTTTCTCCTCTTTCGTTCGGGTTGCGCCACGTGTAATAGTAGGAAAAAGAAGGAAAGAAGTCAAAAGCAACGGCACCGATTTAGCGTGTTAATTTAATTCTCAGGCGCAGCGTAATAACAATGTTTATGTACGTATGCGAGTAGATTTTGCACGAAACGATCGAAAGGAATAAAAATACTTCATCCTTGCATCCAACTGATGTTTCTTTCTTTTGCAATCTAGCGTTTATTCGCAAGGGCAATTGAAAGTAGTTTCATGAATTTGTTTGGTTTCTTTCGCAGTCTGTTTTAACTAACGCGTACATTCAAATAAGAATGTTAAAAGCCCGTTTCTACTGGAATAATATAAAACGATTTCAAATGTGCGTGGCTACGATACAGTGGTTCGATGTTTCAGAAAACCACGAAGGGAACGCTCTTGCATTCCTTTCGTATCCATCATCGTTTGGCAGCTATTTCGAACGGTGCAGAGATCGAGAAGAAGTACCTACTACGTCACAGCCGCGCTAATGATAAACGCGCGTTGACCATAAATCATTCCTCATCGACAGCGCATAGCTTGTCTTTTTTTTACATCGAATTGCACGTTATCCATAAGTGTGCATTCTATCTACGTGCATATACTTTCTTATTGTGTTATTAGTAATCGCGAGCGCAATAAGAGCTCGTTAAACGGAAATAAATCACCGATAATCGCGTTGAAAGGGAACTCGCGGCTTTCTCGATATCGAGAGACCGCGAGGAAGATTGGGTCTCCTCTCTAGTTCGCGCGATCTTGTCGCGTTGCGTTGTCGCACGAGTCAAGAACCAACTCGAAACCTTTTCCCGGTCGTAGAGACGACGGCTCTAAGCAATCGGGAGTGCGATTCGCCGGCAATTTACACGGCGACGGATCGCGCACACGCTCTCGAACCTGTTCGATCTTTTACTCGGCGGAGATTCGAGTAAGTGGGTCGCGCGTGTAAAACGCCGCGCAGCGCTGGCCCGGAGTCGTTCATGCAGCACGGCTTGCAACGCGCGAGTTTTAATGTCGCAAGCTCTGACTAACGGAACGCGATTTTTCCTCTCGAAACTAGTCGTTCCATCGGGACACGGTTATCAAGCCGATGCATACGTTGCAACAGCTCGCACGCCTACGCTCTTTTATTCGGATCGCCGCGCCGTGATCTAGTTCGACGCGAATCGATTCGCTTTTGCGTTACATTCATTGGGGTAACTGACAAAATTTAGGCGATCAGCGTGTTTTTTTTTTTGCCAATCTGGCGCGACAATTGCACGAAGAATTGCGTCGAAAACTTTTGTTGTGCGTTCCTTCTAATATTCAAGTTTCATTTTTTCATATATGTTAAAAATTCATCCGGACGTAATGAGTAGCAGAGGGTGTTGCGTTTTTAAAAATACCAGTTCTAGCTTTCTACAAAGAAATTACGTTGGCCACGTTTGGAAACGTTACTTTCAAGCATCCTTTAAGCCCAAGGCCTCCGTCGAACGGTGTGTTCGCCCGTGCGTTAAAATGATCCTGGCTAATCGGAACGAGAAGGAAGACGCAACGAGAGACGCAAACCGTGCGACAGCCGGAAAAACGAAAGAAAGGTCGAAGAAGGATGAGAACGAGTATACGTACGGAGAAAGAGCCGGAGTCGGGTGTACGACGTTCAACTTAAAACCGTCCGCATGATTCATACCGTTTACCGCGTATCGCCGCGTTAGGCGACCGGTTTTGGCAGCAGCCCATGATACACATGTTTTCAATAAGCTTTTATCTGCGAATAAATCAGTCGCGACCTTATCGCGAGATTATAATGTTTGCACGCCGACGTCGACTAGCACGATCTGTTCGCATTGTCGTCGTGATCCTCGCGATCGTCCTCCTCGTTAGTTTTTCACGCAACGAACTGTCGGCCCTGTGTCCCCTCGCGGCTCTTCTCCACCTCCTCCTCACGATCGTACGTTGTTCTTGGTTAACGATCCTACCGCTTCTCCTTTTGATTTACTGCGAAAAGAAATTTATACCACTCTATCAATCGAGGGAGAAAGAAAGAACGATCGATCGGTGCTATGTGGTTAGCAACTGGTTATCCGGATTCGAATCTTCGAATTAGCGTGTGTATATATATGAAACGCCGCGACCGTTGCCACAGATCAACTGCCAAATCGGTTGGGGGGCAAAGACGACGTCGACGACGACGACGACGACGACGACGGCGACGACGACGACGACGACGACGACGACAAATGAATACCCATGGCTCGCGTTCTCTCGTGGATTGCGCACAAATCACGGCCTCGAGCGTTCCACGAACAGGGATCGTTGCTCGCGAGAGGAAATGCCGAGTCGCGTTCAACTCAGCCGCGAGATTCGAACTCAGGACCTTGGACTAACCATTGACCTCGATAGCTATACGCTACTTTGCGGTATGCAGCCAGCAGCATCCTCTACCCGCTGCCCGCACCGCGACTTTACCAGCTCGCTCGCGTCAAGTTCGCCCTCGCTCCACGGTTCTCGTTGCTTTTCGAGTCCGATCCATTTCGTCTATCCTTTCTCCCTTTAGTTCTCTGCCATCTCGGCCCTGCGTCTGCGGATAAATAATCGCGTCAACTACTTCTCTACGATTAGCGGCCTGCCTAGCAAGATACCAAGAAACGCGACCAATTGATTTCTGGTTATCGATCGAGACGATACTTATCGCTGCCAGGTGCAATCAGTTTCATTGAACGGTTTCAAGACCGTTGAACGATGTACCTTGTTGACGACAATTAAGCACGCGATGCATCGATTTCTCGCGATAACGATTTCGTATTTTCGTTTACGATTAAACGCACCGTCTATCGGCCTTCCTGAAAATTACCGTTATATCGTGAGCGTTGTAAGAACGATAAGGGAGAGTACGCGAGCGCACGATGAATGAACTTTAACGAATAAAAACCAGAGGAAAGAGAACAGCAGCCACGGATGCAATTTGTTCAATGTGTACGCATATGTAAGTACGTAGGTATATAAACAGTGGAGCGCGGTCGTTGGCAAGCCTGGCCGCACGAGTGGGTGCAACGCCACCACGGACCTTGAGCGATTATTTTACCACTGGGAACATTTCTTGCGCGCGAGGGAGATCGAAAGAAAGTCGCAAGGTCATGCATTCGTTGCGTCCCGCTTGGTTTTACACCGAAATTATCACCGGCGAAGCTGGATATCGCGATCCGTGTACGTATCGCACGCGTATAAACGCCTGATTAATGAGATAAATAATGATCCAACAATGTACGCATCCGAATCCTCGGTTTCGCGGCAAATAATCGTAAACACTGGTAATAAGTCGTTATAAGTTATGAGTTAGACTCGTGATAATAATAACCATAGGTGGGAAATAATTTGGAAAGAAATCAACGATCCAGACTCCCGCGCAAATAGAGTAAACTCGTAGCGGATAAAATTTCGCTCGCAATAATCGTATGGCAAAGTTGCGTTCGCTCGTCGACAACTATTAATAGTCTTACTGCGCATTATTATCGCAGACGTGCGCGCGTGGTATGGCGCAGCACGGCGCGACGAACGCGATTCGTTGCAAGATCGCTCGCGAAATGAAAACTCGATGTTTACGCAAAGAGAACTCGGAAGAGTAAGTCCTCCAACGCCGTTCAGCGACCGTGCTCTGCACGCGTTCCCCACTTCTCACCCCTCCTCCGCGCTGCTACATCCACGAGAACGAACGCGTGTTCATCGAGTATGCATGGCGCGCTCGCTCGTTGCAATATACGCGTCATGCCATCGAATGTATATGCATCGTACGTAGGTATACGTATACCTACATTTGAACAGCAGGAGGTGAAGGAGGATAGCGATGATCAATCAGCCCAAACAACCTTCCCCCTTTGCCATATTTTGTAAATACAAGGAAAAATGAACGTGCGGAGATAATACGAGAGGCGGGCAGATTGTCACTCGTACTGTATCATGTACTATCGTTTTACAAATTTTACTAAATAATGCGCAAAATACTATATTTTATCTAACTAAGTTAGCTGTCAATGCTTAAACTGCTCTTTCCCTGCGTTTTATTATTGTTTCTTATTTTACTCGTTCGTGTTACTTTCAGCAATTGAAGTATCGATAAATAAGTAAAGTAGAATTCGAATAAAAAATATACTGCAAAAAGAAACACGTATTTTCGATAATACTATGTACTTCTTCAAAGTTATATAAAAATATATTTTTTTCCTCCCAAAAAGAGTGTAACCATTCCGATTCAACGAAACAGATTCTCGTAGTTCTAGACGCAATCTGTTGTACAAGATTGGACTTTTTACAAATGTAATAGTAAACAGGCATCAATATTTATGATAATTATTATAATACTGAATTATAACGAGGAAAAACAAACGTAGCAGATATTCTTGTAAAGCTATTGCATTCTCTTTCGTCCAGCGATCGAGTACTGAAAGCAATAACTACGATACAACGTCATCCTTCATTATTCTATCTATTAAATCACCAACTATTGCTTTCTCGAATACTTGCAACGTCCTTGGTAAAATTAAAAACACAATGTCACGCGTTCTTTTTAAATATTTTTTAATAAGTTCGATAAAAAAATTATATAAATTGGATACTTAATAACAAGGTAATAAGTATTATAAACAAAGGACTAAATACAAATGTACAGTCGTTACATGTATAAAGTTAGTCGTTAACGCAACTAATTCCACTATCGTGTACAGGTTATGAAAACTTAAATATACGAGACGTAGCTCGAAGAGCTGATCACTCGCTTTATTCAAAAGCATGTTAAAAACGCTACGCGTTTCTCTTCGACATCTTGTGCATATTCGCGCATACATCGCGTACTTAAAATACGCTGTTTATCCTTCACTTGTGGAAATCAACGAAAATGCACAGAGAGGAGAAAGAATGAGAAAGACGTATGATAGACGGACGAGATGGCGTTGAGGAGAGGTGCGGGGGGAGGGGGCAGACGAACGAATGAAAACGAACAAAAAAGTCCGACGTTAACTATATAAACGTGAATATTTCTGGAAGTAAACAAATTTCAACAAATTATGACGGAAAACCATCGGCATATGCGAACAGGTTTTCCCAAGTGATACGCAGCGTATTTTCCTACAGAATTACATATATCTTCCCGAGTGACTATGTTTTATGTTTGCCATTCTGGTTAATTCGTGTTAATCGCTTCCAATGTATCTCGTACCAAAATTCAAAAATCAAATTGCTACCTTTTGTCGAAAACTTTTCGTTTTGTTACACTTTTTATGCGCTGTAGAAAAGAAATTATGTATATATTTTTTATCTAAAAGATCGTTGTTGTATCAATAGTTAATATTTTTTCCTCGGAACGCGAGGACCGGCATAAATTTGTTAAAAAAATACGATTTTTATCACCTGCAGTATCAATGTACCGCAATATTCGAAAACTGCTTCTTTTTACGCAATATATAATTCGCAATATTTACAATAGATTTAGACTGGATCCCCTGTACATATGAAATACGTTTCTATAGATTCCTTTTTTTCGTTGAATCACGTCCGTTCGTGTTTAGTCTTTTTTTTTTCTTTTTTCCTGTGGAACACGTCAGAAAAAATTTCGTGAATAATTCGATCGACAACACCTCGATACTACGTACAGTTACGTTTCAGTTCATTCTCACTCGTTCAGAAATAGAAAAACCACATCTTTTCGCGAATGAAGAGGTAAAAAGAAAATGAAGAAGTTCGAATTAATGGTCGATTTGCAGAAACACGGTAGAAAAAATAATGGAAACTTTTACTTTCGGAATTACTCGTTTCCGTTCTTGTATTATTATTACTCCTCGTTGTTCCTGCCAATCCCAAGCGAATTTTAAGGCAGACGCGCTTGTTACGAACCTCGACAGCTATTCACGTGTAAAAAATATTGGCTACGCATTTTCGCTGGCACTTACTACAAGATCCATTACGCCGCATATATACGTATACGTGCACAATGTATATGTATATGCACAAAAAAGTGTAATACCGTCGATTACCATTGAAAAACAAAATTCATTTCCGATTGAGATCGATATTATCTTCGTGTCTTTTGTGCCCTTCTTCGTTGCGCGCGCATTCATGATCGACTGTCCTTTTGTTCCCGTCGTTTGCACATTTACAGATATACATACGTGTATGTACATATGTGTGTGTATATGTCTATATATACGTGTATACACGGAGTGGTTGCTAAACCGGAGGACAGATTTAAATTGTTTTCTCGTTCTCGATACATGCTTAGCAGAGTTTGAATAATTTCGAAACAATAATAAAGTGGTAGATGAAATTTTTTGTAGCGTAGTTTTCTTTTCCAAGTAATATTTGTTTTGCGTCCCAACTTAGTTATTTAGTTGATCTTGAACAACAAAGTTGTGATGAAATTTTCGAATATCGCTAAGATGGTACGTGATGATGCTACAGTTTGGCTAGCGCGTTCACTGCGTCTGACCCCATCAGACTTCTTTACTCAGAAAAAACTAAGAGAAGTTTACAAGTAGCAATCCATCGCTCTAGAGGATATCATAAATTGCATAACTGGAACACGTTTGATATAGGTAGTCGCCGTATAATCAACTGAAATAACATCTCAGCATTACAATTTTATTTTTCTTTTTTTTTATGTTCAAGGTTATTCAATACTTATGACTGGGGCATCGGCAATGAGAAAACGGCGATACAAAAACAAAATTCTCTATTTCTCTTTCTAAACCATTCGAATCGTACTACGAACATTCCGCGTGTTATAAAAAACGAAACAGGTATTTAGACAGCCGCGTTTAACTTGACCACCCCATGTATACAATATATATATAAATATATATGTACGCGTAATATTGCACTTTGGTGTATTCTCGTTTATTTCTATGTACTTATGGATATAAATTACAGTCGCGTGAGTATCAACGATGACGATGACGACGACGAATCGTGCGATCGTGACGTGACTCTTTTATTACTACTCATATCGTATGCCACTTCTTTCTCTACCGACACGATATGTACCATGAGCTTTGAACGGATCTCCCCTTCGTTTTTATGTAAAAGGGCCACGAGGCGGAGTCGTCGTCGTTCCGGTCTATACGTACATATTTATTGAGCAGCGTTAATATTTGGGAAAACTCGTTGACAGACGCGTGTAAATTTCGTCTGAATGAAAAAACAGAGATGGCCGATGTAATTGTAGCCTCGCATTTTAGAAGAGAGAAAAAAAAAGGAAAGAAAAAATATGCGCACGACGCGTTGCATCGCATTTGCGAGGCATTTTATACGAATTTTGTCTCGCGCTACGTGACACGACACGAACTACCGACAACGCAGTGTCTACGAACTTTCCCCCTTGGCTTTATCTTCGTTTATTTGCAAACGCCTCTTTCTACGATTATCGTGATTCAAGCTCGGCTTCGTTCGCGTACAAAATCGTTCGATCATCGATTATATATTAAGATTAGGGAGGGGGGGGGGGGGGGGGGGGGGGAAGAAAGAAATATTCTCACAGCCTATTGAATTACGGAGAACATAGGAGGCAGAAAACGAAAGGGATAACAGACCAAATGATACACACCATCAGTTGAAAGATTCTGATCTTTACGTGTCCCAAGAAACGCAACCTTTGATTAGAAAAAAAAACAAACATTTAAAATCTTATTACCATCTCAAAAAATTTACCAACGAAAAATCCGTAAGTATAAAGGGGGCTATTGTTAATATTCGTAGCATTAATATCAGATTGATAAGAACATTCGAGGAAGATTTAATATGAGTGGAAGCTCCAGATCGATCTGAAGAAGTGATTCTCTGTCGATTTCGAAAACAGAACGCCCAGCGTTATTGAAATTCTCGCGCGTGTCCCCTCTTCCCTGTATTGTCGTAGCGCTTCATTCATCCGGTGCAATATTTTAAACGAATATCGCGGTTGGGCAAACTGGCAGTGTTGAGAAGAAATGCGTAAACGACACGCTGTGTAGAGTTGTACTGTGTAGAGTGTGATCGATCGAAGAAACAGAGAGGCAAGACGACACGGTTATTGAACACATTGCCGAGTAAATCAGGAGAATCGATGAGAAAACGGGTGATAACTATGTAAAATTCAGTTGGCGATAGATGTAGTTCTAGCCGGGTACCCGGGTAGCCATGAGATACCCGTATGGATGAGACGATTCAGAATGTGACGAGGCTGCTTTATGACCGATATCGATCACGATCACACGACGTACACAGTCGAGAACGATCAAACTCGACACAAACATCTTCTCACCCCTAATGACATCTCATGGGTATCCAGGAAATCGTTGTCTATCCCGAGTGTCTCGCAGTCGACAGCTCTAGTTGGCAGTGTACTTGTGGCTACTCGTTTCGCGAACTTTCCCCAACGCGCGCCGCGCAACACGCCGAATCAGCGAAAATACGAAAAAGTATCTGAAAGATTAATCCGCGACCTCTACTACGGCTCGCCGCGGAAACTAACAACTAAACTTTACAAACGATTACGCGGTAGTGGTAATTGTAAAGAGCAAGTATGAGATCAAACGTTTCGCGTATCAAGGATGTTCGTTCTAACGCACATCGTGTACATGTATAACAGAAAAGAAAAACGAGCGTAAGAGCGAGTAGGTGGGTGTCCAACAGTGGATGGGAAAGGCGAGGGGGAAGAAGAAGAATGCAGGCAAGAGAACGAAATGGGTGGTGAGAAACAGGGCGGACTCGATGTGTACCGATCAAACCGAGTCGTCGTACGATCGCGTGACAACGTTAGCTTCAAGATTCATCAACTCGAAAACATCGTGCAGCTATATGTTAGTCGTGTATACGATTAGCATCCGCGTATACTCTGTTCCCGATTCTGCCGTTCTCTTCGTTGTTTGTAGTTCGCTCGCGTTTTTATTAAATAATATTATCGAGCGACAACGATGAAATGTTGGAAAGTACACGTGTGACTTCTTAGCTTCCTTACCATTTGTACACTTTACAAACACGTTGCACTCCTCATTCGCTGTTGCTTTTTATCCTCGTTACGGATGCGATCACGACGTTCCGTTTCAATTTCAATTAATAATGTCGCTGAAGATAAGAAGAGAGAAGGACCTTAAATCTAATATACTACAGAAGATATACAGTAGATACAGAAAGACTGATGCATCGTTTCGATATGCGTAGCGATACGCCACCTTTTTTAAAATCAGCAAACTCGTTGGCTCCAGCGTGAAATCCTGAAAATCCACCGATCGATCCCGTTAATGAATAATAGAAAAAGGGAAGATCGAAGGTAGGGCTCGTTCGAAAAAGTCCGCGCGGTTCCGCGCATATCGATTCTGGAACGCGTGTCAATTTTCGCCGAGAAGCTGTTCAAAAGCTGACCCAGTCGTTGCCCACGCCTATAGTTGACAGCATGTCCGTAACATCTGGCGTGCAGGAGAACTCGAAGTGCGATCCGCTGCTAGAACTGGCTGTTTCGAAGGTATCCAGATCGGTGGTTATCGTCTCCATGTCGAGGTCGATCTTAAAATCGGACGGCTGTATCTGCAAGAGATCCGTTAACGAATAGAGATCCGCCAGACTCGGGTTGTTCGCTGGCTCCTCGAGCTTGACAACCGTAGCGGCAATGGTTGCGTCGTTCTTGCCGTTGAGATCGGTGGTAGCGTCGTCGAGGGACTCGTCGTTCGACATAATCGCGTCGTCGTTCAACGCCGACTCGTTGTTGGTCATGGAGGATGCGACCGTAGGAACGGTAGTAGTGGCCGTAGTCAGGGTCGAACGTCTCGATTCGTTCAGCATGGTCGCTGCGGACGATGGTATAGCAGTGTCTGTTTCCATTTTGATTTCCATTTTCGTTTCCACTGGTTCGATCGCCGCGCCTGTTGTTCCCGGCGTTGTCGTCGTCGTCGTCGTCGTCGTCGCAAGAGAATCATCCCCTTTCACCAGACAGTTCGACCGACGTCCAAGGCTGTGCTGTTGATGATGGTGTTGCTGGTGGCAAGGTGTACGAGTGCGGAAACTTTTCTCCGTGAGCAGTTCCATGTCCTCGACGGATGTGGAAAAGGCGATGCTGGAAGCCGAATTGGCTGGGACGCCAACCGGGCCAACGGAGGACAACAATCGATCCTTCGGCTCGAACGTCGTCTCGTAGCTCATCTCGAAGCTGACCTCGCGTTTGATCTTACTGGCGACGGTCCTCGGTCTGATCGGGGTGGCAGTGTCGTTTCCGGAAGCAGAAGCGGTGGTTATCGCGGCTAACCGAGATCGCGTGGCCGAGCCGCATTCGAGGAAGTTATCTTCGTAGAAACTGGCCGATTCCGGGGAATCCGGCGTAACGCAGGAAGGACTACTTGGTATTTTCGCGGTAACTATCGGAGGAGTGGGAGTGTAATCGAGCGGAGGTCTTTTATCGAGTGCCAGTCTGACCTTCAAACGGGAGACAGGTTTGGTACCTGGATGCGATTGCAGCCTCTTCACCGCTCCGCCAGCTACACCGGCCGCGTGCATGCTGTTGTTGTTGTTATCGTTTCGCGAGTGACTGCCCCCGACAGAGGACGACGCCGATTTCCTACCCTTTTTCCCACCCCCGCCATCCTTCGCTTTTGGGCTGACGGACGACGTTGTCGTCGTTGTCGGTTTCGACGTCTTTTTTCTCGGTCTGTATTTGTAATCTGGATACTCCATCATGTGCAATTGCCTCAGTCGTTCGGCTTCCTCGATAAACGGTCTTCTCTCCGCTTCGTCCAACGTTTTCCACCGCCTCCCAAGCCGTTTACTGATCTCCGCGTTATGCATGTCCGGCTGGATCTCGCAAATTTTTCTACGCTCGATCTGAGACCACACCATGAACGCGTTCATCGGCCTCTTAATATGATTAGGATTGTTCTTCTTCGTCTGAAACAGAAGAACGAGAAAATAAGATCATCCTCTCGTCTTCTCGAATATCTTTTGTGCATGTATCTAATACGTACACCATTTTCATTCGTTTACTTCGTGTTTTCGTTTCACGTTTATCTTATGGGTATACATAGCGCATGCGCGACCGG
Organism: Xylocopa sonorina; assembly: GCF_050948175.1. Classification (NCBI taxonomy): domain Eukaryota; kingdom Metazoa; phylum Arthropoda; class Insecta; order Hymenoptera; family Apidae; genus Xylocopa; species Xylocopa sonorina. The sequence goes on from NC_135205.1 coordinate 1,610,416, forward strand.
TTAGAAGCTGCGTGCGTATGCAAGCGCAGAGCAAACGGCTAACTTACGTTACGCGTATCTGCCTGTGCGCGCGTATTTAATTATATCTTTTCATTAAATAGTAAGAGTTACACATCGATGAGCAGATAGCGAGCATTATACTCTTAGATGCTGCTGATTACTCGGTACAAATTGCACTGGCTATCGAAAACTTAGATTGTATTCCTTATTCTTGTTTCTTCTATTTTGGAAACGATAAGCGATACCAGTAACAATAAAAGTAAAACAGCTGAAACAGTGGTAGTTTAACTGATAGATCGCGCGTAGTAAATGTTATTATCGTCCATTTATCCTCTTTCGTAAGCATTTAGGCTACACAACCGGACAATACGTTAACTTCGATGTATAACTTAAGGAAGAAAATGTCGAGTAAAATTTAACGAGCTTACGCTTGAGGACTGCCGGTTGATCGCAAAGTAGCTAGCTATACGTGCCATTAAATATTACGATAAGTTGGTAACGTAGAATATAAAATTGTTTTCTTCGAAGCATTCTTTCTGGGAAAACTGAGTTTGAATATTTATCGAGTAATACACGTGGCATTCGAAAGTGCATCTTCCAGTCAAAGGTTACCTAGTTTAAATGCGTACCTTCATTTTTATTGTTCCCTATAAGCGATATGTAATTTTGCGCGATAATTAATTATTCTTGATTTCCTGTTTCCTCTAATTCTTTAATCTGCTTTACGATACGCGTCGCGCTCGTCATTATCGTTCTTGTTCGAAAGAACATTCATTTCATCGATAAGGGAAACATTGGATTAAGTAAGGCAGTTCGCTTTTGTAACGCAATGATTAAGTAAAATTAATCAAGTAACGGCAAAAAACGGAATTTACACGAACTGTAACATCAGGTAGTCTAGGACGAGGATGTAATCGAGAGAAACGAAGGGGAAAGTTCCGTCATAGTTGCGAGAAACTATGACGCAGAAATTAATATAAAGTATTTACTTGGAAAATATGAGATGTATAAAACTCGTAGCAGATCAAGAATATCCAACGATAGACAGAAGCAATCTATATTTCTGTTTGAAAGTATTTTGTCGCTGCGAGAATAAATAGAATCGGTAATGCTCGGTTGAAACGAAATATATTCGAATACCTGCATTCCAATATAAACAAGCTATGTAAATAAGATCTCAGAATAAGAAAAACGAAAAAAAGAGAAAAAGAATATCCGCGTCAATTGCAATCATCAATCGTTCAAAGACACAAATCTTTCTTATTTTAGACTGCAAAATTATTGAATCTAAACCAATTTCATAAATTGGACAAATTTTAATATTATCGATCAAGACTGTTTTTGAAACTAATTCATTCGATTTATAGCGCGTTCCAATTCACTTTCCTCGAAAAATCGTTGAATATTTATTGACGCAACCAAAGTTTATAACATGATCTATGCTTATTATTCAGTTTTCGCAATAACACCGTTCTATTTGCGAAAAATGTAAATTGGCCAGCGCAAATATGGTGCCACGTTTGATTATATCCGTCATATTTGTGCAGAGAAAATGCAAATGGTCGATTCGCGAGATACAAATACGCTGCACGGGAAAACCACGGACGCAATACTGGCCTGAAGGAACTGTTTCCGCTTCAGACGCGAATCTCATCGCGCGTTCACGATCACGAGCGATCGTATGGAACACGCGCTTCGATTTCCTCTTCTTTTTCTTGCATTTATCCGTCTAAGCGAATTTCTATATTACATCGCATAATGAACTCAACTGAAGCAGATACGACAGCGGTCTACATAATACAGAAAACTTAGTATGCATATTGTTGCGTACTTTTGAAGCTTCATCAACGATACCTACCAAATCATATAGAAGATTCGTTTAAACGCAAAGCACGACGAAATGTAAAATAGATACATACTTTAAAAACACCGATTACGTACCTGCGTCGCATCCGAATACGGCGTCGTTGAATTTTTATCCACAAGTAACGATCCAAACATAGGAATCCCCGAACTAGAGGGGCTGTCTTGCTGTTGTGGCACCATTTTCGGGACGAGGTTTACAAAAAGTTTCTTCGTATCACTTCACTTTCAATATCTCCCCCTCCTGTCTCTATCTTTTTCCTGCCTGAGAACACACTACACTCGGAGAAATTGCGAATTCGATCCGTGAATGACGCGGTGGAAGAAATCCGTGAAGAAGTTTTTACGCTCCTCCTCTTTCCCTTTTGTGCTTCACGATTATACCTTTTCTATGGTATTAGACCGATTCTTCGTCCTTTTGGCCTATCGCGTCTTTTCCCTTGTACCTCTCTTCTTTCTCGTCCATTAAATGTCACTACCGAACGCTAGCGAATAATGTACCATTACTCGAGGAACACGACTACTTCCGAGTGACAGATGATCGGACGCGATAAGAGAGCACGCGACGTTTACGCCGTTGAGGTGTACCGATGATCCCAGTAGCGGCGAAAACACGAGGCTAGGCTAACACGCGACACTCGCTACGTCGGCGAGCGCGCAATAATTCTTCCACGATTCTTTACGTACCACACTTTACGTTCCCTTTCTCTTCTCGATACGACGACCTCGACGTTCGGCGACTCGAGAGAAAAAAAAAAGAAACCAATTACTTGTGAACATCCGACACTTTCCACAGTATACACGTACCGGAGCACCACGAAAATAATAATCTGTAAACTATTCGCACACGTGTTCTCGGTTTACGCGTATTCTACGGAGGTTGAAATCGTGCGTATAGAATTCTCAAGGGCCGATGCCTGCTCGTCGATCACGAGATGACATTATCGACCGACGTCGCAACGACGCTCGCCCGACGAGCGCTCATTCGCAACTAACTCGCCCTCTCGTCGGCCTTATACCTCTATACTACACTCAGCTGAGACGTACCACCTACCCCCACTATAACTCGCGTAAACACGCTGCCTCTCCAGCCAGTTGCGATGCAGCCGTTCTTTTGTCCCTCTTTAACCCTGAAACCCTCTACGTTCCTCTCTTTTCTCTTTCTTCTTTCTTCGTTTCCCCCCTCTCTCACTCTTTCTCTCTCTCTCTCTCTCTCTCTCTCTCTCTCTCTCTCTCTCTCACTCACTCTCCTCTGCTCGACCATTACATTACATGTATATACACTGTAAACTCGAAAAGAATACAGTTTTTCCATATACTACTTTACTTTTAAGCGAAACGATTTTCAGAATTCATTTACAGCACACAAGCGTGTATTTTTTAATTATTATGGATACGATGTTACTCTTAAGTGGATACACAACCTACCTCTCGAGTTGGCAAACTTCTATTTTTCATCATATTTGTATTTATAAACATGGAGAATGTCGCTAACCGCTTTATTTACCAATAGTACCACTGATTTTTTTGTTAAATTTGTTTTTAAGTTAAATAACTTCATGTATAAGAATAGATTTCTTTATATTACTGTCCTAAAAATTAAGTGGATAAAGTTAAGTAATAGCTACGTCAAACAAATAATAATACTGCTCGCGTTTATAAATATAAGTACGAACAAAAATAGAGGTCCATTAACTCAAAACTGACGTGTGTACCGTTCATTCACGTGTACGTAAGAGATTATCGAAATCGTTTTCATCAAAAACAGAGTGTCATACGCAAAAACTTTATTCCATAAATTTCTTTTTCGATTCATTTTTACACCAGGAATCATCATATTTCCAGTTGTACTATAATAGTCTGGTTTCACGAAATTTTCCTTTTTCTCTCCATTGCAATCAGTATTTATATACATTTATATTTAGTCCTTCTATGTATGCAATGCCCATAGTTTGTTCGAATATTAATATTAAATACATATGTATGTATCCAGCGATTCCTCTGTAATTAATTATAATTTAATTTTTTTTCTTGCTTCGTTTCTTACCCTTATATACTTCAGTTGTATAACAGATTTTTGAAGCCAAGAATCTTGAATTCTAGCGAATATAATAACAAATGCGAAGGCGTGTTGTGCTATGGTATTGTCATCTCTATATGTACTACTGTTACTTTTATCTTACAAACTTGTAAAATGTTTGAAATCTTAGAAACATATTTTTTACTCCTGTAATTATTTATTTGGCACATGCTTTCCGTTTACTATAGTATTTTATTTTTACGACTGCGAAAAATACATTTAGTAAAAATATCAGTATTTTAGTAAACAAATCATGTTACATATACATATCAAACAATTAACAAGTCAAGAAATATTTATGCTAGTCTGTTACGGATGCATATTGGATTAGGAGATAATCCTATTTATCAAAGTCATATCATCCGAAATTGTAAATTGCTATAAAAAATAGTGTCAGGACCTAAAAATTACAAAAAATATTTAGCATTACTTTTTAATAAACATTTTTTGTTTATTAACGATATCAATAACGGACTAATCATTAATGTAGGACTTGTTTATTCGTAGATGGCAATATGATAGATTAATAATAATTAGTATTTTAATAATACGGGGAACAAACCGCTTCGTTTTACACGACTGCCGATTTGCAACTCTCAATTCGAATTGCAACGTTTTTCAGCCGCTACGCTTGAGCCCGCTCGTCTTCTTTTCGCTGCTCGATTGTTTTTACTCGACCCGCATCGTGTCGGGAGGTCCACCTTCCGTACAAAGTCATCACCACATTAATTGTAATAAATTCTTTGTTAAATAGTAAAATACGTTACTGTGTAAAGTGTAATAGCGTTATAAAAATGTCGTGTTATGCAGAGGTTACTTGTAAGTAAAATGCAAACTGAGGAAAAAATTTGCAGAGAAAAATTACTAATTGCTTCTTCATTATACAATTAAAGGTAGTTGCAACTCGTAATAATATAAAAGAAAATCAATTGCATTGACAATAAGAGTAAATTATTAAAAATAAATAATAATATTTGTTGAGATAAAAAAATAGTATTTCATGATCAGATTTTTTCATTTGCCTTAAAAGTTTGTGTAAAATTATTAACTATATGTAACACGCGAAGAAAATCCATACATTTAGATAAAAAACAATCGATATGCATCGATTTCGTTGTGCAACAAAATAGCGTACCAACGCTTTAAGATTAATTTATTAAATGTTTACAAAAGAACTCAATTATAACACTTCGTAATGACCTTCGTGTAGCCTTGATCTTTCATCGATCGAAGATATGTAATTTATTTTGAAATTACGAATTATAAGATTTAGTAGAGAAAATGTAGCAATTTTAACTGACGAGTGTACTTAAGGCGTACACAGCCTCTTCGCCACGTTGACTGATAAAAATCTTGTTCAAAAATAGTCATCGTTACCAACATTAATTTATTCTGATGCTATTTGTATTTATTTCTACAATGCGCGTGCATTACATGACTTTATATACGAACAGATTATTAATTAGTGAAATTATTTAGTTACACGAGGGTGTTTTGGGTAGCCCAAGTGAATAGTAAAATTGTTCATCACTCATTATATATAATTAGCAAGAATTATAGTGCAATGTTAAAAAATAAAATTTGGTAACCATTTTTGTAAAATTAAACCAACCTATACGAATACAATTGTTTCTTGTTTTATTAATATTTCAACTATTTACTTATTCGCGTCACGTTTTTATTAAAAATTGTACCAAGCATTCTTGGCAAACGTAAGTCGCGTATCATTCCGGTTATATGTTAACTCGTCTGATTCTGACTTTTGATTTGAATCTTATCGCGTCCACGATCGTCTGCACGACGACCGATTAATCGTGATTGTTGACGTGTCGCGATGTCGCGTTGTCGAATATATTGTTTGCGATCGAGCAGCACGATCTGAATCGCCCGGTCGGGAATAAAAGTGCGAATCGGACTCGAATCGATTAAGAGTCGAACGGAGTTAAATACGGCGACGAGCACGATGCATTTACCTAATTGGTGGAAACGAAGCTCGCCTTTTCCTACGGTAGAAAACAACAGAAAACATGACTGCGAAAAATGTGGCGATCGTTGCCAGGGCCGTCCTCGTCATGAAACCGTTGACCTATCGTCTCTCGTCAAGGACCGAAGAAGCGAAATAGAAATGAGCCAGAGAGTCGAAGAAACGAACGAGCCTGATCGTGTGTATATTCGCACGCGATCGTTGGGAGCGGCTGTCGCCACTTAACCGGATGCTAGCTGCGGCCCGTGAATACTAAACGTTATCTTGGTAATCGATACATAGCTAGAAAAATCCTCCTACGTACAGCGACTACATACGTACAGGGTATTTCAAAATGATACATTTTCGAGCACCGCAGCTCGGATGTACATCTCTGAATCGGTATTAGATTTGTTTACAAAATTCGCAGCACCTTGACCTTGAATTTCAAGGTTAAACTTCCTTTCACTATTTCATTGTATTCTACTTATTAAAGATATAAAAAATTTTAAGGACATCATAAGTCGCAAATGAGTCGTCCGCTCGGATATTAATATTAAAGATACCATAACTTGATAATTATTTTGATTGATACCTTCCTTACCGATTTCGATGATTTTCGAACATGTTGGCTAGGTCATGATTCTGAACAATTGTCTCCTATACACGTAACTATCTCTTTTAGATTTCGAGATGTTTGGAAAGAAATGTCGTTAACGATGCAGCGAATCCGTTTGGTTTTGCTATTTATTGCACAATAGACATTTCTTAGAATTTAAATGCAATTGTGCACGAGATGCACATCCATCCAAACTCAAATCTCGTTATAAACAAGAGGTAAATCGTGAAGTGATCCGCAATAGTACTGATGCATGCGCTGTCTTCTAGGCAGAATTTTTTCTTACGAGGTTAGAGTTGTAACAAGTTTTTTTTAAATAAAAACCTACTGACTCGGAACGGTCACATCATGATGATCGCGACATGTCATTTTGAAACAGCTTGTACGTACAGTGGCGAACACATATGTACTTAGAGGCATGCGAATAATTATACGTACATTATCTCTGTTATTGGTATTAACAGTACGTGTAAGTCAATTTACTATGCAGGATGAATCAACATATCCTAGAACGATTTTAAAAGTCAATTATACTTTTTGAAGTTTTCTAGATTAATTTCTTTGCAAATTGTAAAACCACGAGGTTAAGATACTTATGACCAAGAGGTTCACCTTGAACTTAAGAACTAGAATTATGTAGTTTTATTTCGTGAACCACAGAGCTGTTATTATTTCAAATCTTAGAGAATTTATGGAAAAGCTACTTTTTTACAGGATCGAATGGAACTTTTGCAAAATTATTAAATTAATAATATAATTATTATAATAATTAATATAAAATAAAGCAAGAAATTATATATATATAATTTCTTGCTTTATTTTATTATTTCTCGTACTATTAATCGCAAAAAAGTAATTTATATATATATATATATATATATATATATATATATATATATATAATAAGTAATAAGTAATATAATAAAAGTATATAATAATAAGTAAATTATATATATATAATTATATATGCCAGAAACCTATACTCACGGATTAAAATAAAATTTTTTTCAATTAGTCTCTGTATTATGATTTACAAATAACAAAGAGAGAGAGAGAAAGGGAGAGGGGGAGAGAGAGGAGGGAAGAGGAAGAGAGAGAGAGAGAGAGAGAGAGAGAGAAAGAGAGAGGGGGTGATTAAATAAGTTTGTAGCATCTTTATGACTATTTATAGTTCAATACTTATAAGTTCAATTAATACACTATTGATTTCGTTGAAAATCAGTTTACGTTAACGCACTCCGATTCTTTAACTAGAAATACCGATAAGTGTAATGTTTCATTGTAACAAACACGTCCAAACTAAAAAAATGTCCCAAGATTCTTTTGTTACAACTTTCCGACCTCACTGTGGGTCTGACATGGTCCGATCTGCACGTTTAAGAAAGTGTCAGACGAGATCACGAGTAAAGAATAAGTATAACGGCAGTCTAAATAAAATGGCCTATAAACATTCTAAGTTCTATTAGTTATTTCTGTTATTTTAAAATCTTAATCTAAGTGTAACATTATTTTATACATATAGTGTACACAGTACACGTGGGGTGTCTTACCAGTATTTCTGTGTGTGCGAAAAGAAAGAGAAGGGAGAGAGACAAGAAGGAGGGGCGATGCGTTTCGTCATGAGTCCGATTATTAATCGATTCATCAAGCAAGACTTCTTATCGTAGATCTGTACCTTAAACGCAAAGATAGAAAATATACGTCAGAATTCTCTTATACAGAAGCTGGAGATTGAAAGTGGGAGCTTGTAAAAAACAACTTGTACTGGAATCCATTTAGTGGCGGATGTCGGAAGACAACTATATTTACGATACACCACATGCATTGTTATTTAAATATGAAAATAGGAAAAAATATCACGGAATAACAACTCTTCTACCGATATACTGACTCGATCATTGTTGAACAAATATCAGCTATAGCCATGCCGTTAACTTGTCTTAGATATTGTATATTATATTTATATTCGCTTAATATTATTACATGAAGTACATACCTATGTTCTGTACAAGACTGAGGAAAATATGGCATTAAATTTTATCTAATTTTGCTAAATCGATCAAAGCCTCGACATGTTTCTGTGGAGGGAATGTTTCGAAGAAATTACCAATCCCATCTGCCTTCTCTATCTCTCTCACAGTATCTTCTTGGGTTCAAAATTGACAGTGTAAAAAAAAGAAACTAGAACAGAAAGAATTTTGAAAAAATTTCAGAAAAGTGAATACCGTTATTTTTACCATAGTAATGAGTTGATAAAAGATTTTTTCCAGCTTGAGGTCCCCTGTCTTCATTTTTTTGTCCATAGAGTAATGCACCATTGACAAAATTTCAGAAAATATCTCCCAGAAGCCGAAGTCCTGCAAATTAAAGGGACAGAAATTGTTCGATTCAACGATTTTGCAAATTTAATCGTTTTAAAACAACAGTTGATTCAAACAGTAAGCTTTTCGTAAGATAAAACATATTCGTATTGATAAGACCAGTTGCAGAAGAAAGCGACGGACCAGTGTTCGCTTGTTCTAATATTTACTACTAATAGTACTGGTCACATTTTGTTTATTTAAATATCTTTAAAAGTATTTCTTTGTCGTTTACTCTAGGAAAAGTATGTAGAATTAATACGATCGATAGTAATTCAAGGAGCACGCGACGGAAATTGTTAAATAATATCTCAATGGAAAAATGTTATTATATAGAAATTAGCAAACTCCGAATTTAAATATATTAAAATAGTACGAGTATATGAGATTCATATAAGATTAATCTCGTAGTTTTACATTAATAGCAGTGAATTATTAAAAGTAAAAATATACGATATCCTGTTGCTATTAACTGTTCTGTAGTAGTTATTAAACAAAGTTGCGGAAAGACTAAATGCATAACATAATAAGTTAATATAATATTTAACTTAATACTAATAATATTTAAGTTAATACTATTTAACTTAATACTATAAACGTTTTATGTTCAATTGGGTTGAAATTTTAAAGATAATCCATTTTCGGCAATTTGAAAATTAAGACTAAAAACTTTGCGAAAATATGTTCTACCATATTAACCAGTTAACTGTATTCGATGTGTATCTCTAAAATTATATTTCGATGCTATTAATGAGTATAATTATTCATTTTCATCGAACAGAAATATAATCCTTCCTCGTTTTGCTTTACTTTTTTTGTAAAATTTATAATAGTCATTGCGTGATTTAATTGTACGCCCTGTAATGGATTTTTAAAACTAAATTTCGAAATTAATTGGTTAATATGATACAATTATTCCAAATAAGGATGATTCGCATTAAAAAGGTCTAAATCGTATTCAACCTATAAAATGCAATAATATTGGGGACATTGTATGTACATCTATTATATCCAGCTCTATTTTTACCAGTACTGTAATCTTATGCTACGCTGTACAGATAACGTAGGAAGTGGCATTAAATTCACTAAAGTATTTTGTAAAATTTGTAGTCCTAATTTTTAAATTACCAAAAATCCTTCTCCTAAATATTGCTATCATCTGAAAGGCACATATTTTCAGAACTTTAGTCAAGTAGTAGCATGAAAGTTTGATTCAATAAAAAGGTCGAAGATTCTTTACCTTTAGAGTTTTGATGTTCGAACCGCTAAAATTCATCTTGTAAACATTGTTTCTCGAATGACAAGCTATTTGCATAGTTTCAACGAAACGAGGCATGACAGATTTACAAATATACAACTTGTATATATATAATTCGTTGCCTAACAGAGATACGTAGAAAAGATGTGTACGCACGAGCGCAAACCAAATTTTCTTCCGCTCGGATGGGTCACGTATTTAAGTAGCTACATTTCTCCGCGAGAAGTCCCTTTAGCTATCTCCGCTATTTTTCGATTGGATACGCGCAATCAACGGTGACGCTGCGATAAACACGAAATCGAGCACAGCTCGCGCGCATCGACCGCGATCCTCGATTTTACAATTATTTCGAGAGATTCGCGCGGCTATCCACGCGGCGCAGCGTGGTCAGACGTTTCCAATCGAACGGAGATCCGAAGAGAAAAATAGCCGCCTACTCGACCGCAACCAACACATACCTTGCGAAACGTACATACGTATATATAATATACAGACGTACAATTGCTCTGTAAAACACCCGCGCTGCATTTCACCCGTCTGAGTCAGCGAATCGCGCGATTCGCGCGAGCCGTTGCGCAATGCCACCGCTTGCAATCGTTCTTCGGAAGAGATCATGAATAAGGAACTGTGCATTACAGCGAAAGATTCTTCTAAATCGCTCTTGCAAGGCCTCTCTCTCCCTGGATTCGAGCGGTGCGTGAGAATCTTTCGTAGGAAAAACGATCCGTACCTTAACCAAAGGTTTCCAATACTGTGCACATATATATATATATATATATGAGCGTGTATACGTATGCGCGCATCCGATTGGTTTCGAAATACTGAAGAGCATGTATACGTACACGTGTGCCCGCATAGTAAGACATATACACGCGCGGTGGTGAACGAGTAGTTTCGAATACTCGAGACACTTTGCCCGAAGGAAGTGGTGGATCCGGTCGAGCGGGGGAGCGAAAGCGAAAGCAGGTGTTTCCCTTTACTTTGCACGCTTTGGACACGATTCCTCTTGGCAAGCCTATTGCTTAAGCTCGCAGGTTCGTCGCACGGTAGACGCGTGTTTGAAAAAGTACATAAAGATATGGTTCAATGTCTTTTTTCATTGAACACGAATACTTGAGCTTCGCTCGATTCGGTCGCACCAGTTGTCGTTTGCCCATCACGTGACCGCGATCAGACTGACTGTACCTACCTGGAAATGAATATCGGTCCAGCTGTCCAGCTGTTCAGCAGCTGTATACTTCACCTGCCCCGTTTGTATCCTTCTCACCGTGTATTGGGTACACTGTATGCCTGTACTAGTTTCAACATCCAGTTTTAAACGTACCGCGGAAATTGTTTAGCGTTTCCGTTTTATTTGTACTCTAAACATGAAAAGTTTTTCGCTTTTCGGGAAACAACGGGGAGATACTTCGACGATAAGTTAGTTCGGCTACGGAGAAACGCGCTCCGTTACGGCACGGGAGTCCAGAGACGATGATTTTACGTATCCGGTTGGAACAACACGTTGTTCTTACGTTCCTTCCAATATATTCAAATTCCATTTACTTTAAAATCCTTCCCTCTTCTTCTCCTTGTTCTCTCACGGATATTATTTAGAAGAATGTCCGTCGATCGTTGCGCATCGAGAGCTACGCGTTAGCGAACTACAAACACGAAACGTTTGTTGAATCAGTAGGCGAGGGTTAGGTAAGTAAGTAGGTAGTCGATGTAGGTAGATAGATTGATAGGTAGGTAGATAAATTACAAGGTGAGTAAAGCGGCAACGTTAAAGAGGATTCTTGTGTACCATAGGCTACCGGTATCGATATGTACATGTTAAGAAGAATATTCGGTGGTCAAACATCGCCAAACAAATTCATTATATAGTTATGCGGACGCTTCGTCTATACACCTGTCTACATCTATAGATAGGTTCGCTGTGGTATATCGGTCACACCATTTTTCCATTCTTAACAATTGATTGGTAAAGGATAAAATTATATTAACGGCTTGTAAACAACAAGACGAATTTCTGTACGACGAATGATCACGGTACGAAATATACCGGTCAGAGAAAGTGCATTTTATTCGTTTAAACGAAAGATTCGACAGGTGTGAAACAACAGTACGACACCTGCGCGAATAACCGTATATCGTCTCTACTGTTACGCGTTTTATCTGGCTTTAGACCAATTAGCTTTACTATAACTACAATCGAACGACTTTTTTTGCACTAGATGAATGTCCGGTAAACCATGGAATGTCTTTTTATCACGCAACTACATACAAAGCGACGCGATCTGTGGTGATATCTTTTTATATGATACGACGCACATTTACGAGGCGTGAATGTAAGAATGGTTGCTGCGGGTACCCCGATGGATTAAGTGCCCTTCTTTATCTTATAGCGTATATTATTTCAATTGCATACTTTCGTCCGAGAGTCCTCCTGTATTCCATCGGCCAATATCCTTCTTAATTATGAATCCATCATAGTGAAATTTATTAAACAGATGCGTTTAATTATTAAAATCTCGCAAAAAATAGGAAATAGAAACTTTGTTGTAAACTAAAATTTTGCGGATGGCTTCATTCTACATAAAAACATTGAGTTAAAACCTTAAATTGCACAAAGTGTTTAAGATTGTAATAAACTTCCAACTACTATGTTTCACTCGGATTGGAATTATGCAAACGAGTTTCATTTGCATGAAAGTAATATATACAAGAAGAGCGTTGGATGATTTTACAAATAAAATTTAAAATCTTTTTAAAAATATTATGCTACTGCAATGTCACTTCCTACATTATCGACTCATCATAAGACAGGGTTACAGTACTGGTTAAGATACCTAGAGCGAGAAATGGTAGATTACATATGTATGTACTTAAAAATATTTACATTACTTACTATTATATCTTATAGGCTGGATATGGATGAAATCTTTTTAAACCGATTGTCTCTCAAGGCAATTAGCAAACCTTGTTACTGGAATCATTCTCACTTTTTATAATTACCTTACGCTGCAATGATAGAACGCTTTTCTTCAAATTAGAACCTTTATTTTTAAATCGCCAAAAATCGTTCTTGTAAACATTATTTTCTTGCAAAGTGAAACTATTTATAAAATTTCAATTAAATTAGGTATGGTAAGTTTTCAGAATCTTCACCACACACGTGTGCGTATACAGAATATTTCTTTTAACCCTAATTTGAATTACACGGTTTAACATATGAAGTATATGCATAACTTATTTTTCCTCTATATTTAGCTGTATTTTATTTCCCTTATTTTGTATCTGAAAAGTATATCCATTCGCAATGTAAATTTTGATATACCTAGCCGTCTGTTGATATTCTGGAAGAGCATATATTCCAACCATCGATAAAGTAAATCATTTCAAATAAAACACAATTGACTGAATTAAATATATCAATTTCAATGGCATGTTTTTCAACATGTCAAAACTCGATGTAGCATCAATGCATTCAATGAGAATTAAATGCAAATTTTTATCTCCTTCAGACTAGTTAATGTACGTATTAAAATGTTACCAAAGAAAATTTCAAAATGAGATCTACGAGACATATAAGATGACGATCTTAGAAGTCGACGAATATTGGAACCAATTTGAATTACTTGCTATTAATTTTAGTAAACATGAATAAAATTTTAGCCTGTTACTGTAAATCATTTTTCTTCGGACAAAATAATAATTTTCATCTCTGGGACGAATATCATATATCATATAATCGATTTCTCTTGAAGCGGAATATGCTAAATTGAAATTCCGCTAAAACGTTAATGCTCTTCGAGGCGAAACGATCGTAATTTTTAAATAGTGATCGGATGAACGAGTGCAAGTATCGGCTACATATACATCTACACATACACGTGGTTTGTCGTCTCTGAATCTTATCTATCGATCGCCTTCATACACACACTCTCTCTCTCTCTCTCTCTCACTTTTCTCCTCACTACCTGCATTCATTAATCTTATTCTTAGATCGTTATCGCGCTGAATCCAGACGTGCGGAGATTTTTCTTAGATGCACGGATATACTATAAAACTAAGGAGTAACATGTAATTATCACAGTTTAGTTGTATATATTGTATGCGTGCAACTATGTGTTGCGCGTCCAAAAATCGCATTTGTTGTAACTAAAATAATATAGTCCGCGATCACTAATCTCTGCTGTTTGATTTGAAACTGGTAGACCCACATCAAAGGGCGGCTCCATACCAGACAATGTTCAGGCAACTATTAATCGTGTTGTTAACAATTGTCATTTCATATTGGGAGTGATTGTACTCGCACGATTTAATTAGTTGCATTAAGAAACAAACGTTATTCGCCAATAATTGTCAATTACTTTGCCTTGTCGCATCCGATTAAACAAACGTTTGTGCAAACAAAATTGCTATCTGATAGAAGTACGAGGAAGCAATGACGCCAATTGGAAGCGAACGATCGCCGATGCCGATCGAATTACGTGTGGCGAAGCTATATCGCTGTTGCTGAAACGAACACGGTCATTTATAATAACGTTTCATCGGGTATCGCACATTTTTTATGCAACATCAGTAGAACCGGGTGAATAGTATCAGTGTAAAACCGCCCTAACTGAAGTTTATTTCCTTCTTTTTCCTTTCGACCGCGCACGATCTCGTACGCTCGGTCAAGTACAAAAACGATAAATTCTAATTACAAGTAGACAGGAATGCGACATAGGTAGACCAACGCGGGTGTTAATACGTGAAAAATGTCGGATCTCTCGAGAAAGAAATTAGCTTCAAGGTATAACATGCGACGTACGCGTAACATACCTATCTAGATCGATAATCAGGTTTGAAACCAAGTAGCAACTAATGTTTGCGTAGCTCTCGTAACTTTGCTGTCAACTGATTTCCCTCCGTACGGTTTGATCCTTGGAAAATAGTTAGAACCACTCTTTGCCCCCAGAGGGAAAGCATATCGTTTCTGGAATTTAACCAGATCGACGCTACTTCGCCGAGAATGATACAGTTTCCTGATTTCCTGAGTAGTGGATGTTTAAACTACTAAACTACGTGTTCTCTAATGGAAACTTGTCAACCATACGCCTGATGTTTCCTTTAACCCCACGACTCTTAAACCTTGAACTCATTACGCGAAACTCTACAAGGCGTTTTCCGAACTTAAATTCCTTCTTATCCATTTGTTAGAGAATATACTTTGTTACTCGTCAAAATTTTTATGCAATTTGAATATGCAATATTTTATATTATTGGATTCATTTCGATATAATAATAATATAGTTTCGAAAAATTCTGAAGTACAATTTCTTCATAGTTTGAGGAATATTTTTTAAGGAAATTACAACTATTCTACTTACTTTTTATCAGCTTTGAGGATCTTTAAAATGATTAACCTCGTTCTTATTTAAATAAAAGTTATAGCTTCTTTCGCGAAATTTTTATTTTATGGGATAAAATGAGAATTTTCTAGTATTTTTTTTATTAAACTTTATTTCAAGAAGATATTTAATAATAAAAATTTATTTCTATTCTGTTGCCCTTAAAGTAGAAAATGGAAATTTAAATAATACCTGCACGTTTATTGAATAAAGAATTGAAACAGTTTTACATAATTTTAATTATTTCTTCTCCTTAATATTTACTGGCCTTGTTTTGAAAATAATATGTTTAAATATTTGTTAAAATAGTTAAAATAGTTCATTCGTACATTCAGCACTAATCGACTACTCGATATACGTTTCAAACAGCGATTTATAATTCAGAATGATTGGTTCTGATTAATTAATTTAGCTTTTCAGTCTCTGCTCGTTTTTTCTTTGCGTTTTCTGCTTTGGGGATCCATTTAAATCAATTGAATGCTCGTTTGATCTAAATGTACGATAAGAATAACGTGATTCTTCGTTTCATCCGGCTGTCAATATTTCGCAACGTCTAATCACTTTTATTCTTTTTTATGCACAGTAGTTTTCGCATGTAGCAAAGAAGATTTAAAGATACGAAGCAGCAATGTGTGCACAGCAATGGATAATTTTTTTTACTGTTCCTTAGCGAAGAAACATCGTTTTCGATTTATACGTTGGAGAGAAGTCTCTCCTTCGAATCCCTATTGTTAGCCTCGCAGTGTCTGTACATAGTTTAATATCTTGCCCGCGTTTACCGATATTAGATGAGGTTGCGCATTTCTTGCGAGCTTACGTGCATGTTTGCATCCCACGTCTCGTCCACTCTTGATTTCGAGCAAACTGTGTTAACACTAAGCCGAGGCAATGATAAAAGATGTGCTAAATAGGTTAAAGAAAGGCGCGGGTCTTTCCTTGTTTGAAAGAGAGAGAGAGAGAGAGAGAGAGTGAGAGAGAGAGAGGGGGAGAGAGAGAGAGAGAGAGAGAGAAAGAGATGTAACGAGAGAGAAATGTTTCGTAAGAGAAAATTCTGAATCTATATATTATAGGTATGTATATACTGGGAACGTTATACCGTTTCGCCTGTTTAAATAAATCAATCAAATACGCCGACCGTATTGAATTGATTTCTAGTTTATGTCTCGACAAATACCCCATAAAAACCGATGGAGTTATTTCGTTTTAACGCCTAACGATATCATTTTCTCCGATACTTCGATCTGCGCGAGTTCGAGCCTGTGCGTTCAATAAAGCCGCAATTGTCGAGAGTACGAAGAAAAGCGACAAACACGGGAGAGAACTTAATATCAATTTTATTTTTTCCACTCGTTCTTTCTCATCACAAGCGCGAAGTGTCGTACGTATACGCGCGTAGATCAGATTGAGCATTCCAAACGATCTTACACGTTCGTTTTACCGCGAGAAACAGAATCTTACACCTGTACTTTCCGTCGATTCGATTCGCTTTTATCGCGCTGTTCGATCCTTCATTTTTTTTTCCCCTTTAAGTCCTTCCACCGTGTAACCAACGAACAAATTGATAATCGATGACTCGAGCAATTTTCCGAAGGAAAAACGACGCAGCCGCGCGCACTGCCGTTTAAATCGATTTACACAATCGGAAGTAATTAAAAGGTTAGTTTCCCGAACGAACCGCTATATACTTCCTCCTTCTTATATTCCCCATTCTCGCCTA
This sequence comes from Xylocopa sonorina, assembly GCF_050948175.1. Lineage (NCBI taxonomy): Eukaryota > Metazoa > Arthropoda > Insecta > Hymenoptera > Apidae > Xylocopa > Xylocopa sonorina. The sequence goes on from NC_135205.1 coordinate 1,627,654, forward strand.
CCATCGTAACGTGGCTTGTCCCTATCCTTTTAACACGCTGCTCCCACGAAATACAGAATTTCACGGGAAATATCCAGAATGTACACCGCGATGTGGTCTTTTATAACGCATTACGCCCGCAATGGTCATTTGTTTCGAGCAAGCACCACCGTTTCAGAGACGTTATTAAAATGGGCTACATATTAGGTGATTTGCATGCCGGCCGACAATGGTAGACGGCGCCCCGTGAAAGGGGCAGGCTATAGGCGCCACGATATAAATGGCAATAGAGCGATTCATGGATTTCTCCTGACACGCGTTACGGATAGAAAAAGAAAAGAAACGAGCGAAAACTGGTAACCTTCTCGCGTCTTCTCCCTTGGACCTTGATTCGCTGACTCGCGAAGAAAATTACCTACGACGCGCATATCAAGAATTGGGAGGAACGCTGTCGATTTCGTCGAAGAACCAATAATGACCTGTTCGCGCTCTCCCTGAAAACGATTTAGACTCGAAGAAGTTACTGATGATATGTAACAATTTAATTTCTGAAAACGTAGCTAAAAAATATATTTTCGGAATTGTACGTTAAGGACTAATAATGTTGCCTTCTCAGTGCCCTAAGTAATCTCCTCGCGCATCCATATGGAACATCAGACGTTACTACGTCACGTTGGTTATCAACGATATCAGAAAGTCTTCGTTCTTTTAATGTATCCTTTAGTTTCGGGAAAGCGACAAATCGCAAGAAACTAAGTCAGATAAATAAGCAGATATTTACTATATTATATTCATGATAGTTAACTAACAAATTAATGATATTACAAACTTGCAGTTACAACTTTGTACTAATTAAACTGCAGGCATGATTGCAATAAAGTCCCTACACGGATGACACTATACGCTTGTTCCGGGAATTAAATTGTCACACTCGGTGTATTATAAACAACGCGACAAGCGTTCTAACTAAAGTCAGGCCGTGAGCAATTGGAAAATGATAGCATCCGTTCACATATTCTTTTAACGATACACGTTTTTCGTGAAGTTTAATCGAATCGATCGAGTAGAAGAATTACGGTAAAAATGGGATTTGGTACTACGTAGAAAAGTTGATCTCTGACAAATTTTTGGCTTGATTTCGTATACACAAGCATATTGGTTTGTGTCATATCGAACGGATATTTTCGCGGGGGGTAACTGAGACCGTTCGTACAGATGGCAAGATACACGTTTCGACGTTTAAATTGATCGACTCGTCGATTAATTCTCACTCACCAACGGATATTTAAAATGGAAGCTGATAGAGAGAAAGAGAGAGAGAGAAAGAGAGAGAGAGAGAGCTAACACCATCGGGCAACAACTCGACGGTAAGCTTAATGGCAACAACTCGGTTCAACTGTATTTGTGCACGTTTGAAAAGTTATTGCCGATGGATCAAACGTGACTAACGAGCACCAGGTTAGTATTTTCTATCTCGATTGTGGTATCTTTCAGAAAATGTATAACCTCGCAACGCGCGTCAATATCATTCGAGTCCCGCGATGCATCTGACAGCAAGTACTTAATGCTGTTGGTGTAATAATCGTACGTGATGCGTCGCGATCTAACCTCTGACTTTTCTCTGCTCGCTTTGGCTCGAAAAAGAAGGACGTGAAAAAACAAAAAAGGGATAAGAAGAAAAAGAAGAGAAAAAAGGGATCGACGATACGATTTGGTAAAGTTCGCGTCACGTTTACGTTCGTTGGTGGTTATCGGTGGGTACAACGTAGGGGGCTGATAGAGGGTTGGAAGCTCGGACGGGGTAGAACACGGATCCGTTTGATTGGTCGAGAATGTTTAAGAGTATTACGGAGTGGGGATAGAGATGGGGGGTGGAAATGGGGATGAAACAAGTACTGTAAAGTCGCGTGGCTTATATAAACCGTCAACGGAAGATTCGTATTCGCAGAACAGTGTTCTCCGCCGTCGAAGGAACAACCGCGTATCTGTTGCAAGGTTACCAAAGGATTCATCATCCCGATAGGTAAGCACTGCGAACAGAGAGGTAAGTGTAGGAACGTTCCGCACTCCGTTATTCCCTTCGTTCGTTTAAACAGAAATAAACGAAGCGCGTGACACAGTTTCTGCTCTGTCGTTGCGGGAACGACAAGGTTTTCTGATATTTGCGAATTAAGAAAAGCGGAGGAACTTATACGTACTATTACATTAGGAGTCACAATGAAAATGCATATTGTTACCTCTGCAATCGTGTCGTCTTTGGTCCAATCTATCTTATTGTTTCATTTGGCTTTTGTTTCGTTGCGACGTAAAGTAAAGTAAATTAAATACGAATATATAGGTTCTTTCTTCATGACTGTTTAACAAATCCAATTGTTCTGCTCTCTATTTGTCACTTCTTTCTTATACATTCTTCCTTTATCAATTTCACTTAATGCTCGATTTTCCGCGCGGTACCAACCACAATCGAAACGGAAATTAAATAAGTTCAACATAGAAGTACATTTGAAATTAAAAGAGTTACGAATATAAATGCACTACCGTGGCGCACTTTCAATGGAGGCTTGCGGTTATATGCACGTAGGTAAATATGTGCCATACGCAGGTGGACAACAGATTTACATTCACCGTCGCGGCGAATATTGATACATAGGTACGCGAGGTACTGTTTAAACGTAGGTAGATAATTTGCGACACGTCCGTTCCATCTATCTCGCGGCGCAGCAATTAAACGGTACGCCGAGGAACAATTTCACTTGTTGTCGCGTTCGCTTTTGACATCGAAAGAGCAAGTTCACTATACATTGTTCTTTCTACGTATACTTTACGATATACGTTACAGATTTATCGGATTGGTTACGGTAAATTTTTAAATTATATATGTATATACGTAAGTGTTGTAGAGGGATACGGAGCTATTCTCCCGTTTAGCTTTTTATGCCTGGTTAAACGCGATTCGTCTTCTTACGTGCACGCGTATATACGTAGATACCGGTGCTTACGATTAGTCGTTAAATAGAAAACGGAACACGGAAGACGACGAGGACGAACGGGGAACGGAAGGAAAGGAAGTGGATGCCACGGTTCAAGATGAAGTTTCTGCCCGTTCGGGCGTACACACTTTGAATTTCCGATAACACCTTCAAGCTACCCATGCCTGTTTTTCCTCGCCTTTTCCGACGTTATCGCGGGAGATAAAGAAGTACCATTTGTTCCTTTCTTTTCTCATTTTCATTACTCGTATACCGTTTCATTCGATTTATTCGTTTCGTTCGCCGATTCTACTGCCAACGGCATTTAGTAAACATTTCGATAAAACAAGCAGAGGAATTTGCGTGTTCAAACATTCGTAGCCGCATACGAGATGTGGTCAGGCTGCGAATTATTCTTCGCGAATGTAAGTACAGGCCGGTGTGAAAATGTATCGTCAATATCAATTATCGGAAGTGGTGAATCCAATTATCCCGTGTTATGGCCATTCGGCACGCTCAAAGCGACTCGTGATTGCCTTTCAATAAAATACTAATTGAACGAACATCGGTACGGAGAGGAATTGAATAGCCTCGGTATAATCCAAGGTGTGCCCGAAACTTCGGATATCATTCGTATCCGTGAAAATTGTAGGGGGAACGAACTCTCGGTGATCGAAATCGTTAGACCGGTGAATCTCGTTTGAAACACAAGGAGGGAAATAAAAGAACAAAATACCTGTATGCAACGTAGAGCGTTTCGCGTAGCCGTCTGTTGTACACCGCAAAAATACCTATACGAGTATTTACAATACAGGTAGCCACTCGAAAAGTTGGCCACGATTTACCGTCCTTTACCAGAATAGTGGCATGAATAGTTTGTTAGTCGCTTTAGCCGCTGAATGTGCTCGTCTTTCCGTTAACAATGAGACACCCTGACAGAAGAAGAGTCGCGGAGACTTTACCATTCCTTTCCCTTTCTTTTCTTCTCTTCATCGTATCCTCTTTTGCATCTTCCAACACTACTCATTTTTTCAGCACCATTTCTGTTCCATCCTCTTTCTGTTTATCCTCCTCACGTACGATTATATTAAATAGAATTCAGCACCAAAAATGACAATTATCATCTTCTGTTCCAGATTGGAAAGAAACATCCGCGAGAATGCATCAAGGGATCGTATCGTTCTGCATTCTGCTAATGGTCGTCGGCCTTTTCGTTTCGTCGAACCTTTCAACGAATGCTGCGCCGTAAGTTTTTTATTAGATACGATTTTTATCCATTTCTCGCGGAGCTATTCCTCGATCAATCGTTGTTACGCGACCAGCATACGTGTGTGCTTAATAAACTTGATTTGTTTGACATAAGTAAATGCTCTGTGTACATAAGTATATGCGAGTCAAGATATGCTGAGATGTGATGAAACAGGAAATGAGAGGAAACGTCGAAGTGCGATACTAGTATAGTGTAAAAGTAGAAATCGACGTACTCGTATTATGTGCGCGAGGGAAAATGGAGAAAAATAGATACGTACGCGCAAAGTGAACGTAAAGACGCATCTGGCAACGTCAGAAAGTTTAACCCAGTTCCATTTGACGGGCCGTCGTTTAATGAGAGGAAATGGTTCCTCGGTCGGCTATCTAAAAGTAAAGACACCGGCATTGTCTCCGCCTCTCCGTTTTATTAGATATAACACCCATCTATCGAGCTTAATGGAAAAGTTATAAATTCGATAGCGGTTCATCGGACAATGAGGTGTTCGCAACGAATCAAGAGGAAATACTATTACGAACCTTGTGCAAAGCGGGACAGTGAGTCTGAATTCGTTAGCCGTGTCAATGCCATCCCCATTTTTCTGTTATAGGCAACAGGGTTATTGGAATCAGTTCAGCGATGAAGATCCGGAAGCACTGATGGAAATAATTACTCGGCTCGGCCACACCATGATGCGTAATCAAGAGCTTGAAAAGTAAATAATAATTTGATAAAATGCGCTGGATAGATTCGAGCCTAACTTAATTTTATTAATGTTACACGCTAATCACAACCTTTTTCACAGCAACAAACGAGGATTGGATCTAGGTCTGAGCCGTGGATTTAGCGGCTCGCAAGCCGCGAAACATTTGATGGGATTAGCTGCAGCGAATTACGCCGGTGGTCCTGGTAGGCGACGTCGTTCAGAACAACCTTAGGTTAGAGAATACTAATTTGCTTGATCAATCGTATTTCGACCTTAAACTCGATCTTTATCTATATTTATTTATATAAATTCGTTCGTTTAGAAATAATATGTAGGTATACTTCCTGCTCTATGTCTCCGTCGCGAAACGAATTTGTAGTATGGGTGATTCGAGTGTATTATTCAGCCATCGATTAGTATCTTGGTCCAAATCCATTTCTAGTTTCAACTCGTATTCATTTTTGGTCAAAATTTTCGGAAATCTGTTATGTCTGATAAAGCCGAAAGTTTGAGGATAGTCGCATTTTGTGTTAGAATGATGTTAACGAGAAGAATTCTTGGCAACTCGAAAATAAATATTTAAAATTTTGCGAAAAATATTTTACCATTTTAGTGTAACGCAATAATTATTGAGAAATCTAAACCGAGTTCAACAATACTACTGGAGATATTTATAAGTGTTTATATATCCATTGTATCTCGCTCTACTTGAACCAGTAATGTAATCTTGCGCTATACCGTATCGGTAACGCAAAGAGTGATATTCATTGATTCAATTGCCTTTCGCAAAATTTTGAAATTTTATTTTCAAGTCGTTAAAAATTCCACTCGCAAACATAGCTTTTACGTAAAATGAAACTATTTGCAAAATTTCAGCCAAATCAGGTATAACGGATTCTTGCGATTAGCCGCTTCTATTTCATTATTTAAATTTGCATGTTCCTCTATTAACGAGCTCTCGTTCGTAAACCACACTCTCCCTTCCCACCTTAATTCCTCGTCTCTTTAAAATTCTACGACGATAAAATGTAGTCCTCTATACTCTAGTCATTATCGTATAAAATAATTGTATTTGCGATCAGACACATATACGAATACACGTTCCTACCTGTGCAAGTACGTCTATCAGGATACGTGGAAAAGGAGAAGATAGTAAAGCCATACGATCAATCGACAATACAATATGGAATGACTCGGAATGAAAACTGACGATATTCGATCATATTTATATGTTTAATTCATTATATGAATTCAACGTCTCGCGAGTTCACTAATTTTCTCAATCGATCGTGTCTCATTAAATCCATCGTAAAACTTCATCTGAACGAAGCAAGTGTTTCCTTTATTTATTTATGAATCGGCAATATCATCTGCGCTGGATCGTAGATGATAATATGAATGCTGCGAATGAAAGAAACTGAAAAGAAATTCTATACTTTGCATTTGAAATGATTTTTATGTTATGAAGCTTATCATCGCCGTCATACTTATATCAGTATATGATTGGTCATTGTTTATTTTGAGATTAGCTTTTTACGGTGATTATAAGTTTCCGAATGAGTGCTACCGAATCTAATTATCAACGTGTCAACGTGTATACCGACTTAACAAAAATACATACTTCTTACGTGCCATAAAAAATACGATTTCCACATTATTTTCCTTATTATTCCTCTCCTCTTTTAAATATTCTTTGCATCTGTGTGTCGCAAAGGAACAAACACAAAAATTGACCATCGCTTTTGTTAATTGAGAGACGAAAGTTACATCTGATGTAGCCGTGTATGATCGTATGAGTACTTATCGCAATCTCTTTCAAGTAAACGATACCTATTTCGTGTCTCTTGTACGTGAATATCATTTACTGTTACTGTTACCATTGCAGAAAACTTGTAAAGTGTATAATATATGTGTATATGCAAACATATTTCAATTATTTAATCATGAATAATTAACAACGATGGTTAGCAAACTTTAAATATATTAATACATAAATACTCCGTTTGTTTCTTTTTCGTACGCTGCATACTTTATCTAAGTACGTTAACCAGTCCGACTTCGTTCCAATGTACGTATGTAATGTACAAATCGTGACACCAGCGCACTTTCACGCCACCTACAGTATACAAAATGGAAACATACTGTTACGCTACGTAATCTTTCTACAGATACGCGCGTCCACTATATACTATCGTGTGTAAGAAACGTAACAGCAACAAAAACGTAAGTAAAGAACCTGCAATATTTTTAACATAATAATTGGTTGTTAATTGAATCCCCCCTCTCGTTTACATCATGCAACATTCATTCATCTCTCGATAATATTATTTCCCCTTCTTTCCTCTCTTGTACACGCGACACAATCTGAAACACGACATAAACCTTTTGCTAGTCGCCGATTGGTCGAACGCGATTAAGGAGAACGAATAGTGATGAAAGTAAAGCAACGAAAAACAACAGTTATAGTTTAATATCAGAGTGATTAATAAAAGTTCGAATTAAACTGTATAGTGTCCGTAATGACATAGATGCAGTCTTGCCTCACGAGAAGGAGCGTCTCTAATATTTACGTGCGCATTTGTTAACAATCGTGAATCAGGCAAACGTATCTTTTTCTATATATGTAAGTGGAATGAATGGAAGAGGAAACGAACCACGATCGAGTCGTAATTCTCGACAAAGTACAAGTACCCGCCTAACAGTCTCAATGCTTGGCATCGGTATTGGGACTACGTTATTTGCCTATGCAGCATTTGCGACGATTAGTGGCACAGCCAATGACCAAACTTCTATACGACAAGTGATCTTCGTAAGTATGCGTACATGTGCGTGTAAATGTATGTAAACCATCATTCCTCTAGCAATTAACTTCTCTAACGATTCAGCAGGTTTTTCGACACGGAGAACGTACTCCAACGGAAACATATCCAAATGATCCGTATCGAGATTATAAATGGCAAGGAGGATGGGGCGCGTTAACTAAGGTTACTAAATCATAATGAATTTATTAAATTGGCGAGTATCGGCTCGCTGAATGTTAATAATAATGCGCATGGTCCGACGCGTTACCATTTTATGGACAAATTAATTCTCGCCTTGTACAAAGTTATGGTATCAACGCAGTCACAGTATCAGTCTATGTTATACGCAGGAAGGTATGTTACGAATGTACAACGTCGGACAATGGATTCGTAACAAATATGGCTGGCTGATTGGTAACAAGTATGAGGCCAACCTGTCTTTGACGCAGAGTAGTTATGCGGATAGGTGCATAATGTCCGCACAAGCTTTATTAGCTGCTTTATTTCCACCAACCGCTGAAGAAATCTTTGTACCGGGTTTGGCTTGGCGACCAGTTCCCGTCCATTCTACTCCTAGAAATCTGGACAAGGTATGTGTATATGCATGCGTGTGCGTGCGTGCAATGCGATATATGTATATACATGAGATCCAACTTTAGCTGTTTTCTTTTTATGACGAAATTTTGAAAGTTTTCTAAAGATTTACAAAAAGTTGTGTTAAATAAGAGTTGAACTATATTTAAGGCTGCGTGATTTCTGTTAATTAAAAAAAGTAATACTAGGAATTGACTTTTCTTTCACGATCACGTAGATCTTTGTAGAGATTATTTTCAATTTTTCATTTTCAACGCTTTTCGGCGATCCTCTCGAAAGAAATATTTTTGGCTGCAACTCTTTTGTTATGCAAAGTATTGAAAAATGTTTCAAATAAGTGATGTAATTTTAATTAACAGCTATTTAAATAAAAAATGGTAATGACTTATGCCATAAAAACGAAGGCGTGCATGGCCATTCTCCTCTCCTAAAATACTTTTCTCACAAAGTTATACCCCAAATAATTAGTTTCCTTGTACCATTTAGTTAAAAAATAATTCACTCCGACATCTGTAGTAATTTTAAAGAAAACAGTTTGTCGCGTTTTATGTGCCTCACCTTGTATGCACGTGTATGCGAATTGCTTTGGATATTGAAACGCATTAGAACCATATGCGACAGCGCTTGTACACGAGGGAGAAGAAAAAAGAGAGAGAAAAATTTACTAATGAATCAGTTTGAAGTGTTAATGAAAGAACAAAAAGAGCAAGAAAAGGAAGCAAACAATCGTGATTTTCAGACGATCGTAGTCAAGTATCCTTGTCCACGATTAGAGGAAGCTCTGAAGGAAGCGTACGTGAATGAATCTATGCGTCCAGGATCTGTACCGGCCAATTACTACCAGGAACTCTCCAATTACACTGGACAAAATATTACAACAATCACCGATGTTGAATTTTTGTATAATACTCTGGAAATCGAAGAACAGAATGGATTAAAATTACCTGAATGGACAAAGAAGTATTATAATCAACAAATGCGTGAAATCGCAGCCCGTAGTTTAGCCATATTTACAAGCAATACGTTGCAACAGCGACTTCGGGGAGGTATGTGAAAATATCGTATAAAATTTACCACAAAAATCCATTTGAATTGTTCTCTTCTTCCTTCTTCTTCCTTCTTTAGGTCCATTACTTAAAGAAATTTTAAACCATGCGCGGAAAGATACGAAGCGAACGTATCTTTACTCTGTGCATGATATAACTCTCGTTAATCTGTTGAGAGCTATGGGATTCACGAGTGAATATTTTAAACCAGAATACGGCGCAACACTTATTTTCCAATTGCATGCCGTGTCGAATGTTGATTCCGCAGACATTGAGAGCACGCAGGAATTGAAGGTATCGTTTCTTATGTAGTATAAATAATTATTTGTATTTCAGTTAACGCTTGTTACTTCTAATTTTCTACCCTTTCTACTTCTTTCTTTTTATTTACAGTTAATATACTTAAATGGCACAAAAACAATCAAACCGTATTATATGAATATACCAAAATGTGGCACGCCCTGTTTACTCAAAAATTTAATGAAATTATGGGAGAATGTGCTTCCCGATAACTGGGACAATGAATGTCTTCTTTCATAATTATCACTGTTCAGAAAACCTATTTCTTTTCTCTATACGTTTCTAAATGGTGAAAAAGATAGAGAAAACTGGAAAAAAATAAACGATATTTATATTTTAGTTTAAAAGTAATAACAAGTAACGAGTATGTAATAAAATCAGTGATAGTTTTGTTTCTCCTGGAAAAATCCAACTTTTCGTCTAGGAATGCGATGGATGACACTGGAGAACTACTTCCTCGAAGGTATACTTGAATGGCATTCCTGAACATTCCTCTGCACGCGACAATTCTTTTTTCACAAAATGAGTCAGAAATCTCAATACAAATGCTGGTACGCATCCGTGATAGCGCAAGCGGCCACGAAGTGTACCGTATCATGCGAATCAATTCTAATTCGAGCGAAGCTGGTTAAGATTACTAAATTGGCACAAAATCGTTTAACCAGGATGTGTCCGCGTTGCTTACGCAACAAATGACACTCGATGTTTTGCATGTCTTGTTACATAATACACGAACGATTATTCCGAGCACTCTTTCCGTTAAATTTAAATACATACGCTCGAACGGAAGATATATGTATATGCACGAATGTCAGTTGAACGTGTCGAGTCTGTACTGTATCGATTGAAATATGTCTTTTTATATTTATTGAATACAATATAAGTTGTGTACTTTTTTCATACATTACTTACTGTCGAACGGTTGAATTGCTTTTTCTTATCCATCAGCTTCAAAACGATACGTAAACGCATATATTCATACACATGTACGCGTTGCATGTAATTTCATTAATCGATATATTTTCATAATAAATATTAAGCTAACTTGAACGCTTTGCGTGTCTTTTGTCCCTTCTTATCTGTAATTGATTTCTGTATTTACAAATAAATAAGAAAACGACTAAATACATGTGTATGGTATATATGTACATGGGATATGATCGACCTCGACAAATAGTGATGCGTAACACTGTGCTCATTTCGAGATAAAACATGCGTGCCTTTTAACATAGACGATATGCGTATCTGTGTACGCACAGTTACACTATATATGAATCACCTAAGCAACAAGTTTGTCCATTTATCCAAAAAGAAAAAGGTCTGATAATATTATGGCATATAACATCCGTCCACATCATCCAAAATTGAATTATTTTATGTAAAACTATAAAAAAAATAATTCATAAATTATTAAAACTATGCATTTCTTTCGGTTTAATTTAATTAAATTCACACATTAATAGAATAATCGTTTTACTTTAAATATTATTATCTATTTAATCATTTAATTTGTTACTTTGGTATTATTACACATTCCCTCGTAATCATTTATTCAGAATTCTGATAACTTCCAATTCTGGCAATATCTGAAACAGTTCGTTTAAATTGATTCAGGTATACTCAGATTTAAGTAATCGAATTCGTTGAAGTAGTATGTATATTGAATAATCGTGAAAAATATTTATACGATTGTTGTACTTATTTACGAAACAACACATTGTCAACATTTACTATAGAAGATCAAAGGTATTACATCTTTAACACCGATAAGCAGACCTATAAAGAGAAGAAACATATAGTAGTAGTAGTAGTATGCAGGAGATAGAAAGAGACAGTAAAGTATGCTATAATGCAGGGCAAAGAAGGATGAGAGGCTAGGAAATGGAATGAGGTACCTTCAGATGCGCAGCCGTATCAGTATAGTTTTCCTCACGACGTGGTCTGTCGAGTCGTCGCGTGCGGCCTGTCGCTCTCTTGTCATCGAGGTGTATAAGTGTAACGATCCTCGTTCATCGACTCAAATGTGTGCGAAAAATAAAAGCAAGTTATCGAGTGTCGGGCAATTTCATCTTTAAAATTTATTGTTTTGACGTACAGTATCCTAATTAACATTCCAACGCTTACAAGTTATACGTGCCGTCAAACGTACCGTATGATAGTATTTGATCACGTCTGTCATTCTACTTGTGTTTCATTGGAATCGTAGCAAGAGGTTAGATTCTGTTCCGTTTTGATCTGTTTTCTTTAGCAATTTTTATGCTTTTTTTTGTTCACTTTACTTATCAACCGATTGCCAAATAAACCATATAACACGTAAAATATTTATTCATAAATCAGTTTATTAATAAGGAGGAATAAGTTGCAATTTTACTAACATAAGCTGACGTTATTTATCGTACGTCATCTTAGATCTTGTTCAGCTTATACAAATTAATTGAATTCAAGTAATTTGGGAAACGATTTTACGCACTAATGTGCATCTATTATTTACATGACAAATTTTTGTCAAACTACGAACAAAATAGAATCTTTCAATTTCGATTAACTTGAAAATGCAATTTGACTTGTGTGGTACAAGACTTTAGACTCTGTGAATGGTTTTATCAAAACTATAAATTGAAGATCGAGTTGAATCAAAAATACGATTTAACGTAATGGTGAAAATGTGAAAAGTGATATGACTAATAATTTTTGTTTACGTTGTATTTATAATATATTGTTATATTTGCAGGATTATCTCCTAACTACTATACGAAATGTTCAGCTGGTTAAATCGAGAAGAAAGCAGTAAACAGGATATTTTTGACAATGTTGCGGACGGCCTTAAAAAAATTTACAAATCTAAATTATTGCCTCTCGAGCAGCATTATCAGTTTCATGATTTTCATTCACCACAACTTGATGACCCAGACTTCGATGCAAAACCCATGATCCTTTTGGTGGGTCAATATTCTACTGGCAAAACAACTTTCATCAAGTATTTACTGGAACGAGACTTCCCTGGAATAAGAATAGGGCCTGAACCAACAACAGACCGCTTTATTGCAGTTATGTATAGCGAGAAAGAGGGTGTAATTCCTGGAAATGCTTTAGTCGTTGACCCCAATAAGCAATTTCGCCCTCTTTCCAAATTTGGCAATGCTTTCCTTAATAGATTTCAATGTTCTACTGTTGCGTCTCCTGTTTTGAAAGGAATATCCATTGTTGATACACCTGGTATCTTGTCAGGCGAGAAACAAAGGGTACGTATGTTTATAAATTTGTTTAATCAAGCAAAATTCTGCATTTAATCAGAAACCATCTTCTCTTATGCTAGGTCGATAGAGGCTATGACTTCACTGGTGTTATGGAGTGGTTTGCCGAAAGAGTAGACAGAATCATATTGTTATTTGATGCGCACAAACTTGACATTTCCGACGAATTCAGGAGGTTGATCGAAGCATTACGCGGTCACGATGATAAAATTAGAATCGTTCTCAATAAAGCCGATATGATCGATCACCAACAACTTATGAGAGTATACGGAGCATTGATGTGGTCTTTAGGAAAAGTTTTACAAACACCTGAAGTAGCTAGGGTATATATTGGCTCATTTTGGGACCAGCCTTTAAGATACGATGTAAATAAAAGGCGAGTGGCCTCTTCGCGTTTGCGTTCTTTTGTTTCGTTCAAATACTTATCACCTTTGTGCATAAATAAAATTATGTATAAATTTTATTTATTACACAAAGCATTTAAACACTTCATACTTAAAAATGTTTAGGTATTATCGTTATCAGACACATATATACAACTATTTGTAGGAACTAACATATGTATGTATATATTTCTTATTTTACTATCTTGGGAATTTTTTAGGTTGTTCGAGGATGAGGAACAAGATTTGTTTAAAGATATGCAGTCACTGCCGAGAAATGCTGCTCTTAGAAAACTCAACGATTTGATTAAACGTGCACGACTAGCAAAAGTAAGTAAATATAAAAATCAGCGCATCGACGGCCACACCTTGTATGACTAATCGGTCGATATCAACGATGTATTGTTTGAACTTACGATAAAATTCAGTTATGTATTGATAGGTACACGCTTATATAATCAGTGCTTTAAGAAAAGATATGCCTAGCGTCTTCGGCAAAGACACTAAAAAGAAGGAACTTATCAAAAATTTAGGACAAATTTACGATCAGATACAAAAAGAACAGCAAATTTCGCCCGGTGATTTTCCGGACCTCAAAAAAATGCAAGAGAACTTGGCCCATCATGATTTTAACAAATTCAACTCTATAAAGCCCAAGTTGTTAGAAGTGGTTGATAACATGCTTATTAGAGATATCGCCAGACTTATGGCTATGATACCTCACGAAGAAATCGGTACAACGTCAGACTCTCTCGTCAAAGGTATTTGTTTTGTTTTATACATATATTTTTTGTTTTTAATAGTTACAAATATTAGCTCAAAATTATGAAACTTCGAACATCCCAGACAACACAACGAATCGCATAACACTTCGAAAAAGCACCTGCGTAGCACGGTGTGTCTGACTACACATGTGTAACTGTACCAGAAGGGCACACAGTGCCGTTCTAGTGCCGATACCGCGTACCAATTATGTTCATTCTAAATTTTGTCATTTTTCCATCCAGATTATAAACCAATATTAAAAATATGAAAACTAAAAAGTTTATTAGTTTGATTCTAAAGTAGTCACCGCATGCCGTCATAACCGCAGTCGAATGCGGCGGCAGATAACTATGGAAGTGATGCCACGCGGCACAAGTGACATCACAGTGTTCTTACTGTGTGACAAAGTTGTGTTGTCAGGAATATTCATATTCTACTTATAATAAATAATAATATAAATAATTTCATTTAATATCATAAAATATTTAAGAAACTAATGATGACTGCGACTATTCTTTTGCATCATTCGATGCTTTTACATGAAATCTGTTCATTTTAAGACATGTATCTTGTTTTGAACAAGAGATAGGAAAAGTAAAATGTTTGAACAAAATTTGTTTTTCATTTTGTTGTACAACACAGATAAATTTGTTATTAACGCGTTGAACGCTACGCCAATTCAGGCGTACTGATTGTGAGACTAAACATTTTGTTTAGACAGAAAAATTAATTCGTTTAATTCGCAATACAAAATTTGGAATTTTAACGAACGAAACTGAACTACATTTTGTATCTAGAATTCGACAGTCGTTCTGGCATCATTTATCTTCAGCTTTCGTTTTCTTATCTTCTGTTTATAATTTGCCACCGTGCATGGTCCATTTAACGGCTAAGTGTGGCGTGAACAAAACGACAAGCAAAACAAGCTGGTTGTTTAACGCGTTAATCTTTAATATTTGTTTTTGTTAGTGTTTAGATATGACAAACATTTTATAGAATTGATATGATATGATCTATACAATGGAAATGTGATACTATATTGTATAACAGGTGGTGCATTTGAAGGCGTCGAAGACCAAGTGAGTCCATTCGGATATAAACGAGGGGAAGGTATTGACGCTGGCGCGGGCGAACCAGAATGGATTGTTAGTAAGGAAAGGTACAAATACGATGCAATATTTGAAACCCTCGGACCATCTGACGGGAAAATTACTGGAGCAGGTACTTCACTTTATTTATTACACTAACGTTCTCCAACTATTAATTTGTTTTCCTTATTATTACGTTAATCAATGTATAATCATTTATTACCCGTCTGTGATAACATTTTCAGCGGCTAAATCCGAAATGGTAAAATCGAAATTGCCAAACAATGTACTTGGCAGAATTTGGAAGTTATCCGATGTCGACCATGATGGATTTTTGGATGCCGATGAATTTGCTTTAGCGAAGCATTTAATTCAAGTAAAACTCGAAGGTTATGATCTACCAGCAACATTACCGGATCATCTCATACCACCATCTAAACGGAATATGTAATATGTGCTTGACTCTCGTGACTATTCACCGATACGTTTGGTTTATACCTTTGGTACGCACATTACATGACTTTATATTTATTAATTCGTTAACAAAGCAATCTAAAAGGATTGATTAATGTTTCTATATTTTTCAATCTTCGAAAGAGTACGGGACATTCGCAGACATTGCTTCAATAAACAGCTTTATACCGTATTCGGATATGTATTTAAAAAAAAAATGATTAAATAGAAAATATTAAAAAAATAATAAATAGAAAATATATAACAAAAAACGCCTTTCTTTATGTATGCGTTGTTTTCCATAACGGCCTATTGAACGTTTTGGAATTACACCACGTACCCTTTCGAGATAGGATTTCGTAATTAAAACACCTTTTGACCGTAGTAACGTATCGATTATACATTTTTATTTGTTTTTTTTTCGATATCACTGTAGAAACTGACATTAAATTTTGTATGGTCAAGTCTTTCGCTGACTTTGATAAATTAAAAAAATTATACATAACACTCACAGATATATAATGGAAAATGAAGTTATATAGTTAATGAATATGTACGACGTAGCATGACAGGTGACACAAATGGGAAAGGAATTATTCTATATGAAAAAGAAGTCGAACATTTAGAATAAAATTTGTTTATTTAAGATCCTATTTTCGAGTTTAAAAATTGATTAAGAGTACGTACATTTGGATAATTCCTGAAATAATCTCCAGTGTACATATTAACGGGTAATTAACGATCTTCGATATTTTCGACTTGCCTTTGCATGTAGAGTAACTTTGTATCTGGTCATACATATGGTCAAATTCAGTCGAAAATTAACCAGTTAAAAGTAAACAAATCTTCAAATTCGAAAATGAAGTTTTGCTAATGCAATATTTTATCTTACATTTCCGTTTTATTTTTCATAAAGGGAATTACTCTTATCCCACGATATACCACCCATTGTCCTACATCCTGTATATATTACGTATATTTGTATATATGTATGTGTTTAATACGTCACGGTTTAATTAAAGTACAATTATTGGTAATATTATTAATATCATCATTGATAACAGTATTCAAACCCATGCTCGTTATATGGACTTGAATGGATATTCTAGTCTTGTATAACAGAGAACACAAATTCAATGAAATAAGACACATAGCTTACCTGATCACTTAACACTATATGAATATATATTCAGCTATTCAATGAAGCAAGAAGGTTGTTATATTTAACAAACAATTAATTAATTACTTTGTGCTGTGTTAGTAGAAATTTCCATGAAAAGAAAATATTCAATTTTCTGTAATAATTTTTAAGATGCATATTGATTGAGTCCCTTTATATGTATCTGGCTCATTTCTTACTTATTTACCTGTATATTACATATTTTTGAGAAACAACTAAAAATCAAAATATTTAATTATAAATATATACATTTCATTTTTTATAAATATAAGAAAGGAATTGTAAACGGACGAGTATATATTATATTATATATGCATAGACTATATATTCAACTTTGCACTGCAAACTAAAAAATAACTATATTTTGAGAAACCACATTATGTTTTCTATTAGCACTGCCACTGTGTTTATAATGTATCTTCATATGTGATAATTTGAAAAGAAAATACACACTTGTTTCGTAGTCTATTTCTTGTACTTTGTGGAAAAAAATTAAGAAATGAAAATTACATTTCTGTAATATTTTGTATGATAAAATTTATGTATGATAAACTTTAAAGAATTCAAATCATTCCGATTTGAATAATGTTTATGGTATAGTGATTATTCTCTCTCTCTCTCTCTCTCTCTCTCTCTCTCTCTCTCTCGCACATGTATACAATATATATGTATATGTAGGGGGAGAGAGAGAGAGAGAGAGAGAGAGAGATAAAACTAGCAATAAGAAATTATTTAATATGTTATTTAACAAATACTAACTGTATTAAGTATTCTTTCATATCCCTGTAACAAAATTTTTTTCTCAAGTAGGAAAACGCTGTGCAAATTTATTTTTATTACAATTTATAATAAATAATATTTAATGTGATATCTTTCGGTATTATAAGTGATAACCATCCGTATATTTGTTTTTTTATTTGGGAATAAAATGTTGTATACCAACGTTATCTCGTTATCCAACGCTAGTCATAGATAATCGATTCTTTATTTTACACTCAGAAGGAACATCCCGAAACATTCCACATCGAATGACTTCTCGTCCTTGACTCTTAGTCATCTTCAAACTATTCCCCCGCTTCATCATCCTCGAACTTTGTCCTCGCTATATTAGCGCTTGCGAATTCTAATAAACTTAAAACAACCCTCGCCACTCAATCTGCAAAACACATATTATAAACAATCACTTCTAAAAAAAAATAACACTTTTAATTTCCCAACTGACTCCGAAATTCTGTTCCAATTGTATTAGCAGATGTTCTATGAATAATCTACTGACCCGACTGTACTCTGAAACGTGTCCTTCGTTTATCTTGAGTTGTATGTGTACTGTACGTTACTTTTCTAAGCGAAAACCATCCACGGAATACAGCATAAATGGAGACGAGGATAGGGATGTCTAGCACTTCATACATAAGTGAGCATAAATGGACGCAGCAACGTCAGCTGTGAATGGGAACATTTAAATCGTTGAGAACACGAACATCGAAGAATATGAGACAAAAGAAGACAGCGTACTTGGAAGAACCCCTATGCTTCTGCTTGGAACTAGACTTAGCAACGCCAGCACTGATTGTAGAGGATAGTTTTAATAGTAAGTACACTCTAACAGATATTTTTTAGTCTAGATAATTCTTTGCTTTCTATTTTTTCCATTTTTTTAATTCTATGCTAAAGTATGCCTGATAACTCATGGCTCACAAGGTACAAATCAAGTCGTACATATCACGCACGACCTTTTGTTCTTAATTAATTTAATTCCTGAAAAATGGTAGTCGTTATGAAATTTGTAGCTTCATAGAACAAGTCGATAAAATTTTGTTATTAGCCACAGAGGCTTAAAAAATCGTTCCAGCATGAAAGGTAAAAAATGGAATTATCGGGTAAACTTGGAAGACGTCTCTCTTACCTTTTTCTAAGTCTTTAACAAGCTAAGAAAATTCTTGATCAGTTATTGCAGAAATTAAACTCAGTTACGCAAAAGGTAAAAACGTGTCGCAATTCTTTCAGAGAATTGAAGATATTTCGCCTCAAATTCTTGTGCCTATGCACGTTGGAACAAGACAATAATCATTTGTCAAGAAGCAATGGTAAATAAAATGACCCTTAACCACTTCAATTATCATAGCCATTCTCACATCTCATAAATTTCAAACGATTAATCAGGATTTTACTACCACCTCAATAAAAAAGAATTGGCACTTCGAATTCCATATAATAATTTTTCAAGTTGCACTTATCGTAGTAGAACCAGTCACGTAAGTAGTTATTGCCACTTCAAATATTTAGGATGTAATCCTTCCAGATCTCAACTAGATCGATTCATTCTAGATCGACTGATTTTTCGTAACAAAATCGAATTAATTCGAATTTCGATTATTTTATTAATTAATTTAAATTTCGATTATCGAATTAATTTTAATTAATGAACTTTAATTAATCACAGAATTCAATTCGGTTTAATAAATAATCCAAAAATATGGGCCATTTGATTGACGAATATATAAACAGACTTGTCGCAAACGTTATCGTAATAAAACAATCACTAACATCGACCTCGTCGAAAATATACAAACCAGAAATTAAATACGAATTATTACGAGTTATTACAAAATTATTACAAGATAAATAAATAAATTTTTTATTATTACACACCAAATGGTACACGAGCACTTTTGAAGTACTCACTATTGTGTTGATAATGTTCATAGTTCTGAAATGCTACGGATATTTTTCCTGGTTGCACCATTTATGTTATACATATAATTACAGACTTAAAGCGAAGAAAAATCAACCCTGCGCTGATGATAAACTTCGTTGACTACATCTTCGAGTAATCATCATCGTTAAATTTACTATCCATACCATTGGACCAGGTAATCAACTACCAATCAAGACGAAACCAACCAGTCATCGCTAGCTTAATAGTGAAATCTCTAAAGACGAAGAAATGGCTCCTGTAGTTCGCCCTTAGGATACATAAAACTACCACACCACTCTAAAGTATGTGTATGTATATTTTTTAGGACCCCATATGCTTTTAGTATTAATCTAAATTTGTTATTTTAAATTGTTCCACACTTAATCTCTAACTATTACTCTAAAAAATGGATATATCTTAACAAATCCAATACCGACGGTTTAAAACAAGTGTCTTCAATAGCCTGCAACGTTTGTATAATTATAATAAAGATTAACTGAAACTGAAAAATATAAGAATAAAAAAAACACATTTCAGTGTTACCATTATTATTGTCATGACCAGGCGCGCCTCGAGCGTACGCGCTGCAGCCTCCTCGCCCCGTCTGGTATTATCGCAAACATTTAATATATAATTAGTCTCTTTTTTCTTTAATTCTATCTTTATGTTAAAAAAGAAAAGTCGTTCTATTTTGTGAATAACACCTACACTAATTGTAGTCACGAGCCGCCACTGGTTATGACTTACCGTTTGGATTATCGGTTATTGGAAAAAATTTTAATATCAGATGAGCGATGACCCACATGGCGAGTCACCGGCTATACGAATAAGATTTTGCATGATCCACGTGATGAGTCGTCGGTCTCGAATGTGTTAACACGTTAAGTGCATAACCGATTTTGCTAAGCATTCGTTCGACAAATGTTTGACTCATATACATATACTATATAATATATATAGTCTAAACGGAAGATACACGTATATTGCAATAGTAATTTTATTTCACTTTCCGTACGAGTTATGGTAATGGCGCAGCGAATAAAGAAGTATACAAAGTATAAATAAAACGTAGTTATAGTCTATAACAAAGTATAAGAAAAAGCTTACAAAAGTGTAAAGATTCTTTAAGCAGAAAGAATAAATAATATTTTTTCTTAGAATATATTAATAAGCTCCTTTAAAATTGCAACACTTATTTTTTAATCTTTATACTGCTAGTTTCAGGGATCGATGCCGCCCGAACGTAAAGTTCACTGTTAGTCCCCAGGTATCGACGTGAAAAGGTATCGACGTGACGCTTAACGTGTTAATCTTACAATTATACTATGCTTGTACGATAATTGATATCATATTATAGATTTCTAGTCTTACAATAATTTTATTTTACACAGTAATTTAACCTTATATCAAGTAAGAATATTATTTCTACTTAACACCGTAATAATTTTGATTAACATATATATAAAAATATTGGAACCAATTTTTGCAACGTGTATGGTATACACAATTTACTAATTCTGTTAACAATCTTGTGATGAAAAGTGTTGTATACCAACGTTATCTAGTATCTAAAGTTAGTTATAGATAACCGGCTCCCTGTTTTCCATCCAGAACAAACATCCCGAAATCTATTGTATCTTATTCAATGATCTCATTCCTGATTCCTATTCATCTTGGAACTACGTCGTTACTGTATCACCCTCGAATATTGTCCTCAATATATCAACCCTTGTAAAGTCTAAGCTTAAAACGATTGTCATCATTTAACCCACAAAATGTACGTTATAAGTCATTCCTTTCAACAGTAACACTTTAAATTTTTCGACTTACTTCAAATTTCTCTTCGAATCGTCTTAACACTTACTTTGTGGATAATCTACTGATCAAACTGCACTGTTAAACGCGTCCGCGTTTAATTTCAGTTGCACGTCTGTTGTACGTAATTTTTCTCAAATAAAAGATATCCATGGAGTGTAACACAAATAGATAAAAACTGTTATCGTTTGTAATGAAGATAAAGTAGAGTACACTAGACTCACGTGTAACGCAGTTAATACGTTGTGTTGTAGAAAATCGTGCTGTACGGAAATTTTTCTCGCGTAACGCATATACTGGTATCGCTATATGAAGTGTGATTGCGTAAAAAAACAAACTATGAAGTAGAAGTCGGTACTGATGAAGAAAACAATGTAATGCTCAATTGAACATCTTTGTACGAACATGTAATTAAATAAATTCATGTATGCGTAACGTGGAAGTATGTAAATATCTTGTTCGTGCTAGAGTGGAACCAAACTTGGTAAATTTTTGCTAAATAGATTCTTGCATATATACTAGAGTGGGATCAAACGAAGTAGATCCATATTTTTTATTAAAAATGGCTGCGGGGTGTACCTCTTGTTCTAAGATACGATTAAATTCCAGACATACACTCTTATTTTCTTTCTGGTGTCAATATTCCGGCTAATAATACGTTACAACCAATATAAGCCTTTCATCCTGACCATTTAGATTTGCGTCTACCGCCCCCCTCCCCTGGCTTTCCCTCTTTTAAGCTCTATATGTGTAAATAATATCTGACAAAATAAATATGAAAAATAGATCAATTCTCAGCCGATGTGAGCTTAGATGACGGATGAAAATACGGAAATCACTAGAGTGTTTAATGATGGTATGTACGGAAAAGGGTGCTTTAAACTTATGCGAACCAATCAAATTATGTGTACAAGTAAATATATAGTCGTATATACGTATACATGTAAAATGCGTAAAAATTACTAATCATATACACACAATTTTTAAACCAGTGGATTTATAAAATAAAAAGCTGCATTTTTTAGATTCTCGATCGCGCATCGAGTAATATTAGATAATATAAGAAAAAAGTTTGATCCCGCAATGTAAAGTTTACCCTTTCGTGTAAAAATAATGATACAGGAGTATGTATTTGCAAAATTCACGATAGACTTTTATTTAGACTTGTGCAAGTAGATACGGTTCTGTCTGACAAAAAATGGATCGATGTAGAACCATCATGTGATCACACATAGGTATATTTGCTCATTCATAACGCGATTGAATGAACTGTATATCGATATAGGAACGAACCATTACATTACTAGGGAATTCAACGGAACGTTAATCATGAAAAAATACTTTATTTAAATATATACATATTTATTAATAAAATTCAGAAATTCTTGAAAATTCATTTTCGTTATTATAGTACGATCTAAAGGGGATAATACGGATCCTGTTGAAGCGCCTCCCTTGTCAGCTTTTAAAGCATTACGATAGGATTCTATAGTGAATTGTATTGCAAACAGCTGTTTGCGTCCAAACGTTTTGTAAAATTGATGAAAACTTTTTTTATGCATCTTAAAATAACCATAATAGAATAATTAAAATAAATAACATCTGAGTTATAAATGTCTAATTTAATCAAAACGTCTTATACTTTTTAATTCTGAGGATATTGTCACTTGCGTGAAAGGGATCAGAATGGTATTTTTGAAGGTTTTATTCATGTTAACTGTCAAATAGACATATGTAACCTAAAACGTATGAAGTTGAATGAATTGACGAGAAATTATAGAAATGGATGTTGTAACAACAAGCCTAGAGGCTCTGATACGTAAGCTAACATTTATTACATTCATTGCTATCTATAAATGTTTACATTTAAGTAGAATTTGTCTGTACGATAAACACCAAATTTTGGTTAGTTTATTAATTACATTTCCCTTCTTCTTTTTTCCCTCTTTCTGATTAGAAAGAGTAACAAATCCACAAAATCAAAGACCTGATGTAGCAGCGACTGAAGCATTCTGTGTAATGCTTACCAAAGAGCCGGAAGGTATTCAAATTGGCACTAAATTGTTAGCATTACGTATTCAGTCATCTAATGAGAATGAAGCGCTTCAAGCTCTTACTGTAAGTTTCTCCACCGAATAATTTTTTAGTAATCTTTAGTAATAATTTAAGGTTATCTAGTTGTTTTATTGTAAAGAAGAAACCGTAAAAGTCATTTTATTTTTACCAGATTTTATTCAGTAGTTATTTAATAGTTTATATCTACTAAGAACTTAAACTGGAAAGTAATTTTTGCTAATAAATCAGTATATATACATATTAAGCTAATAAATAAAGTGATAACTTTCATCTAATATCTTTGGCTTTTAATCGCATGGCAGTTATTGGACACGTGTATGAGAAGATGCGGGCCATCTTTTCACGCAGAAATTGGAAAATTTCGTTTTTTAAATGAAATGATACGTCTAGTTTCTCCAAAGTATCTAGGTGGTAAAACTCCAGCCATGGTGCGCCAAAAGGTATTGCAATTGTTATATGCATGGACAAAAGAGTATCCAAAGGAATTAAAGATTAAAGAAGCTTACGAAATGTTAAAGAAGCAAGGTGTCATTGAAGTAAGTCCACTGTAACATTCTTGCCTTAATTTAATTTTCTTCTCTTAATTTTTTTTTTAATATTATTTGTAAATGTTCATGTTTTTATGTATATATATATATATGTAAGCATGTGCGTAAACATGTCTATAATATATGTATATACATATATTTATATAGGATGATTCTATATCTATAAATAACACACAAGATGAGGGAATAAAAGCATCGAAAACTAAAAGTACAATATTTGATGATGAAGAAAAGTCCAAATTATTGGAAAAATTACTTCAAAGTAAAAATCCTGATGATTTACAAGCTGCAAATAGATTAATTAAAACTATGGTGAGAGAGGTGTGTTAGATACTTATTATTTAAATTATAGAGATTTATTTATTAATTGTCATTTCGTATAATAAGATTACTTATTGTATGTATAGGATGAGAAAAGAGTACAATTAAACTCGCGTAGGATAATGGAATTGGAATCAGTCCATAATAATGCAAAATTATTATCAGAAATGTTAGATTCATATAACTGTAATGAAACTACTAAAGAAGATCTTGAATTGATGAAAGAATTATATCATGCTTGCGAACGATTAAAACCAATTGTACTGAGGTTGGCAAATGAGATCCAAGACAATGAGGAGATGCTTAGTAAATACCCTACAATATCAACATTTTTTCAAAGATTCCCAGTAATTTACAGAAGCATCAGGATATAGTACAATGTGATTTACTCGTAATGAACTGAAATTTTGGTGGAGTAGGAGGGCTAGTGGTGAGGACGCTACATTACAATTTTTATTTTCAGTATCTAATTTCAAGATATTAATAAAATATGTTGGTACAGTACATAAGACGTTATAAATGCAGACGTTACTAATAAACCGTTTTTGCTCATAGTACTAGACAGTTTAACATGCATACAGGGACCGACAATATATATAGCCCAACCGATACTGCTCGTATTTTTCTTTAATTGAGACACTCTATAAATACTGAGACTGATATCTCTGTTTGAGTTGTCGGACACTCGGTACTCTCGACAACTGACGGCGATAACTAGTACAATGAAAAACGTTTCTATTAGTTATGTCTGTATAAGCAAAATTCAATGTATTGTACGAGAACTTTTTTTATTAATATTTTATGAACGAATAAAGACCAGCAACTAAAATTTTACATTCAGGGTACTTTGCCACTTTCCCCTAACTTCTTCAAATTTCGTTTCATTATGATCTACGAGTTATACTATATACTAAAGCTTCTTATTAAGTCAATAAATTAATTAAATACAAAATTGGTAAAATGATTTTACCATTACTAATTAAACCAATTATTAAACTTGTATCATGTTTGAATAATCTGCGCTAGGTGATGTACTTGCTGCAAATGATGAATTGAAACAAGTATTTGAGAAGTATACTGCAATCATAATTCGTGGTGAATCTGTAAAACCTAAAACAGGTTCCAATGTTAATCCGTATTTATTAGACTTATCTTCTCCATTGGAGGATGTTCCTCTTGAAGGTGGTGGTACAGATGCAAGTTTTAATATGACAACAAACCACCAATCAGATATGGACGTTTTAGGAGATATTTTCAATTCATTAGGAAAATCAGAAAATGTAGAAATATCTTCAATTTCAAGTGCAAATCTTTTAATGACTGATTCAGTTATGCAGCCACTTAATGTTTTACCTAAAAATAAAAAAGGTCAGTGAACATAAAATGTTCAAATTTTCAAATTTTCAAATTGTATCATTAAAATGATACAATAATATATCCTTTTGATTAAACAACACTAATACATTTAATGATTGACTATACCAAGAAGTAACTAATTCATTTATTTTCAGATGAATTAATTAATACATCGGAAAAGAAAATTGATAGTAAAGCAAGAGCATTGGAAGAGTTGAATGAATTGGGAGAATCAATGCTTAAACAAAGTTTATCAGGCACAGTATCAAACACGCGTTTAAAGTCAGGAAGGTTGGTAAAAACTTGATGTTACACACTTTAAAGTATTAGTTTTTTTTTTTATGATATGTTACATGTCTCTTTTCTATTTGTTCCTTTTACTTTTGATCGTTGTAGTAAACAAAATGTAAATCGCACACCAAATACCGAACCTCTTTCGGAACATTACGTTTCGACGGCATTTCCTCGCAGTGGTAGTTCCACCAATTTTTCTGATCTATCGGAGGCTACAAATATAAAAAATAGCAAAACAAGCGACGTTCGTTTTGAAGTAAGCAGTAATCTTCCTTCTCACGATGGTGCAAATTCTCAAAACATTATCGAATGTAATGCAAATGACAAAGCAGATAAAAATCGATGCAATGATCGACTAAGCACATTCCACGCTGTTCCAATAACACTGTCATTAGAGAACTCAATTAGCCTAGAACCTGAAATTAAACCGTTAACCGATATTAATATTAACCTTCAAGATATTAAACCAGGTAATTCCTGTTGTTTTTTTGCTCGTTTTCATTTTATTAGAATTCTAAACATATATTACATAAAGTTATAATATAATGTATAATAATTATTTACTATTTAATCCCAGATATCCAATTAAATGTACATAATAATAATAAGCCAAAACTACATATACATATTTCATTGTTTCTTTATAGGTATTACTCCACCTATGACAGTGATAGAAGAGAAAAATGGTATATCGGTTGTGCTTCATTTTGCTCGAGATAATCCAAGAGAAGACGTATTTGTGATAGTGATTACAACAGTGAGCAAAAATTCGAAACCACTTAGCAATTATTTGTTTCAAGCAGTGGTGCCAAAAGTATGTTCTGAATACTTTTCTAATTACGAGTCATTTCATATTATCTAGATCATTTTGGTGTTTGTTATATGGATTCTGAAGTATCGTTCCTATATATGTAAATATATTAGGAGTTGAAATTCATGTCATATTGCTAATTTTACATATTTTAAAACATACAAATTTTCAAAGTATAAAAAATATTTATCTTTCTAACTGACAGCGATACTGACTTCATATTTTTTTCTTCTATTCTTAAAAGATTGTTCTATTTCGATCAATTGTTCATTTCATATATAAACATTATATCATATTTCGTACATTGTATTTTGTGATCCAAAAGTATTTAGTATATGTTTATTTTGCAAATTTGACTCCCAAATTCAAATCTAATAAAATGTAGACAGATATGTTCGTATTGTGTAGTTTTTTTTTGTTTTCCTTTCATTTAATTTGCGGATTGTTGTATTACTTCTGAAATTGTGATAAAGAAATATTGAATTTGAAATGTCTGATACAGCATGAGAAATGAAAAATAAGACATTTAAGCAGTAGACTGAAGAAATGTAGATGAAAAAAGTGGTTGATCATCTAACAAAGTCCAACTTTATATATTATACACTGCACCTTTTGTCAACCAACTATAATAATTCCAGAAGGTCTACAAATTAATCAAATGGAATTTATTTTGTAATATTTTTAGCCTTTGAAGTAAAATCGATGTGAAATATACGGAGTAAAAGTATTTTTAATTTTATTAGTTATTTTACAAATGAAAAAAACAAGAAATTTGTATCTTTGCACTAGATATAATTAAAATAAAAAATTATTTATTAAGATAGTATTTGTGAAAAGCAGTGAAAATTTCAAATTCAATATTTTTTAAATAATTTCGAAACAAGCAAAATTATGTTAAATACTACATATACATTTTTATACAAAACTGAGTACGAAAGTGATTTTAATATGAAATGGCTCTTACTATGTATTTGTTGGTAAATTATTGGTAATAAAATTAGTAAATAGTGTTATATATTCGATAATTTTATTGATAACGTTCAAAGATTGATCGATTGTGCATTTTGTTTTCAGAGATGTAAATGTAGACTTCAGCCACCATCTAGGACAGGATTGCCTGGTCATAATCCATTCCTTCCACCATCGGCAATTACTCAAATTATGTTAATTGCAAATCCTACTAAGGTGAATTAGTATTTTTGCTTTTGATATCCTAGTATTTTCAGTTTATAGTTTTTATTTTAACTTGGTATCTTTCTTCTGCAGGAAACAGTATCATTAAAATTTATGTTAAGTTATACAATGGACGATGAAACCTTCACAGAAATGGGTGAAGTAGAAAAGTTACCCTTGATTTAAAGTACTTAAATTATGATTATAACAGATATACTTAAAAGATGCAGAGTTCAATGGTGCAAAAGAGAATATGTTATTTTCCAGGATTAAAAACTTTACTTTTTCCTATTTTATTTATCAGATTGTAAACTACAAATAATTTTATGTTCATTAACATATTCGAAACTAAAGTTAATGTTATGAAAATATTTACAAATTAGTTGGTGATTTACATGTTTTTGTGTTTAAAGATCTGCAAATGTGTATTAAGATTGGAACTTTGAACTCGATAGTATATGAGGCAACACGTTGTAAGATCGTATACAATGAAATCGAAATAAAAAGAATTGAAAGAACCGCAACAAGGAAAAGAAACGAGCACGACAACTAAACAGCTATTTTACTATAAGCTATGGATTACGACGATATATATACTTTTACTATATATAAAACGCAGTGATTTTCCTTAAAAATTTAAATGAAGAACAATTCTTCTAGGAAGCGGATAGTACTTCGTCGCGAAATGCGAGAGCAGTGACAGCTTTTTGATGACCTTGATATTCTCTTTCCACCGCTCCTGTAGATACGTTCCATAATCTTGCAACACCGTCAGATGAAGCTAAATTGAACAAAAAATGAAAATATCTATAAAGAGGGGAGAGAGCGAGAAAGAGGGAGAGTGAAAGATTGATATATAGAAAATAAACAGTAACTTATATTATTACCGGTAAATATGTATTGCGAATCTGCGCTAAATGCTGCATCCCAGACCCATCTTTTTGCCTCGTGTTGAAGTACTTGAACTTCCGAAAAGTCCGTAGTTTTCCAAACTCGAGCACTTTGATCTGCGGATGTAGTTACTAAAAGCCTACACAAAACAGGTACCACATAAATAATAAATAAATTCAGTTTATTGTCCTATTATATGCGTTAATTTACTCTACTTACGTAGAATCAGGACTAAACTTGCAGCGAAGTGCGTAACGTTTATGTGCAGAAAGCTTATGACGAGGATTAAGACGCGTAGGCTCATCACCTATACCACCTGTGAGTGTCCAAATATAACAATGACCTTTGTTATTCACTGCTGCCATATAAGTACCATCCTGATCAATTGCAACGTCTTGCACAGATGCTTCAGCTTCTGGTATCTGTCCATAGAAAGCAAATTATTTTGCATGTAGAAAGAAATGCGATCAATAATTAATCGATCGATGGTTAATGCGAAGAAAGAAAACATTTCATAAATATGTTGCCCAGTTATTTCACAGATTTACCAATTGTTCATTGTGGTCTGAACGAAGATCCCATAAATGTATAACACCGCTTTGATCTCCTACGATAAGTTCTGCTTGATTAGGATGTAAACATACACAATTTACAGGAGCTGAAACTTGAAATATTCTTTGACATTGGAAGCTACTCGACCTGCAACATTATTGTTGTTGTTGTTTTTGTTATTTATCTCATTACCGTTGTTATATTTTAATCTTTTACAACATATGCATTTGGCAGAAGAAGAAAATTAGTATAACATTTAAATTATATTCATGTTTACCTAAGATCCCAAATCTTTGCTGAGCAATCTTCACCACCAGTATACATCCATTTGCCCTCTTCCTAAACAAAATGAGATGCTTATAAACGTATAACATAAACGTATATCAACGTATATCAACAAATTATATTGAAAAACACCTGAAACCCTAAGCCAGTAATATTTTTTGATACACCTTCATAATTGATGATCGGATTTGGATTATTCGAAAGTAAATCGTACATCCTGATATATTGGTATCCAGCAGCAGCTATTAGATATTTGTCTGGAGTAATGTCCAACGCATTGACTTGCTAAAAAGAAAAAAGTTTTAAAAGAAAGAAAGACTTTAAAATATTCAATATTGGACAATTACAGAGTCTGGGTGTTCTAGAATACGTTGACAAACTCCTGTGTGAGGTTGCCATATTTTAATAGTATGATCATAACCACCAGTTACAAGGATAACTTGTTCGTTACTGTTGGTATTATCCACAGTCATTTGATAAAAAGTAAAGGTGGCTTAAAAATTGATTTCAGTATTTGATATATACTTGTAATTATAGATTTTTACAATTTATATTGTGGTACTTTTTCTCCCTCAATTATTTTCATTGTTATAAATTTAACGAAAGCTTGTTTTTCACTATTTTCAAATACGCGTGACTGAAATATAATCTCAATATTATTAACACTTTTCCTTTAATTTTATCGCTTTTTTATGCTTTGTTTTAGCGTAAACTTTAAACACACTATCAATATTATTATCACACAGGAGGGCGCTCGCACCTGAGATTTAATTGTCCCTTAGGACAAGTGCTGCACCAAGCGGCTAATATTAAGAAAAGTAGAAATCTACTCTGTTTGGTTCTACCACTGATATGGTACGCGGATAGACCAGTCATCTCATAAGACTTCTTAGACAACACACGGCAAGATAGTATCGACGCCATACCGGCATTGCATTGCCACTTCCGAGGAGTGTCGATAAATCCGTAGCCATCTGTGACCGGATTCGTTAGCGCGCCATTCGCTGTGTTGTCTGGGAATTTGTATGGAAAAACGGGTTCCTCATTAACTAATGTGACGCTTACGCTGGTGCTGGCGCTGTGCGATTCGCACGGCGTGTTACGTTGGTGACTGGAACGTGCTAGCAACGCGTGCACAGATGGCTACGGATCTGCTGACACTCCTCGAAAGTGTCGCTACCATCTTATCGTGTGTTGTCTGGGTAGTTTTGTCGAATATAATAAACATATATGGATTTCTTTTTGTAATTATTCTCTACGGACCATATTTCCGTATGTGTTAGTTACCCAGACAACCAGCGATTGTAGATATATGATATGATGATATACAATAACCCAGACAACACAAGATAAGATGGTGGCGACATAACGACACTTCCGAGGAGTGTCAGCAGATCCGTAGTCATCTACGTCCGCACTTGTTAGCTAAAATGCCGGCACGCAGTGGCAGCACGTTCTAGTCACCAGCGTAGCACGCGTGCGAATGACACTGCGCCAGCACCAGCGTGACACGCGTGTCATCGTTCCATTCAAACATTTTTTCTGCATTGGCGTAGGCGTCACATTTGTTAATGGGGAACCACCTGTTATTCCGTACAAATTAAATACGTCAGAGTTTAGATATCCGCATACGAGTACTGACAGACGTTTTGGTAGTTGTTTGCCAACATTTATAGTTACTGAGAGAGCCATATATATTTTTTCAATTCGTCAGGAAAATTCATGCCAATAGAGAGTATTAAATACGATTGCAGCATATTGCTTAAGGAAAAGTAATAAATGATACATTTACTTATAAAATGTTGAACTAATTAAGTTACGTTTACTTTACTAGCGTATCACTATTTTCAGGTGAAAATATTGAACGTAATTATTTGTTTTCCTTTGGTACATATATTCTTGTGGTAAATGGTTTTATCGTTTGTAAGGATTATTAAATATAAAATATACCTTTGTTACATGAATTTTTAACGATGAGTTGAAAAAAATACTTATAAAATAAGTGTATGTATTTTTGCGATAAAGTAATTAACGACTTTTCTGAAAAAATCGCTGTATTAAGTTATAGTTTACAGAAAATAGTAAAAAGAAGTTTTTATATCTTTCTTTCGTGTCAGTGTATCTATTTTCGAACCGAAATAAATAAATTGCTTAGTTTAGTCATTTTTAATATTTGTTTATAATTTTCATGCAAACAGCTTCTTCATTGGTATATATTAGCCTACGCCACTGCCACGCGTGTCACTATGGTGAGCTGATAGTGTCATTGGCACGCTGTGTCGCCCCTGTGCTATATCGCCGTGCCTTGATAGTGCCATGACACGCAGTGTCGCTCCAGTGCTAGCCCTGTGCTGTTACGAGAACTGAGAGGCAGCACCGTGCTAGCACAGTGCATAGAGTTCCACCCGGTGCCATTGGCGCTACAATCGCTGGTTGTCTGAGAAAGGTTTAAAAGCTCTTTTCCTATTAAAATTGCACAATATATAGTATTTATTATTAATTCTTATATAATTTAATTTAATGTTAATCTATTTTAGAATCAAAACAAATAAACTACTTAGTTTTGTCATTTTTAATATTCGTTTATAATTTCGAAGGAAAAATGTGATCCTACGCCACTGCTGATAAAATTCAAGAATGAACGTCATTGGCATGCGGTATCAGCACTGGAACAGCACCGCGTGCTGTTCTGGTGCATTACAATATTGTACATTACAATATTTAATTCTGGTGATATCTTTATGGCATAATGGAACGTGGAAGCGCCAACGTGATACGCTGGTGCTTCTTGAACTGTTATGTGTTGTATGGTTATGCTAGAATCTAACCTAGTATAGCCCCAACGGATAAAACCTAACGAAATCGTATTTTCCCGAACCGGTAGAGAAGAGAAACCAATTGCAGGTTAAAAAGCGTTCCCTGGCACACCGCTTGCCGTTGAAATCGCTTCGATAGCGTTTCGATTAGCCATAAACATCTGCTGAGATCTGACGGTTTTAATTTGAACGGAAACAGTTCCTCCGTTAACAAATGTCATCCTACTCCACTGGTTAAAAAAATTCACGAATGAACATATAACACGCGTGATACGCTGATGCCCTAGAACGTGCAGTTACCGCGTGCCATCGTAATCATTGACGAGTACGGACGCAGATGGCTATGGAAGTGATATCACAGTGCTCTTACTGTGACAAACTTGTGTTGTCAGGGTATATTTAACTATACATAAAAGATTGCAAACATCTGTTTAATGAATTCAAAGTAATGTTGATGTTATTTTAAAATCGAGCCAAGTATTACTACAAACTAGAAATACAAAAACTATTAAAATGATATACTAATACAAGAAATGTTGTTGAATCTGTGTTTTAAAGTTAATTCCGAAACGTGATTTGAATTCTTGAAATTTTTGGAAATTCAAACAATTCGTTCGCGAAATATTGCCAAGAATTCAGCTAAGAAATCTTAATAAAAGTCCTCGAATCAACCTAATGTGGCGAATAAAGTTAAATGTATTCATATTTTATGCACTCCTGATTAGCATTTTCAGATTCTGAGGATTGAGAATGATCCAATTCATTCATTCATCCATGCGCTCGAAATACAATGTACCCTTTAAAGCTTAGTTTTAAGATAAGACATTGCTAAAGTTCTTTAATTAACTGCACTACACACTTTCACATGTTCATGTGTTTGGGTATAGGATAATGGATTTCTAAAAATAAAAATGTTTAATATAAAAGTGCAACTAATAACTGTTTATTTCAACTTACAAGAATTATTAAACCAACTAACTCTGGATGAATAAATTTATCATGTGCGTTTACTAATTACAAATTATAGCAACATTTTTCAACGTCAAAGGAAATTTGGAAAAATTCTTTTTAATTTCTTGCGTATAATGATAACACATATTATAGTGTACATACTATACATTTCACAGTAATATTTGAATACATGTCTATTCGTAAAATAAAAATATTTCAAAAATATTGGTAGCTAACAAAGCATTATATATAAATGTCTGTATAGGTATACATATTCATAAAAAAAAGGAAAAGTAGTCCCCTTTCGTATTAAAATGTTTTTGTTTTGTTAATGTTTCTTTTTAACCTATTTAACAAAAGCTGTTGTTAACATAAGAAAAATGTATAACTAACAAAACACAAAATAAGAAAAAGGAAATCAATGCAATGGTTGGTTGATTCCATAATTCTTCTTCCTTAGCTTTTATTCTTCTTTGTTTCTCCCCTTCTTTTTAGTTTTCTATATATTATATACATATACATATCTTTCGTTTCCGTTCATACACTTTTGTCGATACGTATGTCGTTATGTCGACAGTACTAATGATATATGTACTTTCAGAATGCTGTGTCCTCTTATATGGAAAATTAAACGTCAAATCAGTAAATGAAGTAAAACCAATAATTAAATCGGACAAATCGATTTTATAGAGATAAGATAAATATGTCGCCGTATGAACATTTAATTGCGTTGCGCGAGTTTGTGTACATATTTATATGAAATTCGCTATAATTCTTCCGTTTGTATGGGTACCATACAACTTTAAATAAAGAATGAAATGTTGCTTTTTTAGAGAATGTAATATTTACAAATGATTTATAGAATATGTTACAGTCTTTTCTTTGGTAAAGATCCAAAAGCAGATATTACCGTTGCTTTGGTGCCAGTTGCGGATGATGTTAACGTAGTAAGAGTCGGCTGAGATAACAGAACAGTTGGTTTTACCGAGGCAGGAGCTCCTGTTGCAACTTGATCCCATTTACTTTTCCGTTTCTTAGCATCATCTTCTGTTATGTTAGAGCTATTGGGCCGCTTAGCTGTACCAGAAACAATCTCAACTTTTGCTTTCTCTTTCCTAGCTTTTTCAAGTTTATCCATTTCAGCCTTTTGAACTTTAGCAAGTTCTTCGTAATAGGAATCCTTACCCCACTTGAATGGGTCAAATCTGTCTGGAGGATAATTAGTACCTAGTTCATTGATGCTACAAAACTGAATGAGTTTTTCATAAATGGATGGATTTCTGAAATCCTTTCTTTGCTGTATAACTTTGTTCATATCCAAACCACCACTCTCCATTTTCCTAAAAAGTTTTGTTATTTTCTCCTGCAGCTCCACAGGGCACTGTCCCGGTGGCTCGGGTGGTATAGCGACGCCATAAGGATCCACCTCGCCATCTGAAACTAACTGTTCTCCTTGACAACAGGGAGAGCATTCCATAATCGTGGAAGGCCTTCCATTTTCAAAAGGCTGTCCATCGATCTGTGTCTGCACTATTCCCTCGTCATCGGAGACTATTGTATCATCAAAGTACGAAACCAATCTTTGCACCTTAGACGTAACATTTGTTACTAAGGTGGGCGCATTCGACAAATCGTTATTAGACTTGCCACCGACGTTGGGAGCAACAACGGGACTATTTGAGGCTGATGTGCCAGATTTGGGACTGGTGAAAGCCTGGGGCTGACCGACTTGGGCATTATGCGGGGCGGCCCCCTGGGGAGTGTTCGAATTCTCCTGAAGGTCGTCTTCCACCCCGTCTTCGCCCTCCGAGTCGGTATAGGTGGCCGTGAGAGATGCCAGAGCAACACTTTGTACAGACATGGTTAGTTGGCTTTGAGTGTCCGCCGTACTACCAAGCAATATTTTGTGTTGGAACTCACCAGTCTAGCGTAGAGTTGTACGCCTTTTAGTTGTTGGGCTTTTCTAATTATGTATATAAATATGCTTTATATATGACAACGTTAACTATGCCCCAATGTTTTGGTGGAATATGTATTACCATACCATATCTGAAACAAGAGGTGCCAATTAGAATTTCTTTCGACATTCTTCTTACCTTCTTTAACGCAACGATACGTAAATAGTAAGATTCTGAAAAAGTTGTACATTACGCAGTGATAAGTATATAATTGTCGGTCTACCTATTGATCAAAGAAAGAAAAAAAGCGAAAAGGTAGCGAGTGTCTTGTGATAAACACGATTCGATCATTGTGTATATCATTTGATTTCATTTCTGCTACGTAATTATTCTTAATTACTATTATTCTTAATTAATATTTTCATGAATAATTATCTTCTCTCATAAGAGATACCACACCAAAGGTATTTTAGGCCCACCAATTAACGGATGAGCACATCAGGTTATGTTGCTAGACATCAAAATTCTATGCCAATAACCACAACCAACCTGAACTGTTCGAATCCACAATTTACTTCTCTGCTTGCACTATACCTGATTTTCCGTTCATTACGCTAAACTTACGGCGTGTTCTTCAATCAATTATTATTTCCTTAATTGAACAAGTGAAACTTTAACCATCAACGCTATTAATGCATACCTGTCATGGTATATTCCATTTAAGTTCCCAAACTTTTTTACCAATTATACTACGCGTGCGCGTAAATTAATAAAATCCAGTACATATGTGTAGACTGTTATGTTCATTCCTCGACGACCAATCAGAATAATGGAAATAGATAAAGCTAAAAATTCCCGACTAGTTTTACTTATTTACGTATGGCCGTTATCGCTGCTCCGCATTCGTATTTTACCGATTGTTATCGATCGATTTATGCTATTGACCATTCAAATTTTATACAATTTATTCACAGAGGGAGACAGATCTTCCTGGAATTAATTTTCAAAGTTTATAAATTTTCCTTATCGTTAGATTCCTGCCATTTTTGCATGGAAATGTTGTGCATTTTAATGGAGTAAGAGCGATATGCGTGTAACGAAATAAACTGACTACAAATTTAAGACACGAGTTATCGATAAAACATATACATAAATAAAAAAAGCACAATTTGAACAAATTAAATGTTTTTAGTAGAAAGCGAAACACTTTGGTCTCAATTAAGTTAACTTAAAAGAAATATATATTTTAAACACTTTTTTAAAAATGAAAATGAGGTCAGAAAAGAATAAAGTACATGGAATCACAATATCTCATAAAATGATTTTACTTATATGTAATAATAGCATTTTTTTTACTAACATGTTTCTTCTTTGTTAAGAATATTTCTATTCGACGACAAATTTTAATTATATTTATAGAGAAAAAAAAATCATTTAGTAGCGAAGAAAAAAAGTACGGTTGCAATTGTATTCTAGTTGGCTTAACCTTACGTGTGTTAATCTTACGGCTCGATCGCACGTACACACGTAATAGGTATTTACCTATGTTAATAAAAATGATCGATAGTCAACTATCGATTAAAAAAAGCATCGATAGTTTTCGATGACGTACGTGATTGTCGATAATAATCGATATTTCTCACGCCACTATATATATATATATATATATATATATATAGTGTCAGTATCAGTCAGTGAGAACTGTAT
Source organism: Xylocopa sonorina (assembly GCF_050948175.1). Lineage (NCBI taxonomy): Eukaryota > Metazoa > Arthropoda > Insecta > Hymenoptera > Apidae > Xylocopa > Xylocopa sonorina. Next base: position 1,664,613 of record NC_135205.1, read on the forward strand.
AGTGAGTCGAAAGAATGTGTCTTTTCACTGACGTATAGTAAATCGTACAATCCACGTGTAACTCTCTAATAAGAATTACAAGTCTGTACTACAATTTTGACACTTAATCATGGTACTAGATTTAGATCTTTTTCGGAAGGATAAAGGTTTCGATCCGGATGAAATACGGAAGAACCAAAAGAATCGTTTTAAAGAAGTAGATTTGGTTGATACGGTGATTGAGAAAGATAAAATCTGGCGTCAATTACGGCACAAAGCCGACAATTTAAACAAGCTGAAAAATGTATGTAGCAAAGAAATCGGGGAGAAAATGAAGAAAAAGGAGGCAGTGGACGGTGACGATATAGTTTCAGAGGATATTCTTGAAAACTTGGAAAACTTAATGCCTAGTGACCTGAAATCATTAACGGTCGCACAAATTAAAAATATTCGTAGTTTTATCGACGACACCATCCGAACAAACGATAAAAATTTAGTCTCAACCGAATTGGAAAGGAATTGCGCTCTGAAAGAGATAGGTAACATATTGCACGAGTCTGTACCAATCAGTAACGACGAAGAAGAAAATAAGGTACGTAATCGAATAGAATCGATTGTAACTTCTAACTAAAACAAAGTAGGTGAATTTAGTGCTGTTAATTTTAGGTTGAAAGAACGTACGGAGATTGTACACAAAACAAGAAATACTCCCATGTTGATTTAATACACATGATCGACGGTATAGATAGCGAACGTGGCACTAACGTCTCAGGTGGACGTGGCTATTTTCTAACAGGACCAGCAGTATTTCTCCAACATGCATTAATACAATTAGCACTTAGGCAATTATTCGCAAAAGGTTATAAACCGCTTTATACACCATTTTTTATGCGTAAAGATATCATGCAGGAAGTAGCACAATTGTCTCAATTTGACGAGGAGCTGTACAAGGTGAAGAATTAGTAATTACGCGTACAAATGTCTAAATATTAACGATCGTGTGTAATAGTTTATTCGTGTAGGTTATTGGTAAAGGCAGCGAACGCAATGATGATAAGGAAATAGAAGAAAAATATTTGATTGCTACATCGGAACAACCAATAGCTGCATTTCATAGGAATGAATGGATTCCTGAAAATCTTTTACCGATTATGTATGCAGGATTGTCAACGTGTTTCAGACAAGAAGTTGGATCCCACGGACGTGATACCAGAGGCATTTTTAGAGTTCATCAATTTGAAAAAGTAACTGCAACCTCACTTTTATTCATAACATATTATAAGATATAATTCAAATTTACGTATTAAATATGCATGGGTGATAGGTGGAGCAATTCTGTTTAACATCACCATATGATAATAAATCTTGGCAAATGATGGAAGAAATGATTTCAAACGCAGAAGAATTTTACCAAGCTTTGGAGATTCCTTATCGCATTGTAAACATAGTTTCAGGTGCATTGAATAATGCTGCTTCAAAAAAATTAGATTTAGAAGCTTGGTTTCCAGGATCAAATGCTTTCCGTGAACTTGTCTCGTGCAGCAACTGTTTGGATTATCAAGCGAGACGTTTATTGGTCAGGTAATAAACTAGACTAAATACTGAGACAGCGTTTGACTAAGAACTTATTTTATTTTATTTCATTTTTGTTATTTAATACTTATTATTATTACTTAAATCACGAATATGTACAAGTTTTAAGTGTTGCTATTGTTTTAGATATGGTCAAACCAAAAAAATGAACGCTAATACAGATTATGTTCACATGTTAAACGCAACGATGTGTGCGGTTACTCGAGTTATATGTGCAATTTTAGAAGTACATCAGACTGATACCGGCATTAAAGTACCAAAAATTCTCGCACAGTTTCTACCACCAGAGTACGAAAATGAAATTCCATTTGTTAAACCAGCCCCTATCGATGAAAGTAATGACGTAAAAAAGCAAAAAAAACGGAAGGAACGAAAGGACGTCATTTTGACTTAACTTTTAATTCTGTTGTAAATGAAGATGAATATAATAACAACTAATTCGGCTTATAGTTGCTTAAACTTCGACGTGTTCGTTACTGAACCATCAAATAATTACTATAGGACAAACAAATTTCTCATAAACGTATTACGGTATCGCTAATCGTAATATTTACTTTATTAATTATATAACAGCACAGTACACAATTGAATACCCTTTTTGCTCGTGATCTACTACTGTACAATTCGGACATGGGAATTGTACAATAAAACCTAAATAGAGCAACGTAATCGATATGTGTGTACCTATATGGATACTTATCAAGTGCTTTCTGTCGCGCGCAACTTTTCCAAAAATCGTTTCCTTTCTTCGGCTCTTTTTAAATTATTCAATACAGAATGTTCGAATTCAATATCCGACATACTTTGATCTACCTGTTATATAATATTTCTACTCAATAAATTAATCGAAAATAATGGAAGATCCAACAACAATTATTGTAAGCTTACCTCATTTTTTCGGAAATGAATATCATTGTCAGCAGCTCCTTTGGTAAAAATAGACTGTTCTCTTTCTGCATCCCATAATTTTTTAAGTTTAAGCGGATTTTGTGCTAAACCACGTTCTGTATTGAAAGCCACTTCCTAATCAGAAAAAATCATTCCATTACATTTAAATATATACAAATAATTAAATAATTTTAAAAAAGGACGATAAGTATATTTTTATCCTTTTAATTAATGTGGAATATTAGTACTTACCGCATCATTTCTCTTTTTAAACTCTACCAGCGCCCTGCCTTCTGTAGTAGAAGAAATAACCAGGGCAGTTATATCACCATACTAAATATAAATATTTTTATGAGTAAAAATGTTTTAAAATTAATATTGTATATATAGAGTGTTTCATTTTAATCTCTCGGAGCAGATATTTCAAAAAATACAAAAGAAATGAAAAAGTGATTTTAGATGAAAGATGGACAATTTCGAAGGAGGCAGATTATGGCGTCGTCATTTCTTTTACCTTTACACGGCATTTTTTAATTAGAATCTATACTTTTAGCTTGTTGCTGGCATTAAAGAGTTTTTGAAATATTATTTAATTGTAATTTGTGCTTATGTTATCACGTACTCTTAAAACAGACAAACTGCTAGCATTAAAATGGTATAAATTCAAAAGATTTAGCAAATTACTCTCTTTATTATGCTCTTCGCGTTAGGCGACATATTTAGACTTTGATTATTGAAATTTTTGTTAATTGTCTGTTTACTTGAAAGCGAGTAATGTTTACATAACGATGGCACATATTTATGCATTACATTATCTGAATAGAAGACACTTAGATTAAAAAAAAATTAAAAGAGCAAATTGAAAGAGCAAAATTGTGTTGACAACACGTTCATTTTGTAATTTGTATCTGGAGAATTTCTTGTGCAAAGATTATGTTTAGGTAGTGTTTCGAGGATGCTTTGATGTCAACAATAGCAACACGAAATAAAAAGTATAAATTCAAATTTAAATATTTAAAGTTAACTTTTAGTATCACAGTATTAAATAAATGGCGACATGATATGATCTATCTCCCTTGCAACTATACAATTTTTGTTTAAAACCTTTCTCATATCTTTCATAGTTTACAGGATACCTAACCTGGAAGATTAAAATGGAACATCTATATATATGTATATGTATATTTATAATTATATACAAAATATTCTACCTTTGAAAAAATTCGATATAACGTGTCATAGTCATATCCACCATTTTTTATTTGATTTTTATCAGATGTTTTCCACTTTATCTTTATTCTATAAGAATCATTATCAATTTTAGATTCTTTTTGGAATGATTGCTTTTCAAAATATTTTTTCATAAGTTGTATTTCTTCTTTCAGCTGTTTTGATCCCTCTTTTTGCAATCGTTCTATCTCAGCCTACAAAAGTGACAATGAAGTAATAATAATAATAATATATATATATGAAGAATTTAATTTACAGTAAATACGTTTACAGACAGATTCTACAACTACACAATTTTGCTAATAACACAAAAATAAATGTACAAATGTTTTAGATTTCCATTATGGATAGAAAATAAATTTTCCATCCATATGGATGGAAAATAAATAAAATAAAATATTTTAAACACAAATAATGGATCTGTTTGTGGACAAATGGTTGATTCTGTGCATTTGTAGCAGCTACAACTTTGCCTCCCAAATATTTTTTTTCACTTCTTGTAAACTTCCAGTAATTCAATTTGAAGTCCTTCAACAAATTTTTGGAATATCTCATACAATCTTAAAAGATCGTAATACAACTACCAATGTCTTTTATTCCTCCCAGTTAAACTTAAAAATATATAACTATCATTTTTTCTGTTGTTGCTACTCCACTTTTGGACATATTCTTTAAGACTGAATGTATCTTGGTGTAAATATATTTTTTGTTTTAAACAAATATTTACAGCAAAGCATGAAAAACTGTCTCTATACATTTACTTTCATGTATGGGCAAATACGTGTGTTTGCGAATATTTCTGTGCGACAATTATACGTAGACGTAGACTAAAATTAAGGCATACCTGTAATTTATCTTTATCACTTTTAACATTATAATCTACGTTTGAAGATTGTCTGTAAGCATTCTCTCGTGCTTCTAAATCTTCTTTTAATTTCATACGCTTGGAATCATATTGTTTAGCACGTAATTTTGCTTGATACTTGGCATTAACAACCTTGTCGTAAGCTGCCTTGTTTCATAAAAAATAAAATAAAATGATATTAGCACTATAAAAAATAAAGAATAATTATTAATATTAAATCACGAGTTTTAGTTGCTTAAGTTCACATTACACTCTTAATGTCTTCCATATCATGAATACACAGAGGGAGAGAGAGCAAATTGCCTTCAGCAGTCAAGATTCATAATGTTAACTTTATATTTACCCGAGCAGATGTATCGGTAAGAACTTCCAATGCTCGTGACAATTCATGAAATAACTCTGCTGCTTTTGGATTATTTGGATTTTTATCAGGATGGCAAGATAATGCTTTCTTACGATACGCTTTCTTAATCTGAAACGATACTATATATATTATAAAAATATTCCTCCAACTTTATTGAACTTACTATTATAACATATTATATTATATATGCACAATATCTATGCATGCATGTAAAAGTATACATATTTATACCTCTTGAACCGAAGCTGTTTTTTCTACCCCAATCAATTCATATAAATCATCTTTCATCCAGGTGTCCATTTTCGTTCCTCTTTACTTATATTAAATTATTAAAAACTGTTTTGTCTTGCACAAAATGGTATTCAAGTATTGAATTTTTATGAATATTAATTTTTTATTTCAATTCATTGCACGAACTGTTCGTTTCTCCTAACCAAGATGCACATGACTATGATAAACACAAATGCCATATATAAATATAAATAAACAGAATAATGATAGAGTGCTATAGAGACAGAATAATGATAGGTATAGAAATTTTACATGGCGCCATCTTTAAGATTATACGCTTACTAAATATACCTGTATATGTTATCATATCAGGTACAGTCATCGACGAGGTATAAGCACAGTATACAGTAGCGAAACTCTCTGTCGGCACCTTTGATGTCGGTGTACCATAAAATTGATTGCGCATGCGCGACAGAAGCATCCAAATCGCAGTGCCACCTGGATTTCAATCGCACTTGCATTTTTTTACTCTCTATCTGCCCAACTTATTTTTACGTTTAGTTAATTAAAATTTAATAAAAATAATAAATGTATTATTTCTAATACACTGAAAGACAAGGAAAGAAAGCAAAAATCGAAAAAATATAAAATACACATGTTACTATGACTATAAAAATGTAAGAACATAAATATTATACAAGATAAACAAGAGAAAATATAATGAAAAATTCTTCAATTCTTATAGCCCCTTCTGCATATGTAATACTGCAACAAAAAATATGTATTATAGAAAATTACAAAACAATATAAAATATTTATATAAATTAACAATTCCCTTAAATTATTTATCAAAATACTTTTAGAAATTAACAATTATTTTAAATTGATTCTTTCTCGCTTTCTTTCCTTTTTCTCCTAAAATCTTCGAAATAGCTCGAACGTGCTTCAACGCTTTCAAGTAGCTTTCAACAGATACTGAATTCCCTCCAAATTCAGCTTCAGGTTTGGTTAGATATTCAATCGTCTTTTTGTTTGCTAAGAAAGAGAGAGAAAGAAAAACTAAAGAGCAAGTGAGGCAGAAGTTCAGATGGCACTGCGATTCGGAGCCTTGTTTCGCGCATGCGCATTAAATTTTATAACAAAATCGTGCCAGTTGCGCTACTGTATACTGTGGTATAAGATAGATCACTCTCCCAATGCGTTTTTGTGTACGCGGAACTCGAGAGGCTTGAAATCTCTGTACCATTTTAGCCCTTTGCACTCGAGGCCTTTTTCGCTTGCGCGAACCAGCAACTCGAGACGATTTCGGCCAAATTCGGTGAACACATTACAAATAATTGAAAAACATTTATAAGCAAACAAATGTATATAAATAATAAAATTCACTAGTTTATTCATTTATATGTCGAAAACAAGAAATTTGAATAAGTATTACAAAATTTTAATAAATATTACACTCTGTAATTAGTTTTGGTGTGATATTTTGTGAAACAATATCCAAGATGCATCCTAGGTTTGTCAGGACACGTATCACAGTAATACGAAATTTCCCGCCTATCTCCAGGCGTGTTGCGGTCAGAACAAACCTTACAGTCCCTTTTTGGCTCTTTTAGTATTACGTGGAGCTTCCCGTTTAATCGGATTTCATCGAAATGCTACGCTGAGACTAACTAAATTGAGCTAAGATTTGGCCACAATGTAAGCAGAGCCTAGTCCACGAAAGTACTTCCGAGAAAACTATCTTATCCCATATTGTAAATAAGGAGATCCAGTTGCAAAAGACCATAGCGTCGTAGCAGCGTAGTTCGATTTAAAGTTTTAAAACACTCGGGCGCCGCAGCAGCGCCACTTCGAATCGGCCGGGCGCCGTATCGGCGCCGCTCGAGTGCAAAGGGTTAGTATCAGCCGCAATGTTACCGATTCAATACAGAATAGTTGAAAGTAATATTATAGCACCGGTTCTTAAACTGTGTTTTGTAAACAGTTTTAAATGGCAACAAATCTGGGGATCCGCGAAACAATTTTGACAGTAACTTTACATCCCCCAACTTTTCGCTTCTATTCAAATAACTAAATTTTAAAAAGATCCTACATGATCAAGACTTCTTGTATTTGTTGCTACTTAACTAGTTGTTGGGTTTAGGGTTGGAATGTGGTCTGAAAAAAAATGTTGTTCAAAAGGATGTCCTCGAACTATATAAGTTTAAAAACCCCTGTTACAGTAGTAGTCGCAGTACAAATATTTTTTGTTTTTTAACGCGGGGAAATGCTCGTGCAGAGTATCGTGAAAAGTGTAATAGATGGATTTTATTAAAATAAAAACAACCGTTTAACTTTTTTATTTTTAGTTTTTTACGTATGAAAATTTATGCAACACATTAGTCAGATTTTTTCAATGAAGAATTATATCAAGCATCATATAATTGTATAATAATAAATAAGCATTGAGTAATGTACAGTAAAAACAATGTGAAAAGGCTATAATATTCCAATTTTGTTAAATTTTAAAATTTTATCGTAGTCCATTAAAGTATAATAAATATGTATGTATGTAGTTAAAAAAAATTTGTGACTCTTTTCATATTATCAATCATTCAAAGCATACAACACAAAGTCTAATAAGATAAGTATATATCTATTAATTATTGTTCTTACTAAAAATGTAAGACAGAGTAAGAAGTAAATACATTTTCTTATTGCTACGATTTGTGCAACAATACAAAAGATGAATGAAACATTTTTCAGTTACATGTTTATTCAACCTTTTATATTACAATACCATTCAATACCTTATAAACAAGAACATATAATTCAAAAAGGATTTAATGACTTTCTCAATAAAGGTGCATTATATTTTATATAATCAAGTGTGCTAAAATTTTGCCGGCATTGGTTAACAAATAAGACAATAATTACTATGCTTAAATATGACATGACAAGATATCTATGAATTCGTTTAGCTAAAAAAACTAATATTCTAGAAAGATTTAGAGAAAAGAAATACACAAATAGTTTTACTATTGTCCAAATTCACTTTAGTTTGTTTTACTTTGCTACAGTTCATTTAGATTTTTAAAACGAATAAGGTGCATACAATAATCCTATAGGTGCCAACAAGAGATTGGAATAAAGATATGCTAATATAAATATAAACCATGAACATGGAACGACTGGTGTACGGTGATTTGAATGCAACCTCATTATCATCTGCTATTATTGTTGAACTGGCGGAGCCATGGGAAGACTCGATGCACTCACATTTGACATAGCTTTGCTGGGTCCTAACAAAACCTGCTTTTGCTGTGAACGTTGTGCTTCTTCCATTTGCACCCGCTCTATTTCAAATAATATAGGCGCGAATAAAATAGCCGACGAACTGAAGAATAGCCATGCTGCTGAACATGAAAATGCATACAATCCTGCAAAACGATAAGAAAGTTATTTACAATATAATGGTAAGAGAAACTGTTGATACTTTAGATACCTAAATTACTAAGCTGTACAAACCTTTCATACAACTGCACAAACAAGTACCAACATTATATCCCAAATTACGAACGTCTTCGGGAAACATTTCTGTGAGGCCCAACAATCTTTCCGCCAAGCTTTCGTCCTAAAAGCATACTTATAGATACTGTATTTTCTGTTAAAAGCCGTAGCACCGATTATGATGCGTTGTTTACAAAAGTTTTCCCTTTCAATTATTTCACAGCATCAATGGAAAACCATTAAGTACGCATTGTAAGAAATTACACTATACGAAAAGTATAGTCTGTTGAAAATATAAAGTTCATTACTAAATATGGGTTAACACGTGAAGGTTAATTGTCGGTCTGAAAAACTATCATTTTGTAACTTTCTAGATTATTAGTAAAATTATTGTGTAACCATGTATGTACAATGACATACCTCTTCGTCATCCTCGTCGTCGTCGTCGGGAAGAAGCGATTCCACCTCGGGAGAATGTGCGTCGCTAGTACCCATGCCGCTATCCGATTGATCTATTTCTTCGACTGAAGTCATATAAGAAAACAATTGACGATTGATCAATGAAAGAATAAATGTATTTTACTTTCGCGAATGAAATTTTAAAATTCACCTTCCACCACACCGGACATTGTACGCCGAGATAAATATTATATGCCTGGTAATTCACACCGGTGCAAAGTAGACCCACTACAATTCTGATCTCGCTATAGTCGCTCAGCTTTCTGAGCTGTATAGATGATCGCGCATGTTCATACAAATATCAGAGAAAAGTCTCTAGATAAGTACAGGGTTTACGAGTTACTACATTTTTACGAGTTTACTGAAAACGTATGAATATATTATGTAAATATTTTTATTTGTAAAAATCAGTAGGAAGAAAAATTATGAAAATTAGCGAAAAAACAGAAGAATATTTTCACAAATATGTGAACTTCTCTTTCTCTATATCTAAATCTAATAAGTATTTAGATTTCAAAATAACTCGAAGGCGGGAGATGTAAAACAAAGAGCCAACAGTAGTAAACAGATAGCTCCTTGGATTCCTTACGTTTTGTGTAATATCGAACAATCATCACAAGCTGACGGCCAGCTAATAGGAAGTGACTTACACTAGTGTTATTATTTTTAATTGGTCGACAGCGTTATGTTATGTCATATCAACCGCCACAATTATTGCAACTCTGCGTACAAACGAGAACATTGATTTTGCCCTTCTAATCAAACGCGTGCCTTATGGGTCATTCTGTTGCAAATTACTTAGTGATCTGCTACATCATGCGTTTAAATTAGAATACGATTAGAATACGTTTAGTAGATGATCAACGATAAAACCATCGAAAATCAAATATTACACTTTCCTCATTATCGCCATTTTCAGTGTTAAAAAAACGAAAGAAAAAAACGCAATAAAAAATAAAAAAGAAAATAAAACAATAAAATATAGCTGTAATATGAAATTCAGAGGGGTAGTAAAATCGGTAATTATGTAGAACTAGTACCATCTAATCGATTTCTATGAATTTTTACTATATTGCAGAAATTAACATTTTGAATAACTTTTTCCTTACATGTAATCGCCGTTCGATCTTAGTTTTCGAGACATTTGCAAAGCAACTGCTGCTATTGCTAAATCGATCTTTATACGCGTATGTCCGTGGCAACATAGTATGCGACAAGTATGGTGTAACAGCTTATCTACTATTTCTACAAAACGTCTCGGCAGTACGGCAAACAACCTCTATAACGAATGAACTTTAAACTTTTTAAACGCACAAGTCTCACATGCGTTAGTGGCCGTTATTCACGATTATACCAACCTATACTTTATCCTAAGAAAATGAAAATCGAGGTAAGATATGGGGTTTGTGTGGTTTCCAATAGCGGCCGCTGGTATCAAAGCTATATTCACGCGATAACGTAACAATAAGAAATTTAGAGAAGAAGTGTCATATAGATATAGAATTATTTTCTATTGGACGATGGGTGTAGTAACACAATGATCGCGCGTTTAAACGTGCATACAACGAATAACTTCGAACGGTTCCTTAGTTAACGATTGGACGATTAATGATATAGAACGCGGAAAAATCGCACAATTATCACGGGCAAGCCTTCTTCTGCGCTTTTTCTTCAACACTATTTATTTTTACCCACTGTCTACTAAATTGAGTTTATTGTAACGAATCGACCGTATAGCAACAAAGTATTTCATCGTTTGTCAAAAGAAGATTAACACGAACACAATCGCCACTCTTTAGAGATTTCAGCCGGCGACTGATACTAAGTTACTTGCTCCGAGATACGTTCAAAACCGAGGAATTCGCGATATTCGTTAACAGCGGAGATAAAACATTTAACCCTGACACACAAGGTGTGTACCATCTATCTCTACACGGTAGCCACTCCGCGACCGCCAGTTACGTCAGTTTTCTTAGACGAGTTACACGAGGTACGTTACTGTCAGGAATTTTACTAACGTTCGATCGTTGGTTTTTCATATTCTTTTCTAAATGATTAACTTGATGTATAATAATAGTGATTTATAAGTTTTTGAAACACATAACTTGTTTAATATTTAATATAAATCTAAGTCAATAATTATTATTTCTATGCATGTATATAGTTACATACACATTATCTATACCATCTATTCGACTCGAATGCGAAGCAAAGTAGGATAAAAAGGAATTCTTAAATTAATAAATATTAATCAAGTTTGATCGTAATATATTTTTTAAAGATATTTTACTTAAATAATTTACATAACCTACAAGAAGAGGTTATATATTATCATTTGCCTGCCCAGTAAATGATTAACCAATGGAAGATTCATGTGAACACTCTTCAACCCTTGAAGATAATTGTATTTCACTTCTTATGTAAGATAAGGGGCAAAAGTTACTATCCGCCTAGTATATCTTTTTATTTTGACAAAAATTTTCCATTTAATATCGCATAAAACTGCCTAACAAAAACACTTTGACCAAATTCGTATATATTTCTCTATTTTTTAATTTTTACAATTTTTTCTTTTTGCTCTTCAATAACATGCAATAAAGATTTTCAATATGATTATGACTTACACATGTAATCGTTCCAGAGGAGGAAATACATAAAAAATTTAATTAATTTTTCTTTATGTAAATAAAATTGTACATATTTTAACAAAATTTAGGAACTTATCTGAAAATTTCAATCTTAATCTCGTTTAAATATTTTTTAAAAAGTAGAGTACTGATTTTTGTTTCACTTTATACACTGAATGCAAATAGGGTAAATATGTACATAATTTTCTAATAATTATACATATAGAGAGAGAATATTTAATAATTATATATACTCCCAACTTTCAAAGATTATGTTGAAACTCTTGACAGAATAAATGCATCAACAAATATTATATTTTACTTGATCTTTTTTTTTATATAGTATTACCACAACTGTCGATTTGATGACTAATCATTAGCAATCATTAGTGTTAATTGTGTGTGAAAAATACAAAACAATGAATATAGATATTATGGTTCTGTACTCTTTTTATCACTCTTATGTAGAAATAATTACATGTAGATCTTTATCTTGATTGTTTGTCTTTTGCATCACTTACACATTTGACACATATAGATATTTCATTGCAAATCAAAAGTGTGTGAATATCCGAAACAAATCAAGTCCATGTCCAAATATCCTACTTTGGTAGCATTGAAGTTGGTTTAAAATTAAATAATAATTTTACTGCTAACAGTCATGAAAATCACAAGGCAAATAAAATTAACTTCAGCTTTTCCATTTGACCGATGGCAATTGTAATGCGCTTTAGGCATAAAAATATTCTTATAATTGTGGTTGTAATTTGGTTTTATATCCCAGCAATGCTATACGATCTGCTTGTTGTACTAACATCTGTAGAAAAAGCAAGAATAATATGTCGGTTTGTCTCATTCCAAATATTTTGATATTTTTTTGTACTTTCATTGATGGCAATTCTAAAGCAGTGCATATTTTTTGCTAATTCCAACCGTCTTTCTACATTATCAACATATTTTAGATACTTTTTAAAAACCTCAGAGAGTGCATTATTTTTGTGTAATACTTTCAGCACATTTTTAATAGGTAGATGAATTTGTAACTTTTTGCTTCCTAACCATCCCTAATAATTATGAATTAATCAACTTTTATACAGACATGATATTTAATACAAAATGTATTACCTTTGTTAAATTGGCTAATGCTTTAACTTCTAAAGCAACTTTCTGATATTGTCTTGGTACAGTAGCGAGAAACGATCTTTCTCTTTTGACAACAATGAAGTTAGGTTAATAAAATGAAAGAATAATTTGTGGCGGCTACGATTCCGAGTATTTTTCTGTCGTAAATTTTCTAGCTAGATAACAATGCGTTCCCACGACATAGCGCAGGTCTGGTTACCGCGGGCTAGCACTTGACGACCAGGCCCGCGCGCTTCCTAAACCCGACACCCGTCTGGTTCGTGTCCATCATTCGGGCCAAGCAATTGTTTCCCTTTAAGAATTCGTCGCGACTGAGCATTGCCCAGTCGCGTACGGCAGATCCTTAACCTTGGTTTATTTATGACCAATTTCCGTCCCTTGCATTTTCGTGGAAGCGTTCGCTCTCCCCGTCCGCGCGTCCATCCTTTTCATTCTTGGCTTTCCCATCCTTTTCTGTACGCATTTTTAAGGGGCGACGTTTTTGCCCTCGCGGCAGTTCGATTAGAATAGTTTGGTCAGAATAGTTCGTTTAGAACATTCAGTTCGGCTAGAGCAGTTCGTTCAGAACACCCATTGCATTCGTCGAAAATTGCAAATTCGTTTAGAGTTCCAATAAAGACGTGAAGGAATCTTGGCCACAGCACCGCCCCCACTATAAGGAACTTTTTACACCACTATTGTTATTGTTGTTTATTATATTAAAATTGAGAGCAAAAGGTTGAGTGTCATCCTTTACTTCCGGTACACGCCCTCAAATTCAATAACAATTTTGATTGGTATATAAACAAAATTGATAATGTTGAGTTACATTTATAGGTGGATCAGCTGTTTGGAGTATTCAAAATCGATATGGATAAGCTACGGGCGGAGATATCAAATATACCGTGATCAAAAATTTTTAAATTTTACAAGGTGGCTTCAGAAAAATGAATGTAGATAAGGTAAGCAAAGCAGCCATTTGTACAATTTTCTTAATAAGTGTTAGACAAAAGGTGTCCAACGTCATCAAAGATTTTCCTAGTATTCAATTGTCAAGATGTTAATATTAGTATTTTATTCATGAGCTGCATGAAAATTGGAACTGAAGGTTTTTAGAATTCTCCTAGCTTCAGAAGAGAGTAAAAAAGATGTTATTATTAATTATGTTATTATATATATAAAGTCTTTGATGACTCTTTAAATACAACTGACAAAATATGGAAATCTATGAGTAAAATTCATAATCTGTTAATTGGAAAATATAGATTTGACGATACTAGAATTGAAAGCATTATTTACATTCATACAGTCTGATTTGCTAGGAAGTTTATAAAATGTAATACTTTAAAGTAGTCGTTAATGAAAGGAAATACTAGTGTCAAGATAAGCAGAAGCATTTAAACAATATACATACCTACTTTGTGGATATATGAACTCGTGTTGCTTCAGTACAAAGTGTTGCATAAAATTCAATACACAGAGAATTATATAATCATATTGTTATAGAAATGCTTCAAGTAATACCAGTGGACAAATTGGTAAAAGGCTGATTTCAAGAGAATTTCGAATTTCTGTAATGGTTTAAAAAGTTCTTGGATATGAATTACTTTTCGGGTTCTGGCGTTGATAGAATCCATAATTTGTCGAACCCTCAGTTGGTACCTTTACTGTCACAGTCAAAGTATATGCAAATTCAACAAAAACATATGCAGCAACGTAACATTACAACGTACCCTCGCCAACAGGGTACAACAATATCATGTCAATTTAATATCGTTGCTTTTTGCATGTTATTTTTCTCTGTATAATATTCGACAAATTATTTAATTAGATTCTATGTATCATACTATAACATTATGCGTAATTGCACTTGATCTATACTTATTTCTCGACTTATTTATGGTACTTGATACGTGTAGTACTTCTTTTACATACTTCAGAATCACATAAATGGAGTGTAATTGTACGTAATGGAGTGGAAATTGTCTACATTTCTACATCATTGTACTACATCATTGTATTGTTTCTAGTAAGTTGACAATGTAGAATAAAAATGCTTCGATGAGGATCTTGTTTTTAAAAAAATCTTTGGGTGAACAAATTTTATTCTGTGGTACTTACGTTAGTACGCCCTGTATATACCTGTTAGTAAGTTTTAATAACAAGAAATGCATTACTTTTTCAATCTCTTCAGTTGATTTCTTTTTTTAATAACAAAATGATTGAAAAAGGATGCAAATACTCAAAATTGGAAAAGGTAGTAAAATGTTGTATTACTTTCTTCAAATTATTAATATATGAATATTACAGAATAATAATTTAAAAAATTCACTGGTAAATAATATTCGAATTATATAAACTGAGAAATGGGAAAACTCAAAGATTACATATTACTTGAAGAGTCATATTTAATAAGTACTGGGTAAATCGAGAAATGAGGGATGTACTGTAAAGTATCCTCAGTAAAGTAGAAAGCACTACTTGCTTTGGCAATTTTAATTACATAAAAAGTGTACAGTTACACAAGTTGAAATTAGTCTATAGCATAATCTTTTTGTATGTATCACTTATCCATTTCACATATAAACAGATATCTTATTTTTCTGTTACGTTCAGTTTTGCAATAGTAAATGCTGCACAGGCTTTAAGTACGGGTAGTTCATTGTTCGCGTTCATCAATGTATCATTGTATCAACATATTGTTTACTATAGTAGTGGAATGGTATCATGACTGTTATTTTTAACAGTCTATAAATACATTGAAGTAGGGAAGGAAGAGGAGGAGGGGGAGGGAGATACAGATTGTTTCAGGGGAATAGAAAACATTAGATTTTCTTTTCCTCATTCTATTTCTAGGAAATAAACTTTATGGATGTGCAATGTAAATAATTTTCAATTGTTAATTTTTTTTGTTTGCTAAAGTTTTATCGGTAAACAATTTTATTCAGTTTCTTAGATTTGTCACATTTTATCAATTAACATGTGAATATATAATTTTTAACCGAAACATGCGATTTAAACATAAATTTTTGTAGAAAAACCTTTTTAAACTTAACATTATATAACTCCCCTTTTCATCCTTTTTATTATTTTATTTTCCGTTTTATTTGTTTCATTTATTCTTTTAGATTTTTGTTAACAATTGTTCGTATTCATTGTCATTTGTAATTTTTTTTTTCAGTTATCTTGTTCTATATGGCTTTTCTTTGCGAAGGTTAGTGTTAAACTTGACTCTCTTAATGGTACGCTTCCAGGGAAAAGCATGTCCATGTATTGACAACATACAGCACGAGTGTATAACTCCTCGATTTTAATGACTGCAGATAATCATTTACCCACACCAGTATGTCGTGCCTACTCAAATTTTCAGTGGTATTTTATTTTATTTCATATTATTTTGTTGTTCATTTTGTGTCAGCTAATTTATAATTATATAATTTTTTATCATATATTTAAAAATCCTTTTTATTGAATCTAACAGATTTAAATATTACAGAGGCACATCTGCTAAGGAGCCTGGAACGAGCCTGGTGACGACTTATACAAAGAAATCATTAGATGATAGTTTCAGAATAAAAAAATTATGTAAACAAGTTAAAAGATTAAAAACGCAAAATAATGCATTGCGTACACAAATTCGGCGATTACATGCGAAGAAAAGGGAGAGAAAATTAGTCAGCACGAGTAGACAAGACGAATATAACAATTTGAGGGAATTAGGTCGTAAGTTATTACCATAAGATTTTAATAGATTATTAACAGCACAAATAGATGCACAATGTAAAAGTAAATATGGCAGAAGATATGATTCACGGTCTAAAAAATTTGCCTTGTCATTATTTTTTTCAAGCCCACGAACTTACAAGGAGTTACAAAAATCAATGGCATTACCTTCAATACGTACTTTGCAGTTATTTACACAAAAATGGAACCTGGTTCCAGGAATGAATGAAAAACTATTCCAAGCTCTTAAATTAAAAGTGAGAACATTACCAGCCATAAAGCATCACTGCTTATTATGTGCTGATGAAATGAGTTTGAAGGCTCATTTATTTTATAGTGTAGCATATGATGAAGTAGTTGGATTTGAAAATTATGGTGGAAATCAGACATCCAAAACTGCAAAGAGTGCCTTAGTTATAATAGCACGTAGTATTGCAGGTAATTGGAAATTGCCAATTTACTTTTGTTTTGTAGAATCTGCATATCCTAGTTATGTATTAAAAAATATAATATTTAATACTATAACTAAATTAAATAGTTATGGCATTATGGTGCATGCACTAATTACAGACATGTGGGCTAATTTTGTACAGTTGTCCCGTGATTTAGGCATATCCATTGGAAATTCCACTTTCTCAATTAATGAACAGAATGTGGCTTATATGTTTGATACGCCACACTTAATGAAGGCGACACGAAATAATTTATTAAAACATAATTTTCAAATTAATGATAAAATTGTTTCGTGGTCGCGTATTATTCAATTTTATAACCGCGATAGCAAACAATGGATCAAATCGGCTCGAAAGCGCATATCGGGCCAAATAGTTTTTAAAAAATGAAAGTTAAATACGTTGTACAAATATTTAGCAACTATGTGGCTGCAGGCATGTATACACTACTGTCTGCTAACTTACTTCCAAAAGAGGTCAGCGGAACGGTAGAATTAGTCGATCAATTTGATAAATTATTTGATATTCTAAATTCGTCGACCAGGACTAATTCTAAGGAACATGGTAAAGTCTTTGTTGGAAGTAAGGAGCAGGCAGATTTTTTGCGTAAATCATTGCTATTTTTAAATAATATAAAAGTAGTTGGTAGCAACGATAAACACGTACAAGTGAAATGTTTTAACTGCTGGCAGATTAGCATTAATAGTGTTACTTATCTTTGGGAAGTGTTAAAAAATTATGACTTCCCGTATCTATAAACACGCAGATTAAATCAAGATTGCGTCGAGAATTTTTTTGGACGTATTCGTCAACAAGGTAATAATTGTATCAACCCAACACCGGTACAATTTATGCGCGCGTTCAAGAAATTCTTTAATATGAAGTTTCTAGGACATTCAGAAGCGCAAAAATGTACAAACGATTTTGATGAAATATTGAATGTCATTGATACTTTAAATTCTATAGAGTCCACAGAACGTGTGGCACCACCGACGCGTCCAATTTTAAACATTCCGACGCATGATTATCGCACAATGGATCTGCCGGAAGCAAATGCTTTCAAGTACGTGTGCGGCTATTTAAAAAAAAAATGTTTGAAAATGCATTATTGCATAACATGTACAGAATTTCTAGATAAAAACAAGGTTGTGTTAGATGAAACTACAATATATTATTCCTTCATAGTTGATGAAAATCAGAAAGGCAATATATTTGGAAACTTGAGTATGGCGAATAATAATTTTTGTGATTATATCCAAAAATTAGAAGAAATATTTGTTAAAAATTTTGAGAAAAAGTGTTTCCATAAAAATATTGGTGGTTATTTATTTAATTTGGCTGAAAAAATAAACTTTAAACCATCATGCCCAAATTTTCCACTTACTTTTTTAATAAAATTGTATTTCCGCATGCGTATATATTATACGTTAGCCGAACATAATAAAGCGCATAAAAATATTGGCAAAAGAAGTAGAAAATTATTAACTATTTTACATTTATGAATTTTCTTTTTGTTCTCTTTTATATCTATGCAGTCTTGTTTTTATAACATATTTTGTTTGTTATATATATGCTGTATATAGATGTGCTTTAAATGCATGGGTGTGCGTTTATACAAGATATTTAATTTTTTAATAATTGTATTATATTTATAATTTATTTATCTCTTTTTTTAAATTTGTACATCAACAAACGTCTAAAGGAAGTTGAAACGGAACTTAATATTATTATATATTGTATAAAAATGGTTTTTCACACTTTTATTGACTTTCTTTTCTTTGATTTGTATCGAGGTGAATCGAGTAGCTAAAGAGAGATATAAATCGATCAAAAGATTGTACAATGAAAGTATATGCAATTTTATTTTTGCTTTTACCTCCTTTTTTGGTTTGTATTGAGGTGGATCGAGTAGTTGAAATATGAAACAAGAAAGGAGTTGGAAGAAATGAAAGATAGGTTGCAATATATATAATTGTATGTATATATCTCTACTTTAATAAAAAGTATATTTTTATTAAAAATATGATATCTTCGTTTTTTTTCATTAATGAAACCTTTACTTTTAAGATATATGTTTGTTACCGATATATTTGTATACATAGGTATTAAGTATATATAAAATAACTTTAAAATAAATTTTAAAATAAAATATGCAATGTATAATATATTGTATTTTTCATTATATTTTCTTTTGTTTATCTTGCATAATATTTGTTCTTATATTTTTATAGTCATAGTAACATGTGTATTTTATATTTTTTCGATTTTTGCTTTCTTTCCTTATTTTTCAGTGTATTAGAAATAATACATTTATCATTTTTATTAAATTTTGATTAACTAAACGTAAAAATAAATTGGGCAGATAGAGAGTAAAAATGCAAGTGAGATTGAAATCCAGATGGCACTGCAATTTGGATTTTTCTGACGCGCATGCGCACCCAATTTTTTTGGACACCGACATCAAAGTTGCCGACAGAAAGCTTCGCTACTGTATACTGTGCTAGTAGTGTCACTAGTGTCGCACGAGCAATATACATTTATGGGTTGTCTCACACAGTGCGATAAAGTCATTGAAACAATCTTTACAGTATTATTTAGTCGAAAAGAAGTAGATGTCAGTATGACTTCCTAATAAAGTTTCAATATCACTTTTGCACATTAACGAAACTAATTTGTGATTCGATTGACGTATAAATTGTACTTATAGTTTGATGATACTTTGTTTAAGAAAATTTGTATGAAATTAACACATCGGTAAGCACGACAAAAATTGAGTGTTTTACGTTAAAAATTGTTAGGTGAATCATACTATTTTGCATTAATTGTCACACTCTTTGACAATCAAATGTTTTTTATCCATTTAATCAGAACTATTAAAATTCAAGTATGTGTATATATTTAAAAGCATTACCGAATGACTGATAGAAATTATTGCGACATTGTTTTTAATTTTCGTCTGTTTTTCGTACAATTACTTAATTTCTTTTTGTTATAATACATAAGCACAATAAATATGATTATGCATGTATATTGTGTATTTGTTTATCATTTCATTTTTTGATCTAACTACATATATTTTATAAACGATATTAATGTATTATAGATGGATTTATAGATGTGTCAAGTGTACTAGCGTACGAATTTAAAGGTTACAAAGACATCCTAATTCAAAAGTAATGGCGAATACAGGGGTTTTACCGTTTGTACGGGGAGTTGATTTTAGTAGCAATGACTTTGGCGTAAGTATGGCTCTGTCTATCTCTCTCTCTCTTTAGAAAAGTTAATTTCTGAGAATTTATATTTTTGCTTTTTATTATAGGGAGGCAAATTTCCAGAATCTGTACGTTTAATGACTGGTATACAATGGATGAAATTGAATGAAACCAACTTGACGGAGATACCAGAGGAAATGGGAAAATTGTTGAAGCTGGTAAAGCTGCTTGCGTACGGATATTTATTTTTTAAGCGTGCACAAAGTTCAGGATGAAGCTATTGTAATCGAGGTTCTTATTGATGGATAAACAAGATGTGAGTGGTAAAAATTAAAATTTCCTCCTTTCCAAAAATAGGAACACCTTTCGCTAGTCAAAAATAAACTGGAACGCTTATATGGAGAATTAACAGAACTTTGTTGTCTTCGGACATTAAACATAAGGCGCAATATCATTAAATCAAGTGGCATACCAGCAGAATTGTTTCATCTTGAAGAACTGACCACATTGGACTTGAGTCACAATAACTTAAAGGAAATACCAGAAGGATTGGAGCGAGCACGTTCTTTATTAAATTTGAATTTGAGTTATAATCAGTAAGTATTATATGCTTTTATTGTTTAAGTTGTTAGAGTTACGTACAATTAAAAATTGCAATTGATTGTGATCTTTTCAGCATTGATACAATTCCTAATACACTGTTCATTCATCTAACTGATTTACTATTCCTGGATCTTAGTAACAATAAATTGGAAACACTGCCTCCACAAACCCGTCGTTTAGCAAATCTACAGACTTTAAATTTGAATCATAATCCATTGGGACATTTTCAGTTAAGGTATGTACTGAAAATAAGGCATATAATAAACTAAATTGTAACTGTCGAATTCCGAATGAGGTTACTAATTCCCAATTATTTTTTTCAGACAATTACCATCTCTGATGAATTTAGCAGCCCTACAGATGCGTGACACACAGAGAACATTGAATAACATCCCTTCAAGCTTAGAGACACTGACAAATCTACAAGAACTTGATTTATCAGAAAACAACTTACCTCGAGTGCCAGATGCGCTCTATTCCTTATTGAATCTACGTCGTTTGAATTTAAGTGATAATCAAATAACAGAACTGTCTACGGCAATTGGTAATTTTGCTCATCATATCACCGATTTTATAATTCTGGGCTATCTTGTGTGCCCAATTTGATTCAAATATATCATTGTTTTCGTTTTAGAACTTTGGACTAAATTGGAGACATTAAACATTTGTCGCAATAAGTTGTCTACTATACCTGCCTCCTTATGTAAAATTGTTACTCTCAGAAGATTATATTTGAACGACAATCAATTAGATTTTGAAGGAATTCCTTCAGGTATTGGTAAACTGTCATCGTTACAAGTATTTTCAGCGGCTAATAATCGTTTGGAAATGATACCTGAAGGCTTATGCAGGTACGTTAACCTCTTTATTCATTCTTATAGATTGTATTTAAAACGTGTTGATAAGTAAGTAATGAAGAAAAGATACAACTTTTTCTGATCACCACGAATGTACTTAGTCAGTGCTATGAACGTCTATGTTTTTTTCCAGATGCGGATCGTTGAAGAAATTAATATTATCGTCCAATCGGTTGATTACCGTACCAGATGCAATTCATCTACTTACAGATTTAGAGCAACTGGATTTAAGGGATAATCCAAATTTGGTAATGCCACCAAAACCGATGGAAGTTCAAAAGGGTTCTGGCATTGAGTTTTATAATATTGACTTTTCTCTACAACATCAATTACGACTTGCTGGTGCTAATATACCTGCACCAATTCAAACTGCTGGTAAATTCATTCTTATTTCACTCATTGAGTAGCTATAAATAATTATTTGTGATCTGTATTTTTTTTTCTGTTCGAGATTATTTTATATTTTGTAGGACCATTTTATGTTTTTTAGGTAGTAAAGATCCGATAGCTCGCAAACTGAGACTTAGAAGAAGACGAGATCAGGAAGAAGCTGACCAAGATCAGGCCAAGATATTGAAGGTATGTTACGTTGTCAGTTTTGTTTTGTATCACAGGGATGGAAAAAATTGGTAAGAGTAGGAAAATAAGCTTAGTTGGATTAAATTCTGATTTTCCTCTAAAATTTTATTTCTTAGGGTATGAAGGATATTGCAAAGGAGAAAAACAAAGACAAAGAATGCGAAGAATCTAAAGCAGAATCATTGAAGTAGGCACAAAATATGCACTATAAGAATTCGTTATTCAGTTCATCGTTTGAGAACTTACAGTATCTTTTATCTTTTCTTTTTCCCTCCTTTTTGTCTTGTTTCCTGTTTCAAGACCAAAACGGTGGGACGAAACTTTAGAAAAACCGCCATTGGATTACTCGGAGTTTTTTGACGAAGATGCTGGTCAAGTTCCTGGTTTATCAGTATGGGAAATAGAAAATTTTTTACCCAACGAAATAGAAGAAGTTGCACATGGAAAGTTTTATGAAGGCGATTGTTACATCGTTTTAAAAACTGAAGTAGATGAGTCTGGATCTTTGGTTTGGGCCATTTATTTTTGGATCGGGGAAAAAGCTACGGTATGTTCACTACATTATAGGCGTTTTATACGATGGACAAATCAGATAAAATATATCAGTGTTACCAGTTATTCTCTTTAAAAACCGTTACAATTGTCGACTTGTTAATAAGTAAGGTAGAATAAATTTTCTTGCCGGGGGGAGGAGGGGTGAATTTTCCGCTGGACAAACCTCTTCCATTTTTTGTAAATGAAGATTATTCAAACAAACCATGGCACGTGCTGTTCAAACAATCGAATAACTTTTGAAGTAATTTATGTATTAATATTAAACAAAGGAAACTAAAACTTCTTAGATAAACAAGTTCTACTACATATATATATTTTGTGCAAATTTAATGCGCATGTATGCATATTGTGTATAAATATAACAAAATTTGATTTATCTGAAAAAGATATGGAATTACATTTAAACAAACATTACGGAATTATGCACTCGAAATGATTATCTTCCTTGTCCTATCTAATATAAAATAACTTTAACGATAATAAAGACACGATATCTGCATCGATTACAAAGAAAACTGCTTGTAACACTATACATGGTATATTTTAAATAATTGAACTAAAATCGAACAAAAAAATGCTTTAATAGACACTATTCACTTTAATGCAATTTTTCGTTATATTTACAGCTTGATAAAAGGGCTTGCGCTGCAATTCACGCTGTAAATCTACGAAATTATTTAGGCGCGCAGTGTCGTACTATCAGAGAAGAGCAAGGCGAAGAATCAGATGAGTTTCTAATGTTATTTGAATCTGGTATTACATACATCGAAGGGGGACGTACCTCGTCTGGTTTTTATACAGTTGAAGACACGGTTTGTATTATACTTTAAGTGTTCTACAGAATGTTCATTTGGAAACTGTTCACTTATATGTCATAAAAAAACGCATTTTTAGGAAAAATGTTAAATACCAAAATTTCATGACCTTAATATAATGTTTTTGTTGGATAGTTTCAACATTATTTGGAGGTCAAGTTTTTTTCATATAAGAACCTTTTTCTTTTAAAGACTTATTCTAAAAGAGAAAGCAAGGAACTTTTATGTTTAACATTTACTTTTTTATGAGTCTCTCTATTTAAAAAAAATATATTTAATAAGATGAAAAATTTTGTTTTATAATTGCTAATGTAGAAGGAAAAACAAATTATGTAATATGTAAACTAAACTTATTTAATTATTTGTAGTAATTATTAGATGCTAACGTAAATTAGATAGAAATTTCAGTTCTTAATGTAACCTTCTACTTTTATGCAATAATATGATCTATCTTCAAATTTACTTTTCACTTCTTTGAAAATTTCTTTTGTTATACTATTGCCAGATTAACAAAATTTGTTATTTTATTAAATACTTTTTTAACCTTTAAGTCACAATAACCACGTACCTAGATGTGGATCTAAGTAGATTGTGTGAACATTCCCTTTCTTAAATAAAAAAAATTCTTGAGTCAAAGTTTACATAGTCCTTGGATATATATTCTGTTATCGAATATATTTATAATATTATTGAAGCTATTTACAGTACTATAATTGCAGAGATGATTAAATGAATGCAAACTAATGTCCAAACAATAGTAACTATTTATTCAAATGCATTCTTTCAATTTGGTAATATGAATTTTGAAACTGGGTAACCAGACAACTTTGGGTACTGAATAACAACCAAAAGAAGTTGTATCTAAGAATTTCTTCCTCTTTTCTCTGCAAAATAAGTATTTGCAAGAAAAAAAAAAACAGGTTTCTATTTGTAAAAAGAAGTTGGCCTACAAATAACATTGAAAAGGTCTAACAAATAGTAAATAGTATAATTGTATTTTCTTTTTGAAATCATGAATCTTTGGCATTTAACATTTTGAAAAAATGTGTTGTTTTAAGATATTGAAGTAGGAAATTTTCAAATAAACACTACACGTATATGCTTTTTGTTAATTTGATAACATTGTTTTTATC
The DNA here is from genome assembly GCF_050948175.1 of Xylocopa sonorina. Classification (NCBI taxonomy): domain Eukaryota; kingdom Metazoa; phylum Arthropoda; class Insecta; order Hymenoptera; family Apidae; genus Xylocopa; species Xylocopa sonorina. The sequence goes on from NC_135205.1 coordinate 1,689,389, forward strand.
CTTCATATTCGCATATCATTTTTAATCATTTGCATATTATTATAACGTAATATATTCGACGTGCTCGCTTTCGTATCAATTGACGCATAGCAGCCGTCGGTAACACGATTGTATAGGGTACATTCGGCTGGTGCTTCAATTCACTTAGAGCCAGTTCCTGTCTGTTTCGACTCCCTGGATTTAGGCTTCGTATTCGTCCTGGATACTGGTAACAAAATTTTCATATGGTATGGTAAAAAAGCGAAGAGTACATTGAAGTCGAAGGCAAGGTTAATGGCTGAGAAGATCAATAAAAATGAAAGAAAAAATAAGGCGGAGATTATAACAGAAATTATGAATTCAGAATCGGAAGACTTTCTATCGTGTTTAAATGTTAAAGATACTTCTAGCTTGTCACCGATCACTGTAAGTTACAGTTTCATTATTTGATTGCAATTACAAATCTAGGTAAATTTTCTCCCTATTTTTACTAATTCTTTTTACAGGAACACGTTGATCCAAATTTTGTACCACTCACACCACGTTTGTATCAAGTCCAACTTGGTATGGGTTATTTGGAATTGCCTCAAGTCGAAGTACCACATGGAAAATTAAACAACACACTTTTGAACAATCGTAATGTTTATATATTGGATTGTCACGTAGATGTTTATGTATGGTATGCATTCAGAACGTTTAATATTACTTATTTGTTGTAAAAATGATATAACTCAAAACTAATATTTTTTGGAAAACGAATGTGAACATTTTGAATTATAATACAAAAGTAGTGTTACAATAAAGTCATTCGGTGCAATGAATTTTGAAAAATTGTTTGTTCTGTATTAAAAATTGAAAAATAGTAAATTTATAGATGTCATTATTTGAAGCAAATAGGTGATATATAATCAAGAAATTTGGAATAATTTTTAAATTATAATATAGTACAGTTCAAGTAGTGCAAGTGTGTGTGTATATAGGTTCGGCAAAAAATCTACAAGACTGGTACGAGCAGCTGCTGTTAAGCTATCTCAGGAATTATTTAACATGATAGAGCGACCGGAATATGCTCTGGTAACTAGGTTGCAAGAAGGAACCGAGTCGCAGGTAAAAATCATGTGTATTTTATAAAAAAGTAAAAATAATTCGTTTAATTAAGCTTACTGGGTGAGAATTACGTGTAACTAAAATTTTTCAATTAGATTTTCAAATCTAAATTTGCTGGATGGGATGAAGTTATAGCAGTCGATTTCACTAGAACTGCGGAATCAGTCGCTAAAACTGGCGCGGATCTTACGAAATGGGCAAAACAACAAGAAACAAAGGTAGAATGAAAAAGATATGAAAATACGTGATTTTTAGTGTTGCTGAGATTATTTGCACAACATAAAATTATTCTTTACTTCAATATAAAAAAAAAACATTTTATTTTAATAGGCAGATTTAGCTGCGCTCTTTATGCCGAGACAACCACCTATGTCGTTTACTGAAGCTCAGCAACTTATGTCAGAATGGAACGATGATTTAGAAGGAATGGAAGCATTGGTTTTAGAAGGGAAAAAGTTTGTACGTTTACCGGAAGAAGAATTAGGACATTTCTATAGCGGTGATTGTTACGTGTTTTTATGTCGCTATTGGATGGTACGTAATGATCCTTTTTTTTGTACTTTTTTTTCATTGATTAGGAACTGAGTGGCGAATATTATACTAGTTGTGATATTTTTGTGTTTGATCACTTCAGCCATTAGACACAACAGAAAATGAAGATGGCGAAGAGCAGTTCGAAGAAGATTATCAATGTACAGTATATTTTTGGCAAGGCAGAGATGCAGGAAATATGGGATGGTTGACGTTTACGTTCAGGTAAAAATAAAATTTGAAAATTTCACTCATTTTCTTGATTGTAATTAACAATTAAAAAAATTATATTACATACATATGTGCATATCTAATGATGTGTATAGTTTGCAGAAAAAATTCAAATCGTTATTTGGTGAAAACTTAGAAGTCGTTAGAACGCATCAGCAGCAAGAAAATTTGAAATTTTTAGCGTACTTTAAAAGAAAGTTCATTATCCATCACGGTAAACGCAAGCAAGTTAAAACCTCTGGTAGTAACAAGGTCGAGTTTTATCACTTAAGGAGTAATGGAAGTGCATTGTGTACCAGATTGATACAAATACCAGCTGACTCAACACTCTTGAATTCTTCTTTCTGGTAAGAAAGTTTTAAATTTTAAATGTTATTGTTTTAATTCTTTTCTCCTTTCCAAATAATTGATACTTATATTGGATCATATGCACGTATACATAGCTACATCTTAAATGTGCCTTTTAATAATGATGATGAAACGGGAATAGTATACGCTTGGATTGGATCTAAAGCAGATAATGACGAAGCACGTTTGATTCAAGAAATAGCTGAAGAAATGTTTAATAATGTGAGTATTTAATTCTATTGCATGGTGTTTTAAACAAATATAATACATACAGTGAATAATCTTATTTGTGTTTGTAAAATGATTAACAGCCATGGATAAGTTTGCAAGTTTTGAATGAAGGTGAAGAACCAGATAATTTCTTTTGGGTGGCTCTTGGTGGAAAGAGGCCGTACGATACTGATGCGGAATATATGAACTATACTAGATTGTTTAGATGTTCAAATGAGAAAGGATATTTCACGATTAGTGAGAAGTGCACCGATTTCTGTCAAGTATATCAAATACAAATTTATTAGTTTATATTTTGTTGAATGTGCCTGTGTAAAATTATGCAAGCCGTAGATGAAAGCGTTGTATGTGTGAGAAAGAGATTATTCATTATTTTATTTACTTTGAAATTATTTAAGAAATATGGATATTCAAAGTTGACAATTTTCATTGATTTTTTTACTTCATTTTCTTTTTATTTTAAATGTAAATGATAAACCTTTTAAGCTAAATTTCTATCTTATTTGTGTAATCAATTTTGCATTGAAAAAATGTTAACAAGATTTTTAACTTATAAATTTTATTCCTTTTTTGAATTTAAACAAATTGAAAAAATGTCTATTCAAGTGATCTTTTCCACCCATTTTTTAATTTTTTAATTTGTAGTTTCTTCAGAATTGTAGTTAAATTTTGCCGATAATGATTACGGGTCACAATTAAAAAAATTTAAAGAAAAAAGATGGTATGGTTAAATGATAACCATCATGATGCACTTAGCGTTAGAATTTATTCTCAATCAATCAGTTCTTTCATACTTGTACGATACTTTCATTTTTATCCTGTATAAAACAAACTCCTAATCAATTGATATTGTTCTAGGATGATTTAGCAGATGACGATATAATGATACTTGATAATGGTGAACAAGTATTCTTATGGTTGGGAAGTCGCTGTTCAGAAGTAGAAATTAAGTTGGCATATAAATCTGCTCAGGTAAAAATGTTAAATATAGTAAAAAATATGCGATTTCTGCAATTTTTTGATGAAACAGTTAGTACAACTATAATATATATATTTAAAGAGATTACAAAAGAAATTTACATGAATTTTTAGGTATATATTCAGCATTTACGAGTGAAGCAGCCAGATAGACCACGCAAATTATTTCTAACTGCAAAGGGAAAAGAATCAAGAAGATTCACTAAATGTTTTCATGGCTGGAGTTCGCACAAAAGACCACCTCAGTAAAATATTTAATATACTATTTAATTTTTTGCAATTCTAGTATCATTTATACTAATATATGGTCAAAAATCTATATTGAAGTGTCGATGATAAATTTTATTATATTCATTAAATAAAAAAGTCAGTTGACTTTCTACAATAATTCTAAGAATATTGTAATTCTTGAAAACTATAAATATCTAAAATCTTGCTTGAACAATGTTAATAATATAAATATTCTTTGTACTTTTTTTGTTTTTCTATGAGTTTATTTTTTCAATTTTATTGAAGCATCATTTACAAAATTAATATGTGCGTTTACGTATCGAAATACATCGTATGCGCGGTATAAAAGAATATATCTATCTATATATAGACGTGTATATACATAAGCTATGTGCCTTTTGTGAGAAAAGATAGATACATATATGGATTAAGTTTCAAGTTTTTCTGTAAATAAACCTATGAAAATCAAAACTGTATATGTATTAAATGTACAAATGAACAGTCGAAATTTTGTTGAGTATGAGTAGTATAAAAAGTGAGTAGCATTTAATTTAATGGGAAAAGCAAGCATACAATAAAGAAACATAATTATTTAGAAATTTTTCTGTCTCATTATCTTTGTTAATTTTTTTAATATGTGGCAAAAATCAATATTTTAAATAATTTCTTCTTATACGTATAACCTGCTGGATTTGTGTAGTTTTCGAGAGAACTGCAAAAAATTGCTACTACAAACAATAAACTTTGCCTATAAATGCGCCAGTATTGGTTGTCAGCTGCTTCACAGTTTACCTCTCATTTATAGATTATATAAACCGAGTTTATGTGAGATACATTTGAAATGAAAGAACACCTCATGCGCTCCTGCATGCAAGGCTGTAATTTATAACAAGCTTGAAGAATAACTCGATGCTAATCCAATACTTATTAAGTTAAATTAATTAGTTGTATTAATTAGATATATTAATGTTGACTATATAGTGGCTGGTCACATACATAACAAACATATTTTACAGCCTTGTACATACTGCAGCGCACATGGGTTTAAACTGAATCAAATATAATAATAAAAAGATAAGTTATAAAGAGGCAAAATTCATTGCAGTGGTAGAATATATATTGAGAGGTATTCATGCAGAATATCATCTAAAATAAATATGAAAAACTTAAATTGAATAGATTTCATAAGACTAGCTTAAATTTTTATGTGAAGAGGAATGCATACTGATAACAGGCTAATCGTCATCGTCGTCATCAGAAGGTATAAAAAGTTCCTTTTCTTCAAGAAAATTAGCCATCATTTTGCTTAGAGTAGTTCCAATAATTAGTCCTGTGGTCACACTGCAGATAACACCCAGAAAACCAAAACGCGTTCTCTTTGGTTCTGGTAAAATAGCACCCGAAGGTGTCGTTGTTCTTGAACGATGATGGATTTTCATTTCTCCACTAATTTTCTTTAAGCTATTAGCAATTTGCCGTGCAGCCAAGGTACGTTGCAGTGCCATTCTCCGTTAAAAGTCTTAACTGTGTTATTAGTATAACCACTAAAAACAGTGATAAAAGTATATCGTCTATAAAAAATTATCCTAAGGGAAAACACAAATATCTAATATAAACATACATAGACAATGTACGTATCTATATACAAATACGTACACTTGGCACAAAATTAATTCTTGTTTAAATATATCTACTGTTGGTTGGAAGACAGAAAAAATTGTAACGTCAATAGATACAAACTGAACGCGCTGAATTCGAAATATTAGTTAAAACACTCATTAATAGAAGCACACACCGTATTCCGATTACGGTATGCCGAGATTTAATATCGGCAATCAACAACAATTATGACATGCAATCGCTTGAACAAACTCTGTGAAGTCCATAACCAAACAGGCAGGGTCTGATCACTTTCCTGGTTCCAAATTTTGTACTTGCGCATGCGTTTGTTGTAGAATCTATAAACGGGAGCATGATTTCAACCCTCCCCATAATTCACACTTATGTTAGCTTTTGCCAAATAAATATCTACGTGCCATTATTGTTTAGTTGGAAATTACTAGGGGTATCTACAGGATGTTCCGTTTAAGTTAGTATTTAAGTTAGTCATAACGATTAACGTTGAAAAAAATTATTTGATATAAAGGGGCACATTATGTATATGGTAAAGCCGTCCTAGATTCCGCTTCAAAGCGTCAAAGCGTTAATACGCTTCGACAGTGCCGATGAACGTACGTTTGCAGAGCTTGTAAATAAAAACATAGGAAGAATAGTTATTTATTGTTATGAAATACTACTACATACATTTAATATGCATATTTATGCTTGCATAGGTTGCGTACCTCCAACAACTAGGCGGTTTTAGTGCGAAGGAAGCAAAGTACAGCTATGAAAGAGACATTGCACGAAACAATTTCGCCGCATCTCTCCTGGTACGGCAAGGAAAGGGACAAATTGGACAGGCGATTGACATTTGCAATATACAGTACGTATTAATTTTCCTTCGTATTCATATCTATTGTTTCCATGTTTTATTGCAAGTAATGCATGTTCACTACTTTTAATTATTTTGCAAAGCCTACCAGGAGGGAATTTCAAGAATACGCGCGGCTGGCTCTGCGAGCTTGCAAGGAAAGATATAGAAAAAGAGGGGAAAGGCATGGACCAGGTACTGCAGTCCATTTTTGGAACCGAGACGAAGCTGACGCCAAAGAATTTTAAGAGGTACATTTTATTTCTAAACGAAAGTACTCTCAATAGCGTAACATTTTTTTAAATAACATATCATATTTCACTGTTTTGTAGGAAAGCAAAACCTAATATATATATATATATATATATATATTCGACGAATATTTATTAATTATATCTTTATTATTGTCTATTAGTTATATCTTTATTATTGTTTATTAGTTATATCTTTTAATTTTATAGTTTAAAATACATATATGATAATAAGAAGTAAAACCTTTTTTTGCATCCGTCTCACATTCTACAGTAAAACATTTGCATGATTACTTTACATAAAAGCACTGTACAGGGATGATAAAAAAAAGGAATCGCGAAGCAGGATGGAAATGAAAGAATAAAGAATTGAAGTGAATTGTCTTCATTCCATTGTATTTTATATATCTCTTTTATAATTCCTACAAACAGTAAAACCATGGCATATATATATATAATAATATTTCTATTACTCCGTTAAGAATTTTTTATTTTTTTTCCTTTGGTCGACTTTTTAATTACAGAATCAACTTTGTGCTACAGACGCAATTAACTAGCTATTTTTGAACTTTAATTCTTCTAAATGCAGGGAATAGGGTCTTAAAGATTGCTTTGAAATTTATAAAGATTCGCATTTTTAGTGCCTTAATTCAATGCCTATGACGTGCCATAAACCTAGTAGGTTTAAGTGGCTGCTTCGGTTTTTAATATGTAAGATTGTACAAGTGTAAAATAATCAGTATTAAATTAAGTATTAAACTAAACATTAACCAAACTATTAAACTATTCAATCAACACAAAAAAAGTCATCTTCAGCATTTCAACCGAGCAATTACACCAGGCGAAGTTAGGGATGTAACAGGATGAATTTTTATTTCATAAGTAATTATTATTTTATAATTTTATTTTATAAGTAATATTTTATTTTATAAATAATATTTTTATTTTATGACGAGTTGAAAAAAATATATATATGGCTTTCTCAATAATCATAAATATTGGAAAACAATTATCAAAATGTCTATCAATATTCATGTGTTGAATATCTACTGATATCTAACGATTTTAATTTGTATGAAAACACAGGTTCCCCGTTAGCAAATGTATATTAATTAAACAAAACGCCACTGCTGAGAAGATTCATAAATGGAACGATGACACGCGTGTCACGCTGGTGCCGACGCTGTGCGATTCACACGGTGTATACGCTGGTGACTAGAACCGTGTTGGTGTCACATAAAATGTTCTAAAGTGACTTAAAAAAATGTGAGTGAGCAATTGTTCATTCGACTCTTTATTTAATGTTTGAAATATAAAGTTTATTACAATATCGCAACGACTCTTATGTAGAGTTTCACAGTATAGACCGAAGGATTAATCAAGACTATATTAGAGTTTCATTTGAGAGTCTATGCTGGTTTTCTTGTCCAGATTTTATAAACATTTCTCAACAGAATAATTATTATTTTATCATAATTTAAATCACCTTTTTCTTTCATTTATTATCAATTCGTAAAATGATTTAGATAAATATAATTGTTGAATTTTCTTTCAAATAGTCACAATTAGAATTAACCAATCAAGAACACGATTTGCGATGTGCGGACAGATTTTCGTCGATTTCTTCTTTCTCGTCGAACCTTCTTCGCGAGTGCATCCCCTGTCATAAAGTCCATTTCATTTTATGAAATATCAAGTTGTATTATGTGCTTAACGTCAATTTTGCGTTACAAACGTTAAGAAAAGAAACAAAGTACGTAAGTAACATGATTTTATACTTATTCACGCAAATTGTTCAACATTTCGAGGCGTCATAGCTGGCGATGGCGTCACTTTTTATCCTTGCCCTAAATTTTTATTTTTAAGTTAATTAAACAGTGTTTGAGCGGTTAAAATATGAAGAAAAAGTTGAAATGTAGTTGTTAGAACATGTTGTGCTAGTTTGTCATGTAAATTCCTGACTAATTTAAAAAAAAATCCAAGTTGAAGTATTTCGTCTTTTCAACTCGTAGCTTTTTCTATAATATTCGCAATAGAGTCATATAAATGATAAAATGACATAAATAGTTGCGTTGTACATCATAGTATATATATATATATATATATATTTAATTTGTTTTTTGGTATACCATACGTGAAAATGTATTACTTGTAATATATATATGTAATATGTATATTGTAATATACATATATATGCTTTTGCTAAATTATACATTCTATAATACGTAATATTTTATTTTTAATGGCTAAAATTATTCAAAACTTTCTATAACATCACATTTTGATCTATATATGGTATTTTTTTTATATATAATTGATTATTTTTCTTTGGTGAAGAAAAATAATTTTATTTCGTTAATTTGCAATAATCCTTATGATAGCCATAATGGATCAGACATTTTTGACCAATCATGTTCAAGCTTTCAAAGCTCTTGTAGACTAGTCCAAATTTTCGTACTGATAGCGCCTCTTTTCGTTCTTCCTCAATTTTGGCATTTTCAAATTAAATAAAACGTATTTGAGTAGTTAAATTGTTACAAAAGTGTGAAAATATATAAATAATTATTCAACATTCGAGAATGAATCGTGATAGTTTGTGATATAAATTTCCAACAAAATACCGAGAAATGTAAGTTGAAATATTCCTTCTTTCTGATAGTTGAATTTCGTCTTGAAAAAAAGAGATTTATTGCAATAATTTCGTTCTTACGACAAGAATCAGAGTATTTCAGTATATAATGTATTGTAATAGTCGCAATTAACACCATAAAGATAATATTTTTTCCTTTCCATAGTTGAAGTTTGCATTGAAAGAAATTTATTGCAATAAATTCCTTTTTACGACAAAAATTGGAGTATTCCAGTACATAATGTATTACAATATTTGCAATTAACTTCGTATAGATAATAAAATAATGTGTAGAGTGAAATATTATATATGTTATATGTGTTCTACACGTAGATATACATATACGATAGGACAGTACAAATGTTTCTGTGCAAATTATGTAGGAGAATGTCACAAATCATAACACAACAGTGCTTTTTTTCTGAGAAAAGTTCGCACGAGAATTTATCTAGAACTCTTATTTTGAAAACGTGTTTTTTGTAGTAGATTTTCAATTATCTGATTTATTTACAGTTGAAGTAGATAATGAAATACCAAGGCCACGGAATGAAACGTAGCAACGTAGTTCAGAAACTACGTTCGAGCGCCTTCGATCTCGCTCGGATGTTTTCGGTCTCGCTCGGACGCCTGTGGGACGTGCTGTGTGTGACACCGGCAGTCAGTTCGCGTCGTCGTCGACTGCTGGTAAGGCGTGTTGTTGTTTGTTGTCGGTAAAACTTCTCGAGGTACGTTCACACGCTTGCTTATCAACTGCGTAGTATTCTCAATTACGATTCTATTATACTTTTGTTCTATTACTAACTTTGTTTAATCATTGCATACTTGCTTAATTATTTATTGAACATTATTATTATAAATATGAATATATCTTTGATTTTTCTTTTTTGCTTTTCTTTTTATTATGCGTTTCATTATTCATAGTTGTCCATAGACTTTGTTTGAATTTTGAAAATATGATTTATTAACTCGTTTATTATAAAATGTTAATATAATTAATTTTACATTTGTATATATATTTTAATTGTTTTGTTTTGTTTTGATACAGATTTTTAATCAGTTATATCTTACAAACGATGGATATAATGAGTAACAACGATCATAATCAATGGTACAACAACAGTTATTGATGTCTTTCATGGAGAGTGGGTAATATTGCTGAAAGAGCTGTAATCCAAAGACCATAAAAACGTTCAACGTATCGTATAAATTTATATTACCTTTTTATCGGTTATATATAATTTGGTATATAATTCATGATGAACACATGATGTATGCCATAAGTAATAATTTATTTGTTTAATAATCATACTCGCAAGTATTTTTGAATCTTTATAACATATAATATAGCTCATTAATTAGGAATATTAATTATGCTTTAAATTTTCATACCAAATAATCATATAGAATTTTTATATGTATATCAAGTATGAATTCTTAAGGTGTTTATAAATAGCTTAAAATATTTGGATATATTTTACAATATATTCAAACTTTATAATCTCTCTCTATATATATACTTGCATAGTTCAATAACTTAAAAAGGAAGTAATATTCTATTGAACAAATGCTCGATCAGGAAAAGATGAAGAATAATAGGAAAGTAAATTGTGTGTTGTTTTTATTTACCCCTTGTTCCCCCACTAACAATGTTTTTTTTCAGAAAATTTTAATGACTGCGCATAATGCGGTCGATAGAGTCAGTGTTTGTTGCGGTGAATAGTTTTAGTATTTCTTAGAGTAGAGCTGCTCTAATTACAATTGCATTCATTTTTTTGTAATAATCATATGTGAATGAGTAGAGTCGGTATTTGTTTCGTAAATGGCAACAGTATAATAGTCTTTTATTTATATATTTTTTATTCTTAATTTTTTTTTAAATACCTGATGCCACGGTATTAGAGTCCTATGGCTGTTTATCTAAAGGATCTAGCTGTGCTTCAAAAGCCAAAAATGTAAGTATCTCTCGTACTGTACTTACAATACAATTTCAAATTTGTTAAACCTTTAATCTTTTTGGTTACAAAATTAATGTAATTCGGATTAAGTTATTGTAATCAATTACAAAATTAATTACAATAAAAGGAATTAATATACAAACATTTTAACAAGGACTTTTAAAGGCCAAATTATAATAACGTGGTTTCTGTTTAAGTTTTTTTCAGTTACTTCTACTATGGATTTGGCTGCCACTTCAACATCGAGGCTTCAGCATCTCCTGATGACTTCGTGGAGTCTTCAGCATCTCTGATGACTCCTCTCAGGTGCCACCATCATCTCTGATGACTTCTGCCTGAGTTACTCTACTCATAGTTCGGTGAGTCGCATGCATTTAAGTTCCTTTGGTCACCCAATCATGTCGTAGGACGAAAGGGCCAAATCGGCACGGGTGACTGGTTGTAATTACGTAAATTTATTTGATGAGCATAGTGACCATGAATATACAATGGATATACCCATGAGTAGTAATATTTATTTTATGTGTGTCATTTATTAGGCCAGGCTAGGTCCTCTTGCATTTTGCGGTTTTGAATGCCATAATCAGTAGTAATACTTGATAATTATTAAATGAATAAGTAAGAATATTATAACAGTTATATTAGATATGAATATATATAAAAATGCAATATTCTTATGAATATTAACAATTATATACATCTATGTATATGTAGTAATAATATATTTTATGGGCAAATAAGTAATATTGAAAACTGCTTTGTCTTGCTGTATATAGTGGTGAAATCGGATATCCTCCGACTTCGTTTCTGCAATAATTATAATTATTGTGCAATAATTTTGACAAAGTGCATCAGTATTGATACAATGATATGTAATACTTACTATTTAATATATTTAATATGATAGGAACTATTGAATTTGTATTTATTGCAAATTGAATGCATAAAATAAATCATATATATGATAAATTATTTAATTAATCATATACATGTTAAATATCATATATATGGAATAGATTACAAACATATAATGTAGCTTTATATAATATTTATATAATATAGCTTTTGTTGTAATTAAAGTTTGATTGCCGAAACTATATCATATACATGTGCAAGAAGAAATTTCGCGACGAGTGTATTTCGAAATCGAAGCATCAAACTTGAATACTATTTCCATATTTTAGGATGACTGCTTTAGAATGACATTTATTACAGAATTATATACTGCTCTACAGTTAAATTGAATATTGTTCGAGGCAATGAGAGAGAAGCTTTCCAATTCCTTTTATCATTACAATGTACGGAATGCAAATGATCTACGGAATATTGATTTTAAATTTAATTATAATTTAAAGTTTAACCTTAACTTTAAATTTACTTTTAATTTAAAGTTTTACTTGAGTTTGAAATTTAATTTTCAATTTAAATTTAATTATTCTTATTAGTCAATAAATAAACATTGAGTTCATGGTCGAGTAACGTGGTGTTACCACTATAGCGTCCCAGTATTGGCCTCTACCCCGTTGCGTAAGATCCCCGTTTATTCCGACGGGCAGACGGGATGGTACGCCACCCTCACCAAGGGCTTTGGTAACAATGGACTGCGTACTTAGATTACTACACTGGGTTCATAGCCGGCTGATTGGGCGTATCCTAAGATACACAGATTCGTTCGATGTCTCAAATTTCACATTAAACATTCAAGTATAGGTAGAAATGCTTTACTGACACTGTACGCAATGGTCACTAGTATTCGTCAGTCGATTGCAGCCTTGGTACATACCCTTAGAGTGTGCGTGGTTGTATGAGAAGCTCGGATATCGGAGGCGACCCGGGGCGTTCTTTCTAGTATAGGATTTTTACGCCCGAGTGGCTAAGTGAGAGTTTCCGGAGGTTGGACGAATGTGTTGGTGTGAATCTTCTGCCATTTTTAAATATAGAGCTAGGTAGGTAGGTAGTTTATTTCTGGTATGTGTGATAGTGATAAGTAGGTAGGGCCGAGCAGATTGACCACACTGTCCGATCGGGCAGGCGCGTTTCTCGCGTGGTTCAACCTGTTTCAGGAAGTCAGATTTGAATAATTGACGGTATAGTTGGCGTGAACGGGGGATGCCGTTCGCCACTGGCTTTACTCGATCAATTTTTCGAATCGCCTCACGGTCGCGGTCGCGGTTTGGTCGAAATAAATGTGTTTTCTGCTCGAAGTTTAGCACGTTTGGGCGCACAATGATCCTTTACAATCGTTATTTGTCTGCGTATGTTGAGAAATTTCGCGATTTACATTTTTATTTCACCTTTGTATGTTAGTTTTTGGTTTGCGATCAGAGAATCTTGAGCTTAGATGTAAGTTTCAGGATTCTGGGTTTCAAGCCCGAAGAAAGAAGAGGCTACATGCCGAAGAGGCCCGGAGAAGAGGGCAACTACTAATGATTATGCATTCGGAGATAATTCTCGGAATGTAATGTCATTCTTTGTTACTACTTTGTCACTGTGCTCATATTTGTGTAGTAGTAGTATATTCTAGTCAGCAAAATGCTGGGCAAACCGCGGTTTCAATTGTAGCATTGCGTACAATTAATTACGGTTCCTGTTAGAGTTGCGAATAAATCCGAATATCGGTTGCATTAGAGTCGCGTTTAACTCCAGATCGTGATTTTTATTAGAATTACGTATTAATTAATGTATCACGTTTTGAATTAGAGTTGCATAGAAATGATAATCGTGATTGCTCTTTTAGCGTTGCGAATCATGAGATCGCGATTGTTTGCTGAATATATAATTATTATTTGCTAATATTTATCTCGCGAATAATGTTAAATTGTATTTGCTATTTTAATATGTACTAATAGTTTGTAATTAGTTTTATAATGTTGCGATTTACATATATCGCGAGTAATTTCATCTTCTTGTTTTCTATAGAAGTAATAGTTTTCAATTATTAAGTCTCTGAGTCTATTTAGTGTTGCGATAATGATTGACGTGATTCTGACGATAGTGTTACGATTAACGAAATGCCCAAATCTTCTACTTATTCTTTGGAAACATTATCCTGTGCAGTATCACCACCGTAGTCAAAAAAGCTACGTCGCACTAGGGTGCGATATCGCATCTATAAAATCTTCCATTTGCGCTATGGAAGTGTAATTTTGCATAAAGAGTCACTACAGTAGCCAAAGGCTTACATTGCACTGTGGTGACATTACACTTATGCAGATCACTATTTAAAAATCTCTTTTATTAGTGTTGCGTATTTAAATTATGGGTGTATTTAGCGTTATGAATTAAGTAAAGCGCCCTAAGGTGGCTGCTCGCACATTGCTTTCTCATAACACACTCCGCGATTAGATTTCAGATTTTCTTTATTTGATATTCAATGAATTAGTGTTGCGAATTCTGAAGAGCACTAATACGGTTGCTGTCGCGATTAATTTTGCTAATTTCTGTTTTAATAAATTATTATTGCAAGTATATTGAAACATTTATTGCGATTAATTTTGAGGTATTCTTTGTTTCACGTTTAATAAATTGATGATACTGAAAAGAAAGAATATTTCATTCGCGATATTTAATAACTATAATAATGAAAGACGATGGATTGGTTTCGTTTTTTCAATTCTTCATTTCATATCTTCTCTATTACTAAATAGATACTTTAGTTTTACAACCTTTCATTTAATGTTGATTTCTGATTGATATTTAAGCGTTCCATTGTGTGTTTTGTGTATCAGAATGCATAAGCAATAAAAATTGCAAATTATATTAAAATACAATTATCTAGGGATAAATGTTCTTTGGTTTTTACAACCTTTCATTTAATGTTGATTTCTGATTGATATTTAAGCGTTCCATTGTGTGTTTTGTGTATCAGAATGCATAAGCAATAAAAATTGCAAATTATATTAAAATACAGTTATCTAGGGATAAATGTTCTTTGGTTTTTACAATCTTTCATTTAATGTCGATTTCTGATTGATATTTAAACAATTCCATTGTATGTTTTGTACAATTAAAAAGCATTATTAAATTAGTAATATTTCATATTAGAAACGATTCTTTTCGAGCGAATCGAAATTTAATTTAACGAAAAGTAATAAGAAACGAGAGAGAATGGAATTTAGATTTTTGTTTTATTACCAACGTATATTATAACCAAACGTATTGTTTTTATTACATGTTACATACATTGTTTTTTATTATGCTATTTCAATAAAATGATGCTTTTTCATATTTGATTTATACTGTTTGTTCGTTAAATTTTTATACATTTACTAATCCGTATTACTAATCCATTGTATAACTTTGTTGCAACTTATAGCTTTGCAGAGACAACGTTCATTTGATTGACGACGACGTGAGTTTTACTGAGTCTAGAGTTGACGGTAAGACAGAGAAAGTTCTGTTGGTGTGCAAGTATTCTGTGTGAAGTGCCTGTGAGGTGCGAGGTCAGTAGAGTTCTGATATAACGATCTCTCTTCAAGATCGGAGCGGCGTGAAATTTTTAAAATGGACAGATAAAAGACCCCTGTGCATGCTAACCATTTCCAAATCTCACAATTGCGCCATTATTCGTGGCAAAGACGATAAATTAAAACCCGATACAGTTTTTTCTTACAACAGTGCGAAAAAGGGAGTTGACATATCCGACCAAATGTGTTTGTATTATAATAGTTTACAGAAAACAGTAAAATGGTACCGAAATGTTGTCGTGGAACTAATATGCGGGACCTCTTTAGTAAATGCGTGGTACATACACAGAAAGTGAGGAACCAAGCGTTATAAAATTTTAAAATTTAAAGAAAAAATTATTAATTATTTATTGAAGAGTGAGAACCCCCCTAGTGATGAACTAATAGTAAGACGGAGTAAACATTTTTTAAGTTCACACCAAGGATCCGCGAGGAAGATGAGGAAAAGATGCAAGGAATGTTACAAACGCTTAGTAAATTTAAAAGGTACACAGTACGCCACAAATAAAACTAAAAAAGTCATGACCTTTTGTAGCAGTTGTCCGGATAAGGCGGCACTTTGTTTAGAATGATTTAAAAAATTGCATCGGTAATATAAGTAGTTATATTTTGTTATATTTTATGTATTGATTATTATAAGTTATGTATTTTGTGTTAAATGTTTGATTATAAGGTAGAAATGTTAATGTATAATGTTAAATCAATAAAATAATATTTTATGCTACGTATTTTTTGATATACAAACGTGGCCCACCGATGATGCATGCCGTCGCACGGAACAATTTAGCATGGCCCATCGGTGATGCATGTCGTCCCACAGAACAATCTAGCATGGGCCACCTTTGGATCAGGCCGCCCAATGGAACAGACAAGCATGGGCCACCGGTGGGTCATGCTGGCGTCAACGTGTTAAACTAATATAACATGTGATGTGGTGACGTCACAATGTCCCTACCCCCTCGGGTCACCGATCACCACCCGTGCACGGAAAGCATTTGCGATAATTGCGGTGGCGATAGCCTGAAAGTTTGCGATAATGTAGCCTTCTTCGAGTCCCCTTTCTGGTCCCTTATCTCGCCAGCGGTAGGAAAGAGAAGAAGAGTCGCCGTCGAGAAAGACGTTTCTAAGGAGAAAGAAGACAGCACCTCCCAGGAGCGGCTGTGCGTTGAGGCAGCGTAAGAGACTTGACGGTGGAGAACTGTGGATTATATTTGGCCGAGGAGAAATGTCCCGGGTGGATGAAGACCAAAGAGGTCTTGCACCAACCCTGACTGCGAATCCGCCGTCCCAAACGGCGAAGAGTATTTCATAGGGCGTGAGAGAAATGTCCTTTCCCTCCTAGCCTCTAGAGCAGAGGAATCAGTCAAGTGATCTTACGATTAAAGGGATCGAGAAGACTCCAGAGACATCTGTCGTCATAGGAAGAAATGATCACCGAAATCTACCGATCAATGCCCCAAACAATACCGAAATGCACAGCCCACTCCACCGAGGAGCTCTGAGAAGGATCGCGGAAGTCGGAGGACCGCAAGCAGATCAGATTCTAGCGAGCGACAGTGCGAGCGAGTAGGAAAAATTAGTGAGCGACCAGCCGATTGGTAATAGAGTGAGTGAGAGATAGAGAGAGTCAGGAAAATCCCGTAAACAGCCAGGGGAAGATAACGTGAGTCCTTATCCACTGAAGCGTTTTCTTTTTTTTTTATTTTCTTTTCAACCTGTATTGCGTTCTTGTATCTTTTTCCGTAATTAGCGTGTACAAAGCACCTCTCTCGCGCGGTAAGTGTGTGGTGATTGAAAATCGCTTGGCGCGTTTATTCTGTGATTTGTGTCATTCCCGTGGCCCTTTTGGCCAGTCCGCGTCGAAGCAATAGAAAAAAAAGCCGTGACGTCAATATCCCGCGGCCGGTATGTGTGTTATCCTGCTAGCCGTTGGATGAGATAAGGAGCCCTTCGAAGCCTCGAGAGTTGTTCCGTCCCTTAGTTTCTGAATTGCGTAGTCCCGTTTTCGTGCTACACCCCGTGTAGCTTGCGTCCTAGCGTTTTGCGTTACCTCGCAGCTTCAAAGTCCTCCCATTGAACCGGCTATTGCGCGTCCGCGAACACGCGAGAACTTGTACGTAAGCGAGTATCTCGTAGCGAGAGATCGATTTGTATTAAAGTATGTTTTAATGCTTGTCATGTTCGCCTAATTAGTTTCTCCCCGCGCTTCCCGGGCAAAGAAACGCCGTCACAAACATCAGGATGAAACTATATCATGGAAGAATGATAACTACATATACCTATATTCAAACGATACTGCGAAAATGAAGGTATGATCATACATATATAATACTAATTGATGTCATTAAGTTTGCTTGTATATAAAGGGTACGTATATTTTCAATTACGATTATATTTTTCTATGTCATTTTTTATTTGCGAATGTGTGTGTTTCTGTTCTTGGATATAGAATATTTTTGTGAAATTTGTTAATCTGTATGTTACTATTTTGCTTGTTGTACATTTCTGTTTTAGATATTGCAGCGTTTCCTGTCCTATTTATATTATTATTATTATATTTACTTTTAATTTATATATATATATATATATATATATATATATATATATATATATATATATATCTTTTTGGGTATATTTCTTATGTACTCTATTAATCTGTGTTATGGGTTTACATGTTGTACATCTCTGTTCTAGTTATTGCAGTGTTTCGAATCCAAAAATAATGAAGAGAATTCTTCCCCCATCACCGAATAGTTAAATCTTTCATTTGTTCACTCACCAATCGGCACGCAAAAGTCGTTATCATTACTGTCCACCGTCGTCCACAATCGTTCACAATCATTCACCAGTATCCACTATCCTTGACCACTTCACCGTCATCTACCAGTGTCCATTACCCTTGACTACTGTACCGTCGTCCATAGTCGTCCACCACCGTCCACAATCATCCACCAGTGTTCATTACTCTTGACTCCTCCACAGCTAGCCACCAGTAGCGAACAACCCCATCCTCACTCTGACCTTCTCGTTATGGCATCCAAACGGCCAAAAAACTTGACCGCCTCGCACTGCTTATATACACCCGTCTCCATAATCGTCAACCACCCCACTCTTCTGAAGGTCACGAGTTAACAAAATCAATTTTCTTACTATAGCAGCAAATCATATAGCAAATAGTCCAAGCTAATGATTGCCATAGATTTGATTGATTTAAATTGATCGACAATAGTAATTTTTAGAGATAATTATATAGGCAGTAGAATGATACAAAATTTTAAATAATATTGTTCATAGTGATTATGTAGAATTAGTTTTACATTTATTTTCTGATAAGTCTTCTATGATTAGCTAGATATGTAGCTTCCTTTAATTTAATCTTTGGTAGTATCAAATAACTAATATATAATAAATATAATATCAAATATATTTATACAATTTACTACACACTAAATTATTTCTTATACATTGATTGTTCCCGTAGCTTAATTAGTTCAATGTTTTATAAGTAAATGTATCATTTATTACATTTCCTTGAACAATATGCTGCCACGGTATTTAATAACCTCTCTTGCATGAATTTTTATGAGGATTTGAAAAAAATATACAGGGTTCTCTCACTAACTATTGATGTTGATAATTAATTAATTAATTTTTTATTAATATAAATGTTGGCGAACAACTACCAAAACGTCTGTCAGTACTTGTATGTTGGCATCTGACCTCTGGCGACTTTAATTTGTATAGTGATATCGATTTTTAGATAAAATTATTTGGAATGACTATGTAAAATACTTTCGATGTATGAATGAATTTCGATGTAGAATTGGCCAGTGTTCATGAGTTTCATAGAAATGCTATTAGCTGTTTAACTGATCACTTGTTCCATTGTTTAACGACTTATACTAAAGTAAAATATTGTCTTAAGGTAATATAGTTCTAAATTGAATGTCGAATAGGTAACGATGATAACGATTGATGTTGTCTTTTGTCGGTATTTTATGCGCTACATTTTCTTCATTTCGCTTGTACGTTTTATCGATAGATGACAGCAGCAGGTAGTTTAAAGAAAAGATAAATGAAATCCATGCAGAAGGACAGTTTTGCAAATCGGTTCATTTTGCATAAAAGCAACGTCTATGGAAAGGATTCTTTGTGACTCGATAGTTAAGACAAAAAATCGGATATTAGAATGACAAGTTCCCAGAAGTACGGCCAATATTTTCTTTTATCTATTTTTATTAAGCGGCACAAGATTCTTCGAGCCAATTATTCAGCAATTATTGTAGTGGTAACCGCGGGAACGAATTAAAGGTGGCTAAAACGCGTTTTCTACAACGATACTTCCAAGATCTATAACTTCTTACATTTCTTCGCAAAGAATGCTCGTACACTTATATGTACTGCTCGGTAACTGTTCTTAAAACGACGATTCGAAGAACGTAATTGATCCACGTTAAAGCTCCACTTAGTGACTTTAAGAATTCCATAAATTTTGCTAGGCATATACTGTAAAGTGCATTTACTTCCTTAGTAATGCCTCTACTTCTATTTTCAAGCTTCTCTAGAGAAAAGTACGTTTATCTTGTAGTATGTCTCAAGCACAATAGTATTTCGTAAAAAAATCATAAATGACCTTGAAATCATTAATCTCAACGATCATGGAAAACATTCTTTCCGATCATATCAATGTTTTACTCGTTCAAGGCGAACAATCGTTTCTTTTTTTCATTAGAAACACGGATATTCACGGTCATTATCTCATACATCGAAGTTACATATATATTATTTTTTATGAACAAATCGAAAAAATATGACGTGTCTATAACTTGCGATCTTGTATCCCTATTACGCGTCACACATCGTTGCCATTGTGGGAATCGATCGAAGCATTCGCAATGTCTTTCCTCGAGCTCTCCGCACGTTGTCACGCTTTCATCGGCTGTACCTTAGTTACTTCCAGCGGTGAGCGGCAAACCGCATTCGAACTGATTTTCCGCTCTCGTTTCCATTTCATTGTTACGTTTCGTATGGATCGTTTAGCTTCGTTTAACTTTAGAAGGATGGAAGTAATAGCTATCTTTATCGGTATATGCATCGTATATGTATCGATATATGCCCCTCCCCTTAGATCTACCGTCTAAAAGCCTTAGATATCTCATTCGGCCCTTGGAAGTAGGACTCTTAAGTTCAAATTGAAATTGAAATTTTAAATTCCAATTCAGATTCGTAAAAATTTCATGCAATTATGTGTGTAACGTACGATAAATATTTTCAGCTGTACAGCAGAGCAATTTCCGGTTATAATGTCGATTTTCGTTTGTTTGAACTTTGAAAATCGAGTATTAACTCTCTGTTGGTATTATAGGTCGTTACATCCTGAGTATGAAACTTTCGTTACTTAATTTTCTCGTGAAGTTTTTACTTTTATTGCAAAGAGATCTAAACGTTTACCTAAGATACCACCTGTATAATCAATTGAGAGATGTAACAAGTGCTTCAGAATTTTTCTAGATGGAAGAACTATTTTTTCAAATCAATGTTGCACGTAACAGTAAAACGTTCAATTATTCAATTCGACTGCTGGAAGTTTCATCGAATGACACAAGTGCAACCGCACATGATCTGCAATCTGTACTATCAACTAACATCTAACAGCGTTTATCTTAAGTTTCCGTAATTATTATCTTTCGCGTAACCCATCACGTTGCTTTCTCCTAGAAGAGTTACTACATCCGCTCTTGGTAGCATTTTTATTAGTTCTGTCTTCACTTGTCTAGCAAACGAAGCGTAATTATAAACTTTCTTACTCCTTACGCTTTTTTTTTCTTTTCATTAGCATTTGAGGTTCTCGTAGGTATGCCCACGATAGTTATTAAATTTTGATACCATCATAATCGCTGACCATGTCCTCTTTTAATCCTCGAGTTGCATTTTAAGATTAACATCTCTCTTTTTTTTTATCTTAGTCATCTTTATTGATCCATCATGGATACTGATTCACGCGATTCACCGTATCGCAACACGAATTCGTCATCGCCATTCTTTCCGTATGCGCGGTGAATTTCTTTCAATGACGCGGCCATCTTTCCAGTCGAGATTCGTGAATTTGCATTCAGTAAATTGTGCAAAACATCGATTGCATCACGTCCCCTGCGAAACGATCAAAAATATTGCATTCTCACAACAATCAACCGCAGCTGCTTTCTCCGTGGTGAACGTAATATCGCGTTCGTCCGCGAAGTGCGGTTTTAGGCGTCTTAAACGTAACTGGACTTCTTCAACGCCGATCATTTATCGCCGTCTGTGTCGCATTTTCATCGCCTCTCGTTACGGTAACCTGTAATAAAGGATCATTTAACGATCGCCAGTTAGTTTGTCTAGAATGACTAGTTTGATACACGTTGCATATATAGCGTAAGATATTTTCTAATCTTTCCCTATTTTTTTCTTTTCGATCTTTCCCGTTGAATACAAAAAGAGTCTTTTGTTTCTGACGAACCTTTCGTTTGCTTTGAAAATCGCGAGTGAGTCAAACTGATAAAACACTTGGGGTACTAGGTAAGCATTGAGGTTAGGGAATCTGTTTGATGAGAGGGAGAGGGAGAATTAATCTGTTTCTAATAGATTCGTATGCTCGTTACGTATAATCTTACGAATATCATAATCGGATCGTGTGTTGGCAATGTATTAAACTTTCAAATTAAGTTCGACTTTTTCTCCTTTGTCATTGACCTTTATTTTTAAAATAACTATGACGCAAAATATTCTTCAGTGTCTATTTTGGTTCTTAAATTTCTTTAGTATGTAACGGTTTGAGATCTTCCATCCTGAAAATGATAAATTTTACCAAAATTTTTGCTACTCTAGTGTACTATGGTACACTAACAGTATATCTTTATTATAAATAACAAACGTTTCTAATCTTCCTTAAGCCTGACTCTGCACAACTGTAAATATACGTAATAAGCATATAGTATAATATAAATAGTAGGCTCTCTCGATCGAAAGAAATCACGAGATTTCATTAGTCGTTTGGCAAATATTACGTAATAACGCAAAGAAACCGCATTAAATCGATAGTGTTCAAGTTGTAAAGTCCCTAAATATTAGTCGACAATTTTCTAAACTTAGTAACAGCGGGAGGCGAACATGCCCGTGGGGTATGTAAATATGCAAATCCTCATGACTGGTCGTGACGAGGAACTCTCGTTCGAATATTTCGGATGATAGGTTGGCATTGACCTGCCTCCCGAAGTCGACGGTGCTGCATCGTTCTTCCTGGAAATCCTCGCGTTCCATGCCTCAAAGAATTTTCTAGCAGAATCGAATTCCGATAACGGACACGGTACCCTTGGCAGCAGTTTCACCATAAGGGACCATCAGATTAAGACCCGCACGTACTCGAACAACACGGGCTCACCTTACCACCGGCAAAAGTCTCCTTGTACAGGAAATATCCGGATATTGCGCATACGGTAGTTACAAAAGCTGCATATCTCCGCGTGCCCGTATTTTCGAATATGGCGCGCTTTTTAAGTCAGCTTTCGTGTTCATTCTTCAATACATTTCGTTTTTAATCGAACGTAACGTTGTGTTTTATTAAATGATCGAGGACTGGATCCATATGTTACAAAATAATTCTCGATATGTAATTTCAATCTATTTTCTCCGCTTTTTCACGATAATGCAAATGTGTAATTAATCGTTTGGAAAGAGAATTCTAGTAATTAAAGATAACTGTTTCACCCAGCCGAGAATTTATCGTGATATCATATGTACCTATATAGTTATCAGCGCACGGATTAAAAAGCGTTGCACACATCGTTAGACAGTTTCACCGCATCTTATCTGTCAACGAGAAACATATAACTCGTTCTGAATATGGAATTTATAGCGTGTATCGTATACGGATACGTGGAGACATTTATCCCGCAAATGTGTAGGTTAGATTGAGTTAGGTAAACGCATGAAATAGAAGAATTAGATAATGTCGTAGAGAAAACGATGCAATGCTCAGTTATAGCAGACTTAATTTTTATTAATTGTTGCGTTACACGATAAATTAGATTCTACGAAAACAATAGTCGCAACGACTTTGTCGCATTGTGGGAACTCTTGATTGTGATACGAAATACTTTTGGTAACTTTTGTACACGTTCGAAAGCAGTTAAACTAGTATTCAGTGACTTTCGAAATGAAAACCTTGAAACCTCGAAGCTTCTAGCACTGGAACGAGAATAAAAAAAGGCAAAAGGAAGGAAATAGTTTCGAAGCGAATCGGTTCTCCGATCCATCAATGGAAAATCCATCTGGCGTCCGGAAAATCGATAAATGGCCTGGCGTAGCTGGTACCCGGTCGCGTATCTTCGCGCGATTAGATCTCGGGGCAGGCTTTAATTGCGGGCAGAGCCAGGACGGAAGAGAGTTCGCGTGCGTGCTGGCAGCGTAAACGGGGTCTCGTTCCCTCGAATCGGGCTCACGTAAGCAAACTTAATTAAATAAAAGCGGCGCGGAGGTACGCTCGTATCGGGCAAACGAGGCCCCGGCTTGTTCGTACCGCGCGTACGATACCGCGAGCACCGCTTTATCGTAGCTATGCGCCTGCGCACCGGCCGAAATAAAAGGGTTTCTAACCTTAACGATCCGTATTTCATCCGTTTCTAATTTGTACATACGTTAGCGGTGCCCCTGGCCCCGCCGCGTATCATTTGCCGCCACTTAATAGTCAGCGCGTTCCATCAATCTCCCCGATAATTAGTAGTTCGTATAATGACAGAAACCATTAGCTTTACGGTCACGCTGCACGGTGCACGCCTGTGCAAAACGTCGATAATGCCTCGCGCGTTCCGTCCTTCTCACCCTTATACTACGCGCGAACCATCTTCCTCTCCCTCTCTCTCTCTTTCTCACTCTCTTCATTTTAAATGTACGTTCGGGATTCTGTGCGCGCCGGATAGGTTATGTATGCGCTTTTAATCGAAGGCATTTCCGGGGAATATCAGAACACTGTATCGATTCTGAAGTTGTAGGCTAGGTTTCTTCTTTTTTCTCTTTTTTCTTTGTGGGAACGGGAATATTTCATCGTTAGAGTGCGTGTCGTGCTCTTATTAGACGCTTCGGTTAATTATAGAGTTAATCTGTAAATGCGCGGGAATGCGTGGAAATCGCGTGAATGTGGCGGATTACGCCAGAGTAACTCGCGTTTCTATGCTTGAGTCACACATATATGCTTGAGTATACATGGAAAGAGATTCTAAATGAACGAATTAGGAGTCGTACTGTTTTCTATCGGTATTCATTTAAATAGTCTATTCATTAGAGTATCGAGACATAATCGCTTAGAGCAACTTAATCTGTTATTCTGCAAAGTTAGAGACTACAAAACAAGTTCACAATTTGTATAATAAAATCGTTGGAGCATTTATTACAATTAAATAAAACAAAAACCAAATATTAATTTCTTCTTTTTCTTTGATATATTTTCTTCGTAAAGACCCTCAACATTCGGAAATTACTTGGATTGCAAACAAAAGAGTTCGCATTGTAAAGGTACAGACTGTAACGGTTGCAGACAGAGGGTTGAAATAAAACAAGCAGAAAAAAAGCGCACGCTATCGATGCGCGACGAGAACGCATTCAATCGAGCTTTCTACACTCGTTGTCGGCTCTATCGACGGCGAAAGTAGTCCCTGCTCGTAACCAGCTGCAACTAAAACCGAAAGCAAAGCTGTCCGGGTACACTTGTGGCGATATTACATAAATCTCCTGAAAGGTGTATCGCGAAAGCTCGGACGCTTATCGGTATCGTATCGCGTGTTGCGCAAGTCGACACTAACCAACTAAAAAACAATCGATAGAGAGTACGTATACGCATACATATGGGGAGGGAGGGAGATAAAAAACAACCAAGAGCTGCTTTCATCTGGCCTGATCGACGCGCAACATCCGCGTGGCTCGATAAAAATCCTCGTTTCTCATTCAATTATCTTCTTCACGCTCCTCGCTGCCCCGTTACTCATTCAGTCATTTTGCTCGGCTATTCAGCGATCGATCTTCTTGCGCTTAGGTGTGTTCGCGGCCCTGTATCGATAAGATATAGAAGCCACTCTGCCTGCTGATGGGGAATGGTGGCGGAGGAAAAAAAGAGATGGCGAAAGAGAAAAAACCGCGGCGGCAAGATGTTTTATTCGCGTAATTTCGCGCCCCTTGCTGGAAGAGATTTTTACTACCCCCTTTCCTCCCTCCTCCCGAGTTTCATGAAAGTAATTACGAAAACGTTTCAATTTGTTCATTAATACACGTTGAAGAAGGTGGTAGCGAAGGGATGGATAATCAGCGTGAACTTTTTTCATTTAAATCAGTGTTTTCATAATTATAGATCGTGGTTCAATATCAAACTGCGTTAAATTATTAATGAGGCACAAAATAATAATTTCTTTCTGTATTATTTTAATCTAAGAATAATAATGACAATTCTTATTACACTCGATTGAATCGGATGGGTAATATAAACGGTGTTCCCAGTGTATTTATGTATAAATTATACACAAGCTTATATATTAGTTAACAATATTAATACTCCTGTTCTGTTCTCATAAATGCCTCCGATATTTTTGCATAAAACATGCGTACGAACGCGAACAACAATTTTGTCCTTCACCAATGCAGTCGGGAGACGAGGTTGTCTTGTTAAAGCTGGCATTATCTACTGCACAGCCAACCGATTAGAAGTGGTTGTATTCACTACCATCACTTTCTATCGAATAGCTACTGCCACGTATCTGTACTCGCGTCTTTAAGCAACCGAAACGTATATGCAAATACGAGCATTTATTTTTAACAAATTAAGATTATTTTTAGTGAAAAAAATTGAAACGAATGAATAAAAGCAGCACTGAATATGTAATTTAATTTCATAGTTAGAGTCTGTCGAAGATATTGCAAAATATAATAATTAAAGTAATGTACATAAATGTTCTTTATAGGAACAACAAAATGAATCACAAAAGCTTACTATATTAACTAAAACAGATTACTTCCAAACTACCACATATATCAAATCACCCGATAGAACCTTTTTTTAATAATTTGATCTGAATCAACACAGTACTTGTGTTCAAATTCATTCTGAAATACTACTCATGGAAGTCGAACGAGCATTCCAACAATCTTCACCCCCAAAATCTTCGATGTGACCCCACCCTCGACACCCTCCGCGACGCTTTTTGATAACAAGACCCATTTCTACAGAGGGTGAACCCTTTTTTTCTAGCCGCGCGATTCGTGAATGGCCGTATCATACAGGAAATTTAACGTTCGTCCCAGGTTGATCCGGGCGCTCGAACGTACCGGCTGGGTAACTAGCTTCTCTACCGTCTGCCAATCAATGACTCGGCTGTATTAGACAATTCCGCCGGGGATATTAAATGTTGGCTGCGAACGGCTAGCGAGGGGGTAGCGCGGGCAGAAGAGACGCTGGTTGCTCCTCGCTTCCGGAGCCGTGACTTCTGTCGGCCTCTGTAATTAGTAATTACAGGCGAACCGGGAACAGCAACAATATGGTGTCTAGTTGGCGAGGGGGGAACCAGGCATGGATCGATGGGACGTCGATGACCTAACCGTTGGGGGGATTTTTTCGCGGTGTTCCGTAGCCTCGCGGGATGCATCGGGACGTAACCCCGTCGGCTGTACGCGTTCCGCGGATGATCGCGTGGTTACGCGCGGTTACGTGGCGGATTGCGCGCCGCCTGTAAAACGAACACTCGCCAAAGGGGGCTTTTTAAGCGGTCGGAGCCGCGCGCGTACGCGACCGTTCGCGACCGTTCGCGTGTCCCTGGTTATTGCGTACTGTATGATTCACGGGCAACGATTCTTAATTGGAGGCGGCGTTGACTTTCGCGGGGGCTGATCGTGTCTGAACGACGGTTGATTAGAGGGACCACTAATGGGGAGGGAAGTGGAATCTGAAAATCGTTGCGATCATTGTTCCTGACGAGGTGCTCTGGCAGCTGCGCGAGAGTGTACGCGATTCCAATATATTCCATAACTTTAAGTTTCGAGCGAACTCGGTTATCTTGACGGACCAATGTAGGAAAATGATGAGACGATCCCTCTTAACTTCGAGCAGCCTCCATTTCATTCTCAGTGAGCGACCTTACCCTCATCTAATGTCGTACTCTCATTAAGAGTGATTTTTCGCTAATCTGAAATATGCAGTTAAATGTACCGATTCAATTAGTTTTGAAATAGTATCCCCTTTAGTTTTTACGATTAGTATTAGTTTTACATATAGTAGTCACTGTGCGAGCAGTTTCTATCAATCCTCGATGGCAACTCGCGTTCCATTCCATCTCGCGAAGGGTATCAGCAACGTCGCAGATCTCGATGGAATGCGTTTGATTATCGGTGGCTATCTACTGATTGAAATGGCTTTATCAATGATCGTCGGCGGTGATTCTTTGTCACGGATTGCGGAGGGCAATGCGCCATTACTTATTCCCCCGTGTCGCGGTCGTCGGTGGAGCAGATGCAAACGGTGTATAATTCAGCGGGATTGAACGTTCCAGCGTTACAATTTACGCCGCGGATGGAGAAAGGAGGGAAAAAAGTGAACGGAAAAAGGTGGCCGCGATCCCGGTATTTACGTTATCGAATCGACGCTGGGAACGTTCATCTGGCTCCGTGCCACTGTCTATGGTACGCTCCTTTTTCTTTAATTAAGCGTAGGATGTCGATGAGATTGCCGGTTGCCGCGCCCCCGGGGGGCGCAAACACCGCAAAACGACCAGGCTAATGTTTATATTAAACTTCCGGAGAACGTGGACGTTTTGCTGTCAGCGGGAGGAAGCCGCCGGTGAATCACCCGACTAGAATCTAGATTACAACGCAAAACACCATCGCCGTGTCGCAAGAACCAACTATCGAGGAAACGTTGTACGCGTCGCCGTAGCTACGAACTTTCACGCTACCTCCTCGAACCGTAGCTTGTGTCATCGTTATCGACAAAATTCGCTCTTGCCGGTATTTTCTTCTTCACTGCTGAAATTAAATCGGGACGCCAGAAGTCGAGGAATTCCGATTTAACACGACCAGTGACTGTAAGAACTGAAATTATTAAATGTCCTGGGTTCGAGGGACATTTCTTTCCGCTCGAAGAACAGCGATAGATATAAAAATTCGAAGTTCGTAGGTTTTTTAAGAAAGTTGTCGTTAGTCCATTGACGAAGCGTTAGTTATTCCAGTACGATTCTAGGAAATATTTGAATTTTATTTAATATTTCTGTATTTGTAATAGACATAAATTAGTATCTTCTCGAGGGGAAGTAATTTTTGTTACCTTTCGAGCGAGACACGATACCATCGAAAAACTACCCCTTCGATTCGCGAATGAAAAATCCAGATTCCTGAGGATCGACATCTTACCAATCCAGTAAAAAGAGAATCATTAGAATCATATTCTCGAAGATGCTACTGCCTCGTCCACTCCTCGTCCACTAGTATTATCTCTCCGAGATCGCTTCTGTATCACGGTTCTTAACAACACCCGAAGCAATAAACATACTGTAAAACGCAGAAAGTGCGTTCCTGCCGATCGATAAGATTGAAGTAGACCGACGAAGAGCGTGTCATCGTTAAATAAATTTCTAAGGTGAAGAAGAAGAAGAAGAAGAAGAAGAAGAAGGCGCGAGAGGGTGGAAAAAGAGATGGAGGGACGCGCGTATGTTGGTGCATGATGTATGTCGCGTGAGGCATTTGTTTAATTTGTGCGTGGATCCGCATAAATAAATATCAGATATAAATCGTATCTCGGAATTCAGCGTCTGTCGGCTCGTCAGTGACAGCTTTGAATGGAGCCGTCGTCCATGAAACCGCTGTAGCCGACGATCGTCGTTTATTATTTCTGCGTATGACCAGGCGCGAAACCACGAGTCGACAGGGTGATTTCGTTCGATGGCGAGCGACCACCTGTTGAACGCTCGACAGTGACGTTCCTCGGTTAGTCGCATTGCGAACGAACGTCCTCCCGCTCGAGAAGCTTGCATTTGTCGACATCGAGACGCTACAGCCCCTAAGAACTCGAATAAGTTTTTCAAAAAGTTAATTTCTGTGCGATGATAATAATTCGCGTAGCACCCTGAACAAGGAATTTCGTGTCTATATTTTAACCTGGTACGATGACTCACGGTCATGACTGAGGACGAAACGTTCATTGGTAAATTGAAGCGTCAAGAATGCAGTACGCACTTTTTCCTTAATTTTATTACGCTAATCGCAATTCCCGAACGACATTAAACTGCTGAAAAACGAGAACAACAATCCACTAAAACCGGGGAGCCGATAGAACAAGGAAGTCGCGCGCTTCGGATACCCTGGGCACCATTAAACCAGGAACGCTAATGGCGGGACCTCCTACGGAATCAGATATACTTTTACGATCCAACAATTCATCCGGGGCTTCCACGATGGTTACCAGGGGGTGAAATCGTACGATCAGATACATTCGTTAACGCGTCGCTTCCCTTGGCCTTTCTCCCGCCCTCTCTTCTCCATCTGACATACGGAGTACGGAGACCCGTACTTTGACCCGACGAACATTCCTGGCCAACATTCATACATCTTCTGCGTGGAAAATTATGCGAGACCAGATCTGCTGGTAGGGGACGCGCGGACGATAGTGTCGGATGGTAGCGTGGTCCCGAAGGACGTTTGAAAAACCGCGAAACGACTCTGGCATGTGACAAACGACGCCACGCCTTCGATCTAACGTCCCATCGGATCGAACGGATGTATCGCTTCCAGAGCTGGCTTTTTCGTTTCACTGTCGCGAGCTACCGTTCGATTAATAGCTCCGTCAGGGAGAAATGCGCCCTCAGCGCCATGATCTTCGATCTGCGATCAATTATTCGCGATGCTTCGACTCGTGGTCGATCGCAAGGTCGACGATTCCTTATCTCACACGTGCATTCTTTATCATTGTAATTACGAAATACATATGTAGTTATTAGAAGCAGTTATCTACCAATCGAGAGATAAAATGGACGCAGCGGTCGACTTTTCTTGCCGAAAGATTATGCGAATAAAGGGTCACGTTGGTCGTTCGATCGGTAGGAAAAATCGTCGGATAAACGAGAGGTTAGAATCTAACCTAACCTAAAGTTGTTGAGTTTTTTTGAAACGGAACTCGAGCGATCGGAAATCTGTACGGTAGCCCACGGTCTTCGTCCAATTACGTTGAATGACGTGATCGTCAAACCGTTCCGCGTCTGTCAGAAATAACGAACCGCATTGAGAACTGGTGAAGGTTCGCGTAATTAATTTCCATGGAAGCGGCGCGTTTCACGGTCGTGGCCCGTATTAACGTTCGAAAGGAACAACGGGAACGCGGGCCACGCATAGGAACAGGAAGTTTTATTGTTCGCGGCGTAATATCGGCGAACGGACGCGGCGAGAAACACGATTTCCTTCGAGCCGTATGCTCGCGAGCAACAGGCCGCCTGTTAATATATCCAGAGAACGAGGTACGTGATAAACAGGTTTCGCCGTGGCGTTCTACGCTGTTAGGAAACGGTCGAAGCGACCGGTGCCAAGTTTCCGTGACAGGTGATAACGCGAAACCGAACGTTTTATTGGAAGCCATCGCGAATTTAGCCAACGACCGTTCGGTCCTCCTGTGCGACGCAGCGGTGAACTGCGATCAGAGGTTCGTCGACGGTCCTCTGTAGGCGCTGAAAGAAGTACACATCGTGGGCTTTTAAATTGTCGCGAGGGTATCTTTCTCTGGGCAATTGCAAGCCAGAAGCTTGTTACGCCTTGTTTCTTGCAAATCTGGCCTCAGTTATTAGTGAGAATTCAGAGCCGCAGTGTTTTCAGTCATTGCATTCTTTGAGATTATGAACAAAAATTTGTTCCTTTAGTTCTGTTTGAACACGAGAGTTTACGTGATGGTAGATTGCATAGTGGGACGAGGCATCGCGGGAGCAAACATCTGAACGTCTCGTCTTCTGAAACGACTGATCGTATCGTAACGAAGATTATCATAAATGTTATTCGCATCGTACAATTTTCACGTGATCTATACGCGAATTGAGTTATCGTCGGATAAAATGTGATGAAACGACGACGCCACTATCGCGTTTTCCACCGCTTTCACTTTTTATTTCGACGAAAGTATTATATTTGTAAAAATGCACAGGCTTACCCGCAGGTTTCGAATATAATGCTTAACGCGTATGAACGAATGCAGGAAGAGGTTGATAACACGTTTAATAAACCAGATAGCGCTCTAAAATTAGTTACTCGTATTCTTTCCACGCAACTCTCGTTGATCAGGTTCTACGCTTTAGTCGTGTAACTTTTTGCGGTCGCGTGAAAGTACACACGCGTGTACGGCTATTAAATAATAAGCAATTTATTCAGAAATACTCGGGCCTGATTAATCAATATGCAAATGAAAAGATAAGGGTAATGGCGTGTAAATACTTGTCGCAGCCATTGCGATTCCGAGTACGTTGGGGAGCCTCTAAATAACCAGGGCTAATGAAGTCGAAACGTGGAAGCGAGCCAGTCAGTAGCCCATTTGACACTCGAATTAACCGTAATCGGGCGAGCATTTTTTTATACGAGCGCAGCAACGCCCAATTCGTGCGAACGATTTTCAGGGGTGGCTGACGAGTGAGTCCTTTCTTTATCTTCTCCGGGAGACGCATTTACCCGATTCGCGGAGGAAGATGCACGCAATTACTCCTGCTCGCTAAGATAGGATATTGCACGCATAATTTATTCACGATGCTTGTAACGGCACGAAACCAGGGTCCAATCTGCGTTAATGCGCCACGGAGAGCGTCGAGCGGTTCGCGTAATGGGCCTACGATGATGTCTTTCGGTTTGCGCGAACCGTCATTTTGCCAACTAGCCAAACGATATTGCTCGACGTTCCCGGATCGCGCGATTAGGATATCCCGTCCTTTCGATCGTTTCGCCGACTGTCTACTAATTCCGTCCCGATATCCTTAACGACGCTTACGTATGGTGTAATTAAACGCACGGTCGAGCATCCTGCGATGGCTAATGTGAAAATCGACCAGGGAGTGTCCGAGGACGTCTAACCGCTGCTAGACGAAGAATTTTTATGCAAATCCAGAGTTGCAGAGATACAATGGGATAGAGAACAGAGGGTTGTATTTTTTAATAGAACTCGACGTTAAGAAATATTAACACTTTTAAATTCTGGTTAAAGAGTTTATACGAATCGTTGGAAATATTGTTGGTTTAATTAAAATCTATCTTATCCCCTGATTATTCTAACTGTATAATGAATCGAACGTTTTGCTGCGTCCATCTGTGCGCACCCTACTTTTCTTGCGGATTTAAATTTCGCCCCGATGCGTAATCACGCGCAAACCGCTCATCACCCTTCGAAGAGGCCAATAAGAAATTGATGAGGATAAGCGTCGATCGCTTCTGGTTTCTAACGAGCAACCAGCCGAAAAAACAGCCGGCGATTGCATAATCACAATAGGTTATCAATGTTCGTCTGGTGTACCCTTTATTAACCTCTAATCGCTTTAACCAAGACGAGAGCCCCGTCTTTAGATCGAATCCGAGATAACCGTTGACTCGCGCGTGGAAAAATTCCGTTCCACGTGCAAATTGTGCACAATTTTAAGTTTCTAATTAAATAGGGAGATCCCTCGAGGCGGGCGCGTAGATTGTCTTCGAGAAAGGTTACTCTCCTCAGGTGGAGGAGAGTTCGCTGGAAGTCAGAGTGGCCGTGCGGTAATATACCGTTCGGTGTGTTTACACGCAGGCACGAAAATTGTGGGGAAAATGATGGCGGTAGGCGGTCTGGACGGCCGGGGCCAGGTCGTGTCACGGTGGAGCCAGCATCCACGCCCCCCTAACGATCGAAATTCATTTCCATAATTATCTCACGACCATAGATCGCCGTGTGTACCGTACGGGAAACGCTCGGCCTGATTTGTAACCGGGGACACGGTCGTTTGCGTGAATTCCGCGGACGAAAGTTCGAGGTTAAATCCTGCTGGTCCACGAGCTCGTTATCGCGCTCGTTAATAAGCCGACCGGGTATTTCTTAATGGATACGCTATTACGCAATCGCGGGCAACGCGCCCGGAGGATTTCGACGGCCGGTTGAATGTTTCGGTCCCTTGGCTGCGCTCTCTGTCCTTCCGCGTTAGATTTCGTTTATCCACTGGCGAGAGATAAGAGAAAGGAAGCTGCTCGAGTAGTAATTACATTTTCGGATTGTGGATCGGCAAAAGAAGTAAATCATTT
The DNA here is from genome assembly GCF_050948175.1 of Xylocopa sonorina. Lineage (NCBI taxonomy): Eukaryota > Metazoa > Arthropoda > Insecta > Hymenoptera > Apidae > Xylocopa > Xylocopa sonorina. The sequence goes on from NC_135205.1 coordinate 1,723,093, forward strand.
TTTTGCGGAACTTCTTTGATGAAGGTGAGGAACGTGAGAGTGGATACAAAAAAGAATACTGTTGCAATGGAACTCTGTTTTGTTTTTAACTTTTGTAATAAAGCTAGAGATATATGGATTGATATGACAAAATAAAAAATGAGGAAAAATAAAATGAAATATTGACTTTTTGGAAAAAGTATGTTTTAAAATTTATGTATTGGGACAATTTCCATAACGCGTTTGAAACTTATTTTCGTCAAGACAGATTAATAAATGATAACGTGTTTAGCATTCGATTCAGTGTTTGCACTGTTTCAAACGACTTCGATTCATATAAGTGAGATATTATTCTAACAGCATCGTTATTAAAAATAAATAGACCACGTTAAAAACGAGTAAGAAAGAAAGTATTGGCACTGTGCAAGGATGGTAGGGCAATTAAAGCGTCCGTCGAAGGACAGAAAAATGGGATTCTCATTAAGGAAGCCGGTTTCGACGAACTCACGAGGATTTCGCCACGTAGTCCTGATATATTTGCGGGACGTGTCTCACGTCGCGGGCGCTTTTCCATCTTGTCGCTGTGTTTCTCTGTGTTTTAATTGTATACGTGCACGAGAAAGAGTGAGTGAGAGGGGAGCAAGAGTCAAACTCGCCGGAATTCCTTGACGTTCGCCTGTTGCTCCTCCAGAGGAAAGACAACGAGAATTTACGCAAACACCCGCGCGATACGTTGCTCCTAGCGTGTGTGATCAATGTTCCGTTTGCATTTACATATCAGCCAACCCTCCTGATCGCGAACGTACTGCTTGGCGTGTTGCTGTTCCGCGTCTGGATCTTTTCTCACATTTTTTTTCTCTCGCAGCCGTTTCTTTCCTCTCTTTCACGTTTCCTCTTCTTCTACGCGTTTGCGGACGAAGGATCTTGCCACGAGCAGTTCGTATCACCAACTATAGTGTCGCTTTTTCATAACGGACCCTGCAAAACGGCCTTGAATTTTTCTTTCCTCGATTCACGGCCGCGCCCATTAAATTTCGCGAGGACGCGAGATTATTTATTGTATAATTAAACCTTCTAGGCAACGCGAGCCTCTCGTCGGCGTTTAAGGCTCCTCAAAACCGTCAGCCGACTTTTTGAGCTACCTCGGAGACTGGTTGTTCGCAGTACGTTACACGCGTTACGCGAACTCTTCCGAGTACTTGTTACGAGTTCTACGACGCGTTAACTTCGAGGAGAACATGGAACCGGATGATCATTGGTATTGTGAGAGGATCGCCTGGTTTTTTTTGTTAACTGAATAATAAGTGGAATTCTTATGCAAACCTTATAATTGAAATTTTATTTATTGGTATAAACAATGATATCTAATTTAATGATAATTTATTGCGACATTTCTCGGCTGCATGTGTGCTGATATAGACTGAAAAGAAAACAAAAGTCACCTATACATAATATGTAGTTTCATCCGCGTTGGTAAAGTCAACCCTTCAATAACACAGTTAATTCCTTATATCGAAACTGTGTTGTAAGAAGGATATGTGTGCTCCAAAAAGAAACTTTGTCGGAACTCTAAAAAGATATGTGTATCTCCACTGTCAAATATATTTAAAAACTGTAGTTACGGTTTGAAATTAAAACCATATTTATAAATTAAATTGAAATCTTATTTATAAATTAAAACTTATAAGGAAGTTTCATATAATTATTAGAATCGGGTTGGAAAGAGAAAATAACTACCCTCGAATCTTTGCATTCGCATTTAATTCCTTGAGCTATGCCTCGCCGCAAGATTGAGGAGGGGTGCATCGATCAGCGCGACGCTTGTTTTCGTTTCCATTCTAATTTTCGTTTCGGGACGAAAAGTCCTCGGGCGCAATAACCGCGACCACTGGGCAATTATCGGTCGCGGCTGTCGCAATTTTATTAGTGAACGCGCGGCACAAAACGTGAAACCAGTTTCTCCCTGTAGGAAGGCCCGATACCGATACCCAGTAATATTTCTACAAGGTAATACACTTAACGCGATGCGAAACGGTGCACAAAAACCGCGGTAACGCTGCAATTAACGCGACTTTTCGTCAGCGCGGTTGCAAATCCTCGCAAGAACCCCGACCCATCCACGATCCGCGAATCCTCGCGTCCCTTTTACCAAGAAATGCGATAATAACGATCGAATCGCGATCGAACGAGAAATAACCGTAATACAAGCGTTTCCGATAGCCGTCAAAAATTTCAATCCGCTACCGTTTCCTTTCTCTAAAGCACGAAACGAGAAGAATTCCGTGGTGCGTGCGCGCACACACCGTTGAAACATTCCGCGGGGCCATATAAACGCGCGAACCGCTGCCATAATGCACGCTCACGTAAGGTACAGCCGAGTTCTTCATTATCGTCGGGGGCCTAAATTGCGTGGGCGTACCTATACCTTCGTATACGTTACTTACCTTGATGTACTGTAGCTAGTACCTGCACGTACACCCCCTTACTCGGCTCGTAGGAACGCGCGTTCGGTCGGTACGCGCACACTTTCGTCGCCACAGGTTCGCGTAGCGAACGCGACCGAGGCGGCGCGAAGTTTGCCGAACGCCGCGGAGCCGGTTGTCGCGCTCCTCGCCAGATGCGATGTCGAGTCAGTATCGCGTCAGTCCTCCAGTGGAATTGGTCAGTGATCTGTGTCAGAGCAGGGCCAGTCGTCACTCTCCTTTTCTCGTCACCGTTTTTCCCGTCTCTTTTCAACTGATTTTCCCGTCCGGCCCACCTCGAGGTACGGAACGGTGGTTCGACGTGATATTCTCTGGTACATCCGTCGGTTCACCACCCGCGAACGCATCCCGTCGCTCTCGTCGCCGCGGACGCACGCCCGGTATCTTTGTATACCTGTAGAGTTAGATATATATATATATATATATATATATATATATATATGTATATATATGTATGTATACATACGCATAGTACCTATAGATAGATACACAGTAATACAGTGCCACAGTGGAGTTACCAGTGGGGAAAACAAAAATTAGTTTGCAAGCGGACGCGCCTCACGGCGACCGTCGTTCACCACGTTCTGGATCGGAGCAGCGGCAGCAGGTGAGTGGAAAGTTTTAGTGTTGGATATCGTTTTGTGTTGCGACGTGTACGTTGGACCTTATGTCCCGCAGGGCCAAGTAACCTCGCCCGGTTTCTTGGAATTTTCGGCGATAAATAGGGTAACGGAACTCTTCGCGTCCGATCGAGCAACATTTTTATTCCTGGGCCGAGGCTGAACGCTCGTACGCGCCGGATACCAAGCATGTTTTTATTATTACACTTGTTGAAAATCGTATCGGTTTATGGTGCGTTCTTAGTCATTCGTCTGTTACTAATGTCACGACGATCTGTGCGACCATTTTGACAATGTTAGAGGAATCAATGTTATCGATCGTGCTCTTCCGTACAGCTACGAATTTCAGTAGTATCGGTCAGTATTAGTGCGTCCACGGTTTTTAAATCGTACAGCTGAAGTAACGCGAAATCGTATCGTAGTACATACGCGTAATTTCGACTGTTTACGTTCAGAAAATATTTCTAGTCCACCGTTTGGAATGTCGAGCCGTGTTTCACGATACAAAAACACCACTTTGTTGCTCATGACTGTTTCCATTCGTTCTTGTTTTCGTTGACCGAACGATGCGTTCAGTGACCCGATCGTTCAACGCGATTCACGTGTTTCGAAATTCATACGACCGTCAAAATTCTTCTCTGCGAGGACGAGTTCTCTATATTTCATTTCTTAATGTCATTCGAAAAAATGACGAACCAAGGGGCAGATGATTCTTGCGCAAGGTGCTCGTAAACCGAGACCGGTAGTCCGTCGTTCTTCTCTTGGTCGTCTCTTGTTTTTCCCCTTTTTTTTCTCGTTCTCTTACCGTTAGTGGCCCGTCTCGCGGACGGGGAGCGTGTCGATCGGTGTCGAAATTTATGCTCTCGCGTACTTGCATTCTGGAGTACTCGTATCCACGAGTATCCGCGTTCTCGAGCAGCTTAGTTCGCGGAGAAATAAATTGCAGCGTGCCTGCCGAGCGTCTAAGTTTTCGAATGCCAATGTCTACGAGTACTTAAATTTTCCAATTTTTACATTCTCCAGTCCGTGAAGTTCCATCTGACTTTTCGTGCGTCTGTTTTTTGTAAAATGCCTAAACTTTTGAGCGTTTGAATTTTTAAATACTTGGATGATGATGTGTACGAATTTGCAAGTATATATTAGAACTTTCGAGCATTTGAATGTTGAAATATCGAAGCACGAGTTAAGCTACCAAGTACTCGAACCGAGTACTCGAGTCCTAGCATATGAATTGCAGAATTCGGATTTTTCCATCCTCGCGAGTACTCCGAAACGGAAGTATCTATGAACTCGTTCTGTCAAGCGTTTTCCAGTATGTGTGCATGATCGAGTGCCTCTCGAGTATCCGCTGTAGCAAGTACGCGTGCCACCAGCTACTGAAATCGTCGAGCATCTGTTCAGCATTTGAATTTTAAACACACTCCTCAAATATAGAACGCGTTCTATCATTCGAAACCAGGAAATGGCTGCGTGCACACGATCGAGTTGGATATACCGTTGCCAGTTTATTGGATTAAGATGTTCGCCCTGCTTGACTAATGAACGTTCCGTTATATCAATTAAACAGAAGCTAATTGTTACAGCTAACACCATTTTTGCTAATGCATTGTACACGACCCTTTTTCTTCTTTCCTCGCGATCTCTTCCGACGTATTAGAGTATCGTAATTACACGCGTTACTATTATTAACTGTTAATACGCGTCCTGGGCCGAACTGGTTTGCAAATCCGGATTCTCGTAACGTTGCCTCCCTTGCGGTGCATCGCTCGGAGCGCATCTTCGCTACGAACCGTGTAGTCTCTTCTCGAAACAATCTGTATTCGATTTTAGACACCTCGATGCGGAAACCCCGTTCGCGGACCATTTCATGGGAGTACTTGACTTGTTAAATCAGGAACAATCGTATCGAGACGCGTAATGACGCGTATAAAGTTGCCTTTTTTTCCCTTTTCAATTTTTTAATGAACAAAAAATGGTTAATTCAAATACAATCAACCCTTGCAGATTTACTTTCATAGCGGCAAAGTAGATATTAAGGAACTCGGTTTTCTAGAGCTTCAATATTTATAATTCATTTGAATACATACACGAACTAGAATTCGAATTTCTTATGTTATTTTTTCACGCTTCTATAATAATTCATTTAAGACGTCAAACTAAGGACTGTTATCGATCAAAGAATTCGTAATCACCATAACATTCGTGCTCTTTTTTTAAACTTTCTTTTGTACAGAAATGTTTTTAGGGGAAATAGATAGATTTGAAATGCGAGGACCGTTGAAACCTGGACGTGGCGTAGACACGTTCAATTTCGATTTTAACGAAGGTAGCGTCCCGAGAAGTTTTTCCACGCACAGAGCGGACAATGGCCCGCCGAGCGGCTCGAGCGGCGGCCGTCGAGGTTAAAATCGAATGTGTGTCACGTTCACCGGCCGCGTCGATTAGTAATCGGAGCGCGCGAGCGGCAATTACACTTGAAAAAGTCAATGTTACGGTGGAAGGTTTCGGTGCGGGGTTGCGCAACCGCGCGTGTTCCGGGTTACATCCGAGGGAACAGAGTCGTTTTCGCGGCCCTGTGAACCGTACGGAGCTGCCATCGTTTCAAACGCTTATTGTATTTCTAATCAGCTCTTTGTTCGAGATTGTTGGGATCAGATAGAACGCGTGGCTAATACGCACCTATGAGTATCGAGGGTCGAATCGAACCGTTTTATCGGTCGTATGTATATTAGGATTTCGAATCGAGGTTTAACGGAGATTAGTCACTCGTATCGAGACGTTGTTTCGAATCTTGTTATTCTGGATAGAGGTGTGCAGGATTATAGATATCGGAGTGATCGATGGCTAGGGATAAGAGGAGTACCTTGTGACGTTTTAGTTTTATTGTCGTCATCGAGGCTGACGTTATTTACCATTCGTCATCGTTTCGAGAATCTTTTAGAGTCTTCTCGATTACCTCTAAACATGTTTGGTAACAATGCATTATCGGTATAGTATCTCGTTATTGTGAAACAATTGTTATCACTTTTTATCTAGATAAAAGTCTCGTGTAATTATCGTATCTGTTATCGATGCGCATTGTCGCAATTTCATCGCGTCTTTTTATTAAATTTACTCCAAAAGAATCACATTTTAAGTAACAGTTGTTAAGAAAATTAAACGACAAAGTTTTTAATATATAGATTAATACGAGCATGTATTATAACAATAGATATTTAAATAAGTTCGAGGTTGTTACTTTGTTGGCAGAATAAAGAAAATTGTTATCTTTAATTATTTGATTTTTCATATTTATGCTTTGGCTAACGCGAGTCCTCGCGTTTTTCAACGTGACGCTTGCATCGCGATATGCAACTAACTATGGGAAAAGGATCTAAAAGGATCTAAAAGTGAACACTTAAGCGAGTCGTTTAAAAGCAAAAGTATAAAGACTGCTTGCATTTATTATCTTCTTACACGCTAGTCTTGAAAACGAGGGAAGCAAAATTACTCGCATTACATATAATATAGAGTGGAAATGCAAATGTTGTATACCACGTTACGCTAAAAACGTAAAGTCCAATTAACGATGAAGTTCGTCCCAAAACTGTCCTCGAGAAACACTGTTCGATGCCGATGAAATATCATAGAGCAGAAATGGCAGCCCTAACCCAGATACTTGGCGACTCCCTGCAGACGCCACTACTCCTCGAGGGGACGGTTTGAAATAACGCCAGCTCGGGAATTCTATTGACGGTACGAGAGAAAGAGCGTATAGCCGGCGGTGATCGCTCGAAGCGATCCTAGGGGACTTAAATGTCAAGGTCCGATACGTCCCCCGAATGTCGGTATTAAGCATCGTACGCGTAATTTACGAAGATTATTTACTGTACAATTAGATAACCCGCGTCGCGCGGATATTAGACGCTCTTGCGTGGGTAATGGTCCCGCGAGTCGCATCACAAGCCTAGGAGAAATCCTTCAGTTTTTCTTGGCCAACGCAGCCTGGGCATAATATACGATACGCACGGTGTAACGAGGTATGTAATGGGTAATAATGTGTAATGATATAATGCGTACATTCCACGGGGTACGTTTGCTATAACAAACATTGTTAGCGGGGGACGCGAGGCACCGCGGCCTGGTTCCCTGACCGTAAAAGGGCCCGTGGTCCACCGCTGAACGATTCCTCGAACGGCCCTCGACGATGCGCCTCTACGGCGTTGTAATACACGCGGCCCTCGAAGAGGGAACGCCGCTGGCACGGCCAGAATCGACCATCTAATTCCGGATACAAATGGGACGATCGTTTGTTGCGTCGTCACCCCTCGCGATCTTTTTGCCTCGCGTATCCCGTGCCACAACCGCGGACCTACCTGAAACTGGTATACGAGCGTAATGGATAAGAAAATCGGTGAAGAGATGGCAAGAAAATCTCTCTCTCTCTCGCGCGTTGGACCCACAGGGCTCTTCCGTACCCTTCGAACGAAAGGAAAAGCAAGCGTTAATATCGCGACAAGGAGAGGAGAGCACGCGATAATTGAACATTTCCTCGGTGGTTCGATGCGTCGGGAGATAAGCCGTTTGCCCGTGGTGCGGGTACGACGCGTTCAAGTTCCGCGAGCGAACGCTTCGCAGCTTTCAGCCTTCTCTCCACCGTTGATTTATCTGATTCCGTCCGATCCCGGCTTTCCTTTTGTCCCTTAAAACCGTGCATCGTCGCCAGGGTTTCTCGTCCTTCCGTTCTTCGTTTTTCGCCTCTGATACGCGTCTCAATAGCTGCTTAACAGCGGTGATTTGAATGCGCGCAAGGACACGACCGCGGCGCTTGAAATGGCTGCCGGCCAGCCTCGTTTATTTTCCGCGATTCTTATCGAGCCCTGTCACTCGATCACGCCGGGCTCTGTGTTCGGTGAAAATTTTATCCCCCGTTCATTTTTAACGCGCACAGTACACGCGACCGTCGTTGGGTTTAAGGCAGTGAGCGATGAGCCCTGTCGATATCATAGGTATCGATTTTATTACCTGTGTACGAACCGCGCTTATGACGTTTTCTTTTTCAGAAATCATTTTATAGTATCAGGTTTATATACTTATTAGGTTGAACGTGACTATTTGGTTTTGCATTTGCGTAAAATGGATCAAGCAAGTATTTTAGTAGGTCACAGATTATGAACGAAGTTTATTAGAATACGATAACAGAGAGTGAGAGAAAGAGAGAGAGTGAATAAATGGAGGAAACGTCTCGTTTGTCAGCGGACCGATTACCACTATCGATTTCGAGCGGACGTGGATATCACATACGAATCGGTCGCGAAGACACCGTGAATCGTTTGACCAGAAAGTCTCGCGCCACTGCCTCGATGTTACTCTGCTCGACTCGTTTCCCTTGCGACTAACGAGGCTGAATAATTGCCTACTAAGCGAGTGATTAATTAGCCGGACGCTCGTTTCGATGGGAAATCGAACAAGTTTCGAGCATCTTTAGCTTTAGTCGAGGGAATCTGAATTCTTGGCGGTGACCTCGTTGGATCGAGGACTCTGATCGATTTTCCGGTTGCTTTGGCGTGAAATTTCTTCGATGAGTCTTCCTTTTATATTTCTCTCGTTAGGAACGCGAAAGGCTAACTGTTGCAGTTTATCGAGTAATAATAATAATAATATTTATTCCTTTCGTAAAAAAAGATAAATGTGCGTAAAAACAGAGAAATAAATTATTTACGCTTCGCTGTCCAATTTCCTTCGGCTCTCGTAAGAAAATGGCGAGCTACAAATCGATCACAAGAATATTCGTCGTAACGTTGGAAATAAGTTGAAAAATGTCAGGGACGATTCGAGAAAGGTTAAAGTCACGGATAAACGTCCATTATTAAGAATATTGTTCGTAGAATTTTAATATCACGACAAATCCAAGTTTTCTTTTATTCAAAATCTCTAGATTTGAATTTCAACGATCGAAGCAGTTATGAGACTAGAGTGCGTAAACATACAAGAGAGACCAAGGGCTGCGCAAGTTTCGCGTGTCATTACTTTTCGCTTGGCGGAAGTCCGTTGGCAGGATCTTCGATTTCGATCATCATTAAGACACGTTTACGGTTGGCGTCGAGAACCACGGTAATTATGCCGATGACGCGATAATTGGGGTACACAGATTCGGTTCGATCCGCCATAACGCGTATCTCGTCCTAACCTCGAGTGCGCGCGAGGACTTCCTTAATCATACGCGATTAGATCTGAATCGTAAATTTGTCATTCGCGCGACGTGCCTCGCGAACGATCTCTCGCTTGCCTCTCCGCCGTATTCCTGTTTCACTTTTTAACGTCCGCATTGCGTTACGAATTACCGACGCCGAAAGAAACACGAATGCGCGCGCGCGCGCGCGCGTTTTATTTAACGCGCGGACCGCAGCTTTGGATTAAGGTTCACTTTGAATTGCAAATATTACGCGTGTTTCGACAGTTTCACACTTGTGACTTTTATTTTCCTCGTTGTGTAACCTATACATAAAAGATCGAGCGATTCAAGTGACAAATTGATGTAGCGAGATAAACATCTAGTTAATCGAGAGTAGGTTATCATAACATCGCTATGTTATGTTACAAATTTCACCGGATAACGATAAATTTTAATCGAAAATTTCTTTCTATCAATTTATTAACGGAAAACAAAGACGAATAAATTAATTATCGAGAAAAATAGATATTTTAGATGCGTCAGAGCAATTAGGAGGTTTAATTGCAAACAGGAAGAGGGAGAGAGTTTTCTGGTTTTTCAACGACTTTTCAGCTTCGCCGGTGCTCTAATTCGAGCTGCACTACGAAGAATTCAGGGATTCCTCGGTTCATCGAACTGTGACCAACGACTGCGATGCTTACCGACTTTCCACGCTAGAGTAATCCCCGCGGTGCGCGAATAAATCGAGCGGACTCTCGTTTTCAAAGGAATTAGCCGAACGCTCGAATCGTTTCGAATATCTAACAATGATACAGGATTTAGAGAATGAAAGTGTTGCGCAACGTTCTATTCTAGGAATTGAATCTCGTAAACCGATAACAAGTTTCCACTTCGGTTCTGCCATTCGTCAAAGAAACTTATGGATAATATTAACAAACCTCGACAAATTAGACGTCAATTAAACGTAAAATTATTATATCAAATTAAAGAACCAACTCCACGCAGCTGAAAACGTGGAAGATGTTCGTTCTTTTAGCAATTATCATTTTTCTTTTTAATCAAAGTTTCTTCCTCAGTTTCGAGTTCGTACTTCGTTGTTGCTCCCGATTCGGACGTTAATTTACGTCGCGCGCTGGAAATAGTTTGTTAACGCTTTATGAACCGGTTTCCCGCGCGGCTTCGCCTCGCTAATATATTACAGGCGCGTTGCATCACCGCGTCAGATTGTATCGCGCTAAACGCGTTACGCTCCGCGTGATTTTTCGACGCCGCGGTTTTAATGCATCCCCGCGTCGGCGTTGTCCTTCCATCCGTTTCTTTCCACGTCCAGCGATCGCGAGGGAACGCGTGCAAAAAGCTACTTATACGAGGCGAGCGTGATAAAAGAAAGTTTTAGCAGCAGCAATTACCGATCGCGCAAAACACAGGTCGTCGATCGTTTCTAGAATGTAACGCGCCCCCCGTCTATGGGAAAGCAACTCGGTCGTCGACGCTACACGAGCAACGCGTTCTTTCGACGACTCGTCAACGTATCCAGAGCGAATTCAGAGCTGAACGATTGAAATCGAAAGCAAACACGACGATTTAATGAACGCTTCGCGAACGAACGGTGGTTACTCGTAATTTCTTTCTTTCGAACCGAAGGAAAACCGATTCGATGTCTTCTGTGCGCTCCGATTTGCCAATGTTCGACTGTGCAATAAGAAATGTTGCGACATTTCGTAACACGCTTTTTTATTTTCACGTTATAATGCGTTTATAGAATGTGCACAGAAGTGACGATTAAAGTTGGTGGTAGACTATTGAATAAAAAAATGTCGTTAAATAAATATTTATATTTCTATGTGTGGCAAAGAATATTCGCAATCAAAATTTTTAGCTACCAAAGCTATTTATGTAAAAAGCGTAAGGGAAGATGATCGATGCACTCGCACGCGGCATGCGGTGACGCCACTCACCATCCTTCTATTAGATTATAGGAAAATAAGCATATTTCCATTTAAAAAGACTAACTTGTCCTGATATCTTCCTTATTTATGTTAATATAAAAGTAACATCAGTACCGCATGATGTGTGCCTTCATACCAAATAATTTTTGTAAGAGCATTCTTTTTCCAACGTGAATACACTACAAAATTTAAACGAAACACCCTATATATAAATTACATTTTTTAATACCTACATACATACATACATGTATATATATATTCTAAACGTAAAGCAACAAGTCCTTTATTAAGTTTGTATTTCTCGACCAGCTAGGCACTTTTCTTGCCACACTCTTTGACCAAAAGTCGACGACAACAAGTATCGCGTTAACCGCATAACGATAGCGCGCGTCTATTAATTTCACTGGCAAGATCGATCGTCTAAAGGGCGACATCGTTTACGGGACGAGCCACTAATAAAAGTCCCCGCGTCGACATTGCCCGCTCGTCTGTACAACAATACGCCATTCTACTTGGCCGTTCACCAGCCATTTTCCCCGCCATTGAGCCCCATCGAGCAAAGTGGCGCGGCGGATACACGAAAGGGTACATCCGTGGCGTAATCCACGAGGCTCTGACCGACCTTCGATCGTCGAAGAACCGGAAGATCGAGTCGTCCTCTCCGCTCGGTTGCTCCCGAGAGAAGCGGACCGGCCGGTGACTCTTCATAGCCCTCGTAAACGCCAATTACAATAATTACGATAACTGTGGCGCCTGGCCGCGGAGCAATGGACGCCGCTAACTTCTGTCCGCGCTTAACCAGCCCAGGGGGGAGGGGACTCCTTTCTCTGTCCACTTTATTAATCACCACCGTTTAATTAATATTCGAAGCGCGTATCGACGGTAACGATTAGTCGATCGACCGTGACCGATTCAGCTTGCGTCCGTCTTAATCAGTGGCGCTTAGTTCGTACCACCGAAAGGGTGCTCGAAAAATACGAGATCGCGAGAAATAATTTCGATTGTTGGTTAGCGTGGATGGTTTAATGTAATAGAATTAGTTTTTGTTTGTTCTTGTTCGATTCGGTAAAACGGAGCCTTGGACAGAGCGGTAATATATGCTAATGTTATCGACGCAACTGTAGCCGCAGGTGTAATGGTTACTAATTAGATGCCTCGGAGCCAATTCCTGTTTCCTGGGTACTAGACTGCTTGATAAAAAGGAATGCCTACTGAAATGTCGTACGACGACTGATATTGGACGAGTTTCCCGATTTTTATCACTTTTTTTCAGCAGTGATCCACATTCTTTAGTATTTTTGTATGTGGCGGCTGGATTGAACGGCAGAGTATAATTTTATTTTTCACGCGAGATTGGCTTCCCACGTACGAGTTATTGAATCTTCGAGAAAAAGTTCAAAAGTGATATAAAAAAGTTGCGTAAGAAAAGAAATTGTTTCGGAGGCTAAAGTGTTTTTTCACTGAGAAAAATCGCAACTCCTTCTCGAAACGGAAAGTAAATTTCACTGGAGCGATTTTTTCCGAGCAACGAATAGCTGAAGAGATAATCGCGTGGAACTATTCTAACGGAGCCTCGTGCAAGCGTTCGCAGACGATCCTCGTTAATCGTTCTGCCAGTGAAACTCGGCCATTTGCCAGTCAGCCGTCGAGGGTCTCTTTTTCTCTTCGCTAGTTGTAAACGCGAATCTTATCGTGAAACTTTCGTTGGTAGACACGATGAAAGGCGAATGTCATCGCTTTTGCGAAGCGACACCCCTTCGTGCGACCTAAATTCAAAGGGCTGGTAATCGTCGCGTTCTGGAGCCGTAAAACAAATTCGGAAGATATAAGTTTGCTTATTTCTTATGCTTCTGAGGAAAATGCGCGCGATTAATAATGATCGCCTATGACACGGGGCAAATTAAGTGTTTGGATGTCCTGTTGGCGATGCATCGTTTCGTCACGCGCAATTTCGCATCCTTACAATGTAACTTTGCTAAAACGTTCTGTCGCGTCTTTCTTCTAATGATCGCTTCGTGAGACTATGGATTTTAATTTTTTCATCGACTGTTTAATGTGTAATGAAACGAAGCGAAAGATTACACAACAGCGGACTTCGCATTGGGCACCTAAGAGCACCTTAATCACACACATTTCTACATCACTTTGTCACAAGGAAATGAAAATATCAATGGAACTTCTGTATTCATAATTTGAGTTCCAGTGAACCCTAATTATTTTTTTAGATATTATCATAACTGGTTTAATAAGTCAGTTGAATAATTATTCAAATCAATTAGATTAGAATCATCTGTAAAACGTAAATAGATAGGAGAATTATAGGATAATACAGAATTTGTCTTGAATTCATCGTTCCTAATTTCGCGGAATAATGGTTCGATAAATTAAAGCGCTATGGCCGACCTCCAACTCGAACCTTCGTGCTCTGGGAAGATTGCATTCTACTGGTTGCAAAGGGTCGAGCAGTAAAGCTCACGACTCCTCTTCCCTACGCTCCATCCGGTTGTTCCTCTTGTTACCTACGTTCGTGTAGTCTCGCCTAGATACACGGAACGTCACCCAGATGCACGGTGGGTGCCGGGGTCCTTACGTTGCTCCGTTCACGGGATACGAACGATCTTGCACTTCCTCATTATGGCCGGTTATGCGCTCGAGAAACTGCCCCCTCGCCCATTTTTCTGCTCGCTCGTTACCAAGAAACCCGGTCTAAATGCGCACCGACTTGGCTCCCTCCTTTCGTTTGATTGCACCTTGCATTTCTTTGTTCCATACCAACCAGAAGAAGGTACAGTATCTTGGGATCGCCCTCTTCGTTCCACTGCATGTTGCATTTTGTCTGTAGAATTTTGTTTCCTACATTTTTCGTAGAAATTAATTTCATCCATTCGATATCTTTGGCATGACTTGGGCGCTCTTGAGTTTTATTCCATCGCACGTTCCATTAACACAGACATTGCCCTCGTTTGTTGCTTTTAACGTGATTTAGGTGCTCCTGAACACTCATCTGGAAAACAAGCTGTCGTACCCTCCAGTCTTCTAATTTTATTACCCGTTGTATGACACTTGCAGCACTTGGATCGTTAACTCGTTCCAGCACACGCTTACGTGGACGTTATTTCAGTTGGTGAACTGCTCAGTTCGAATTGGGTGCTGTTGGGTGCTCGGTAGAAGATCGAACTCATTCGAACCTTTGTTAATTTCGGTGAAAGTAAACTCGTATCCGGAGGGGCTTTATCGAACCGCGATGTTCTACGCGCAACGAAGGCCTCGCGTCTCGTCCCATCTATAAATAAGAATCCATCATCGTAATAACCCCGCGGTTCGAGCCTCGTTCCTGACACACGTCCCACCGACGAATCAGGCTCCCATTCAACGTTTCCACGGCGAATAATTACGCATCCGTGTGTCTGCACCGAGCGTAGAGCGATACCCGTGTACCATTTCAATATGCAGTCGGGAACGGCAGAGGGAACGGTTGCGTACGCGCTACGTGACCTCTGTCATTTAGCCGCGGTTGTAATCCACGGACGGCGCGCGAGGAGGGGTTGGCTCGTTTCAGCCTGTCTGAGATTTCACGGCGCACAATGCTGGCTCGTTTCTTACCGTTCGAGGCGAGAGTTAGACGGAGGGCACTCGGCTGCCCCCGTTTCATTTTCGCGTTGCTCGCCGCGGCAATTCTACCCGTTTGACACAGCGGCGCGGCGTGTAACGACCTTCGCGGATAATAGCTCTCGGGTGCTCCCTCGGCTGGCGAGCGCGTACAATTTCAGACGCAGAGGTAAAACGGGATAATTCGCTTTCGCGAAGGAGAGAGTGAAGCCCGCGCGAGTTTAGTACCTTCCGTTTCGACAGAGGAATTAACCCTTCGTCTAGCATTTTTTCCTTTTCGCCGTTATAGGTGAGAACCTTTCTCGATAGGCATTCGCGTTAATGGAAGAGATCTCATGGTCGATCGAGTGGGGTGAACAATTTCGAAAGGGAACACACACGCGTTTCGTCATTCTGTACCGGTTTTTGTGTCTAGGTTAAAAAACGGTATTGCGTGCTAATTTCGCTGTTAGAGGTACGTTCGGCTGGTTTTAAGTGGTCGCGTGGAATCTTCAGCTGGTTTTGGGGAGGGTTTTAAACGATGCGACATGGCGGTACTTGTTTGGTCATTGTTTAAAGTATATAATGGTTTTAGGAAAGAGCTGACCTGCATTTTGATAGATTCAGGTGGATCGCCAATCGGTTATTTTTATTTAGTTGTGTCATGTTATCTGTATTTGTAATCAAAAGATGCGCGAATAGTAAAATGTTACGTATCTGTTGTAAAATAAATGATGGCATATTTCTCATAAAGAATTCTGATTTTAAGACGTACAAAAATATTTGTCGAGTGCAAAGCGCTAGAGGAATTCTATTAATTTAAAATACAGTAATCTTTTATTGGAATTGTAGGTGGTTGAATTCTAAGCGTGTTCAATTTCTTTCGAAAATTTCTATTTCTATTGCGAAAAGATCCAAAGAATTTAGCTAGACCATCATTTTTTAGATTTCTTTAAACTTCGAAGCAATACATAAGTGCTCTCTAAACTCTAACTCCTTCATTTTCAAATACAATAGCCATCAAATTAGATCCTCCTCGACAGTAACTAAAACACTCGACCAATTCATCGGCTAGCCAAGTACCACGAAACCATTGAATGCATCATTGGTCCACGATAGACTTCGTCATCTACCTCGTCCGATTTCGAGGTAAAAATAGCACGTAATCAACCTTCGATTAACTCCAGACAGCCTTAACCTACAGTCTATTACCGACTCGGACATTCTAAAACTCTTGGGATACCATTCCCAGGCCTAGCTAACGAAATCCCTTGAGAGTGGCCGTGAGAGTTAGTCGCGTCTAGCAGCCCCTCGGAAACGGGGCCGCGTTCGCTTCCTGGAAATCGAAAAAGAGGGATCGAGGGGCCGGTGTATCGAGCCGCAAATTAAACGGTCTGTCGCGGATCGGCCCGTTCGATTATATCTGGCCAGACTGAAGGGGAGAGTTATAGGACCGCACAAAAGCTGGCTGACAGAAACACCAGAGAAGAGAAGAGAGGAATGCAAGGGGGACGAGGTCGCGGGTTGATCTACGAGATGGGGCGGGTGACTAGGCCCGAACGCGCCTTTCCTTCGAGTCCAATATAAAATACTCGTATTATGAGAACGCTGCGACGTTCTTTCTCCTGCTTGAGAACCGCAACTGTTACTGAATCACAATTGTTACCGAACGTTTCATTCCGATGTCGTGGTCGGTTAGCGAAATTATGAACCTGAAATTTGTCGATCTTTCATGTAGGTTAATATATGTTATGATATGTTATAATCGATTTGGGATTATGTGTCATTGTAATTATTCATTTTCGATTAGAAGCTCTGACATTGGTTGTTGGTTAGATTAGAGTTGGTTCGTTTGAAAATTTGATTATAACTTTTACTTGTAACGCATTTTGGGGTTACACAAATACGTATTTGCACGTCTTTAGTATCTTTTCAGACATTTAATTATTCCCCATTGATCTATTTCCAACATTCGTTACGATTAACTTAAGTGTCTTAATATGTTCGAATGAAAGTACGTACATGCTTGTATACATATCGAGGTACAATATAAAAGTGTTTCATGTTGAAAGTTACAACAGTTGAAGTAAAAAATATTTGTTCGACCTTTGAAAAAGATCAGGTATTTCTCGATTTTTTCTAAGCTTTAGAGGTTAATCGAAAAAAGTGATTCTCCGTCTAGTTTTTTGAAAAATGAACTCGGCTGTTCCCCTCGCACGAGCATACATATGTAACGATCTAACAATAAGACGAAAGAGGCGAAGTGCTCGCCGGGAAGTGTTACAAGCGTAGCCTGTTGCACATTGTATGCCTCCTCGTGGCATACTGAACGGGTACCCGTTATACTCGTTTCAAAGATTTAAGCGTTTTGCGCAATCGGTCGCGCTGTGTCTCTACTTCTCTCCCACACACAGACACGTACACATTGTGACCAATGTGACACACTTTCCTGCGCTCGCGATAGAATCCCGAGCGACGTGCTGTTGACCTATCGCGTGTACCACCGTGCACGAGAACGTGGAAAAACCGTTTTGAAGGCTGCACGGGAACCGCTCCGTATCGAAATTCTCTCCGTATCGCGTCGATCGATCGTGGACAGCTTAATGTTCGCGATGCTGCTTCTCCAGGAGGGAGTCATCATTATTTTTAGTTGTACTTTGGGCGAAATCGGTATTTGAGCGGTTTAGATCGCGATGTTTCAAGGTGTCTTAGTAATGGCGTAGAAAGAGATAAGTTGAGGAATATACAAAACGGTTACTTCCACTTTTCTTGCGATAGAAATGCAGTCTTGTCGTTATTAAAATGAGGATAGATGATGGTTTCTAAATTATACTATAAAAAATAATGTTGAAGAGTAGCAACTGGAGGTGTTCTGTAACGAATGAAGATTACAACGAACAATTTTTCTCAATGATGAGCGCAGAACACGCATTTGCAATGTGTATAAAATTTCTAGAGTTTTATTTGCAATGTGCTATTAGTTATTTGCTAATCGATCGAGGAGTGTCGTTTCTTCTTCAAATTACTAACACCAGATAACTCCGTCAGACTGGGATTATAAAATATCACCTTGAGAATGTGTTTTGCAGGTACTTCTATTTCGGTCTCGGGTTTTTGAAAAATCTCGAGGGTCCCACAATCAAAAAGAACGAGGAGCGCAAGAAGAGCTAATCGAAAAACGGGCCTGCGATAGTCCTCTAACTCCGTTGGTCACGCTAGGTAACTTGTTAGCCCGCGTGGTCCCCGCGATTCCTCGTCCATAAATCATTCGTGTAAGAAAGCAAACTAAGGACCCGGCTTGCCTTTTTACACGGGCTATTAAACAGTTGCAAAATACACCGCTCGGATGCAGCGGGTTAATTACTCGAACGGCACGAATCGTCGTTTATATAACAGCCAAGAGAAAAGGTGCCTCTGCGATGATCGAGGCTTTATTCTCGACGCGTCGTTTCCGATAAAGCACCCTCTCCATTCATGATTGACAATTAAATAAATCAATATTATTATCGACTAAGGATCGATATAGTTCCTTTTCACTCATCCTACTAATTCCTTATCGAACAGATGTCTCGCGACACGCGTTTCACAGGAAGCTGAGCTGAAAATCCCGGTCCCCGCTGGTTGCATATTGTCTTCATTATGTCACGGATCGAGACCGCGTTACACTCGAAGAAATATGTCCCGAGTGATTTCGTTGGCTGCGAACGACTGCCGGCTGGTTGCGACACCGTCGATCGCACCCATCGGGTCCCTCGTCAGGCCCAACGGTGCTCGCAGCTCGCGGATCGGCGATTTCGATCGTCACGAAGGAGTCGCGAGAGAAAAGCCAGGATTTCTCGTGATCGTTCGCGTCCTCCGCGAAGCAGAAGGACAGATGGATCGCGGGACGATGGAAAATCGGCAGCTGGCCGAGTATAGGTGCCCGCGGCTCACCGGGGTAACGCTCTACTTGCCGAGAAATGTCAACCGCATTCTGCGACGGCGACCGGCCAGCCAGAACATTCGCCTGGCTAACGTTTCCTCGCGCGCCTACGTTCCTCCTTCGATTCCCTATTGTTCGCCACGGATGATATCCTGAAACGTGTTTCCACCGCGGCGAACGCGCACCGAGACACACCAGGATATATGCATATTTAGTCGCGGCTCATGCCCGACCGAGTTAACTGCGCTGCCAGGGTGTACCCTCTCCGCGAGCCTGGCCGCTAGGCCACCAAGGGGGACGCGGGAAAGTGATCCTCTGCGGTTTATGGTAATATCGTCTCGTCAGTGAACTTTGCACTTCTCTCGCGGGAGAGAACTGCGCGTCGAGCTCCTCGATGCTTTTCAGAATCCTCGCGGAGGATTAAACTATGGGATCAGAGTTTCTTTATTTCAAATATTTACCGTAGATTCTATTTTTTCGTTTGCTTTTGTGACACCTATGCTTGTGATAATTCCTTCTTGTGGAATTAATGAACAATCTATGACTTCTTTTTTTTTGATTTAAGGTTTCCTGTAATTTTCTTTTTTTATCTTATACTGCAGATATTTATATTTGCAATTTGCGCAATACTTACAGTCACGGACAGGTACAATAAAAGGTATATTCGCGAATAACAATTGAATTAATCAGATCGAAAGCTTACTGTCAAGCTTATCCTCGCTCTTTGCTAATCTAAGTTCTTTCAAGCATCAATTCCTATCTCGAGTATCGTCTTAAGACCCGTTATCAATATCCGGCGAAACTTTCGTCACCCAAATTGCCACCGATATCGTTATAATCGATGTTAATTCCTATTCTCTAAAATTGAATCCTCTCTCGGAAAAACTGGCAAGCAGATCGCGCCACGATACGATTATTAATCGTTCGAAACCGGTAAAACATTCCTCGAGACCTCAGAATATCCTCGAAGCATATTTATCAACGCGCACCGCTAATGCCTCGCGGAGATAGATCGAAATCCTCCCCCTCTTCTCGTGTTTCCCGCGAGGGTTCCTCGTCCGTAAACGATCGCCCGGTCGTTCGGACTTCCTCCGACTGGTCTTCATTTCCAGCAAAAGCGAGAGTTACTCCCACGCGTAGGGACGCGCTTAATATCCTTCCCTCCTCGCCATTAGCGTCGATCGTTAGCCGAGCGGTGTTCCGCGGCACGGAACGCGAGACGATCGTTGCTGCATTTCTACGCGCGTTCGCCACGAACGGAGAGGGTGCGTGCTAGCCGTGCGCGCGTCTCTTCTGTGCCCGGTGCGTGCGCTCCTCCTATTTTTATATCGGCTGCGCCACGAAATTGTCCGTGGCGAATGTAATCTCGTATGCATAATGATCCTTATTACCGGTCCCGCGTATCTTTATGGAAACGCGCGGTTTCGTTCGAGGCGCTGCCCGCGAGCTGGAATTTCGCGCGGCTAGATGTTCGTTTGGGCTTCGAATGCTCGCGGAGATTCATTGTTAATTGAAACGAAATACGACTGGTTTGGAGTGGAGTCATTGGTAGGCGTTTCTATTCTTTCTTTTGGTTTTCGATACTTTTTCGAGAAGGATGTAACCTCGTTTATCCGTGAGTCATAGATTCTTGGAAGGGAAGTTGATGGAATGCTTTCTTCTTAAGAGGTACGAGTAATTTATGATTTTATTTAATGGAAGTTGGGAAATTCAGATGAGTTTGTTATTACGAAATCTTGGGCAAGATGGTGAAACGTGTTGTAATATAAAAATTTGGTATTTTCTTACCCTTGCGGTATATCGACTATTGAGATTAAATTCAATATGATATAGAAGAATGTGTTCATCCTTTAAATTCTAAGCAACGTACATTAATTAAAAATGAAAATATAGCTCGTTAATTGAAACAAAAAAAATATCGAAGCTCCGTCTTATTTAGCTCTCTGCGCGAAATAAACGACGAAATAAATACTGTGACATATTCTAACAAAATTAAATACAAAAAAAGAATCACAAATGCGACGCTGCTATATTGTTCTTTATAAGTATCAAATCCTAATGCATCCTCTTTCATCGCAACTAAATTACAGGCTATAAACCAACTTAGCTCTTAAACCATCTTCTCGCATGAGACGCGACGCGTGTCTCGTTCCACATTCGACGCGTGATTAGCCCACTTCCCAGACACCTGGAGTCAATTACGAGAAGGATCTGCGATCGCGTCGGTTGTCGTCGAGCCGTTTCCACGCATCCAGCGCCGCATTTGGTCTAACGCTAGGATCCGCGCGGCTCGGCGGTATCGTGCAAACAGATGCCGCGCGATAAGCCGGATGCGCGCGCACGCGGACATACACATAACCTAGAAGCAACGGAGGTAGAAGAAAAGGAGAAGAATTCTGTTCGGCCGCGTTCTATTTCTCTCGTTTACTCTCGCGGGCTCCGTTTCTTTCGTGGCACGTGAATGAAGGCGCGCGCGAGCCACCGCCAGCCGGAAGTAGGTTACTGTTACGTCACGCGCGTTCGCGTTCGCCGACGTGCAACCGCGCCGCCTAACCCGACGAGGGATAGTTTCGCGCCGTTCATATTATTAGACCAGATCCAGGCGATAGACCGACCCGGAGAAAGTAATTAGAGAGAAAGAGAGATCGCCGCTCGTTTCCGCTCTGCTAAATTCAAGGTTACCCATTGTCGGGATCCGCGGGCATCCGACCGTCGTTCGCCTCATCCTTCTCTTCTGCGCTGCTCGCTAAGTCCTCCGCAATCGTGGATGCTCGATGGGCAGGAAGCGTCGCGACCTTGCGAAGGACCATTGTTAAACATGAATTACGCGTTACGTACAATAGAAGTTTGTTTATCTGGACGGGTAAGTAGTCCGTGCGACTGGATTACGAGATTTCGTGCTGCTGGCGCTCGCAGTGGATCGAGTCTGTCTGACTGGTTCACTCGTTACTACTGCTCGGTTGTTCGTTTCTGGTTTTAAGTAACTTTCTTTTAATTATATGTATCTTGGAAATTATCTATTAACATTTTTCACTAGTAATTATCCTGAAGTAAATAACCTCAAATATGCTATTTTTAGAGTACTTCTGGATAGGACCGTAGAATATTAATTATATTGAGATGAGAGAGATGAACAAGTAACTCAATGTCTCGAAATATTGTTCTATAAATTCGCTCGCATTCCAGAGTATATTACCCATAACTTTTGAAGTATAAATTACTGCTTAAATTATACAAAGATAATTTCATTGTCTATCCTTTCAGATTTTAAATAATTTTACGTTTCGAGTTATCGTCTCGAGTAAACGTGGAATATTTTTCCTAAATGTTTTGTAGGACAATGAAAATTGCTTTTGTTAATTCATCTGGTGCGATTGATTTATGACGACACTTGTCTCGAGTATTCCAGACGTTAATGCGACATCGTGGGCGCAGTCGAATTAGACAATTTGATTCGGAGCGTTCAGATCCGGCGTAGGTTGAAGGTTAGCGTGCAATTTCGTGGCACTGTCACCGGAGCAGTTTCGTTTAATCTGAGCCGATCGGTTAGGTAGGCTGTATATCGGACATTCGAGATCTCGCAATGTTGCGATATAGGTGGAGATAAGGACGTAGAAGCACGGAGTCACGGATCTGTAGTTTGTCATAAGCGCAACCCCTGTTGCGTTAACGCACTCCAATCTATATCCTCTCTCGTATGTTACACTTCGTCTCGATTTCAAATTCCAACTTGGAATGATCAATTTTGAACTTATCAGGATTTTAAATTCTGGTGTAAAAGTTCTTTTTATTACTTTCTCGTTGAAATTTCGAAAAGGTACCTGCTTAATATTATATATATATATATATGTATATATATATATATATATATATATATATATATATATATAATATTAAGTATGTTAAGCAGGTACCTTTTCGAAATTTAAATAATAATTAAATAATATATATATATATATATATATATATATATATATATATATATATATATATATATATATAATATTAAGTATGTTAAGCAGGTATATATATATATATATATATATATATATATATATATATATATATATATATATATGTATATGCAATAAAGAGGTTAATTATTTAAGTAAGAAGTATCACCTCCTCAGTAAAAGTTTGATAAAGCAAATTTGCTGGAAAATTCGGAATATAATTTATAAAATGGTGGCTGTAAAATTGCTGCAAGTCTATATTTTATTAAATTATTAATCGTTCAACTTACCTAGAATTCTTACAATTTAAACGCACAATTTGATGCAGAAGAGGGTGATTTTGGCATGCAAAACGCCATGTTTACCACCATCGATGTACCCTGACCAATTTTATATCTCGTTGGGAGTTTTTCGGCGAAAGTAAAAAAGGAGCACGCGGAATAATGAAGTTGTAAGGTATAGGCTTGTGACACGGACTTAGGGTGGGGTCCAGGCGGAACAATGCGTTGTCAGGTGAACGATACGGGTTTGTCGCGGCAGCGCGATCGGATTTGGGAGTAACCAAGAGGAATTTAAACGGGCGTGTAGGCGACAGTGAAAGCAGCGTTACTTAATACCCGCGGCGCGGCTCGTAAATAACAAAAGGCCGGCTGTTCGACTGGACCCGGGGCCCGAGTTTTCTCGTGCCAGCGCACGTTTAAGGCGCGCGGACACCGGCGACTTTGAAAAAAAGTCTCGCGGCTCGCGAGCACGAGAAACGAAAGTCGAAGAGACAAATTGCGGCCGCTGATGAACACGCGTCCGCCTTTTTCTCGGCGAGCGAGGACAGCCTCGTCCTTTTGCCGGCAATCACGTCGGATAAGATTGCGTTTCGCCCGGGGTGGCTCGTACCCGATATCCGCTAACGAGTCTACAAGATCTACCGATACGCGACGACACGTCCGATCGCTCAGAAGATCGTTCCTCTACCAGTAACGAATCTCTGGATCGTACGCAAACATCGAAATTTTCACTGCACCCTTCGTCAAATTATCGATCGTCTACCGACAAGTAGATTTTTTGCTTTCAAACGGTTTAACAATAATTACAAATTTTCAATGCTTTTTTTTTATAAGGAGTTCGTATCTCTTTTCGTATATCGTATAATATTATTTAATAGCATATAGTACGTGACTCGAGAATTATGCTAGCGACAGAAGGTTAACCTAGTTTGTTACCATCGCAACGCGAGCACGCAAATGTCTCGCATTGCGGTCTTGGAACGAGTCGCGAGGTTAATCGTGCAGCAGTAATTAGCAAATATTGTACGAGGAGTTCCGAACAGTTCTGTGTCCCTCTCGTTACCCTGAAAATGTCCCAATCAACGGGTCGTATTTTTTTCTTCCTCCACGCGCGAAGGATCGAAGACTCGGGGCGCAGACAAAGTAGCCAGCAGACGTTTGATTAATGGCGCGGTCGTGTTAAAGAAGAAACGGATCGAGTTCCAGCGAAATAATTAATTTCTTTCCGGCGGTGCATCGGCCTGGGACGCACGATGCTCGTTTAATCAGGATCATCAAGAGGCGCGCGACCTTCGTTGCGCGCGGATCGCTCATTAATAAAAAGAAGGCGCCGCGCGGCACGCATTTCCACGCCGGGACCCGAGCATGGGCGTCCCTGTCTTTACATGTTACGGGCGTACAAGGAACTAAATAGATATTTGTTCTTTACAGCCTGTGCAAAGTGTTCGCTGTCACCTTTCTTCTTTCCGTTCGCCAACGTACCTGTAATTTAATATTATATTGCTGCGCGTCTCTTGTCCCTGCCTAATTAAACATTTCTTGTACGCCCATTACGTATAGGTGATTCATCCAGGGTAACGCGACTTATTGGTACTACGCGAGGTGCCATGTACGTTACAGGGTGAATTTTTTGGTTCTTATTTTGGGACAATTAGTGGAGTAGGATACAACAAAATATACAATTTTATATTAGATAATTTTAGATGCGTTACACTTGTTTTAAGAGGGTACTATGTTTTTTATTTCACAATCGCTTATGTTAAAAAAAATTTGATTTGCGTAAGAGTGAATTTCGAGTAAAATCTCTATCGATCCAACGATTGTCTATACCATAAAAAGTTTGATGCGCGAAAAAATAATTTCGAATGCGAGTCCTATACCTCACATACGTACGTACTTATTCGACGATTATTTATATCGCAAGGAAACTCAATTAGCAAAATAATGAATTCAGAACGCAAACTCTGCACCTCACGTACGCGTACCAATATTTGAAACAAATGTACAGACTCACAGGCCAGACCCGTGGCAGTTAAGTTGACAAGATCCCGGCATTTCGAGCTTTCCGTTCGATCGAAGCCAGCCTCGTCGAATATCGAACAAAGCGTCTCTCGGAAAGGCTCGATCCCTCTTCTCGTTGCGGCGCGACGGCAAAAAGGGCCCGCGCGCAAGATCCAAGGACAGGAGATTGATCGGGGTTGGTCGATTTCCGATCGACAGCTCGCGAGGATAAGGCTCCCTCGCGACGCGGCATTCGTCTCCGGCGGTTGGCGCGTGACAAATCGAATCGAGGCCACAGGGACGCGCGCGAGACCGATGAATAGAGGAATAGATCTGTCGCGTTTAGGTCGATCTGGATCCCATTCCCTTTTTTCTGTCCCTTTTTTCGTTCGATCGACGTGCCGCGGACTGCGACGATTCTCCCTCTTGGCTCTGGATCCAGATCACCGCCGGATCTAGACAGACACACCGGTTCGCGGAGCGTCCGCGTCGCTTCTCGTCGAATTCGAAGCGATTTAGACACGGCCCTCGCGAAACGATCGATCGCGTTCCCGTTAGTGATCGGTTTTTGCATTTCTTTCGTCCTCCAAATAACTCGACGATCGATAGAACGAGTTTTACGTTCAACGAATTTTATTTAATCGAGGAGTATTCGAGCAGAATTTTTATTTTCCACTCTGTTTGTGTTATCAGTCACTGATTTCACTAATTTCATCCCCTCCTTATCAAATTCGTTCACCCTGAATCATAAATATTAAAATAATCTACAGTGTCGCAAAGAATCAACACATTTTCATTCTACCCTTACTTTTGAATTCGTCATAATTCTCTGTTGCAGCTGCTAGCCTCACAAAAGCTGGTCACAGTCATTGCATAAAATCACTCCTGACAAATGTTCATCGTCATGCGCGACAAAATTTTTAACTTTTTAACGGGGTATATTTATATTCGATTTTATTTTTATCTGAAAAGTTTAAAGGGACGAAAAATGCGTGGTCTGCGAAAGGGTGAATTTCGAGGGCAATTTGGTACCAGCATCAAATCCTAAATTCTTCATTTCAAAGGATCGTTGCCTACCCTCAGCCACGATCCAATTCTCCAACACTCGCAATTGAACTTTCAGCGCATCCGTTCCAAACGATTTCAGATTTTACGAATGCAAGCAACGTTACGGTTGAAAATTGCTGGGTCATTTAATTTAAGAGCTCAAGAGGCGGGGGAGGGGGATGTCAAAGGAGACTAGTAAAAAGTTTACGAGCCTGTTAACTCGACAAAAATGTTCTCCACTTTCGACCGCTTCGCCCGAAGGGGTTCAAGGCTCCGCGACGGCAACGCGGTGGAGGACATTGTTTACTGCTCGAGTTGGCAGTCGAGAAATGTCAAGGCGGCAATAACGTTCCCGTTAATAACCAGATATAAATAACCGTGCCGTCGGTTCTCGATGTTGATCGAGAAACGAGGAAGGGAGAGGAGACGCGCGCGTGCACGCTCCCATCGAGCCGATTGCTCGCGACGACGACTCCACCGCGGCGAAGGCGAAGCATTATTTTGTCTTTTTTTTTTCTCGCGAAACGGTTCGACCAGTCATCGTTCTCTCGCTGAGATTACCGTTTCTCTGTAAACACGCCGATAGACGAGAACGGACATTCTCTCCACGGTTCGATCTTCCGCGCGCGCTCGCCGCCACCTCTTCCTGGGCATTAAGCTTCGATCGAAATTGCCAATACTGTTATTCCCTTCGTCGCGTCCGTGCCGTCGTTGCCTTTTTCAATGGAACTCCGCGGTACATCGCCGACAAGTGACGAGGGCTTCTTTTACATCGACTCTGCTCGATTTACGGCCGCTCCAATGGCATAGGTCACGCTCGTTTGTTTTATAACTTCACCCTTTCAACAGTCGTGCCTGGCAGGCTGTAAAAAGTGACAGTGGTATATGTAATACGTTGGAAAATTGGTCCAATTTTAGAAAAAAGGAAATCGCAGTCGTACTTGTTTTTTATTATAACCTGTGAGATATCTCGTAATCGAGACACCATGTTGTTGAACACTTTGGTGCGTTCCTTACAGCGAGTTCTATGAAACTAACTGTAACTTTTATGGTATGCAAGCTAAAGAAACATTGTTCTTATTGGTGAACAACGCGTAGGTCAGAACGATGTGCGCATATGTTTTATTCTGTCTCGACTCGTCGACTGTTCTTTACGAACAAGGACTAAGCGCGAGCGTTCGTCAAATCGAAGCCAAACTGAAACTTTGAAATTTTCTGTTCCCCAAGCGATGTACGGGATTAACCAGTGTTACTAATTTTTATTAGAAAATCGAGCACGAACGGTGTAAATAACAGTAAACGAGGTTTTTCACTGAAATGAAAACTCGCTGCACGGAAGCGTGTTGGTAACAGTAAGAAGATAGCGAGGCAACCCAATAAGCGTATGTATCTGTCTAATCCGTCTGTCGGTTGGCCGCGTGGGCGTGTTGCTTCGACACCTTCCGCGATATGTGTAACGCCATGTAACCGCCGCTTTACAAGGCTGCGGGAATTCGATCTCGACCGGCCTCCTTCGAATTAATCGACGTTGAACGCGTGCCGCGATCCGACGGAATTTTTCTTCGTTTCTTTCTCCTCGTTGCTCGATTTAACGCCGCGTGGAGAGAAGGGTGCGCGAAAGGGGTGCGTGGGCGTGAATAATCGACGGCGGAACGAGCGAACGCGCGATTTAAAGGGCGACCCGTGGAAAAACGCTGGCGTCGTCGTTGGTCAGGAGACAACCGTCTGAATGGCTCTTGCGGAGATTTTTTATACCCGTGATGCTTCGAGATTGTGTTTTCAGAGAGCGTTTCAAGTGCTAAAGAAATTTAATGGGGTGAGTTGTTCCGATATGGACATACTTTTGCTGTTTGTAGAATCTTTATAGTCTTGTGGGATATTTGATGATCTTTTTGTTACCCAATAACAATAGTAATTAACTGCTTCTTAAATCTTGCTGGAAATAAAAATAAATAACCGACACACGCGAGACGCGCGAGTGTCCAATGATTTGGAAACACTCGCAATGCGACTACAATAATAGCCTGAACCGTGTTGTACTGGTAAAAGGATTTAAAAAGTGGGTCGTCGTAGAGAAAGGTCCGGAACGAAAGGAAGTATTGGTCCACGGCTGTCGAGCCCGATAAGTCACTAATAATACATCGGCATTTTTCTCTACAAACCGTTCCTACACATTGGGTACAAGGTTTTCTTGTCATCCACTCGAACGATTAATCGCTGTATCCCCCTGAACGCTGACAGATCGAAGTACCGTACTATTTTGACAGGCACGTTTCGTCGCGCGATCCGATTTCGTTGGATGGAAAAAAAGGTTAGGTCGCAAAAAAGTTTAGCCGCGCGCCCCCAAGGTCCCATACGGCGAACCTCGGAACGCGCGAGATAGATAATCGCTGACAACGATCGGACAATCGTCGGACGTTTTTACCGTTCGTTTGCTAATCGCGTACCCTACGTGGTACGAGCGTAACGTGGCATGGTTACGACAGAGCAACGGTTAATTTACATCATACTCCGGCCGACTCCCGGCGATCTTATCGTTCACGTAATGGTATCGGAAGCTGGCCGATGGAACGGAGTAAAACGCCGTAAATCGTTCGAATTGGATTACGCTCGTTGCTACGATCACCTCGGACGATTAAAAGATTAGAATCATCGGTGGTAAGTAGGAGAGAGGGAGAGAGAGAGAGAGAGAGAGATTCCTCGGTTAACTCCGTGCGCGCGCAAGTAGTCTAGCGTCATAATGGGTCGGACGCGGATAAACGAATCCTCTGGTTCACAGTAGATAGCGCGCTTGTCTCCGATCCAGCATACTCCGCATGCTAATGCGCATCTATATCGATTTCTAATTACTCACGATCGATACCAGTGATAATCCTGCTGTATCATTCCTGGGCGGTAGAATTCTATTTCCTTCACCCCTTCGTATTCTTCTTCCGTCTGTTCCTTCTGGCAACGAAAATCGAATCCCAACCGGAGGGTGTCGAGGACCTTCGAGACCTTTTCATGCGCGAGGAGCTAGTCCGCGTTATCTCGAGAGGCCCGGTTTCACGAACACGGGCCAGCGGTTGCGCGTGTACCCGTGGATAACACGCCGCAGCGCCAACACCGAGCTCTCCCTCTTTCGTCTGTTCTCGTCCTCCTCTGCCCGTCCGTCGCAGCGGTCCGGCCTCTCCGTCGATCTTCGATTCCACCTCGTTCCGCTCCTTCTTCCTCCTCGTCGATCCACCTTCACCGCCTTCGACCGTCTTCCATCCGCTTTCGTTCTCCGGGTCCGCTCTCCCTCTCCTTCGACCCGATCCCTCGAGCCTCACCCCCGTCTCCGTCCAGTCACTCTCGGAGGTACGTCTCGCTCCGCGAGCGAGCCAGCCAGCCGCGAGCTGGTCCTGCTATAACCCGGAGTCGGCTGACGGTCGCCCCATGTATGGCAGCTTGTTTTATGCCGGCCCCGCTGCATTGCGATGCACGCCGCGCGAGAGAGCGCCCGCGATCGAATGCACGCGAGACCCGGCCGCGGCGCGCATCGCGCCCGGACACGCTTTTAAATAACCGGGGAGCACGTTACGCCGCCGTTTCGATTCCGCTCGTCTCGAGGGGCTCGACCGATGTGCCGAAAATTTCCGGCTGCTTCCACCATTTTCAGGTTAGTCTCTCTCTCTCTCTCTCTTTCTCACTCTCTTTTGCTGCGGTCGACTCAGCAGATTAAATTATGACGAACGTTGATGTGGAAAGGGTTAGATGGAATTAGGAAATGGTGAACGATCGACAGGATATCGTTGGATTGGTTTTATCGTAGTAAATGTAGAATATGTACTGTTTTCTAGCTAGAGTTATGTTAGACTTTTTGTAATTTGTAGATCAAATTATAGTTGTAATAATGGGGGGTTGTTGTACGATTTAGGAATGATCGAGTGTCGAATAGGGCGCGTGACATGTAAGGCTTGCAAACAATTTGATTGCAAGTTCTTTTCGATTGAAAAATTCTACCCGCGTATGTTAATCATCGTCCACTAAATAAGGGATGATTTATTACCACAATATCATTCCGCGATCTAACCTTTTCGAAGAGATTGTAAATGAGCTCTCCGGATGGAATTTTCTTTCGAAAGTTCTCGCGTACTGTTAATATTAGTATTTCATTCGCGAGGCTGTTATCGATTCCGCGGAAAAGGTTAAGCGGTTTTAAAGATAGGCATTCTAATAAACATCCCCGGTCCTTGAAGTCAGCAGAAGTATCGATAGCTGGCGATCGAATTAGAATCGCAAGAAAAGACGTACCCTTGACATTTCGTGCAGCTTCGCTTCGCTGCAACGACTGCATTCGACTGGTAATCCAACCTAGACCCACTCCAAGTAAAAGTCACGTCTCCTCTCGCGTGCGCAACCTGGTCCCGCTTATTAAATCGAGATTTATCCCGTGAAATTAGCGAAAATCGGATCGAAGCGAAGTGGAAACGGAGACGAGAGGTCGCAACGGTTCGTCCGTTCTCCTGGTGGAGAACGTCCGCCAAAAAGAAATGACGCGAGGGTGGGTGAGAAAGAGCGAGGGTACCGGCGATGCTCGAGCGGCGACTTCGAAACGCGCGTAATGGCATTCCTCGTTCTCAGCTGCGTTCGCACCCTGACCTTACTCGCCCATATTCGGGCCTGATCGTGATTGCTTTCTGCCTTTTTGCACGCCGCTGCTCCCCGCGACTCTGCACGAGTGCATGCGCGCGAGCTCTTATTACGTTTTTGTTTTTAAACGCGAAACACGGGGATTTCGATCGGAATTGCCCGCGCATTTTCGCTTTCTTCCTGCATTTCCTACCAATTTCGCTATTATTCGGATCGATACGGAACCGTAGCGATTCTTTTAGTCACGATTCTATTGCTCCAGTCGCACTAATTACAAATTTTAACCACAATTTACAGACAAGATTACACACGCGAGCCATTCTTCTCATCCTTTCCCAATCATCCTGTACCCATAAATTTTTACAACATCTCGTATATCTCATTGGATATCCTTCCAGAAGCCAGTTATCGAGAAACTGGCGCGAATCATTTAATCAAGGGGTAATTCGTATTCAGGGATAGCTATCCGGTCGTAACGGTGGTCTCGTAACGCGGCCAACGAAACAGGGAAGAATATGCCTATGGTTCCCATGCGTGGAAAAGTAAGAACGATATCTGTGAAGTTCTCCGTGGTGAAAAGCGGTGGACGAGTGAAGGATCGACGTCGACAATAACTCGTTGCGACGCGCAGCCACCATCGGAGCGAAACAGGATTAGCTGCTTCGATTTTTTCGTTCGTTTTTTCCGCGGTGTTTCCGCGTCCCGGGGAGGAAAGGCGCGCGGCGTGCGGCGCGCGGCGCGAATATCGAGAGGATCGTGGAGTAGCCGAGTCGACGGAGGCTCACCCGGCGTCGAGGCACTTTTACCGGCCGGCCAGGCCCCAACAGATGTATTTATGTTCGGTTAATCGACTCGGCTTCTTCCAGTCGACGCTCAGACGCACCACGGA
Source organism: Xylocopa sonorina (assembly GCF_050948175.1). Taxonomy (NCBI): domain Eukaryota; kingdom Metazoa; phylum Arthropoda; class Insecta; order Hymenoptera; family Apidae; genus Xylocopa; species Xylocopa sonorina. The sequence continues at coordinate 1,754,573 of NC_135205.1, forward strand.
GAAGTGGAAACGCCGGTGAAAAAGTAGCAATCCCTCCCTTCGTCCGACTCGAGAGATCAATGGCTCGGGACAACGGTGGTCGCCGTCTCGCCCTCTCTCTCTCACTCTCTCGCGTCCCGCTCCTTTTGCTCCTCTTCTTCTTCTGCTTCGTCGTCCTCTTCTTTCCGTTCCCACCCTGTTCCCCCTTTTTCGATTACTTGAAAACCGACCACGGGGAGATCCAGCGAGCGAGCCGCTGCGGCTCGTTTTCAACCACTCCGCCTTTGTCGTCGGGCCTCGCCCTGGACGCCCCGTGGCAGAGAGCTCCTTCGCCCGTCGAGGTTCAACGAACCGTTCGTCTCTCACGGACGAACACGAATTTACGGACGACGGATTAATCGTCGAAAATGATATCGGTACCGCGGCGCGTTGAGTCCGCGTTGCCTCCTTACGGCTGGTTTCGCGTTCAGCCCTTGATGGAGAGGCCCGTGACCTTGAGCGTGGCTGCAGCCACGCTCGAGGAGAAAGAGCAGCGAGTGCTTTGCTCTGGTGCACGCCGCTTCGTATCGCGGAACCTGCATCGCGCTGCTCTGTAACTTTGTTCTCCTCGGAGGACGCGGTCGTTTTCGGTCGATTGATCGAATTTAGTCTCTTAAATCAGCGCAGGGAATCTCTTTAAAGGTACTGGTATTCATTTTTCTTTCAGTTGGTATTGTTTCGTATATTAACGATATCTTTCAAATAATCGTACAAATTTTTACACATGTATCTATTAAAAACCACGTTACAATACTTGGGATAAAACGTTAATGATGTCGTCACATTGAGGGGTTTCGTAGCGAATTGTTCTCCAACAGATCTCAGTATTCCTGAGAAGGTTAATTATTTAGAACAGACGTATCCCTCAGCCCTCAGCTTTCGCTCCAATTCCTAACCGCATTCCTCGCGAACGGTATTCCCAATTGTCAGTAAAAAATAGAATCACCTAGGATCGAGAGAAGGTCTCGTGACGTGGCAGCGATCTAGATCCCCCGTTCCAGGTTGATCGAGACTATTTGAAGAGGTAGGGGAGGAAAGGCGCCCATCGGGACCGGGTTCGATGTATTTTTGCGCCGGCAGCAGAGAGTCCCTTTGTCGCGGAAGGTCGTGTTCGTGATCGAGTTTACGGCCGGTCTTCTCTCCTCTCTTTCTCGATTCGTGTCGTCGCGCGACGACTCTTCCGACTCCTCGGCATCGCGGATTTACGGTAAAAACTAGTTTCACCGCGCGCCTCTATTTCAGTCGGGCAGCTCGCGCGACGTGGAACCGCGTCCAGGCCTGCGCTCCGCGATCCGATTTATACATCGCCGCTGCGGCAATCGATGCTCGTGCCCGTCGTCTCGTTTCGTCTCGTTTCGTTTCGTTTCGTTTCGAGGCTCGCTAGTTCGCCAGGTTTCGAGCGGAACCGCGCGTCTCGCGATCGCCATCGTCGACGCGGTAATTAGCCGCAATTAGCGCCGCGTCGCGCTCCCTTGCGCCAGCGCCGTCCACGAGCCACCGAACAGTCCATTGCCGGGCTTGGTTATCGGTAATCGATGGGTAAGCGCGTTTAATTCTCGATCATAGATTTCGAGAGCGGTTCGCCGCGGATTTTAGCTTCGTACGAGAATCGATTCAGCGGATGGAATTTCTATCGTAGGGTTTAGTTGGCCCGCTTTCTCTAACTGTACATTGGACGAAAGTATTTAGCTCGACATTTAGCGCTGTTGCTGCGGTATTGCAGATGTGGCTGATAAAACTGTCATTTGTTCTAATTACGCTATTTCGTTCTTCTTAAACCACGTATACGTGGATAGTAACGTGTAATGTATGGAATGGACGTATGTTTGTTAGACTACGTTGTGAGTTGCAACATAATATAATAATTTATAAAACAAACTCAAGTCTTTTACTTTCACCTGTGACTTGCTAATAGGACAAAGTACGAAGAAGAAAAAGAAGAGTAGAAAAGCATATGGAAAAAACTAAAAGGTCCAAAATGTCATGTTTACTTCTAATTAGATAATATTTGCATTGCGTCATCTAACACTACTCCAAAAAATATACTCGATATAAACAAATAAAGAAATGGAACCTTGAGATTTAATTAGCAGCACTGCGTACTTTGAATATTTCACGCATATATAAATTTCCCACAAATTCATAAATATCCACGTACTGGTATACCAATTAAGTTGTCATCGTTTCCAACAACTCTCCAAACGAAGATTCTCACGCACGATTCAAACTTCCATTCAAACTTTCCCGTCAGATTTACCTATTTCCTTCCTACACGTTACATACTTAAATTCCCCATAAATGCAGAAACGTCCATGGTCCAGCGTATCCAATAATAAATCGCTGTTTGGCACCTCGATCATCCATCGTTTCCAACGTCTCTTACGATTCGTCATTCAAACGCGCCCGCCAAGACCAGTTCCATCGCTTGCGGATTTAAACGAAAGATCCTTGCAGGAAATGCACAATGTCAAACCAGCTCTCTTTATCCACGCGCTTGAAGACGGAACGACGCGTCGATGATCGTGCAATTGGATTTTTCAAGCGGAAGAAAAATCGAATCCTCGACGTTGAATAGCGGGGGATGATACGCGTCGAGGAATGATTTCCGTTTAGCGCCGCCGCGTATCCTTCGAGCTCGCTTCGAGCGCGTGCTACGCGTCGCGGTAGCATTGAAAAACGGTTTAATCCTTCGTTCCCGTAAGAATAGATGCGTCCCGCGATTACATTGATTCTATAGCGCCGATGGGACGTCCAAGGAGCGCGTTCACCGCGTCCTCGTTAGATGAATCATCCCGTTGCACGCGTTGCCTTCACTGCGTTCACGCTCTTCCTTTGAGCCCCTTCCACGATTGCAGTACCGGTTCGAAGTTATGCAGCTAACTTTTAATTGCAAAATACCACTCTTGTTTCTGTTAATGCCTCTGACAAAGTTTTGCGATTTTTCGATCGTATTAGATGAATTCAATTACTTTTAGTGACTCGTGAATTTGAATTAACGTTTTTCTGGTTTATTTGGGAATACGTCTGATTAATAATTTAGTAAATATCTTGTCAGTGATGTTTAGACGTAATCGTTTTCTTCAGTTGGAACTGAGTTGCTAAACTCAGGAATGATCCTGAGGTACAATAAAGTTTCATTGTAAATGTGTAAATGCTCAAAAGTAATGTTTTAATTGGAGTACAGATTGAAATAAAAAATCGTGCACACTCAATAGCAATAAATATTCAATTCAAAATTAGGAAATAAAAAAAAAGAGAATTAAATACACGTATTTACATGCTCCCGATTAATCATTACGTTTGATGAATCACCAGTAAATATATTTACAATAAATTATTATTTCCTGGAATTCAGATGAAAGTCAGAAACGATATTTTATAATTACACAGGGTTCATTCATTAAATCTGATTGTGCTTTATTCTTGCTCGATACGTAATTCGCTCATTCATCTTTATCGCGGATGATTAATTACTGGCGAGATCCAAGGTGAATTTTAATAGCCCCTCGATGGGTAATAGACTGCGTTTAATCAATTATTACTGTTAGTTTCGGGATGAAAATTAGTATAACGACGAGGAAAGACAAAAAACGGAAATGATTTAGTCAGGTAAAATTCGATTTAAAAGCATACGTTCAATGGCGAACACGCGCGTCGATGAAATAATTAATGGAGGACGTCCAAAGAGCACAAGCATGACTGTTTAATTGCTTCCTTGATAATTACAGACTCAACATTGCTTCTTTTCCTGTTTTTAATAAATCGCTATCTTTTATTATTCGTTCGAATCGCCCGCCATCGTGTAATAAATTTGAGTATGTGTGTCCAATGGATATTAGACAATTTTAGAACATATTAGAATATTTTTGAACGACGAATTTAGAACGGTCTTGATCAGATTGTAGATACGATGAGAAAGTTGTATGGAAAGTACTAGTGGTAGATGGTACGAAACGGCGATAAAGCTAGGTTTGCGTAATTGCATGTCCCTCTCTTTTCTCCTATCTCGACACGCACTTGAGCGTGATCCAGTTCGTGTTCTCCAGTCCAGAATGGATACTGTTAGCATAAGCTTGCTGCGTATAAAGCGGTGTCATAAAAGAGTGCACACAGATCAGTGTTTTATTAGATTCTTGATGGCAAAATGATGCGTTCGAAAAACGATGCATTAAAATTTAACAAATTTGCTTCCTCTATTGCCTTCCATTTTTATACATATGTAGCTTATATGTACGTGTATGTAGCTTTTAGTATGAAAAATATCTTAAACTCTTTCTGGTACCATTTTATAATTGTGTTATGAAAGCCATGCATTTCTTATATAACAGAAAACCAAAATAGTTGATCTATTCTATCGTGCATTATTTACATTTATTTCCATCGTTTAACGTTAAACAAAATTTTCTTATGTTTCCAAAATCCCCAGCATACAATTCTTTTCATTGTACAATATTATACGAACTACAGTATATTAGTTATACTTTTCAAATTTATTTCTTTATTTAACGCAACGCACAATAATAGTTTTCAAGCGAACTGAAACGCGCGCGTCCTCCATTAAGCCACCCTTTCATTGCAGCCAGAACAAAGGTTGACGTAGCAAAGATTCGCGATTCGCACGATGATCGAATTCCTCAACTTCCTCTATGCTGAACTTGTACGTTTCAATCTCCACGCGCTTCAATTCCGAACATAGACTCAGAGCTGGAACACGGTGCGCATCCTTGAAGGACGACTAACCGTCGGCTGGAATACCAGCGGACAAACTCACGGGACTGCACGAGGATTATTTATAAACACGTGACGTCAGGTTCTAGCTCGTCTCCACTTTGTACGTCGACGCTAATTAGACGGTTACGCCGTGAAAAAGTTCGACGAACCTTACCTCCGGCCCTCTTTCATCCCCCGCCTGTTTAATGCCGTCGTCGAGCGTCCTCTTGGCGATCGCGCGACGAACAGGTCCCCGTTACTGGTTTTCTATGGAAATACCGATCGAGGGAATATTTCTCCCTCGCGACGTGGATATTATCGACGGCCATCTCGATTCGATTGCCGAAGACATGTCCTGGCGGGTTTAGTGTCGGTGTTTAGTCGATTTAGTCGAACGTGTTCCCTCGCGTGTGCGTCTACGTGTCGTGGAAGAGCGTGTCTGTGTTCGCGCGGCTGTAATGGACGATCGAAGAAAGGGGATGAAGCGTGGATGGGGATAATGAAGTCCGAAAATGAAACCTGCTTGACGCAGGACCGCGTGGAGCCGAGCGTTTGTTATTTATCCAACGTGCGGGTATAAATTTCAGATCCGAGTAGCCGCGAGATTGCACGTGGCTGGAAAAAATTCTTGACTTACAGTGAATCGCTTCTATAATTCATGATATGTTGCAATTTGTATGCGCTCGGCTACCAGGGATGTTATAAATTCCTACGATCTTCGACAGGGGATCTATTTTTATCGCTGATCGTTCCGCGATACTTTAATGTACAGGCGTATCATTATTATCATTCCGGCTCTTGGAAAACTTGCGATCATCGAAGGAAGGATTTTTTTAAGTAGGAGCGTTCGGTTCGAGAAGGGGTGGTGTCGCAATTTGCAGAACTGCTCGTACAAAACGTGTTACTTATTTTTTATTTATATTCGACAGCAAATATCTCTTTTTTTATTAATGATTTAATTATAATATTTATCAGATAAGTAACAGTCTGTTTGATACGAGGATCCACTCTGAAACGGTTGAAATAAGGTGAACTTTAAACGGACAGCTATTTCTCGTTTTTAAACAAATTCTTTTCAAATTTATATTTCTATTTTTTTTTCCTAAAGAACTATTGCTTTCCACGAATTAAAAAAAAATGATGCAACAGATATTTTAAGTTTCATGAAAATAAAAGCTTTTAAGACATTTATTACAAAGTTTGAGTAAAATGAATGAAAAATTTATTTAAAATTTATTATTAATATTATCATAATATTATATAATCATTAAAAATATGAATACAAAATCCAGTCTATAGTTACAGTACAAATATTAATTCTAACCAAAGAAACAAAAGAAGTTGTCCAATTTAACTAATTGAAAAGCTTTCTAAAGCGTTTTTAACGTTAGTTAGAATTATCTCGCGGCAATTACGAATTCCACGTTGGTTCTCAAGGAACGTCGCTGAATTTCACTCTCGAAAGGATCGGTTTCAGGATGTTTATTGAAACGTACGCGAGCCACGCGGGACGCGTTCTTATTCCGCTGGAAGTTGTTTCCTACGGCGGGCATAGAAAGATGAGAGACGGCTGATGTCGCCTAATAACCGTTGAACGCTTAAGTATCGACGTGCTTTCTGGAAATTACTTTGTCGCGCATGTAAATTGCAAATTACCAATTCGCGCCTCCGTGTAGCTGGCCGTTATCATTGCGATATTATACCGGGTTTACGGATGATTTACTCGTCCGTGACTCGTCCCCCGGCAATTTTTACCCCGTCCCCAGCTCGGTACGAAGCTGTTCTCCATGGATTATGGCGTCCTTTGCGGACGCGAGGCGCCCAGTTTTCTAACTCCCATAAATTCCCGCGGTTTATTCGAATTTCTACAATTTTTTTTATCATTAGAATCACGTCAAGCAGCTTTTTCTTTGCGACGTGGGAAAATTAAAGGTACTCTGGCCACTTGTCTTTTTAAAATATCATTTGAAATGTCTTTAAACGTTGATTTGAATATTTCTATACCAAACAATTATCGCGATTACTGCAAAAATGTTATCTAATTTACCGCAAGTTATTTGCATTTTTCCTACTTGCTTGTAGTTTTGCAGTTCTTCTAATTTAATACAGTGGAGCAGTATTCTATAATGAACACTATAGTAAATTATATTCTTGGTTAAATGAATGAAAATAAGCGCAAGGAACTTACTCATTAACCTTAAATACTACAAAAAAAAGATCCTACAGCAAATGAAATCGTTACACGATTCTCCCAGGTGTTTTAATTCCAACTCAATTAGCGGCCTCTTCGTGTCTCGTTTCAAAACTAATCCCTCGCAACCGCGCATAATCGTATCAACACCCAAACTAACCTCGCCGCGTTTCGCCAATTTCCAAATTTTCTCGAACCCAAAAATCCCTCGTTCGATTCCAAATCTTAATCGCGATCTCTCTCCGTTCACCAGAAACAGTCTCGACGCGTATCTTTAACGGACTGTTAATTTCTAAGCTGGACACCCCGTCCGTACCCAGTGTTCAATTAATAACCGTGCCATAAATCATTGTCCAATGAGCGCGATCAACCGCTCGAGAACAATTAATCGGATGGTCCTGCGCAATTAGCGCTCCGTCCGGTGTATTCCAGGCTAATTCAATTTCATCCTCGAGACTCGCGGTCCGATCGCGAGCCAGGTTTCCACGAATCGTGGCCAGTCTCCGCGAATCGATCCGTCTTCCTCGATCCTCGCCAGCATAATTCGGTGCTCGATCGTTAAACCCCTATCGATCGTGTAATCGCGAAGCACTCCGTTTCTTGCCGCGTGGCAAATCGTCGTCCTTCCTTCCCTCGCCTCGAATCGCGTCCCTTTCGCCGCCATATTGGTATCCGTCGTTTCTCTTACTCGCGATCGTTGTTTAATTATCATCGAGTCCCTATAAAAGGGGGGGGGGGGAGGAAATAGATTCGTATCTTAGCGGTATCGCGAGTTAACAACCGATGAATCGGTTCGACAACAATCGAATCCCTCGAAAGAATTTCGAAATGGCTGCTTGGGCCGCTCCGCCGCGTCGTTACACGCAACTTCCTTCCGGCGGGCGTTTAATTGGCTTTCGTAATACCGATCGGATCGAGTAAGTGAATAACACCGTAATGATAATGCGTCGAACATAAATTAGCCTCGTTCGAGGGGGACTCGCCGGTTCTTTTCGCCACAGCGCGCGTTTAACCGGACGAGCGCTCATTACGCGCCGTCTCACCGTAGATCGGTTATCGTTTTCCATTAATTCGCGCAAAAATTAATTCTCGTTTCTTCGTCTTTTTCTTCTGTTCTCTCTCCCTCTCTCACTCTCTCTTGCTCGCTGTCAGATCGGCAGATGGGATTCTCGCTTTACATCATTGGTAACGAACCCGTTGCAGAGTAGATTTCACGTGCTCGCGGTTTGTTTCGCTAGCCAAGGTGAGGCTTCCGCGTGTCGACCTTGTCTGCTGGGAATCTCAGTGGCTGACTAAACGCGTACGTTTCAAGGATTTCCATGGGAAAAGTTGTTTCGATATACCATTTAAGCGGTTCACTTGATTCCTCGATCAAACAGTTTCCGATCGTTTCGTGGCATCAACATTGCATTTGCACTTGCAAAGAATATTATTAAACGATAGGATGTTCGATGGATGATTTAATCAATTTAATTGATTTAATTTACTAATGAAATGCAATGAAATACAGATATTATCTAATAATTTCGTCAGGGTTGTAATTGGCGTATCTAACCAGTTAACTGCGGAATTTAGTTTCAGAAATCGTTTACAAAGCGCGTAATTCAAATCAAGCAATGACGAGAATACGCGTCAAGCGCAGGCGAATACTTCTATTATACATTTCACGAGAAAATTAAAACAAGGAAGGCTTCTACACTTTTATTTGACAAGAATTATACTCACCAATCGCAAGAAAATAAAGTTTTGGTTCGACGTGTATACACGTCGAACGCAGTTAACTGGTTAAAAAATCAAATGCTCGACTACGTAGCTGAACAATTGTTTGCGCGTTGAAAAAGTTTATCGCGGTGCCGCGTGTTCGTTGATGTTATCGAATATGTTGCAGAAACGGTCGATGAAAGTATTTGGCTCAATGTCGAGCTCGGTTATCCAAGTATAGGCAGCGAAAGTATTTCCGCCAACCGATCGACGGTGTATATATACGTATACGTCGGTTTGTCAGCGTCAAATATTTTCAAACTCTGTTTAAACGGCGTTCACGCCGGTGACGGAGTCGCCGGCAAACATTTGCTCGGCAAAGACGCCTCGGGCCGCGTCGATCGCCTCGCGACAGAGACTTACTTCCAAATAGTTTCAGACGTAACTCGATGGACGATCGACGGCACCGCGACTCGATTGTAAAAGTTATTGGAGCGTTTCGTGACATAATATTGCGTGACGGAGTTACTCCAACTTGTCTCTTGGGGAACCGGTGTTAAATGTATCCTTGGAAATTTATGAGAGAAATTAATAGTTAGAAATTGTAGAAATCTTAGCAAGTTTTACTTGGGCTAATTAGACTTGTCTTCTGAGAAGTATATGTGAAATGTGCTTTTAGAATGTCACGAGGGTAATTGAGGCAATTAAAAATCGTGGGAATATTAGCGAGTTGTAGGCTTGCCTCTTGGTAAAATGTATGCTAAACATGTTTTTAGAAATTTATAAGAGGAATTAATAATTTGAAGAATTTTTGCAAGTTTTATGTAGGTTAATCAGATTTGTTTCTTAGCAAAAAGTATCCTTAAAAATATACAAAAGAATTTAATAATTAAAAATTTTTTTTAAATTTATTGTACCATTACATTAGTTAATTCTATTTCTTTTATCAATTCGATTTTTAATTATTTTAATAGTAGCTTCAAAGTGTAGTTGTTAGTAATCAGAAATTGGATTCAATTCAAAATATACAAATATATATTTATCAAAAATAAAAAGATGAAAATAAAATTCTACATCGAAAACAAAGATTAAAAAAGTGCTAAAACCGATGCGATAGACAATATACAAAATTATATTTTAATAAACTATTTTAAAGAAACAACATTGAACTCTGTTGGTTTTTTTTTACAAGCTATTGCCTGTTTTTATCCAATAAAAACACACATACATACAGTTATACTATACAAATTCAAGATAACACAGCATGCAATAAACCTACGCAAAATCCATACATATATAACAAATGTTACCAAAATTGTATTATTTGTAAAAAAAAGAAAACCCACCTCAAAGTCCGAACCTTCTGCCACGACGAGTGACCACGACACAATTATCCAACGCTCCAATGCTAATACGACAATAAAATATAGTAAATAACAAGAACACAGCGATTAAAGCATAATTCCTGTAGAACGCGGCACGGTTCTACATAAATAATCGAAACGGCAACGGTTATCGCGTCCTTGGTTTCGTATGCTCCCCTTGGAGCGTACGTCGTCGTTGGAGGAAACGCATCCGGTGCGCAGGAAACGCAGTCACGCGTTCGTTTCCTCCCCTCGCCGCGATATTTCCAGCGCAGCGTACGGTCCCGCAGTGGTTTTTGCCGTCGCGGTGTTCCTCGCGGGAATTATCAGCCGGACGCGGTGGAACGGGCCCCGCTTCAGCCCACTTAATCACCCCGGGACACGTGCTTATTATCGCGCGGAGCGTGCCCTCGCGAGGTTATTGATTCGTACGAAACGAGCCGCGTAACGAGCCACGACTAATGCCGGCCGACAACCGGATTTCAATTTTTGGCGGCCGATCGAAACTTGCTCGCCACTGACGCTGCCACGTTCCCGTGGCCCAAGTGGAATGGTATCGCGTCTGGACAGACGCGATACGCCTTCTACGGATCCGCTTCACTTTTATAGACCACATCCTATATTATTTTATCAGTTTCGTACGGACGTTGAAGAACGATATCATATCGCAAAAATTATTACAAAATCTTCAAATTTATTTTCTTACTCTTGCGGCTTCTCATCGACTTCTACAGACCACATTCTATATTATTTTATCACTTTCGTACGGACGTTGAGGAACGATATCATATCGCAAAAATTATTACAAAATCTTCAAATTTATTTTCTTACTCTCGCGGCTTCTCGTCGACTTCTATAGACCACATTCTATATTATTTTATCAGTTTCATACAAACGTTGAGGAATAATATCATATCGCAAAAATTATTACAAAATCTTCAAATTTTCTATGTTTCTAAAAAACAATTTCGAATAAAAATGTTGCTATCTTCCATTCTATTTAAAATAAAGAATTGCTTAGAGTTTCTTCAACTTTTGTAGCTACCATAAATTTAAAAAAAACTTATCAGGTTATTTCGAAAATTCGCTGTGCCTCGTTTCATCTTCGCGATGAACCAAAATGTGGGACAGCAGAGACTGGAATAGTAGCTTGATCGTTAGAGATAGCGAGACCTTTGAGATGCTTGTCACCCTTTCGTTGCTACTTTTTGTTGATCGTGGGTTGGGAGTTTTGGTAATTTTTTTTCTAATTTATTGGCTGTTACATTTTTATTATTAAGGATATTGGAATGATTTCGTGTATGATATGATATATATATGTATTTCTTTCTATTTCGAATTTATTTAGAATTCAGAATATTGAGAAGAAATGCATGATTGTGGGATGTATGTATGTTAAAAATGAAAGTAACACGTGTATTTTGTGTCGTTTGTAATTAATGTAGTGGGTTTAAAATTGATTTGGAATTTATATTCAAAAGTAATGATAATTCGAAGGTGTTAAAACTGTCGATGAAATTTAGCCCTTTGCACTCCGAACGATTCTGGACATTGGCTATCAGCTACTCAGCGCCACTTTGCGGCAGAATCGAACATTTACAGACCCTGGTATTATTTGTTATAATTTTGAAACTAAGTAACGTATTATAATGATATTGGGCTTAAATGAATTGGTTGAGATCGAGGAATGTATATTTGCAAAAAATCAATATTTTATTGTTTATAATTTTGTATAGTTTGATAAATTTTGAAACACTCCCCAATATGCATTGCAGGCTGATTAGTGCATGTTTCACAATAATAATTTGTTTGACGCCTGCCACCAGGTGTTTTCCTGTTAGCGCACACAACACAGTCTCGTTTTCTTTGTCCCATATTGGGAATATGTAATTTGTTGTCCATTTTATTGTCCGCAGAAGATGTGGATGGGCGCGTTCTCGACACACGAAAATCGCCCCTCAATTGGTCAATTAGTGTTATGACAAACTTGTGGCGTATCATTGATTGTCATTCAGGAATGTCATTCACTAAGAAAAGAATGACTTTTTCGATTTTCTGACTCGTTAGATCTATGTGTACTGCTCGAAGCTTCAAACTAGACTGAGCTCAGCTTCGGAAATATTTTCCTCCAGATTTAGATTTGTTTATTTATAATTATAAATCTTACTATATAGTGCGTGCTATGTTCGCATACCGACCTTTCTTCTACAAACTCCCCTTATCGCTCTTTTCAAGTGGCACCGAGAAGTGCTCGGATCGTCGTGAGCACGCCTCTCACGTTCTCGTCTGACACAAAACCCGCTGACATTTCTTGTATATATCTTAGTAATTTTACGGTATTTTGATTTGATTTCTGGTGTCATTTCAAGGAAAAGTTACAGGGAAACATGCATGTCCCAAAAAGTTGCGCTGAAATAACTCAATTTCCCGTAATCACTAATAAACTTGAATGTCCCCTGAGAGGGGACATCCGAGTGATATGCTAGAATTACGATGTCCCCTGAGAGGGGACAGCGAAGTGCAAAGGGTTAGAATTCAGTCTGATTTTAGGTAGTTATAAAAAGTACCCAAGTGTAGGTTATTTTATGAATTGAGATCAATATATTTGCATACATGTTTATTGGTCCATTGTTGAACTTAAGTAACAGTATACGATATGCAAAATATTTTAAAGAAACAAATGTATACAATTTATGTACGAAAATATTTACTCCATATTTTTCTTTAAAACTACCAAAAATTTCGGACAAAAAATTGCCATCCATAATCGCTACCATATACGAAACACTAAAGAATGATGAAATTATCCTCATTTTTATTTCGTACCTAAAATGTTATATTCAGAAATATTTGAATGAGTTTTGTAAGAGCGGATATTTCTCAACGTAATTTCAGTTGTTCATCACTACCAGTTTCCTCACAGAGAACCATCTCTTAACATTTTCGACTAATTTCAATCTAATCAATTTTCTCCAATGCCATAAAAATAAAACTCAAGGCGACGCACAAAGTACAGCTTTTAAATCACCGTATTCAAACTACGTTTCCACAATATCCACTATTTATATTATACAGTTCGATGTCCTGAGTATCTCACCGAAAGCGCGTTTTGTTCATTCGATGCGTTAATTTATTCATCACCCGTTAGCCGATAAAAACGACTGGTCTCGCGTGTTGCATAACTAATGGAACGTCGATAGATCGATTATAGCCATTTCGCAGTTCGAATAACGATCCCAGTACTCTTTTTCCCTTTTCTCTCTCTCTCTCACTCTCTCTCTCTTTCCATCGCCGCAGGAAATCGACGCAGCCTGACCCGTTCGACGTGAGAAGCCTCGAATTTGCATATAAACGCGACCGCCCCCGTCGTTACCGCCGAAACCTAACGGTTACCCCCTTTGTTCGTGCACGATCATTAGCAATTATTAGAAGCAATTTTCGTGACTCGTGAGACGAGAACGGAGACCACGTTTACCGTCCCGCGTTTTCTTTCTCTGCTCTTAGAACCACCTACCAAAGTACAGTTTCAACCCCCTTTGAAAGTATAACTTAGGCGCGCGGTCGATTTGCAATTTTAAATCAGCAGGTTCTTGGAAACGCAATGTTTTTAGTTCGTGGAAAAGTTGTGAATTAGAAAGTGAGTTGCGTTCATTTTTTTTTAAGTTAGTTTATTTAATGGAAAGACTGACGCGTATAAATATCTATGCGTGGTAGATATTTGTGTATGTATAATAATATAATATTTCAGACTTTTATTATCATACTTTTATTATCAATATATTGCTATATTATATATACAGGGTGTTTAGGAAAACTAGAGTCAAAACTCAAAGGCACAAGTATTATAGTACTTAACGAAATGTGGAATTGCAAAGAGATGCAAGTTTTAAGTAAATCTAACTTATTTACTTAAGTGTAAATTTTGATCGTATGTAATTATAAATATAAACTACTTATTTAATAGTACACTTAGGTAACAAGGTAACAAGAATTGAAAGAGTGGTAATTTTATATAATAATTACAATAATCTACAGGGGTGTTAATTACATTCTAGTAAACATTGCGATAGTCGTTAAGATCTAAACAAAAATCATCAATTTGTAAAATTTTTAATTAAAAATATTTGAAATAATTTCACGCGGATCATAAATGGTCTACTCATCACAGAATGCACCCAGACGAGTTGCAGATCACAAATATACACTTCTTCAGCGTCTTCCTCGTCGATAATCAGTCTTGAAGAACAATAACGTTCCGTGACTCGGCTGGTACATCATTAATCCAATAAACCACATGGTTAGATAATCGCTAAAAAATAATTAGCCCACTATCGAGGAATCGACGGGGCGATTAGCTGGTGGCGTGGTCCATTATGCGAGACTTCCAGGTTTCGCAAAGGTCAAGTCGCGCCAGGTCGAGATGAGCCGGCTCCGATACAGCCGCGTTCCACCAGTCATAAGCTTGGTTTCGTTTCAGATTCGCTCACTTCCCTCTTTCTCTCGTTGGCCTGGTGATTTTGCGAGCTGAGCGGCTGCTTGTTGCTTAACCGACTGGGCGTTTATGATACTCGAACGGGCCCGCGGTATCAGTGTTCACCTCTTTGCAGATCGAATCCACCACTTCGACCTTTTGTATAGTAAATTTCTAATTTTTTCAATTCAAATTTGTTCTCTCGGGTGCTCTGCAAATATTAGGTGCAACTGTGAGTATAAAGTATGTATTCGGTTGGGGAATAAGTTCGTAGCGTTTTTACCGAAGACTTTTATTTAAACGAGCTTGCGAGGCACCCAGGCTCCCAACTTTTCGGTAAATCCCATTGAATGAAGGTGATTGAGAATCGTTTTATGATCGCAGTTCATTTTTTCCGCCAATTCACAACTGGTTTGGCTTTCGTTCTCCTTCAAAAGTGATTTGAGACGTTCTTCATCGAATTCAGAAGGCCTTCCGCTGCGCGGCGTGTCATCGACGTCAAAGTCACCATTTTTGAACTTTGCAAACCATTTCCGTGCTGTAGACTCGCCTATGACACCTTTTCCATACACGCCGCAAATGTCCCGGACTGCTTCGGCAGCTTTTTGACCTCGATGAAAAGCAAAGAAGAGCAGGTGTCGAAAATATTGATTTTTGCCTCCTGGTTATTCCATTTCAAAGCCTTAAAACTAATAAAAAATTAAATAATTCAAAAATACAATTAACATAGTTTTGTAGAGCAGAAAGAGATATATTGAATGAATATTTACCCTTTGCCAACCAGCAAACAAGTCGTTGTAAAATAAAAGAAATATAAAAACGCTATGAACTTATTCCCCAACCTAATATTTAACGATACATGTATCTGTAGGGGTTGAAATACTGATTGTACTTTTGTCTAATAATTGAGCAACAGAGAAGATTTTGCGATAGTCATTAACATCTTTAAGAACACTGATACATATGTATCGGTATACCGTAATGGTTATTTGAAAAATGTTATTCGTATTTAATTAATAAGGTACCAAGTGTGTACAATATAATTAGTTTTAACGATCATATCAATTTCAAATCAAAATATGTAATATTAGTTTTTTTCCAAAAGAAGTTATAAATATGTAGTACATACGTGTCAGAGTCCCTGAAGAGGTTAAGCAAATAAATAATAGAGGAAAAGAATAAGTAAATTCAAATTCAGAAAGGGAAAACAAATTAGTAAGCATTTTTATATACTTTCAGAATCTCATTTCTGTCCAATTTAACGATTAAAACCGAATCGTTAATTTGAATATGAATCGTCGATCAGTGAAACAAGTTGACGCAGATTCGACACCGTGAACGAACTGCTGTCCTTGCGATTCATCACCGAGGCTAAAGCGTCGGTAAACAGGCAATTGTCGAGCGGAAGGCCGATTCTCCCGCGTGTTCCCCGGCTAAACTGACACGAACGAGCCGCGTGTGATACCCTTTACTGCTCGCCTTGGGTTCATCGTCTATCTTAATACACGATCTTAATACGTCATGCCACGGTGATCGTCCGACGCGTCACCGTCACGTGGACGGGGTGTACGCTCGGAGCCAAAGTCTCGACGTGTTACCCGCCTCTATCTCCATCTTCGTGTTTCCACCGTCCCAGCCTAAAGTAGTTACACTATTCATACCCGTATACTTGAATATTCGCGTTGGTACGTCGCTTAAATCTCGCACGTCGACGTTGAACCTTACGACGGAACTTTATGGATTCTTGTAACAGTCGAACACGTTTCAATTTGTGTTCCAATTTTTTTTTACGGGTTCTTTGACGTTGCGTGGCCATCTTGGTTCTCAACAAGTGGATGCTACGGAAAGATTATTTAGTTTCTATTTATTTTTCCTCCGAACCACTAAATTTGTGGATATACAGAGTGTTCTGGTAGTCACTGGTAGTACAATCGAAAGGGGGTGATTCTAGATGAAAAAATAAGTTGAAAATGTAGAATAACAATTTTTCATTTGAGGCTTCGTTTTCGAGAAAATCAACTTTGAATTTTCGCTGGTATAGGTGCATTTGATCGTGTTTTGATATAGCTGATCTCACTGTAGATCATTGGACTCGATTAAAGTTATGTTAATAAACACTTGCAGTATCATGGAAATGTTTTCCTACTTGTGAGAGATTTTTTGAACCAACATTACCAAAGTTGGATTGGTCGTGCTGGAACAGTAGGTTGGCCATCACGCTCTCTTGATTTAACTCCGTTTACCGACTTTTACTTGTGCAGTCGTATTAAATCGATTGTGCATTCTGAAGAAATTACAAGTTGCGGGAAATTGAAGGAAAAGATTATCGTAGCCTCTCATACATTAAAACAACCGAATACCTTAAAAAGCGTTCATAAAAATTTGATTACGTATTCGTAATTTACGTGTCCCATGAAAATTCAAAGTCGATTTTCTCGAAAACAAGCCTCAAATAAAAAATTGTTATTCTATATTTTCGATTTATTTTTTACTGTATGTAGTATTGTACCCTTGTAAATAATCTGCACAATATCCTAATTATTACTATTATTGATACAGCGTCATTAACTATGTAAGACACACGTACTAAAATTTCGTGCAGCTGAAAATGACCAAAGTTTCGCATATAACGCGACTCAAAATTGAAACAAATTCTGCTTCTCACCTGGTTAAATATCTGGTCAGTTTGACGGCCAGTAAGCGCGAGAGGGTTGTCGCATCCGCAACAGCGTCGTTCGTCTCGCGTGCGAAAAAGAAATCCGGCGGGAAACTGGTGGGCGTCGTGGCGCAACGCGCTCGCTCGAACGGGCGCTCTCTTCCTCCCCCTGGTGAGTACAGTGTCAAGTTCATCGTTCAACGCTCGTCCTACGTGCGCTAACGCACTCGGCTCGCTTCCTCCTCGGCCGTAATTATGCCTGTTGCGCAAAAGCTTGCACCAGCGACGTTCGTGTCTTGGTGCAACCGCGTGCGCTGGTCAGTCGAGGTCTTCTCGGCGGTCTCGATCGACGGCTCGAGGACGTTCGCCTTCGAGTCTACCTTCGTTTACATATTTCTGGTTCGATGTGCTTTCCTTGCGCGCGGTATTGCCGGCTGATCGACGTCGATGCAACTCTTGTTAGCGGTAGACTCGATGGTCTACGATCGCTTTAATCGATGGTGAAGGTTGCAGGAATTAGAGACTGGTTGGTTGTTTGGAGGTTGGGGATGTCTGATTAGAAATTTCATTTGTCTACTGCCATGAGTTCTAGAAGTGTTTGACCCGCGCTATGTAAAATTAAGAATTGTTGAATGAGATTCATTTGTTTGCCTAATTTACAAAATAATAGATTCTGATATTGTATGTTTTATTGGTATTTGTATGTATTATTGGTTAATCAGTAGTGACTAGATCTCTCGTTATTGGTATATTTGAGATGTTATGCTTGTTTAATTTGGTAATAAAATAATAAAAATTGTTTGGTAGTAAGTTTGCTTCGTTATTTAGAAATCAGGGACTGTCTGATCAGGAATAGAAATTATCTACTTAGAGATGTCTGATCTATATTAAGTAGAATTATGAATTATAATCAATTGATAATTTATTAGTTCGGTATCAGTAGTGTTAATGCAAATTTAACATCATTTACTTGATTTGCAATGATAGAAATTGATGTAGGAGATCCTTTTTTAAATTGTTACATATTAGAGGCTCTCTGCTCTGCATCATACCGAATTACGTTGCATTTCTTGTTAATAACATGCTTGAGTTTGGAGTAGTCTGGCCAAAGAACAGGAATAATCCACTGTGGCTGGCTTTAGACGTTGTCTGACCCACATCACATGGTATTGCAAAATTATTAGACGATCCACAAGCAGTATAATCCTTGCCAGTGGTGTTTCTGGTGATTTAAAATTGTTTATTTGATTTGTGGAATGATAGAAATTGGTACGGCGAGTGTTCGATTGATTTGTTTCCGTTTCAAGGATTGTCTGATCCGCATTACGCGGGGCTGCGAGTTACCGATCGGTCGATAGCGAACAGATTTCTGGTTGGCGGTGTTATTTATGATCTAAGATTGTTTATTTGATTTGTGAAATAATAGAGATCGCCAGAGGGATCGTTCGCTCGAGGTATGCGAATTTTAGAAGTGGTATTACGTGAGATTGCGAATTACTCGATCGATATAGCAGATAGAGAATAAATTTTCTATTCGCGGTTGTGTTACAGATGGTTTCGCGTTATTTATTGGATCCGTGAAGTAATAGGAATCATTCGATTCAGTCGCCTCAGCTTTTCAAGTCGTCTGACCAAGAATAGGAATAATCTACTGTGGCGCCTTATTTTCTTACTCTCGCGGCTTCTCGTCGACTTCTATAGACCACATTCTATTTTATCAAATTCATACGCACGCTGAAGAATAATATCATATCGCAAGAATTACTACAAAAACTTGAAATTTTCTGTGTTTTTCTAAAAAACAATTTCCGATAAAAATGTCATTACCTCGCATTCTATATAGAATAAAAAATTGCTTTACAGCTCCTTCAACCTTTTCAGTTACTAAAAATTTTAAATAAACTCATTCGATAATTCCAGGAACGGTAAATCGTCTAAATTGCGCGATAGAGAATCACGTTTCAGGAGAAAATTTGCTGTGCCTCGTTTAATCTTCGCGATGAAGCAAAATGTGGGACATCAACGACTGGAATAGTAGTTTGATCGTTAGAGATAGCGAGAAGTTGGGCAATCTCGTAGAGAAGTCGAAAAATCGCACGTGTCGTGGCCACGATCCGTTCTGTTGACCCGCAGCGCGGAATTTTCGGACGTTGGGACGTTTTCGCGGTAGATATTAGCATACCTGGGTCTCGGTGACATTGAAATTCCAGTTAAGACCGTCTAACCGACGTTTCTGGAATTTCTCGATACAACGTTGATAGTTGAAACGCCCACGGAATTCTGATCGACAAATGTAATCGAGATAGGATTTCGATTCGATTTCGTCACGTCGTTGCGCGCACCCGATCGAACATTTAATCTTTAGTAACGTGCAGTCATTTTAAATTTACCATGGTTAATTTTCTAAATTATCTATATAATTCTAGTTTTTCGTTTCCAGCTCTTCGATTTAAAAAATTGAAATTGATATTTCGTTATACACAATTTGATTGAAATCAGTGCAATACGATGCGAGTTAAAAGTTCTTAAATTCTATATACTTGTAGAGATAAATTCTATATTTTGTAGTTTTATAATTTGAGAAAAATTGCAAAGGTGTTTTATTTATTTAATTTTCGAGCTCTTAATGAAGGATGCTACGATTGTTTCCATTATTCCACATATACATACGTGGTACACAACTGCACGGTATTTAAATGAGGATGTAATTTTCAAGTGTGAAGATCAATTGTCAAACGAATTACATTACCTTGAATACTCTAAAATCAATCTCAGTCAAACAGAAAACAAAAGAAAATTTTCTTTCCTCCTTAAAAATCACAAATCATCAATAATTAGTAGAAGTACGAAAATGGACAGTCACGAGTTAATCATCATTACGTGCTCCGATTATAAATGAACGTAATAAAAAAATTCTAATGAGAATCGTGTATACATTCATATTCATCAACAAAAACCGTGGGAACGAAACGATGAATCGGAAAGAAAAAAAAATGTGAACGAAGCGGGAGAGAGGCGAGGCTACATCCAGAGAGAAAGAGAAAGAGAGAGAGAGAGAGAGAGGGGGAGGTGAACGACCCACGAACGACTTAATATTTCTATAGAAGCTGTGACGCATAAATTACGAGAAGCGAGTGCAAGCGGGTCGAGGAAGGAACAGGAAGTGCCGCGGGACCGGCACACGATTTGACAAAGTATTATCGATACGTGACGAGAAAATCGAGCCTTTGTTACGTTGCACGCGCGTGGGATTGCTATTCGTTGCACGGAGAGACGCGCGGCGGCGCTTGATTTTCGTCCCGTCGCATCCGCGAACCCTTTCCCGAACGCCGCTGGCTTTTGATGCCACCCTCCGCCATCGCTGCCGCCGCGCGGCATCCGAAAAACGGACGTGCGCGAATTCTCGATGGCCCCCTCCGAAAATTTCTCTGAACGAGCAATCCTCGACGACGCTCGATGAAATCGAAACGAGGGTGGAAAGTCGAGCCTCCGTTGGAATTTCGATTAATCGCGCGAAGGGTTACTTCGAGGTAACGGAGATCCCTCTAGCGAGAGCTGGAAGCTCGAAATTCGAGAACCTCCTGCGATCTTTCAAGATTATGCGAATTGAGAGAATTTTTCAATTAATATTTGTTTTCTTCGACACTTTCTCCAATTCTTTTCAGACTATAAAAGCTGTCTTTAAATGGATCTATGAAATTTAAAAAAAAAATTCATACGCGATAGAGTTATTATTGCTTCAGGTTATCCAAGAACTTTTAACTCACCCTATATCACACCGTTTCTCGTAACAAAAAAGATTCTACTACCGCAGAACCTACAAATTAGAAAGTTAGCTGTACCAACTTAAAGAAATTCCACTCTGACGATTTACAATGGAATAAAAAAGACGAGAATTCCCTGGAACTTTTTCTAACCTCTAAAAATCCCAAGAGGGGTCTTCTAACGATCCGAATCGGACGCCTCGCGGGGAGCAGAGATCCGAGAGATCGTGCGATAAATCGATGATCGAGGAGCGGACATTCAAGTGTCAGTCTTCTACAAACGACTCGGGGCAGGCGGATTAAAAACGTCGCCGTGGTTGCATTGTCCTCGGCGACAAAAGGGGGCTGGAGGTTTTTCTGGTTCGCGGTCGAACACGGGGTATATAAGGAAGCCGTGGCAGCGAGCGACAGACGTTATTGATACGTGACGAGAAAGCGAACCCCCGTGTCCTGGGACCGGTGTGTGGGATTGGCATTCGTTGCGTCGCGCTGCAAATGGGAAACAGCCGGCCAGGATGAGCCGGGCACCTCGCTATGCAAACTGATTCGAACGTGTCTTCGCTTTTAGCTAGGAGTATCGAGCCCTGATGTCGTAACTGTAAAACCTCTCGCGCAGGGAATCGGAGGGCCCTTCGTCAACGGGTTAACGAACATCCTTTGCTCTACTAATTTCTTTATTTTTACGTTTCTTTGCGCTTATAACTAGTTGTACATGTTATTCTGTTTTTCTGTATTTTTTTAATGTTTCAAGAAGGGTAAGGAAAATCTTCTTTCTTCTTTTTTTAAGAAATTAGTTAAGTATTGTTTTATGGTAGCTTTGGACGATTTTTATGCATTTCAAAGTGGTGTTAAGTGACATTCAACGTAGTATTATTTCGTTTTGAATTTCTATTTTACTGTGCTCGATGGAAAAATAAATACAAATAATTTTGTTATCGATTATATCGAAAGGTGGAAATAAATTTTTGTAGAAAAAAAGAATCGTGCAATCATGGGTAGCAAAAGAAGTTGAATTGTCTCTTGTTTCGCTTTGAGTGTTTTTCTATTGGAAAGCACTGTGCAGTTTTGCCTTACATTGTGAAAAATTTAGGCTTTCTCTAATTTTATTGTTAAGCATTACTGGATATATAACAGTAAAATTATAAAAAAAATCGGTGTTAGACGATTTGAATAAGAAAGATCGATTCTAACATATGAGATTGATTAATTTTTTTTTTCATTCGGTTATACAATATCAGAAGAAAAAATAACTGAGAAAATCACTAAATTCTTCTCCTGAAGAATTTCACAAATGCTTCTCCTTAAGTTACATCTCTCAAATATATTGAAAATAAAAGGTGCCATGTTTACTTCCACTGTACGAAAAAATTGATGTACTACTTTATTTAAGTTCATGAACCGCATGAAGGGTATAATTCAAGTGAATACCCATTTAATTCGTCTTCCCCTTACAAGTTGTACCTTCCTTCATTTCTATGACAGAACAGTAACCAGCTAGTTACGTTTCGAGTGAACTCGAGCGAAGGAAGCTCGAAAACTCCTCGTTCCTGCACCCTCTAAAAATTCACAGCTTCCCCGATAAATAAAGTTCGTTACGTCCAATTAAATCCACGGCCTTTCGTATTTCCATCGGAAGATGCCGCGCTTAACCGTTCCTAATTACATTTTTTTCTTTTTTTTTTTGCTCGCGAGGCAAAAAAATGGTGGTTGATTACGATTCGCCGGGTGTATCTGAACGTCAGGATGCAGTAATTGTCATTAATGGGCCTATTTGTTACCGGGTTAACGACGCGGTAATTAAATATGATAGTGCGGGTATAACGAAGTGGAGTAACACTCGGGAAATATGGATACGCGAGTACGTAATTTCAAAGTTACATGTCGTTAAGGAGTATCGCGTATGCGACTTATCATTTCGACCGTCCGTACATTTCGCTCGTACCAATAGTGTAATCTAAGATAAAACTTCATCTTAAACTAACCCTCGCAAAATTAATATATTTCTATTACGAATTAAAGAATTTAAAAAAAAAATTTTTCTCTAAAGCAACTTCGTAATCGCTCGCATCCAAAACAAATGATTAATCGCACAACCTTAGAAATTCAACAAGTACATTTACCCGATTACACTTTTAAACTGTTAACACAGTTTACTTTTAAACACTTTTAAACGATTACACTTTTTCTAAAAAGAAGGGATAAGTCGAATGAAAGTGATGCGCGAACACATAAATAAATTGGCAGAAGCAATAATTATTAATCGCTGTTACGAAGGGTGGCGTCCCATTAAATCGTTGAAAAGTACTTGGAAAAAAAAAAGAAAAAAAAATAGCTAATAACATTGCACGCGAGCAGACACCAAGAACTTTGTCCTTCGTTCGGTCCTGCAAGAACGAGATCGAGCGTTCGCGAGGCACGCCGTCATTACTTACCAGCCGCGTTAATGGCGCGCGCACGGATCGGTGGATAAAGAGCGTGAAACGAAATTTACGCAAGTTTTTCGCGCGTGTTTCGCGTGACAGACGAGCGGAATTCCGACGGAGTCGGCGACTCCGCGTTTCGTGACCTCCGCTCGTAAGTATCGCCGACGAAACGTCCACGGCCGCTTCGTTCCGCTCGATTTAAGAGCACCGTGGGGACGGACATCGCTCGAGAGCCGTGCACGCGCGAATTTTTGGTAGCCGATCGAGCTTTCATCCATTCGAGCCGCTCGAGGAACGTTCTCTGGATTATTTCCGTTCGAACAATCGAATTACTTCCGTTGTTGCTCTTTGCGATGGTTGGCAGCGGTTTCGAACTGTGGACGAAGGGGTGGGTTCGATACAGCCGCTCGTAGATGGGACAATGGCTCTCTTTTTGCTGAAGATTCGCTGTTGGAGGAAAAACTGGCGCTCCTTTTACGCCGTGAAATTGTTGGGATGTGAAGAAAATTGGGAGGTGATCGTTTGATAGCGTGAAACTGACGGCGAGTTTCATCGTGGAGAAGAGCGTCTGGGGTAGCGCTGCCAAGTATCTGCAAATTGCGCTAATTTTAGCTGAAGCAATCAGTTACTTTTAACTACTGTCGGGTGTAGTAATGTAATGTAGTTAGTCGTTGCAGGATTCCAGTTTTTCGTAGCATTTGTTACGTATTTAAGGGTAATAGTGTGAAGTGCAAACGTAGGGGTGTATTTTACATTTTTTATTTATCAATTTTGTATATTGCTCGCAAGCGGTCTCTGCGATCGTTGTAAGTGTTTTGACTTGCTTTTGGAAGATTGTTTAGCCGTTTCTCTTGATACATTTCTTGTACCAAATTCAGATTTTTAATCAATTTATTCTGCTTAATTCACAATTAAATTATATTCCTTTAGTCACACACATGCGTATCTAAAAACTTGTACAATTTTTTACAGAATATTCAAAAGCATACCATTTGATTTATTTTTTTCAAATTAACATCATAATTACTAGCCGTGTCATTGTTCACATCCACCCTTTTCAGAAAGTGAAAGCACAGTATGCCGTCATCTATCGTTAAAATATTAATTAATTAAAATTTTTCTGAATTGATCTGAAACTAATGAAACTTAACGATAATTTAATTAATTAACGAAATGCTAGAAACTGTTAAACTATTTGATTTCTAAAGATCTGGGTGCATGCGTTATTCATATAACATCATGCTTTATTTCTGAATTTACATGGAACCCTCGTTTAACCAATTTACATATCGTTTCGATATTGGAAAAAATAATTTGCACTGTACGAAAATTAATATAAGAAAAGATTTTAACTTAATATATGCAAAGATCGATCATAATTTAAGGAACAACATTTATTTATAAAAATCTATCTCACTCGGTAATTAATATTTTCCAGCACGTTCGTTATCAGCATCAGATAGTATATAACATACTAGCTCTATTTGACAGGCCAATGTCGCATAACCATGACGTATAATTGCAAACATCTTACAATATTAATGTCGCATATATCTGATATATTGCGAATATATATGCGAATATATTATATAATATTTCCCTCGGATGCCTACAAACTGACTTTACACCTGACTGATACACCGTGTAACATTCTAAAACATGCAACATTACGCAGAATACCAGAATGGCTATAATGAAAAGCACAAACATGTTAATCGACAATAAAGCATTGCAAAGAAATGTAACATATGAAAATGAATCACGAGCACCCTTGTTTATGCATAGGGTGCCTCGTATATTGATAGAAAAATTCACGAACTACCCTCGTTCCAAAATACTCTTTCTTTTAAATAAAAAAAATTGTTTCTGTACGCTCGAATTATAAATGCACGAAGGATACAGAAGAAGATAGAAAAAGAGGTGCGATAGCGAAACTTCGCGACGCTTCCGTTCGCCACGCGCGACGGAAGCGCCATCGGGGGTCGAACGAAGATCAGCGACGCGCGTCCACGCGGTTTGTCGGTCCGTTAACCGGATCGCGAACGAGTGCAATTAACTGAATTCGCGGCGGATAACCTCTTTCAGCCGTGATGCGTGCTAGAAAGTCGATTCGGAGAAATTGCGAAGACGCTGGCCGAGATATATTCGCTTCGATGGTCGCGCGAGCGTCAGGTCGCGTTGCAAAAACTAGAGAACTGTCGTTTCGTTGCATGGGTGCGTTTAAATGATATAATGGCAAGGTGGATGTCTGCAGGGAGTTGCGTTTAGGCGACGCGTTCGACGCGTTCAGTGGACTGGATCGGTTCGAAAGTTTCGTTCGCTGGTCTGTTTCCTTGCTTTCAATTCGTCGATTGTAAACTATTAGAAGATCTGTTTAATATTCTACGTTTCATTTCCTTAAAGCCAGTTTACTAACCCCTTTTCAATTTTCTAGAAAATTGTTTAGGATTCAAGTCACTGTTTTATAAAATATTTTATTGTGCCGTGGTAAATATTTATATTTTCACTGTATATCAAATGAAATTTGTTGAAGATAATTGGTAACATCGAAGTTCTCTAATAAATTTTTTATTGTGAACGTTTATATACAGAAGAAAATTAAATGAATTATTTTAATATAACTTCTACGGTTTTTTATTTATGTTTAGAATCATATATTTTTTGTGTAATGTTATTTACAAAATGTAGAGCTCGAAAATTGACAAGCGAAAGTATTGTAAAATAAGAGAAGAATTACTAATCCACGTTTTGCATCGTTACTTGGGCTTTAAAAAATTTCAAAAAATTCTGAAACACATACTGTACTCCCTAGTCTACCACAAAAGTGAAATATGAATCGAACGTTTAAATCTCTTCGCAATAAAAATAAAAGTTGAACAATGATAATATTCCCCTTGGAACCAATGACCCATACTACCCGCAGAGGGTGAGAAGAGCCTTTAAGAAAGCAGAAACTTTTTATATCCTATGCTTTAAATAATTAGATTTCCTTTTAGCAGACCCTTAACTGCCTTACCTAGATCGTGGTATATGTTAACGACGCTGACGTGTCGCGCCAGAGAAGCGAGGCCTCGACTTTTAAGGGTGAGAACCTCATCCTCGCTCGCTACCTCCGTTGACCTACACGTACACACATCCACGGTCTCAACGAGCGCGTTGCTCGATTCTCACCATCGAGCATCGAGCATCGCGATTCTAATTCACCAGCGATTTTGCCTGCGCGAAGCAAACAGAAGCGTGTCAATCGAGCCTGGTAAGCGGAATTCCTAGGCGAGCAGCGATCGACAGTCGACAATTAAAGCCGCGGCGGGCATTAAGCTCAGACAATGGGCCGGGTAGCGATCGTTGCGACCATCGTTGTCATTCCAGACACATTTTCTCCTTTGTTCTATCAGTCTCGTAGCCATCTGTCCTCCGCGATTGGATTTCCCAATGCGGCTGCACCCAACCCTCGATTCCCTCCCCTCTTCCTCCCTCTCTTTCTAGTTTCGCTCCTCTTCCCCGTGCAACTTTTTATTCCCATCCTTTCTTCCCCCGTTTCCTTTTTTCCTTTTTTTTTCTCCGCTCGCCGTCACGAGACGCGCCGCGGCGCACCCTCCGACCGCACCCTCGCGTCCTCGAAGGTGATCGGCCGCCACGCGTAATTAGACGCGACGATTTTTGTCGCGACTCTCGTGTGCGTTT
Organism: Xylocopa sonorina; assembly: GCF_050948175.1. Classification (NCBI taxonomy): domain Eukaryota; kingdom Metazoa; phylum Arthropoda; class Insecta; order Hymenoptera; family Apidae; genus Xylocopa; species Xylocopa sonorina. The sequence goes on from NC_135205.1 coordinate 1,781,555, forward strand.
CGCGTCCATCATGGGTGCGGTTCGATATCGAGAATTCTCTTTTTTCTGTTAAAGGAGGGAACCAGGAGATTGCAATTGCGGTCCCTTGGGTCTCGATGTCGCGTCGATGGCGCCCCGATGTGTTCTAAATTAATTAATTCCAGGGTGCGGTCGCGCAATTGGACCTTTCGCGTGGGAATTTCGTTTTCGATGAGGTTGCCGCGTTCGGTTTCGTTTCCAGTCGAGTGTGATTAATTCTTGGAAAGGGTGGTTGGACTCTGCCCGCGATCGCGAGCTAGTCACTAGTTAACGTAATTAGCATTCGTGTGTATCACGCTTCTTTCGTGGTAAAAAGAGGACAGCTAATTATAAGTTGTGTGTCGGTGAAATTTTAAGCGTTAATTAGTTCTGCAACTCAGTACGCTTTCCAGAATGTTTTATCTCGCTGGTTGTACTCGATGGAGATGTATTTCGATCAACGAATCTCTTCTTGGGATTGAGAACAATTTTATTTCGAATTTTACTATTATCACTTTCGATGTTTTTCGCGCGAAGTACATTTTAAGCGAGAAATCGCGAGAGGAAAAGAAAATTTCCAGAATAAATTGTCGATTTAAAATGCTAACGCCGAAGTGTCTTCGACGGCCGCAAGAATTAGAATATGTAGGGTAGCGTATCGTGGTATACGTCGCAGTTAGGGGTTGGCAGTGTTGTAAATAACGCTCGCGACGGCCTCCGTCGTAAAAATAAACGCTCGAGGCAGGCTCGTACGACAAGGCAATCTGGTGGTAACCGGGTCGGAGGCATTAAATGAGATAACGTATGGCATCCTTTAAAAAGAGTGTCACGGCGCAATTGTAAAAGTCCCGGCAGGACACGTCGCGGGGCACGTGAAAGCGTCGTTAACGCGCCGCCTGACAGATAATTAATCTAGCCTGATAAACGATGCTTAACGCGACGTCAATTGGGATTCACCGAGGGGGCTGTCGCGTTCAATGGTCCTTTAGAAAGACATCAGGTGTGGAGGGGAGAAAAGTCAGGTTTCCCGGTGCCATTATACCTTCTAAAAATTGTGACGAGTGACAAAGGACAGAAGTATTAATCTTTTCGTCTTTAGATGAGCATGTTGCGGAGCGCGACTTAATTGTCTAGAGTGGTTAAAGGGGGGTTGAACGTTGAAGTTGCAACTTTGTACAATTATAATAGCTATTCTATAGTGTCACAATGTTACTGGTAATTGTATCCAATGATTTTGCAAGAATTCTGCTTTTGCAAGATTTTATAACTTTTTTAATTTACGTAGGGAATGTTGAGAAGGACAATATTTTTAACATGATCGTGCGAAATATTGTTCACATATTCGTATAAGTAACAAAATATTAAGAAGAAATTTTTTTAAGTTATAAAATTGATATTAATTTAATACTAGAGAAAATAATTGAAAAATAAATCATTTATCCAATGTAGCAGAAGTAAGAAAAATTATTTACTAAAATTCTTCAAGAATACTACTTGAAACAAAAAATCAAAGTCTTAATTTAATCATTTTTTAATGCAACAAAGAGAAACTTCTTAACCAAAAAAAAAAATACATATCTGTTAATTAATTAACAAATATTATTCTTTCATTATTGGCTCGCACAGTAACGTGAAAAATCTGAAACAAAGGACTAATTCTCGGCACGGCGACATTTGACCGCGACAGGGAAGTTCCCCTTTCGATTCTCCGCGTGCCATTTGCGAAAAACCGGGCCGTCTTTGTTTAGTACGTCACTGGGTCACCGGTTCGGTGGGTTCGTCGTGGCAGGAGGGAATTTTACGTGGAACCGGGCCACCTTCGACACGCGAGGAATTCGCCGTGAAATTCCACCGCGTCCCGTCGAGACGAAAGTGCCCCCTGGAACCGATACTCCATTAAACGGAAGAAGAAGAAGGAGCAACGAAACTGGCGGCGATCCGTCGGTGTTCCTCTCGTTTAATCGCGCGTAATATCCTTGCGAGGATCTTGCCAATCGACGTATTCGTTTAGTTAATCCTTCGTTAGCGAGGATACGAGTCTTGCGCATGTTTGGAATCGCGTGTGTTTCAATTCTCCACTTTGCTTTTCTTTGGTAGAAATTGCTTTTATGTTATTATTATTATATCTAAGTTGCGTTGAGTGGTATTGGAGTGTACTCTTGGTTACTAAACTTGCGATTCGTCTGTGGAATGGGGGTGAAAATATTTGAAAATACAATGGTGGATGTGGTAGCTGACTTTCATCTTCTGATTCGTGGTAATATAATTTTATTTTATATGAAGTAATATAAATTAATCAAATGGTGCGAGAAATTTTAATTATACTCTTTTTTTTCTATTTACGTCAGCTTTACTTTCATTTCTATCGTCTATTATTCATTAATTATCATTACCACTAAAGTACCATTCTTCAACAGACTGTAATTTTTAACATTCAAACAATTATGCAGTACCATATTCCAATTAATTTTTGTTGAAAACGCGAGAGATATTTAAATATGGCATAAAATCGATGAGACGTGTCAGTTTCTCCTTTTTCATCCCAATTTTTCTTCCATCATTGAACCAAATCCAATTGCAAACGTTTTACTTTCATTGGTGCTTTGCGACTTCGTTCTTTGAATTAATAAAAAAATCGCGAATCGAAGCCAGCTTTCATATCCGCCGATGAAATCTCGATTCCGTCCAACGGCGAGGCATCCCGCTCGATGGAGACTGAATTTTATGGCAGCAGAGCACAGCTGATCCAGGCCAGTAGTCCACGCTGCTCGTAATTCCGAAAGCGCGCGTAACAGCTGGTGAAAGGTGACGGAAACGTAGACGGTGGCCGATGTCACCGCGGCAAAAGTGGGTGACGAGAGCCACGCGGAGGTCGCGTGCCGTTACGATCAACCCCTTCATACGTTCTCACCAGATTTCTCGTCATGGACGTCGATCATGTTGCTTCTTTTGAAACGCGATATTTCAAATTGTAGAAGAAGAATATAGTTCATTTGTGATGATTGAATAAAGATTGAGAATTAATTACGAAAATCATCGTCCCAGGAATCGAATATTTTTGTATTGGTTATGAGTTATTTTGTGGAAGGGTTTCAATAGTTTCTATTGTTTCTTGAGACATTTTGTCGAAAGTACAAATATATATATTAATAAAAATTATAGAAGATCTTAAGAAAAAGATACAGTTTCCGATTCCACAATGGCCTCTGTTGTAAAAAATCAATTCTGGTCTTTATTAAGCTACCAAAGATCTCGAGGATACGAAAGAGTTGTCATCCATTAACACCTTTCATGCCGAGCAAGGAGATTGAAGATGTGCACAAAGTGTTAAGCTAAATTCCGGTAATTTGAGAAGAAATTTGTGTAAAAATTAAATTAATTTGAAAGACAACTAAATATCTATAATGAAACGTGTTAAGTAATAAAGAGACGTAGTAGCGTCTTTTAAACTTCTTACATTCATAATTCCTTTTTATCGTCGAGACTATTTCTCGAACCCAAATTAAAATATAAATATCTTATTTCTTTGGTAAACAATACACATATAAAAAAAATAGTTTTAGAAGTTGCTTAAAAAATGATAAGAATATAAAATAATAATTTGCAAGAAAATTAATGAATGAAAATCACTCTTGTCAAATCCATCCATTTAAATTAAATTCTCACGATCTTAACATTTCGTTTCACGACTCATAACTTAGGAAACATTGAACTTAGTCCTTTAATATTCGTTGAAAATCACGTTGATAATATTTAATAATCCTTATAATGGCGAACAATGACACATTGTAGTTGGCACATTTCGAATGCGTATTCAATGATGGTATAAGGGTTAAAGAGGTTCGCGTCCTTGCGTAAACGGCAGGATGACGCAGGCACCCTCTCGAAGGCGACTCGAGCGGACGCCATTAGACGCTGCAGCCTGCGATCGGTTACAAGGATCACTTAATTGCGCTGTTTTTTCTACACTCCGATGATATTACGCGCTATAGGAAGGATGACCGCGTACGAGTAGGTAAAAGGAATTGATCGATGCGATTGTCTCGTCGGAACGTTCCACGAGGGAAATCCACGTGCATGTAATTAGTGACGAAATTCAGGTGAACAGCTCGATGATTGCAGCTCGCCTCGATTTCTGCTGATGGCTCATATTTTTCCTCGTGTGTTGTACAATTTTCTTGGTACTACCTGTTTGTAATAGTTATAAATATAGACGGATTTACAGGCTAAGTCGGAGGAAGCTGTTGCCATTTTTTTTTCTTGTAACAAAAAATGTTCGCACGATTTCGATTTTTTTGCCGCAATTGTTGAACAATGAAATTTTTTGTGTCGTAGAATGGTGATTATGGATGTTTATTTATATTTATATGAGTAATTTTTATGCATAAAAATATATAAAATGTGAATGGAAGACTTGAAATTATCATTTCAGGCTGGGTTAGGTAGGTTAGGTTTTTAGGGTAAGCTTCGCTTAATTTTAAGCATAGCCAATTACAAACATTTGTCTACACATTTCAAATACAAAAAAATTTTTCGATTAAAGCATCTCAATAAAAATTTTTTCTAAAAGTGCAAAAAATTAGATTTCATTCGCTGTAATGAAATAAAAAAACGTTACTAAATTCTTCAAAAAAGTGTTCAGAAGGATATAAAAATATGCGTACCAATAAATTTCATGTAACTCTGGATATTCGCGATAAATTTAGCTAAAGTTGCGCAGTTCAATGAAAAAGCTCATCATATTTCCAAATATTAAACATTCCACCAGCGTGTATAGAAATTCCTGCAGCTGACATTTACGGCGCTTATCTCGAAATTGAATTAACAATCGTAGGTTCGTTTCGCAAGCAGGATTCTCCCGTTTCGTTAACCGCGAAATGTCTGGCTCGCGTTTCGGTTGATCAACCGAAGTTCGCGTTTCACCGTGCAATTAGCCGCGCAACGGCTGGAAAGAGAATCCCCGAGGAAAACGTGAAAGTGTGCTGGAAACCTAACAGGTATGCGCGGCAAGTTGGCGCTGTATCCAGGTGAAGGAGACCCGTTTTATCAATTCTCGCGGCAAGAAAGTGCGATGCGCGCGACCGTAGCGTCGAGGTCGTTCCTTCTTTCTCCCAGTTGCTTTCCATGTTTCAACTACGACCAAGCGACGCAGGAATTCGCGTCTCGACGAATCAGAAATAACGTTCGCCAGGATTTTTTCGCTTCAAAATATCCAGGATTTTGTCTCCTGTGAAAAGAGTTCAGGCGACGAGTCGAGGAACTGGATGAACCAGAGGTTAACTAGTTTCGAAATTAGGCGCGAAGAGGTAGAATCGCGCGTACTTTAAATGGTTTGAAAATATAGCTTTAGCTGGAGTTTTGTTTTTTAACCCTTTGGCTACGAAAGGGGTACCATGTATGTTCTTACAAGTCTATAAGCACGTGCGAAATGTATAAGCAAATATGCAACGTCTTTATGTATGATCTTGCGCGCTGCGGTTAAGGAATTAATTATAGCCTTTATTAGAATATGAAATTATTGGTAATTATAAGGAACGAGGGAAGTGAAAACATAATTCTCGGTTGCAGAACGCTAATTTTGACAAGTTTCGCTGTAAAAAATTATTCTTCGTCTCTATCAAATTACTAAAGAATTTAGCTTTTAATTTGAGATATTAATTTGCAAGAGACTTTGCTTTTATACATCAATATCAGTATTCATTAAATCATCAAAGGCAGTTCGGTGAAAAATCGCCAGAACATAATTTTCTAGTTAAACAGAAGAATAATAACTGCAAATTACCTTGTTAATAAGAATAAATCTCAATTTTCATTAGACACAGACACTAACGAATGCATATAATTAGATGATGCGAAAGAATACAATTTTACTGGTATTCTAACAAATGGTTCAACAATAGTAATTACTCAAATTGCATGTAATAAGTAAAACTCTATTTATAACTGAATTTATTCCAAAAAATAGATAATTATAATTATTATCTTAATTGCACAAATTATTAGGCAAATAAATAAGAAGATTAAATTTTGTAAAGAGTTAATCTTAAACTTAAAAAAAATAAAAAATAATAAACACAATATAAACAGAATAATAATTGTTATCGTTGCCACTAAAAGATCTTATCTATATATTTCAATAAAAGCCAAGAAAACACAGTAACTGCTTGGAAACCAGACTTAACCAGAAAGCACTTTATAAACCCTTTATAACACCGTGAGGACACAATTTCCCATTTGAAACTGACAATCACGATGATCCTTATCTCAAGAAAGAATCAATTCCAGTCTTTATCAGCCTGCCAAAGATTATGTAAAATGTACAAATTATTATGTAAATAATTAAGAGAATTAAATTTTCTAAAGAGTTAATCTTAAACTGCAAAAAAATAAAAAATTAACAAACATAATATAAGCAGAATAATAATTGTTATCGTTTCCACTAAAAGATCTTATCTATATATTTCAATAAAAGCCAGGAAAACACAGTAACTGCTTCGAAACCAGACTTAACCAGAAAGCACTTTATAAACCCTTTATCACACCACGGAGACACAGTTTCCCATTTGAAAATGACAATCACGACGATCCTTATCTCAAAAAAGAATCAATTCCAGTCTTTATCAGCCTGCGAAAGATAGTTGCCGAAGAATCGCGCCGTTTTCGAATCGAAAATAGTAGAATCGCGGAGGGTAGGTCGAGCGATAACGCGAGGGGGTGACCGAATCGAGGTAAAAATGATCTCTCGCGATGGTCTCTCGGTGATCGCGGCGATAGCCGACGTCGAACGGCCCGTATTGGCCAACTATCGCGTTGCATTAGCATATCTCCGCGGCGTATTCAGCCGGCGTTGAACCTGGCGATAAATTAAACGCGCTAATCGAACGCCGTCGCAATAAACGCGCGTAATCGAGCGAGCGCCGCGCCGACTCGCGGCATCCGTGGAAATTCGTCGACGAAATCCGCCTCGACGATCGTTACTTCGCTTTATTAATCGTTCCCGCGCTATCCTTCGAGCTTCCAATCCCGCGGGTCGACTTTAATTACTTGAATTCTACAAATGCCGCGGTTACGCGAATTTCGTTGGAATTACGAGATGCGAATGTCAGGATTCTAGGTTAGGATTTTCTTTCGGAGAATCAACGACTAAGGTAACGAACTATTTAATAATTAAATATGTTGAATATGATAGATAATAATAAAATAATTGATAATACTATTAGGATGGTGTTTGAAAGACCTGTTGTAGGTAAGTTTGTAGGATCTATTTGAAAGATGAAGAGAGCAGGAGAGTACTTTTGTATAATAAAACCTAGCATTTTCTAATTTAGTATAGTGAGATCGCCCTATTATATAGTATTAGGTTGATGCAAAAGGAATGTTGGTTTTCATATGGTTGAACTTTATCTTTGAAATTTTAATCAATTTTATAATAAATATTGTTAATATATAGATTATTTTAAACTTTAGAATCTGCTCTTTATTTTGATTACAAATATTGTTATGTATATATTGACAATATTTATCTTAAAATTTATTAAAATTTCAAAAAGGGCCCTGTCATGTACTTACTAAAATTTCTAATAATTGTTTAGATATGAAAACGGTACCGTAGTTAATAATTGAAAGAAAATTGAGGTCCCATCGTTCTCCAGCCTGCGTTCAATTATCAATGGCGGCCACCGAAAGTTCGCTTAACTGGCGTCAGCGTAGTTGGCCGAGGTGTGTCCTTGTAAGGATTCCGGTCCGCTCGCGGGCATTCCGCCGTAACGCGACCGCTTTTTCGGTGTCCACGGGAGGTTAATTTCGTTTATTAGGGGTGGCGACGGAGGGAAAACGAAGGAACCAGTTTCTTCGTACGTGTTTCGGGGAAATTTTATTTTGGGCGTGTTCCACTGAACGATCACCCTTGTTGAGAAAATGTGAAGGTAAGGGGTACGGTCGAGAATACACTTAGTCGCCCTCGTGGATCGAAGAGGGTAATATCAAACATTTGTACTCGTAAGTGGACATTGCGCTGACAAACCAATTCGGAATTTCCACTCGTAAGTCGACATTATAGATTTTCTAGTTATATATAGACTTTCTTTGAACTTTGAAATTCTTTAAATCCACGTGCAAATCTTTCACTTGCAAGCGAGAGTCTGTTAGTAATAGAATACAACTCCAATCATGATAATTATATTTCACTAAATAAAACTTGAACAAATTTCATCCATAACGGTTTTAAATAATTTTCAAGTAATACATGTGTAATTCATTTGGTCGGATTGAAGCTTTGGATAATTAATAATTTTAGAATTTTTACAATTGCATTTCTTCTGAAATACTAAACAAAGGTCTTATATAAGTTATATTAATTTTATTTTGAAAAGAAAACCATTAAAGATATATTTTATTTCAATTTTGAATTTCAAATATAAAACTTGAAATTAATATACTAAAATGCTATGTGGGGCTACACCAATTTAAAAGAAAAGTACAGTTGCAAAGGGTCTGCTTGCTTATTTTGAATTTGATATTAGGCGATTATTCAAGGAAATTTGGAAATAAAGAGTTGCTTTTTGTATTGAGATAGGATTTTTGATTGACTTTGTTTTATGTATCTGCTCTGAAATTCGTTTTAAATTATAACAGACAAATCTGTGGATCTATATTTTTTTACAATCATGAATGAAAATTCTACGTCCCCAAGAAATCGACTTTGCATTTCGAGAGATTTACCAATTCTGAATTGCAACACGTCACCAAAGGTAGACAGTTTCAACTTTAATTTTCTACCTATCTCTTTCGCCATGCCGCTTAGGATTCTCGTTTCTTTTTTTATCTCTCTTGGGAATCGAACTTTATTGACCACGAGCGTCGTGGCGAATATTCGCCCATGAATCCAGAGATAAGTACTCGCAGATACCGTACCCAGCTTGTATCAATCGATCTTCAATTCACAATCATCTCCGAGCAACATTTCACCGGTCTAGCGGATCGGTTCCACGTTTCAACAGACCCTAATCTTCGTTGCAATTCGAAATCGCGATGGAGCAACGAGGGTAAACAATTGTTGCACGCTTTCAGTCGATTTTCTCCGCCATCTTTACGATTGGATAACCGAGAGGAAAAGTAGCGGAGGTCTAGCGTTCAAACGAGAATTCTGTAACTTAAAATCGTTTATAATTTTCTGAAAGACTTACATTGTAGGATTAATTATTTTTTTCTAAAGCTTGGAGGAGTTTGACTGTCTTCTTTAATTCCATTCGACACGACTTAACCTTGTTTTATCTTTTGCTATTTTAAAGACTTTATAATTTGTCCCAGATTTATAAGACACTCTATGCATAGTCAGTTATAGATTTCGAAATGTATATACTAAATTTACAAATTATTTTCACTAAATCCATCATAAATTTTAATGGCTAACAAACGTCTATTTCTAGAAAGTATATTTTGTACGCCATTTTAGTCTTCCTCCTTCCGCGTGCATATCAACCCCTACACGATCCTTGACTAATATTTGACTCAAATGCTCCTTTTCTTTAAAAATTTTTCTACTTTCCAAAGAACCATGCAAAACGTGCAATTTCGCGCCTATAACTATGCAAATTAATTTGCATCGATCCAACCCTTGATGAAGTTAACTGTTCCACCCCAAAACGTCTACTGTAGGACACCCAGGTCGTAAAGGTCCAAATAAATGCAAACATCTAACTCTTCATCGAACCAAAGCGAATGATCAGAAAAAGTAAAATCACCGTGGATCGTACGAGGGGGTGAAACCGATAAATCCGCCATTTTGCGAGCGGAAACTCGTCGGTTGGATAGAGCAGGGTCGCGAGTCGTGGGCGTCGAGCGTAAAGAGCAGCGCACTTAAGATAGAGCCGGCTAGTTCCCTGCTCTCCCTGGGGATAGCGGCGCAATTACGACGAGGGCTATCAACGTCCTGTTCGCCCTGCCGCCTCGTAAAGACGCCGGGGATAGTTCCTCGCGGATAGCCGGCCCGATTTCGTGGCCAGATAGGGTTTCTTCCGCGGACGGGGCTGGAGCTCGTATAACTCGCGATTATGGCCACCGTTCGGGAAATTACTGGCGCGGTTCGCGGGAATAACGCGTTAATTGAATGAACGGTGGAACGAGCTGGCTTATCTGCAACGTTTAGAAACGGACGTCCCGCGTTGGGACTCTGACGACGTCGTACGAGCTCGTTACTGCCGATGGACGATGTCAGTTTCGCGAGGGGGTGGAAGGGGGTTGGCGAGCGTGGTGCCGCGGAGTCGAGGTTTCAGATGATTCGAGGTTACTTTGGGGAGAGATGGAAGGTTTGCGGTTGGTTTAGTGTGATTGCAAGGGTGCTAGTTTCGTGTGAAGTGGTTTAAATTACTGAAGTAGATTGGGGCGAGTGTGGTCAGACGCGAAGTGTTTCAAGAGTCAATACTGGCGAGAGCGATTTTCTTGGGCGATCTGATTGTGGTTAAATATCTTCTTTTTTGTTTTTTATTAGCAAGATACAAAGGAGAGGTTTGTGAACTTTTTGCAATTATTGTTAAATATAAACTTTCTAACATAAAATTCTGTTAACTTATTCGAGACGAGCAACACACTGTATGTATCTTGAAACGAAATTTGAATTATCTAATATTAGTAGAAAAATAGTCGTTAGGATAAGATCACGTAATTTTTCTACTAATAATGATTAATATAAGCGAAAAAATAAACTTTCTCCCCTGATGATGGTCTCCGAAATATGCCTCTTCTCAAATGGGTTAAAATATTATACGTTACAAAGCGAAGGGTGAGACTTAATATAATCTTCACTTTAATCTACGACATAAAAATAACATTTAATGAGACAAATGCAACAAAGCAAAACAATTATTTTCAATCTAATATCTACAATCTACTCTAATATTAACCACTATGAAGTCACACCTTACACGTATCAACTATTTCAAAACAACATTTCCACTATAAAACAAATAGATCCACCTCCGTCCTTTAAATAGTTATCTTCAGTCACCCACGTCTCGTCTCGTTTTCAATTAAACAAAACTAAGACCATCGACTCGAAAATAAATCAAATTCAATTCCAAACTCGTTCACCCTCTTAACAAACTCCAAACTCCTTAACAACCCCAAGTAAGTAGGTCACAGGACAGCGCCCACAGGACGGGGCGAAACAGGACGAGACGCAGCAGAACAAGCTGTCGCTCAGATCGCTCGAAACGCGATCGCACCGAGATTCCTCGCGACGATCGTCGTCGAGGGTGTCGCGATTAGTCGAGACGCGTTGTGGCTCGTAACCTCGCGGAAAATGGCGAACCATAGAGGGTAGGGAACGCGCGCGCGGCCGCAATCCTCCGCGGCGATAATTGCCGGCTCGTCGGCCTCGTGTACGCGTTTCCCCTTTGCCTTCCCTCCCCCCTGCCTTTCTCCTCCTAACCGTAGCGTCGCCGGTCCGTCTTTGCAAAGGTTATGCTCTCGCGAGACGGGTTGAGCAACGAGGATCCTGTCTACCGGGTGTTCAACGACCGTGGTCACATGGGTGCCCCTTTGGCTGATTCCTTTTTTGTTCGAGGCAGATTTGAAGGTAATCTTGTTTCAAGCAGGTGATTTTCGTCAATCTGGAAGTTGAGACGAACGATTTTGTTATTTTAGTAGAGGAGGATAGATTGTCAGAGTTTTAAGGATGATTTTGTGTAGTTTATTTTATGCTGAGGTGATATTGCAATTTGCAAAACATTCTGGATCTTTAGTTTCAGTCTTATTTTGATAAATATTGGTTTTTGGTGGAACAAAGCTGTTTGCAAAGGTTTAAGATTATCGAGTCTCTTGGAATTCAATTAGTTGTTAAGTTTTATAACCGACAAGATAGTAAATTTTTGTGGAAATTTAAGGTTTCGTTGTGTCGAAGAGTGTTTATGCTAATTTCAAAGTTTAAAATTCTAAGTGCATTTGAAGATTTAAGAAAGTTATCGAAGAGGATATATTATTAGACTAAACAATTTAATGAATTTGCCAGTGTAATATTTTTTACCATTTACATATTCTTTTCTCATACGTTTGAGAATTTCAAGAATTTTATACATTTGTTGTTTCATAATGAATTGAGTAAAAGGGTTAGCAAAGATAAGTAAGTAGGTTTACATATAAAAAAAGTGAAATTTATGTAACGTTCATGCCGCACAAAAAAATATAATTAAATTCTAATTTACACATTAATATAATTTAATAATAATTTAATTTCTAATTTACACATTAATTATATATATATTTATTTATTTATTTATAAATAATATATATAAATTTGAATTTAATTTCTTTTTATGCGGCATGAGTGTTAGGTGAATTTCATTTTTTTTTATATGTAAACCTACTTAGTTATTTTTGCTAACCCTTTTACTCATTTCATTATGAAACAACAAATCTATAAAATTTTTGTTAAAAAACTCTTACTTTTCTTATATATAAAATTTATTTATTTAACAAATTTTATTTTCGACTCTTACTACGCATGTATTTGAATTTTGAATGCCATTATTTCTGCATATCCGCGTGACACCCCACGCAATGGTCGACTCGTAGAAATAGCTGAGCGCATCGTCCTCCGACACGAAGAACAAAGGGTGACCGTGTTATCCGCGCGGGTGTTTATTAGTATTAGCGTGAAATTTCCCAGACGCGATATTAATTCCACGATGGACGATCGCTCGCCAAGGAAACTGATTCGAGAATGATCCCCTTAATGGCTCACGGCTATCTCTTCTGGCTCCTCCGCGAAGGTCGAGTCGCTTCGAGATTACACACTCCCCTCCTATAAATCGATCTTTCCGTAACACTAGAACAATTCCCAGGCTAAACTGTATAAATCTCGTTCGAAACGTTAATCGTACAATGAGGGTCAATAAAGACCTGAAGCCATTTAGAGGTTATGTTTGGAATTTCAAAATGCTAATTGTTATAGCTTGATATATACCCTATATAAATTACGTTAGTAAATAGTAATAAATCAGTTAAAAACTGCGACTTTTAATATTATGTAATAATCTAATGTTACTGTATTATTATTATTACAGTACGAAAGAGTTAATGTTTCGACCAATTGGCACAACCATATTGTTTCTCTACAAACATAATACAAATTTTACCTGCTAAATTGAATTCATCTAGAAGAATCCATACAAACAATAAAAATATCTCCCTGCATACAATCTCTCTTCTAGAAATATCTCCTCGCGAGAGCAGTAATTAATTAAAAGGCTTCTCTCGAGTCGCCGCGCGATATGCGTCATCCTAAAAGAAATAGAATCCAATAGCATCGGCCGTTTTTAATCGCAAAGCGTCGAGGGCTAAAAGGAGTAGTCGCCAAGAATGGAACGAAAGCGTGCCAAGTCCGACGAGTCAAGGGGAGAAGCAAATAGGGACAGAGAAAGGGGTGAGAGTCGATGATTGAAAATAAGCGGAGAGGATGATCGCGGTGAGGCGGGTCAAGTGGTATTCCGCGAGAGGCAGGGGTAAACGAATCGATCGGTTTTGCGCAAACGATGAAAAGTATCGCGATCTCGCTGAAGCAGTGCCGTTAAATAGGCCGCGGTCTCACGCTCGCCGCCGCGTCTAAGCGTTCAGAGCGGCGTCAAGGTTGCCGAGGAGGATCGGTGTCGCCGGTGGCGGACCTTTCCGCGCGATTTTGCAACGAAATTTCCAACGACACTTGCGCAAATCGCTGTTATTGTGGATCGAACGACGGCGAGAACGACCGCCGGAGAGCAATTATCACCGTGAAATCGTCGCTCGCGGCTCGATCGAGCGGGATTGCAATCCGTGATCGCATCGAAACGAAACGCGCTCCAACTTTTTCTGTTTTAATTACATCTTTTTATTATTTCGCGTTGTTTTGGGATCACGATCTGTGGCGTCTGTTGAAAATAGGAGTTAATTATTGTAGACCGAGCGTTGCAGGAATTGGAAGATTTCGTCGAGTAGAAGGACGAATTGTACGTAATTTTTAAGTTCGAATTTGGGTATCAGAAATTTGAATTCTCTGGAGGATATAAATTCTTGTAGTATGATCAAAATTCTAAAAATTTTTTTAATTAAGATTGTTCTATTAGAAATTTAGATATTGGAATGTTACGTAAATCGAATATCATAAAACCGGATTATAAATTAATAGAATCATAAAATTACATGTTTATTAAAATGCAAGGATAGAAGAATATTAACTGAAAATTTTTAAACACCTAATACTTCCTATAATCAATCTAATTTTCAAATTCTTTCATCATCCACAATTCCTAATTCGAGGTTTCAAGGTTTTTCCAAGATTTGACTATAAATCAAATAAATCCACCAACAAATAAAAAAGTTACCAACATTCTGACTTTTAAATACACATACAAAACCTGTCAAGACCAGAAATCTGAATAAATAATCGCTAATTCGCGAAGCTTTTCAACCCCTGAAGCGCGAGCTCTGTGCCCAAGAGCACTTCATCACCCATCCCTTTGATTTTCCGTTAATTCCACAACGAACCCGAGGTACTACGCCTTAAATCATCGTCAAAGTCAACGAGGGACGCTTCGATTTGAATAGGCGTTACGGTTCGGCCGATTTTTCGAAATTCCTCCGGGTTCGTGCTCGGAGCGTTAATAGGGACGATCGTTGATGTGTAGCGTCATTGATTATACGTTGCAATAATGCTTCACGACCAATTAAAATGCACTGTTGGATACTGATGTACTGCAAATTAACCGGCGGTGCGTTCCCGCTTAATCAGCATATTTATTGCTGCCAGCCGAGCTGACCGTGGAGAAAAGAAACGCTCAAGAGAGAGAGAGAGAGAGAGAGGAAGAGAGAGAAAAGGTGGTATGAATGCGGCTGAATGTTGCGAGTAGTACCAATTTCATTTCGAGTTACGTTGTTTAATCTTTCCATTTGGCTGGCTGGAGTACGCGGGCCATATAGCAAGGGCCCTTCGAGCGAGCGGTGGGTGCTCTACTAGTTTTCGCGCGGACGTGTAACGTATCGCTTGTGCAAGGACTCAACCTTTCCCTCCACTATATCACGCTGCACCTCGTATTTCGTACCTCGCTCCTCTTCCGCAGCGCGTCTCGGAAATTTATCGGGTCCCTTTTGTTTTTCTCCTCCGTGGGACTTTTTTTCCTTTCCTCGAACGCCGAGAACTGTTGGACGCGACGGCGTCCAAGCGAGCACGCAATTTTTGCGGGCGAATTTCACGATGAAATCGGATAATTGTCGAGATTTAAAGGCGAGCGTTATTATTGTTGCGTCCATGGATGGATTTAGCTCTTCGCTAAATTCAGTCTTGTAATGGAGGGATCGTGAAATGTTTGATATACAAAATATACGAAATATGGTAAATTAAGGTATTTAAAAGAGTATGATAGAGACACGTCTAAATAAAAAATTGGAGTGGTCTAAATAATAGAATCTTTGTATTACCTACATCAGATCTTTGTATGTATATGAATTACTATACCTATTAAAAATTAGAAAAGAATGAATAAAAGAAATCCTCACATTACAAATAATAATGAAATTATTCTTATATCTTTTAATTATTATTTCTTGCTTCAAATGTTCAGAAAAATTCTTAAATTGCAACCTGAATTGCTCGTCATCTTCTACCAAGTAATCATCTCTTATTAATATCTTAAATATATAGAAACTTCATTCAATTAATACCTCCCTATTATAAATATAACATTTATACAAACCAATGAAACGAGCGAAGCCTATCTACCTAAATATTCACCTCATCCCTTAAATAATACACAATACTCACAATTCGCGCAGCTACCTTTGCATTATCGCATATGAAAGTTCTCCAGAAACGTGTAAAGATCCCCGATAAAATAGCTTCGATAAAATAACAGTACGGTTCGTCGTGTTCCACAGTTTAAATTCGCGCGCGATATTTTCCAAACGAGGAGGACTAAATCCTCCGGCGGACACGCACCCTCGAGCAGGGATACGAACGCAGTGGGACTCCAACGGAAAGAACCGCTCGCGCGCGTAGCCACGCGCGAAAGAAAAGCAAAAAGAGAGCCGAGGACTCGCGTGCGGGCACCCTGCCCACGCGGACGCATATTTACGCGTGGGGGACAGCGCTCCGCGATTGGCCTTAATTTGTCCGAGTGTTTAAAGCGCGCGTTCGCCAGCGAGACCGTCTATCGGCGACGATCTCGCGAATCCGCGAAACGCGAACGCTCGCGGCTTCTCTCGCGGCCGTGTCGTCGGTGGAGAACACGGGACGTGGCCGGTAGATAAACCGGAGAACGGCGCAGCGAGGGTCTTACGCCGATAATGGCGGACGCGAGGGCGAATTTAATGACCCGCGTTGCTCGATTATTCTACGTGTAGTCCGCAGTGGACTGTCCTCTGCCGTGGAATGTCTCTGGTTTCTAGCGAAACAGCGATTCGATGGTGGTTGGAGCCAGCTAATGGAACGATTCAGTGGAATTGATAACGCGGAGAGGGTGGTTTTCAGGTTTGGGTCACGCTGTTTTGTTTGGAGCTGTTATTTTGGGGCCTCGTTCATGATTCTTTATTTTTGTTTTTTTTTATTATAAGAATTGAATAACAAAAATTAGAAAAAATCTTATAAATTTTTGTGTCACATAATTTAATACGCTCGAAGTATGATGAAATTTGATTTGGTTGCGGATCCTTATGTTTCAAAATTGGGTACGAAATGTTTGTATTGCTTAATATTTAGGGGATGAAACGAATCTCTATCTAGGTTCGTTCAGCATTACTTTACAACAATGAGATATTTATTAAATTAATGCTCGTCGATATTAACTTATGCAGAATAATGATCTAGTATTAAAATTACAATCCTCGACATTTGTGCATACAGTTGGGCCCTCTGAAAGAGAGTGAAGAAAACAAGGAAACGAATGAAAGTTAGAAAACGGCTGTGCTCTACAAATATTCGAAAAATGACCTCCCATAGTAGTATTACAAAATTTAAAACTAATTATTATTACTGTTGATGAAATTTCTGACGAGATTTAGTTCTCGAATCGAAATCAATTATAGAAGAACCACTTCTTCCTGAAACACGAACGAACAATCCTCGAGCGTTCCACTTCTATCGTCCATCCATTGCTCCTCTACCAAACAACAAGTATCCTGGTTAAAATTCTAGCAAAGCGATCAGAAGCGTCCAGTACCGGTCTCGTGGACGTGACACCGTGACAGGCCCTCCGACTGCACCGGATTATCCAAGTAGAAAATGTAATGGAACGAGTAAAGTTGGCGTTCACGCGTCGTTGAACCTGGACCGGGTCTCCGTGGGGAACAGCTCCGTAGGGCGAAGCGGTTTCGCGGGTAGAGGAGGGATCCGAGTGGAGAGAGAGACAATGCCCGTCGACGATGGAGCACCGGTGCGATTAGGTAACCGAGAACCGTGTCGACGTACCCTGCTCGGACCTGGCTCGGAACGTGTGGGTGTACGACACACGTGCAATCCGGCCCAGATAGGCGAACACGTCGGACAGATAACGCGTTGCATGGGCAAGTTCCAGATTCCTGGCTGGAATCAGCCCAGTTTCCCCGAGGAGAGCCCGCGGGGCTGCTTCGTTTGATCCCAGAGGGATGTTTAGGGCGGTTGGTTGGTGTTGGATGTTCGTGGTAGGCATTGGGAGTTCTGTGAATGATGCGTTGTGTATTATTTTGTTTGTAATTTTATTTCTAGTAATGACTAAGCATACAAAGTATAAAATAAATATTAAAAAGAGATTTTCCCCTATTAGAGTGGTGCTCGCTATTGTCGACAAAAAGCAATAGAAATTTAATTTTTTATTTATGAAACAGCAACTATTCTATATTTTAATCATTTTTAATCGCAAATGGTTTGTATACTGTCAAACGGTATTTCCAATATATTTGAACATGGCGAACAATTTGTTTTAGTTACAATATAAAAGTAGCAATTTAGTGGCACCGTTTTCAAAATATCTCTTCAACACAATAACAATTAGTGGATAATTCTATTAGGTATTTTCATTAGTTTAAGGAAGCAAGATGTTCCGTCGATCATAATCGCGGAGAGTGGTGACCCCTGTCGAGCCACGCGGAAATAGTTCCTCCCTTTTTTTCTATGATTGAATCGCGATTTTTACCCGTCTCAGCCTCTATTACAAATCTATTGTTTTAATTTCACGGCGATTACCGAGCAATGAGTCACACCGTTCTCTCTGCTTTGCTTTTCAGGAACGGTAGGAAATCGAAAGGATCGGCCACGAGAGGAGAGAGCGTCAGCATTGCCGGTGAGTCGAAACATCTGTGTCGCCTTTTTCATCGAGTCATCCACAGTCAATTAACGCGTTTTTAATCCGCGTTTTTTCCACGCCGCTCACGGGTCAACGACTCGCTTGTTTGGCCTCGGTTACGCAAGAACATTCCCCACAGGAAGTTTGTTTTACGATTGATTTCGTGCGAGCTTCGCATTTTTCTCCACCTCTCCCCTCTCTCGCCCTCCCTAACTGTACCATGTTCCTCGATTTGAATTAGTTCATTAGCCCATTGGGCATTTTAATCGATTTTTACGGAATCTTTTTTCCGTTGGCCCGTACGCGCAAGTAATTCGAAGCGATCGAGCGAGGAAAAAACGAGCGATATTGTGTTCGCCTCTGTCAATTTCGCGTCGTCTTCCCGAGGTCGCACGACTTACGTTTCGCTAAATATCCGGTAGTTTCAGAACGCGACACCGTAAACGTATTATCGCGTTAAGAGGGGCGCTCTGTTACTCGCTGGGTTAATGGATCGTGAAAAGCACTCAATCGATTGCCTCTCCTTCCGCTTTTGCTCCTTTTTCACTTTCTGGAGAACGAGGAGGGAAGTGTGCCGCGTTGCTCGACTCTGCGGTGCGATTTGGGTTACGCGTCAATCGTCAATCCTTGTCTGTTATCTTTGAATTCGATTTGAAAAAAAGGTACCTCCATTTCTGACTCCTTTTAAGAGACATAAGCTACCCTCGACAACAACGAGTTTTCAGGATGTAATATCAATAGAGCGATAAAAAAAATTCTCCATCGTTCGATCACAAAAAGCGACGTTATAATAGCCTCGCGAAGCAAAACTAATCGAGCACTCGATTAACCTCTCGTCACCCATCGAAACCCTCATCACCGTTCCGTAACCTCGACAAAAACCTGCATAGCTAAACATTTATACCCAACAACCGTCCATCACCGTTTCCACTCTGAACCTCTGCACTCCTCCACCCAGCCCTCTCGTCCGTCAATCCGTGATCAGGTTCGCTCCACTTGTTCCGCGTCTCATCGGCCCTATAAAAGACGCCCGTGGCAAGGAGAGAGGAGGTGGAGGCCCGATGCATCTGAACCGGCGTGACCCGGCGCAAAAACGGTCACGATATCTCCGACGCGGTGCACGGTAGAGGGAACGGGTAACGAGCGATCAGATTTCTATCAGGATGCAACAGTCCACCCACCAACCCCTCTCCAACGTCGTCGTACATTTTCTCCCACCCCCTCTCGTTCCTCGAGACGAAACCTAACCAACTAAACCAACGACGAGGAACCGTGGACCGTACCAGAGTGGTGTGTTGCACACGGCAGCCAACCGAGGCATCGCGCATCGCCGATGAGAATATGACCCCGGCACGTACGAAGCATACGTAGAGACGTAGTGGCGCGTCTCCATCGGGCAGGCCACGTCGCGCACACTCCGCGAAGACGCTTATTGCCGTGCGTGTAGGTGATGGGCGCAGGTACTGGTGGGAGTACCGCAAGGGTCAATCCACAGTGCACGGCATTATATTCCGCACGGGGGCGCCCCTCTTCCGCGCGGTTCACAGCCAGCACACGAGGACGCTTCGAACGCTTAATGGCCGGAATTTGTCTGGCCGGCAGGTACACCGACAGCACGGAGTCGGGTTCAGCGTGGCTGTTGCGGGTGCCCCCGGGGGAGACGCGGACCGGGACGCTCCCTCGCCGCCGCTACATGGCACAATTCCGCGGCTCGCCGATTTTTACAACGGGGTGGATGGGCGGACGTGTCGGCAGCCGAGCGGTCGGGGGAATGTGGAACGTGGGGAACCGCGGCACCCGTGCTCGCGCGCTCCTCCATTTCTTTGCTCGTTTTTCGGCGCGCGGCTACTTCGAGATCCCCGGGTCCCGGGGAAATTAGAAATGCGTGCGATCGATACGATAAATCTGCTAACGAATGGCTGGAGTAACGTTGCGCGTAACTGTTGTTTGAACGCGGATATCTGAGGTTTCAGGGCGACGTCTTTTTTTTTCCGTGAGGTTAGGATTTTGGTCTGCTTTCGATACGACGTATCGAGAGTCCGATACTTACGGATAATTTTTGTTTAAGTGTTGTTAAATATTGTTAAATATCAATCACCATGCATATTTTTTATTAATGCCTGAAGAGATATATTCAATTGCTATTTAGAATGTTTTAATTTAACTGTGTAAACTATTTGAGACACTTTTAAAAATACATTTTTTACATTTCCGTTACCAATAGGAAGTTAAAGAACGGCTGCGTTATTCTTTAAAAACGATTAGTAGATAAAAACTCGATTCACCGTGTTCCAAGAAGAGATCCGTAATTAAGATCTCGAGATCCCGTGTTCTTAGAAAATCCCGAAACGGCTAAAGAAGGCTCACGATTCTCCGGCAACTAATCGTAATTGAATCCTCAAGCACGGCGTCGTGTTCCATCATGAACGCGTGTCAGCCATTTGCAGCAGCTTCCCACGTCGATCACGGCGGGTCGTTTTAATGGTCCCCCGTCGAAACGGACCGATAACGGACTGTCAAGCGATCCTTGGGCCGGATAACAACCTGCACCCGCTCCTCCGTGGAACAACGCTTCCTTCTCGTGCATTTACGACTACGCGAAAAGATATCCTCGTCTAATTCAGGCCGTAATGGTCAGGATCGTTAACGATCGACCGCAGGTCCCACCTTTTACGTACCATTCTTGGCCCCCGGTATCTTTGACCTTGGTCCCAGGGTGGGACGCGACTCGCGGCGGAAAAATGCCCACGGGGGAACGGCCTGCTCGTAATTAAACCATTGACGGTTCCACGAGGTACCGTAAGGGTCAATCCGCGGTCCATCGTGGATCGTCATACCTCTCTTGGTCGGAGCAGCCACGCAACCTTCGAGCGATTTAAACGCGCGACTACGGTTAATGGCTGTTATTCGTTCGACTGTGCGGTTACATAGAATGTAGATAAATGCTTCGCGTCGATGGTACGAACTTTTAAAAGATTTCTGATGTCTCGAGGTGATAGAAAAAAGTGTACGAAGAATTAGATAGCTAACAATTCTGGTATTCTAAGTATTCCGCGTACGGTAAAACGACTTACCTTGTACGTCGACTCGAACATTAATGGCAACCTTGAAGACTACGAGTCGCGGAAAAATGCACGCGATTAGATCAATGTGAATCGACGTTCGTCAGTGACAGTGAAAGTGTTAACGAAAGATTTATACGAGCTGATTTCACCTAAGCGCTCGAGGAAAAAGTTCGACGATGTCCAAGAGGGAACCGCTTTCTTTCGACAGAAACGAAAGCTGGGAGCGAAAGCTGCGGAGGCAGACAGCCCCTTTGGGAGAGCTTGGCGCTCTAGAGTACGCAGCTGGTTCACGCGACCCACGGAAGTGGCGGGACATTCAGGCTGTAACGACCGGAATTTGTCTGACCAGGCAGGTACACGATACGCGGGACTAGGAAGGCAATCAGGAAGCGAGGAAAGTCGAAGGAGACTAACGAGTCGCACCAGGAATGGATAAATAGGTAGTCGTCCCCGGAGACTCTTTCCTTCCCGACGTGGCGAGTTTGCTACCGCGTGAGCTCGTCTATCCTAGCCATCGGTGTACACAACAGATGGTATCTATGAACGCTCCTTTCGATTTAAATTAAACACGAGTATCGTTCGATCGAAACATATTCCAAGTATGTGTAATAGTACAAATTACAAACACCCCTAATCTTTTTCATTTCACTCCATCGCGTTTAAAACATATTTTATTTAATTGATGCTTGATGTTGGTAGTTAGAGTTAGGTACATGTGGGACGATGATTTTATTTTTAGGGACCAGTGTGGGATTGGTGATTAAATATGTAAATGTATGAAATAAAATGTAGCGTGTTTAATGGAAAACAGAGTTCGAGATATACGAAGAATAATAGCTTATTAAGTAAATATTATTAAATATTATAAGTATACTTTTTGTTAATTCTTAAATACTTATGATGTTTTAACGGACGTAATTTAATGCACTATAAAGTATTTAAGACTAAAGTTAAATGAACAAATGTCCAAGTTTTTCTGACTTATTCTAATCTGACTTCAAACTCTAGAGTTTTCCCTTAGAAACCAACGTAAAATGGAAGCACAATTTTGTCGAATCTTGGGACAAGTGTTCTCCAGGTAAACTCTGTTCTTAAACCCATCAACTGTCTTTACAGACCTATACCAGTTTCAGACATATATACTATTTAATATCTTTGTTATTTCGCATAAATGCATAAATATCTATCTTAGTAATATCCTCTGATAAAAAATTTCACAAAGAGATCTCAGCAATTCAAAGCTCCTCACAAAGTAAAAACCCAAAATGCACGATAAAAAAGAGTATTCGAATAAATAAATTCGTGGCACCCCCTATTCCTCTTCTCGCGTTCACAGATGCGTTCAAGATACCTTGCTCTGGTCGCAAGGTAAAAATGTACAATACACGATTAAGTATCGCGGTATCCGAATAAATTTCGTGGCATTCACAGCGAGCGAGCGTTCGCCAATTACCGTTCAATTAATCTGGCAAAGCCAGGAGGAACCAAGCGAGGCTCGATCACCTCCTTGTGGAAGAAGTTGTACGGGTGAATATTTCCATCGGTATCGGCGATAAATTAACGCGGCCGCTGTCAGGGGAGGCACGTTGACCGGTCAACGCACAATCGCCGCGGCGGTTGTGTAGCGTGCCTTTTTCGGCGGACTGTGAACGTAGCCTGAGGCAGCCTGGCATTCCCCCCTTCCTCCTCGTCGTCGGCCGGTTCGCCCGGGGTCACCGACGAGAGGTCACGTCGCTCGCATGGCATCGGTGACTTTTTCATTTTTCTCCTCCCACCCCGCGTGCATCCTCCTCGCCCTCTCCATCTTTCTCGCCCCGTCTCTCTTATTCCCTCCGCTCGATCGCCGGAGGCCCGGCTCCTCCTCGTCGCTGCCTCGTTTAAAGGAGTGGTTGAACGCATAGGCGCAGCCTTTTGCGAGAATTCTTTTGACCCCGACGCCTGCTGCTCTGCGATCCTCACTCGCAACACTGACGACTGCTCTGTCGAAACGAGTGGAATCCTGTTTTTCCCTTTTTCAAGTACCTCTGCTCCGTGTTTGGCTTTCTGAAGAATTAATCGGGAAGGGGGTAGCAGTTGACGAGGTCAGAGTGTGGACGATCAGAAGTGGGGAGCTGAGAAGGCACATTTTTTGTAGTTCTTGCTTGTCGTTTGATTTTTTGTTTTAATAATTGGCTTGACGATGTGGACGAATCTTTGAAATTAGACGGTGCCGACTGGACGCTACGGTTCGTTCTCGCCGGAAGGGAATTGTTCGAGGGGAGCTCGAGCGTTTTGCAGAATGAATGGAATGAAAGTTTATGTACTGTTACTTTGAAGCAGAAATCTTGGTCGACGGTGGACGGAATAGTTTTCGGTTTACTGAATACCAACGGTGGTTCGTATTGGCTGAGAGTTCCATGAAAGTGGAGGCCATTAAGAGCGATCCCCGTCGATAAGTGGTATTGGACCGTCTGACCGCGAACGGCTGGATCTACTTTCGTTCGTATTGTAGAACGAGCATAGCGAAACGAAACAATTAGACTTTGCTAGTTTAAAGTCGACATTCAGTAATTGGAAATTAATAGTTAACTAGCTGGTACTCGACAAGTTAATACTTGTCTGGTGCTCGTTAAAATTACCGATTTCTTCACTCGACAGTTAAAGTGACAGTTAGTAATCGGCAATTGGCACTTGGCTGTTTTAAATAGACCATTAAATACTCGGTGCGGCTCGTATATCGAATATGAGGCCATTTGAATTAAAATGAACGATGCGATCGTTTGCGTAACGTTTTTATTTGGTCAATTTTTTGGTTAGCTTCAGCTTTAGTACTATTATTCAAATGAAATGTTGATAAACTATTTTTTACATTAATTTCATTTTTTTTCTCTAATCTAAAATTTTTAGAAGCAAATTAAGAAAATTGGTAAGGAAAATTGTTTTAAATCGAAATGGTTCTTTATTTTAAGAACTACGTTAGTGAACAGTGAAATGTAACATAAAATGGCCAATGCGGTTTTTACAGCAATGATATTTTTCCATAATCTCCATTTACTGTGCTCAAATTTCAAATTGTAATTTTAACTTTTAAATTAGGACAGTCAAAAAGTAATCAATATTCGTAAAGGAATATTTATTCGACAAAACACTCAAAATAACTAGTTTGCAACATATCATTTGAATCATAAAATAAATACAACATTTCGTCAACATCTCTTTCTACCGGGCCACATTCAATTAACCATAAATATAACTCTACATTCTCCTCTATCACACCATCGTCTCTAACCAAGCGCGATACGATTCAGCTTCGCGAACAAAACAAAAATCGCCTGAAGAAATTCTCAAGAAAGCAACACCGACCGCGGCGACCAATCCACCCGTACCATAGAACCTCGCAACAGTAGAAAACGCCACGACGACGGAACACCTCGGTACCCTCTAATCGTCCTATCCGCGACATCGACCCGAAAAATAACGGTAACAGCTTCTTCGAGGATGAATAGTGTTCTTCCGCGACTTTTTGCCGCGCGGCTGCTGCGTACGGCGCCAGTGGTCAAAGGTGCCCCGCGTATAAAACCGAGCGCGGAACAGAGACAGAGCGAGAGGGAGGGGGACGGGTTACCGCATACTCGCCACTCCGTACGTCACCGGCGCGAAAGGATAAATGCTCGCGATTAGCGATTTATTTGAATTCCCGATTGCGCCGTGGAAACGGCGACGTTGACCGACCGTCGCTCCTCTTTCCTCGCGTTCCCAGGGCTGCTCGCCAAACGCGAGTCACCTCTTCCTGGACGCCGGTGGAGATTTCGCGAAGACGACGCCGATTATCGTGGAACGCGCGGCGCAACAGGCGGCGCGGGTAGGGGGAGGTTTTTGCGGCGAGTGCGACCCGCGCCGCGGGTCTCCCGTCGATCGCTGTACCCGCGGATGGAATCTCAGATCGGAGTTTCGCAAATCCCTGCCGAACGGACGGCGGAATGCTTTTAATTCAGGGATAAGAGGCTGGATAGCGCGCGTGATTAGTGTGCCGGCGTTTTTCGTCGGTGAATATCGCGAGAGACCGTCACTGGCTTCTGAAAAGCGTAATTAGGAGTAACTGTCGTCGCGGCTTCGTCGCAGCGCCCTCTCGCTTCGATATTTGTTGGATGCGATTGCTGCAAAATGTTTTAGTTGCGGTTGGAACGAATTGCGATTGTTTTTCGATGTTTGCATCTTTGAGTAACGTGTTTTTTTGACGAACGCAACGAGGTTCTCCATAATGGCCGACGATAGTGGAGAATAATAAAATTGTACCATCTTGTTTTATATCAATTATATAAATATATATAATATAAAAGCAAATCAGTAAATAAATATCCTAACAGCCATGTTATATTTTCATATAAACAAAATTTAAAATACAAAAAGCTACTTTATATTTACTTGCAAGTTAATGCAGAATTTCTAACCAATTGTATAGATTTACATTTATACATATTATTGAGATTTACAATTTCCGTTTGTACGAGAAACTACATCTAGCGAACTAACTCCATCACCTACGAGCAACTACAGCACCTCGAACAAAACAGTTAGCTTTATACGTATCTCCACGAAAAGGATGTTCGCGGCTTTCGAGTGGCTTGGTGCCTAGTAACAGGGACCAGAACCGGCGACACTCGGGCGTCTTTTTCGTTTTACAGTCGCGTATCACCGAACAATCCATGCGTACAGCTATTCCACGTAGCTCCGCGCGATATTCGAACAATCCACCGAGCCGCGCATATCGGCGAACGATCCACGCGAATAATGCCGCGCTGTAACAATTTGAACGATCGTTCGGCCGATTTTTCGATGCGAGCCGTCTAACGGTCGGGCCCTAATTTTTCTTCCTTCTTTTCGACGAGCGTTTAATATCGCGATTCGAGCAATCCACGGATCACGATCCCAACGATGCGTTCGAATTGTTCGAGGCTGTTCTTTCAGAAGGTAAGAGGATCGTAAGGTCGTGGATTATTCCTGTGCGAACGATCGAATGATCGGTACGGGATATTTATAACGGATTCGATTCCGGGACCAGCTACAGTTGGCACGCGGGAATAATGGCTCTGCGTAACAATTAAGTGACCATCCGAGACGCGTTTCTCGAGCGTCGCTAACCAACGATCGTTAGTTTATTATTTCATCCTCGTACATTAATTTGCTTTTCGGTTAACGTCGGAATGATTTCAAGTTTGAAGACGGCTAATTTTATTAGTTTAGAATATCGAATAACTTTGTAATTTAAGTTGATCGTGTACATTTGATGAAATTAAGAGTTTCAGTGATACAAGAATTTTCATCCCTTCGACATTAATTTTAAGGGCAGAAATATCCTTAGATTAATTAAAATTATTATTGTGCTAATTCCCAAAAGTATTTGAACAGCACATGTCCTAAAAATGAATAATCCCCATCAATTTCCACAAAAAATCTTGAATTCTAAAGAATCCATAAATTATCATTTCTCAGTTTTATTAGTTTAGAATATCGAATAACTTGGTAATTTAAGTTGATCGTGTAGATTTGATAAAATTAAGAGTTTCAGTCATACAAGAATTTTCATCCCTTCGACATTAATTTTAAGCGCAAAAATATCCTTAGATTAATTTAAATTATTATCGCGCTAATCTCCAAAAGTATTTGAACAGCACATGTCCTAAAAATGAATAATTCCCATCCATATCCACAAAAGAATCTTGAATTCTAAAGAATCCATAAATGATCATTTCCCAAATTGCAAAATAAAAGAAAAAGAAAAGCTACACGTATGAATCTCGTGTCGCAAAGGTGGACTAGCGCGAAACTAAAACCGACAAAACAATTTTCAATAGTCATACGTACAAGCCGCGGTACACGTACACGCAATCGATTCGTCGCGGAATGAATCGCGAGAAAACAGCGAACCTTGAAGCGGTCGGTCAGAAAATTCCGTCCTGCCCCCTCCCCGATCTCATGTTCGAACGTCACCGAAGAATACCAGCCGCGGCTCCGTCCCCCGTCCATTCCCATAGCGGCGACGATCGATTCGCCCCTCTAACCCGAGGACTTCCGTTCGCACGGTGCGCGATTAGTCGCGGGAGAGGCGGACTGTCAAAAGCACGGGCACGCCGCGTGGTGTACCGTTAAAGCAGGCGTTCGCCAATCGAATATCCGACCTACGACCCGCCGCGACGCGGTTCTACGGCGTGAACGCGGAAATGCGCCGCGGGTACGCGCCGCGGCGTGACCTTAACGCGGAGTCCGTTTGTCTCTTGGCCGGGAGCCACCGCTCGCGGCGCGGAGGCTCGCTTTCGACGGGACGTACGCGGATTCCACGGGCCCCCGGGGTGATTTACGAGCCTGCCTCGTCGCGTCGATGCAAGACGAATTTCGAGGAGGTCGCTGTCAGGGACGGGATTCTTTGATTGATTCCGAGCTTTTTACTCGGCGTCGATAGGGCAAAGAGCAACGTACACTCTCCCCCTCGGAACTAGTGGCACGCTTGTTCGACTCGTTCGCGACGGATCACGCGCTGCAGCGACCATCCCAGCGGGTGATGTATGGATCTTGCCGGTATTCTAAGTAGTTAATCGATGGGGAAAGTTATTTTTTTCTTTTTCAGATATTTTTCAGTAATTGGTAATTGGAATTGCGTAATTTTAATCGGTGATCGGAGTTGGTGGAGGTTAGGGTTGGTTGTTGGTATGGTTGAACGAGGTTATGTACAGCGTTGTGTAACGTAGCGAATTGAAGTAAATTTATGTCTTTTTTAAATTAAATTGTTGGTTAACGCTTTTTTTAAATTAAATTGTTGGTTAACTTTGGTCGAAGATTTGCCAGCTGATTTCGTAGCGATGGACGAAACAGTTGAGTCCATTAGCAAAAACAGTAACTGACACTTTAAATCCTTTTATCGTAGGAAATACATTACAGTCAGTCTTGAGTGATATTACATAGTTCGTGTCTGACTGGGTTCGTCATAATTTACTGTGGCGATTTTTGGCTAATGCAGAATTGACGTAATTGCAAACGATAGGTTAGGTTAGATATACTTAGTTTAGATACACACACTGCACACTCGTCATTATTTTTGATAAAACCCTCTGTCATGATTATTGAGAAAAATAAAAATATACTATAAAAAAACAATTATATCGCGAAAACCTCGAATCTCTGGTATCGAAAAATGGTGGTCCCCGAATCACCTCGAAATTTCTTAATAAATTAATTCAGCTTGACTCAATCGCCTCTTAGCAACGTCGACGTGTTAACTCTTCAAAATGATACACGGTTGATGAACCGATTCTGGTACTCGTCGAGAACGGTAAATTATCTTAGGTTAGGTTCAACTCGCGCACCCACAATTTGTCCCGTGAGAGAGAAAAGAAGAGCCCCACGATAAATACTGGTTGGGGGATCGAGGAAGTTGTCAGAGTCACGACTAAAAATTGGCCCCAGCCACGATCCACGGGACCCGACGATAATGGATCGTTATTGGTGCCCGCGAGACGTCCGGTCGCGAGAGTTCGGATTCAATTACAAGCATACTCCCGCGGGCCACGGTATCGCGAACATTGATTGACAACTGTATACGTACAATCACGATTATATTATAATCGCGGCCGCTGTCACGTTTCCTCTGGCTATTATATTAGACACGCTCTCGTGGCTCTCCTCTAGCTTTCGATCCGCTCGATAAGATTGACGTCAATACGACACAACCGCGCCGCCTGTAAATACAAACATTTAATTCAATCGCGGCGCTGTGATTCGCTTCCTCCTCGACGATGCGAGAGGATCCACGCGAGCGACGTACGTGTACCTGCCGCCCTTTCGCCAGGCGTGAAACGATGCAATGACCGAGTGCTAATTCGTATTTGAAACTTGGCGATTTTTCGATTTTTCTTGTCTACTTTCTCTTAGTATTTTTTTTTGTATGGTCTGTTTTGGATGAGGTTAAGATGCAATGTGTGTTTTAAGAATTATCGAACTATTTTCATCATTCGTACTGAAATTTTTTAGATCCGAAATGTAGAGTTTCAACATTCTTAGTTCGTTGAATGTAATTATAATGAAGGAGATGAAAATAGAAATGTCCGCCGTTTTGGTCTTAATTATCGAGTAGTTTTCGCTGTTTAATCAGACGTGGCTTCTCTACTGTCGAATAACTAATACCAACGCTTGATTTTGGAACACTACAAACTTTAAAGAAGAAATACAAATTGTTACTCGGTGCAATGAGAATTTAATGAAGACGAAGCAATAAAGATTAACTGCAACACAAGTGACAAGCATTCTATTATTGCGTATCGAAACGCATTGCACTGTATCACCGAATGACACGCAACGATGCAACGCTCGTCAACGATACACAATGGTGATACGATACGAAGATACGCACCTTAAAATTGCGTGCAAAGCACCACCGTGTAAAATCAGACACAATTCGCAAAAAATATGAAATCGATGCATAAAATTCATTAAGTCTGTGTCTTCAACTGCTCAAAACAATCTTGATAGCGTTGCGTACACTTTATTCAACAATAGCGACACTAAGAAACACCCAACTTCCCTAAACGCACCTTCACTAAACAAAGGAAATGCTCGCAATTTCACCAGAAAAAAATGGCGTTAAACCCAATAAAAGGCCGACGCGTGACGGCAGTACGAATCGAGGGGGATCGCGGTGTCGGATTTCGCGAGGGGAAGCGGTTTTCGAAGGCATTGTACCCGAGCTGGATTACACGGAATCTATCGCGCGTTATATACACCAGGCCCCCTGAATAGATAGATAAATGGCTGGCGTGCACGGCAATGGGCCGAAGAAAGAAGCGTGCGGCGAAAGAGAGGGTTGGAAGAGGGGGAGAGCCTGACCGGGACCACTAAAGTGCACCGCTGGCTGGGCTCCATCGAACAATGGGCCTGTTCGCCTCTATAATCGGAAGTAAGTCTTGTTAGCGTAATGCGTAACTGTACATAGTGACCGGCTAATTTCGCATTATGTCCCATTACGCGTCGACGGATTAAGGGCTTGGGATCCATCGAAGCCTCCCCGATCGCTTTCTAACCGGCACCTTCGCTGCCTTTGCTGCACGCGGTGTCCCGTTCCTGTTAATGCTTCCTTGCCACTCTATCGGGTTCACTGTTTCCTGGTGTTGGTATTGTTGGGTGGGGCGTATACATACGGGGCTATTAGGGCTTTCGTCGACTAACGCGGACAAGTTTATTTTCACCTTGTGGATATAATGGAATTGTTTACGCTTTTAGGTACCTATTTTCTCTCACTTTTATTTCGATACATAAAAGATCGAGGGTATCGGAAGGTTTACTGTGAAAATATGGGTAATGAAATTATTGGCGCTCCTAAATATCAAAATTATTTATTTCTGTTTTTATGAACATAGTATCGGGGTTATTAGAATTTTGGTGGTCGAAGAGTTCGTTTTGAAAATATGGTAAGTTAAGTTATTAGCGTTTCAAATTATCATTTTCTTTTTTGTATTTCTATTTAAATATATACAGAATTTTTTGAATGTAATTAGTAAGTACGTGAATGCAAATATTTATGAATTCAATTATTAACGCATCAAATTATTTAGAATTGTAGGTTAAATTATGATCATAATATCAGCCATCTTCCACTTATAGATCTAGACGCCATTGTGTAAAACTCTACTTTCATAGTTATCTCAATCAAAATTTATATATTGAGATTAAATTAAAGGGTTAATTCTCGACAAACTTACCTAAATCTATTCCAATTAGATCTCAAAAAGCAAGCAAAAGAAAATGATGAAATGCTGGAAATAATGATGTAAGATAACCTAACCTAACGTTGCGTTTCACCATTATTATTTAATGCATTCAATTTCATTATGCAACACGCGTAAAAACGATACTTTTCTACAGGAAACATTAGTTTTTGCAAGAATAAATACGCTCCTCTTATTTTGAGCGGATCGTAAAACTTATTAGAGGTTAGATTTAAATGGCCGCTACCAAGTAACCGCGTCAAGTTTTTGCAACGGTTTATCTATTACGGATACTTATCAGTAGCCCACGGTTACCTGGTTAATAATTTAACGCTTGTATCACACATGCCAGCGGCGTGAAGAAAGTGATACGCGTTAGAAAAACGAAAGTAGAGAATAATTGGCCGCGATTTCCAAACGGATCATAACAAGCGATCGGCGAAGATCCTCGCCTTTTCTGGCTTGCTCGCTCGTGCTTCCTGCTCGGTAATCGTTTGCACGATCACGCGAGGGCCTTAGAAAGCGCGTCCACCGACGAACACGCGAAAACTTCTCCTATTTGCATAATGACCAATATCGAGAATCGATTTTACAGTCATTTACTTTTTTTTTTCTATTCATTTTCAAACTGACTCTCGAGATTATAAAAATCACCGGATTCAATTTACGTTTAAAACTTGCGCTTCTTAACATCCTTTCCAATTTTTCAATTTGATTTTCATCGAGCAATGATTTCAGGAAAAATACAAATGACTGCGATGTTAATTTATAAGTGGTTAGAAATTTGCACGAAACTCAAGTTCTTTATAAAACGCGAGAAATTTCTAGATTTATTCCTCTTTCATTCATCCACTGTAATACGCCTATTGTACATCAAGTTTAACGTCGTTGCTTATTAGCAGTTTGCAACAGGGTGCTAAAAACGAAAGTAACGCTACAGTAGACCATCAATGAGCACGCTAAATCGAGAATAAACAACAAATAATAGCACACGTAACACGTTACATGCTATTATTCAATAAACTCTCGCAAACGAATCACATTTTCGCACTTACCCTTTCGATGCCTGGTAAAAATTGGTAAATTCGCGAGAAACGGTACGATGTTTCCTCGATCGTGACGCGAAAAGCGTGAAGGTAGTTAGCGAAAAGTAAAAAGGGAAGAGAGTTCGGAACGGAGCCCTTTCAGGCGCATCTCGGTACGGCAATGCGTCTTGCGCCGGGCAGCACTGGCATTTAAATGTTAGCTCCATCGGGCCGCTGGTATTTCGCCGCTCGGTTCGCGCTCGGGCCCCGTCCCGCCGTTCTCTCTTCAATTTCGAAAGTTTAAATGCCAACGAGCAGCCCGCGCTGCACGCAGATGCTCTCCTCGCGCACGGCCCGCACGCACCACGCGTCTCTCCCCTCGATATTCTCCTCGTTACCATCTAAACTAGCAAAAATAACATTTTAATTGATTATGCTGGTGCAGTGGCGATGTTTGCAAGTTTTACGTAACTGTGTATCGAACGCGTGTGTTTAAATACTTTAATTAAGCTTAAGTTAGGGGTAACTATGGAGAATCGGTAGATTTTTATATTTATATACCTTAACGTAGAGATCAGTTTAGGTTATAATTATATTAAACAATTTTTAAGTAAGCTTGGATAAGTAAGTTTTTGTACGAGATTTTAGTCGGCGTATGTTGTATTTTTTAAAGAAATGTAATTAATTTTGCATGAAAATACAGTCAATAGTATATATATGCGACAAATTTGTTTGTTTTCAGTATAACGTTAAATGTTGCTAAAGTTATTATTTTAAAGTTGCATCACACCTCATTAAAGTAATCTAACCTTACTTAATCTGTACTAAACATTCCAGCAATTAAATTATAACAGTAGTTAATTAAATTACGTATTCTGAGAACGATACAGAGATATTAAGAGAGTAGATGAAAATTTTATGTTCACGTTGGACACCAAATAAATGTTGGATTGAATATTTCCAATGGTGTCACAATATCTTTTTTTTTTGTGAAATTTACACAAAATAAAACCGTTCTGTTTCTACATCTGATTTCTCCCACTATTGTGTATCAATCCATTCATAAGTGGAAGATATTTTTCGCAATTCATGAAACAACATTTTCGAAATACATCTTTCATTTCAAATAAAAAAAGTGTATATCGTGAAAGAATAGAATGTTAAATGTAAACGCACAAAAACATGATAATAATTGGTTAACTAATTAGAAGTTGTTGAAGCAATTTAGCTTCTCAAGTGTAAAATTCTGCGTCCCTCAGATATCTGAAACTTTCACCTATCAATGTAGCCCCTAATTTGAATGGAAGCAAGCGAAGATCAACTTCAAGGAAAGTGCTATTGTACATAAGGATGAGGGTACTGCTGCACGCAAATTATATACTTATACCAAATACAATTTTTCTCATAGGTTTATCACAATTTTGTTGTTTCCTTTCTAGAGAGAACATCTCTATACAAATGAAATTAAATTGGCAAATTAAAGTGAAACATTAAAATTGTTACAAAAAAAAGAGAAAAATGTTTTCTTAATTAAAAAAGAGGTGAACATAGATCCAAAAATCTTTGAACAGAGTGAAACTCTTTTGACTTCCTTCGCAACTCCCTCCTCGTTCTCCATTACTCCCTTTAAATTGACAAATTAAGGTTAGACATTAAATTTGTTACAAAAAAAAAGAGAAAAATGTTTTCTCACTTAAAAAAGAGGCGAACATAGATCCAAAACTCTTTGAGCAACGTGAAATCCTTTCGACTTCCTTCGCAACTCGCTCCTCGTTCTCCATTACTCCCCATGTTCCCTTCTCGTCTTCTATGGAGTTCGAATTCTCGCAGTTAGCTCGGACGCAGCACCCTCGGCTCGTTAATTACCGGTCAAAGTGCAATTTAGTTCGAGCAGTAGCGAAGTTCGAGCAGGTTCTTGTTTATCGGACATGGAACGAATGGCGGATTCGATGTAAAGCGACGGTCCGAGTCGGTGGTCGTGAGCGTTGGTCGATGGAATGCCTATTGGCCATTAAACGGACTGTCGTTGGCAGCCGCTACGTGGGAATACGGAGGCCCTCTCTGTCTTACGCGGCAATTTTATCCCTGGCTCGATTATTACTTCTAGACGCGCGTCTGATGGTCCCCTCACGCGACTACTGGCCGAACGAGGGGTGGCTGGGACTTACAGAGTCATCGAAGAAATTCTGCAATCCGTGTCTCAAACCCAATACCATTTTATCGGCTATACTAATCTTTCCATTAATTCAAATCGTGGACGCGATGGTCTTTCAACGGAAGAATTCGTTAGGCATTTATTACAGGTAATTTCATCGATTGTCCTTGAGAATTTTAAATATTATAGACAAGCGGTTATTTTTTTTATTATTATCGGAGGGATTGTAGAATGTAAAAAATGTTTGTAAGAGACACGTTTGAATTTGTGAGACTTAAATCCTCTTCATACCGCGTATTCCATGCTCGCAGTCACCCAAGTCTGCCATCTATCCCAGCCCTTCTCAGCCAACATTCCCCTGACACTGCTGGGCTCGGCTGACCCGCACGCGGAAGCCAGCCGCGTAATTAATCGCGCGATCAAAATTCAATCAACGTTTCCGAGAAAAGAACAAGGGAAAAATTCTAAACCTTTCCACGGTCCACTCGCTCGAAGTGCGTGACGTACATTCTTCTCTTGCACAGAGTTCGTTCCACCTTAAACGAAAAGAAAACAAAAGTGGTACAAAACTTGCGAAGATACGCCATTGAAAAAAGTTGTTTCCCTCTTTTGTTGACATTTCTTGCACGAGCATTAAAAGGATTTTTGGAATTCGAATAATTGACAAAGTAGCAGCCTTGAAAATGGCTGTGTGTCGTGTATTAGGTGAAAAAGTTTGAGGGGGTAAGCTTTAGTGAATTGAAAAAGATTGTTTTTGTTTTTATGAAATTTTTTGTGCGTTGATATTGTGTTGGAAATGGTTCTGTGGAATGGTTCAAGGATACACATTGTTGCATCAATTTCGAAGTCTTAAAAAACTCTTTTTATATCCTGCTATAAAATATATAGACACTATGTTGAAAGGATTTTTAAAATTTATGTAATTGGTAATGCCTTGAAAATGTCTGTTATCTGAAAAAAATTATTTTCCTTCTATTTGGAGTTTTTTATGTGCAGATATTCTGTTCAGAAGCAAAATCATTCCTAAAAATGATTGTATGCCACAGTAAGTTAAAATATTTAAGGGTGTACACCCCTACATAACGTTCAAAGACTTAAAAAAAATATTTCTTTCGCTCTTTTTCGATTTCTCCTATGTAAATATAAAATATACACATTTAAGGATTTCTCGAAATTTAAGTAATTAACAAAATTACATTGGAAAGGGTTAATCCGTTAGATGGAGGCGACGCACAGTCAGAAGGACATTTCAAGTCCCAGAAATGGTGCTCGTATAGTAAAAATGGCGACGCGTCGAAGGGGGAGAAGAGCAGAAGCGGATGGTAACGGTAGCCGCGAATGAAGTTTTTAGTATGCGCGATCTGTAGCCCCGGCAGGAAACAGAATCCCTTCCATTAAGGGCAAGCGTTCCCGCTGGCTGCCGGCATTGTTACGCCACCAGCCCACGGAGAATCTTCCCTCTTATCGCGAGCCACTGGTCGACGCTGCGAAACGACCCAAGTGCTGCCCTTCGGCACCTTAAAAGGCCCTCCACCGACCGTAGAATTGCAGGTTGATAGTACGTGCCTCTGCAAGTGGCTGATCGTTGTTTCTTATAGTTTCTTATTCACGGGACCGCTTATGATGGATCCTCGTTCTCTTTTCTCGTGGCTACGAAGCGTGGGGGTGGATTTCGTTTCCAACATTATCGACTTTAATAGATTAGGTATTGTTTTTTGGAAATATCGATGGAATACTTTTGCAGCCACATCGTTCGGTACGAAAGAAATATTTAATTCAAATATATATTGTTCCGTGTTATGAAATAAATATTTTATGTATATTTGAATATTAAAAAGAGATTGAAAATATGTACGATATTTATGCTATCAGGGGATGGACTGGATGTTCATGAATCTAATGTAATTTAAGTGTGTAGAAAATTGTTTAATTGTAATATGTGCTTAAAAAATATTATTAACATACACTTTGTTTCATGTTCCAGTAGAAAATATGTGCTTCACTAATTATTAAACAAATCTCTTTTTAATAACGTTAAAAAAATAATCATATTCCCCTTTTCATTCCCATAAAATAAATACACAGTTTTCTTATTATAATAATTAATTATACAACATTTAAGTAATTATGTAAAACAATTATATAAAACAATTTTTCAATAATAATTTACAATATAACAGATAAAAAATTCAATAGAAACGTCTTGCAGGTAGGAAATCAAACTCTCGCGAACAGACCTTGCAAATTCCTCGAGTCTCTAATTAACAATCCACGAATTCATTGCGACCGCTCTTACTGAAACCAGAAATTCCAAAAATTAAGCGCAATAAAGATTTGAACCGGAAAAAGAAAGAGGCAACGAGATAGTGTCGAACCAATTTGCTGGGCTCGCCCTTGGGCGCTGAGGAATCGATGTCCGGTTTATCTGGCGGATCTTCACGCCGTTGGCGCCAAGCCGAGTCCGCGAATGGAAAAAGGGGGGGGGGGGGGGGAAGAAAAAAATGAACTAATTGCCGCCCTCCCGTAGCTAGGTTCCCGGAACGAGCGCTATCTTTCTGACTAATTAAATTACCCGCCGTGAAATCAGAGAGGCGAGCGAGCGAAGGCCAGGTCCGGCTCGCGTTAAGTGGTAAATCGTCGAATTAACATCCGTTTCTTGCTACTGCGATCATTTCACGCGGCTCACGCGCCATTCTTTTTTTTTCCACATCCTCGCGCCCCGTTACGTACCCCAATCGCGATCGACGCTTTGGACTTTTTCCTTTTTATTTAACGCCGCACAATTTCATTCTAAATTGGCTGACTTTAGGGTGCAACAGGGTGTATTGGGTGCTCGTTCGACGACTCGAAGTTTAACGCAGCATTTGGAAACTCGATTATTCGAATTAAAATGTGAAATATGAATTTTTGGATAGTCGAATATTTTTGATCGTTGAGGAATTTTCTTTTTTCGCGGTGGAAGATTATTTTTTGTTTAAGAAATGTTAATGTTACGTTGGGCTGTTCTAATGTGAGGTATTTTATTTCTGTATTGCATTCTAACTGTTTGCAGGGTTTTTATAATGATTTATACATTATTGTCTTTTTGGGAGATTTTATAATCTTTCTATTCGTAACAAATTTTGTCATAATTAGCTTAAGCAGTATTTATTAAAAAGAAGCTAATGTTTAACAGAAACTAATTAATACTTCTATTAATTATCGCATCTATTTTCATAATTAAGGCATCTAGTATTCATTATAAAGCATACATAATTTCCAATATAAATAATAAATTATTTCATAATGTACTTTCCATAGGAAATTGTTACGTCACATGCTCACACATCGTTCAGGTAATAGTAATTTAATTATACACTATTCAGAACCACGAGACTTCAACTTTCAAATCTCCTTCAAATCTTCAGGAAACTGAAAACCAGGAATCTCCAAGGTCTCCCTCGACGTCCCATAGAGCCATCACCGTACGTGCAACCTTGTACTCGCGTTCATTTGCACTTCCACTTCGAATTCAAGTTGTTCCATAAAATGTCCAAGGCTCCGAATCGCGCCGCTCTCTTTTAACCCCCAACGGAGAATTTACAGTCGCGAACAGCTATGCAGTCCCTACAGTTTCAGTGCAAAGTATCGTCCGTCATGTTTGAATAGAATCATCGAAACGTCTCAAGGCTTACGCGTGATTATAAATTCGTCGACTGGTCGCCAGCGAATTGAACAGAATCGACCCAGAGTGGCAGAGGAACGCGTACGAGCGGTTGCGAAATGAACCGTGGCTACCAGGGACCAAGATGGAGGGACCACGACACCGCGTGAGAGTGCACGGTCATACGTTACATCCGCGAGACTTTCATGTCCCCTAGAAACTGAAGTCGCGTAGTAAGAGTGCTCCACATAAGGCGAGACGACGTAACGTATACTGTTACAACAGCCTCGTTCCTCCGCGTAATGCGCATAGCGCACATTCCTGTCCGCGGACTAATATCGACTGCCGGGTTGACTGGTCTCGACGCAGATATAAGCTCGAACTGGGTCAAAGCCAGTGGATGTAGGAAAAAAATCGCTCTGCGTCTCATCGATCGGCGTTCTTTGGTAGGGAATCGAGATTTTTGCATGTTCAATAACAACGCTCTGGTAATTTTGTAAGTTCCTTCATTTTTTGTGATCGGCAATGGTACCATAATGGCGTCGCGCTGAACTCTTGGCTTGGAGGGTGAATTTGGAATAATTTTATCTGTGGATTTGTGCGAAATTTTGGGCTATTCTTAGCTGGCAATTGTCAAGTTAGAAATGTAATTGTAGCTTATACGATATTTATTAATTATATTGAAGTTTATATTTCTTATGTACAGTGCATAGTGTTTATAATATATGATATTGTATTTATTTATAGTGTATTATATAGAATTTACTTTTAATAGGGGAATAGTAGAGGAGTGATAATTGTATTCACTAAAAAAACGCAAGGTTTGTTATTTTTTCATATAAAATAAAGATACAAATAGAAGCTATCAGTACAAAATTTCTGTTAATTATCATTTTACATATTTAATTTTATGATAAGATCGTATACTTTTGCACAGCGATAAGATTAAACTAATACAGTCTAAAACAGGGGTTTTAAAACTCGATTTAATTTAAAATTGAAATTAATTCACAGACCAAAATAAATTAAAACAGAATTGAAACTCTAGAAACCAAGAACATCAAGTGAATTAAACATCAAAATACGAATTTAATGATAAATTACAAAAACCAAAATAACGTATGTTACGCCAAAGAAGCGCGCTGAATTTCACTCTCGCGCGTCACGCGCAAGAACAGCTAAAAAAATTGAAATAAATT
The DNA here is from genome assembly GCF_050948175.1 of Xylocopa sonorina. Lineage (NCBI taxonomy): Eukaryota > Metazoa > Arthropoda > Insecta > Hymenoptera > Apidae > Xylocopa > Xylocopa sonorina. The sequence continues at coordinate 1,820,657 of NC_135205.1, forward strand.
GCACGAATCGCAGCTCGCGTGCTACCTGGAAATCTCCCGCGAACCATCAGCGCGCCATACACGGAGAGACCCTTAACATCCAGTTCGATACACGTGGCGTACACTGAAAGCTTCCAGAAAAAACTTCTGAATCCTGCAACAAAAAAGTGCTCGTCGACCAGAAAAATCGCGAGCCACGAGAGGACTGGTGCCGCCTCGCAGTATTCAAAATCGCATGACGGAACGCAGCCGCGATTGCGCCGCGGCGAGAACGATAATTCAGCGAGAACGTGTCCTCTGCCCGTAGAACACGAGGCTGGCGTTACCGCGTTCGCCGCGTTTAACCTCTTCGTCCTCGCCGAGGGGGACCGCGGCTGATTCACGTCCCGCGCCGTCGCTAATAGCCTGACGAAGGCCTGGCGGAAATTTGCGAGCGATCGCGACGACAGCGGGGTGCCTGACGGAGGTGTCGTTTGATTCCACGCACTTCCGCGAAACGAGATATCCTAGAGCCGATCCGCGCTTCTTTTCCGCCTCGCTCGAGCCGACGACACGGGTGAATTTACGCACGCGCCAGTCGACGATTCTCTGGGTCCTCTTCGCTTCGTGGCTGTGGGGACTTCAACGCGCGGCGGTGTCGCCGCTTTCAGGCTTGCGGGTAATTGGCGCGCCGAGTGCCTAGGATCGTGCCGTTCGTCGTACCTTTTTGCGTGGGCGAGTAGAGTTTTCGATTTGCTTGATTGGTTATTTGTATTTTAGGCTCGAGTTAACGTGTAGTTGTGGGTATTTATTATCTAGTGGTCTTTGTGATTTAATTTAGTTATGTTTGAGTTCTGATATTTCTTTGTATGTTGTGTATGTGATTGAATTTTGTGTGGGTGTCGAAAAGGGAAGAGGGTAATAAGTTGTATTTGAAATTGTTTATATCGACTTTCGAGTTTTTAACGAGTTGTTAACGTTAGAATATTTTAATAACAGTTTGCACGTTCTTCATTTTTAATATTTTATTTATCGTATTATGTGTTATCAACTTTGTTTTAAACCCATTATCCTTACAGATTTATCATAATTTCACCGTTGAGAGTTGAAATCCTTTCTTCTTCGTACCAGTTAACAAAAAAAATTCTGAGACAAGCGTAAAGTTCTCTTTTATCACAATAAATCTTTTCGTTCCACGCACTTGTTTATTTAATTACACCAGCCGTTTGTCTCACTAACGATTCGTCACCCCCAAGTACCCTAATTTACTAAAGTAACATCTACCAATCCGCGGAAATAAAACAACAGAATTGTAAAACCAGCTAGAATTCTCTATGGAATTTCCTATTTACCCTGTGAATCGGCTTTATCCCACCCCAGTTAATTAATTAGAGCGTTGGGTTATCCCTCGAGGGAGCTGGCAGTCGGTTCCACCGTTTCCACCGTCAGCGGAAGGTGATCGTGATTAGACGAAAGAAGGGAAGAGGGCCGCGGTCTCCACGGGTGGAATAAAGAAGCCCCCCGCGGATAATTATTGCTCCGGCTAGCTCTTTATCGTGCGTGATTTTCACGCTGCCATGGACATTCAAATTGCGGCGAGGGCTTCGGCCAACCAACGACCGAGACAGGGCTCTCCGTGGGGTAATAACTGCGATAGCCGTTAAAATAAAAGAGAGAGGGAGAGAAGAAAAGATGCGTCTTGGATAGACAACGGAGCGAGGAAAAGTTTATCACGTCAGCGACAAAGAAATTACAGGCCTTCGCGAGTGCGGTGCCTGGTCCGCGCGGCTGCGACCCTGCCTGCATAAATATCGTTCTCCGCGACGTTGGCTCTCTAATTTTCTCTCATTAGAGGCTCGAACGATGCGTTCCTCGAGGGGCCGTGGTAACGCGGCGTTTAGAGCTGCTTTAGAGCCCCGTCGCCGATCAAGGCTTTCCTTTTGTCCCCCTTCGTTTCGTTTCAACTTGTCTAGCGTTTTCTTTTTTTTCTTTTCTTTATTTTTCTTGAGGTTGGTCGTTGTTTCACATCGCTGCGATTTCGTTTGCTGCGGTTACTTTAATATTGGCTGTATGGAGTTTCTGTAGGTGCATTTATGTACCTTTAACCGTCCTTCGAGTAAATATTTTCGGATTTGCTGGTAGCTTTCAGCTTCTCGTTTCGTCGTTTTTTAACGCGATAAATGAATTAAAGGAACGCCTTATGTTAACATGTTTTAACATTGTTTTGTTCGTGAATAACATTAAAATTAACTATTTATTACTATTATTGAAAGTAAATGTAGTTTTAAAAGTGGTGTTTTAGAAGCGTCAACTAAAATAGTCGCGGAATATAATAATTAATATAATAATTTTCATGAAATACTCGGTATTCAAATTGCTTTAAATTGCTTTAATCCCAATCCAATAACTCTAATTCTAGAATTGTTTACAGTACAATTAACAAGCAATTAGTTTCAAAACTTTATGTCTCACTCTGACCTGTATACATTCAAAGGGGTGTGGTCCTCTAATAATGTTCTCCTGAAGAATCTTCTCGCGTTTTGCACTATTTAAATACTCTCCTTTTTTGTATCAAGAATGTGACGCTTTTTGGTTCCTTGGAGAACTCGCTAACAAGCTGGGACCAATTGGCGTTAATTTTCTACTTGGTTATCGCAGACTTGTCCGCCAATTTGGTCTCCACACATTTATTACCCAAAGTGTTTCCAATTATGTACTTATTACAATTACTTGCACTTATTTTACGATAATATCTGAGAGATGGATGAGTCAAAGGATGGCTAATGCTGAGAAAAACAAAAGATGATCGAGGGCGTGTACGAACAGAATAGAAACAGTCGAGAAAGAATAGTTACTCGAAAATTATATAGTATAGAAAAATTACGTAAAGTAAAATTATTTAAAAATTATATAATGTTAGAAATGGGTTTTATGAATAATCAACAGCGATTTATTTTACTAGAATTGTTCTTTTATTTCTACGCACTGGAAGTGACCTTTGCCTTGTACTCTCTGCAGAGAACTGAATTGAAGTTAAACATACAGAACCGATTACCTAAAGCATCGGTTACTAATCATGTGTGAGTGCGAGGTTCTATCGCCCTTTATATAAACAAACTTTAGAAATATATATCTGTAAAGAAATGCCATCTCTTCTCACTCGAGGGGCAAAGAGATTAATTTTTGTATTTGATTTCCAATGAAAACCAACATATAACATTATTAATGTAGGATATTCATTAATTAATTAATGTAGGATATTTATTTAATATTTATTAACAATCTCAAGATTTACTCTAAAGTTATTACTCTAAAGGCGAGTGATGAACAACTGACTCGCCGTTTTAAAACATTCACACTCGCATTCTAGAATATTCCACACACAAAACATTTGAAACCTTAATTATTGATTAATCATTAATAAAGATAATTTCATAATCCTTCATTAATTATTAACAAAACAGGAATAACACGGAAATCTTCAACAACCGCAAGTGTATTCTTGTTGGTATGAAAAAGAGAAGGAAACGTGGTAAAAAAAAAATGGCGAAGTGGATCTCGAGCGAGGCACGGAAATTGTCCCACGTGTCTATATGTCCAGAAAGTCGTCGCGACTCCTCGCTCGATCCGGCGTAGTCGAATAACGCCGACGCTCGCCGCGACTGGCTGACCGCGTGTAATGTCATTTACACGAAACATAATCTGCGAAGGCTGCCGCGATCGTTGGCTGCCCCGAGAAAGGCGGGCAGGGTGAAACGTGGCTGCTTGGAATGCCTGCGCGTGCCCAATGGGGTGTCCATTCTGCTCTGGCCAACTCCACGCGAGCATTTCTGCAGTTGATGCTTTGCTTTCCAAAATTGTTTAACTGTTCTAGCGTTTATCAAGTAGATTTTGAAGTAGTTGGCCCTTCGTTTTTCAAATTATTTTAATCGTTCTAGCGTTTACCAAGTAGAATTTTGGAGTAGTTGGCACTTTGTTTTTCAAATTTGTTTAACTGTTCTAACGTTTGTCAAGTAGAATTTTGTATTAGTAGTGCGATACTATTTTAGGTTTCTGTTAAATGGTTATTAGTTAAATGTGTGCTTAATTATTAATTTCGTAACTCAAAGGGAGAGAGAGCAAAGTGGTTGGAAAAATGTATCAACGTACAAATGTAATTCAGAATTATTGAATTTCTGGTTGCCTCGTGGAGTTTTGTAATTATGTGTAGCGGTCAAGTGAGTCAGTCAATTAGATATTGGTTTTATTTAGAAAGAATTCGCACAGTGAACGTGCGATAAAAATGTGTATAGAAATGTTGAATTGAAATTATTAGTACAATTTTATGCACTGGTAAATTGTTTCAATTTCATCAGGGTTTTCAAAATAAAATCCAATACTGTACAGTGCTTTGTATCATCGAGTTTTACTATTTTTTATTCATTTAAATGGTGCTAAATAAATTCAACTAAATTATATCGATTTCTTTGCGTGCAAATTTCAGATACATAAATATAAAGAAAAAAATTCCTTTTTAAATGTTTCGTTGATTAAAACGTGACGACGAGAGACGAAAAGTATTCGTGATACCGCGATTAGTGTATTTCTACCGGCGAGCGAACGTTACTCTCCCTTCGACCCCGATCTGCGTTCACTCTCGATATTCCCTTTCACGCAGAGAGCTCGCTGGTCAGACATAGAAAACGACTTCCTGATCCGCGGGGTTAAGTGGCGACCGACCGATCTCTTGTATCGACTTTCGCACGGGACTGTTTACACCGTGCTTGCCATTTGCGCGACACATTTCTGTCAACATTCAGAAAGGAGAAAGGCGAATCGGCCCGTGGACTGGTAAAAGGTTCGAGGAGACGCGTCGTTTCGTTCGAAACACGCGAGGTGAGTTCGAAGAGAAATTGCTGGGTTCGCATTCAACCCAATAATTAATTGGACGAAGTGTGAACATTAGCGTTCAATTAAAATGTTCAGACGAATGATAACGCACATAGGCTGAACGAAATTGAATCTGATGCGAATAGTGTATGTTACAATTTTGATGGAATGCTTTGTCAGAATGCATGGTTCATTTTGGTTAACGCGGTTAATTTTATGAAATGCGAACATTGATATATACAAATAAATGATAATGTAAAACTAAATTCGAAGGGTACAGTGAAAATTACAGTTTTCATTCAATTTTGGTTAAATGATAATTTGTAGTGAAATTACGATTGCCTTTGAACAACATGGTTAATTAATTGAAATGTGAATATCACGGTAGAATTGAAATATTTAAATAAATCGTAATTCACTTCGTTCGCGTCGATTAAACTGTTAAATCGTTTTAATTGTCAAAGGTGAACAGTATAAATTACAATTTTTATAAAACATTTTGATTAATCGATAATTTAGTGTAAAATCGCAGGTTTCGTTGTAACAACAAAGATGGTTTAATAAAATTGAATACAAAATGATCGATGTAAACTACAATTTCAACTTGAACACTTTGATTAATCACTAGCTCGAGGTAAAATTGCATTGAATACATTATAATTGAACCACACGTACGATTAACAAAATTGAATGCAAAGTGAACGGTGTTAATTACAATATAGATCCAGCGCTTTGATTGAACGACAATTTAAGGCAAAATTGCACGGCTCGCTGTAATTAAGCAACGCACGGGTAGTTGATTTAACGAATATAAAATTGTAGCCAATGGGAAGAGTGTAAATTATTATTTAATTAAAGTGTTGGACTAAATTATCGCTTTCAATTTTGTTAAATCAATTACAGGGCTGTCAAACAACGCACACCGTTTACTTTCGACCCTAGAATGCCATTATCTACGCGTGCCAGTCGTTAAGTTCAATTAAAACGCGATTAAACCAACGGTAGCCTCGATTTCGCAATCGAAACCAGCGCGCATTTTCACGTGGCACAGTGAAACTGGTAATTTAGTACGCGCAGAGTGCGTTTAACCTATTTGTTAAGGATTGTTTAACACGCAGTTTATTCCTCCGCGTTTCGTAATTCGGTTTATTCGATACCTGTAACATTACTCAATAAATGTGCGACGGGTGTTCGATACCGGTCACCTTTGGTCAGTATTGCGTGGGAGTCTGAAACGTGGACGAGAGTCAAAAGCTTGATCTGAAAACTGTGAGAATATTCACACAAATTGGTCGACTCAGTTACATAAATAAACGATCGATAGCTATGTGTCCAAATATTGTTTTTTTTTTAAATCACCACGAGCATCTTAGACACTTCACGAAAAATCGAATGTCTTGTCCTTTCACCACATTCGAATCCAAAGTCAATCCTCGTCACGACTCGTCACGATTTCAACAGAACCATAAAATTGCGTTTCACTGTTATTTAAAAATTTTTAATACTTAAAAATGTCAGTTGGACGATGTTAAGAGAGTAAAAAAGCTTTGTCGATTGAATAAAAGCATGTATAGTTGTTTAAAACGATACTGTGCCGAGTGATTTCAATGATTTTTAGATATGTTATAGAAACCACTATTCTAAACAATTTTTGTTTAGCATGTAATTAGCGATCTATCTTAGTTTTCTAGGTATTCGCAAAAGAAGATCACTGTGCACGCAGTCTTCCATCTGTTTTCCTCTGCGCATGCGCAAGCAGTGTATGCGATATTATACGTTTAAATCACTGGAGATCCAGCAATCTTTTTTTACAAATATCTCGTAAGCTAAAAAATTGCAATATTAAACGTATAGGAAAAAGTTGTTGAGAATTAAGCTCCTAACGATATATATTGAAGAATCATCGAAATTAATAAAAATTATATAATCTTAAAAAATGATCTAACCTTTTTTTTTAAATTACAAGCACTGCATTACTCTCGCCGACTAATTTCTTTCTGTGGCCAAGTTACGCGTATCAAGATCAGCTCTAAATCAAGTAGAAAAAACGAAGAAAAGTTATTAGAATGCATTTTCATCGACACACTGAAATCTGAAACAAAGATAATTGTTACCGCGAATCGTAACGCTTGCCGCAAGATAGTAGCATTTAGAGCAGGAGCAAAAATACAGGAGATGAAAGAGCGATACGTCTCACGACGCGAAGGCTCACTTTCTCCAGAATGGAATCGGCTGCACGCGGCAGAGACTGGAGCCGCGTCCCTGCGCGGATCCATTGTCCTCGTTCCCCTCTGGTCCGCTGTAGTTTAGTGGGTTGCTTAGGCTCACGGGAAGAGGAGCAAAGGGAGCGATTTTCTGCGGCCGGTTAGATAATGCTCGCGTCACAACGGTGGAAGAAAACGGAACAGGCGCGTCGTTGCCCGTCGTCGAAAGCGAGGAAAGTCCCCGCTCCCATTGTCTCGCCTGCTAATCGAACACCGTGGAAACGTGAAACGGACTCTGTTCGCTGTTTCTGCTACCGCCACGTCCGTCGACGCGTTAGCGGAGTTTTTAAATCGCTGATAATTGGTGTTTACCATTGTTCCTCTCGTGTGGTGTGCGAAACTGCTCCAGATAAGTATCTTTTTGGTACTCGATGCGTTAGGTCGAGAGAAAGTGTCATGCTTTCGCATAGAACTTGCCAGGCGTTGTCTCTGTCTTGCTCCTTGGTCGTCCTATTGGTCATAAATACCGTGGGAAAATAGCTTTGGAATTTAATATTAATATTAATAGTTCTTTCTAAACATTTTCTACTATTCTAAATTTATGCACCATTTCGTATACGATACAGAGACACATAACGGTGTACAATGAAATTAGGGGAATACAATAGTCGTTCATAACCTCAAAATGAGACGCACTTGCGACTTGAATACAAGAATTGAATTAATAAATTATAAAGTGTCAACGTTCGTCAAAGTCAACTTTATAAGAGGCGATATAATTTCCAAAATCGACGATCATGGCTCGTGATCGATTGATTAACATTTCTAGAATCGTTGATTCATAGAATTGACCGTGTACAGTTAAATTAGGATCTGTCAATCAGTCGTTAGAGCGCGATGGTTAAGCAAACGATAAAGATCTCTCTCTTTCGCAGCGTGGACGAAGTGGACGGTTATGTAACCGTGGATCTCGATCCCGAGATTTCGTCTGATTATTCTTTATAAGGATCGTTCCTCCGCGAACGGGATTTATCGATATCCAGTTACGAATTGATCGATCTCGATCAGGAAATGGCCAGCAGAGGTCGGAATGGAAAAAACCACGGGGAATTGTTCGATTTGAAAACTATCCGGTCTCTGTTTTAGCCAATGCCAATTTTGCTTGCCGAGACCACGAGAACTTTTTTTCGTCGCTTTTGATTTCCGACTTTTTATGTAGGAGGGTAGATAATACCTAGTGGCACGCAATCGGTGTAATTTAGGTATCGGAGTTAACGGGTTATGTAATATTGATATTTTTGTGGGAATTATGCGAGCACAATGCACACAGGGTAGATTAGAATGAAATTGTTAATGTTATATTGGTTTAATAATTATAATTTCCAAAAATTTGGTTTGAGGCTTGATTAATGGAATTATTGACGCTTTATAATATTATGTTGGTTTTATTGTATGATTCTTTTTTTGATGTAATTGCTAACAACTGAGATTAATAAACACACTTAAAAAGATGTAAGAGTAGTTATGGTAGTTAAAGAGTCGTGATTTAATTTGTTATTGTTGCTCTTTATTTTTGAATTTAATTGATTTTCCCTAATTTCTAGGTCAATATATACATATATGTACATAGTTTGTGACAAGGAAAATATAGCCATATTTATTACATTTGAAAAGATATAAAAAAAAATAATTTTATTATTCTATTTTATAACTTTGGAAGTTTTTCGTAAATTGTTTTATTTTTTTAAATGAAAGCTAAATAGTAGGAACTACAAAGGAAGAATTAAAAGCATTTAGAAATAAGAATATTTTTCAATTATAATTTTTAAATAATATATTTATAAATTTTAATTGACTTCAATTGAAATAGCAGTACAAAATGTCCAACATGTATCTATATATATTTTTATAACAAAATTTTTCATTGCAAAGTTTAAACATGCTGCCAATTATTTGGTGATTTGCAACATACCCATAACCACCCCATTTAAATCCAATATCATTATTACCAAGAGGAAATAATAAATGTTAACCTTAATTTTTAAGAATAACTTGTCTCTAGAAAACTCCAAATTGAAATATTAAAACATAATGAAAGGTTGAAGTGAACCTAGGAAAGAGTACCGTTGCGTTAGAAATGCGTAGAAAAACGTGGAAAGTTCGAAACGAGATCCGTGGAAATATTCGAATTATGGTGGTTGTCAAAAAATGTCGAAGAAAGCGAGGAACAATGACGAGTTTTATCGCAGGGGCAACGAGGAACGATCGTTTTTCAACGATAACATAATTACGCTCACTAGCCGGGATTTTACGAGCGGTCTATCTCGTGGTTCGTGGCTCGAGCGCGAAAGTTACATAAAGACTCGCGCGGTACCCCATAATTTGATCGAGCAAACAATGCGCGGTGTATTTAAGCTCGAGGTGAAAGCCGGTTACGCGAAAATGAGAAAGAAACGAGATGCTTCGACTTATTCCTCTCTGTGGTTCGCTTTCGAGACGAGCGTTCGATCTTCCATTGATGAAACATCCCTACTTGAAGTCGACAATTTCACGTTAATTTCATACTAATTAGATAGGAACATAGAAATTATACAATTGAATAAAAGATTAGAGGAACTCGAGAGTATCATTTTCTTCAGATACAGAAGAATATTGACACACATATTACAGAAACATGCGTCTAATCGGAATTAATTTTCATAATTTTTACGAAATGTATACAGTTTAATTTAAATTAATATAATTTTTAAATTTTAATGTCAAATTTAGTATAATGCATTTTGTCACTTTGTTTGACGAAAAAACGAAACATATTTAAATCTAATCAATTATTTTTGTATGTTATCGTCAGTGTGAGTAAATATCGAGAAAAAGCGCAGCTGTTGGTTTCAACCCCCAAACGGCGTCGCTGGTTTTCACGTAATCTTTCTCTCTCGACAATTCTGAATGCCCAACTTTAGGTTCAAAAGCATAAACCTCAATATCCACAACAAACATGAAATTTTCAATATTACAAATAAACGGAATCTTGTTATTTGTAAAATTTAATTAAACCTAACTTAGAAATTCTCGATCAGTTTTAAACATTATACACGGATGTATCGCATAATTTAGGGTTGAAATCATTCGAGTAACAATATATGTCGTAAAATAGGTACAATTATGTACCAACAACTTTTTATAAACACGTCTGACATACACTGCTATAATTTTCAACTCCTCTAAAATGACAGTTTTTCTTCTACTACATTAATATAATTATGCAATAAAATAAACTGTCATAAAACAAAATGAAAAGTCCTTATTGCACACGCGACATTTAAAGTCGCTCCGCGCGGCGCAAAATCGTTCCATTTATTCCCACAGCTAGGAAAGTGCGACGGTTCGAACATTAATTTCAATGATGTTCAATGGCTGACGATACGATCTCGCGAGAACGAGCACTGTCATCCGAGACCTTCTTCGTCCTCCTCTCTCCGACGTTAGGAGAGTAAAAAGATAACGCGTGCGAAACTCGAGTAACGTCGACCGCAGAAAAATGGTGGGATCGGTCGGTCGCATGGCCTTTGCTAAATCGATTCTTGTATATCGGCGACGAATCGCGTGGATCTCGTGGCGGCAGGTGTCTTTTGACGTGCTTCGAATTCAATGTTATCGCGCCATTCTCTTTCAGATCGCTCGTTACGCGATTAATTACGCCACGTACGATGTCTTCTCTTTCTGTAAAATTAATATTAATTGAAAATTATTAATTTCGAATTAGTGAACAAGAACGATTGCTAGTTAGAATTTCCTAGTGTTAATTATTCTGATTCTAATATTCGAAAATTAGAAGACAATTGTGCAGTAATTGTAACGTGAACGTAGAGATTGAAAAGCAATTCAACAAAGTTTTAATATCGCATCTCTTTCTTTTCAATGTAAACAACTCTTGCATTTCAATGATAAACAACTCATTTTTAAATTTTCTTCTTCCAACAAAAATCTTCCACCGCTTCCACAAAAAATAAATAAGAAATTATCTTTTCGCGTTAAACGTTAAGTGTGCATTTTTGAACGATTACGCGAGATTTGAGTAGCATTAATATTCGGTGCTCACGCGGCGGAGGATCCCTCGCAGGCAGAGCGGAAACGCGGTGGTCGAACATGGCGGAAATTCGCGGGCCTGAGGGGTCGTACGCGCGCGAGCACATCGGTGACCCGCGAAGCGGAGAACAAAGTCGGCAGCCGGGAGATAACATTATTATCGAGGCGTAGTTGGAAGAAAGGGCCACCGTGTACATGAGAGCCTCGACGGGGGGTTGGGGCAACGGAATCCTCGCCTAGGGCCAACGGAATCACTCCACGGGGGAGTCGAGAGCGGGCAAGGCCAAGGGCGGAGGAAGAGGGACGCGGTTGGAGCCGGATGGACGAATCTAAAGCCGACTACACACGGTTTTGTTGCACACAGCTCGAGTTGTATAGTCTGTGCGTGATAAAATTGCGCCAGCTTTTTACTTGTACGCGATGGAATGAGTAAATAGGATAAATGTTGAGCCAATAACGACAGACTTTTTAGGTTGAGATATAATTTGTTAGATAATTGTATACCTGGTAAGAATAAGTTAAGAGTTTAAAATTACTTCAGTGAATATTCGTATGATCGATGTTTGGTGGTTTGAGGAATATTTTTTTATATTTTGCGATACTGGAGTGCACTTTAAATTTATTCCTTGGAGCAAGCGTAACGCTCGTAACCGTCACCCAAGGGTGCGTTTGTTTCAGTGAGTGAGCAATGTTTCGCGGCGATCGTATCTCCATTTCTGATACAATTTTTCCAACTAAGTAGTATCGAAGTTTGTTTTTCTTACCGAAATCTCTAAAATTTATTTTATTATGTTATTTACATCCACGCACACTTTCATCTTGTCACAAACTACAACTGAGAGAGACAGTTGCAATGAAATAGTCACACTATAGACACATATCTCGTAACGTAGTACAAACTATGAAGAAGACGTACACGAGTACAGTCCGCACTTAGCCATTTGCATCACGTCATTTATTCATCGCTAAGAACGCTGTCGACGCTGTGACGCGGCAAAAGGGTTAAATAAATTAAGAAGGGGGAACAGGTGTCGCAACTCAGAGTAGATTACCCTGTGCTAATTGGAATTATCTTCATATCTAAATATATAAAATACGATGTAACCTTCGCTGTTATTAATACCAATACCAATAAAGATGGCGGCAAGCAACCCTTGCTCGACTTCTCGTCGTAGAACGAACCTAACCCCGTCTTCGACAGAAGGGTAGATTCGACATGAAAAATACGTCTATCTGTCTTCAAATTTATCTTGGAACCACTTAAAGAATTGTGCATCCGCTCTGAACAATGAGGACTCATCAAGAAAATTGCGTTTAACTTGGAAAACGTATCCGCTTCAAGAAACTTTTATCTAGATAAAGAAACGTGTCTGTTCTCGCAAAATATGGATCCGTCAGGGGAAAAGCACATCCGCCTCAAAAGATACAGGTGCTTAACTCCGAAGAAACGTGTATCCGGCTTGAAAAATATGGATCCGGCTTGGAAAAATCAAGTTCGTCACGGGACGACGCCGAGTTCGCCTTGGAAAACCGACGAGTTCCATAATTTTCCTACATGGAAGGCAACGATCGAGGTAACGATTTTTTTTTAGCAGAATGTTCGCTTTTCGCGCGTCACCGAGCCTTTCGCGCGCAGCATCGGAGCCGTGTTTTCCCCTGTACGACCGTTTCGTCGTGCACAGCGTCTGGCAGGGCTGTGCAGACGGAACTGTGCAGGCCGTAGCCGGCTTAACGACCAAATCTCGGCACCGGTGTAAAATGCAAAGCAGAGAGGAGAAGAGCGTGGCGTGGCGAGCCGAGGGGTCTCTGTTCCCCGAACGAATTCCACGATGCGTGGCGACCAAGGCGGAGGTCGAGCGTACAGGATGGCCCAGGACGGGTGGTAGACGCCATTTCGTACGCGAATAAAACCTGGCACGTGGAATTAGAAATCCTTTTCGCGTCGAGAACAATTGTCTTCGCGTACAATCGAGGTTGGAACATTCCTCGATTTAAATAACTATCAATTGGGTATTGTTCGTTAATTGAACGCGCGACGAATGATTTAATTACCGATTGGGATGAACGAGAAATAAAATGGTTGCAAATGGAGGTAATATATGTACATATAATAGATTCGTTGGCATAACATTTTTTGATATTGATTATTAAAAATTTTTATTAAGATCGATTAATGTTTGGGTTCATTTGTGATTATGAACATAATTTTTTTTCAATTATTTTTGTAAGTATGGATTTTTTATCACTTTCTATTTTGTGTAATATTTGATCATCTTTAGTTAAAAGAAGCATCCTGCATAAATAATTTCGAATCGGAAGATCGTGTTCGTTACGAGTTTATTTTTATTTGTTTAAGAAGTTACAGGAAAAAAATGCTAATTACTTTTACACAAAGTGAATTCATATAAAAAATGATTTCCGTATTTGTGATATACTTTTTATTCTCTTATTTGCCCTAATATTTTACAGATACAATTTTCAATTGATTATCTTCGCTTCTATGGGCACATAAATTCCACTCAATACTGTAACAATTAAGCGTTGTCAAGGAAATTGCAAAATTAGTTTACATTTGTTAATTTATATTATGCAATAATTAATTTTAATTATTCAGGAATTTCTGTATGTTCCAATATTGTAATAACAACATATATTCCTCCTCTCTTTTAATTATCGCTTTAAATAATTAACACGTTGCCCGGCGTGAAATTTCATATCAACCGTTAATTAAATTAATCGCCTAAAACTATTGCCTTAAACACGCTCGTCTATCGATCGCGATAATCGAGGGTGCACAGCGAAACGCGTCAAACGAAAGCAATTAAGTGTATGCACACGTATGTCTAATGAGCGTAGATATTGGAACAGGAATTTGCAGAACCACTAATTAATTCAATCAAGACGATTTACCACGAGTGCTATTATTAATTTTGGACTTAGTCTCGCATAGAATGTTGTCTTGGCGCACCCAGTATATTCCCCTCGGACGCTTCTCGTTCCTTGTCCTTCCACGCCTCCGCGTCCTCCTTCTTTTCTTCTTCTTCTTCTTCTTCATCGTTGTCACCTTCTTCGTCTTCTTCTTCTTATTCGTTCGTATCTCTCTCTCTCTCTCTCTCTCCCTCTCTCAAAGCTACTGGTAGCTCTGCTCCTGGCCGTAGTTGCTTCCTTCGACTCCTTTTCCACGCGGGAGTACGTGAAGCAGAACGAAACGAGGGTACCAGAGCTCCGTGTCGGCTTTCGACTCGGCCCTTCCTTTCGGTTCTAGTCGATCCGCGTAGAAAAAAAGTTGCCCTCGATCGATGTTTACGGCTTTTCTTCGCGATTCTTTCGCGGCCATGTTGCGTTCTGCAGTTCCATTTGTGTACTTTTCGAGGTTAGATTTAAGGGGAGAGTTATAATACAATTGTAGGTTAGTTTGGTTACTGACATTTATGAGAGAAGTAAGAAATGCAAGGTTATAGTTGTTCGCGGATGCAATTAGCGTTGATTAATTTTAATACTTCTTGTTTTGATTTTTTAGGTTAATGCTACGTCGGACATGATAAAATTGAAACGTAGAATTTAAGGTTAGGAATCTTCTAGTTTGTAACTGTGAAAGTAGGGTTAGCGTTTTGGTAAAACGCGTTACATTTTCATTTTCCTTTCTAGCGTGCATTATGTGACTAAAGGGTTAAGGTCAGTTTTTAGGTAATTTGTATCATAAAATGTTCCATTATTGTGAAACCTAAATAAAAAAAGTAAAAAAATGCAAATGGCAAATTTTACAAAACAAACCAACATTGCACTTATTAGAAAGTTTACAGAAATGAACATTTTCTTTTAAATTAATTACTCGAACATTCAGTATATTATTGTAATTACGAAATAGCTGAAAAACTGATTCACGCCTCCTGCTTCGAGTATTCGATTTCTGCGACATTTCGTCGTCGAAGTCGCGATTGGACATCGTCCAGGACTGGAAACGCAGAGAGCAGAGCCACGAGGTCTGCGATTTCCAGCTAGCGCAGGGCGAATCGTTAACGAACGATTAAACAGTAAGCCTGGCGACAGTTCAGGGAGCCGCGCAATAAATCCGACTTAACGGAGAAAGGGGTATTATTTACGCGGCACCGGTGACAACGTTAAAAGCCCGCGGGGCAGTAATGACCGAGAAGGTGTCCGCGGATTAAAAGCCGTGACACTGCTAGTTCCAGCGATCATTCTTCCTCCAAACGATGTAATTAAATCCCACGACTATCGTTCGTCCGCCCTTTACGAGCGCGACCCCTGTTCAGTCTTTACTGCCCTGCGTTAATTGTCATTGGCGTTACGTGTACGCGTAATGGAAAAGATATTAATTGAGAACGATTCGATATGGTTTGAAAAATCTGTGATTTAATTGAATCCTCCTTTTCTTCGGATATTTTCTTGGGTAATCGTGAGGAGAGTAGCTTCGATAAGGATAGAAAATGGTGGAACAGCGACTGCGCGATAGAAACAAAACTCCCGCCATTTTTCTAACCTGGTAACATTTAAAATTAATTGCCTTTATTTTTCGCAAAAAAAGGGTTAGAAAATATTTTTAGTACTTTCGTGGAACTAAAATTGATTAATTAATCTTCTCAGGCACATTGACACGTATTCATGTGTCAATTGTTATACGTGTTCGTTAATATTTAATAAATAAAATAGCAAAGGTCTAAATTTCACGATTTCTCAACTTAAAATTTGTTTCTTTTCATAAGAAATTATAAACGTACAACATACCTATGAATTAGTGTCTCGAAGATGTTAAAAAAGAAGCAACGATGGAATCTCCGCCATTTTCTGGTCGCAGAGAAATTCGAAGGTCGGGGTGACTCTTCTGAAAAGAACAAAAAATAGCCTCGTTATCTTCTCCTAGCAGAGTGGACGGAATTAAAGGAACGATTGTTGGGAAATGGCGGCCGGAAACCTGAGGAAAGCGGCGGAGGTAGCGTCGATGTCCGTCCAGCGGGATGGGGATCGGTAGCGGTGCAATTACACGCGTAAATTGTGGCCGTTGTCTCGTTCGTCGTGCAGCAGGGCCCGTCTGTCCATAAAATGACAATGTATCCCGGTGCTGGAAGCCTGCTGGTACACGCTAAAACGTTTAGATCCGCGTCTCGAGATAACCTAACCTTCGTCATAGCTTACCGAGCACGACGCCGCCGTTGCTGCCCCGTTCCCTTCCTCGTCGCGAGCTTTTCCTCCTCCCGCCTCTATCCAGACCATTTCTGTTCGGATGGAAACGACGTAACGGTATGCAAGAATTTTTTTCGCCGTTTTAATTTCTGCCTTCGAAGACAGAAAGAACTTCGCTGGCAATTATCGCCTGCTTTTATCGCGTTCCTCGCAGTTTTGTCGCGCGATTGAAAAATGAAAAGAAAAGTTTGTACTACATCCCTTTTCGTACCAACTCCTTCTTTCACAGAAACACGAGAAACGATTTTTCTTTGAAATATTAATTAAATTCTTCGAAATCATAATCGATTGTGGTTCGCGCAACCAACCCCGCTGCTGTTTCACTTTCGAATCGTGGCGCCACGAGAATTTCGTGGAACACGGTGCCCGTTCCGCGAACGCGAGTTTCGTATGCGACACGCACGGCGGACGTGCGTTTTTCACTCGCGCCGAGAACGAAAGCGGGAGCAGCGAGGAATCGTTGCGCGTGCTCGTTTTTCGATCGGTCTTCTCTAGGGGAAAAGATCGAAGGAAAAGGGGCGAGTGTCGTGGGGGAGAGGCGAGGCTCGCGGTCGAACGGTCACGTACCGCGGCTCGTTTGAATAATTCGCTAGTTTGCAGGACGAACGCGACGGGTAGTCTGGTCATCCGCGTGGAAAGTGTCGCGCGTTCGCCAACGTTCCCGGAGCATTCCCTCCACCGCGTTGCGTCAGCGTCTCCCGCGAAATTTCGCTCGCTCCGCTGCGAAACGATCGCCTCCTTGCGTCACCGCTCTGACTTTGATTGCACTGCTGTGAATTATGGGACAATAAGCGGTAATATGGTAATCTTGTATGTTTTTTTTTTTAAATTGGTCAAATTTGATAAAATGGAGATATTTATTTAATCTTCGTACACTTTTTGGAAACAGATCGAAAGTTTAAGGTTGCTTGAAAAGTTACAGGGTTGCTTGTTGTAAGTGACTTACAAAAAAATTTGAAGAATTGAGATTGATTGGAATTGTTGAGAAAAGTAAAGGTCACTTTTTTTATAAGTTTTTTAATTGTTGTATTTTGAGAAAATTTTATTGAAATTGATTAATGCAGAGATATGCAATTGACGTTAAAAATATATTTACAAATTGTTGTATATATGTATTTTCAATTTCCACAATATGCATTTAAATAAAAACATCGTGAAAAGTGATCTTTACCATTGTTTTAGTAATTATTACCAACTGCAATTTTCACAATATTTGTTTATACGTAATCTACTAAAAATAAATCTTTTTAACCTTTAAAGAAAATCCAAGTCGCTTTCTCCAATTTTGAGAAAGCTATTCCATTTTAAATTACATGTTCGTTGAACATTGAATTTCACCCCTTAAAAGAATAATAAACTCACAATTATTGCCTTCTTTACAAGTTTTAAATATATTAGTATTTTACTATCAGACGAACCGTTATCTTAAAAAAAAAAACTTGTTCTTGTTTCTTAGTGCGAGAGGCACTGAAATTATTATCGTCTTTGCAATTTTTAAATATATTAATATTTTACTATCGGATAAACCGTTAACTAAAAAAAAACTTGTTCTTGTTTCTTAATGCGGAAGGCACTGGAAAGAATATTTCAGCAGCATATCAACGATACAGGGATGTTACGTCTATAATAAATAATAAGTAGTAATTAAAATTTTTAAAAGCTTCTTCTCCACATTGAAACGATCAACCACCACCCTGAACGTGGTTTCGTACGTTGTCGTCGAAACGAGTTTTAGAAGACACCACTCCACCCTTAACGCTGGTACCCGCACCCTAATGGTTTCCTTATTGGCGCCCAAGTAGATTGCGCGAGATAAAATGCTTATTAGCTTTATTGTCGCCGTCCGTTCGACGCATCAGCCCTCGCCAAACCACGTCACTGGTATTCCACGTTGTAAACTCACCTCCTCGCAATTACACGCAATAAATCGTTTCAAGAGCGGAGTCATTACTACGCGATCCTTTACTGCGGCCAGATAACGATCACGTGCCATCCAGTGTCAATATGATCGCGCGTTTCCCCATTAATTCTTGCTTCCTTCCTTTTTTTGCAAAGAAACGCGCATCCATCACGAGCACCACCAGTTTACGCGCGATGCTAGCCATTTACGAAAATACAATTCGCTGGTCAATTAACCCTGAACATGCGCTGAATCACGAGCTGTGATAGCAGGTTTTAGCGATGATGTCAGGCCTTTCCTTGGTTTTGTTAGAATAATTTCCTGGTCTGAAGGGTAAACGCGAGACTTTGTTTCTTCGCCCTACCATCTTAGCCACCACTCGCGAACACACCTTTATCATCGATTTGTTTTCAAAACGCCTTGTAATTTCTATGCCTTTGCAATATTTCATCGTCGCACCTTGCTATATCGATAATCTTCTTCTGAAGCGAGTGTTCTTTAAGTAAATCGTTTGAAATATTCCGAACCGCGTATTTATGGTCATTGATATTTTATTAGGTTATCCAGCCAGAATATTATACGTATAATTTACTTGGATTCAAATTTACCATTCTTTAATTATCATCCGCGAATAGTTTATTGGTGAAGCTAGCTGTTGTATCATTTAAATATCTGATTGTACGATTCAATGTTTTTTTTCCGCGGTCAAAGATCATAATTTTTGTCTTGTAATGAAAACTTTCAACATGTCTTTCTGTCTGCACGAATCCCAAACGTAGAGCTTGCTAGCGTTACCTTCGCTCGAGTTATCCGTACGCAACCTAAAAAAAATTCGAAACGGACCCAGCATCGAAATTTGTTAGCATTCCCAGCACGATTTTTCCGTGCACCATCTATCTACACGATCTTTCGTGTAGCGACACGAGAATCCGTTGTTTTACATTTCCAATGGTTTCACAATGGCGTTAACAACCGGTGGAAAGTGTCGCCTAGCCAGCTGTCGAACAGCATTCCACCCTGGAAGGGACAGGGCGCGGAGAATGCGTTTTGAATAATATCCTAGTTTACAGGGGGAGCACGATCCTCCTGGCAGTCTATTGTCTTGCCAGACACACGGAAAGTGTCGCTTCTCTTCCGCTCGCGTTGACGCGTCGCCCACGGACACGCTGCGCCCCGTTTCGTCGCGTTTTAGCCTAGCTGATTCAACGGCTCCCCGATGCGTCACTCGTTCCATTACCTTAGGCAATTTATAGCTGAACACGCTATTTCGATATGCGCACGTTCGCC
This sequence comes from Xylocopa sonorina, assembly GCF_050948175.1. Lineage (NCBI taxonomy): Eukaryota > Metazoa > Arthropoda > Insecta > Hymenoptera > Apidae > Xylocopa > Xylocopa sonorina. The sequence continues at coordinate 1,840,163 of NC_135205.1, forward strand.
GCCGAGAATTCCGCGTCGATATCACCGTTTTTTGGAATCTGTTGAATGTGGGAAATCGACGACCATTTTGAATAACCTTGAAGACACTTCGAAGATGACAGTTCCTTTTTCGCACCACTTACGAGAATTGTAAACTTTCAAATGAGAAATTAATTGGTAACAGTTTGATCATTTGGTAGACTTAATTAAAAGGGGTAAGTTTAATTTTTTTTGTTACAGTTTGCGACTTGTGGAGCAAAATTGAGGATAGCTGAATTTTTGGGCTTGTTTTTAACTCTTTCGAGTGAATTTCAATAGTGAAATATTAATTGTTAAGGACCAAAAGTAATTTTCAAAATTAAAATTAATTTTGTAAACACTATTTTCACTAATAAAATCGCATTTTTCCCAAAACAATAACGTTAAATTAAAGTATAATTTATCTATAAATATTATTAATCAACAATGTCTGAATTCTTACTTCACATTGATCCTATCGGAAAGTGATAATGCAAACTTAAAATGCACTTATTCCTCAATTGGCATAAAGTATCGATCCGCGTTGCGTTAAATTATTTATTCACAATCAACGTATGGACAATACAATTAAGAAACCGACCATTGAAGCCAGTAATAATTGAAATGTACCACCTGAATTTTTGAGCTTGTTTTTAACTCTTTCGAGTAAATTTCGATAGTGAAGTACTAATTTTCAAGAATCAAAAGTAATTTTCAAAATTAAAATTAATTTTGTACACCCTATTTTCACTAATTAAATCACATCTTTTCCTAAAACAATAACGTTAGATTGAAGTATAATTTATCCATAAGTATCATTAATCAACAATGTCTGAATTCTTACTTTACATTGATTCTTCCGGAAAGTGAAAATGCAAATTTAAAATGCAATCATTCCTCAACTACCAAAAAGTATCGATCCGTGTTGCGTTAAATTGTTTATTCACAATCAACGTATGGACAATACAATTAAGAAACCGACCATTGAATCCAGTAATAATTGAAATGCACCACCGTCGAAAATGAAACTCGGCCATATTTTATTTCCACTGACTCGCACGTGTCGATCCGCGCACGAAGGTGGCAGAGAATAAATTCATAGGCGATATCTGGTGGCGGTTTTAATGGATTTCCCGGTTCCGAGCGGCGGCGCGGTCGGTGTGGAAGGAAACAGGAAGTGTCGGGGACCGGGGACCCCCGCACGTGAGCTGCGCGCGCGATGAAAAGCGGAAGGGAGGCAAGCGAGCGCCCGTTCGTTTTTCAGCGTTCGTTCACACTTCCTCGCCGCGGTGATTTTTCGGCCCGCGCCGGTTCAGTGTGTCCCGTGGCGTGCTCCTGGAGAGCCAACCTTGGCCTCTCGCTGTCCTCGCGCTACGAATCAGTGCTTACCGATTGGCGAGCCGGTGCAACAGTTTGTTTACGTTCGTGCTTCGAGCCGCGGTGATCAGGTAAGACGATATTGACGAGGTACCAGTTGTGCGTTCGAGGGAAACTGATTTGCGACGGGGACGAGGGATTTTTTTTCTGTCTGTTGGAGCAATTATGTGCTTTCATAGAGAAGGAAGAGAGATATGCTATTGTAGTTATTGTATAGCTCCATGTGGCGGTGTTAATGAATTAAGATTCAGAGACATGAATAAGAGAGTAAGGGTCATTGATTTTGAGAGAACAGGAAGGATTGATGAGCCTTTTTTTTATAGAATATAGTAATTCTATGCTTTCATAGAGTTGAAGAGAATTTTAATGAAAACAGTAAAAATTGGAGGGACCAATAAAAGTATAATTATAATAAAATGTAATTCAAAGAATGTTATCGAAATAAACAATTTGTGTTTTAACAAAAGTAAATTTAAAAGAAAAAAAAATCAAAGTAGATCGCATTTTTTTCAAATTAAACAGAATTTTAATATTCATTTTAGAATTACAAAAGAAAATTACAAAAATAAAACAAAATAAACATTTGGAGACAAAACATAATCCAAACAACTGATTTGTATTTTAACAAAAACAAAATAAAAAAAGGGCAAAAGAAAAGTAAAATGCAAACAATATTGAACTGATATAATTTAAAGAGACATACTATCACCATTATTGCAAAGCTTTGACACAAAGTGCAATGTACTCGTTACTGTTGATGTTAAATGGCGGAGCCATTGATGGATCTCGAGAATTACCGATGATCCATGAGAATCTCAACCCTCGACGATCGAAGCACACTCCTCAGATGCAGACTGCTAGCTTTCCACTCGAGGTATCCCTCGAGGGCACGCGAAATTGCACGCGAACCACCGCACGTACTGATTTTCGTACACACCATAAGAAACGCGAAGTTGCTCAACGCGTGCAACGCTGGGCAAAAATTCGACGGCTATCGTGCGGAGAAGTCGTAACGCGAATAGGGACTTTCAATTTGTTTCACAGCGCATACCCGCGTTGAGTGAATTAAACTTTTATCCTGCTTTCGCTTTATAGTCTTCTCAAGGTTCCTTCGTGCACCATCAATTTCAAGCTCGTTCGATAAATTCACGTTCGTTTCTCATTTTTGTTTCAGATTCGTGACACACGGGACGAAAGGCAACAAGTGAGTATCAAACTATAAATATCCCTTTAAAAATTACAATCCCCAATGAAAATGTCAGTCGCGCTGACTCGAATCATTTTTTTTTTTTTGTAACTGACAAAGTCCGTGCATTTGCGCAACTGTACAATTTTTCGTTCGCCAAAGAGCGTTCTCGCGTACCACGTTTCTCGAGTGATTTAACGTTCCTTAACATCAACCCGCATGGTTGCTCGTGCTTCTCTCATTTCTGTCTCTACCAGATCCGCGATAGTAAACATTTCCTCGCGATTGTCCTAAGGATCTGCGTTTTTCCCAAGCTGGCGATACGAAATGCTCAGAGTGGAAGCGATCAAGACGCGCGCTCGCGTGAAACAATCCCCAATCCGTGCATTTTCCGTGTTTAAAAGTCAACAAGCCGATAAGCATCGGCCATTCTTCCGAAGTGACGCGAACGGGGTCTCGCTCGGCTCATTGTTGCATCGAGCGACCTTGAGTGATTAACAAGGAGGACGGAGAGATTTCCTGGACGATCCCCGTAAATAAGAGAGGAGCGAACTCGACTCGCGGATCACAAAGAAGCGGTGAAACGTTCGTAATAAATCACGCCAGCCGCGAACAGACTGTTTGCTGCGACTGGGACGCGATTTTCTTCGCGACGAGGGTTTTCAAGCGAAAGAACGACGACTTTCCGGCGTCCCGTATCGAGCGAGCTTCAACGAAAGTAATTAATACGTTTCCGTGACGGAGAACGGTGGCGCGTCCATTAACGCGGTTCAGGAAGGCAGCCGGTTAGGCGTGGCAGGCAATCAGAGGCCCGAAACTGCTCGTTTCCCGCGCAAGATCGATCGACTCTACCGTTTTTACGCGTCCGTCGCGTTGTAATGAGCGCTGCCACTGGTAATGACTCGTTGCATTAACGTCCCGCGCGACTTCGTCCCGTGTAACTGCCCAGAAGGACGTTCGAAGTATCTAAGATTCGTAAGCTTTGAGAGAGATCTGTTTGGGATGCAAGCATTCGTGCAGTCGCTGTTGATTTCAACCGATAGGAGGCTCTGATGTCGATGTTGGTTTGCCTTGCGAAGGTAGGGTGTACTTTCTTAGGTATCTGGTCGCGGATTGTCAACAGTCTTTGCGATGTCCGTCATTTTAATTCGAGCATCTGAAACTTTCTTAGTAAATCGTGAGATTTTATTGGTTTTGTAGTTTGTAAATCAGTAAGTGTTATATGTTGCTTCGATCTTCTTTGGCGATTGTAGCTCAAATTTTTTTGCTCAATTTTGTACGTGCAACACCTATCACTACAGCTTTGGACATTTTGGTCTCACTGTTGAATGTATCCAGTGCTTGATATTGTTGTTTATCGTAGATGGATGCCATTTACAAATGTGATCCGATATAGTGTCTTTTTAGATTGGTTATAAATGTATTTTGGAATTTTGGATTCACTAGATACTTACTAAAACTTGTATGACAATAGTTTTTATTGTAATAATATACTTAAAATGTACTGTAAAGATAGTAATTGTTGGGATAGAATAAGGGTGGTAAATTAAGAATACAACTTTTGCTAGGATTTTTATTAAATTTTACTGAATCTAGAAATAAAAATAATTGAGTGGAAGTAGGAATACAGAAAATATATAAATTTCTGTAAACAAACACTGAATTGCCTCAAAATGGAGTAATGTAAAAATTGCGGATATTAAATCACTCGCGGATTATAAAATATGCGTATTTATCAGCTACAGAGGTACAAGTCACCGTACCTCCACATAATTAATTGTATAAATCACTTTACAACCGTAGAATTACTGAAAACACAAAAATTAATGAAATATAAAATATTCATAACTTATAAGTTAGTGAAAAATTTCATTAAATAAATTCTGAAGCAAATCTTCAAAAGGGTATTGGAGAATAATTTCATCAAAAACAATCCACTGATTGTTCTAAAATTTCTTTCACCCCCCAACCAAAAGAACAAAACAATGAAGCTAAAAACAAGAAGACTTCTCGTAATTGTCTCCACGAGGGCTCAATCGTCACGTGCCAATTAGCATTCTCCATTTTCCACCAACCAAGCGATTACTTATTCCCTTAATTGCACCTGGTAGTTACGTTTCAATTAGTTTCGTTACGCGGCTTCGATAAAAGTTTCAGTCAATCGACGAACAGAGTTGAGGACGGAGATTATTTCATTGGACGTTTCACGCGGATTCGATCGCTATTTTCTGCGGAACGTCCTCTGAAAAGTTGGTCAGGTTGTTCGCGCGGGGTTGTTACACGTTCGACAGGTAGTCGGGCGGACCTTCTAACGGGAATAAAAACGCGTGCTTGTAAGATGATTCACGGGCAGCTTCGAAACGGTGGATTTCAGAGAAGTGATCTCACCCCGTTCGACTGTGTCACGCGAACGCGTGGAGGTCGTTGATATTCCGGACGGACAGCGCCTCGTTGTTCCCTCTCGAGTGGGTACAGTCCGCGCAGAAGTTCGTGGAAAATTGCGTTAGTTTTCGATGGAAGTGGGAACCTTCTGCTCGACTCTGGGAACTGGGATTCCCTGGTTTTCTCGTTCCTCCAGTTGCTCTTTTCAGCCATCCTTTCGTCAGTCTAAAAAAAAAGAAACCAGAATTTAATCTCCTTGGAGTAACATTCAGGTGATTCAGAACTAATTCAGGATGAAATTATTTATTTTTATTTCTTTCTGGTTTATTGAAGAATAAAATTTGTATAAGCGAGCTGTTTATCTTGAAAGTGATCTAAGTTCATTTATTGTTAAACTCAGGATAATTAAGGGTTGCGTTGGTAAAAATATTTGTAACTAATAAAATGGTAGCATAATGTTTTTGTGTTTTTAAGGGTATATCATTTATCAACCCAATTAGCATTATTAATAGTACTTAAAAAATAATATGTTTTTGATTGCTATGAATGGAATTAAGCCACATTCAAAATTAATGAAATCACCTTTCTAATTCTTAAAAAGGCACGTATTCATGGAAAATACAAATTTCTCCTGAAATGAAGGAAAGATATACCATTTTGTGTTATAAGATTAAAAAGTACCCAACTTTTATTCATTTTTCTCTAATTTGCGTATGCGGAAGACGTTTAAAATAATGATGATGTGCAGGTGGTAGATAGTTGGCCTTGTTTGGATGTACACTAGTGTCAACTGAATATCATTGAAGTTTCTTGAGTCTCCCCCGAAGCTGTAGGTAAATCCAGAGTTTTGAATAGCATATGATCATTCATTAAAACATTTTATATATTCCATATATTTTTAACCAATTCACCCCCTTTCCGTTAGTATTTTTTAATCTTCTAAAAATCGCATTCTCCAGAGGCTTAGTTGTTGGTGTGTTTTTGTAATAAACCTATTTATTCGACACCTTTTTACGGCTTCGTAATATTCCCTAGGAACAATCAATAAATTATTTTTAGTTAACGTCACTTCTACAACTCCGAAGTCTTTATCGTTAGGTAGAAATGAATTCCCTGATAATAGGAACTTGTGAAAGGAACTTACAAAAGTAAAAATTTATACCATTCTATTAACCAGTTAATTTGTGTTTTATAAAATCTTAGTGATCTTAAATATTGATATCATTTACAATTTGCTCAAAAATGAGTAGATAACGCAGAAATATAAATATTGAATTGCCTAGCTTAGCTTTTTTGTTGGAATGGACTTGGACCACTTTCAAAATAAACGGCTCAAGTATAACTTTAAATACTAGATTTGCTATTATACTTACAATTTTTGTTCAAATATCCATTTCCACCACAAACCTCCAAACTTTCTCTTTTTTATACTTCTGTTGCTCGTTTCTAACCTGTGTCGTAATATTACGAAATTTTTTCCTTCCTACATATCCATAGTCACAGTGGAACTCGCTCAACCTGGTCATTTTGTGACTTAAGATCGAAATAACATCTTCAGCCGCCATAAACCCCCGAATTCCGTACGAACACTCGAGCTTCGAATGTCTCGTGCGATTAGCACCTTTTTCTCCACCTCCGTGGAACCTTTTCTCGCTGGTTGGAAGGTTGCATGCGCGGGGTTACGAAATTTCGACGGGCAAAAAGCGGCGCGGTCTCGAACGTCATCCGATCGCCCCCTCTGCGATTTTTTTCACCCCCACCGCGCGACGTTTCTTGCAGCCCCGTGGAAAAGTGTTAAAAACCGACGTACAAGCTCGGTATAACTTGTCCGGGGTTTTTCTCTGCGGCTCGCCATTAAACCGCAGGAATTCCTCCGTGAAATCGGAAAGAAGCGTACGTACACGTATAACGAAACGAAGATGAACGGAGAGCCGAGTGGAACATCTCGCCGCGGCTCTACGCGGACATGAAATTGACGCGCGTGAAAAATCCACCCGGGTTTTTAAACTGGTTAAATTTAATTGCCGTCGCTGGGCGTAAACGTTTTGCATTCATCTTTTGCGGTTGTGAAATTGTTTTATTTATTGATCGCAGGTTCTGTTTCTTCACTTTGATTTTACAATGTAATAGTAATTTTAATTCTCAATGGTTTGACTGTCTTTTTTTTATTGGTGGATTAATGGAGACTGGAATGATATAATTAATATTTTCATATTTTGGTGAATAGTTATGACTGACTAATTAATTTTTATTATTGAACTTCTTGTATTATTTAGAATATATATACATTATACAGTATCACTGGAATTTGATTAAACTTCATCAATTATTTTTACCTAATTATTTTTATATATCATATTTCATTTTAACAATAATTTTTTATGAAATCGACTAGAAAATTCTTGAATATACAAAGTTATACCATTTTGTAAAGAAAATTGATTCATTTTTTTTAATCCCAGTATACAATTTTTACATAGTATTCTTCGTAAAAGAAACAATTTTTCAAGGTCATACAACAATAAGTGCTCTAATAATATCTAAATGTAACGCAAGTGTTTCCCGCGAAACAACACACGACAGCCACACAGTGACATTAATGAACAGAGTTATTTGGTTTGCGCTATATGGGGTGCCCAAATAGAACCGCTTAATTGCTGTTCGCATGCAGACTCGAAGGAGCGTAGGTCGTGAATCCAGGCTGATTCCATTAGCGGGATTGCGATGTCGGGGGACGCGAGTGGGCGAGGGGTGCCATCGCGTTCCATTTGCGACGGCTGTCATTATGATATCAACGCGTTGACGGGTTGAACGCGACTGCTCTGAGACTCGCAACTGTCGGTTACGTCGAATGTATCCGGTTCTACTCGTGTCGCGTTTACGTTACATTCGAATCGTGTCGCGTTCGACTACCGACTTCGTGTCATATTTGTACAGTCTTCGAGCAATACACGCTGCGTTCCTTTACTCCTCTGACACTTTACATGCGGCGCACTCGCGCTGTGCTTGTTTGGGAGACTTTTCCAGTTGCGCGCCATTTTTATCGTTTCCTTGGCGTGTTGATCTTGTATCATTGGAGCACGTGGATAACATCGAATGATTTATATAATAATTCATTCTTTTATTTGAATAGGATGTACGCACATAAGAAATAATTGAAAATGTTAGATATTTTAGAATTTGCTTCTTAAAATAGCAAATTTTAGATAACCAGAAAAGCTTAATAATTTTATTTTTAAAAAGAATACACACAATGAAAAAGAAAGAACAACAAACAATCCACTCCCTCCAATTAAAATAATCGCACCATTACCATTTCCATGTCATATTCAGAGATTCACTCTACTCTCTCTACAATCTTCATACAATCCTCCCATCGCCATTCGAACTGTCCTCTGATATTACCATACCAATTTCCCACACCCTTCCAGTCCTCCTCCATTACCTCCCTCTCCATCCAACCATTTCTCTCTCGTTCACACCTAACAATCACACGCAGCATCCGCTGGTGTCACGTCGGTACCATTCGTAGACCAATAAATTCGATAAAAAAGAACCGTCTCAAGGTCACCGTCAACAGGGTCGCCACTAACCAGAGTCATCATCGATTGTCCTTGGATGCAATTCAGCTCGCGTCTTCTCGAATGAGAATCGATCTCGATCGAACGAGATCACGCGAGACACGGAAATCAGTTGGCACCCAAGAGTCCTCCGACTTTTGGTACATTGGGGCGTAGATTCGAAAGCTGGCTCGTCTTAGAGGATGAAAGGTGGCTGGAGCGTGCAAAGGTGGATCAAAGGTGGACGCACGGCGGCTGGCCTTCGGCGAGGGAGAGCTCAGCCGTGTTTGCGCCGGCGAAATTTCACCGGAGAACGCCCCCTAAGGCAGCGCGGCAAAAGGAGCAGAAAGGGTGGGCCACGGGGTCGGTGCACTCGCGAAAGGGAACGTGGCTTAGTATAGCGACGTGGCTGCTTTAGAACTCGCGACGTCTCGTCTGGTCGCGACTTTAATCCCGCGACGAACCGTGGTAGCGATTCTTCCCTTCTGCATTATAATATTCGAGGCTCTCCCAGTGGATGGTACGAAACAATTCGAATTTGAGATTCCATTACCATCGATCACTTTTCACGGTGGTTTCACGAGTAATTATGTATCGCGATACGGTGTCGAGATACTCGATGTTCCTTTAATCAGTTCATTGGTAATTCCAACACTTGTACTTTGATTGTGTGCAAAATCGTAAATCATCGATTTCTCCCCCCGCGGAGAAATTCTGGCGCGTTCCAAAGGAACCATTGAACTGTTTGGTTCCCCCGGTACCACTGAAACGCGACCATTTGCAATTATGATGGCTCCGCTGCTTTAATCGTGCGAACGATTATCAATATTCCTCCGCAAGAATCCCTGGAAAGTGATTTAATAGAGCGCTGCGATTTAAACAGCCTATAGTATCTCAAATTCCCAGGGCGCAACTAACCGAAATTACAATATGCAACAGTAATTGTGACGCCTCTTCTACGCGTTAACTCTGCGAACGATCCTTAATCCCTGTTGAAACTTGCCGTATTCAATCCCGTAACACATCGAATCAACCTCATCGACGATTCTAACGACGGATCACGATAGTTTCCTTTCGTCGAGATTCCTACGAAAGTGATCGAAAATGGCGCGTTCGCCAAGGCGGACGCGGGGCCCCCGCTCGAGGCTCGAGGTGGAAAAATGGCGCGCGGAGCCGCAAGTGGAATAAGTTACGAACACGCCCGCCAACGGCGTTACCACCCTGTAAATATTGATCCTGCCGGGAGCGGCGGTGGAAGTTATCACCGTGGGGAATAGAATATGAGAAAGGGCTGGAACGAGATGGTGAGAAACGGCCGGGACCAGCGAGATACATTGCTGCGTCCGTGGACGGGGTCGAGTGTTTCGTTAGATTTAGGGCCAACGCCCAGAGCCCGGGCCCGGCTCGCGTTCCCCTTTTTTTACACGCGCGTGGACACGGGACGCGGGGCCTGACCAGGCTGGCCCGCTGGTTTAGGCCCAGACGGCCGCCATTGGCGTGACCAAAAAATTCGAGGCGAATAACGATTCGTAACACTGTTGAAATTTGCCTCGTAACGATGAACGCGAGATTCCTCGCGCGTTTCGCCCCGTGAAATTGTTTAACGTTTCTAGATTCAGGAACGCGAGCAATAGAAATCGAGACTTCGACGAAATCGTGCGGTACGATCGAGCGGTATCGTTGAATAAATATCGAGTACCCAGCCAGTTCGCGGAAGTTAGAATTTTGGATCGAACGCGATGTGAAATTGCAGCCTGTAGGAGAAGCGCATCGTGCCACTGCTTTTACGCGAACAGTAGGAAACAGGAAGATCGAAAGCAGACGAAGGTAGTCTGCGAAGTTCTCACGTTCTACTGGTCGATCTGCATACAAAATTCCATCAAGAGCGTGTTGCGAGGGTTACTCAACCCCTAGACCCAATCGACCGATTCTTGACCCTCTCGGTCGGGTCGGTACGGCTCACGCAAGAGTTGTTGCAGAGCTCTGCCTGCAGCACGATAGATCCTCGTGCATCGTCTTCGGTAATCAAGAACAGGATACGGAACGCAAGAAAAATCCTTCGAAAATACGACGCGATATCTGAAAAGAAATCGAAAGCGAACGACGGAACTGCTCGAAGGGCGTAATTTCACTGTTCAAGGTATTCTCGCGAATTCCAAAGTGATTCGATGTTATATCACACGCGATACACACCCGCCCACCGGAGAGTATCGTCTATAAACGCGTTTGCCTGCGAGACTCACGCGAAACCATCCCACGTTCGAGGCTGGTTACCCGCTCGGCGAACGGTTGCACCCTATTCTCACGAATCGAACGGGCGGCGTACGCCAATGGCCGCGAGCGAAGGGACGACGAGGCACGAAAAAGAGTTCGCCATCGGGCGAACACTTTCCAGCGCGCCGCGGCGCTGAGTTCCACGACCGCGTTTCGGGACAACAGCACGCCGGTGCCGAAGCAAACGTGGGGGCCCCCCGTCCTTGGTCCGTGTCAGTGGCATAGACCATACAGGGCCCGTTCAAGGTCGAACCGAGGCGAGCCGAGCGCGCACGAACCGGGACGACGGGACCGCGCTGGCCGGTCCCCGCGCTGGCGGACGTAGGCGGGCCGGGGAGGGGGGTTCGCGACGGGCCAGAGCGGTGGGAGGACTGGCGAGTCGATCGAGCCAAGTGTCATCCTATACCCGTGTGCTTGCCACGTCGTTTCGCGGCGTCTTAACGCACATTAACACACGCACCGTGTGTGCACCGAGACGACACCCGTCTTCGCCCCGCGGTTTTCGTTTCTTTCGCATTTTTTTCCCCCCTCGGTTCAGCCCTCTTCTTACGCGTCGTCTTCTTGCCTTTCTGGCTGGCGCGTTTCTTCTTCGGTCGCTGCTCCTCTGTTCTTCTCTCCCCTTCGCCCGTTTCGTCGTCGTCGTCTTCGTCTTCGTCTTCTTTCGACGGTCACCCGGTCGGGATGCTCGTTTTCTGATCTTTCGACGACGGGCCTCTTGTTGTCTCCTACGGCTCGGACCAGCGTTACCGAGAACCTCGACGATGACTCTCGCGCGGGTCCACGAAATCCACGGGACGTGATCGATCGTCGCTCTACGTGCACGCATCGGTCGATGACTCGCCGGACTCGAGTTGCACGTTTTAACCGGCTAATTGGCTGGCTCCTATGTCTGACCGTTTTCGCGTCATCGCGACGAATTTTATTCGTTTAAGTTCGTTTTTAGTCGTTTCGATGATACTCGCGTCGCTGTTACAACACTGGTGCTTGAGATTTAGGAGCGGTCGTTCTCTCTGACCTTGGCAGAGAACTCGAGAGGATTTACAGTTAAATTCAGGGTGGCTGGGGGCGGCACCTTTTGGTAATTCCTGGATTTATTGCGGCCGAGTTCCACGGAGTACCTATGTACAATCTCTGGTTGCTTGGATGTAACTGGCGGTCGAGGTACGACCTTCCTTGGCCGAGGATTATAGCGATCTCTTCGAACACAGACGTTACTGGCGATCGTCTGATGTAACAGGTTTCGTCTGATCGTGGCAACGAGTCTGGATTTCGAAATTGTTTAATGAGAGATTGATCGACGTAAAAAGATCTTGTGGATGTTAGTTGAAATTAATTGATATTTTTGTTCATTATAATATGGATATTTGATTACATAATTGTGGAACCAAAGCTAGAACAAAATTCTCTTACTTAACTATATGTATTTTCTTAAACGATCCATTCCTCTAAACAGTATATCATTTTGGCTCTTTTAATATGGAAATGAGTGAACATAAATTCATTGATAAGAACTCTCAATTTTCGTTACTTTTTATTATATCAGATGCATGATTTTATGTATATTGTGTTCATTGATGTATTATATAGTAAGGAAACCATTATTGTTTGAGATTTCAGAAACACTGGATTAACAGAATAGAATTTAATATTTTTTGTAATAGCGATAGTATCTTGAGCACATTTGAGACATAATTTTGCGAGAGATGAAAATAATCCTACGTATACAAGATTCAAAGTATCTTTTCAATATTTAGCTTTCATTAACATTCATTTAATAAAGCTGACACCAGCACGCAATCCAAAAATTCGCATAAAAAAGCTCAAGCTGTTCACTATTTTTACTATTATTTTACAAAAACCTTGTAGTATTCTACATTTTCAGCGTTACTCATACGCATAATTACCTGCACCATTTCGAACCAGACATTAAAACAACAAAACATAACACCTATAACATTACCCCACGAGTCCAAGCAAACAAAACACACAAACGATCCCACCCAAGTAACACACCCACCGCTATATCGCAGTATCGCACCCCCTAGCAAAGAGAGAGCGCACCCCATCGCAACAGGATGCCCGTAAATCGATCCTTCCGAGGCCGGTATCGCCTCTGGTAACGTTTCTCTAACCAAACGGGTCCCATGCGAGCGCCGTGTGTCCCCGTGCAACGCGACTCCGTAAAAGGGCGAACACTTGATACGCAGCCAGTTGCGCGCGAGTTCCGTTAAACAACCGCGACGCAGAGGTCGACAGAAGGGTGCCCGGGTTAGGCACTCCTTCCGGCTCGCGTGCGTAGCTGCCCCGCGGCGGACGCGCGACGAGCATCGACAAAACCGCGTGATTAAATGCAAAGCGGATCGCGAGCCGGAACACGCGACGAGCGTCGACGGCGTCGTTCGATGTAACGGGCCACCCAGCCGAATAGGAGGCGTCCCTCTCTGCCCGTTGCTCGTCGATCGATATCGACGTCCGTCGGCCGTTCTAACGCCCGATTCATATTCCATTCCGATCGGTGCGCGATGGAAACGCTTGTTCCGGTAACGAGCCGCGTCGTTAGGACTACGGAATGGCCGCTCGAACGGGATATCTTCGGGTGCTTCACGGGTCCCCGGAAGTTGTTAAATAAGTGGTTAGGTATACAGTGGGTCATGGAATTGTTGAGGTACTCGCGGCGACTGTTGCGAGTTTTTTACGGAGATACACTTCTTATGTTTATTATAATTACGCTGATTCTTTTTCTTCTTCGTTTTGCAGTAGAATTGCACTTTAACGACATTTTAATTTAATGAACAAGTTGTTGTTAAAGTAGTCGTAGATCATAGTATGAAATTGGTTTAGTTTATACGAAGTTCTCTATAAATTGTTGTAAAGCAATTCTGTTCGATATTTTATTGAATTATTTTTAATTAAATAGTTGTGTATGGTAATTGTCGAGAATGGAAGTTGAAAAATTTTCGAAAATAGTTTCTCGTCTATCGAAAATGAAATGAAGAGAATTTGTTTATTTAACGGTTCAAAGGTAGAATCTAAGCTAGCGTAAGCGAGCTATCGAGAGGATAATCGATCGACAGCCAAGTTGGAGAACGCGATGGCGTTCTTTAGAAATTTCGCATTCAGCTCCCGTATTGATACGAATATTCGCCGTGATTGCGTGCCAACGAGCTCGCTCTGGCATTAATATTAATTGGAATTAGCGAATTAATAAGAGCTCTCAAGTGGGTTTCGTGTGAACGTGACCCCGAACCGTGGCTGCGCGAGTTCGATTACAGTTAACCAGAACGACTCGTGATTGTCACACTGCCTTTTAACGTTCGTAACCTTCGATCTCTCGGACTCGCTCCGTGGAATCTTCCTTTTCTTCCTTACATTTTTGCGCAGTACGAAATAGCGGAATATTGCAAATGAAATGGGATTTTGTAGTGATGGACGATTTACGTGCAACCTTTTTCATAAAAAAAATTATTGATTTGCTAGAAGAATGGATTGTTTAAGGAAAAACAGGCGTTTATGTAAATTTGAACGAAGAAATTGATTGAAAGCAGAATTTTGCGCATTATCGATCGTAATATTAATTTCGAAGACTGGTGGTAGGATATTGTGCTAATTAGTGTTATATATTGTAATCGAGACAGATCTATGTGGTTCGTACAATTTTTGTAGAACATGTGAGTCATCAAACATGTAAGTCACATTGTAAGAAGATGTCGAAACTACTTTGAAATTTTGCAATTAAAATTGTTGTCTGCACTTTAAACATACGTACAAATTAGTATTTATTCAATGCAAATGGATGCATGCTTGTGCATTCGAAATAATTTCAGAAGCTATTCAGTCGATTTGGATGATTCTTTCACCGTTGGAAGCATACATATGCAACAAGTTCGCGTTTAACAGCTTTTCGTGCTTAGATAACTTTACTAAAACAAAACAGATATATTTTAACACAATGTTCGCTACACATTTTAATATTTAATAAACTTATAATATAATACTACTATTTAATAATTTAGATAATGGAGTTTTACAAGAACCATGCATCTATCATTTTCGGGTAATTTACATTTAAATAAAAATATTTCTCTCGTTAAAAGTTAATATCAATAAATATTAATTCTTACCGCTAATCAAACAAAAATCATAGTTTATACCGAGTATTCCCAATGGTGTTCATATGGATGCCTTAGAGATCGATGGAAGCTTAAAAAGGGCGGATAATAGTCTATGCTCTATCGAGAGTCGATCAAAAAATTTGTTGTTTCTATATTTTATTCAATTTCTAATGAATGCAATTGTTAGGATGTGTATGATGCGCGCTTTATATCTAAAGTCAAATATTATGTCGCAATAATTATAATATACGAATCAGTAAAATCGTTCAGTTGTTCAAGAAAACATATATTTATTACCTTAGTCACTAAATTGTTCTTGCAACATCAACTTGGTACACGGCATTACTTACGTATTTTAATAAAAAAAATTTAGAGTCTATTGATAAAAGAAACTTATTAAGGTCATCGAAGTAGAATAAAGGTTAAGAATTCTTGTTATTTTTAGTTATAACAGACAAAAATGCCTTATTATCGAAAAACGAGAATACACACAAACAGAATTAACAAAATCTAAACTCCTTAAAAAAAAATCAGGAAATGACTCTTCGTAACTAACAAGTTTATTAGGGGAAAAAAGGTACAGAACTACTGATTGAACATTTAAAACAGTTTACTCGTGCAATACATTCACTCTCTCTCAATTGAAAGATAAATTACCGATTAAAAGGTGCAAGAATAACCTCATGATCCTTCATATGCAATGTTGATTCTCTCAGCCATCCCCCTTGCCCCATGAATTCATCGAACGGTTCTGGGCGGTGGTTTTTGCAGTTGTATATAATAATTCGCTTCCTTGGTTCAACAGAAAAACGGACGCGGACGCTGCAATTAAAATCGTCGAGCGGTCGGGACCGGGTCGATGCACCCTCTTCGCGAGCAGCCACCACGCGGTTTTTCCCCGCTGAAAATCGCAAAAACGGTGGAAAGCGTCTTCTTGCCTCCTCGCGTCGAATGCGCTGCGTTTAATTTGTGCGTCGAATGCGCTGCGTTTAATTTGCGAGCGTCCTCTTCGGAATGCTTGCGGGGGTTGAGAGGGTGGTGGGTTGCTTTTGATGGCTCGTTAAGAGCTTTCGGACGTACGAAAAATTTGGATAGGAGTGGTTTGTAGTTAATTTTTAGATTTTCTTCGTTTTCTACAGTTCACTATCAAAATTAATTAATGAAATCTGGTGGCTTAGGGTGTATTAAATTTGCTTTTAATATCGGTTGTTTACTTTCTATTTTTTGTTGCCCTTTTTTAGGTTATTTCGTGCTGCTTGTACTGTTAAGCTGCAATTCCTTCAAAAATTTTAATAATATCGCATTTATATAGTTCATTATCGAAATTAATTAATCAAATTTGAATGTTTATATAATGTTGTATTAAATTCATTTTTAAATTTTAATTGACACAGAATAATGTCGAAAATAATTTATAGTATTTAAGATAAAAATTTTAAGAACGCTGCATTTATTCAGTTTATTATTGAAATGAATTAATCAAATTTGAATGTTTATACAATGTTGTATTAAATTCATTTTTAAATTTTAATTGACACAGAATAATGTCGAAAATAATTTATAAAATTTAAGATAAAAATTTTAAGAACGCTGCATTTATACAGTTTATTATCGAAATGAATTAATCAAATTTGAACGTTTATATAATGTTGTATTAAATTCATTTTTAAATTTTAATTGACACAGAATAATGTCGAAAATAATTTATAAAATTTAAGATAAAAATTTTAAGAACGCTGCATTTATACAGTTTATTATCGAAATGAATTAATCAAATTTGAATGTTTATATAATGTTGTATTAAACTCATTTTTAAATTTTAATTGACGCTGGATATTGTCGAAAATAAATTAATTAAATTTAAGAGCTTAGTGTACGTGAATTTAATTGTTGTTTAAGTATTTCTTCGTTCTCTTTTCTATGTTATTTTGTACTGTACTTTGAAACACGTTCCATTGATTTATAATTCATTCGAAAATTATGAGAATATCGCATTGCAGTTTATTAGCAAAATTAATTAATAAAATGTACGCATTCAATGGCGCATTAAATTTGCTTTCAAATTTAATTTTATATTCGTATTCAAAGGAAAAATACAATTTTTATTCCAAAATGAATCATCTTATCACTAAAGCAGTTAATTAAACTAATTTTCCTCCAACTGTAAACCGTCAATTTACTTAAACGTGTACATAAAAATGTAGCTCGCAGTCATGGATAAATAACCCCAAATAACTCGTTAAAAAACTTCGCGTACCTTCGAAATAAAATAAAAAGGCCATCGGCAGTACCACTCGGTATAATATAATACCCGCTACTTACAACAACATACAGTTTTTACGAACAGAAAATTATTGCCAGTGCTTAACACGAAATTACACCGAATATTAACACAAACGAAACGCGAACTTCCTTGTTCACCAATTACCTCATCCAACGAACGTTATCGAATGATCTTCGAACGGATTCCAATAACGCAGCGTACGAGAACGCGTTCGCGTACAGTTCGATTCGAAATAAGAGCGACAAGGTTGAAAAAGAGTCAGATTAATTAGAGGAGGGCCGAGGGGGACGGAGTTTCGCTCGTGTGTCGCTTATCGAGCGTCACCGCGCACCCCTTTTCCTCCCCCTCGCGTACCGTTCGCTCGGGAGGGTTATTTCCCTGGCAAATTGCGACGGCGCGGCAAAAAGTTGCGCGAGAACGAGTTAAATAACGAGCGAAATAAACAGGAATGGCCGGTGGAACCAGTTAAAATCGTACGATCAGCGTAAACCGCCGCCGCGCGGCGGAACTTGTCTTCATAAACATAAATCGTTATAAATCGCCGCTATTCGAGGGCAGAGAAGAACTGCGCGATAATTGCTTTGCCCGTGGCAAATCGAAAAAGTATCCACCGGGTTAATCGTCGATATCTCAGAATCAGACGTCGAGTTGCGACTCGCGGACACCTTGAATTATGGAAAATCGGTACGCGTATCGCAGCTCGAGATCGGCTGATCGACGAAGCCGTTTAATCTGGATTCGATGAGTTCCGCGGATTTATCGTTGCGTTGGAAATCGAAGATAGATGCGCGAGATGCTACGAAATTTACGCAATCTTTAAAAATACACGGTACATCGGCAACGCGCATCGTGCTACTCGAAAAATGCAACAAATGTTCATTTGAGTGCCATCCTTTTTTATCGCGTATATAAGTAAAAATAAATTAATACAAATATCTACAGTTCAGATATTCTAATTACATTCCTGTAGCTGTAGAAAACGTATGACAAATTTTTTAATAAATCAATGAATTAATTTTTTAAATGTTATATATAAAAATGATAATCTTTTAAAAAATGTTCGTATTAATTACTGATGAGAATAATAATAAAATGTCTCAATCCATCGCATATTCTATAATACTACAACCATTTATATATACACTTCTGCTGGTATTTAACCTCATTTCTCAGTTTTCTTCACACATAATTTTCTTTACATATGTAACACTGTCTCTTCACTTTCTTTCTCTTCGCTCAAAATCGTCTATTACAAAATGCTACACGAAGTCACAGGTAGACCTTTTATTTAATCCTTTGATTGGTATACAACCTCCCATAGAACAAGCAATATTTATAAATATATGTAGACGTATATTTACAAGTGTTTGGTATACATTGTCAGACTTGTGAAAGTATATATGTATGGACGCTTTTACAAATTATAAAAGTGTATACGTACGATTTTCATAATAAAAGGGTTAACGAACGACATTTTTCACCGCTAGGTTTTCTGATCTCTACTTGGAGGGTTGACTTTTACTGTACTCGCTGTGTTCATCGCATTTTTATAGGATTATCAATTTTGCGGTTCATGCGTAACGTTCAGTACAAACCACCATCGTCCTTGAACAATTCGCGTCCATTTTGATCGATCTAGCTGCCCCATACGGTGTTTGTTAGACAACCCCTCACGTATGGTCATAAAAAAGAACGCGCACCTGCCTCACGACAGGAAACGTTTTTCTGGTCGTGAGACGGAACGAGTGATAAAATTTTAGCGAGGGAATAAATCGATACGATATCGCGAGTTTTAATTAGGATGTTTTTAAGTTGTAGGGTAGAATGATGAAGAGTCATTAAACTGTGCCACTCAAATTTACTCATAAGCTGTTTGTTACATTGGAAAAGTTATCAAAATAATATTGATTTTAAGGGTTTTATTTTAGAATTTTTACACATTCTGAAATCTTTCTTTGTATTCGCAAAATTTACGCACGCACAATTAAGGATACAACGATCACACATTTTGGCAGAAATTACTGATTTAATATACCAAAGTTTTCAAAGTGCAGCAATAAATAATTTGTGTCACTTCTAATTATTTGTTATGAAGTAATTGACTTTGGATGTAATTATCGAGCGATTAATTGTATAGCAGTTGAGAAAGCAGAATCGTTCTTTACGTAATCTTCTAAAAAAGAATTAACTTTCTAGGAATAATTGCTAGTTTGACATGAAAGTTGTTTGAAGAACGATTTTTTAATAGACACAGAATACAATTATTTAAACAAATTGAATCATTTTCGAATTAATTATAAAAATAAAAGAGAATATTAATTTTAAAAAAATGTATTTTAAGAAGTGTTCTCTTGGGTTTTTGTTTATTTTAAATTATTTAATTCTATTTAGTTTTATTTAGTTTAAGAGCTTCCGATACAACAATTAATGATACAACAACAAAACAATTTCACTAAAAAAAATTAAGAATTCAATGTTAAAAAAGGAAGAATTCATTTTGAAACTATTTTTAAAAGTTGTGATCACTTATGCATCCTGATTTCACTAAATATAATTATTAGTGACAAACATAACAGAAGACAATTATTATTATTATTCAGAAACAATTATATTAATTATTAAAAGATTAATTCACCAGCTTTTCCTTTCAAAAAAATATATGTATATGCGTATGTACTATTTTTACAAAAAAAAAAATTACTAGTTCCATGCCATCTCAGTAAAAGGGAAGAACAACTGTCTGACTTATTCCACAAACTATTCAAATTTCCAAATATGATTGATTCCTAAAATAAAGAAGGCTTCCTACGGACAGCTGGTGGTTACCACGGTTATATTGCATTGTAAATTGTTAAAGGCACGGCGAAATGGCGGCCGAAGAGGAATCGAGACGGCGGTGTCCGTGGTAATTTGTTCTCCGACGCGGATTTCTAATACGGGATAACTGTCCGGGCTGAACGGCCGTGTGTTACGCGTGCGTTTATGTAAATTACGATCTAACTGTTAAAGAAGGACTGCCAGTTGGTGGTTCCGCGACAGACGATTGTAAATTACACGGTGTAACGAGAAGTGCCGGCGCGGTAGCGTAGTCGATCGATAATTAATGATCTTCGAGCGCTCTTATTGTTCGACGCGATGCCGTGCGCCATCTTTTCCGGTATTCTTCGCCAGCCACTTCCGGTGTTCTCCACTTTTTCTCCACTTTTTCTCCACTTTTCAAGTATCCTTAACGATTAAAACTGAAGAATTTTTGGTTACAACAATTACTTTCGTGACGTTGTAATTTGTCATAATTTTTGTTATGTAATGTTACTTTTAATTATTTTTAAGAATGAAAATAATATTAGTTCGTGCACTTTGATCTGTGTTTCTAAACTGAAATGTTTCAGTTGTAAATATTAGTAGAATAAATATTATACATTACGATCAAAGAGTACCTGGGATTTGTCAGTAAAACGAACATGGTTCGATTACTCTTCATCGATATTTATTTTATTCCCTTCAAAGTGACCTCCATCGTAAGCAATACACATACTCCAACGCTTCTTTAAATCTTCCAAATATTTATCATAGGCCGATTTTGGAATCGCACTCAGCTCCTTCTGCGAATTCTCCTTTATTGCCTCAATCGTCTCGAAACGCTTTCCACGAAGTGGTAATTTGAGTCATGAGAACAGGAAAAAGTCACACGGGACCACGTCAGGTGAATACGGAGGTTGCGGAACGTTATTAACGTTGTTTTTGGCCAAATAATCGCGTACAAATGGGTTTCAACTCGTCTCATACTCAAAACATCGTGCATAACGCTCTTCGCCGATTCTTGCAACCTGATACTTACGCGAGGATCTTCGAGCACAATTTTCTCAACTTTTTTTATGTTTTCGTCAATTATAGAAGTGAATGGACGACCGACAAATCATCAACTTCATGATGCTTTAAATAAATATTTCAAATTAGTATATATATTTACACTTATCATATATCTTAGTTAATTCTAATTAGAATTTCCCTCTGAATACTACATTACATCTAAAATCCTATCTAACTTTATATCATTGTATTTCATTTTCAATTCATATTTTTAGTTAATTTTAAATAGAATATCCCCTCAAAATGCTCCATTAAATCTAAAATACTATCTAATTTTATGTCATTTCAGGATGCTTTAAAAAATATTTCAAATTAGTATATATGATAAACCGCTCACTTTAAACTCTTTCTATCACTCGTATGCTTATGTTTTCGATATTATCGAGACCTCATAAGGCTACCGTCAACATTTTCAACGCTTCTGTACATATTTTGTTAGAAACACAAAACTTCAGGTAGACTCTTTGCACAACTAAATTGGACATAGCGAAGAGTACACCAAACAATGACTTGTTTACAAAGCTATTATGCGCAAACTATTAGACAGATGACGCTCGAAAGTGACATGTCAACAACTGACAAATGTTCCAACCTAGAATAAAAAGTGATTTCGACAATATCTCAAGCACAGCTCGTCCAAATGAGAAATTCCGGGTATTTTTTCATCATAAGCTATATTAATATAAATGTTAAGCAAACATTAATTTGTAGAGAAGTCAGATGCTTAACAGTGTCGAATTTAAATAGAAAAATTTGTATGCTACTAAATATTAAAGCACTTTTTTATTAATTCCTTCAATTATTTGTGTTACGAATTCGGATCTTTGAAAGCTAACGCAGAATTGAAAAGCTTAAGAAAATATTTTTCTTCTTCTCGAAAACTATAAATATTATTAAATTAATAACATTAATATTTATTAGTGTCTAAAATTAGAGAATATATATACTTTTTGCGTTATTATGTTCGTAAATTGGAGTGCTTAGAAAAACTTATTTCTCTGATATTAATAATGCTCGTCAGGTGGAGATAATTACATCTTGATAATACAATTTATTCTATTAATAGCGAGTAGTAAGACTGATAGTTTGAACTTTAAAGTGACTCTATGACTAATACGGAACTACCAGTAAACCTTACCGATTAATCAGCTGCTAATAAATTATATTAGTCATTTAACATTTTCTGCGTATCCTTAAAAATCATTGAAAAACCCATTTATTGCCTCATCACCTTCTCAATACACTTAACGTTTAAGTGTGAAATATCGTGTAATTAACGTTAATCGACATTTAAATTTGAAACATCCGAATAGCGAGAAACAAAAGACCATTTTGTAGACATGAATAATCACAATTTCTTCGTGTCATCCACTTAGCCCAGAAAATCTAATGAAACATTCAAATCTAATCCATCGAAAACCAATTTCTTCTGCAGCGTGGGACACCATAATGGCGCGTGGCTGGCGAACGAACGACGGCCTCCCCAAACTCATTGTTTATTCTCGAATTCGTTGGCGTCCACGGCCTATTGTTTCGTCCCTGAAAGGGTTCGATCCCCTCTGGACAAACTGAATCGCAGCGAACGACAGCAGCGGCGACAGCAACAACGACTCGTAACTAAGTACGAAGTCGATGGCTCGACCTTGGCAGGGCGCACGCGCGCGCATCTGACACACGTTTCGCGGGCTTGAACTTTTCTACGCGCGCATTACCGTGGATAATCGATTCGATCGCGGAACGCGATGCTCGCCTCGACGATGTGAAAAAGTGTTACCGTTGGGAACGCTCCTGTCGTGAGAGTCGAACGAGCCTCGAGTCACGGGAGTTTGTCGCGACCTGGGACGCTTATTGGGGTAGAATTATGTCCTCCAGGGATAGAGTTACGGGTTTCAAGGGAATTGTGCTTGGAGCGCGTTTGTACAGTCTCAAATGTCGTCAATTTAGAGGGTTAAATCTTTGAACTGGCCTTGATTGTTGAACGACACGAAACTTAAAGGGGTGGTTGAAAAATCAGGGTGCACTTCAACTGTTATGATTATTAATTATCATACTATTCAATAACACAATTTTTTGGGGCAAATTCTGTCAAGATATCAACTAACTGATAGAAAAATTGTTGATTAAATTTTTATGAAATTGTAAAGTCCTCTAATTCTGTTATATTGGAGGATAAATGGTACTTCTGTTCATCATGTTTTTTTTAGTATTCTCACTGACTGTATAATGTAATAGTTGAAGAAGGTTAATCAAATAATTCTGGTCTGTACAGATATTAATAATAAATTTGTTGGTAGTAGTAGTAGTAGCAGATCTATGGCGGACAGGAATATATGTATATCTTAACCAATATCGCTTGAATTTTCATTTAGGTAAGACTCCTCATGGAAACTACATTAATACCATTTTTTGAATCATCAGTCACTGGACATCCTTAACAGTCAACAACAATTATAACTTGAAAGCTGAGACTGTTATATGTAGTATCAAAAGTTTTTTATTAACATTCAAAGCTAAAATTTTAGACCCTAAATTCTGTTTTCTTTTTCGTATCACCCTTATACATTTCGTGTCGACCTACAATCAGGGTATTTCGGAATTGTAGCTATTTAAAGTATCCTTGCAAAGGGTAGTGTCCTATTTAGAGGATGCAACAGGTGGTAGCGGACTAGATAACACATACAGACAATAATATACGTTATTGTACCCCAGACGATCAACGTATATTATCAGTCTTCTCTGATACCTCGCGTGACCATAAACCCTTTCACATATAATATTCCACGAAATATATTTATTATTGCATTTAATATTTATTAAATGCAAACTTTCCCTATCTTAACTTCAGTTATTTAAAAAAGAAAATTAATTACAATTACCAAAGAAGCCTCGACTAATAATCTACGCGAGCACACGTAACAGAACGCTGTCTCCACCCAAACTGTCCATCGTGAGAGTAAAAACAGGGCGGAGATGGCAGCGCCCACCCCTGGCAAGGCGCCCCATCGGTCGCCGCATGAAAAGGCAGCTCGAAATCGAGGTTCGCGACGGGGGGAGCTAAGCGAAAGAAATATCAGCCACTTGTCAGCGTCCAGTTCCGAGCTGGGGCTCCACGCGTCCGGCGAACGTCGCGTTGCACGGCTCGCGGAGGGTTTAGAGCGCGAGCGGGCACGGAATGCCCGCAGAGAGGAGGCCTTGACACTGCTCGCGGCGAACTTACCCGTGGATAATCGATTCGATCGTAAAATACGCTCCTTAGGCCACGACCATCCTCTCCTCTTCTTCTACCGGCCGCTGATGAATTTGGCGCGGCCTCACGCGGCTTCGTCGCTCGTTGCGTGTCACGGTGGCGAATATGCTGTCGCGACAGACGCTGCGCTGCTTCTGTGGTACCGATTTATATGCTTCCTGCGACGATCCTGCCATCCTCCGCTGCGTACGTTTATGGGATCAATTTATCTGTCTGTTGGTTAATTCGAGATTCGTTTAAACCTTTACGGTGTTGCTTTGATAGTTATGAGCGGGAGTCGTGTGGCGTGGTTTTAAAAATGCTTGTACTCCTTTTGCTATACGCTTTTGCTATACGCTTTTCTTTCAGTTTCACTGGTCGTTTTGTAGTGATATATTCATAATTTTTTTCTTCATCTTCGGGTGTAGTTTTAATTTTTACTTTTTATGTCTTTCGCTTACTATTTTTCCTATACTCTCCACTTCTTAATAGTCGTCTGCGAGTAGTTAAGCGTTGCTGAAGGTGTCTTTAGTGATTTTTTATCGAGAAAATAGAGATTAGTGCAAATGAGTATTATTGGAAAAAATGTGCAAAAAAACTTATTGCTCTCTTTTGTTTCTTCGATTGGCTTAAATGACACACGCCATCTTGCCTGGCGGTCCTAGCGCTCGCTGATCGTTCTCTCACATATATAAAAAACATGAGAAAAGTAATCTAATTAACAATGAACACACACTTATATTTTTTCATGACGATACTGAAGACAAGTTACATTTCTTCTATTCAGATGGACTCCTCTGATTTGCTTATATGGTGTTAATGGACGTTTTTTACAATTTTCTGGGTCATTTTTTTTCTGCATCAAAGTTAAAGATGCTCTTCTTCCATTCCCAACACGTTTCCTTAGAAGCCATTAGAAAATCTGAGGAATATCCAACAAAATATTAAAATTCATATTTACACATTTTATATATTCTGTCCTTTATCCTTGATGTATAATTTTCATACTTACATATTCCTCTGTATTCAAAAGCTAGTAGATATTGTAACAAAACATTCGATCAAACTATTCAAGCAAATCATTTCTGAACTACAAACGATTCAGAATCGCATATCGACCGATTGAAAAGCTTGGCGGACTGTAAATATTGACCGAGTTCGAAAGAGCCAGGAGAAGATCCGAGGCATCCGTTAGCACGATGCTTACCGACGCGTAACCGGGTGCCGTCGATGGAGAAGAATTAAACTGGAAGGCCTTAAGCACCCGAGATAACCGGCAGTCCGCCTCCAGCGGCTATCCCCCCAGCATACAAGCCAGGAACAGTAGCTAATCAGTGGTATCTGATAAAGATTGCAGCGAGGAAGCGAGATTGGAATCGGCGCTGTTCCCGCTTGGGTGCTCCGTCGGTGCACCCCGTGGAAACCGTTGGGTTTTACTTAATTTCGCGCGGCGTAACTCGAGACGACGTCCAATCGCTGGTCCACGATGGCGTTCCGTCGGTCACGATCGATCACCCCGACCCGCCATCTATCTAGTTCGACGGACGTTACGCAACGCCGTGATTCCGCGCTGTTTCCGTGCGCCCCGGCGATTTCGCGCGCTGGTGGCACGCGTGAAACGTCCATTCGACGCGGTCTGCTCGCGCTGCGAACGATTATCGGGCTGGTGAAATTAATAGGCTCTAATCGAAGGTAATAACGGGCTCGTGGTTCGAGCGGCTAGGATTATTATTCGTTTCGCTGGGGTGGATCGCCCGCTGTGGGTGAGAGTGTGTCTGATGCCATTGTGGTTTTTTTTGTTTGGTGGCTGGCGGGTTGGAGGAGTCGAGTCTTCTTGTTCGAAAGTCTGCTTGGAGAAATTTGTAGGTAATTGTAAAAATTAGTAATGTAATGGAAGATATGACATTGATTTCTGATGTTAATGTTGAAATTTGTTTTTATTTAGGGGAGATGTAGGTGTTGAGACTCGATGGACATTCGTTTGAGTTTCGATTCTAATTACTTTGCTTAAGACGAAGTAGTGAAAATAGTATCGTTATTCATTGGTAACATTATTGATTTCGCTGGAACGTGTTTAACTGCTACATCTGAACTTGTATTTCTTCGATTTTGTAAAGTTTTATTAGGTTTTCAATTAATTCAGTAAAGACTCACCTCTACTTAATTAGCATAGCTTCCTTTTAGTTTTATGGTCTCACTTCTTTTCAGAAGCAACTTAAAATTCTTTGTAGATAAAATTCCAAAGATTCTCTTTACTTCTACTACCTCACTTCTTTTCAGAATTACAGAAAGACTGATGAGGACTGAGTGAATAGATAATGACTGACCGAAATTCTACAAATTAATGCTTACATCTCAGATTTAAGTTATAATAGTGCTTTCAATTTGTAAGAAGTCATTAAAACGTGGATTTTTAATTGTCTCTTCTAAACTCCAGTCCTATTATCCATTTTTTTCAAATAATAAAAACTCCGTAAATTGCATCCTGAAAGTATATAACATCATAATGAAAGAGTAGACCATGTTTAAGTCCTAAAATCGTGAGACTGCGTCCTAAAGAAAATCCAAAATTGTAAAAGTTAGTAGCAAACACCTAATTCCAGCTTTACATTTATTTAATTGATTTTCATCTAAAACCATATGAACCTATGTTTAAGTCCCAAAATCCCAAGACCACAACTTAAAAATCCCAAAATCCCAAATAAAGAGAACACACAATCACTGCTAGCAATCTAATATTCCATAAATCAACATGCACCAAAAACTTCACGTACTTTTATAAATCCCAAAGTCCACGGACTGCACCCCAAAATTTCCAAAAATCTCAAAGGTAGCGAATAGACAGTGGTCCTTTATAATCGAACGGATCGTCCGGTTCATCGATCCATCTGACTGGAGGATCCCCGTTTCCCTTGGTCCGTTCCCTCTGGGTCCTGGGTCCGTCTCCTCTCGCCCCTCCTTGTTCACTAGAGGGCAGAGGTGGCTCGAGTGCACAGGATCGCGGCTATGCTCCAGCGGAAGATCGCCAACGGGCGCTCCACACCTCCCTCTCTCTCTCTCTCTCTCTCTCTCTCTCTCGTGCTCTTTCGTCGGTAGAGGAGAGAGCAGTGGGCGCCTCCGCGTCGTAGTTATATTTAGATTCACGCTGACCGGCTTCGTGCTTCTTGTTTTACATTTAGCCGGGCATCACACTCGCCGCCGCCCTCCCCGGGACCGCCTCGCGCGATTCCACAGCGGGAGAGATCTCGCGCGAGATCGGGCCCCGTTCGAACCGCCGAACGTCTCGCCCCGGTGTGATCCACCGACGTCGTAAACGCGACGACGCCATACCTCTCTCGCTGGACCCTACGATTCCTCTATGAATCTATTCGAGCAAAAACCCAAGAATCGGTTGAACGAACCATGTAAGACACTTCTTTAGTGCCAATTTCTGAACAATTTTTCATAACATTGACAGAAATGAGGGAATTATTGTTTTATAGTGAAAGAATGAGAGAACATTAATGATATTATTCATTCATCTGATTAATAGTGGGAATTGTAGGATCGTTGGTTTGAGAGGTATGTTTGAAAATGTGTTTAAACGTGGACATGTTTGGTGGCAATTTTATATTCAAATATAAATTTTTAAGTATTTCTAAAATACTTAGTCGTGTAGTATTTAGATGACTATATGTTTTAAATTATATTTATTTATATAAACTCATCGTGATATATGTAGTTCGAACATTAATCCTTTACTTATGGAATACTCTATTTCAATTAACGAAAGCTATATTAGCAAAATTCTACTTTCCATTTAACAAAACGAATATTAGCGTTACTTTTAACTGCATAAGTACTAAAGCAACCCCTTGCAGTCCTCTAAACCCAACTTAACATGACCTCTGATGGATCTGCACCCAACATATTCCACTCTACTCCCCTCTCGTTCAGCACAACCTGTTCCACATATTTCTTCGTGTCACAATTCAATTTCATAAATACATATAGCAACGTATTAACGATACTTTTAATTACATCCCTACTTACGTACTAGATAATTCCATAACAGAAAAAATCCCATAATAAAACTAAGAAATAATAGAAATTCTGTAATACAATCTGATTAGTATCCGATAGAATAGTGACGGATAAGAAGAGAAGATCGTTCGTAGATTGCAGTGGGAATAAGAGAAGATCGGAGAGGAAGTTGAAATACGGAAACGCGAATACCGATCGCTCGCGGGACCGTTTTATTAAGCGTCGGCGCATAAAAACGGAAGAGTCGCACACCTCTGTCGGGGGACCGGGCCCGTTCGGCTCTTAATTGGCTGATCAAGGCATCAAGGAGGAATCGCTGGTTTTTTGCCCGGGTTCCCTCGTGAATTCCCCGCGATCGGCCGATCTCATTCAATTGGGCTTTCTTAATCGAGACGGGAGATAAGTGGGCCCGGTACTCGCGATTTCGCCAGCTTCTTCGAGGAATCCTCTCGACGGTCCCCTTGGCGTCCAGGCTACTCCTGCTACCGTGCCAGCCGCCTGGCTAATTAGCACCGTCCAAGATAACGATACATTGCCGATTTTCGATGTACCATCGCGGTGCCCATCCTTCCAGGTTGATTAAACCCCTTTGGCCAGGCTCGTTATTCCTCCTCGAGATTGCTGGGATTAATTTTTATGCTTTTCGAATAGACTCGATTATCTCCGAAATTCGTGAAATTAGTCCTGTGTGAACAGAGATACTTTTATGTGGCGGACAATGGCTGATTACGGGCGATTTCGGTCGATGTGGGAGCAGGAACGCAACCACGAGTACATTGGGATCCCTTTTAAAATGTAATCGTTATTTGATTACGGAATTTCTCGTAAAATTTTATGCGCGCAGTTTCGTAACGTATCAAAGAAGATGGGTAATCGATAATTTATCAAATTACTCGTTAATGATATTTTTAAAGGAACTGGACATTTAACTGTGAATTTCTTATCAAATTTATGGATCATGATTTCAGCGCAATAATAAAGTCTCTACCGTATAATTATTACGATATATAATGCAATCTGGGACTTGTATAATATTATATATAAATACGTAAAAACATTATACAAAAAAGAAATTTACGAAAAGTACTCTTACGCATTATTACATACATAATATTTCATAATAAAAACGATCATACTACAGACAAAAAAAAAATAAGAAAAATTCCATATCACAAAAAATAACAAATATATATGTAAATTAAATAATTTGAAATGTACGGAAAGCAAAGTGAACTTTGCGCGAAGAAATGAACGGGCGCACTCGTTGGCCAGTTTCCCAAGCGTGGAAATGTCAACGAAGAAACGGAAACGACAGTTTCCCCGATCAGAACCGACGGAACGAATCCTCGTCACCGCGATAAGATCGCGAACCGGTCGCATCACCGGCTGCCCGGAAGCGCTGTTAATTTCTTACTAATGGGACGGCAGACACGGGGATCGTACTTTGCATGAGGTGTCCCGCGTAACAATGTCGACCGCTTGGCTCTTCCTTCCTCTTCAGCTCGTGGGAAACCCCGTCGAAGAATCCGCCTCCGCGGATCGGTCGAACTTGCCGATAATATCGGTCCGAGACGCTCGTCCGGACGCGACTCACGGTTCTCCATCCCTTATTCACCAAGTGCTGGTACAACTGCGAATTGCTTCTATTTTTTGGAAAAGATTCGTACAAAGAATGACATTTTTTTACGCGATTGGAATTTCTAATTTTATCATTATTTAATAATTTTATTTTTAACTTCTAGAAGATAATTTTTAATATTATTACTATTATTATTACTGATAGTAGTGGTAGTAGTAATAGTATTGATATCATTGTTGTTATTTTATTTTCTAATATTATTATTTAATAATTTAATTTTTATTGGAATTTTTAATTTTATCGTTTAATAATTTTATTTTTAACTTCTAGGAGATAATTTTTAATATTATTACTATTATTATTATCGATAGTAGTGGTAGTAGTAATAGTATTGATATCATTGTTATTATTTTATTTTGTAATATTATTATTTAATAATTTAATTTTTAATTTTGAAGACAGCACCCTTAGTTGCACTTAAAATGGAGTAGATATTAAAAATTAGAGAAATTAAATAAGAAAAAATAAAAGTTTTTAGGATTGGTATTCAATCACTTTTGAAAGATGAATCAATATAATTTTAACGTTTAATTTCACTTTGTATTTTCTTTCTTTCACAAAATTAATGTTTCGACACCTGACGATTTTAATGATAGTTATTTCATAGCAAAAGGAATGACTGAAACAAAATTATCCTTCATTCGTAATTATGCATACGATCACGATCATATGAATTACACTGTCGTACTTTGCGCCATAAACGACTACAAAAATGCAAGGAAGAACAGATCGTAGAGGTGTACGAACATCCAGCGTTCGGTTAGAAAAATGAAAAAAAAAAAAAGAAAAAATCGACTCGGCTGTAAGTCGATCTTTTCGACGACGAGGACGAAAAAGGGATCGCGGTTTCCCGCTAACGGGCGACTCGTTTCTGCTTCCTTTTACCGGCGATCGTGTCTATATTAAGAACGGTGTACGAAGGGGATCCGCGACTAAGTGGATTGCATCTACATTGCAGATGTTTTCTTGCACCGTCCCGCCTCTTAATTGCGGACACTCGTCTGGTTCTTTCCCGCGCGGAATAAGCACCGTGAACGCCGCTAAGAGGGCACCGTTCGTTTCGTTCCCTGATTCTGTTGTCCGCTGCTATCTTCACCGGTTCGTGGAGAACCGACGCTGCTGAGAAATGGATCGCTCGAAACTTCTCTTCTGAGAACATTTTTGGATTTCAGGAAATTTTTAAGTGTTTAGATTTATGCAAACCTTGAGTCGCGTAGCGAATTTTTGAAAGGGAGAATTGTGAAAGATGTGGTCATTTTTTGATTTCAGAAAAAGATTGTTACTTTTTTGTAAACGCTTTTTATTGCGTGAGAATATTTATTTGCAAAGTAAATGTAAAGTTGAGTTATTATGTAGTTAATTTATTTGACAATAATAAGATATCTGAGATATCTGATATATCTCTATTCTAGCATAGAGAAATTTCTATTTTCCTAATTATTATTATTATAGCCGTTCTTTGAAAATATACGATATATAATAAATTCCAATTTAAGTTGTTAAAAAGGTCAAAAAAATGTGTAGAACTTTAGATATAATAATGTGTAATAAATAATTACACATGTAAGTAATTACTGTAATAATTCAGAAATTCTAATTTTTCTGTACAAATAATATGCAAACACCCACAAAAATCAAATTTTGGTTAATTTTCAGGGTTATCAGATTCTTCATTCTGCTCTTGTTTCAGATTTTTCAAAACTCTCTGAGCACAGATGGAACACAATACCATCTTCGTCTAAATTTTCTAAATTCTCTGAAATCCACTATTGCAATTTCATTAAACTTGTTAGGTCTGTTTCTTCAACCCTTTTTTCTGATGCCTGGAATATTTTAAAGGACACAGAACAAGAAAATACAATTCCAAACTGATTCTAAATTTCTCAATTCCAAAATTTTGACTAAAATTTGTGATACTAAATAAAATACAAATTCTAATCCTCCAATTTTCTGAAATTGAAAATCTTACTTTAACCTTCCATCGCTGTAATCTTTAAACGTTCTCTCCATCGCATATTCGATTCGCAATAATTACAACCTGCATGAATTTTCACATAAACAGTGATATATCGTTTCCATCGCTTTTTATCTTAATCGCAAGGCTTCCGTTGGACCCAACAGAGTCATTTAAATTCCGACTCCTCAGAATCGCGCATTTCAATCATTCCTGAGACAAACGCGTCGCTGCAGCCGCGATTAAATTACGCATTCCTCTCGAGCGGCGATACCGCGTCCAGATTTTCCGTGATTCCTTAATGATCGTCGAGGAAAAAGACGGAGCCACGATACCCGTGGCGTGACAGACGCGCCTCGCGACCGATCTAACGACGTATTAATGTTAATGGCGTCGGAATGATAGACGTTTATCGCGCACTTTCCAAGATCGTTCCGCGGTAATGCGTGGCTCCGTCGCGCACGATGCAATTTCATTCAAATCGACCGCTTTTCCGGCGGCGCGCCGCAGGTGTCGCGATTATCGAGAACCAAAATGGCGGACGGAGGGTGAGGAACGCGTACGCGCTCGAGGCGACTGTGCACGGTTCGATATCGGAAGTTTTCCTCTCCTGGATGAAATTCAGAGCTTTACTGGTGATATTTACTCTTTTGTAGATGAAATTCACCCTCTCGTGAAACAAATTTTTCAGATTTTGAAAGCTGAGCTCAAAGTCTGTCGATAAATTCGCTTTCTTAAACTTTTGCTGCAAAAATAAGATCCATAGTTATTCTTTGTTTGGAAATTAAGAATTCATCTTTTTGCAAGTCAAACACTTCTGCTTAAATATTTTATATTAATAGGCATGAAATGTAAATTAGCTGGTGAGAAATCAAAAATTAGGCAACCCTTCAATCCTGGCGAACGCATAACAACTTGGAAGACAGATGCGAAAAAGTAAACGTTTAAAGCATAAGACGAAAGTATTGGCGTTTCATCATTTTGTAAAATAAGTATTGTTATTTATGTTATTCTATTTGAATAGGTAACTCAGCTTATCATATCTTAAGTAATAACTGTGACAATCGTGTAACAATTGCCATAATGCAATTTAAAAAATGAAATAAGCCTTCTAATTATATATAAAAAAATTCTTATGCTATTATCTTTCTTATCTTTCTTTCTGTGCACAATATGCAAATTAAAATTGTAGCAATTCTATTTTTTATTAAATTATTAGTTGTACCAAAAATTAACTGATCTAGAGATTTTACAATTTACAAAAAACAGTACCATGCCGTAAATATATTATATACGAGGTAAAATTGATTTGCAAAATGGTAAATTTGGCGCGCAAACTCAGTATACGTTCTCACAGATAGCGACGAGTGTTCGTTTGAGTGGACGCGGCTCGAAAGCACCGCGATGAGCTTGAAGAGGAAGTAAGCGAGACTCCAAGTGTTTGACGAGTCGCTCGTCTGAGGAGTCGCTCGAGAACGTAACTTAAAACGCGAAAAATCGCGGAACATTGCTTGCAAGTGACGTTAACTCGCTTGGAAACGGTTCTGGAGAACAAAATAATCTCCGTCTCCTCTATTTCCCTCGTCTTTCACGGTTCTTAATTACTCCACCCCTTAACACTCTGAAAACACTGCACGATGCACCCCTCCAGAAATCTCTGTCCATGAAAATTTATCGTTTAAAAAAAAAAACCAAAATTCGAGGACATTGAAGTTTCAACCTCGAAAACCAAATGCGAGCTCGACTTGTTTCGAAAGCTAAATGGCGGGAAAAACGCGTGGACGTCGATGGTGGAAGGCCTTGACCTCCAAGAGGAGCTGCCTTCGATTACTTCGATCTCGAAAGCATGGCGTCGCGGACGATTTCCTCGAAAGTTCAATGTCGAGACCTTCGAGGAAACGAGGGGTCCGTTTTCTTGCCTGAAACGGCGTTCTTTGTTAGACGAATCGCGTTCTTGCCGGCGGCGTGGCTCGTTAGGGCGACAATCAGCGAACGGGGCCCGTTCGTGGAAGGTGATCGTGTTTACTTTCGATCATTCGACCGAGACAGCTGGGTGTCCCAGGCCGCTCGTCGCGCCGTTTAGATCTCAACTGGAGAGGAACGGCAACGCCTTCTCCTCGATCTATGATCGAATCCCTGCTTTCTAGCCCGTCCGCCAGGACGTGCCCCATCTCGTTATCGGTTTCTCGGAACGGGACCAGGCTTCGTTCCCGTCGCAGCCGCCATTCAAGTATTTTCTCATTTTTACGATTCTCAGTGCAAATCGTCCGGAACTTAAGTACACCCGGTATGTTATTAAAAATTCTTCTGACCTTTCTCAAATATTATTCTTCGCGCTTTCGTCTTCCGTGCAAAATGGCTGACTCTATCTCGATCGACAGATGAAGTAATAGAGAGGCGAATTCGAAAGTTTCTACTTTTAATTTAAGATGTTCGCTGCTACTAAGTTTTGTGGTTACGATGTAAAGACGAAGGGATGATGAGCATATTCGTGAAACGCATAAATTGATTTTATTTGCGAGAAAGTGGCAGTTGGAATTTTAGAGGAGTTGGTAGTTTTATCGACATTTAAGAAGATCTACAATTTTCTTTTTAAAATTGATCAATTATGATGTTACGTTGTAAATACTACTTTTATAATGTTTGTTCATTGAAAGGAGTTTAATTTCTTTGTCAGTATAGTTTGTTTTCAAGTGTATTGTTTATTTCAAGATATAATTTTTGAAATACTTCTGATCGAGTAAAACACATCCTTTAAATATTTTTTGTTTGATAGAAAGCACACAGTAGTGTAGAATTCCACAAACGTGTAATGTGTTCAACAACGACGAATAAGTTCACACATCAAGCAGACTAATAGTTTGAGAAAACACAGAAAATATACAGTCCATTTAAGACAAATTTATCTCTCTCATTATTAAATGTAACAAGAAAAGCAATATTCACAACCATCGTCAACAAAGAGCAGGATACGTGACGTTACAACAGGTTAGAAGATCGCGAAATTCGACCAAGAAAAAAAGACCAATGCACAAATCAGCAGACAGCCATCGCCACCTCCAAGTCGAGTCTGAATTGAAAAATTGCCGCGAAACCGCAGCGCGGCCTTGCGTCCCCATAAGAACCGCGGTTCGAACTTCCTGACGCGGTCGTAAAAGGTGAGGCTGTTCGTAGAAGGTAGAAAATCCTTACGTAAGCGTCGTCGCCGCTAAAAACCGGCGAGGTCGCGAGCCCTCGAGAGTCGCGTCCCCTCCGCGTTCTTCGCCTCCATCGCCGCGTTCTGCCCTCTCCGCGCAGACCGCAGGCGAAACTGCGGCTTTCGTTACGAAACAGCTTCGCCCCGGCAGCTACCCTTTCTTCCGCCGCCTCTCGGAAACAATGTTCAGGCGACGCGTTAATGCGACACGATCGATCCATTTCAACGATTTCGAGCGCGATTCGTGGACCGCAGTCGAACGTGACGCGAACGAGAACTTCGCTTTCGCGATTCTTCGACGTGCGAGCGTCGAGGGAGATTCGTTTGACCGTGGTCGTGGTTATTTGAGACGCGGTGAGGATTTTGGTTGGTACGCTTCTTCTTTATAGCGTTTGGTTTCTTGATTATTAGTGATTGGTATTAGGAATAGATGCGCGAGATATAATCTGAATAGTATTTTAGTGTGACTTTGTTATTTAGACTTCGAAGGTGTTTTAGCGTTATATGAGCAGTAAAGACATTCGATAGAAAATCTGAGGTCCTCTCGCTTAAGAGAAATGACTACGCAATGTCTGCACGTGTTTTTCTCAGACCCTTAGGTACAAACAGTTGGAGGCGAATCCGTAGGTTTATTTCACCGTTTACATTCAGCATTCTATACCTTAACACAAAATTTCATTTCTGTGTCTACTTTGACATGTTGAAATAATCCACGATATAACGATTCGTAATCTGTTTGGTAAATTTCTTTCTTAAGTTTGTATTTTGTAGTTTATATTGAGCTTTAATTTTGTTCTCGTGTGTTTCGCTTTAAGTGACTGCGATCACTGAGGTTTTTGGGGTGGCGCTTTTAAATTAAGTTAGGTTTGATTAGGGGGGTAGGTGAATTCGAATAAGAATAATAGTTGATGATATTTGCATAGAATATGAAAATTTGTATTATTATACTATTTTTTTTTCAAATTTTCTATACTTTGTCGTTATCTATATTACTTAATTTGAATTGTAGTATAATTACTTCATTAAAAAAAAAAAAAAAACAAGCATCACTAACAACATATGTATATTCTTGACCAAAAGAAAGTTCAACTGCAAATGGTAAGTATAAAAATCCACGTATCAACAATCGATTGCCACTGAATGAGAGTTAGAAAGTATAAAATACAGGATGTTCGGTAGCTGGTGGTACAACCGAAAAGGAGGTGATTCTAGATGAAAATATAGAATAACAATTTTTCATCTGACGCTTTGTTTTCGAGAAAATCGACTTTGAATTTTCGCTGGTATGGGTGTACTTGATCATGTCTCGTTAGAATGGATCTCACTGTAAATCATTGTCTCGATGGGACACGTAAATGATTACGAACACGCAATGAAATAGAATATTTGAAACAAAATTTGAAGTTTGTAACAAAGTTTATTCTTACAAAGGTTGCTGAAAATATTGGCCATCCTGCTGAAAACATAATCCTGCTCTTCTAATTCTATGAACGCTTTCTAAGGTATTCGGTTGTTTTAATGTATGAAAGGCTACAATAATCTTTTTTTTTCAATTTTTCGCCACTTGAGATTTCTTCAGAATACACAATCGATTTAATACGATTCCATAAGTAAAAGTTAAGTGGAGTTAAGCTCAGGAGAGCGTGGTGGCCAAGCTATTGTTCCACCACGACCAATCTAACCTTGATAATATTGATTTAAAAAATCTCTCACAGCTAGGAAAACATTTCCGTGATATTGCAAGTGTTTATCAACATAACTTCAATCGAGACAATGATCTACAACAAGATCTGCTATATCGAAACATGATCAACTGCACCCATACCCAACGAAAATTCAAAGTCGATTTTCTCGAAAACAAAGCCTCAAATAAAAAATTGTTATTCTACATTTTCGACTTACTTTTCCATCTAGAATAACCCCTTTTCGGTTGTAACACCAGTTACCAAATACCCGGTCTACCTCGAACTTAAAACGAAAAAGTTTCCACACTGTTAGATATGGGTTTTATAAATAACTAATAGCCATTTATTTTTCTATAATGTTCTTTATTTCACGCACTGGAAATGACCTTTGCCTTGCACTTTCTCTAGAGAACCGAACTAAAATTAAAACATGTAGAGCCAATGACCTAAAACATCGGTTACCAATCATATGTGCCTTTTATATAAACAAACTTTAGAAATATATACCTGTAAAGAAATGCCACCTCTTCTTACTCAAGGACAGGATATTAATTTTTGTATTTGACTTCCAACGAGAACCAACGCACACGATAGAAACTTGGCCAAGCTCCGCGAAGAAAGTGAAACCCTGTCGATACCGTGGGTTGGTCCGCGTGGAATCGAGCGGCTCGCGCCCCGGACAGTAAAATACACCCTGTCGCGGCGACAGAGGCCGGCCATTTATCGGCTGTAAGTACGCGGGCGCAATTACCGCGGGGAATAACGCCGGATATTAATGCAGTGTCGCTCGAAATAAGCGGCGGGATAAATCAATGCCTCCCTAACGAGGGCCTGACGCGTGACAGCCCTGGCACGGGGTTACCCGCAGCCTATCAAGGACCGCGCCCTTAATGCACCCACGACGCCGTCCGATAAAACCGCGGCCACCTTTGTATCTTACGCGAAACCGCTGCGAGATATCGACTTAGCTCGCGTTCAGACGCCAAGGGGGACCGTCGTGCCACGGTCATTAATAAATTTCGGGATCAAGGTGAACCGGCGATCTCGTTCCACCGCGGCAGATTAATTCCCCCGGGGGCTGGTTAATTATTCATGGTGATGAGGTGTCCGCTCGGCCGATAAACTCGGGCATTGAACACTCCGCGGCAGGTTTCTCAGTAATTTGGTTATTTATTGGGTGGAGGGAATGGCTCGTTGATTGCTGGCCTGCTCCTCGTCTGTCACGCGCCTCGAATCGATTGCTCTTGAAATTCAAATCGGTGTTTTAGACGCTTCGCTCATTTCACGCGTCGCCGCGCGTCCCTTTTGCGGTTGCTGGAAATTCGAGGAGCATATTATTGTTCAGCGATTTCAATTGTTGTTGCGTGTTATGCTTCTGTGAATTGGACTTTCCTAAGTTTCGTCAAATTTTAAAGATTTTTCAAGCTTTTGTATCCCTTCTTTGTCACCCCATTAAAAATCTAATCGTCATCATTTTCTCTGACTATAGAGAAAATTCTATAGCGATAAATTAAAAACGAGCAATTTCATATTCAAGAACTACCAATTCCATCACTGTCTCAAGTCAGATAATTCTAACTTTACAAATCCTTCAATAACCAATCCCTTACGCTCTAAATACGCCTCCCAAATATTACCACTATCAAATATCAAAAGCCACAAATCCTCCTCTCAGTGGACAAATAAAAAGGAATCAAAACACTCGTCGCGATATCGAAAAAAGAAAAAAAAGACAGAATCGGTTGCCAATAAATCGAAGGCGAGCGCGGTCCGTCGGTTGGGTGCCTCGGGGGGATCAGCAGTGTTAACCAGACGTTAACAATCCGCGGCATTAAATTCCGCCGAGCGGCCGATCGATCCGCCGGTTGCATCTGGCCTGGCTTGCACAATTGGAAAGGCTGTCAGCGTCCGTGTACCGGTGGAACGATGATTCTGCGGTCACTCGTCGGTGCCTCTCGCCGCTGGCACGGTAGCTGCTTTCCTACCAGGCTTTCCAGCCGGGCTTTGTGCTTCTATTAGCGAGCGCGCACGTGCGCCGCTACATAACTTATTGACAGTGACGGCCAGGCACGAAAGGGAAAGGGGCAGGAGGGCGCAGAGGAGGCGGCGGTGGTCGACGGAAGACGGAGAACGCCGCGGCGATACTGGCGTCGCTCGGTTGAACGAGGAGCACTGGCGATCGAGCGGGACGAGAGAGAGGAAGAGACCTTTTACCAGCAGCGCATCTCGCGAACGATGCACCGACCAGCGCGATGCACGATCGCGATGCATCTTCCTCTCCTCGTCTGTGCACCCTGTACGTGACGGAATGAATCAGAGAAAGGAGAGATCCCTGGGGTGGAAGAGGGTTTTGTTAGAGATTGCTTCTTCAGGCTCTACGGTCTCGAGGAGTACGCTGGGTGGAGTTGTTGAATTTTTTTTTTCAGGGTGCTGGGAATATTATTACAGAGGTGGGATGAAATTGAGGAATGGGGTTGAGAAGCTTCGCGAGAGAGGGCATTTCTGCGGAAGTTAAATGTAGAGAAATGAATAGCGTAAGTAATTCAATAGGGGGTTGAGAAGTTTCGTAATGGAGTAATGTTGGGTGAATCAAGTTTAAAGGAAGGAATAACGTAGATCTCGTGCATCATCTCGAATAGGAGTTGAGAAATTCTGCGATGGGATGGTTTTAGGGAAATTAAATTTGAAGGAAAAATAATGCACATAATTAGATAGTCGTTGAAAATCCATCTGTGATGAGGTGCGTTCTAGAGGAATTAAATTTAAAGAAAAGAATGGCGTGGATAATCAAATAGGGGTTGAAAAGTTCTGTGATCGGGTTGACTTTCGAGCAATTTGGAAATTTAGGAACGTGACGATGTAATTAAATTGTGCAGTTTTGTGATGCCTTAATTTTAATTTTTATATAGTTTATTTCTTAGCCTAATATATTATATAAAACAATGGGAAAACAAATGTTTAGAGGAAGAAAGAACTTCTTTTGGAAAATATATATTATATAACATAGTAGTATTATATAACATAGTTCAAGAATTTTTTTAACCATTATACATTTAATAAAACAAATTAACAAAAAGAAATCCTTCTTCAAGTTTTTGCAGATGATCATTTTGTACTTCTAAAAACTTGAGATTCCACTTAATTTCTGAAAAATAAAAGACAGTGAGATTAGATGGTAACAAAATGAAAAAGTAATCGAACATTTTTACAACATTAATTAATAAATTGTCCCATAAAGTTTAAAATGTCGATTGCTTAAAATTCATAAGTTAATTAAGATCAATTACGAGATATTAAATTTCTCTTTTCCAATGTATAAAAAGCTGAAATTTATCGATATCAAATTTCCACAGACATTTCCGTAAGTCCTTTTATTTTGCATGAAATAATAAGAGATAAATAGGCGCAACATCGGAGATGAAGTAATATCGATGTCACCGGCTGAAATATGAAGCACGAGGCGGGAAAGTTGCAGAGGTGATTGCGCGCTTCGTCGAAGGCGAAAGCGGAGGGGAGAAACAGGGCGGCTGATTCGAGATGGACGACGCGCGACCACTTTTTAAACTTGTGCCACCTTCTAATTAGCAATTATTGAGACGTTTCGGCGTTCGGCACGGAATCTTAAGAGGGGCACGTCCGCGCGCGGGCTGTCGCCAACTTGAAACTCGCCGCGCGAAAAACTTCGCCAACTTCGCTGATTTCGCTCCCTTTAATTGCACTCGACGACGTACTTCGATGAAAAAATCATTCATTTTCGTAAAAACGTCAAATTACTGTCAAACTTCAACATCGAAGACGATCGCAAGCTTGTTAAAGCTCTGATATTTTTATATATTTTTTTATTATATATAAGATTGTCACATCGAAGATATTGTTCTGGGCAGATTACAGATCACTCCATTTGTCAAATGAAAAGCAATGGCGGGCAGCTCAAGTGTTTCTTTCATCACAATTAATTACACTTTAGGTTTATTAATGAATAAACACTCCATTTTCCATCTCCACTTCATTCTTCTTTTAAATAGTAAGTATTGGATTTTATGACCACACCAACTGCACCCTTACAATAATTCTATGCAGATGGCTGCAAGGTTCGGGAATAACATTTTTTCGGTTGGTTCTTTACCATTTGCCATAAATTTAAATTTCTCACAATTTCTTATTTCCATCCTCAGTTCTGTTCTTCCTTCTTTTCCTAATTTTTTCTTTCTCTCTCCTTTCTCTTGTCACACACATAAAATAGCACACGCCCTCCACTTCGATACTGCAAGCTCAGAAATTCCAACCTTGAAAGCTCCTATCCAAAAATGAAAGCACAATTATAAAACTTCTAACAATTCAAGCTTCACAAAATCACTGCCTGCACGAAACGTTCTACGACCAGGCAACTCGCTACCAAAAGCTCGTTAACCCAAAATTCCAAGGTCGCAAAAGAAACAAGTCCATTTGACAATTCTCTGCATTCGCGTTTCCATCACTAATTATCAATCCGGTGTCAAAGAAGAACGCCATCGTAAATTCGCATTTATCAAAGATCAACGCGTAGATCGGAAACGGTGACCGTGAACGTCTCCGCGACACACGAGAGCGGGCAGGGGCGAGAACGCGTGTCCGTCCTCCGCCGCGTTCGCGGCTAATGCATCACAATCATCGCGGAACCAGGAACAAGAGCCATCAGCGAACCTTCAGGACTCCGGTCCAAGTATGATGGATGGCGAGGCCCGTTCTTGTCCGCTCGCGGAGGAAGTTATTACGGGTACGCGCGCGAGCGGTACGCTAACCGAGGCGCGGTCGAAAAAAGCTCGGAATGTCGAGCGCGCGGCCCTCTGGAAATCCCATCGAAAACCGCCCTCCCCTATCCGCAGCCGGAGGACCAACTGGAGTAATTGGTTAACGAGCGCCAGCAATCTTCAGCTCGATCGACGAACCCCTTTTTCTTCCCTCGTATCGGATGACGTTTCTTGCTCCTCCGCGGAATTGATCCGCCGTGGTTTCGTTTCGTTTGGCTGGGGCGAAAGGGGTTGCTGGCTTCGCGCTTTGCGCTTGGCACACTGGGCATTCTTTTGTTTTCGCTCGGTCAAATGTAAACAGGGGTTCGTTTTGAATTTTTTAATCGAGTATTACACTTTTGCAGACACTGTCCGATTACTTTTGCAGATATGTTGTGCAATGCGTCTTTTGCAACGCGTTTACAGGAGGATTTGTAGGTTAGAAATTTTATTATGTCACGTTGTGCAATGGATGGCGTCGCTGTTTTCTTACTTGTTGCGACATTTATTAATGAAATGAAAATAAGGATATAATAGCAGCTGAAATGTTTAGAAAGCACTCTGGTTTCATCTTCCATTCGATTTTGCTGAGATAGAAGACACTGTGACTGAGTCTCACATAGCTTAACTTATGTTTAATCTAACTTAACTGAATCTGAAATGCTTTCGAACAGAATAATATTTATATTTCCAAACATAGTATCTCTTTTCTCTCTTTTAAGTTAACCAAACTTATCGTCAGCCATGTTTAACCTAACCTAACTTAAAGAAGGGACACTATGCTTGAAGGTTCAACTACTTTTAAGTAATTAACACGATCAAGAGAATAATCCAGAGTCACGTTTCCCTCGACAGAGTGAAAGGAAATTTCAATTCTATCGCGGAAACCAAAGAGCCAGCTAATCGGCCGCCATTAAACCAACAACTACGTAAAGAGTTACGTCAGACGGGATCGGGTTGCACGCGGAACGACCAAGTAATTAACCAAAAAGGACGTCGTTGTAATTGCACGCTCGCGTAAGCTGGATAAACGGAAACTGGCGTTTTCTAACCGAGCATCGCTTACAATGTTGCCTGATTAGCAGTTCGCAGCGTGGACCGGTCGAATAAACGAGCCCCGTTTCCGCTCCGCGATAGCGCGAGACAGGAATTTCGCGTCGTCCCGCGATAATTTACCATCGACCGTTCAATGGCGACGATCGACGCTCGAGGACTCTACGGCTGACACCTCGTTGATGCGGATCCTTTACGCCGATGGCGTGACGGTCGATTTGAATATTCGTGACTCGCAGCGCAAAGTATACCTCCGCCGCGGATTGTACACGGTTAGTTACACTTTTTTTCTCCGACAGTCGGAAAGACGAGTCGCTTTAATACCAGAACTGGCGGCGATCGAGCTGCATGTATATTCATCGACGCGGCAGATATCGAAACGGACGCTGTGAGAAAACGGACGTGAAGAAGAAATACTTTTATGAGAAATTATAGAAAATGTTTAGAAATGCATTACATGCTTGCGAATTTATAAATAGTATACGGAATCTT
Organism: Xylocopa sonorina; assembly: GCF_050948175.1. Classification (NCBI taxonomy): domain Eukaryota; kingdom Metazoa; phylum Arthropoda; class Insecta; order Hymenoptera; family Apidae; genus Xylocopa; species Xylocopa sonorina. The sequence continues at coordinate 1,883,242 of NC_135205.1, forward strand.
GATAATTCTAGAAGGCTTTTAACTTAGACACGGTGCATGTAAATTATATTCGTTGCTATTTCAAGATAAGGATAAATAGTTTTTTAAACTATGAAACCATTTAATCTTTATTTAATAATTTTCCATATTTTTTACGGTAAAGGAAATAATTAGAATTGAATAAAATCGACTGTAGTTCAAGTGTTATAAGATTTTTAATTCTTTCTAAGTTAAGTGCTATGCACCAAATAGTTAATAAAACAAAACAAACAAATTAACGTCACAGTAGAAATCCTAAAATTCGAAAATACAAACGCGTTCCACGCTCAGAAGTTAAAGTTTTCCATGAAATTCCTCGTCATCGCTTAAACATTCATCGACGCAGAGGTTTACGGAGTCGCGTTTCTTTCTTCAATTTCACACCTCTCGCGTCCGTTCTCGCATCCTCGAAAGCACAGGATCCTCGTTGGCCAGAAGAAGTAAATCATTTCGAGAATGGATGGCCGCGCGCGCTCTCTCTTGTTACTCGCGTGACACTCGAAAAGGAGGCCGGGATTAGAAGGGCAGACGGCCGCAGAGGATACCGATTATGCTAATTCGCCACAGGCGTGGCTCGAAACGTGATTACTGGGACGAAGACTAATGTATATCGGCCTTGGGAATTTTCAACGCGTTATCAGCGCAAAGCTGACGGGCCTTAATGCCGCTTCAACGCTATGCAAATCCGATGTGCTCGTTTGACCGTTCAATTTCGTGAAATCGCCGTGAGAAGAGATCGTATCGTCGATTTAGTTAAACCGTATGAATATTGCATTAGAAATTCGCTTCGCGAAATCGCGTTATACGCGGAGTGTCTTTATATGCATGAAAAATATTACTAGAAATAGCTGATGGAAAATTGTATTATTTGATTAGAATCGTTTTTAGATAAGCGCACCACGTGATGATAAAAGTGAGCGGATGCACGTGTAAAATGTGTATCATTTAATTAGTTGTTTAATGATTTTTATGCAAATGTAACAATGTCTAATGGTTAGGCACTCTTCAAGTTGGAAACAGATATGCTTTTTACTTTTGTACATTCTGCATTTCTACTTATAGACCCTTTTTTTCTTTTCATTACACGCATTCCATGATGAAGAGTGCATAATAGATATTTCGTGGAGTCAGTTGAAGCATTCAAAGTAAAAAATCAAATTTACTCTGAATTAGGTTATCTAATAACCTTCAAAGCATTCGATACAATAGTCACCAGAATTTTACCATTAACTGATTTATTCAAGTTTCAATTTTACCATTAACTGACTTATTTCAAGCTTTTAGTAGGAATAACGTATTCAGAAACGAATCGTTAGTTTTTTTGACGAATAAAAAAGGTAATCCTTCCTCGTTTCTCGTAAAATATATAATAGTACCATTTGCCCTGCGTTCGACGTGTATACACGTCGTTGCTTGTTTTTAATTCCGCACCCTCTGCTGATCTTTTCAAACTATATTCCACAGTTAACTGGTTAAAATTATTCCAAGTCTGTTAGAGAACGATTTACTACAGAATCAACACGGCAGCACTGATGATACTTTACTCCACTCATTCAATTTAAACAATATCCTCAACATTTGACAAATAACTACCAATAACAGTACAGATTTAAAAACATCATTCATAATATTAATTCCTGTATAAAAAAAATCGCAAACATCGTCCACCCCATCTAAGTCACCCTACAACATCAACACGCGATAAAACCGCGCGATCATCCCCTAAAGTACCACCACTGTTGCCCTCTGGTCCACGCTGAACGCGGTCCCGTGGTCGTTTCAAAGGAAACGCGGCGTGTTAGGTCGGTTGAGAGTTTTACAGACGCGGCGCATTCCGCGTGCCGATAAAGTCGACACGCGCCACCGAGAGGAAGGGGGAGCCAAGGGGAGAAACGGCGACAATCGTTTGCGTTGCGGTGTCGAAACAAAAGGATCGCGGTGCCGGGGGCACGGGTGAAAGCTGGTTCGGGTATACGCGGCGTATAATTCGAGGGCATGTCGATAAATCAGCCGTGTTGGAACGAGAGGGGACGCCGCGTTGCGACACGCGCTCGTCTACTCGTGGGCGTCCTGTCTCCCATGCGTCGCTCGTGATCGAGGGCCGCGCCGATGGACTGCAGCCACGATGATCGAGGAAGCTGCTTTCGGGGCTGCTTCCTTCTGTGCTTTCCTTTTCAAGGGAGAATTGTGGGTTTTTCAGCGAATTGGAACCAAATGGCGTCGAAACGTAGTTTCTTTTTTCTGGTAAAAGCGTTCATTTTGCAAACGTAGCAATACCTATTCGTACATAAATATAATTAATTATTTTCAAGCAAATTAATATATTCATGAGTGTGGATTTATAACGCATAAAGTTCGCAAGTCCACAAGTGGGTAAATTAAAGTACAAAATTTAGAATTTTGTTTTTTTTGTTTGTTTTTATGTAAGTTCTGTATGTCTGTTCTGAATGTCTAAAATTGTATTTCAGTATCAATGTCGAAAAAATGAGAAAATTAGTAGGGAGTTTGTTAAGTCTATCGTTCATATCTCTTTCGTATCCTTGCATTCGTTCTAGGGTCCATATGTCAGTTTAGAATAAAGTTAACACTTGTAAAGTTACAGTCGATAATTATTGTTCATGTACTCGTTAGTCTCAGCTTGAAACAGGAAACTTCATCCACAAACAAAAATATTTTTATTGGTTACTATTACAAAAAATTAATTATAGGAAAAATAAATATTAACCGTAATTTAATGCAGATTAGCAATATTTTTCGATGTAATTATATGTTTTCATTCTTTTTAATTGAAAGACAAAGTTATTTCACGTGTATCTATAATTGATGGTTTTCTGTCTGACCAAACTCATCATATTCTACTGTGATGGTTGTAGAGTTGCCGCAGTTGCGAATGGATTTAATATTTTAATGTATACCCTGAATATTTTGTGCTTTTACACAGATTTCGAATTACGCTAGTTTCCCTTAAATCCATAATTATTCCTGAAATGTGAATAAGAAGAATAACGAAGAAAGTAATTTCATCGACTTTTTAATCTAAGCCAATTTCACAATATTTGGCTACTAACAAAGTACTTCTTTCGAGTTACTAATTTTAATTGTGCTTTAGATTAAAGACCAGAGACTATTAAGAACAATTGTTTAAAAAATTGAGGACTTACGTGTAAAAAATCACAATTTAAATTTCATACTACATTTTATTCACCATTAATTCATCGTTTCAACACGAAACGAAGTAAGTCAACGAACTCCAATGAAAATAACAGAAATGGAAGACGAAGAAAATATTTCCAGCTAATCTTCCATATCACATTAGACATATTAACTAACTTCAAAGCACGATTTACGTACATCCATAAAAAAAAATCCTAGAAACCCAGCGCACAGAAGCCCAATAAAAAATAAAATTCCAGCCATAAAACTCACCTCCTAATTAAACCAAACTATAAACGCCACTCAGGATATCGTTTTACGATCAAAATCCTCGAAACGAGTTTGGTATGCTCGTTCGCTCGAGCGGCGTCGAAAAATCGGCATAAACCTTGCGGCCGCCATCTTACGCGTGCTGTCGATCCCCGTGACACACGGAATGTCGTTCCGCGGCCGTAGAACCGCGGACTAATTCCTTGGCCGCTCGCCGCGCGAGCCGTGTAACAATAAAACATTACGATTAGACGGCGTGTTTCCGAGTTTGCGACACCGCCCGCTCGTAGGCGTCCACCGTGGTGTATATCGTCATCGGGTCCGATAAGTATCGCGGCAGGCCATCGAGCACACCCCTCGTCCCCATCGTAACACACAAAGTCCACCTTTGAATCTTTAATCGTATATATTTCAAGAAACGACGCCTATCTGCCCGACGAATCTCGCCCTTCCATTGACTCGTCTCGAGCTGGCTGCTTTCGATTCCCGCTGCCATTGTTCCAATCGGCCGAGATAATTCTAAGGTACTGTTACGTCGATCCCGCGTCCTGATTCGTTCGACATTCCGTGGATTCCGCGTTTAGAATCACCGTGAACGCGTCGCCGCGTGGGATGGCGGAGGGCGAGTTCCGGCGTTGGGGTTGTTAGACGACCGTTGCCATTATAGGTCGAAGGACCACCATTTTGTGGAGACTAAGCGGTGGTAATACCTTTCTTTTTTGTTGAAATCAACGCGTGAATCGAGTGTTTTCAAATTTTCGTATCGTGGAATTTGAGTTTAGAGTCTAGTGTGAAATTGTACGAAAATGGCGGAAGTCACGCAGTCTAATAATGTAGGATACATGATACACGTGTCTAAGTAACTTTGTATAACTTGTGTACGACGTTAACATTTGCAGTCAGCTTGCAAATTTCTAATACGAAAGATTGTCACCCGATCCGGCTAACGATTTCGGTACGAGAAAAAGAATAGTAGAGAAATGGGTATTTTCATGTATCAGCGCGGCGAACAACGTCAGACGGCGGGGCGTTCGCAAAAAAATCGAGGATTAACGATCGAGGAATCCGATCTGAGAAATTCCCAAGCCGCGTAGCCAAAGGCCACGCTTCCTGAAGCTCGCGGGCAACAGCGTTATCCCTCGCGTACATCCTTGAGAAAGATGTCTCTTCCGCGGCTGAAAAGGGGAGATTCCAACGGAACGGTACACTCCCATCGGTTCGAAAGCGCAGGGTGTCCCCCTCTCCTCCGCTGGCCGGCTCTATCAGATACAATGCGATCCGTCTGTTCCCGTATCGCGTAATCGCCTTATCACGGGAACACGCACGCCCGGCGAGAAGGAACTTAACGGTTTCCTGCGTTCGATCAAACCAAGCACCGTTCGCCCGTTGGAAAAGAGTCGGAGAAGAGGGGAAAAAAAGGAGTCCCGATACAAATTTGCATGTCGAGTAAAAGCTTAGGTGTGTAGAGCGGCGGGGATCCCGGGTTCGCGCCAGATCGCGAACGGGGACGAGCAATGGGACCGAGAGCGACCAGGTTCGAGCGTACGTGTGTCGTGTCGGAGAATGCGGGACAGGAGTGTGTCGAATAACTTCCTAGAGGCGCGCCTGTCACGACGCCCCGGGTCATTGGTCACCCCGGTGCTTATCTGCGGCTGGCTACGGGCCATCTCGCGCCCCTCCTTCCTCCCCTTTCAGACGGCTCGATTTTCACCGCGCGATTTCATTATACATCGGTCCAGCATACGCCCGCCGCTCTGAATGGGCCTTTCACACGGCCCGCCGATAAATTGCGCGCGTTGGATCGAGTGCGTCGCTTCCGCGTGGCCCGCGTTCGCGCTCGCGCTCGCAGACGTGGCTGTTTGCTCGTGGACGGTTCAGCGGGGTTCCTTCGTACGTGGAATTGAAACGTTCCGAGAAGAGTGCTGGGTTTTCGATCTTGAACGATGATTTTGGAGATAAATGTAGAACCAATAATGGTAGAAATGAGATTGCAATTTTATTACTCGTTGGATTTTGAAAGTTCGAGTCCACGAGATTAGCTCTGCGAGTTCGTATTTGAGGAATCGTACGTTATCCGAGGAGGATCGATAATTGTCACGGTGAGACGTTTCAATCGGCTCGAACGTGATTTACGTAACCGAGCGAGAGAGGTAACACGGAAGCATCGAGACGAGGGTACTTCTGTCGGTGCACGCCCGTTCCCAAGCGTTACGACACCGCGGAATTTCCGTGGCGATCGCGCGGCCTAACCGTGAAGCAATTCGTCCGGGGGAATCGGTTTTAGCGCGATGCTCGATCGGTTGGTCACGATCCTCGGGCCCCGTCCCACCCCCTCCGCCGCGTACTCTACGTACTTTCGTAAAATTCGAAACAATCGAGCGGGCAACGCCCAGGTACGTACGTCCGTCGGATAGCACGAGATACGCCGGCCATGGTTCGACCGCGTTAATCGTCGGTCACGCCGATGATACGCGGGCCCCTCACGAGGAAGTAACGGGAAACGGGCCCGTTTCGTCGTTCCAGTTCGACTTGCTGGGACAAGCCTGCCTCGATTGGTCACGGACGTGTATGCTTTCTTCCTCGATCCTTGCATGTGATCGATGCTTTTATAGCTTTGCTGCTGTTTTACGAAAGTAAAAAGAGTTCGAGAGCTGTTTAGCTGCAGTTGGTGTAAGGACGATGGTGTAGAGTGTTGGGAGCAAAGAAGTAGCTGAATGGCAGTTTTACTTTTTTTTGAGGTTAAACAGCATAACATTGAATGTATAATGAAAATTAAAATGTTGCTTAAGAGAGGAATTTAAGGAGCACGTGGTACCAGATCACTGGTTTAAATGAAGGTTTTAGGGATGATTCTGAAGGCTCGAATAAATGAAAAACAAAAAATATAAAATAACATAATTGATAGATCGTATTTGGGATAGAAATGTTGAGAGTTTTTCAATTTAAACATATTAATAGCAGTAATGAAGCTGTAGAAGGAAAATTACGAATATTAGATAAATAATTACTTTTAAGACTTATAAATATTATTTATTAATATTATTTGTTAGAAATATATTAGAGAAGATAAACTTATAAAAATAAACAAATTTAACTTAAACTAATAAGTATCAATAATAAATCTCTTGAACGAAAGTAACAAATTTCCCCAAAAACTTATTCAACACAAATACATTAGTCGAGACAAATTACTATGATAATACAAGAAGATAATTTAAAACTAATTCAATAAATATTAGTCACTTAACATTATTTATGGTGTAAACTTGTGATCCAAGTGTCTAAAATTAACAAACATCTTTCAACGATCACCCAAATGGAACACAAAAACCTTCTCCGTTCCCTGAAACTCCAAAAATTAACGGACATCTATCAATTACCGTTGCAGATGGAGCATAGGGGTGCGGCGTCCGATCAGCAGGAGCATCAGTAGCGAGAACCGCTTGCCGGGGCCCTGAGCGGGCCCTCAGTCCGGGGACGTCGGGGCCCGTGCTCGCTAGAAAGCTGGGCGGCGTGAGATCGCCGCGATGGCCGCGACCGACGGTCAGATCGTCGTTGCGGCGGCACGCTGGGCCGAGGAAGCGACGTACCTACGCGAATTCGTCTCCAAGTACCGTCTCCCGGCGGTGATCAAGATCACGAAGGGCCAGTACGGCGGTTTGGGCGTACCAACGCTACCAGCGCCCAGCCTCCAGAGTACCGCGTTGCTGGTATCGGCTGGACGTCGACGAAAGATCGTCGCTCAGGCGGTGAAGATCAAGGAGGGTCGCAGAGTGGTCGGCGTGGGGCCGAGGCTGGCCATCCCCGACTCGTACGCTGGCTACTTCGAGATTCTGAGCGAGGAGGGCAGGGCGGTGCGCGGCATCGAGTCCGTTGGCGAGCTCTGTCGCAGATGCCCGGACGAGGGCGCGCTGGTGCGCGAGACAGTGCGCGGGATAGCTTGCAGAGTGGACGACGAATCCGGAATAGTGGTACCGGAAGGGACGAGGACCCTGGCAGCCGGCGAGACTATCGTAACAGCCGGTGAGGTCAGTTTGCCTGGCCGTGGACGATTCCTGCGCTGCGTCGACTGCCGCGGTGAGAGCGTCCTGTTGGGGATGGATCAGCGCGGACGTTTCAGCGCGCTCGCCCGCGAGGACAACATCAGCGGCGTGCACACTGCTCGCGCGTTGCTCAGCAAGCGTCTACCATTGACCGTGCGACTGGTCCACGGTCAACCGCCGAGGGGCCTCAAGTCGTCGTCCCAGTTCGTCCCGGAGCTGAGACTGCTGTCCACGTTCGAGGAGGAGCACGTGTTCGCGTTGCCGTTGCAGAGAGAAGGGGCGGCCGTCGCGTTGCCGTTGGCCGCGCCGTTGAAGCTGGTCAAGGCGCGGAACGAGGAGGCCCTCAGGTCGATGCAGGAGTTCACGAGGCTCGTCGAGCGCGCCTCGCGTCTCGTCGCGGATGTAGCCGACCGGGCGCACGTGTTGGACGGTCGACTGGGCGAGAGCAAGCCCTCCAGGCAGACCAGAAGCGGATCCGGGTTCCTCAGGCGGTCCTCGACTAACTCGGACAACGGTCCGCTCGGTCATCACCGGAACAACGCGAGCCATCACCATCACCACCATCACTATCACAGCAACGGTCACCAACCGTCCTCAGGGCACGCGGGTTACAGGGACGAGAACCGCGTGCCGCCGTCAGCCTGCACGGAGGAGTACGACGAGATCGATCAGATCTACGACTACGTCCGCGGGTTCGCGCCGCTGCCCAAGAGCGTCAAGTCGCCATACGAGAGCCCGTTGCCGGTTGCGCAGAGTTCCAGCCCGCCTCTGACGCCAGTCACGGTGACCATCGCCCCTCTGCTCGACGACAGACCGGAACCACCGCCGATAGAGACCATACCGACGAAGAAGATCCAGGCGGAGAAGAGGACGAGGCGCGCGGTGAAGGAGACCCCTCAGCCGAGGGTCGAGAAGCCGCCGTTAGCGAAACTCTACGTGAAGAACAGCGGCACGCAGAGGGGTCGCCCGCTGATGAGGCAAAAGAGCGCGTCGCCGTTGAAGGAGACGCCTCCGGGGTACAAGGGTGGCTCGCCACTGTTCAATATCAGATACAAGAGCCTGACGAACCTGCAGCAGGCCATGGAACTGGATGGGACGTTGGACTCGAGCCACTCCGGGGGTAGAACGTCGGGGGACTCTGGTGCTGGCGCTAAACTGCCGGAGAAACGGTACCAACTTCCTTTCATTTTTTGCTTCTTTTCAGTCATTTTATTACGGAGTAAAGCTGTGTGGGTGTAGATTCGTATCGCTCATCTGGAAGAAAATTGACAAGATTGAAGAGTCCTTGAAGAATTTTTTTATCGTGTCCTTTAGAGTATTTTTAGTATACATATCTATATGCATCTCCGCTGTGGATGTAAATTCAGTCCGCTTATCTACTCGTTTAATACTATTATTTGTTATGTATTACTATTTTTAAGTTTAGCTTGCAATTTTCGTTAGTTTATGCAAATTAATAGTACTTTAAATGGTATACAAAGAAGTGCAATCTATATTGATTTTTGTTTTATTCCATGTATGTGTTATTAATATAGAAACGAAAATATTTCTTATTATATAAAATTAGGTAAAGAAGAAACCAACTGTAATCGCACAAATTTGTTATATTTGCATTCTAGTTTCTTTCTGTAAAAAAAAGAAATTCGGTTCCGTTGCAATGTTAGACTGTTATTTTCGCGTGTTTGTCCTCTGTAAACTAATGGTTGCAGTTCTATGTTAATTTTCTTACGCATGAGCGATGCGGGAGCGTCGAAGCCTGTCATGAATTCACAACGGAGTCGTTGACCGTTTACTCAGATCACGGCGTCTGAGTAGACCGCGCTCGCTGACGAATTTAGTGTGGGAGCTTCGCGGCGGAAGCGGCCTCGGCTGCGCGAGACCGGAAACACCGCCGCCCGCCACAGCAGCACCACCGCCGCCGACTAAATGCGGACCACGTCTGGCTGTCACCGTGGTGGCACCCCGGCGTGTTGGCACGCTCTACCTCTAACTCGTGAGTACCATTTTTCCATTCATCTTTCCGTTTCTCTCTCTCTCTTCAAAATCTGACAGCGAGATTCGAAGCTTCCACAACTGTGATCGTTGCATTGTTATCACTGTTTCGAGCGTTACACCTGTATTATTGGAGTCGCGACGAATGCAATTGTGATATTTATGCGTGGTGGTCTCAGAGTGATAACTGTGTGACGCAGAATCGTCAGACTAATGATCGTCGCGTGTCGTTGGACTCCGGATGACACAATCGCTTGAGAATTGTATAGTTTACAATTTTACTCGTAAAACTTAAACTTCTGACAAGTAGATTTATCGTAAGAAGTATTAATTTTTCATAATTCTTTTTGGAATCCTTTTATTAATAAATAAGATTGTGTATTTGACACTTTTTAATTAACCATAATGCGTGGTTCTATTCTGATTAATAAAATAACGTTTCGTACGCTCCGCCATTTAAAAGCAAGAGGAACGCTAATTGCTTGTACCCTGGTGCACGGTGTTTTTCACGGATAGCAATGGGAACAGGAGAACATAAAATTTAAATGCGAACAGGACAATAAATAGTCCCTTTAGAATTTTTAACGGAGCGATAGATCAAGGAGCGCGCCTTTAACAGTCCCTTCGCCTCGACCGCGAACGTTTCTGTTGATCGTCATCGAACGCGTTTACAGCTATCGTTAAACTCGAAGCCTCTCCCCGGCACCGGCGCCACTTCGTCGCCTCGTAAACTCGCGGCAAAAACCGCGATCCTCTTCAAATAATCGCGTCGATACAGCTCGAAACGCGATCGATCTTCCCCCCTCGAGAGTTTATCCAGCCGCGATACGCGTCCATCGGCGACGAGGGGAGACGGGGCCCAGGAACAGGCGTGGACCGATTACGGCCGCGGTTACAGTGTACTTTGTCCGAGAATCGTTAAATTTACAGGATCCCCGACCGGGTTCGAAGCTTTAACGAAGCGTTTTACTGGCCGTTATAAAACGCGGCTTAAGTGTTTCCCTATTGGTCGCGACCACTTCCCCGTTTAATCACCACCCTGCGCGGCCAGGAAACGCACCTGTACGGTCCCGGAAGCGACCGCGTTCCGAGCTATCATTGTTGCCCGCGGAATGGCAAACTTTTCCCATTTCCAGACAAATTAACGGGAACGGTGCCGTGTTTCTCGGAATGTTACCGTCCCGTGGCTCTCTGAATGCTTTCGTTAATAATCATACCGTATGCTGCAGAGTGGATAGGTGCACTCGAGGGTAGCCATTTTGGTGCATAATCAAATTGTACAATGGGATTCAAATGATGGGGTTTGAGGTTCGCGCGAGACTTACGTAACGTTCGAACGCGCGTATGCATCTCTGTTCTTGAGCATTCTACGCGACACTCGCGTCGGTATTTCACTCGAGGTATTATTCAGGGACGCTCCTCTTTTCGATACGGAGCGTGCGTTCCGTGTGGAGTTTAACTTGCTTCGAGAGAATTTGCATACGGGTTAAGTAGATTCAGATACGCTATATGGGATGTCTTGAGGTTATTTAAAGCGTTCCGACTGTACTTTTACTTTTTCTCTTAATTCTAAGGATGACAATGCTCGCGGTGTGTTTTGTGCACACATGTTAACACAATCGTCTTAATATAATTTCAATTTAAATACAAAACGTTTGAGATAACGTCCATTAAGGAAATCTAAATATTTAACAAAGATTTGTAAAATTAATTTAATTAATTTAAAACACAAATTACATCACGTCCATGTTCATCTCAATTTAGTCGAACTCATAACGCATGATTTTCAAAGCAAATAATTATTAATAATTCCTCGATATGTATTGATAAATAAAAAAATTGCGAAAACTATTCAATAAAAAATATCTCGTGAATTACATTAACAATTAATAGTAATCCTTGCATTTAATTTAAAAAAAATTCAAACTTTTATAACTTCCTACATTATTAAAGTACTTGTTCTACACATATCCATAGTAGACACTAATTATTGCTAATATCATCGATCATTGACAAATCACCCTACACTCTAACAAAAAAAAGATGTCAATGATTGCGTGACAATATTTAAAACTTGAGTTAAGAAGTAATTACGGCTTCTTATAAAGTATACTTGAGTCGTTCGTAAGGTGTCAAGAAGGGTTGACAGGGAGGAGAGCGAAGTGACGTGAAGGAGGACGTCAGAGGAACGTGACGGAGGCAACGGGGTGGAGATAACGAGAGAAAGACGGGAGATACGCGTAACGTCATCCTCGGCAGGCACGGCGGTGTAATAGCTCTGGTTTGCCTCGAAGCCGCTCCGTGAGCGGAATTAAACGAGAGCAGGTTCAACGGCTGAGCAAACCGTGGCTTCCGGTCGGCGTTCACCGTCGCCGCGCCCCCGCCAACCCTCTTCCCCGACTACTCGAGCGCGTATTACGAAAATTACGATTACTCCCGGTGAAACCGGGATCGAGCGTTCGAGCAAGGCTGTCCTCCTTCGTTCGTGGCTTTGATCTCTGAATCTTCTGTGAATGGCGGTGGACGCATGCGTGGTGCCGCGCAGCGGTGTCAAGCGGAAGTTATACATGGATACATTGAAAGGGGTGACAAGGTGCACTCGTCGATTCTGCGAGGTTTTTGTAGAAAAGTTGAATTTACCAGTGAATAATTTAGGTTGAAATGAGGAAGACTCGAAGAGATTTCTGTAGGAATACAAAAGCATTTTAGAAATCTGAAATGAATTGATAGAGTATTAATTAAATTAAGACTTTGAGGGTAATCTTATTAGTTTTTAATATTATGGAAAACTGTAGAATTTATAAAAGTTTTTGTATACTATAAAAATACATGGAAAGTTACTTGAGAGTTTACTCTCAGAGACACGAAGGTCACATGTCAGGATTATTCAAGAAATAATAAAATTCATAAAAGTTATTACAAACTATAAAAAATACCAGGACGAATTTCTAAAAAAATTATATTCACACTAGAAAGTCAGGTTAATATCTAATATACTTGCTACAAGCAATGTCGAATACATAAAAAATCAGCTGTTAAAACAGAAACTAAACGATACAGTTTTGCAGAATGCAGTACGCAATTGAAAACAATTACGAGAGGCTCCTCCACGGAATATTATTACAGAAACCTGGGGTTTCCAAACGAGAAGTTGCAAAACGCTCGATTTTAATTAGAACAAATCGATCGATTAATTCGAAACGCAGGATCTCGTTTCGAGCGCGAGCAACTCGTGTGACCGCTTTTTTTGCGGCGATTCTCCACTACGGACAAACACGACGTTTCGCGGAGGAAGTTGGCGCTCAATTTTTCTACGCGCCCCGGTTGTACCCCTCGTCAGGTTGAACGGCCCAAGCGCCGCGAAGGATAACCAAGGCCACCGTTTCCTGCTTAATTAATTAACCAGCCAGCAGCGCCGTTCGGTCTCCACGGCGTTTCGACCGGGGGACACCTGGTTAATTTTCAACCGAGCGCGTGCACGCGCAGCCCCACGAGTGACGAGCCGGGGTAATTTCGTATCGAAACGCTCGTGGAACGGTTGAACGTTATCCACTTCGCGTCTTCGAACCTGATTGATTGGCAATTAATACTATTTGAAATTCCGTGTTTGCTCGATATTTACTAAATAGAATTTAATCTTTCAATATTTTGCTCAAAGGCGATTGTCAGTCGCCATTTTGAATGATCTTCCAAATATTTCAGAATGCAAGACGTTGAAATTTGAACTTTAACTAACATTTATAATTGAATTAATGAACGTTTATAAATGTTGATATGTAATAGATTTATAAAAAGTGAAAGCCAAAATTCAAACTTCGCTGAAAAGTGAGATCAAATATTTTCGTAGACCGTTATTTACGTTCTCTACGGTTTATTTATTTTATCTAACGATTTGAATATTTAAAAATGGAAAATGAATATTATTTGTGAAATACGACGAAGTAAATCAGACGCGTTCAACAAATAAATAAAACACAGTATGAAAAGTTTGCTAGGAGAATGAAGAATTTAGGAAAACGTTTTCGAGTAGATAGAACATTTTAATTAAGGGTAGCAGTATCGTTGATAGGCGTAAAAGAGTTGTAAAATTAGTAACACGTAAAATGGAGGAAATATATGCGAAGAGGCACGGTCGTTAAGGGGGTTCATGAATTTGCATAGAGCGCGGTAAGTGAGACGTAGCGGAGCATTCGTGCGAACGAAGTCTGGGTGGTGCTATCTTATGATTGATGAGCGAACACGGTGGACTTATGGTAGGTTCTTGTTGAAGGAAAGAGTAACCTTGTTCCTTTGTTTTTGCAGGGCCCGAGCCAGTGCTCATTTCCTCGTGTATATCTTCATTAAGGAATTACAAAACTTCGAATTGCCACCCTTGCCCCTTATTATAATTATGGGTTTCAAGTAACGTGCGATTAAATTAAGTACAGCCATTACTTTTTTTTCCCTCTCTGCCTTCTCGGATGACTCCTTTTTTTTCTTTGAATCTCGAACACGCGATCAACCGATAAGAATAAATTAGGCACTTGCTAGTACGAAATTTAAATTAGGATATCTCAAGATTTAATGAAGATACATGCTACGTTGAAATTGTGAAATATAATAACTTTGAAAAATATATTTCACAGATCTTTCTTTCGTTTATTGGTCAGCGTTAAGATTGAAAATGTGTAGATCGTCAGAGAATATTCTGAGGATTTCTCATTTAAGAAATGCTTGTTAAAATATTGATCATTGTACATGATTGTGATTCCAATTAAAGAGGATTTGCAAGAACCACAGATTGTTCAAGATACACAATTCTTCCATTCGCACAATAGAAAGCTTTTCATTCGTTCCCATTCAACTCTATTTTGCTTTCACGAGGACTCAGCTCTTGTTTCTTCAAGATTCGTCTGGTTCTTGGCTTTAATAATTCCTGCTTTCTATTTTATTGCTTCTACCTGCTTGAAACCATGCTTAAAGCGATTCTGTGCCTTCGAATTACGATTCTATACGTATTTAATGCAATACAATACACTTTGGTACGCAACGATGCAACGCTTATCGTCCATATTTGATACGCAACGAGGATACGCGATGAATTAAAACGAGAAAGATCGGTAAAATTTTTTATTAGTTTTCGTACTACAAATTAAAGCTCCCTCGACTTCCATCATCGATAATGATAATCTAGACGCGTGATAGATTCGTTTAGCAGACTTTTTTCACCACTGATTCCGTCATTAGCATAATAAGCCACGGTCACGTAAGTCATGCTCGCTAAGAGCTAAACGACGCATGAATCGCGAGAAAAACATTATACACCAGAGGATTATGATATCGAATTCGCGTGACGTTCGATAATAACTGGCTTGTGCTTTCCTGGGCCAGCCTCGTATCAGAGAATTATCGACAAAAACCCGGGCAACGACGAAACGAATAGCGACGGACGCGTCGAAAATCACACTGTGTCCCCTTGATTGATGTCGGATTAACTACCGACATTTACGAAGCTGATTCATTATCAAGGACCGCCCTTCGCGCAACGTGACGCACACGAGGACTCGTTCATCTTTCTAATACGAGAGTTGCCCACTGTTCTCCCTTTTACGATCCTTCATTAGCAACGATTATGCGAGGTTAACAAACTGTTGTCTGCATAACGAACGACAGATTTACCTGTTGCTCGTATCGAGTTTTTCTCTGTTCAGAAATTTATGCTTTGGTTAAGTTTGTTGAAAGTTCAAAGTACTTCATTCTTGCAGATATATTGCCTTGTGTATAATAAATATAATTTAAAAGTTAAGGAATGCTTAAATCGACGTTGTACATTTAAATTACGATGCTATATGTATTTAAATCAATATCTTGGAAATATGTTACTCATAAGTAAACTTACTTTTTGTTTTACTCGCCGATATTATAGAAACTTAGTACGCTTGTGGAGTAGTTGAAGATATTAGACATGTTTCTTGTTTATTGGCAATGGTCAAGATTTAAGAGGTGAAATAGATCCATAAGGTTGGGGGTATTAAGGAGTCGTTATGGCATTTCACATGGAAGTAGTGTATAAAATCATACACTTTGATACACAACGATGCAATGCTTATTGTTCACATTGATACGCAACGATGATACGGCACGTGGATACAAGACAAACTAAAGTCAGAAAAATCAGTAAAATTTCACTTCTTATTAATCTCTAAACTATAAACTAAACCTCACTAAGCTTCCATCATCAATAACGATAACCTAAACGCATGATAGATTCGTTTAGCAGATAATTCACATTCCTTATTTATACAATTAGATGCCATATTTGTTACAATCATTTAATTTTTCCTTGCTTCAATGTAAACCATTTTTTAATCACACATTTTCTACTAATAAATGATACGAAATTTGTACGCGACGAACAGGAATAAACATAACTTGAAAAATCACTCAATTAAAAAATCCGATTGTACTCATATCGTATTCAATGCCTTACATCACAAACGTACACATCTTAACCTCTAAAATACAACCTAACCTTCAAAAATCCGCGAAATATCACTAATCAAGCTTAATTCCATTCCTCATCGAGACTAATATTTACCAACATACACCAAGTCCACAAAATTTCTAAGACAACAGTCTTAAAGCTACCTTAATTTTTTCCCATGAAAAGCGATCGCCACCAATAGTCTGTGACGAAACGTCTAATTCAGAAGCGCGATCCGAGAGGCGATCGCCCGCGCTGGCCGCAGGCAACGCCATGTCTGGACGTTGATTAATATCAACAAATTCTACGACACGTTCCTGCGATTACCCGTGCCTAGGGAGCTTTCCTCTGTTCCTGAACGCCGGGATTACCACGGAGATTGCTCAGTCCCCAAGCGAGCGATACCGCCACGCTCGACGTTATTGGCGGCGATCTATATTTTCGAGCGATCCTGCTTCCGTCCGCGTCTCCTGGGCTAACCGTGGCCACGGACTCCACCGCGCTCTTAATGGCGTACCCTGGGTCGGTCCATCGCGGTAAACGATCGCGATTCAACCGTCGAAAGCAACCGCGTTCCACGCGAGGATCATGCTGATGGAGTTGCTCGTTTGTTCTGGAAATGCGTCTCGCTCAGTCTTCAGCTTATAAATCTATGGGTTATCGTCGACTGGAATATTTTATTCTTCGTCTAACAGCAATTGCTTCTTTTTTTGGAAATTGGGTACTGGTGTTGGAGTTTTGAAGTTGTTTCTGGTAAAAGTATTTGCGTAGAAAAGGAAGATATGGGAACATTCGTAGATAAGTTTATTTTTTATGATTTGAAGTTACTGTTTAATCAGTTTTTGGGAAGATTTAATTTCGTTTGGATGTTATTTTGTGAATTGATAATTCGTGAGTGTTGCTCAATCGTTCTTAAAATTCTTTGTAAAGCCTTGTGAAATTAATATTTATTATTCTTAAGCAAAGGGGGTGGAAAGAAGGATATTTGAAGTGCAAATATATCACGAAATTTTAACAATCATTATTTAACATTTTCAGAAAGAGGATTGATGGAATTACAATAATGTGAACCACTAAAAATGAATTCTCTTGCTAAACTATTTTACGAATTGTTCAGCTTTTATAGCCAGCATTTACTGTTCCCAACAGAGAGAATTTCTGGAATAGGAAGATTAATTAATTGTAGAAACAAGAAACTGTACTGTTAACTTGTCGACCGGCGGGTAGGCAATCAATTCAGGAAACAGTTTCTTCTAGCTTTTTCGTAGACATTAATTTCCTGCAATCAGTGTTAACACATCTGTACCACGGATGTCATTCAATGGATACGTCTTTCTTACAGTTCTCTGTTTACCAGCCGTAACCTGGACGCGCGCCATTCTATAACGCCTAATCGGCTAATTAAGTAATTAACTCGTAAACGATCGATGTTCCGCTGAACGGGTACGAGTATCTATAAAACGATTTTATGGCCACCGTTGCTCTATCGCTGTTACAATTAGCGAGACGATCAAGGAATCGAGCGCGCCCCGGTGCCATCTTTCGATTCGTTACAAATTAACTTCCGTCTTCACTGAATTCCAATTTCCCCTCTTCACTGATGGTAAAAAGAAAACCTGGAATATTTCCAATCGAATATAGGATTCAGCAATTTCTTTCTGCCAGTTAGTATTCTGATTAAAAAATATTACAATATTATACCTAGCTACTGTAATTCTCGATCAAATATCGTTAAGGTCATCAACGATTCAAGAAACGTTCCAAAAAACCCTACAAGATTACAAAGTCTCAAAGTTATATACTGTCCAAACATGAAGTTTCTTTACAATCTTAAAACGTAACCCTGCATCGATAATTATAATAGAACCCTACACCATCTGTCGATCTTCTCGCGAAACCCAGACAATTTCCATACCAAGAAACAACATCGCAGTTCCAGCTGAACTGCTCGCAGCTCGTGTTTATACGCGAGGACACGCGGGTCGCGATGATCGACAGGCATGTCGCAACGGCTGGTCCCAACGTCCGCGCAGCTGTGTTTTCACTCTTACGCCCGAATTCATGCATATTTATCGCATTACCGGCTGCATTGCATGCAAATTACGGACGAGCTCCTCCGGCGCTCGTTACTCGCGAGCGAGTACACGGTCGCAGACACGGACAGACGTTCCGTCCCATTGTCTGCCCACGGTGGACGCCGTCGCCGCGGTACCGCACCCCTTCCTCGAACCGCGCGACTTTTTCACCCATTTACGACGAGCGACCAGCTGTATTCCCGCGCGCGAACAGGGATGGAACGATGATGGGACGAGCGACGACGAGGAGACGAGGGAGGATACCACCTACGAATTTAGACGAGCTTTTTCGCGTCTACGAGCGTGGGTGCCATTCGGAGGAGCTCGTGATGGCGGTACCGTTGGAAACGCAACGCTCGTCATGCGATCGCACCGGTAATTGATTGTCTCCTGAGATTTCTTCTTTATTTCATTAAGTGGTATTTTACTATGGAATAAAATGGAGGATTATTGAGTGTTTTTGTTTATTTTATACTTCAATTGTTATTGTATGAGAGAAGTTTTTTTAATGGATTCTCAGGTGTTCATCACTGTTTTATAAATGAGAGAGAGATATAGAGAGTCTTCGTTGAATTATTTTTTGCAATAATATGCTACCTACAATTTGCTTGAATTTAAAATTACATGAATAATAAAAATGTTATCACTTTGACACGGATAAGCAATTAGATTGGCAAATATCCTTGTCTTGGTCCTTTGGAATGCGTTTTTAACAGTTTGTTTCTCATATTCCTAAATAAATAGTAGATAATAATCAAATGAATTGAGTAAATTTGCTGTGTTTCAATATTTTTTACTGAAAATTCGAGATTTTATTCGGATAACGCTTATTTGAGTGCTTACTATACAGTGCTTACCAGCATATCTATTTATTTCTAATGCAAGCAGTTCTATTGTTTCGTTATAAACAAACAAAACAAACACATCGTAGAGATCGATATCGCTAGGTAATTCCCTAATAAGACCGCCCGTCTTGGTAAAAAGAAATGGTTGTTGCCTAAATTCGTTCCATACACTAAATTAAATTGTACATTCGTCGACATCAACGCTTCTTTCTTCCTCAACGACCAATTCTTATAATGTATCGCAAATAGTATCTTTACAGTGACTATTACTGCATGTGTCAGTGTCCAAATCAGAATATTATATTTTTCGTCCTGAAAAATTCCGGCTGTTCTTCATCACTGCTATTCGAATTTGTGTAAGCCTTGTAACAGGTATTTCCTTCGCTGCTATATGATTTTCTAAGAGATGACTCTTCCATTTTTCTTTTTAACATTACAAAAGTTAGGACGAAAGTTTTAACAACAAAAAATTTAATTATTCGCCACTACTTAAGAAATATCTGGTAAAAAAGGAAATAATTCTCAAATCTCAAATGCTTTCTTAGATACTTCGTTTTTGAAGAAAGATTTTCAACTAAACGCACGTCCCAAGAACGTTTCGTTCTAAGTGTGCTGCTTATCTTCTGCTACGATTAGGAACAAATGATGAGCGCGTGATTTTCTAGCCGAGATTTTCTTATAAACTCACGCGATAATCGACGTGTTAAGACGTGTCTTACACTTCTGATTGCCTCTCTGATACCTTCTGATCTTACCAGATCATCTAAGTATCTTAGTAATACGTGGACACTTGAATACAGAAACTTTCTGAAATTTGAAAATCATTTCTAACGAATCATCATCACCTTTTATCCAAAATTATTACATACATTGTACACATATTTATTCTGATAAACGTCAAGCTAAGCTTTCCTTTCATCATTGTCGAAAACAAAAAAAGAATTCGCAATATTTACAGAACAACCCATAACTATCAAACAAAATCGAATTTTTGCAAATCATAACATTTTCCAGCTTATTTTAAATTCTCAAAGACAGCAATTAGACAAACGAAAGATAATAAAAGCAAAGAAGGAGGAACATTCCCTCGCGAGCACAAATCAAATGGAATATTAATAAGTACACGTCTTCACTCCCACGTAATTCTCCCCCTTCGCCAAACAACTGGATCCATGCATGGGATACCATAGTCGGACACGCCCCTGCTCGTACCATTTACGATTAATTAAACACGAAACTCGATCGATAACAGGGCCTCGAAAAAACGAAGAAAGACGAGCAAGTGGAAAGTATCCGTGCATGGTCAGCCGACGAGAGCGAGCAGCTGCGCCAGCGCGGTGAAAATCTAGTTCTGTAACCAAAAAAAAAATTTAACTCGCCCAGGTACGGCGTCCCTTTGATAATCGCTCTATCGTTAATAATTAATCGAACGTACTCGCAAGTGAAACAACGTAACGGTACCTGCCACGAATTCGCTCGGATAATTTTAAATGCCGCTTTTTTATCGTTCGTTAATAATCTCGTACGAGCCATTATATTCCGCTTGGTCGTTTAACGGCTGGTTAACCTAACTGTTCGCCGGTAACGATGATATCCGTCCGTTTATTATTTTTTTTTCTTCGCCGCTCGATCGTTTATCGCAGTTATTAGAAGCGATTAGACGGCATGGTACGGTGGATGCTACTTGTGTCGATTTAACGCGCTTAGCCTCGCCGCGTTATTGTTGCCTTGTACGATACCAGCTTATCGTGGCGGCAGTCACGCGGCACTGACACGCGGGAAATAAGAGAAGAAAGACCAGTAGAAATACCGGTGCATGGTCCGGCCGTTATGCCATCGACGACAGTGGCGTAATCGACGCGGCTCGAGGTAGGCCTGTCCAATGGTGGGGCGTTACTACTTACTTTCTATCTTATTGTCGTTTCAGAGAAATGCTTGTCGATATATCTCATTGCTAAGATATATGCAAATTTGTTACGATATATTTTTAACACATGCGAAATATTTGTAAAGCATTGCGAAATATTTATAAGTATTGCTCGCGTGCGTCTAGTTGCTTGCCAAAGAATAAATATGGTGAATACAATTTTACTGGATGTTTGAACTATATATTGTATATTTACTAGATTCTAAAAAAATTATGTATAAATCGTTATTATTATTTAATTTGACAGAGAAATGAGTTGCAACTTCAGATTTGGTTTTCTTAGAATTTGAACCTGATCGCATGGGTTAAGTTAATTCTAACAGTTAAACATTATATTTTTCTTACAAAAATCGACTTATTTTAGAAATAATAGTTAAAGGTTATTAAAGTACTTTAATAAAATAATACTAATTTTATATACATGTAATAGGAGAATATAAAAATAATAGTTAAAATCAAAACTTAATAATAAATTCCACTTTATAAAATAACTAAAAAGTATTAAGATAACATATACAACACTCAATATAAAAGAAGAAACATGAACTTAACTGTTGATATAACTCTCACGTACAAAAACACAAAATTGATATTGCAACGACAACGTAAATGGCGTTGAAGCTACGCATCGAGAGCCATACATTGACCATTAAAGAGTTAACTATAGAACTGGTACACAAAATCTTACAACGTAATTCGATCATTACGCGCCATTATTAGAATCAATATTTTCTTGCCCATTCACCGGTAAAGTTCACACTGTCGACGCGTACAGCGGGCAAAAAATGTACGACATCCAGCGTAGCTATTACCGTGTACCGCGAACACGGGCACGCCAATGGATCGTCCAATGGGATCTGGCCACGCGTGTCGCGCCAATGCGCGCGCAGTATGTGTAACATGCAACCGCAGCGAGAATAAGACGACGAACTCGGTTCGCGGCGAAATTGTCGGGCATCCTTCCGCGCCGCGAACGTAATTGGCCTCCGTGGGTATCGCGGTTAATCGAACCCCATCTCTTTTTCGCTAGCCAGCCTCGGGTGCCTCTTCCTCGCCACCTTCGTCGGAGCGCGCGAGATTTTATGGTGAAACGCGAATCGATTGTGGCCGGCGAATTAGACGATAAAAGTGACCATCGAGTTTAATAGAAGGACCAGTCGAACGGAAAATGATAAACGCCTCGAGTGGCGCGGAATAGCGTCAGCCTATAACCTCTGTAACATCAATGGATTTCAAGGTTGTCGAGCAGCGAGTCCACCTTGTTGTTTTACCCTGGCTTTTCTTGTTTTTTCTCTGCTCGCTGAGAGACTCTGTTGTTGGTTTCGAACATGTAGCGTTTGAACTTAGAAATATGCTACTTTATTTATTGTAGGTTTGTGATAATGTTTTGTGAAAAAATATGAAGTACGATATCTGTTATGAGGTATTAACGCCAAATCTTCATGTTTTCATACTTTTACTCCCAGTTCAATGGTAATCCTCGCGTGTTCTATTTTCTACTGTCAGTCAGCTTATTTGGTACTTGCAAAGTAGAAATTTAAAATATCTACTCTTCTTTGTGTTGAAAAAGAGAGAAAGTTTAAATTAATTCATAGATGCTTTATTAATCCTTTAATGATCGACACCTTCAACTTTCATTAATACCTATCTTCATTTAGTAGCAGCATTTATCAGCTTAAAACGTTATATTAACCTTTTTTACTTCCCAATTTGAACCAACTTTAATAATCGACGCCTTAATAAGAGCTACCTTTCACTAATACCTAGCTTCTTTTGGTAGCAGCAATTATCAGCTTCCAGAATGTTATATTAACCTTTTGTACTCGATAAGCGATCCTTACTTCCCAATTTGAACCACTATCGAGACCATTCCACTGTCAATGATTAAGAACGAACAAACCACGATCTCACCCAAGAGCCTCAAACCTACCAATCCCAACATCCACGAAACCTTCTTTCGTAGTCTCGAACTTGTGCACCCCGATCGCGAACAGGCGCTCGCCGTCCGTCCGTCAAGGACTCGCATTACCATACCCATCGCGTCCAGGCTCGAGCTGCTCTGCTCTGATCCTCGGCAGCAGCGATTCACGGACGCTCCGTGTACGTGCACGTTCGTGCGTGGGCGGAGACCGGTAGCCAGGCCGGCGCACGGCCGGTTGATCGGCCTGTTGGACCGTGACGTGCCAACCACTACCACTTTATTATTACCACTATGCACCGTCGCGCATTACACCGCGGCAACCTCTCTGCCCGTTGCACGGTTGCGTGTGCGCTCGGCCACGGGGTTTATTACACTTGCGTCCCGGGGATCGACGCGGTGGAACGGCGTTCGAGTAGCGACGCGGACGCGTCTCACCCCGCGCGACTCCTCTTCGAATCCGCGGCGAGGGAGGTTTCCGCGGCTGGGATCGAACGCGGTCCAGACGACTAGTGGAGTGGAAGATCGAAGTGCTGGGATTATTGTGTTCGAGAGCAACGGTTTTAATGCTCGAGCTTCTGTTTCGTCTTCGGCTGATACGTTTGTGGCACTGCGAAGTGGAAGGTTTTAGTAGTTTTCTGAAAGTATTGCTATCCTTGTTAGTTAAGACCCATTTTTTCTTTTCGATCTTTGTACTTGGGTTTGTTAACTCAAATAAAAAAAGACTAGCTTATTTTGGATATTTTAGAGACAGAACTTCTTATACGCTTACCTATTTTATTTCTGGATGTGTAGTAGTAGATTTTAGTACAATCGAATAGCATTCTATTCGAAAAGGATAAGAAATTCTACTCATTTGTAAGTCGTACATTATTCGAAATAAAAAGCAACAGAATATGTGACGAATCATTGATTTCATCTTTCTTATATTGTTATCTTGTAAAAGAATATCACAGTGGTTTGCATTTTCACAAAACAACCACGCAAAAATAATAAAACTCAAAGATGAACTATAGTAAAGAAAAGAGGATGATTGATATAATTCTTGTTACGTTAACTATACGAGAAGAACGCGACCTTGAACATGCAACATTTTACGGTTCGACTCTAACGCCGCTAACTTCTCACCTGAAACATACGAGACGTAGCACGCGTGAAAATGATTCGTATCGCCTCTAATCGACGTTCTAAACCTCGTCCTCGAATTACTCAGCATCGAGCCCCCACCGCAGCGCCCGCCACCAGCCCTCCGACTAGATAAACTTTAATCTCAACGACCGAACGGCGATGTAACGCGACACGAGTCGCGTATAAATTCAATTAAAGTCGCCGCGGGTGAAGCATGCAACAATTAACCGATAAAAATCAGCGAGCGCGTCGATGGCCGCCAGAGAGAGAGAGAGAGAGAGAGAGAGAGAAAGAGAGAGATTCTGATCGACGAAAGGGTAGAAAGGGTAGAGTTTCGCGGATCGTGGACGCTTATCAACCGAGCGGACGACCAACGAATAATAAATTTACAACGAAGCGTACGCGTCGTGGATCACGGCTGTTTCCACCGCAGATTTATAATCCCCGCGACGATGAAATGGCGCCCGCGCGGGTTCCGTTACCGATCTAACCGCGCGCTTAACCAGCAATGCCCACCTAACCGCGTTGGTCATCGCGTAATACACGTGACTCTCCTCTTCTGTTACGTAATACTCGTCGGCTGGATTACGCCGTTTTCTCTAATCGCGCCGCGATCGTTGCGAAACAGGAAAGATTCAACCGGCTTCGCGGGATTATATCGACGAAGTCCAGGCTCCCCAGCGGTCGCTACCGTGGGATATTTGCTCTTTTAAGGAAGCCATGCGTTCGATCGTAACTCGTAGGTGATATGCTTGTTAGCTTTCGGCGACGTCAATTTCAATATCGTTTGTAGAGCTATTGGAATTTCGCTTTTTCAAGAAACTTATCCAAATTGGACAATCGAGTTGAGAATGATTGTTTTATGTACGAATTTACTTTTATTGCTGAAGAATTCTTAATATTTTACTAAAGTATCGTTCATATGATAAATTAAGGATTGAAACAAGTATCTCGAAACATAATTAGAAGTTATATTAGGGGCTGAGAAACTTGTAATAATGTATACGTTGGAACAAATATATCTGTATGTAAACAAACAACGCCCCTTTATTTTAAATTTAGAGTTAAAAATGCTTGAATTCTCGATTAACTTCCATCGCAATTCGCACAATAAAGATCAGCAACGACATTAAAAAGTTAGACTGATAGTAATTAAAAAAAGTAGCGCGCTGTTCGAAGAAACGGCAGAAAATCGAAGGATGGACGCAGGGCTCGCTCCTCTTCCATCGTCGAAGAGGATCGCAAGGTTCTCCGGCAGAGGGACGAGGGCAAGGCTGGTTTACGATCGACCCTCTCTCTCTGGCAGCCCGGTCGCTCGCAGTTTCGATAGAGCAGAGGTGATCCGCTTTTTCATCGTACGCGCTCGGCCGCGTATAAAATCCGCGCGGCCGTGCACCTTCTACGAGGCCGAGCTGCACCTGCATCGGCGTGCAGCGGCCGCGGAATCGGCCGAGGGCCCGGTGTTTTACGAGCAACCGTGAAATCGGACTGGCCGGTGTTTGCACGCCGCTCGCGACCGCCCCTCCGCATATTGTTTCCTTCCTCCTCGCTTAACTTCTTCCACCTTTTTTTTCCCTTCCGCCTCCCCCCCTCCGCCGTCGCGGTTTCTGCTACCAAGTTTTCCCTCGGGGAGGAAAAAATGAACGCCGCGAGAGGGTTCTGCGAAGCGAGCGCCGTGGGTTTCGTTAAAATCGTGTATTCTACCCTCGTCGAAAGTTCTTTCTGATGGCTTTACGCTGATTTTAATCGAATTTCTCTGGGACTTTGTAAGTTTCTTTTTACTTCGAGGCATGCACGTTTGTAAAGTTAATTGTTGACTCAATTTGATATCAAGAAATAGATTGAGTTTGGAAAATGTGGACTTTAGAGGATTATAGAAAAATAAAAAATCTTTTACAAATTTTTTGATGCGATAGAATAACTCAACACAAAACCAGAAAAAATCGCAAAGAAGATTCTAAACAAAATATACGAATACTTTCCTTGAAATTTTTAGTAACAACATGATTCAATGATTACCAAAATCTGAAAGGACTCAAAGTTGATCGAAAAACTCCCAAATCAAGATCCTCTAAAACTCCATAAAATAAAAAGAAAATTCCAAATTCTCACTGACCACAAAACCTAAAAGAATTAATAAATTAAAACTCTGAAATCAGTAAAAGAAAAGAAAGAACAGCCAACGTTCTTCCACAAAACAGAAAAAACAATCCTCCAAAAAGTTCTCGCATCAATAACTCAATCGAATACCACCCCAAGTACATTAAGAAACAAACTGGCGAATAAAAGAATGAAAAAAATCCCACGTCCAATTAAAAAAGCAGCGAACACCGTGCGTCGAATGAAAAGGCTCCATAGAAAAGGCGAATGAAAGAAACGGCGAAAGAAAGCTCGAATGGGCGAGCTCGAACGTCTCCCAGGAGACTCCCTCTGGTGCCGTCTCGCGCGGAGTTCCCAACTGGACTCGCGTTTCCTTTCCGCGTACTATCGATACGGGCTGGGTAAAAAAAAAAAAGGCTGGCGACCCTGGGCTCGCGCTATTCGACGCCGCGGAATGGCCGTGGTGGTTTTTCGTGCAGGAACGACCGAGAGCCACGCAAAAGCGGCGGCGTGGTGGTTGGTGCGCTCGGTGTTCTTGTGAAATGCGCGAGTGCAGTTCCGAGAAGTGTGCAGGGACGGTGGGTGGTCTCCATTCAGAGATGTTTATGGCTGTGTCGTGGCAAAGTGGCTGTACGCCGTAGCGAGAGAAAGAGCCGTGCTCCTCCGTGGCGCCCGCAGGGTCGAGGACCTAGGTTCGTCAGCTTCGCCCGGCAGCCTCCGCTTCCATCGGCCACAGACGACACTGACCGACCTCAAGCTTCCTTGGTTACCGCTGCACGGTGCATTTCGGGCCTACTGGGTCGCTCGATCGAACATTATCTTCGGTCTTGAGCATTGTGCGACCACCTTTCTCCTTTCGACAAATTTCTACAGGCAACGTTTGCCCCTGGGCAGAACCATTTTGGTATCGATCACTATCGATACGATTTTTCATGTCGCCATATTGGTTCTGTTGCTGAGTTCGCTTTTCTGGGACTTTTACACGATTAACTGTCAGATGATAGCAGAAAAGTTGTATCAGATTCCAGAGATTGAGTGGGTTTTGCTTGGTGTTGTTTCAGGTTTATTTGCTGCATGAAAAGAGCCAAGCGCATTTCACTTTTACTTTCCTTTGTTTATCAGATATTACTTCACACCGTGTTATTGTAAACGCGTTAGAGAAAGCGCGGTCTAGCTGACAGCGAGAGAGCGATTGCAAACGATTTTCAGCTCCAGCTCTATTGTTATTTGAAATGTTAAAATAGAGTAGTGGTTGCGATTTATGATTATAGTGATAATGAAAAAATGCAATTTAAATTCGAAAAAGTAAATTCAGCATTTAGGTATTACATTGTTTATTGTATGATTTTTATAATTGCATACATCTTTTGACTCTTTTTGCGCAATTATCGAATTTCTACTATAGAAAATGCTAGCTTCGTGCAATCTCTATTAATTATTTGATACAACATTACCTGTGGTCCCAATTTTCATTCATTGCCTCATATGTTGCATTAATCTCTTCATACTCGTTTCGTGCGACTATGGAGTACCTAGCATAAGTCAGGACTAGCTTCGTTTAATCTTTATTTACTATTTGATAAAACATCAATCGCATCTCCAACTCTTATACGTTACCCCGTTTATTGCACTAATCTCTTCAAACTCGTTTCCTGCGACTATCGAGTATCTACTGTAAACTAATGCTTGCCTCTTTCCATTAATTACTTAATACAACATCAATGGCACTTCGAACTCTCGTATTACAGGATTATATACCACATTCATAATTTCAAAAATCATAGACACTATTTACCACAAAACATTTTTTTTTAATACTGTAACTAGATGAATCATAGAACACGATTGCAGCAACTCACTAAAAATCTTCCAATAATTTCAATGCATGATAAATTCAATCTTATACTATATTTTCCATGAAAATATAAAACAATCAATACGAGCAAAATCTGAGATGCAATTTCTGCTGAACCCCAAACCAATTGCTGTAAGGATCAGTAACATAGAGAAAGTAGAAACTGGAAGCTCCGCGATCGTGCGAAGAGGGTCACGTCCCAAGCCAGCAGCTCAGCGATTGTGCAATCCTCGCGCAGAGGAAAGCTTCCGAGGCGTGGTCGGGAATCGCGATCGTTCGCCACGTGTCCACCCGCCTCGAAGTGGATTCCCGCGTTTAAGTGAAAGCGCGTGCGCTCTGCAGATCGTTCCGTGCCCTGCAGCGGACTCGCACGATCCGCTTCCGTCTCTATTCGATCGACATCGACCAGGAATCGTTCGTTTCGCCGCAAACTCTTTCGACTCTTTTCATCCTCTGCTGTTCGACTCTCACAGCATCGTCGAACGCACAGCTTGCATTCTACCTTCGAACAGATGGAAATTCGTGTTTGCGTGTAGAATAAACGAATCTTTATAACTTCCGCTTGTTTGTGTATCCGTTTGATCATTGATCACAGCGATAGAATCGAGTTTATATGAAATATTTTTTATAATAGTTAAACTTACTAGTACCATCTCTGTATATGAATTGATGTTTTGATGAATATGAGTAAAATGTAACATAATTTGTTCGTCGAGAGTCTTTGGAATGCATTAAAGTACCCAAGTGGGACCAATATGGCGTCGTATGAGACAGATTAGACTCTGTAAAAATTCTAAGTTAGACAAAGAACTATATTATTAGTTTACTATTAGTGTTTCTATCAAGAAAGAAGAACAAAATAAACGAAATCCATATTTACATGATAAAAAAATAATGTTACCACTCTTCGTATAAATTTTTCTAATATTCTACTTTTTATGTGTTTATGTTTGTATAAAGATTTATAGGCGATTATTATTATTTTTTTTAGAAAACTTTTGCTATTAATTAGCTATGTTCTCTGGAAAGCAGATTCGTAGCTTTGCAAAAATGTTTGTTTCTTTTTGAAACGGCTGGCTACGTTTTGCACCTAATCTCAACTTCCCTCGACATTGAAAAGATTTCTCTGTCAATCTACAATCTCGATCCATTTCCAGTATCTCATTCCAAAGATCGGATATCACAACGCCTTCGAGTTTCCGATTGGTATTAATTAAAACCACGTCGAAACGCAGATACGCGTGGATAATCCGCTTTCAATTAAGATCGAAGGTGGAGCGGCGCGAATTCGATCTCGCTGAAACACGCGAGCGACAGAGAGCGATCCATTGATCTCGTTAGGCCGCGTTTTAACCCACCGAACGAAACGACGCGACACGGGCGATCGAGCCTGAGATCGTTAATCCGTGGCGATCCGTATCACGTTCGGTTTCAATAGAGAAATTTTCATATCGTAATTATCATCGTTAGAGTCCCAGAACCGGCGTGGAACGAGCGATTTAAATTGAACAGCGCGCGCTCTGTCCGCTCTCGAATGATCTATTAGCCGTTTGGACTACTTTCACCGCGCGGCTCCAGCTCTGCCCGTGATTTACGACGCTTGCGCAATGCCTTTTCCCCGGCTGCGCCGTCTCGCTTTTCCTAATGGACGTTTCGTCCAGCCGGAAATCTTCAAGGTTTCGTTACCTCGACGCTTGCAATTTTAATTGCAAATATTCCACGACGTATTAATGTTGTTCGTAAATATCTAACTCGTAATTAGACAACTTTTATGCGTGGTATTAATTCACGTTATCTCATTTTGCGAGATTAGGAAATGTATCTTTTTTGTAGTCTTTATTAAATTTGTCGTGTATCGGTGAAATGCAATTTATTATTTAATTCTACTAATTATATCATTCTAAGTTCTTGTTTTTTTTTTATTTTTATCATTATGGTTGTGCAATTACCCTCGTATCGTCTAATTAATCATTTTTATTTCAAATGTTGTACATATTATGTTGTAATATGCATAAAGTATCCAATTTTTAGGATTAGCTTTAAATGAATAGAACTTGTTTAATGAGCAATATTTTTAATTCAAATAATAATTATCAGATTCTATACACTTTTTCCAACAAGTTTGTAGTTTTTTAATTCCATAAATTTTTTAATGGTCTTCAGCGTTTATTATTAGCTGAAGAATTTTCCTTTCTTCGAGGAG
Organism: Xylocopa sonorina; assembly: GCF_050948175.1. NCBI lineage: Eukaryota > Metazoa > Arthropoda > Insecta > Hymenoptera > Apidae > Xylocopa > Xylocopa sonorina. The sequence continues at coordinate 1,913,232 of NC_135205.1, forward strand.
ATGACTTAAATGTTTAAAAAAATGAAAATTCGTTGGTGAGATAAAATTGCATAATTTAATTAATACCATCAACGAATAAAATTTGGTTTTTCTGAATTTAAATCTATAAAATAAATATGTTCACAATTTGTACTAACTTTTTCTTCCAATATCTTTCTTCTTTGAAAAAATCTGCTAACCTAATCCACATAGACTAAGGTTCAATTATAAATATATTTAATTAATACAATTGTAGTGGCAAGCAATAAGATTTACAATTTTAGAATTATACAAAAAATTGTATGGAAGTTATACATTGAATTTCATAATATTTGTATAAAATAATTTATATGGAGTAATGTTTGTAGTTCAAGATGAGTAACTATTGTGCTGGTTCAGAACATCGAGTAACTAAAAATATTTTGCCATGCACATCGCAATGCGTTCAAGTGAAAAAAGAATCGAAACGGCTAGAAAAAACTGACATCACAGTCACGCACAGAAATTGTTTAAACGAGTTTCCAGATATGCTGACCTAAACTCTAGCAGCTGTTCGCAAATGAGCCCGCATCGCTTAGATCCTTTCATTCAATTAACTCTTATCAGGCTGCTTCTTTTTCCTCCTGCGCCGGGCTAAACCAGTTTTTTCCATCAGCTTACAGGTTCCCCTTAATTCCCTACTTCCGTGTAACCAACCGATAACTATCCTCCCCTGTGTCCGCAAAAACGTGGATCCTCTTTGCGTACGTTCATCGCCTCGTAGAATTAATACGAACGCTTCTTCCTGTTTGCAACCCGGATGCCCATTCCGTATCCCCTCTCGCGCATTTTTCTCAGGAAAAATTGGCTGGTTTTTCAGTTACCTCGATGGAGTATCCATCCCAGCGAAGGATGTTCAAGAATATAGAGACGTTAGGTTGCGCAATTACCCTCGTATCGTCTAATTAACAATTTTTATTTCAAATGTTATACGTATTATGTTATAAAACACATGAAATATGCGATTTTAAATGAGTGGAACTTGTTTAATGAACAATATTTTTCATTCAAATAACCATCATTAGATTCTATACACTTTCCAACAAGTTTGTAGTTTCTTAATTGCATAAATGTTTTAACGGTCTTCAACGTTTACTTGTTACCTACTGTTAGAATTTTTCTTTCTTCGAGGACGTGACTTAAATGTTTAAGAAAATGAAAATTCGTCGGTGAGATAAAGTTTCATAATTTAAAAAATTCAGCTTTTACACGATTATTTAGAGATGATAAGATTAATCCTATCGAGCATGGTCATGAAGCAAAATTGGCTTTTTTCGATTTACCACTACCGTTTTTACTTTTCCTGCAATTTCAGATAGATGTTTCTTTAAAACATTCTATGAGATCTTATGATCCCATAATCTTATTCTCGTATTTTAATTTCATTTATATCGTTACGCACTCAATCTTCAAACAAACGTTCTCCACTTGTTAACTTCATATAATATCGTGGAATCGAAATATATGGCAAATAGTTCTATCGATTATCTGCTAACACTAATATTTATCAAAGTTTGTAATGCAAAGTTCGTTAAAATTCTTCGCAAATTCTTACTAAACCTTAATTTAAATCTAAATTTCCTATACTTCGCGTTCATCCAGATACGTGTCCTCGTACAAAGTTTCTGATAAATAAGGAATCATCCCTACCCAATGGTAGAAATGTTCAAATATCGAGAACGATTCTGCAAATATATGCGTCTACGCTCTGTCAGTCGGTTCTCAACGTTCGTTGGAAAACAAATCTGGTGCCAACTTCCGGTGATAAAGTTTACGGCACGCCATCTACTATTGAACCGGAAACGTCGAGAGGTTTAACCCTTTCGTTACCAGCGTCACATATATACGACATCTCGATTTTCTCTCCCAAGTCTAGCGTCACAAATACAGAATAAGTATTCATTATCGATTCACGATAATTATACGAAATTATGCCACGCGCGGATGAGTTGCTATAAAATAGTAAAATAGTAAAATAGACACAGGATGTTATCGATCTGGCGATAATGGTTTTTCTCGCAAGGCTCTGACAGCAAAGTTAAACCAGCGAGGTTCAACCACCAATTAAAGTTTCAATCACGATGAAAGAAGAGTAGCCTAGATCTTCTCATCGCATCCTACCTTCCTTTCCCTGATCGCCATTCCCTCCAATCGTTTTCAAATTCCCACGAGTATCGTTCGCGTTTCGTAAGGAAAGCTCGCACCCTTCAACGCCACAGTCGTTCGACTTTTCTTCCCACAATCGTCGTGACTGAATCGGTATTTCGTATATGGAATCTCGTTTATTTACATTCGGATGTTATCGATCTGGCGATAATGGTTTTTCTCGCAAGGCTCTGACAGCAAAGCTAAACCAGCGAGGTTCAACCAGTAATTAAAGTTTCAATCACGATGAAAGAAGAGTAGCCTAGATGTTCTCATCGCATCCTATCCTTCTTTCTCTCATCGTGAGTCCCTCCAATCATTTTCAAATTCCCGTACAGCATCGTTCGCGTTTCGTAAGGAAAGTTCGCACCCTTCGACGCCACCGTCGTTCGACTTTTCTTCCCGCAATCGTCGTGACTGAATCGGTATTTCGTATATGGAATCTCGCTTAGCATACAATCATAGCGCGGCGCTTCCTCCTACGGCGTTGTTCAGGATGGCCGCGTCCGCCCATGGGAGGCCAGGTGCGGCCGATCGACCGTCGATAACGTTCCCGTGCCGATATTAATCGACACTCTAATCGGTTAATCGATGCCACCGGCTCTCTTTGAACGCAATATCCGCTCGCGCGCTTCTTCCTAGCTGACGATTATCATCGACGCGTCACAGCGTCGACGTGTTCAGGGGATAGCTGAACTGTTCGCATCAACAAGCGTCACGTTTGTTGCAGGGTCTGTTCTTTGAGAATATTGATTCTAGCGGCGGTGTTAGACAGTTAAGTTTGAAATTAATTCTGTGTAGATGTTGCGAATGAAAAAGTGATACGTGTGCTGTTCGAGCTTATTTTTTTGAGCATAGTAACCATAAAAGAAATAATTAGGTCTTCTGTCTGAGAATTTTTCCAGTTATTAATTAGCTGTGCATCTTGCAAGAATTTGTTTATATTGAAATCTGAGGTAGGAATTAAGGGTTAACCTATCTTTTGAGAAAAGCTGTTTGAAATTCGTGGAAGCGCATTTGTGGCTACGAAATTCTATGAAAATTTATTGTTTAATTACTTTTCTATTATTTCATGAATGCTACAGAGTAAAATTAACAATTTTATTGCTTAGTCTATATTAGAATTCAATTACATTTTTGCTTGTTACATCTTTCCCTTATCAGAGCTAACATAAAACAACTTGAAGTATAAATTTACTCTTACAGTTAATAACTTCAATTACCAAATTTTCTAATTTTATATTCAATTATTAGTTCGGGGCACATAGTATTCTCCCGTGCGTTACATGGGGGTGAATTTCGTACCTACGAACTATGACTAGCCAAAAAAGAGCACGTTTCACCTCAAAACAATGCTCGACGAATAAAATCGAAGAAAACCCTTCTACACTTCTTGATAAAATGTAAGCTAATGAATCCGCACGTTTTATTTTTTAGTATACGCTCTATGAAAACTATTACAAGCGCATGCTCAAAGTAAACAAGGTCAGATTCTCATAATTTTTTTCTCATAACCATCTCAATATCGTTTAATATTAAATAAATTCTGTTTTCCGTGTTCAACTATTGTGCTATACTTTTCGTTCTCCACACTTAACTATTAACTCGTCGTTAATGTCAACGTGCGAAATGAGCATACCTGAATGACTATTCTTTCACAATGAACATTTGATTTACTCACGTCTGAACAGTGAAAGAAAATCGAAAAATATTTCTCCGTAGAATGTTCATGGACCACTTGTACTTTTCAAAAATAACTTTCTGAAAGAAACGGTCGAATCCTGATTAAGTTTGATTTAGGATTCGAAAATTCAATTCTTCTTCAAACGGAATATACAAATTCAAGCAAAATATTTCTGAAAAATAACTATTTACATTCATACTCTGATTTATATAAAGAAACACCCAAGAAAATATAAAAAAAAGGTACAGTTTGGTTTAAACAGTGGCGATTTCAAGCAAAACTTTCACCACCACCCCTTTCACGGCGACCTCGGAGGAATCCGACAGGAAGGTCGACGCGGTGGCCCTGCAACGCGGTTAAAAGCGGTTCGAACGCGATATTTGAATTTTATTGACGGCTACTTCGCGGTTGTTCGTCCGCGGAATCCGTGCTGGAGATGATTCGCGCCCTTCCGGCTGTTTCGTCACACCCCTGCCGAGGCCATCATGAATTATTCAGTCTCGAGGCCGCGCGGTCCCTGCGGATCCGCTCAGCTCGCCGCGAAAACGCTCGAATCCGCGCTTTTGCAGGCCTGTTAAGCCTGCGCTGCGTTTCGAATCGCCTCTACTCTTCAGCCTTTGGAATCCACCATATTCTCTACGCGAATGGGAACTCTCTCTTTCTCTCTCTCTCTCCCTCTTTCTTTCTCTTCCTTCGAGAGAAATACGATGCGTTTTGCATTTGAATGCCGGCCACTCGGAATTATCCGGCTGTGTCCTTTCTTTTTCCTGCCTCTTTTACCCTTTCACGCTTCGAGGAGCCTCGTAAGTCGAGAGGATTGTTTCTTTTGCGAGCACCGAGCGTTCGCGCATGTATGCGTGCAACCGCGCGCGTATCCTGCCCTGTTCTAATGCGTACTTCGCGCGGATTTATGTTTCGCGAACACAGTGGGAGGGAGATCGATCGTTTATTAGTGGTTTAGAATTAAATGCCATTAGTAATTGCAGGGGATACTTGTTTTAATGGCAGGTGATGGTTGTTAGGCGTTTTACGAAGGGGTTGCTGGTAAATCATTCTGATTTACAGCCCTGCTCTTACCGGGGGAACTTAGTAGAATGTTACCATGAATTATTGCTACTAAGGAATGCACTTGTTTTCTGTTATTCAAGTCAAATTTTGGAGAACGTTTGGAACATTTCTGAAGGACATTTGAAAATAAGAGACAGCGAACGAAAGTAAGATTGTGATCGAATTGGTTCATGCTTTGAATATTTTATTGGAAATATCAATATATTTAAAATTTTTTAAAGCACCTAAAATATAGTAGAATAACTCGTAGTAAGATTTGCAAGGAGTTATGTTTTGGATCTGAGGTCATCGCCATGTTGGAGAACACATTTAAAATCGTTGAAAACTCTAACAAAACAGAATCAGCAGAAAGTAAAGCTTAAATAACATCAGCTTTCGCGTACCTCAAGAACCATAGCGAAATAGGATTAATTGGAAATAGAATTCAAATAAAATTAATTATAACACTTCTTTTCCCATTTCTAATACGTCATCGAAAAACTTCAGGCTTTTCCTAATATTAACCCAATTTTATCGCCACATCGGAAAACACGTATAAAATTCACGAATAACGTAGCAGAACAACGTTACTTGATAGCTAAATTCGAACAAAATCGCTTCAAGCATTCCTCTTTTCCCCGTTTTCATTATTTCGTCGAAAATCGGAAGCTTCCCGTGACACTGACCGCGTCCACGACAGTGACCAGAGGTAGAAGTTGCGCAATCCTCGATTACGCCACGAATTCACGGGGTTTGACGAGGCGTTTAACGGCGGCGACCTCGCGGCGACCTTCTTCCCCTCGGCAGCCGCTCGCGCGAGAACAATCGAGGCGAATTTCAGCGCGGCAGCCGCGCGCCGTGGAAAGAACGCGTTATCTCGAATCGAGGATCTCCTCAGGTTCGACCGGATGTCGAGGCCCCAAGGTTTCGGCGCTGACTTTGACCGTGACGGCCGCCATACCTTGTCGGGGGCAATTATTCTTGCCTGCTGAAGCTTCGAATTGTTGTGACAGCGATCTCTCTCTTTCTCTTTCTTTTTTTCGCCTTTTAAAGTATCCACCTGGTACGATGCATATTTTGTTTCCTTCCGAAACCATTGGCTGTCAGTATTATCGCGCTTCACTGGAGTTCGTTTACTGTTTAATTTAACCCTTTCTGACATACGACTATTCAATCTTTAGTTACTCGTTTTTATTAGTCTACAGATATTTCTCTCTTTAGAGATTAAACAGAGGTTAGAGAGATTAGAGATTTTTTTAGTAGCTAATATAAATTTGTCTTTAAATTTCGTTCAGTCAAGTGATTACACATTATTTTTTATTATACTTCATAAACTATTTTCTCCAGCATTCTTATTGTTGGAAATGGGTTTTATAAATAACTAATAGCGATTTACTTTTCTATAATGTTCTTTATTTCAACGCACTGGAAGTGACCTTTGCCTTGCACTCTCTCTAGAGAATTGAACTAAAGTTAAAACATATAGAGCCAATGACCTAAAGCATCGGTTACCAATCATATGTGCCTTTTATATAAACAAACTTTAGAAATATATATCTGTAAAGAAATGCCATCTCTTCTAACTCGAGGACAAGTGATTAATTTTTGTATTTGGTTTCCAACGAAAACCAACACTCATAATAATTTATAATTATTCTACGTTTCCTTTTATACAAACTACCTAATTTTTAGTGTGCATCAGAAATAACAATTTGTACGAGAAAATATTTATTTTGCTTGCACTTGCTACTCAAACCGTACTCTAAATCTGTTACATATGTACATACAACTATTTACGTAATTTAAACATTAAAAAGTAGATAACTTTCGATAAATGAACATACTCTTCGCCGTATCAGAAACTTGGTGGAAATTTTAGACTGGCGAACCGTTCGCTTTCGCTGGAGAGCGGTTTCCTCGAGTTTCGCGCGACTTCGCCGTTTTCTGGTGACGAGGAACGAAGGACAGCGGGGATACCGCTTGCGCGTTGAAATATCGGCGATTGTGCGAAGTGGCGGACATCGATAACGTTAATGACGAACAGTTAGACGGCGGTGGCCGCTTATCTGGCGGTGGGCGAGAAAAACCTCGGCCGAGATCGATGCATCGATGCATACGGCCACGACCGGGGAACATATAAAATGCACGGGTTATTGTCGCCGGGGCCCTTACCGACAGCTGCTCGTTAGTTGTTGCCAGCCGCGGAGGTGAACCAGTCGAACCTACTTCTATACTGGGTGTTCCCCTTCGACACGATTTCCGTCAATGCTTAGACAATGTTACGAAACACTTCTTCGAATATTCTATTAAAACACGAATTTTTAAACTGATCTAAGGTTTGAGACGCTTCAAGTTAACTTTAACTGGTCAAGTGTTTAATTGTAGGTTAATTCGTGTAGCGAGCAACGAGTAATTCGAATAATATTTTGTTTTCATTTTTCTCGAATAGTGTTTTGAAGAGAAATATTTCAAAAGTTTCAGTTTGTTTGATTCTATAATTTTGGGGGATTTATTTAACGCAGTTGAGGAGGAGGATACTATAGGATTGAAATAACACAGTTGGAAAGGACATCGTAATGTTGAAATATCACGCTTAAGGGGGGGGGGGGTGATGTAGGGTTGAAATAACACAATTAAGGAGGATGTTGCAGGATTGAAATAACACAATTAAGAACGATGTTGCAGCATTGAAATAACACAATTAAGGACGATGTTGCAGGATTGGAATAACAGAGTTAAGGAGGTCACTAAAAGGTTAAAATAACACAGTTGCAAAGTGCACCACGAGGTGGAAATATTACATTTAAGGTAGACGTTATTGAGTTTAAATAACGCAGTTAAGGGGAATGTTATAGGGTTGAAATAACAGAGTCGAAGAGAATACTAACGAGGTAAAACAATACAGTTAAGGTGGACATCATAAGGTTGAAATAACACAGTTAGGTGTTGAAATATCGCAGTTGAAGAGGATAGGATTGAAATAACAAAATTTGATAGAGTTATGCACACATAACTCTATGTTAATAACTATGCAAACTGTGGATGTTCACAAAAAAATGCAAATTTCTATCTTTCTTCGCAATCACTACTCAAGAAATGAAACTTAAGGTATCCTACAAATTCTAAATATTATATGAATATCGTACACGCTGTTATTATTCTCTTCCAACAGCAATTGGCTTGTCAAAATCAATTATGTCGGTACTAAACCAATAAATTGGCAATATTTACCCTTATCTAAAAAGGTACAAACATTTTCAACTACAAAGGTGTCCATTGCACCAAAGAAAACGCTTCTACTCTATGAGAAAAGAACGATAAACGGTGATTGACGCCACCTGAATCCGCTTTCGAGTTCCGAAAAGGACACCCTGTGCAACACGGTCGTCGAGCGGAGGGTCGAAGAGGAGAAGAAAGCAGGCGAAGGCAAAGTAAAGGGACAGACCACGCCTTGCGCCGCCTTGGCAGCGGAGAAGTTCGCCTCCGCTTCTCCGTCTCACCTCGCCTCGGGCATAACTAATATATCGACGTGCCCGCGCGCCCCTCGCCACCCTATCCTCGTCCTGTTTCACCTCCAGAGGTGATCCCTCTGACGCTCCTCCGCGCTGGCGAACACGCGACTCTCCTCGGAGCCCTTCTTCGATGCACTTCTGGCTTTCACGCTCTGATTCGACGGCCGCAAGAGGTAAATTTTGCGGAACCCTTTTCCCTGCTAGCAAAATGGACGCAGGAGTCGTCGTTGAACCACGATGGTAGTCTCTCGAGGACGGAGAGAAATAAATTGAAAGCATTAAAAATATAGAACGAAGGTTGAGAATAATTTCGAGCAGACCTCTGTTGATTTCTTTTCTTATTGCCTGGGTCTGTGATTAAATTATCTTTGATTGGTGGAAATTTGTTTACTGACCTTGATTAAAATACTTTGTATAAAATATTTATGGTATAAATACTTGTAATTATATCATGGATAAGCAGAAGAGAAATTTTAAAATTCTAAAAGTTTTTAACATGAGACAAACTATTAAGAATTTGTATAATCTTCCACAGTTTTCATTTAAAAATCGTGAGCGTAGAAAGGGCTGCCTTAAATCGCAATATTCGTTCAAATAACACGCGCTATTTTTGCAAGATACACCTATGCTCTCTTAAATTAGAAGCAATTACAAAAAATCACAAATCACTGTAAAAATCCACCTTTACTGACAACAAACGCAACCGAATCGCTCGTGGTTCATAAATAACAACTCACACCACCGCTAGATGCACGCCTAGTCGCCATGTTTCGCTAACATCACAGGAATCCCCACAATATAACTCGCAATGCTTATAAAACATTGCAACAGTCTTTCTAGCAAACTGCAACTACCAATCAAAAGCCTCAACAATGATAACTATAACGTATCGAATCGTAAAAGCTTTAAATCTCTGAAAACATGAAAAGGGGTAGGTAAAAAAAAATTCTAACATTTTACCTTAAACAAATCATAATTAATCTAGTTAAAAATAAAAATTACACGATTAATAGAACTTAATTCGATTGGTGAAATTATTCGACGAATCAACTCGATTTTCACTGCCCCATTTTGGTAGTTTGAATAGAAATGGCGCCATTTCTACCTCAGGGAGCAACGATTCTTAAAGGGATGAAGGGTTTCGCGGAAGCGCGGCGAATAAACCGGAATTCCACGCGTGTCGTCGGTTATGGCAGCAGATTAAGTTAATGCCTCGGAGATCGCATCGTTGGCGAACGAGCATTGTGCGGATGGGAAGGTCACTGGGTTACTGGAGAATTTTCCGGACCAGAAATCGCGATGCCAGCCACGGCTACCTCCCGCCGACATTCCTCTCGCGATTCAATGCTGATTTATCGTCGTTTATTAAGTCGCCACCCCGTTGCATAGAATTCGATCCGCACAATGGAGTGCTTAATTTCGCCTGACCTTCTTCGTCAATTATATTATCAACGAACGGGAGAAAAGTTTTAAAACTTATAAAAGATTCTGAAAATTTATATTGTAAAATGAATTTCTACAGTGTTTCGCACAATTCTTGCTTAAAAATACTGAATTTTTGTTAGAAAGAGATGTAAACTTTCTTCAGTTTCAGAATTATAACACAATCTTTTTTAAACGAGCAATCTTAGTCCTATCTTTTACTTAAACCTTGTAGAATCTATGACATAAAGATTTTCGAAACAAATATTCGAAGAAAAATATTTAAAATATTAAAAAATCGTAATTTGTTAGTTTTATGCGTCGTTAATACTTTAATTTATCTTTTGCAATATAGAGGAAACATTTTTATGTTTATATATTTAAGGATATGTAAAAGTTGTGTCTTTGTTTAAAATATTTTTTTAGGAATTGTAATTAACGGGTTGTTTTTTAAATTGTCTGGTTTTTAGGATTGTTCATAATTCAAATATTGAAGAAAATTATTTTCACTTGACCCTTTTTTATTTTACTCGAGACTTTATTTTACTAGAACAAAAATGGCGTAACTCACCCTTTGGTGCATCTACTTTTAAATTACTATGATTCAAATTTTAATAATTATGGTATAAGAATTAATTGCCCATAAGCAGAATAAACTTCTTGATATTAATAACAAATATTTGTAACCAAAAGGAATTTCTGTTATTTATAATAATTATTTATAACCATAATTAAAAATTAATATTTTTCATTCGTTACATTTTTTTTAATTTCTTTACAATTTAGTGAGATGAAGAGTCTACTTCCTATTTAAATAATAGAATAAGATAATTTTTTTTTAATGATTTGGAACGTTTCTATAGACTTTTGCGGATGTAATCAACGTTTTTGCATAAATAAAACAAAATAAATTAATGTATTATAATGTATATTTCTTACAAATTTGGATTGTTTCGCAGAAGTAAAAGTGACAACAGTAACAATAGTGTTATTCTATTAGAAAAAAATAGAAGAAGTAATAAAAAGTTATATTTTATTTTCTTAATAAAATTCCACATTTGTTGCCTGTACGTGCAATTAAACACGATGGTCTGTTATTAAAAAATTTAGGAAGATCGATTAAAAGCTCGGAAAGTTTCGAACATTGACGAAAGCTTGAGAAAATGAATGAATCGACTATCGAAGTCGGGGCGTATCGGCACGGAGGGATTGACGAAAGGCCTGCGCAGCTTCTCACAGTGTCACTGGGTTACTGGATAATTTTCCAGGCGAGTAACCGCGCCGCGTGAGAGCGGATCCGAGCGAGGTGCATTGCGGCAACGCGATCCGCTCGAACGTGCCTCGATAGCGGGGCACGAGAGCCTCGTAAACTATTTGCGCGAGCTGAAAAATCGTGGCGAACGATTGGTAACGCGCTGGCGTCACGCGCGCGTTAATTATTGGGGAACCTCGGAACCGCTGCGTTTCCCCGTTTAACGCTGCCACTCTAATTTATTTCATCTGCTTCGAACTCTATTTTAGTTGATACGATCTTGGATTCTTTCCGCTTGTTTAATGTCAGCCGTTGCTACGAGAAAAATGGCGCGTCCCACCCTCTCGCGTTGTACTCCTGACCTAATTTAAATTCCTGTTATTCAGATTTTAAAAGCTTTGATATGAAAATTAATTGCAATGTTGTAATAGCTCTACGATGCTTTCGTTAACTGATATTTAAAATTTACAGGTAGTTTCTCGATTCGTATTTGTAACAGTGCTTTTTTTTTTAGATTTCTACTTCTACTTTTTCTATTAATTTCTATTAATTTATTAGAGAAATAAATATTTATAGATTTATGAGATTTTTTTATTTTTGTTTTTTCGTTGAAGAGCGTAATTTGATAATTGTTAAGTTGGTACATTGAGTTGCATGTAAATGCAAAGATTAATAAAGTAGAAAGAGGTGGAAATTTAATTTTTAATTTACCGTGTAATAGTAAGGTCACACTGTTGAATTTTAAAAAATTTATCATAACCCATTTAATGGATCCATCACACAGATAATCAAATATATTTCTACAGTCTGTCTGGCTATAATCTCCTTTATCTACTTGTACATGAAGTCGTACAGAAATTAGACAAACTACTCGTTTCATAAAATTCCTAAGGAACCTTTAAAAAATAACGCTTCACTCATAAACCATGAATTTTTGGAATGTACTTTCTTTATAATCAAAAATTTCAATATAATAAAACAGAAAATAAAACTTATGAAATATCACGGAACTTTAAATATTTATAAAGGAAAAGTGTATCTCAAGTTATTTTTAAATTAATAGAAGAAACATTTAGTTTTTCATTTATTGCCTAATATCAAATTGCAACGTTTGAGCTTCCACATAAAAAAATCAAAAAACAATTCAACCATCCCACCGTCCAAGCTCAAAGAAGTAATCCCATATTACAATTTAAAAACAAATATAATCAAAATGCGACAAAATTGATCGTACCAAAAATCAGTATCACCAACCAATCCACCATTCGATCGAAGAAAAAATAGAAAAAAAACTACATCAACAAAGAAAAATTCAATGGCGAACGGATAAAGTCGAGTAAAACCCGGAGAATGGCTACTTTATATGGTTATCCCGGCGTTCCCGCGGCCACGTAGAACAGACACGAATTAATAGGCTCATCGAGCTTCCGTTGGACGCGGGGCACGGTAAAAAGCGATCGACCGCGGCTCGTCATCGGGGGCAGCTCGCCGCGGGCCATGGGATCGGTTTAATCGGTAACTCTCCCGGCTGGTAAATAAATAACATTGTATTAGCCCGCGTCCCACGGAAGACGTACGAACACGCGGATCGTTTTCCCAGGCGTTGCACTCCCGTTATCGTTATCCTCTCTCACGTAGCTACGAATCGGCCGGCGCCGATTCAGCGGCCGCACGACCGCGCGCGCCGCTAACGGTGATCGATTTTCCGGCCGCGAGAACGATACCGCTCGCGTGAGATCGCTCGCGTCGATCCTTGGAGGCTCTCCTCCTCTCCTCTCTGTGTTTCCGCGCTGAAACGTGGAACGCGATACGTTCTATCGATCGTTTAGGGAGAGGGATGTGCTCTGTACGAGATTGATGGTCCACGTTGTTGTTAGTCGCGTGCACGTGGCTGTATGCGTGGATCTTGGGGAAATTTGATAAGTTAGAATTTTTTTTTAAGATATTTGATATCTATCGGTAATAGTTTGAATCGTATGTGAAAGTGATTTGGGTGAGTACTGATGAAATTGAAGTATTTGATTGTAAAATATGTTTTGGTAGATTTTTTTATCTTTTGCAATATAGAGGAAATATTTTTGCGTTTATATATTTAAGAATATGTAAAAGTTGTGTCTTTGTCTAAAATATTTTTTTAGGAATTGTAATTAAAGGGTTTGTCTTTTAAATTATCTGGTTTTTAGGATTATTCATAATTCAAATATTGAAGAAAATTATTTTCACTTGACTCTTCTTTATTTTACTAGAATAGGCAGAATAGGAATCTTCCTGGTATTAATAACAAATATTTGTAACCAAAAGGAATTTCTGTTATTTATAATAATTATTTATAACCAGGATAATTAAAAATTAATATTTCTCAGTCGTTACATTTTTAAAAAATTTCTTTACAATTCAGTGAGATGAAGTCTACTTTCTATTTCAATAATAGAATAAAATAGTTTTTTTTTAATAATTCGGAACATTTCTATAGACTTTTGTGGATGTAATCAACTTTTTGTATAAATAAAACAAAATAGATTAATGTATTATAATGTATATTTCTTACAAGTTTGTTTTGCAGAACTAAAAGTAACAATAGTAACAATAGTGTTATTCTGTTAGAAAAAAAATTGAAGATATAGTAAAAAGTTCTATTTTATTTTTTTAATAAAATACCACGTGCAATTCCATTTCTTCCCAAGAAATACATTGCAGAGGGCGATCAAACTATTATGAGTAAAAAAAAAAGTTCCATAATTTATATTTTCAATATTATTACAATTTCAATAATAATAAAATCTACATCCTTCCATTTTTCATTTTTATACGCACATAGTTTAACTATAATCAGCATGGAATAAAATACATATTCGTGCTGCCATTAATCTCATTGCTTCTCAATATCATTGATTCTTTCTATCTTAACAATTATTTTTCCAACATAAACTTACTCGGACAATTACATTCAAACGTATTTTATTTTTAAATAGAAACTACTAAAAATCGTTGTCAATACGCAACTCTCGTAAAAATTCTTGTCATTGAATGCTGATTTCAAAAACGTCCATAACAATTTAATTTACAACCCCTTCACGCACGTAAATATCTGCAGGAGGATCCTGCAAACATTCGAATGTTGAACAATATCTATTTATATGTAGATTAAAACAGGGTGGGCAATGAATTCGCTATTTAACGCGTCCCCCGCGCCGAGGACTCAAAAAACTAGTTCCTTCTCGTCGCTATCGGATGGTTCGCAGCATTCGTTCGCCAGTATCAGAACGGACTTGGATTTTTACCGGCGCCGGACAAAGAAAAGAGTGGCGATAACGGTGCCGTTTCCCTCGTCCCCTCCGTCCCGCCCATCGAACGCGTCTTCCTCCATCGAGAACTTCCTACGTCCTCGCTTCGACACGCGCGGTCGATCGCGCGAGTTTCCACTTTCGATTCGTTCCAGTTCGAAAATCGTCTGTCCACGCGGTCGAAATATCGCTCAACTCTCTCTCTCTCTCTCTCTCTCTCTCTCTCTCTCTCTCTCTCTCTCTCTCTCTCTCTCTCTCTCTCTCTCTCTCTCTCTATTTTCACCTTCCGCTTTTTCCTTCATTTTCTTCCGAATGTCGTTTACGAATTTTCTACGTTGAAGAGACCGATCCGTTCGAGGCTCGATCGTTCCAGCGTCGAGGATCGTACGCGTTCCTTGCTAGGCTGGCGAAACGGAAACGAAGGGCCGCAATTATATAGCACTCGTTACTTTTCCCGCTGTAACCAGTGAGCGACTATGTATCTCGCGGTCGATTAACTGTGACCTTCGCCGCTCTGGCGCACGCTGAAACTCGGACGGGCACGCTCGTACGCGAGGGGAACCTCCTTCTGCGATTTATGTACAGGGTGGTCCGTCTACCGTGGCGCTGGCGTAGCTATCTCAAACGTGCGTTGCTGAATTCATTAGGACGGGGGTTAGTTATTACTTCGAAGTAATTAATGTTAGAATTGGTCGACGAGCATTTCGTAATTGTACGCGTTTCCTTATTTGAGTACATTGTTAAGTGTCGATACGACCTAAAAGTGGAGGACGATGGAGATTTTTAATTTGATTTTAGACATAGCTGTACTTTAGGTCGGGTATAGGTTAATTTAAAATAGAAACGGTTAATGTTAGTGAATTCGTATGAATAGCGCTGTTTTGAATAGTAAGTATATTTAAAATTTGCTATTCCATTCAGAATCTTAATGTTCTACTCTTAAAAGTTTCGTATTTTCTTAACGAAAATGGTAAAAATTAGTGTCAGAGAATCCCATAAAATGAAATGCCACATTTAATTCCGTTTCTTCTCAAGAAATCTATTGCAGTGAGTGATCAAATTATTATGAACTGAAAGAAAAGTAACATAATTTATATTTTCAGTATTGTTACAGTTTGGATGAGATTAATGAGATCTATGCACATCATTTTATTTTTCCTTAAAATCCCAATAATTTATAATAAATAAAGAAACATTTTTCCTCGTGGTGTAATTCATATTTGAAAAATGAAATTTCAAAACGCCAAGTTAACATAAAGTTACTACCTCAACATTCCAAAACTCACTCCTTGTACAACAAGAATATAAATAAAATCTATTTTACCATAAATGAAACAGGAAATTCAGTTAACCGAGACTGAAAGCAGCAAAATCTTGTATCTACAAGGGTTGGCGCAATCAAAGGGTGATACAATAGCGAATAAAATGTCTCCGCACCGAGTCGCGAGAAAAAAATTCGCAAATCGAACAACACGTCACCCATAAGAGCACGTTTCTACGTCCGCTGTATCCACGTCGGGAAGTTCGACGCGCTCCTTATTACCTGTCGCAGCTGAGCAGACGTTGACCGTAACACCTGCGGAAATGACGCGAGGATCGCGAAGCCGGTTGCGCAACCGGATGGGCAGGGAAACGTGTGGCGGATAGCTCGAAATCAATTAGACGGGTACGTTCCACCGGCGGCCAATTAAGTTTTCTCTGGCGACAATGATAGATCGCGCGCCCCGTCGATTATAAAGGTCATCCAGTGAAAGTGCGCGCGGCCAATTAATACCGATCGATATCGAGACCCGCGATCCGCTCCGATGATAATTGCCCTCGCGCGAAAATCTCGTCGCGGCTATCGTACGCGGGGATTACATAAGCGATCAACATCGTTAGAACCCCCGTTCCATGCGAAAAACTTACTTCGTATCTTAAATTGGCCGCGTAATCGTTCCGATAATTCAATTAGAAACAGGTTTTTTCGTGTTGTATAATAGTTTCTCGCGTACTGCGCGAATATTTTGTATAACATTGCGTAATTACGTATCCACTTGCGCTTTTTGGCATCTAGAAATTTTAAGTCCTCTTCAGGGATACTGAGACGTGTGAATATTAGTTATTTCTTCTTAAAAGGAACTAATGTTACTGTTGTTTCACGATGTGTGCTTTAACGACGATATGATTGACAAATAAACTTTTAAACAAGAATCAACGACTCAATAACTCCTATTTATTATATAGTTACATTTTCGGTAACTGATCAAGAGGTAAAGATGATAAAATTGTGCAACAAGTTTTCGTAGGTCTGTATTTTATGATATTTTTCTTAAAACTGGCTCAAATATTAGTGGAGAGTTTCAAGGAGAGGTGTCTGGTGGGTGTGTCTTGTTGCTAGGACAATCGACGATTCGTCGATTGCCATTTTATGAAATTTGGTGAAGGAAGCAGCTATTGGAATTAATTGGTTAAGGAAAATTCTAACAAAGGAGACGTCTCGTACCATTGGTCCCCGCAGGTACCAAGTTTATCCTCGGGTGAGTCACATGGAAATTGCACGTGTCCCCAATCTTGGACCATAGCAAGTAATAAACCCAAGAAGCCCTTCGACTTGAACAGTGCGACAATGATGCAAAAGATACAAAAGTAAACCGATGAAAACTTTCAATAGGCATATATAGTAAAGAATAGTTAAATTTTGACTTGCGAATGTAACGACTTCTTAGATAGTATTGCTGCTCTGATCAGCTGATTGCCAAATACAGCTAAATTCGACAGTCAGCAAAGAAAGAGTCGATGGTTGATTGCTACAAAATTAGCAGACCCCGTTGGATTTCCTTCTGCTTCACGACATGTGTCCAAATAGTTTCAACAGGTCCTAACAGTTATAGTTACAGATTATATTTTATTTATCAAATACGAACAATAATACTAAAATTTCTTTAAATTAATGTCAAAATATTAAACTCCCTGAAAAGATAAAAATTAATAATCGAAAGTAACAAGTGCTCTGGTCTAAATTGGTTCGTTTATCTTTTGAATTGTAATAATACAGATGTAAGTTTTATGGTTCAACAAACAATTGGTGGAACAACTTCGAAGTTTCGTCGAGGTTTGTAGAATTTGGGGTCCTTTCCACTCGACAGCGGTCGAGCCGAGTGGAACGGGACGATCTGGGTCGGGCCATCGCAACAATGCACTTTGTGCAGCTCGTGCACCGCGAGGAGGAAGGCATAGTCGACGTGTGCGCATCGAGGAGATAGCCTGGCTGCTCGCCTACGTGCACGTGCCGTGCACTCGGCTCTTTCGTTCCGTGCCATTTGTTGTTACGTTTTCTCCATTCGACAGCCTGGATCTACTTTGAATGTCCCTTTGAAACGCCTCTGGATTCGCGGCTCGTTACCGTTACGCGGCCTCAGTGTCGCATTTCTTTCCCTTCTTACTTCAATTTGTTGCTTTCGTCGCATAAAAGTATTCTTATTAATGTTTCTTTTGGTTTTTAATCAGTAACAAGTACTCTGAACTTTAATTAATACAATTCCGCCTGCATTTTTTAATAGTGTATAACATCATAACCTCTCTTAATTGGGATCCTTGTGATCCTTTCAGTCATCTGTATTTCTTCATTTAGTAGCGTAACAAAGTGAAGATACTTTTCAATATCCTTATATTTCTGTACGTATATTCTAACAATTTCTTCAAGAAATCGTTCTTCAAAGATACATATCGACTTGTCGCGTGTCCTCGCACGTAGCGACAAGTGTCCACATTGATACGCAACGTTGCAACGCAAGTGTCCGCATTGATACGCGACAATGATACGACGCGAAGACACGCACCTCGACGCTCGAGTTCTGTTTCATCCTCCGCGAATAGAACTCTTTGTGCTCTCGTTTTTTATTACTTTTGTCAAACACGTTGAAGAATTTCGACGGATCCCGTGCGTCACCAAAATTTACAACTACAACATTCGAACCCAGGCACGTGATACGTGTGTAAGGCGTACTTATTCGAAGGACGGCGAACACAGCATCGAACGGGTTTCGCAGTCCGGCTTTCCCCTTTCCACGCGGCTGAGCCTCGCCGAGGCTACGCTCTTCCCACGAATTTCATTCTCGATAAGCGAACAAGATTTAACTAAGATCCACGTATTAGTACGGGTGAGCAGCATAACACGGTGGTGAACGGTACACGGGACCGCGACAAAGGCCGCGGAGGTAACTTATGGGTATGAACTCTGCAAAAGGACTTCCTGTATGACCCCTGATCGGGAAACAAGGCCGTGGCCGCGAACACCGGCTCGTTCCATCGGCTAAACCCTTGCAAGCGCGGAATATTCTCACCGCGTTGCATTATTACGGTGGATAGGATGAAAAAAAAAATGGAGGAAAAAGAAAAAAAGAATCCAATAAAGAATCCAATTAGCATTGTAGGAATTTACTTGGCAACTTTATCCTTTCTTCTTTCCTGGGTACACTCCGTGAATAAAGGAAGCGGATCTACCGCAGTTTCTCTCGCGGAACTTTTTTATCGCCTCGGTTAATTTGAATTTGTCCAGCTTTTTCTTTCGTTCGACTCTCACGTACGCTGTGTTACACGATCTACTTAACACATTCGTTGCCGGTTTCGCTTGCTTAATTCTTATGCATTGTTCGGGTAACAGTAAAATCTTAAGTATTGGGAACGATTACGAGATGAAGAATGTTTTGCGGCGTTAATTAAATGGTAAATGCTTTACACACGATTTAGGCTCACTTTTTTATTCTAAATTGTCGAGAAAAATGAAATACGCTGATTGGGAGTTGGTACATGCTCAATTTTGTTGAAAAGAAAATAAACATTGTAATTAAATAATATTCAATATTTTCCATATTAGTACTTAATAATTATAATAATGCTTAGTATTACATATTAAAATATAAAAAAGCAGAATAAATATACATACAAACCCTTTTGCTAAAAATGATTACTTAGACCCTCCCAAAAGACTTAAAAGGAAACAGATTTACTCGTTTCTAATTACCTATACACTCACCAACTACAACGTAAATAGCTTCTTAAAAAAGAACAACTGATTCTATGTAACAATTAAAAGCAGTTAATATAAAGAAACTTATAATAGCGTTTATCCCCAAGCAAAAACCCATCAATTAACAATGAAATTTTACAAAAAGAAGCTTATTAATCGATAATAAGTTAATTTCGGCTGTAAACAAGTCGAAAAGAAAGAAAGAAATCCAGAGCCACGGTGGCACGCGCGACGCGACGGTTCACCAAAATGGCGGAAGGGGTGGTAGCGGCGAACCGGCGCGCAGGGCGAGCCACTTTGCTCGGCGATCGCGTCACGCTCGTTTACGCTAGTTTACGCCAGTTTACACAAGCGATATTATGTTAAGGCCGATCTTTACGAGGCACGGCAACGTCTCGCGGGAAATATCCCCGGTCTCGGAACGATTGGCGAGACGGAGGAAGAAGGACGAACGCGCTCGTGGAAAAAGGGAGACGGAAAGCTGCGTGTCCCGAAGCAAAGCGAATCCGAAAGCGAAGCGTTTCTTCCGAGACGATCGTGGCTGAGATATGACGTCCGACTGGCTGCCAGGCTTGAAGGGCTTCGCAAACGATCGGTCGTTGAACCACGAATCGCTCTTCAAGCGTTACTCCCCGCCGGTGGGACGTGCAAATTTCGCTGCCCGACATTTGTCTGCCTGGGATTCGAGGATCTTCCACTTCAGGCTATTTGGAGCCCCTCGTGCAACGCTCGTGGAATTTATTCGGGTTTTCTGACCGCTGGTTCGAGGTTCAAGTGTTTGCTCTTCTTCAAAATTTCATGAATTCGTTTAATAAATTTTGATGGAGTAGGATGTTTTTCAAATACATTTGTTAATAGCAGAACTACTGACCATTAAAGTAGGCTGATTTGTTTTAAAGGAAATAATTTGATGAATGTAAGTGTAGGGCATACTAAAAATTAGAAGAAATTGCTGTTAATTTATAGCATCAATTTTGTCACTATTGGTAGTATTGACGTTAAACTTTACTGTATTTGCAATATAAATTTTGCGTCTGAAGTTCTATAATTTATTTTATATTTTAGTAACAGTTTACATTAGTAATGAATTTCTAATTTCAAAATATATAAGTCGATTGAAAAGTTTATGGTTCCATGGTCTGTTTGATTAGAACCTCCTTCATCTACTCATACAAAGTTACTAATTTTACAAAAATTCCAAGAAACTCCCAAAAAATTACTCTTCACGCAAACTACGAATTTTTCAAATCCACCTTCTCTCATAATTTCTAATAAATATTGAATTCTCATTAAAACTTTCGATACAACAAAATAAAGAATAAAATTGCTTGAATATCGTATTACAGAAACTACATTTCAAGAGATTGATTTTCGCTAAAACAATTCGTCTAAAATTAGAAAATAATCATTCGTACGATCTGCCATCGCAATCACCAAATTTAGCAACCATCGCAATCATAATTTTGCAACGGAAAAAAATACTTTCCCATTGTACTGTCGCGCGACTGTCACTAGTCGCTAGGATCCGACGTCAGAAAGGCAGCGATTAAGATCCGTTCGTAAGTTTTCGACGAGAAAGATGAATCCTCGCGAGTCCTACGCCATTGCGGGGTAAGACGCAGCGACGAGGAGGAACAAAGCGACCCACGCTGCGGGTATCATCGCAGTCGTATTCATGCACGAGCGTAAGGGCATTTCAGCATTGGGACAATGGCTGTGGCGAATTTTTTCGCGGCTCGATTGCGGTGCGCCGTATTTTTCCCCGTGGCCACGCGACGACTGCCAATAAAGGTCCTCCTTTATGACGGCTGCCGCGGCTGCGAGCAGCTGCGCGAACGGAAACGAATCGTTCTTTGTTTTCGAACCTCCGACACTTTCCCGCCGCGTCGTACATTTTGTTACACAAATCGAAATTACCAGCCTCTTTCTTACGATTGTCTACAAGCACTTGAGACAGCGTTAGTTCGCTAATTTGACGACTTTGATGGAAAACAAAAGCTTTGATGGATTTTTAGAGCGAGGTATATCGAGGTGCTTGTTAGTTTCATTTGATATTTTGGAAACTAGTGTACCTTTTATATCCGTGGTTGCATTATCGTGCAATGTGTGTAGTATGTCGATGTAAATATATAGCTATTACTAATTCATTTAGTGTACAGTTGTACTCAAATATTAGTTATATAGAAATAATGATTATCGCATAACGTTTTATAATTTTTATACAAAATTTCTGTCAATACAAGAGTTGTAATACTTAAAAAGAATCATTGTCTTAATTCTACAACCTGACCAATAGTTTTGTGTCTCTGAAACTGATTATTCTCCTTCTATCCATTCTTAAATATAATTAAACACACGACAAATCAATTATTTTCATATTGTTAACATTTACACTAAAAGAATATAGCGCTACGATTTTATATTTTCAAAAATATACAGCTTAAGAGTATAATCTACATATATTACAGTTTAAATATCTTCGATGGAAGGTTGAACAGTAAAACGTAGAATTTTTCGTTAAACAGCTTTGATCGCGATCGAATTAAGCACGGTGGTTGCATTCGCCGAGGATCTCCGCTCGAAGGAAGATTCGCTGCCGCGGTTTCGACATGATAAACGGTGGCAGACACAACAATGGGTTCATTACCGAAAGTTTGGCCCAGCCAGGCTGGGCCCCCTTGGCGAATCCTGGACCGACGAAGGGATCCGGGTCGGTGACCCTTGCACACGTATCGTCGGCACCAGCCTTTGCCAAAACTGCGCGTACAACAACGTGCAACCTTCCTCCTGGCACGAAAAAACTTTCCTGGAAACCTGCAAATAATTCTTAAAATTGTTTTTCTCGCAAAAGAGTTTACACTTGCAGGGCCCATGGATCGATCGTTACGATAGTTAATTAGTTTCTACTGATTCGACAACAAAATGTTTTGAACAAACGTGCGTTAGTGTTTTGAAAAATGGTGTTCTATTTGTAGATAGAAAAACCATTTTGTATTTTTAGAGCAGATATTTTGATATTTTCTTTGTTATATTTGTAAATTACAAAGAAAGTTGAATTTATTTGTATTGTATGTATTTTAAGTTAATTCTTCAATTGTTGGTTTTTCTCAGTTCCAAAACTGGTTGATCCAATTTTTTTAAATTTCATATTTTGAACTACAGATTACAAAATGTATTTTAACATTCCACGAAAGTTTGGACATATAGTTGTTTAAATATACAAAGATTGTTTTACTAAGGCTTTCATTTTTATCTTTTTTTACAAATCCTAAAAGTTTTTTGTTGCTATTAATTTTGTAAAATAAATTACACAAAACTTTGGACGAAAATTACTTAAATGCGCAAGGATTGTTTTGTTAATCCCTTTAGATTTCACTTTTTTCAAAACCTCAAAGTTTTTGGTATTATTAATTTTGTGAAAGTAGTCTCTGCAAAATTTTACATGCAAAACATTTAAATATACAAAGATTTCTTTATTAACCCTTCAATTTTGATTTTTTCAAAAATTACAAGTTTATACAAAGTATTATCAGGCAATGTGAAACAATATGGCTACCAATCACAGCTTTAGCACTATCTAAAATAAATATCAGAATAAAAAAACAGTGTACCTTACAATATACTTCATATCTAAAGAAATCAATACATTTTTTACAAAACATTCTGCTAACGATAATAATCTTAATAAAATGCTACATTAAAGAAAGATATATATTTAGTTTTCAAACACACTACTTCAATTGTACAACATAATCTAAAATCTCAATTATTAATACAACGTCCGTCATCAACCTCAAAAATCGTTGGAACAACTATCGAGCAATAGCTGTACAATAATCGTACTAAAAAAATGTTTCTTTATACCCGTTAACGCAACTGTACGCATAGATGCTTCAATTGATTCGAAAGTTGGTACGAATTTATATTTGCCTCTGAGCAAACTCGTGAGCTACAATTTCCTTTTCGTTGCACGGTGAGGCACGAAGGTTAACATAGTAAACCGAAAAATGCACGCACGCACGGGCATTGTGCGGGCACGCACGAGGGAGCACCGCACAAGGGTTTTTGTTCCGACTTGTGCCGTGCGCGGCGGCTCGTGTCGTGTCATTCACACGACGCCACGCGGCCATTCTCGCGACAAGAAAGAAACTGCGAAAGCCAGACACTTTTCACTCTCGACGAAAACATTCGGGTGGAAGAAATTCTTGGAAAAATTACTTTCGCTCTCCTTGTTGCTTGTCCCATTCTTTCCTGCAGGCTCTCATAGCCAGCTTTAGATCCTTTTTTTCTTTTTTACCATTTCTGTGCAGATTCATAAATTTTTTAATTTTAAAAATTGTACTTTAGTGTTTTACGTGAAATATAAAATTTTTAAATATCAGAAATTATACTTGTTTCTATTCTGAACATAAAATAGCATACAGAGTGAATATATTAATTGTAATGTACTGGTTGTCTGTTTCTTGCATAAAAAATGTTTCAGTATTTGAATTAAATATCGATTAAAAACTATTTCCCTCTATTCCATATGATTTAATAGTTGATTACTTATTTAGTACTGAATTTGTATTACGAAATTAATTATTATTACAGATTATCACTTTCATATCTTCTTAAAATATCAAGATTAAAAGTCTAATCGTTACCAAACAACATTTCTTTATATAATAAATAACTTGACAGTAAATTATAGTATCACGGTTAAGAAGCTCACCCTGTCTATCCAAACTTTCAAATTTTATCTTTTCGTGACTATCGAGACTATAAGGATGCAAGCTCTATATAAGTTTGCAAACCTTACATGAATATTTATTGGGACAGAAAAATAATTTCTATTCTCCACAATTCCAATTTTAAAATTCTGATTTACATACAGCAACTCCATTTTTCCAATTTATTATTAATCACAAAATAAGTTCACATTTTCAATAAATGCAAAAACTATATAAAATTAAATTTATTTCACCAACGGATTCGTCCCATTAAAAATAAAAAGCCCATGGTTTTCAAAACCCAGAAAAATTACTTACGTACTAAATCTTAACATACGCGTTAACTTTACCATCGTGCAATAAATTATACCTTCCATTAATTTTGCACGTAACCGCGAGAAATCATCGCGGTTCAACCTCTGCTCGAGAACTCTTCTCACGTATCTCATCCTCGGCCCAACGCAAACAGAACGAAAAGGAGGGCAAATGAAAATAAAAAGAGCCATCGATTTAGCGTCGGGCGCAATATTAATGATCGTTTACGATTATTAATAGCGAGTGGAAGGTCTTGGCTGTTGTCGGACGCAAATTTCGCACGATTATCCTCGGACGGTGTGCCTCAACCACAGCCCTTCTAATTGCCACCTACCTTCGAGTGATAAATAATTTGCAAATACGCCGTCACTGAGAAACGACAACATTGTACATAGGGGCGGGCCCACCTCGTCGATGCTCCAGGAGATTTATCGATCTGTTCGATTGCCGTTTCGCAAACACGACCTTGAATCCCTGCACCCTCTGTCTCGCTCCTTTTTTACGCGCCGTAATCTCCATCCGCTCCTCTTCTTCCCTTTTCCATCGATCACGAACGGATCATCGTCGTTCCTTCATTGATAAGATTTATCGTCTCGGTTCGTCGAGGATGGTCGTTGTCTAAATCTGTTGATCACGCGACGTTCCATGAGTTGTTTTCTTATTAATTCGTTGAGATAAATTTGATCTGTTCGTGGTTATCTTTGTGGAGAAAGAAATATATGTATTATTAAAATTTAAGGGTTGGGTATTAAGTAATTAAATAAAATTTGTTTATTTAGATTTAGGAATTGGATGTAATGATTGTTAAACATAATGTTGAAGCAATGAGAAATAATTGTTTTTCGCGAAGCGAATGATCGTGTCGCGGCCATTATTAATAAATAGAGATGTTATTATCTCTTTCAATTTTTTAGCTTTCTAGTGGTATTACAAAAGTTATGCATTATCATTAAAAAATTGATATTTTTAAGATCGTCACAAAAATTTGTTATTGCTATTTTTTTATTTTTTATAAGGTACATCATATGAGAACTATCGTAAAATTTAACATTTTTGACAATGTCCAGTCCTCGTGTTGCTAGATTAAACGCATGAACCTTCCAGCTTCTTGTAAATCTATTTTTCAAGCATGAAAATCGAATTATTCGACTACTCTTACGTGTCCCAATAATTGCATTCGGAAAACAAAAATACCAACCCCGTTTAAATAGGAAATTCACGTATTGGAACTTGAAAGTGATAAAATCATTTTTATGTCTAGTCTTTCATTAAAAAATATATCTCTTCCACATCAATTTGTTTCTAATATTAACTTTGTTCGAAATGGAAAAGGAAAACTCAAATTTACTAAAATAAAGAAATCATTAAAAATCCAAAAAAATCATGAGCTATGCAGTTTTTCTCAAGTTGTAAATTTTCAATTATAAAACATATTTCTCGCCCTCCATTTTCCTTCGTGTCTCTCAATTCCTTCATCACCACGCTTTTCCAATAAAATAAAAATATTCACCGAAAGTTCAACAAAAATAAACCAAAGGCAACACGCACATACATAGATAAGAAGCAGTCCAGCGACGTTGGTCCGACAAATAGAAGCCTCCGGATGCCATTTGTCGTTATTAAAACCGTGTTATTACGCCTCCGGTATTACGTGGCGGCGGCCGCAATAAACGAGGGATTTTAATTGCCAGTTCTACAAACGATTCCCAATGAAGACGTTAGGGAGAGCGCGAAACTGGTCGTACGTCAGCCATTGAAAAATTCCAACAGCCATGAACGAACGCCAACCCCTGCTGCCGCCACCCCAATGAATCATCCCGATAACGATCCACTTTTCCACTGGAATCGTCGTATTTCATTTATTTATTCGATCACGGGCCTTCTCAGCGTGCGAGTCCCGCACGAATATAACGAAGCGGCAATTTAAACGCGGCGGCCGCCACTGAAATTCTTGATGTTTCAATTGAATATCAAACGGAGCGTAAAGAGCGCCGCTAACCATCCTCGAGATACGCGAACACGAGGTGGCGAGCAACGGACGGCCGTTTATTACTAGCACCGATGGAAATTACGAACGCGCAGGAATATACGAGTCGCGGCGGGAAACGAACGCGAGGGTCGAAGAGTCAAGCGACTTTAAATATTCAGTGTCTGCTCCAACTAAGCGGATACGCGGCGGATGGTTGGGTTTTGGAGAACCGATTTTTTACGCGAAATAATACCCTTCCACGGTGTTTAGAATGGGGAACATTCTTCAACGTGAATTTAATTCTTTTTAAACTAGATCGCGCCTCTATCGTAAACGATTGGTTTCGGGTTTAACTCTGTCGCGAGGCACCAATTGGCGCCATTTTTAACAGACATGCAACTTAAGGCAACTTAATTCTATTCAATCTCATTGAAAACCAATATTCAATTGAGTTCAAAGAAAGTGTACCTCACACAAAATAACATGCACAATTTACACCAAAAGTAAAACTTACAAAAGCATCCTTTACAATAATCTATCTCGATCTACCAAAAACAATTTTAGAAATCAGACTACCACCAGTATACCTGACCAAGTTCACTCCTAACCTCTTTCTCGCATTCCTGGGACACCGTAGCGCACGCCACGACACATTGTTTCCCACGTAAGAGGTGGTACGCGAGGATACGTTCGATACCGCGGCGGTAGAGGCCGGGATATTCCGCATCGGCAATTTGCATGACCGATGATCGAGCACTGGGTGCACCGACGGTGGACTAGGTGCATCGTCATTACGCACCAGGTAGATACGATCAAACTGTCGGTAATGATAGTCGCGCGACCCGGCGCACGTACGACGAACGCCAGGGTCGCGTTTATTAAATTACGTCAAATTATTGGTACGCTCCGAGGGTTGATTATCGGGGCTGCTCGCACGACCGTAGGAGATCGTTCTCCTTTTCCCCGATTGCCATGGCGCGCGGTGGTAGCTGAGATCTTCATGCTCTTGGACACGGCTGTTTGCTCGATCTACCAACGGCCTGCTCTGCCACGGTTCCCTATACGATGGAAAGGGAAAGGGATGAACGAGGCTGAAAACTGGTTACGAGTGAAAGATTCTAAATTATGAGGGTGGATAAGGGGTTGTTTGCGGTTTATACGTGTAACAGTGCTCTGATAATGCTTTATTGCGTTACTTTTTCATTTGTACGATACGCACAGAGATGAATCGGGGTAACTTAGTTGAGGAAAATAATATGTGAAATTTATTTATTAAATAATATTAATATTCAAGTGATTCAATAAGTATTTTATGTTTTATACTGCAATTATTTGCAAAATTCTTGCGTTCAAATTAAAGAAGGTTTTGCAATTCAGAATAAAAATTAACGAAAGCCTGTTGTTACTGTTATATTTTATTATATACGTTTATTAATAAAGTCGAGATTTATTTTATTACAGACTTAAATGAGAAATGTGTCAGTAAACTAACGAATAAACTTCGTTTTGCAGATTCGAACCGACGAAGGGCTGAAGAAGGCAAAGAGCGGTCCGGATGGGGCGTTCAAGGATCTCCGATGTCTTCGACTAATCAAAACTCGTAGCCAGAGCTCAAGCAACGACGGAGGAACGGATCCAGGCTCCGTCTACGATCCCACCATCTCCCTTTTTTTTTTTTAATCATTACAGCCATTCGAAAATCTTACCTTTCGAGCCTAGCTCGCGTCTCCATGCGAGAGATAAACGGAACGAGAGAGGAGCGAGAATCACGACGACATATCTACCGCGTGCTTTCTGCGATTGCCGATGATCGAAGCGATTTTGATACAGCATCCACCACCGCGGGCGAAGCTGCGACCGGGCGACCAGAGGGAAACCGGAAATGGCGCGCGAAAGAGGGCGCTCGCGATCCGAAATGAGGGATCTCTGCAGTCGTAGAGTCGAATGGATCCGAGTTTCTGATTCGACTAGCGTTAAGTAGTAGTAAGATATAGCGTACCGAAGAAAAATAGCGACAAGATTGTTCAAGGGGGCTCAGAGAGCAATTTTTCAAACAAAATTTCTCTTCTCTTGCAAAACAGAGAGCAAATCGTTTTCGTAGATTCAAATTTTGTGAAATTGTACTTGCGAGTCCTCTTTTTTTGCGTAAGTTTCGAGAGACTCGGCGAGCGATTTTGGAGATATACTTTATTACGAGATTACTTATACGACGAAGTCTGAGCGGGATTTATGACTGCAGACACCTTGAAACAAGCATGACAAGTCGCGAGACGAAAGAGCAGAGCCGTTTAGTCGACGATTACGAAAGAATGGACCAGTCGAATCCGGAATCGTGTAACGATCGATTGAAATGGTATACGAGATTGGTTCCGTGGAAACGTCAGACCGCTTCTCAGGAAGTGGAGAACAATTGGCGATCGTAATAGGTATGGGAGACAACGAGGACGATTCTGATTACTTCTGGAAATGCTTCTCGCGACGCGGTTATTGCGGGTTATCGTCAGGCACGCGATTAGCAGAGAGGTTCACGCTGACACGCGCCGTTAGTTAATCTAATAGGGAGCGTAGTTAAGGATTACGAATGCCATAATAATGACCAACTTCTTGTGGTTGTACTTAAGTCATACCTTTACACTTTAAATGTTTACGTTTAAGGCCAATTAAAGTACGTAAGTTGCATAATATTTCACTATCGGAGTGTCTTCGACTTAATTACTTTAGGCATTTACATTTACGCCTATTTTGTTTGTTTGTTTTTTTTTCAATTTCGATGGTTCCCGGTACCGGAAGATTCCGTGGCAATGGTCGTCGACTTTCTGAACGAAGATGTTGACCAGAATTCTGATTTCTGTTTTCCGTTCCCATCGAAAGGAGCCCTTTTTTGTAGCGAATGTTCGCCTTTCGAATGGGAGCTTGATAAATTGCAGTCGTTCGTTATATCTCCTGTTCGACGTTCGACGAGCGCTCTATTTGTTATTCGTACGTCGATGAAATATTAACCGAGTACTCTCTGTTATTCTTCTTTTTTTTTCACTTTAGCTTTAGTTAATGGAACGACTCAGAAGGCAAACCAATTAGCTCCGCGTGAGTTGATTGTTGTATTTTCTGTAAAGTTGTGCATCGATCACGCGAACAAATCGTCGAACAAAAATCAGAACGATTTGTTTTCCAATTGCCGATACGTTCTCTTTTGTCCGAGCGCTTTGTAGAAAGTCGACGAGGGCCTGTGACACCCGAGAATTGCGCAAAAGAAACCGCTTAACGAACTCTTTATCGGAAGTCAGGTATCGAGACCGCCTGTCGGTTAACGATCCCGGCCAGACGCCGCGACCTGGACCTTGGTCTCACATTTGTGATTATTATTTAAGTAGACCTTAAGCGTACGATATAGATTAGACTAGGCTTTTTACAATGTTTTTTTTCGTATGTTCTTCTCGAAGATATTCGTTTCACTCTCTGCCCCTTATCCTCTTTCACGTCGATGAAACTGAACGGGCGAAAAGAAATGATCAACGAACCACGCGAACAATGCGAACGTAGTTACAAATATTTTTCGAACTGATACTAATAATTATAACGATAATGGTAATGATAATGATAATAGAGCACGTGATTTTAACAATATTAAGCGAGAAAGGAATTATACATTTCTACGATTCGAATATCCCGCCAAGAACGACCAAGTTTATCCCCCCAGCATTTGGGGGGCGGAACGAAGTAGAACCGGAAGCGAATAGGATTCGTTCCACTTTCCGGTTCAAAGAGATAGTATCATAATAAGGAATTACGTTTTAATCCGTACGACGTACTAGCTCTTACAGTTCTCTGTAACATAAGTTTCTCTAGTTTTAACGTTTAAGGTGTAGATTTTTTGATTCCCATGATAAACATTCTATTTTGCGTAATGAGTATGAGGAAGAAGGCACTCGGTCCCCTTTACGATGGAACTCTGTGCGCTATAATCGTTCTTGAACCCGAGAACGAGTATTTCGTATGTCGAGGTTCGCCGAGAATTTGCCAGGAGAACAGATTGCAGTGCTGCCAGTGTTTACCGCACAAAACTCCCCACCTTTCGCTCTTCCACGACTGTCGCATGTACGCTACCAATAATTTCCATACCCACCTTCGTATCTTCTCTCCGTTGTGTTCCCCCTTTCTTCTGTTAAGTTTAGTATCTCACAGGGCATTGGATATATATCATTGTCCGCGTCCTCGCGTTGCAGTTGATTGGTGTTGAACGACGTTTAATCATCGCGGCGTGACGCATCGTTAATTCTTTGATCGTATGGTTCGTGTTTTCGTGGCGAAACGCTCGATACGTAAGGGTCGAGGACCGTTGTGCCTTCGAGTGCACGCGTTCGAATGATACGTTTATCGATTATAAGAGGGCAAACATCTACTTTGTGATTCCGTAAGCAGTTGTTCAGTGTTTTCTTTTTTTTTTTATACTTTCCTTAATGCTTATCTAGGATAGCTTGTGTACCCTAAAGAGTGTTTCAATAAAATTGACAATGAAATCAATTCTCCAGCCTGTCCTTTTGTTGTTTAACCAGTTAAGTACGTTCGACGTGTATACTCGTCGGACCAAATCTCTGCTGCGGTGCGTTCGACGTGTATACTCGTCGTGTAAAATAAAAAATTACCATTCACTATAAAAACCTGAAATCTCAGTAAAACGTATTAAGAATATTATTTAATGGTATGTTCCCTTTATATACATAGCTTGAAATTTTGTAAACTATTTTCTTATTTTTCTCGTTTATTCTTGCTATCTTCAATTTTTCTTGTTTACATATTTTATTATTTTTTGACAATTTTCAAGATTTTAGTAAGAATAACATATTCAGAAACGAATTGTTAGTTTCTTTGACGAATAAAAATGTAATCCTTCCTCGTTTTTCGTAAAATGTATAATAGTACCATTTTGCCTTGCGTTCGACGTCTATACACGTCGTTACTTGAAACTTGATCCTTTGAAACTAAATTCCACAGTTAACTGGTTAACAATTGATGCTTTAAATTTTATCAGATATCGCGCGTACTTTATTCGAATATTTCAATCTCGAAAGTCAATCTTCGATAATCGAGAGAGAACGCGACCCCTGGCGACAGATCGCCGTGCCATTAGTGAAAAATGGCAGCCGTGCGCGATACGAATTGCTATTTTGCCGGGTTGTTTTTCTTATCATTTTTATCGAGTGTTTGACGTGAATCGCGTCAGTCTACCGCGAATTAGCATCCTTGAGTATTTGACGATGTACAGTTCACTTGTGTGCCTTCGTTTCGTACGAGTATCGCGAGATAATCGCGCGTGTTTACGTTTGATCGCGTAATCGGAGTAAGGTCGTGGTTTGTGTGCGTATGACGTTGTAAAAATTCGCGAGTATGGCACCGCGTTACGAAAATGTGATTTTGTGCCGCGGTTCGTCGGACAACAACGACTCGCAGGAAGCTTACGCGAGAACGTTAAACGCTGCTGGTTATTCGTGCGAGAGTTTAACAACCCTGTGCTTTGAATTCGTGAATATTTCAGAGCTGAGAGCGTGTCTTCTGTCGCCGACCTCGTACTATGGTAGTAACGTTACATACAAATTTTATTCCTAAATTTGAATTGCACAGATCATATACAAAATTGGAAAACAATTAATTGTTTCGTGATTAATTTTGTTATTGGTTAATCTAAAGGTAATCATAATCGTAATCGTAATCATTAAGTGATCATCATAGAAATTAATCGGTAATATGCACTATATTTGTCGTTTATGACAGTAGATTAGGAATTTCTGATCATTCGATTAAACGTTGTTTCACTTATTAGTAAGACAAGGTTACATAATACGTATAAATAAGATATAATCCTATTGCTTGTTTCGTTCTTCATCACCGGAATTCCAATTATGTCATTGTTTTAAATATTCGTATAAGAAGAATGATTGTAGATAATATTCTACATTGAACGATGATATTGGCATTTCTTTGCAGTTCAATATGAATGCGATGTCGTGAGACTGTAATAATTTGAAATTGTAGACATTTATTTAAGTCACTATTGCGATATTATCTTAATCAGTTGCTGAACTGTATAATGTTCATGAACATGTAAAACTTATTCTTTGTGGAAGAATATAGCACCTTTAACTGTGCTTTTCATGTTGTGAATTTCAAGTTTGTGAATTTTGGAATTGAATAAAATTATTCTTGCATTCGAAGAAACGTGACTGAATAAAATCTGTTCGTGTTTGTTTGGAAATTAAGCAGACCCTATTTTTGTTTTCAAAATCATAGTTTGCCTATTCCCATTATGTACATCATTTCGTTATTCCTTTATTTTTGTATCCGCAAATTATTCAGCGTCTTCCAAACATTTCTTATTGTTGAACATTTCTTAAGTTTAAAAATTTTTAGGAACATTAAAGTAAATGTGAGTTTTTTATAGTATAATTATAGTATATAATTTTTATAGTATAATTATAGTAAATAATTATAGTATAATTATAGTATAATTATATAAAATACTTTAAACTTTTAGTATTGCTTCCAAAGAAAGTTCAAAACTTCATTAGCAGACACAAATAAACGAGAACAATACTAAGCAAAATTTCTAATTCCCAGAGGGCCTATCCTATACAAGTGTTTTTAAAACCAAACATCATAAAATTCCATACATATGCCTCTAAAACCGTAACAAGGACTGAAGTTACAATACATCGGCTTTGCGTAAAGATTGGATTATCCTTTACTTTAGGCCTCCTTGTTATGATTTTCTAGAGGAAGATATCTAACACCTGGACCTGCATTAGTTTATTAGAGCAAAAAATGCATATTCACATAAATAATGAGAGTCAAGTTATCTTTTAAATAATTCTAAAACATGGAAATAATTTGGCTCGAAATGGAAATTTAAGTATACTAATATTACATTAATTACTCAGTAATCATTAATCATTAGCTTGATTTCGCATTAATCATAGTTTTCAATTATTAGGTATTACATTTTGTTCAGTTTTAATTAAATGATTCACTCGTAGGACTCATACTTACAAGTAGACGTGCAGTGGAGGCAATCAACCGTGTTTCGAAAGAAGATATTAATATTCTGCAACTATGGAAGACTTTACCGGTATATTGCGTAGGACCAGCAACTGAATCTCTTGCCAAAAGTCACTTAGGTTCAGAAAACTGCTTTGGTAAAGAAACTGGTAATGCCAAACAGTTGGCAGATTTGTTAGTGTCCTCTGTCGCAAAGGAATCAAAGCCTTTGTTGTACCCTTGTAGTGAAATTGGACGAGATACAATCGAAAAGATTCTTAGTGAAAATGGTATAAAAGTTCATAAAAAAATTGTTTACAGGACCTTACCTAGTAAATCTTTGGAACATGATTTACTAGAGTTTATGGACAACGTGCCTAAAATATTTGTTTTCTTTAGTCCTTCTACAGTAGAATACATAGTTAGTTTATTAAGAGAGAAATCTTATGATATCCGCAATGTAAAAGCAGTTGCTATTGGACCTGTGACTAGGCAAGCATTAATCGATGCTGGTCTTAAAGATTTTGCAACTGCAAATAAACCTGAGCCAATATCTTTATTAGAAGCTATTCGTGATGCTGAAGAATGTGAAACTTTTGAAAAGTTTGAGTAAAAAAAAATGTTTATTGTGGCACATAATTAATAATCCATTAAACTGTATTTAATTTCTATTTTTTCCAAAATTATATAAATGTACATAAACATCTGCATTATAGAGCTAATGATTGTTTTTAATCTTGAACTTGAATTATATATTACAAGTGTAACAATATCATGAATGGATTAAGCTATCTTTTTGCTTATATTCGACTCGTTTTTATATTTTTAAGTAATTTATATGTAATTTACTGAAAAATAGAATGTATCTTCTAAGTTGAACTAATTTATGGGTTGATGATATTAGTAAGTTTTATTCTTGATATAACAATAAATATTTTATTTTGCTAAACATATTGATTAAAAAAATAAGATTACTATCTATTTACAACATAGCACTATCTAGCTCTTATATAACTCACTATAAGTATACACTACTACTATTTTTATAGATCATAACATTGTATATAATGTTAAAAAAAAGAATTAATATAATCAGAAAAATTACTTTTCTATGTAATAGGGGGAACTTGTAACTGTGTTTCTCGCGATATACTGAAGCAACGCTACGTAAAACATTAACGATTTAAAAATAATACATTTATAATGTGTAAAGAAGAATAAGTTTGTAAAGTTGTGCGTGTCAGTCTTTACCATTAATCTCTATAAATTATTCCCTATTACTCTCCTCGCAAAGCCATATATGCCTATGTGTGAATGATTGTTTGAAAATACTGCTCCAGTTGAAAACACGTTAATACTCGAGATGCGACGATCTTCATTGTTCGATACAACCTTTAACGACGGACCTCGCAATGTGTAATTTTAACACATTCTGTGTAGAATTCTACGCAAACGTAAAATCGTCGCAGAAGCATTGTTTGGTACATTAACTTATACATTACCGATAGAGTTTTCATGGTTTGACAATATATGTGAACAGTTTACATGGAAAATATACTGAGCGTAAATAGGATATGAACGGTCATTTCTTTGAACAGAATGTTTTCTGTATTTCTCTGATTCGTCTTACTAAATAAGGTATAATTATTGCGAGCAAAAATAGTTTTAATCTCTCCCGAGCAAATCGAGAGAGCAGAACCAAGAGTGAAATCTATAAAAGCTTTTATTTAAACAGATCTGAGGTACGCAATGAACACGTTTTAACTTTCGAAAGACAACACTGACTACATATCTTAAACAAGGCTGCAAATTTGTATTTACCCTCGTATCTCACCGACAACCAAGCAATACTTTTGCGTCGACTATGGCCAATATGTTATCCGACATCATCCACGCGGAAAGTGTTAATATCTACTTCGATTAACTACATTACCAAGAAGGCACGAAATATCCGCTCCAACGATCGTGGACTGATTAGCGTAATAAGGCTGAGGTGGATTCCCTCCGTTGTTATACTTCATCTGAACAGCCGTTTCGTAGTCAGGCGCTGGTCTGTAGGACGGGAGTAAGGCACGTAAGTTATTGATGTCCGTCGATGACACGGACACGACAGGATACGGTGATGTCGAGAGATCGTTGTAGCTAGTCCACCTTGTGTGACCTTCTGCATTTCTGTTGTCCAAATTTACCGACACTGCATGATCTCCAGAGTCATTTGTGTCACTATCCTACAATACGATACAACATTTTTATTGAAACGCATCCACGGTACTATAGTTTCCAAGATATTCCGTTGATTTTAAGGAATTTTATAACATTAACAAAAAACGCACAGTCCAATGAGGAGGTCTGGTTAGCGCTATAATCTCTCATTGATGTAACACGTTTTCTGTTAATGTAACATAGTCTCTAGACGAGCAAAATATTACATACGAAATAGCCGTTAGTTGATCTTTCTATCGGTCTGGATTCTTGATGTTGCATGTAGAATGTATGCTGTGCTATGCAGAGACGCCATACATACTTTGCATTACGTGATTCAGTAAATATAAACTGCTTCGGCTCCTCACCTTCCGCTTGACATTCTATTCTAAACGTTTTCTTGTGATTGATCACATTGCTTATGTCTTTCCACCTGAAGCACGAATATAGTTTCATTGTGATTACCAGTTCGGGATATTTGTTGCATGTTTTACGAAATGAATACCTGTAGAATTGCGTTGTTTGCGTGTTAGGATAAACAACCATGATCCCATTGATAGAGATTCCTAATATCACCTCATTGTTACCACTATCCTGCAATTAGATAAATACAAGTTAATCAATGTCACCAAATGCTCTTTAGTTAAAATTTGCGAGCAACTCGAAAGAGTTAATGTACCTTAGTAGAGAATGTTTCATTTCCATATCCTTCTAGCTGCATAACAATGGAAATGTATAATTCCTCTGCTGCAGATTGAGTGACACCAACCAGATTCTTGTATTGGCATACAGCAGTATGCAAAAGAGAATCTTGACCTCCAGGATCTGCTTGGATAACATCCTATCGAATAAGAGAAAATTAAATTAAGAATAAATAGAGAATTTCCTATTATTTATTAGAAGATTTCTGGAGCCTTACCTTAGGAAATAATGTACATTGTTGCAAGCACTCTATTGTATGTCTTTCCGCATCATAATTACCGAACTCTGCTTGCATTGAGTAGCTAGCTAAAAGAGTTGCTTGTCTAGAATTACATGGAAATCTGCCCTCCAAAACGTCACTTTTCAGTTGGAGGTAATAGTGGTACCTGAGAAGAAGATTATTTAAAGAAATAAGTGATGATAGTTAAGAAAAGTATGAAAATACTAAATAGCCGAAAAATGTTATGCACCTTGTCATTTCATCTTGAATTAGTTGCACATCGGTAACATAGTACATGACCCTCAAGTAAAGGCTAAAATTCTTGGCCTCCTTCTCCAGTTGCTTTTTCAATGGCTTGTCCATATCAACCCATCT
This sequence comes from Xylocopa sonorina, assembly GCF_050948175.1. NCBI lineage: Eukaryota > Metazoa > Arthropoda > Insecta > Hymenoptera > Apidae > Xylocopa > Xylocopa sonorina. The sequence goes on from NC_135205.1 coordinate 1,950,131, forward strand.
TGCAGACGGAGAATCATGTCTGGAGATGTAACGCAAACCAAAGAATTCTGGCTGTCCTAGTCCCAGACGTTGAGTCACATTATCCAAGCATTCCTGACCCAGACTGTCGATGCTTAATGTGCACTCTATGGAAGTGTCCAATAACTCGATGCAGATCACATACTGATTCTTCGAGACTACGTTGTACTGTCGACTTTTCTTCAAGTGGAATTTAAACGGCATTTTCAGGACCCTTCGGACTGGAAAGAGAGCACAGCGCAGGTGGCAATGTGAAACAAAAATTGTTGAAATCGAATATTTTAAACTGGCGCGATGTCAATACTTGGCAAGCACTTTTGAATGAAAAAAATGTTGTATACGATGTAATACAATTCGATGGTGTTAGAATAAGAGAGAAATAAAAGAATGCAACAGCGATGCACTTTTATTGACGACTGCCTGAGAGGAAAGTAAATACCGTATAATTACGGCCGAATACTGAAATATTTCACATTCCACGATACTTTTACTTTTAATTGAAATACATATGCATACACGTACTGTATACATTCCACTCTGTCGAGCATGAGAAATGTATAATTTTTCACGATTAATAAATCGAAAGCATTTCTAACCTCGTTTCTCACGTCATTGATGCTAGTGATAAAACTGTGGTATACAGTTCCTAAACGCAACGGCCTTGATACGAGAAGTTGAAACGATCGACTTCTCATTTAAAATGTGTAAGGTCAAGGACGGCATCGAACGAATACGTAAAAAATAAATTAAATGCATAGAACGCATAAAACTAGCGTACTGATTATGTATAAAAGTAGTTCCGCTGAAAGTGATATGCTCTGCGGTTATTTTTTAACTGGAAGCGTCGCATTTACTATAACTAGGCGAAGCGCAATGTTAATGTCGTATCTCTTGGTGAAAAAATAAATTATATTCACATTCAAATCTTTGGTAATTGTTTACATTATCGGGAAATTGCGAAATATATCGAGCAGAATTAAATACCATTAGTTCTAATTACCAAAAAAATTCCCTAGGCACCACATCGCGAATATTATTCCAATCCCTCGGCTATGTTTGTGCGGTGGCTAACAGACTTATCAAAATCAATCACAAGCCTTTTATTGACAGTTATATTATCGCGTTTTATCGGTAACGTTAGTAATTTCGCGATAAAACGAACGTAACGTGTGCAAAACTCCATTAACTAGAGTTTTTGCATCTTCCCTATATGTTTAGAGAAAGAGAGAGAATATGTAAAACTTAAAGTTCCTATAACATAAGAGAATGAATAACTGGTTACGAAATTTTACGATAATAAATATATTCTGTAACAATTAACAAATTACTATTCCAGTACACGTGCTAATGCAACATTCATCTAAAATAATGGAACGTTCCCACAGAAACTTTTTATAAAATACTTCTTTATCGACTAGATAATTCTGATCTGTTCGATCCGTCCATTTTAAATCGAATAAAACTGCGTAGCCGCAGAGGATTGCATTTCTATCTGTCCCATTTTAAATTGCAATCGATGTAGCCACCTTAAAAGCGTAGCATTCGATTCTCGCCGGGACGAGGTGAAGTGCTCGCACATTTTGTTGGGCGGAAAGTCCCGACAGTTTTGTAGACGTACTTGCAAGTGTCCTGGTAGCTGATTAATGCAAAAAATAAATTTCTTATTAATAACAAACAGTCTTTGAAGAAAAACAGCATATGGAGAATTAGTTTAAATACATTTGGATAATTTAATAATTCACCTGAATGTGATGAGAATACAAAATGGGACTCCACAAAGGTAGCAATTTACTTAATAAAATCGATCCACACTCCAGGAGAGCTTCGAGTAGGCTCAAGAAGTGCAGGTTCACCATCTCTGCCAACTGCAAATGCAAATTTCCATTTAAAGATGAAAAAATATGTAAACTCCACCCATCGATAGTTTTATAGGACTCTACTTACAACTTTCGAGTATTCAACTAGTTGCAGTATACAAGGCGTCGTCTTACCCCAGAAGTCTAACAAAATATTCATTGTGGTATTGTGATTCTCGCTATTAGATGGATGATTTTTTGATAGTTCCTCCAAATACATTGTCCAGAGCTGAACAGAAATAATGGAAATCATACAACTCTAAATTGAGCCATGAATATTTATACATTCATGAGAAATTCAATTATACAAAGAAATACAAAATGCAGACAACATCAACACTTTCATCAACATGGTTTACCTTCCACACAATACTTCCACAAAATGAGACAATATACATACTTGACATAGTATGAAAGCATGGAACAACGAAGACATATGTAAAACCGATGCCTTAGACTGTTCTGGGAACCCGGAAAATATAACTTGCACATGGTCCGCTACGTGACAGGATACTTCCTGTGGTATCGGTTGTGCTGTCGGGGTCGGTTGCCCCTGAGTTGATTGTCCCTGCATCAACTGTCCTTGAATGTGCGCATTATTAATGCTAGGGTACATCGCCATGTGTGTGAGAGAGCCCAACAGGAGCCAGGACAACAGTCTGATATGTCCTATACAGTCTACGTACTCTCGAGCCCTAAAAATAATATTCTAAAATTCTCAATCCATATTCATTAATTTTTATTTCAATTAAAAATAAGATGAGCTGACACGAATAAAAATATGAATTTGAATAATTAAGGAAGTGGTAACTTTCGCACGATTGTTTGAAGCAATTACCCTGTTTGTATCATCGAAGGGGCGCCATAGAGCCAGGGAAGATATCGAGCTACAGCTTTGTTCTCTCGATTGTTACCTCTGGTGATTTCTAATGCTACGTACTGCGCCAAACCGCATTTCAATATACCGCCAAGTGTGTCCTCGTTTAATCCTGCCTGCATTCCCTTACTGTAACTCTAGATCATGGATATATATAAATATTATAGCATATAAATATTCTTTCTGTTAAATACGAATTGTTTTTAGCAGGTATTGGATAGACTTGGATAAATTGGTTATGAAACAGGTAGATAAACAGATGAACAGACAAAATAAATACATTTGTAGGTTCTTCTTATCTTAAGTTGTTTAGTTATTGTCATTAGGTCTGTCTGTGCTGATTTACTATTAATTATAAAAATTAATACAATTTTATATATCCCGCTTTGCATAAATTTCATGAATCTACATAAAGTATGATATTATTTAGTCTTTGATAGCATTTTGAAAAAATATTCGACGCGTATTTTCTCTTTTTATCGATAATTATTGAAATCTAGGAATAAAAGCAGCCCTTAATAGTGAGGTGATAAATATATGCACACAAATATTTCAAAAATTATTACAGATATACAGGAGTTGTATAAATTGACGAATTAACGTTAATTAATTTTGTTGACACCTAGAAATGATAAGATGCGCTATCTGTTAAATATCTCGCATAGCTTAAAGATGTGTACTCTAGCGATTGTACCCAAGTATTTGCGCTCAATCTATTTTCGTGCATTTACAATTATTGCTCTTCTATTTGCAGCAGTTAATGACAATTATTAGCTTTATCAAGCTTTGTTATCTGTACATAATGGCACGAGAAAAAGATTTAAATAATTCTGTGCCTGAGGTTCAAATTAACCCAAAAGTCTATAAACGTTTCTCTTTAACAGAATAGAAGTATAATACAGTGGCGGTCATATCTTTCTCTCATAAAAATCGATTTACTTTTCGATTTAAAAATTGAAGCTTATTAGAATACATTAATAATTAATAATTGAATTTATTTATCTATAAAAAAAATTTGTAAGTTCCTTTTTTTATTATTATAAAAGAATTAAATCAATTTGTTCATAGAAATATAAAAATTCAAATTAGTTCAAATTTATCTTTTTGTAAAACTCTTACAAAATAAAGAAAGATATGCAATTCAATAAAAAAATTTATAGAATCTATCTTGAACTCGAAATATAAAATAATGTAACAATGTAAAATTGTTTAAATTGCTCAGACCGGAAGTTTGATGGTTGAAGGGAACGTGATGGAAGGTCATATATGTTGGTAAATAGAATACTAATTTATCGACAGTTGCCATGAGATCTTATGCGACGTAGAATTAGTAATAATTTTAGAAAATTGAGATTATTCTTATTCTAACATGCATATTTTCATCCCTAGACAAACATGAGAACGTTAAAATTTATTTAGTCGCGTCTTAATCATTTTTTGCAACAGCACATGTCACATAGGAACTTATATGACGATAAATTAGTTTTCTATTTATCGGTTCGTTGATCTTAGCAGCAGTTTGTTACACTGCATCTAAAAATTGGTGAGACTCATAAGAAATGATCTCGAACCCAGTAATTAAAAAAATTATGAAATTTTGAAGTATATAATACTCGCGTAGATCGCTTTAGGAATTCATGCAATCAATTCGTAAATATTTTTCAATCTCGCATTACAACTCATAAACCCTAAGAGATACAGAAAAAGTTGTTACTTTTTAAGAGTTGATCTCGCCCCCTTAAAATAATTTTCAGAAGCAAAGAAAACTTAGTGTAACTACATGTTTAACCCAAAGTTTCATAACTTTTTTTTAATTCCGTGTTTTACGATGATCCTTTGCCACTGTACGCGTTGTTACGATTACCTTCACTTTGCTAAGCGTATGAAAGTCCGTCAAGAAGTCGAGCACGTCCGACAGCTGATTCTTGAGGGACTCGGAGGCGTTCGAATTGTAAATGGACGACGTGTCCGTTTGCACGTTCTCCAGGGCGACCGTGCTAGGCAACGATCCACCGATGTCCTAAAGATTCCGCGGTTTCAAACACAATTCATCCCGTGTGTCGAATTTCTAGCGACCCTATCCGTTTACCTGGAGCACGAAATGCAGGAGCAGGAGAAAATTCGAGTCCGGTATAGTGGTCTTGAATTTGATCGCCTGAATCAGCTCGAACACGATCGTTCGGCCGAACAAGTGTTTGTCCCTGTCCCGCGAGAATTGTTTGCTGCAGAAGTAGTAGAGGTCCGTTAGGTAACTGTACTTCAACGTGGAATTCTGAATGGCGTAGCTAAACACCTTTGCGAATGGATCCAGCATACTCTACGAACATATATTTAAATAATTCTTCGCAGTGTTTAACGAACGTTGTATAAGCTCATTGGGAAAGTCGGGAATTTGAATGTGAGAAATGTAGGAAGTAAAGATTTTTATTGTTAATTAGAGAGTATATGTACTTAAGGTGAATCTTCATTTTATGCAGATACAGTGCTTGGTTTCACTAAAATGTTTGATGGTGTCTATTTTTATCAAGTCTCATGATTTTTCATGATTTATTTAGATAAAATTATTTAGAAATTTCATAAAATATCTTCTAAACAATTTTACCAACATTTATCATTCAAGACTACGAATTTTTCTTCGAAATTAAGACCGTAATTGAAAGATATACGAAACAGCTGAATAATTCATTATTTTCTTTCTTATTTCGAATAGAAAAGTGACTGAAATATATAGAAAGTCAAAGAAATAAATGAAAAAAAAAGAAAATAAGAAGAGATGAAAAAGAGTAAGTATGATAAAAAGAAGCGGAAGTAAATGAAGCACAATAAGACGCATAATAACGATAAACAAACTTAAAAAAAAAGGTCAATAAAGTACCAAATAAGAGGTTAAATAAAACATTAATTCAAATATAGAATAAAATGATGTTCGTCATATTCAACATCAACGGAAATTTCAACTAAACCAGAACGAGGATCACAAAAGAGGAACTCGCCGCGTCGTAAATCAGTCCCGAAGGAGGATAAAGAAATGGAATAAATCGCGGTTTTACCTTCGCTTGCTGGATGCCAGGAACCTTCAGTAAAGAGATCATGATCCTTAATAACGGAGTGGTGTCCTCGATGGACGAAAGCATCAGCGCGAGCCTGCGAAAGAGGCTGTCGAATTGCGTGAGCAGACCGCTCCAGGTCGCCGCGCCTGGCCCTAAACCAGCTTCCAATGGGAGGCAATCCAGGTAGCACGCTATGTTGAACAGAATTATTGGGAGACGCTCTATCGGGAGGGACTTTTTCGCGTTCAAAGCCTGAAACACAAAGATTGCTGCGTAGATGAGAAATATTTTGAAATTGAGGATTCTCTAGAAACTAAAGTTTTTATTGGAAGAAAATTAATGTTTATGTGCGGATGAAAAGATACTTGATCGAATTTCCGTGGATGATTACTCGGAAAGCGAAGTCTTTAGGGCAAGAAAAGCTTTGGTTGGAGTTATAATTTTCATTAGATTATAACATATGAAATGTCCGACTTTGATTCATTGGTACTTTAAGTTCTATTTTAACAAAAAACATACAAATTTTTGGACATACTTTATACGTAACTGTAAGGGCAGACTTTCCTTTGTCAGATTTGCTCTCCACATTGCTTTGTTTGCTTATCTAATCTTACAGATTTACAATTCGTTTTGCGATATGAATCAGCGTGAGTTTCGCGTTCTTGTATAAATGGAAGAGTGGCAAGAATGCGGCAGATGTAGATGCAGCGATGATGCAGTCAATGAGCGTACAGTTCGTCGATGGTATCAACAATTTGAAGCCTTGAGAATAAATCTCGTGGTTGGTCAGAGCAGAGCATCACTGACGAGCAATTTCTGCTCTCAGTTGAAGATAATCCACGAAAAGCGGTAAAAGAATTTAGGCGGAAGCTCGATAGCCGTGATAGGCTAATTTCACTTAAATTCCATCGGTAAAAAAAGAAAAATTGGATAAGTGCGTTCCATACGACTTGAAAGATCGACAAAAGTTTTACCGTCAGGTTAATTAAACATTATCTCATCGTCTGACTAATCTAAATAATTAATATTCTCGTTCTGAATTTGATCGTGAATTAAGAAGTGCATTGCGCAATTTGGAAATTTGATAATAAATTAAAAATTTACATGGAAATACCTCAAGTAGTAATTGCAGAGGTGCAATAGGATTCAGTTCGTTAAAGTCGACTAGGGCTTGGGTGACACTCTTGAAAAATTGCATCCTCGTTGATTCTAAAAGAAAGAAAACATTAACAACCGTTGTATAAATAACTATTAAAAAAAAAAAAAAGAGAATAGCGAACAAAATTCTATGGCTTAACCATATCCACTTGGAATGTAGTAGGATATTCGTATATGATATAAATTATTATTGTTGAACAGCATTCATTGTCAAACTCTGTTACGTATATACAGGATGAATCGATTAATTTTACCATCTACATTTACTTGTTACATAAAATAATGTTTCGAACTACTTGTTAAATATTTGTTTAAAATATTTTTCTATACAGCAAGTAATTTATCAGTAAATTCAGATGGTGTAATTAAGTAAGTCATCCTGTATATTTAGTGCACTTTAGCAATAAGATCGCACAGCACAGTTGTTTAAATGGTTCAAATAATTTTCATTTCATTAAGATGGTATTGTTTCGATGCAACTATTTATCTTTGTTAAATTTACAGAAACGGTATACATAAAAATAGCTGCAAAATTATAGCGTAACCCTGTCATTTCATCACTACTATATATTTTCTAATTTCTGTGAAAAATTCTAATAATATTATCGAGTAACACTTACTAAATTATCCGAAATAATCTATCAAGATTCAAAACAAAGTGCACAACATTTAATAAAATTTACAATTGACATTCTAATTATTCCCAAGAATGTATGGCAATTAAGCGACAGTGTCAATGTTCACAATCAAAAGTGTGTGTATCTTTAAAAAATGGGCGTTTACAAATAAAAAAAAATGGAACGTTTTCATAAGAAATTGGAGAAAATTAACGCGCACCGTTCAAATGCGTTTGGAACATCTGCACGAAGACGCCATTAGGCGCCAGTTGATGGAGCACGCATCGGAGGAATTGATGCGCCACGCTGATCGCGCCACCGGGCAGATGCATGTTCGTCTCGCTCTGCCAAGGGTACATCGCGTTGAGGGCCACCCTGCAACCAGACATTCGTTGAAAGCCAGATCGTTCCACGACAGTTTAAAATGAAGTCGAAACGGACTTTGTCACCACGCGCAGGATTTCTGGCAACAGAGGCGCTGCCAAGAACGGCTCGCGATGGATGAACGTCCCCAAGTTGATGATGCACAGTCCAAGCTCCTCGTCGGAGTACTCCTCCTTTATTGTTCCGCACTCCGAACACCTACGATTCGAACAGATAAATTACGAGGACGCGCGTACGTTTGCCGTCGGCTTCGTAAATTTTTCGTTTACCTTTCGTAAATGCAGTCGTCCCCGATGCGAAATAGACTCTGTTTCAAACTGAAGTCGGCGTGGTAAGCCTGCTGAGAAGCGACGTCGAAGTTTGGCTGCAATTGGGAGCCAGACCTACGAATATAATGAGATGGGAATAATCTCGAACAATTAATATTTCTTTTGGCTTAAATAATTATTATCCATATTGAGAAATGTTTTGCGTAGAATTTAAACTTAAAGTTGTAATAAAGTTAAGAAATTATTAGCGTGAAAGGTATCGCAGACTAAAGCAATTACCAAGTACTTGCCTAATTGTTAATGAAACTGAAATTTTTATAAAATAATAGAAAGTTCCATGAGAAGAAGGTGTCAATTCTATCCTTCTTTATATTTTTTAATTTTCGTTGTTAACAATGTCGGTATAATCAACCAGTTGCAAGTGTTGATTAAGATTCCGGCTACCATAGTGTAATTTTGATTGCGAACAAAATTGCTTGCAATATTTCACAAAGTTTTCAACAAAATCGGTCATAAAACGATTTCGAAATCTTGAGCTTGTCCCATTTTGAAGAAAAAAACTGATATACCGTAGCATTATTTTGCAATATTAAAATTAGAATACTTTCTATAATAATGGTTTCTTGACATAATTAGTTTAATTATTGAGATTTCCAAATTTTTACCAAGATTCAGTGCGTCTAGCCAGTGGGCCATCTTGGCCAGTGCCGCTGTCCTTTCGAGGTCTGTCTCTCTGAATACGCACATGGTCCTTCGGTCTAGCTCTTCGATCGGGGTCGAAGATTCGCGAGGGGTAGTCGGACGACTCGATTACTGGGGGTGGCGATTCCAGAGCTACTTGTTTAATTAGTCTCCTTGGACTCGTCGACCTACTCGAGTGTATCTCGTTCGATGTTGGAACCAAAGATGCCGACTGAAAAATCGCAACATTTTTCATCTTGCGTTTAAATTATATTACAGGAAAATTGTGAAGATCGTTTACCAAATTGTCGGATGCTGTACTGTCTTGTTTCACCGGTGTGTGTCCATTGCTTTTCCCGTTATGGAATTTGTTCGAATCTGGAAGATTTCACGAGTAAAAAGTTACAATTACTTTCTTTTATTTCAAATGGAAGCAATTGTTTTGGTACCTTCGATTTCTTGGACACCAAGGGCCTGGCAAACGTGTTCCACTAGGCCACTGAAGTCTCTGAGAGGCCCAATAGGTAACAATCGTTCAGGCATAGGGAATTCCAGTTGTGATATGCTTCGAGGACTCGTTACATCGCTTGACATACACGTTTCGCTGTCCTGATCGAACGAAGAACCTAAAATACATTTATTTACACTTTCAAATCGTTTCAACATTTCTGACAACAATAATAACAACACTGAATTAACAAGCACATGTCTCACTGTTAAATTAAATTTTGCAAATAATACGACCATGGAAAATCAAACATATACTCACTGACTGTCAACACGTCCATCTTGGACAAAGGCGACTCAGGCGAGCCATAGGTGTCTTCGCAACGCAGGATTCGCTGAGTTGGTCGCGGGCCTGTAAAATCACCGCAGAGTCAATCAAAAGTCCCATTTGCCTCCTTTAATCGAGAAGAATTACCAGCCGGACGAATCGTCGTTCCAATTGGTAGAAGTCGTTCAACAGTAGGCGCCGTTAGGGGATGGGGTGGCTCGTGCCAGCTAGGATGCTGACCATTCTCCGTGCTCGTCACTTGGGACGAGATCGAGCTGACCGCTGGCGAACTTGATTGGTCGCTGCTGGTCACTGTAACCACTTGACCCGGAGACACAGGCGAGGCTATGGTCACGCTTTGATCTATGCGCTTTTGGCGACCCAGATGTTTCGAGGTCGGCGAATCAGAGTTACTGGACCCAGCTGTGGGCGGTTTTTCCTTTGGTAGCTCGTGTCTGCAGTGCAATTGGACGTTTACAGTTTATTAGACGCTGCAACTCGATTGGTGCATTAAGGACAATGTGAAATGAAAGTAACCTTTGAATTTGCGGTGGTATGGTAGTTGCAAGGGCGTTGAATAGCCCGAAGGGTTTCGAGGAGGCAGTGTCTCCGTTGAACGCTATTTGAACAGTAACGTTTCTTTCTTGGACAGCCTTTTCCGGCCCCGATTTCTCTGCTATCGCTTTCTCCAAGATCCCTTTCTCTGCCCTCTCAAATCTCGACAGAGTAGTGTACTTTTGTAAATCTGGTTGGCCGCTCAGCAAAGTGCTCGTTACCATCATCTTCACTCCCTCGTGCACGCTCCATTTCTTCTGGGGCCCAGGCTTTCCACTCTGCTCGAAGAAACAATGAAAAGTAAATCAACTGGTCGCTTCTAATTAATCCCACGTCAAATTGCACCGTTGACAGATGTCTTAGCGGCAGTTGTCTAGTTTGATTGTGCGTAATATATTCATCAAAAACAGCGAACGCAAAACTATGGCTAGTAATAAAATTAATAAAATTAAAAAAGTTAATAAAATTATGAAGAAATGACAAAGTACATCCCAGATATCGAGTATACTCTTGGGTAACACAAGTTTACGTGACACAATATTTGACCGCAGCAAATAATAAACCCAAAAACATTTCAACTTGAACAATACAACAGTGAAGTAAAGGATTCGAAAGTAAAAATCTTGAATCTCTGACACGTGTTGTAAAAGAGTAACAAGTACACCTTCACTCTGGATGTTATTGCTGCCATGGACAGGTATTTGACAAAGTATACGCTTATTGAAAAGAATAATTTACAAAAGATGAGTCTCAAGTTGTTCAGCGATCAATTTCCAAGTACCTGATGAGAGTCCTCCTCGCCGCCGAGGAACCAGGTGGGTCTGCTGGACCCCTCCGACTTCCTTCCGGCGTTCTGGCTGTTCCAGTCTATCTTGGCGACGACGTCGGTCGTGGTGGATCTAGATCCGTGCAGGGACACGCTTCTGGTTACCGCGGACGGGGTTTCTTCCAGCTCGCCAAGCGACCCACCGCTGCTGCCATGCAAGGTGCTGTCAGATTTTGGGCTCTCGGGTATTGCGGCCAGCTCGGACTCCGTATCATCCGCATTGATCGTGTAGCTTTGCAGAGCATTCACAATAGCGGAAATTGTAACAAGCAGCTACTGGTGTAAGCGCAGGCACAGTTCTGTGTGTCGTGTCGTAAGCTCTCGCACCGGACCCTGTCTACTCCTGGGACACTCTCGGCTCAAGCCTATTCCATTTCGCTATTTTGTTAAAAAGGTACAAAGTAAACGGTACTTCGCGATCGATGATCGTACGACAAATCTCGGTCCGCCAGTTTTATATCGCTACCTCCTTTCATGCCCGATAAAACGTGGGGCGGGCAGGGGGGTGGGAGGGGGGGGGGGGGTGACACGAGCATCGATACCTTTATTATTGCGAAAATGGTTCGTCTAGATCAGGTTATGCCATAGTAACTTTGGATACCCGTGGTATTGGGAACGTGTAATTGTCCTAAACGGAAGAAACGAAAAGAAATAGGGTCGGTGAGGAGTGCAGAACTCGCAAAACATTCCAAGCCGAGGGTAGCCTAATGCTCTATCTGCCCATCTGGGGGTATCTAGGATGCATTGTAACCAATTACGAGGTGTAAGTGACCTGGAGTGTTTGTTCGTGTAACGACAAGATGGGGTGCTCTCCTCCCAGTGGGTCTCCATTTGACTGTGCGTCGGGCCTGGACTCCGTTGGTGCACGGACACCATCGGGGTCCTCATAGGAGGGCTCTCCGCGCTCATGTCGGCCATCGTGCCGGTCATCAGCTCGTGGTCCACGCCTAGAGATGGCTGCGACACGTCTACAATCAAACGGAACGTTTTACGAGGACAGGCTTTCTCTCGCGGATGCTTTTGTCGTTCGAAACAATAACGGTTGTACCACGTGATCTGGATGGAGGCGCACCCATCACTACGGTAGCGGGGATCCTCTTGCACTGGTGGTGCTGCGTGTCCAGAGTGTTCAGCACGATCTTGATCAACACTTGCAACTGTTTGCACCACGGTTGCTGACCGTACTGGCACTGTGTTCGCACGCGGCGAAAATTAAAAACGTAAATTGGAAATGTGAATAGATGTAGCGGACATTTGAGAAAGTATTTGAGTCACCTTGTAGAGGATGACGAGAAGAGACATTAACCAGGATCGCCTATTTTGTGGTTCCAGGTACCAAAGACTGTAGGTGGGCGTTTGGTGATCAGATGGAGGCATCCCTTGCGGAGGACAGGGGCAATGTTGGAGAATAGCCAGAACTGGAGGCGTCATCACCCATCCCATCACGTGGTTCTGGTCCAGCAATTGGGGTAAATTCGCGATGAACACATTGAACACTGGTGAAACTCTATAACAAAACAATTGTGCTTCGTTAAGTTTCGGTCTTCTTAATTAGCTAAAGTTATCATTACATACCTTAGTCGTTGAGGGGAAGTATGGAAGGTGCGTTCAGTTTGGTTGTAGCCCAACAACAGGTACAAGTGGCGTAGCACGATACCCTGCGTCTTCGACAGAGGCTTCTCATCCGTTGGATAAGCCTATGTTTAAACAAATTTTTTTGTATTAATATGCACGGCTACTTTTAAATCGACGATTTAAAAGGAAAATGATTGACCAACCTGGTCCTGCCTGGAGAGAAATTGCATTAGAAGGAAGACCAGCAAGTGCATGGTCTCTTTGTCAGCTTCTTCCAAGTCGACGATTTTATGGGTGTACCCTGGCAACGCGCTCGTTTCGTCCACCATGTTTAGCGAGTGAACGTGGCCATCTGCAACGTTCAACGATATCAAACGCTATCCGTGATCAAAGAAAATCGAATGCGTAGTACTATGACCGAAGTCAAATAAAATCTTACCGCCAACGCTTCCACTTTAAAATTAGAATTTTCTATGAATCTTTCATTATCTACGATCATGCACGACAACGGTAAGAAAACTATTTCGAGACATTCGTGCTACATTAGGGGAAGTAAACTACAAGCAATCTACGGATAGGATCGTATTAAATGGCAAATGAAAAAATGTTGAAAAACTGCACGTTAATTACAAAGGCAAATACCATTCATAGTTTTCAAAAAAAGCCAATTATCTCGATTACAAAGTTCTCCCATTTCCAAAGTATGAGCAACGCAAAGCCAAATCGTCGTATAACCCTTTCACACACAGAATCAATAATCTTTTTCCAACAAACATTACGCATACAAGTACCTAAGAATAACTGTTCAAAATAGTCACTGTGAGCAACTTGGAAACATCACCCGTTACTAAAATTGATTTTGTTTCAAGCTCATGGAACAATTAAAAAATAAAATACAGAGTAATCATTTTTCAATGCAAATCAGTATCATCCACGATAAATGAACAAGCAAGTTTGACAAAACAGGTTCGATCGTTTCAATTGCTTAGCACACAGATAATACCCAAAAGCGAGCTCCTTCGTGGAGGAGATCAATGAACCATCGAACTTACCGGAAATGGTCTGCATCGAACGGTCCCGTGACATTATTCGCGTACACAGAGAGAAGGGCAGAAAGGGGGTGTGTATGTGTGTGTACGGTGGGAACATAGATAGACACAGAGGAACGGCCACGTCTAAGGCTAGCATCAGCAACGCTACTCTACCTGGTATACTGTTATTAGGTGGGGTGGACCCCAGCAACTGACCCAGTCCGAATCTGGAGCTCTTGCGCTTCAGGATTGGCGCCGAGTATTGCCGGTTGTACACCTTCTCCTTTTCTGCGCGATCCGACAGACGGAAACACGTGTGACAGACAGGTCAGGACGTGAAGTGGTGCAGGCGATGCACGATCGACTAGCTTTTTTGTGACTCTAATGCTAACTGATCAATTCTGGTCGTGGACTGTTGTCTCCTTGAAGAGTCAGGGGTTCGTGGTGGATGTTCAAACCGGTATAGAATTACATTAATGGACCCATCGAAATTATTCGTAACTATATTTCGCATCCCTTTTTGATATTTAATGTAGGTTCTCTGATTTTCAGATGTTCTATGCACTTCTAGGCGCCTCTGTGTAGACAACCAGGCGTACACTGTCTTAACCTTTCTGACGCCTAGTGTTAGACTACCGTAATTGTACCAGACAGTCGACTGGCGTTGTAGAATTGTTAAAACAGCTTGTACACCAAATGTTTCTGTTTTAATTCAGTTTTTCTGCGAATTAGGTAAATATCAAGTTCTTGCACCTTTAGACTTCGTTACGATAAAATCACGCATATCTCTTTAAACAAGAAACAATTTTTACTAAGTAAAATTAACTGTAACGATATTGTGTATGTGTTGAAATTCTCTATCATTTACTTGCATATTTTAAATTCTAATTCTAAAGTATCCTACACCTAACAACTGTGAGTGCAATAATAAAAATGGCAACACCACGAATCACCCGATTTCTTCAAGGATCCACGCAATACTATCAACCTGACAAACCTACAGATACGACTCGGAACTTTGCATGGGTTAAAGGAACACTCCCTTTCTCGGACTTTAACGTCTCTGAGTGAAATCATATCCACTTTGTCCGTTACTATCTCATGATTAATGAAATAGGTATATCTCTGACTATAAAAATCTGAGCTGCATCGTGATTCACATTGCACAAATTGGGTTGGTCGTGTACCTTGCTTGGTGTCCTGTCGCGGGATCATGGAGGCGGGCGCGGACATGGTGCGTTTGTAGGGCCACTTGGTACCAAAGCTGGCGCTGAGCGTCTTTATGGAGTTGGTCCCGCTTCCGTCGGACTGTGACAGAGCTTCTTGGGCCCTGTGAAGCTTCTTCATAAAAATTTCGCTGTTCAAATCCGTGTTTCTAAGATCTACGAATTAATTCATCGATCAATCTTCTTAAATTATGTACCGTTAAGTTTCTATAAAGAATTTTAAGTTTGATGGACTTCAAACTGACCGCGTGGGTAGGGTATGTCCCCGGATCTTTCTAAATTAATTTGAGCCTCCAGGAATAGAGCATCAAAACGGTTCAGAAAGAACTCCCAGGTTAGAATATGCCTGTCGCTGAGGCTGTTGTGTAGTTGGTACAACGATTGCAGTACCATTGGGCGGTCCACTATTACTGAGTCGAATTGGGTTTCCAAGCAGAGGATCAGGGACTGAATAAGTTTTATACATTAGATATATGATTATACACCTGATATGACGATAAAGAAATGTAAAATAATATATTATGTGTAATGAATTCGGTCACGTGTGGCATGCATAAAACCATTAAATTTTTTTGCAACAATCTTTTTATATTCATCACGGTTTGCAAGATGTACAGATTGTTCCATACTTCTTTTAAAGTCTCTTACAAAGAAATCGAAGTTCTCGAGTTGCTGAAGGTTTCTTACTAGTCAGAACCAATCACTGAGAATGTAAGAAGTGACACATCAGTATGTGTCCTTTTAAACTCGAACGACACGTAGTGCGATATTCGAATTCTCAGCAACTTAGTATCACGTATTCAACAAAAAGTGTTATAATAGATGTAGTAATTATTTCACGAGATGCTTACTCTCATAGCAGTGTCATGAATGGTACCAAGGTACAACGTGGCTCTCTGAGCAACGTAAACATTGCCATCGTCCATGCTGGCGATCAGATAGCAGAATGCGTTCGCCAAAGCGGCCTGAAGACTCATTACGTTTCTTAGAGGAGTGGAGTCCATGAATCTAGCTATCAGCGTCACTCTTTCGACTGTCGAGCAATTATTGAGCGTATTATAGAATTGATAACGTTTCGTTTTATACGCATCCTTAATCTTCTCACCTGCCACGAAACGGACTCGCCAGTCCGAATTGTGGAATTCTTCCTGAATCAAGCGCCAGAAAGTGTCCGTTCCACAAGGTAACGTCACGCAATGGAGCAACAATGGTACGGTGACTTGGGCTATGTGGGAGTGTTCCGAATTCAGGAGCTCCCATAAACTATAAGAAGAAAGAAGCATGACTGACAGTGAAAGAAAGTTAATTGCGAGTCATTGGAGTGTTAAAAAATACCTGGCGTTTTCTTCTGGAAGTATAAAAATATATGCGTACAAAATATTTATGCTAACATTCTACTCTTTCTCTCTCTCTCTCTCTTCCCCCTTATTTCTAATTTTTATACATTAAATTTCATAGAAGTTAAGATGAAACTCTTACTTTTTTATAAGTAGATTCTCTTGGCACCATATGAAGAATCCTTGGTGATCCTTTACTGCCATATTGAAAGCGTCTCCGTAAAGACACATCACGTTCAGACATTGAAGCATGTAGTACAATATGTCCGGTTTATCGATGGTCATTATCTCCTGAAAATTAAAAGAAAAAATGAATTTAAATTGCTTAAAATATATATCTTCTTTTTTTATCTAGCATGGTACCTTTAAAAGTTTGTGTATGTACTGAAGTTGCTCAGGAAGATCCTCGATGTTGAATCGAAACTTGCCAACGGAAGTGTGCCAGAAGTCGTCCGTCTCGTTTTCCGGGCTGAGATTCAATGGTTGATCGTTTTCCCCTATTAGTCGTGGTTTTGCCACGCTCACTGTCGCAGTAGCTGAAACAGAGGTTCGATGTTTATTAAAAATAGTCTTGTTAACGGTTTCAAAAAGATTAGGAGGAATGAAATTCTTTAATCGAATATGAAACAAATTGTAAATTAAAATTATCATTAAAATTATCCTCCTTACCTACGTCAGTTTCGGAGAGGGTGACAGCACGCGCAACAGCGGACATGACCTTTTCCGTTGGCATGATAGCCGCTAGGTCCAGCTGCTCCGAAACTGTCTCTACTGTTGCTGTCATGATCTGTTCGAAGAACTGATATAAACGATCAAAATAGCTACCTCCGGCCACATAGATTAGCCTACCGTGTCAGTGGTTCACACAACGCCATTTCGCAGTAGAAGAAAAGAGACAGAGAGAGGCACATACAGTATTTGTCTTTTTTTTTCAACTTTTTTTTTTTTTGTTGAACAGCATGCTGCGTATTTTAGTTGTTGTTGCGGAAAGTGTTTCACACGCACAGACAGAGATAGAGAGAAAGATGCTGTGTCTCTTAGGCGGTGTAACTATTTCGTATATAGAGAGAGAGAACATCTCAGAATTGTCAGCAAGTGAGAAAGAAAGTCGATCGTCGGTTTACTGCGGGATGTACCTGAGGCATGTGCGCGAGGACACCGCCGACCGAGTGCATTTCCGGCACCGGCATGTTGATCACCACATCGGACTTCGATTCTCCTTTCCTCGACGTTTCTGGACTCTTACGGCCGTGATCCTCCGCGGTTTCGTCGACGATTTTCTGCAAATTGTGCGCTGGTTAGTTGTCCCTTCAACACTAGTTACTAACGTAGCCCAATGATTCACAAATTTGTTTGATTGTTTATTTAACGATGGATAGTAACGAGTCAACATGCAAAACAAGTCCAACGATTCATAAAATTTGTTATATTCGCAATTATACGGTTAATTATTGTCGAGATGGCAAAATATGATTTCTTCTGCAGGATCCCGGCGCATTTCATTTGAAAAGCGACTATGCCACCGTAAATTTTGTCAGAAACACCATCCATAATTACTTCCACCATTTCATAATTTACGAATGAGAAATACCTCAGTTTATCAACAATCATTGGACCGTGAATGTTTATGCATTCGAGTTGAGTAGGCAGTCGAATTGATTACGTAAAGAAGATCAAAAGTACCAAACAACCGTTGTAATCATTTGAAGAGAATATTAAGTCACAGCTATTATTTCTGGTGGTGTAGCAAGGGACTTACGTCAGGCGGGTAAGCTGGATTTTCCGGCGCCATATAGCTGACCAACTGCAGACAGAGCTGATGCCAGATCACTCTGGACTCGCAATAGGTGCATTCGGTATCCGTGTTGCACACGTGACAGTTGTTCCAGTTCGAGGCGACAATCGACTTCATCAGACGACACGCATCCCTGCACACCCACGTGTTGATCCCTGTGTGCTTGTCCACGCTCTGCAACTCCATCTTCACGCGATTTATTAAACTTATTGTATTCCGTCGTACGCGATTTTCATTCGATAGCCTAGTTATTAATCCAAGAAATATCGTAGGACGTGTTTCGCTCGATGTCGAGGTACAATAAACGTGGGGTCTTCGAAAACTGAATTTATCCGTGACAAAAAGGCTATTTTTTGTATCAGATGTTTTTAGCTTCAAAGATGAAGGTGCAGAGCGTGAACAATGGACCTTGGCCATATCAATTAGAATTAAATTTCAATCTTTCAATGTCCTCAATAGCCGAACTGTTTCATAAACGAAGTATTTCTTTAGAGTCAGTCGTACGCTTTCACAAATTATTTTTCTTTTTTTTTATTACGAGTACATAGCGGTGCACCCAAGATTGATTTTAAAGAAATTTCAAAGCCTTTCGAAGGTTCTACATCCCTGCAGGTATATTTCCACCTGCTTGATATGAACGCGCGCGTTCGAAGAGGCACACTGAGTAGTAATTTGCTTCGTTTCGACAAATACAAATCAGTGTTCACCCTCTGTACGATGGAGGGAGACAACGAGTGGACTTCCAAAAAATTCGGATGATTTCAGTCACTAAAAACGAACATCTATTGAAGCGCAAAATCTATTGAAGTGTGTGTATTTCGTCTGATAATTGAGTAACTTTTTTTTTAATTAAAATAATTTTAATTTAAAAAAATTGTTAGTGCATATGTGTATCAGTGTTCTTAAAGGAGTTAAATTTAAAATCCTCTCGTAGGCGTTTAGGTTTCATTTTGTAAGGTCAGTGAAGTCGAGAATAGATAAAATTTCGTGTGACCTAACAGGAATCATTTTACTGCTCTCAAAAATAGCTGAAAGTCAGAGTCGTAAACCTGGTCGCCTTTTTATCAACTCGATATCAAATCTTTTAAATTTATCTATAGTATTATAGTAATTGCTAATAATTTTATGAGGTGCGAATACGTTCAACTACTGATAATTTTACACTTGACTAAAGGCAAAGAATTTCTATAGTTGGAATATAATTTGATACCTGTTTCAACAAAATATCGAGCATAAGAATGCAGCACGATAAATTCAGTTCAGCGTTAGTGGTGAATTCCATGTGTCTGGGAGTTGGAACCACATCGTCGGATAGTGGCGTCGACTTTCCTGATTCATTCTCCACCACAGAGCCTGCACAAATATTAATTAATCAGTCTTTAAATTCGAAAAAGTCTGAAATATTACGCTGTCCCATATATTTCTTTTCTTCTTTTGACAAGATTATGAAAACACAATATTTGTTCTTTAAAGTCGACACGAACGGTTTCACTTTATCATCTTCTTTCATCTCTTAGGAAGCTTCATTACTCCTAAAATTGTTAAAGTTTATTTGTGGGGTAAAATACTCCTCGAGATGCGTTATTATTTCATTTACGAATTTGAATCGTTTATCGCGGAGATAATTTTTTAATTAATGATAGAAACAAATACCAACCGGATGAAGCAAGATTTGAGGAGAACGCAGAATTCGATAGAGTATTCCAATCAAACTGTAACAGTTTTTCTCTTAAAACCAACATAACATGCAATTTTGCACGCCTTTGACTGTCCACATTAAACGGTGTAGAAATAAATTTTAAAAGAGACTGTGCCACCAACGAAACGTACTTTAAAAGAGCTCTGAGACAACTGAAACCGATGCCATAAACGGTTAACAGATAAGCCTGCATATTTATACAAACGTAGCCAGTTAAAGTTATTTCCAGCGAGGTGCGAAAGAAAGTTATGTGACGCTCTAATATTTCATCTAGGAATGAATCGTATGCATATATTCGGCTCACATATGGTGTTTCCTTCGTCGTCTTCTTTCTTGGTTCCTTTACTGGGCTTCTGTTCCGACTCGGCGGAATTCATGGCGCCCATGACCGCCACGCCGTCGCTGAACATGGAGAATAGTTGGCAGAGGGGGATGCTGATCTCCAACATGGTCAGCGTCTGCAGCCAGTTCAAGGCTTGCTCTTGAACCTTCGCGCAAGTGTTCACGAACCGTTTCGCCACGAAATTATACATCTTCTTCGCATCGAAGCCTAGGGGACTCATGTCGCGATCTAAGATTTTACTGGAACCGATAGATTTTCAAATTTTACTTCGAATCGTTGCATTCAGAGGCTGATCTTTTCTCTTTGTGTACCATAAAATCATTTTTAGTTCGTGAAGTTCGTGTTCCGGCACGTCGTTCACCATGGCTTCCATCCAGTGTGGCATCACGTAGTCCCAAACGTCTGGGGTGATCACTTCGTACGGTACCAAGCAGAAGAGGCGATTCAGGCCGTCCTTTAAGTGCGATGTCCTCGAAGCCAGTGTCTCCCTGTTATTGCAATTTAGGATATTGTTTACAGTTTTACAGTTCTGCAGTATATTCTATTCGAACAATATTGTTTATATATGTATATAAAATTCTATAGGGTCTTATAATCCCATAATTTAATTTTAGCATTTTTATTAAAAATTTAATTTCATTATATAATATGAGACAGTATATATTTCATCAATTCTTCCATACAAGTCTTCAATTAAAAAACAATTGATTATGCTACCGTAGTAGTTATTTTTACTGCAGCTATTTAAAATATTTCATTGAGCAGATTTATATAAAATTATTATTCAATAAACCATGTTTTTGATAAACAGGTGAACATATTAATTTTGCCTTACTCCTTATGTATATATATACATTATTTATATTACTAATTTAATTATTATATCATATTAAATAAAATTTTGAATATATTTTTATTAAAATTTTATATTAATTATTTAAATTTTTACACTATTATTTATTAAATTATAAAATATTTATTTATAATATCAAATTTTATGATTATATTATTATTACTACCACATTATTAAATTTAATTATATATATACCTATACAATTATCTATATACTGTCGAGTAAAAATGCGATTCATAACTTGAACCACAAATTAAAAATTGTTAATATCGTTTGAAATCCAAATTGATGCTCAACGAATAAATACAAAATTTCTAAACTAATATTTATTCCAAAAAGCAGAGAGAAATAGAGCGTTAGATAAGGATTGTATCGTAAATCGTACCAGTGGCCTCCAACTCGAACGTAGTCAGCCGGATGCGGAAGGAGGCAGGAAATGAATACCTCGTAATGAGTCTTCATCACTTCCGACAGCCATCCGCAGACGTACTCCGTTTTCAATTTCTCCAATGCGCTCTCCGCTTGTCCTGCAGTAGAAAACACCATCACAGATCAGACGCATGCCCCACCAGCGAGCTTTCTTAAAAGGGGATATAAATGTGTCACTGATCAGATTCGTCGTATAATTGAGAATATCGTACACTTAGAACTGTGTCTTTTGGTTCGCAAATACGGTACAAAAGCGGAATTTCTGGTAAGACAGCAGAGACAAAGGGACGTTACGAAGCCGATCAAATTACTATTGGCGGTGTTACTTTTACTGTTTTGCATGCATCGTTAAAACTCGAACGATCGATCGAGGGATAAAATTTTGGTGATCGTTCGCGATCAGTTACGGTATATTCTAGAGGGGATCACTACTTCGATGCATAGAAACATTGCGAGACGTTTGTCGATTGGTTGGGAAGCGTTAACCTCTTCGCAGATTCTATGCATCGATCGCTAAAAGGCTCGATCAGCCGCGACGCAGACGCACTCTTGTACATCGTGTCTCGAGATTTCAACAGAAGCTTACGCGTGTTTGTGTGTGTATGTGTGTGGCATGCACACGCAGAGGCAACGATATCTCTCGACTTTGACGCAGACGTCAACCAGGTTAATTATTCTACTTCGAATATGAAATATTTATAGAAAAAAAAGAGAAGAAAATTCATTATGTCTGTGAAAGAACAAAATTCTATGCGACTAGAATTTTGCCTCGTTCGTTCATTCTATTTCTATAATTAATTCAATTGTAATTTAAAAAATAGGAACGATTAAAGGAGAAAAGTTGCATCGCTGACGTCTTCGCGAGAATTAGTTGAACACAGGAACACATCGAACGCACTGATTTACTGGTACAATTTTACAAACACCAAAAATAGGGGTGGTTCGAACAGAGAGAAACAGGGAGGCGACACAGAAAGCTGTTCAACAAGTACCGACCAACGATAAACGGTATACACGATGTTAAGCTTTGGTGAAACACCGACAAACACGTACACATTTATGGTTTTACCTATTCAAATGGAAAATTTGTTCGATCTCTGTTTCGTTCTTTTCCGACCGCCGCTTTGTCTAACGTTCAAATCAGTGTCGCGTTATAGTTCCGTGGCAATCGCTTTTCACGCGCGTCTGAAGACAGAGCGAATGAAAAAGAACGAAAGTCGCTCGAATGTGCCTACGATCGCGGCCAAAGACTACCTACGGTCTAGCGATGGGCTCGAGACGTTTCGAGTCGTTCCGAGCGCGGCGTTCGAACCCCGAGTTAAACGTAAAGCCAGATTTCCACGCGTGAAAATTGTTGGCGCCTGATCCTTGCCAATTCCAACGGCGCCAAATCGCCGTAGCTTTTCGTCGCGTCGTTCGTGCAATGATTAATGATCCTACTAACGATCTCGCATCAATTGAACTGACGTGCTTTTATGTGCTACAAAATTGGCATCGGTCCATGTGTCGTTAAGAATATTTATTGTGCTTTTAGTGGCTGTTTTAATAGCGCGCGGGTTATTGCATTTTCGCGTTAAAAATATACGTGTAAGTTATCTTGGTAAAAATTGTACGATGGAGATGCTTATTGTTCTTGAAGCATTTTTAGAAGTTTACAGTGTTAAATGTATTTATGAATTACAGCAATTATACTTTGAAATATTATTAATTCAATATTGCATATTTTAAGGATATAGAATTGAAAATATAATTGTACATTATACGTGAGAAAAGTTAGTTTTGTCTAACACAGAATTTGACAAGATTACAATATTAAAATATATTTATCGTATTTAAAATTGTCTGATTAAAAATCAAACTATCTTCAGTTTCTCAACGCACATTTCGTTACGCGACATATTAAAAATACGTTTCGCAGTATCGAGCAAAACCGTAAGTTAAGTAAATTTATAAAATTCTTGCGCGTGAGAATCTGGCACCGCTCGAAATATACCCAGGGATTCGAAACGCGTCGCCCGTGAGGAACGTCGAACACTTTCCGCCGCCCATCCGCCTGCTACGTTCTACGTATATATCATTAAAGTGTATAATATGCGAAGTGTTAAATTACCAACAGAAAAGATAAGGTGCATAAGGCTTTTTTTAGTACCATCGAAAGAGTAGGCAGTAACATGAAACCAATGAAATAGCATTGACAATAAACGGCCGAGTATTTCGATCGAGATGTCCTGGTTCGGGGTGCAAAGCCCCACCAGCAGCCAGACACCGTATCTCCCGAGCAGCTGCCTCTCCTCGAGGGTCGCCGTGTCGAATTGCCCGCCGGAACCACCACCGGAACCGCCGCCGCCGCTCCCGCTGCTCCCTGGGAATCCTGCGCTGCCCTTATTAGTACTTATTTCCGAGATGTCACGGTTACTATCCATACTTAGCGGTTCAGCCTCCTTAAGCAGGCTGCAAGAAGAGAACGGGGATGGTTAGCGCCAAGGTGGACGCGATCCGCAACCGTGTCTGACCGTGGTCGACTTCAACGGGGCCAATTTTTTTCTCTGGGCCTGACTTTTCGAAGAGACTTGTTCGACGCGATTCTCTGCGATGATCGACATTCTCGGTTTATAGCGGTCGCTTGGAATCGTTAGACGATTTTTAATTAATTGGTGAAGCGCGTTGGTTTGAAGGAATGGGTTGAGGGTAGCTGCAAAGTGTATTGATACGTACGCGTACTTTGTGGAATTATTTTAACACTCGAATGGAGCGAAAATATATCTGATTTAATTTTGTGTTCTCTGTCTACTGATGATGCTATTTAATAATTAAATAGTAAGTTAATAAATATTATTAAACTGTATTTAATAGTAGTTTAGTAGTACATGATATTATTAAATAGCATTTAATGGTATCCAAATGTGAACAAACGAAAGCATATATTTTGTTACATTATTTCTAAAAAATTACCCATAACCGTTAAACTTTAGATGCACACGTGTATACCTTTATCAATTATGGTATTTCTCTATATACAGTTTAAAAAAAAAGAATTTTAGGTTAAAATGGGCCAAAAGTTGATCAAATTCTACATTTCATTTGTCGATGTAGCAAGTTAAAACGAGTTGCTCGTCTAATATGGACGTGGACACAATTGCAAAATGATGTATCAACATTTTTTTAGCCACCCTACAAAGATTTTTGACAATGAAAAATCATTATAATTGCCATTATCGTGTTTCTTTAACTGAAACCTTTCCTTTGATCAGTCGCGACTCGAGTCTTTTACTAACGATTTCAGGCGACGACAGACAGAAAGAACTTCGAACATCGAAGAATCGTAGCTTCCACGTTCGACGGCGGTCTGAATTCTTTCACGACTCGACGTATTCTCATACTTGGCGAATTATGAAAATTGTCTCGCACTTCTTAAATCGTTCATTGAAATATCATCGTTCGCGAAAGAGTCCAGTGTAATTAATACTAAACGAACAACGACAATGTCGATCTACGATTCACACATGTTCCTGAATAGCACTGAACACGACGAAGACCTGATTAATCTACGTCGACCACAAAGTTCGTTCGATCAGACACGACTTCGGATCGCTGCAAGAAACGACATCGATTTTATCGTAGCATAAAACGATCTTCGAGATCAACGTTCAAAGAACTCCTATTTCCAGTGAGACAACAAATGTAACTGACTGTTTCGTGTTCTGTGTTCTAACTATGGCGACTCATGCCAATTGCAGTATCGAAACTTCGTGCAGTATCCATGTATCGGTATACAATCAACGATATCCCTCATCAACTATAAAACAAAGAAAAAAAGTAAATAATATAATCAAAATTCATCAAGAATAATTAGTCGTTAAACTAATCTCTCATAGAATTCGTAATAAGAAAAAAAAACAAGATTTCTTTTCTCATTTTTTTAAGTTAAAAATGTCCACGTATGGTATCCTGTTAAAATGGTGTCTAGGTTCATGCAGCATACCAGTGTGTCTCGGGTAATGGGTATCTATCGAAGCCTGCACCGGAGTGGGTCCGTTTTTATTTGTCGAACGGTACCAGGTGCTGGTGTGTCGTATCCAGGACGCGATACAGCGTGGTGTCCTCGCATTGCAACTTTTAAGGTGCACTTTTCCTATGCTTCTACTGTGAGGCTGAATGCTTCGGGGTCACGTGTCTCTCGCTTGTGGACAACACGGTGAAAAACTTGTCCATGCTGAACACTGTCCGGCTTCGAACGTCTTTCTATTCATAGTTCTCGAGGCGACCTCCGCGATCTAGTGTTTCAGGTTAAGTATTTCCTGGTTGATCGAGGAAGTAGGAAATTTCTGTTTTCGCCATTGGTCGGTGTTTGCAATTATTGCGATAAGATTTTTTTGAGACTTTCTCAGGATGGTTTCTTTATGACTTGTTTCGTCAGCTATTTCGTAAATTTTGATAGAGAAATTTTTAAGTTATTCATTTTTTTGTTTTCTAGCAGAAAATTCTAATATCTTGTGATTTCGACGTCCTGAGATTCTGAAACTTGGAAATTTTTTAGCTTTGGAGAATTATCTTGATGCTTTAATATTTGGTTTTCTTAAATTTTGCAATCTTGAAGGCGTGTTTTGACACATTGAAAATTTGAAACTTTAAAATCGAATTCTAATAACTTGCAATTCTGAAATTCTGCAATTTTGAAAAGGAATCTTAACACTTTACACATTTTTAAAGTGTATCTTGACGGTTTGAAATTTTGCAATTTTGCAATTTTTAAATTCTCCAATTCTTAAATGAATCTTGATACTTAAAAATTTCGGAATCTAAAATTTTTGACGCTGCGTTTTACGCTAAAACTGTGGAGATATTGTTTACTTCCTCCTCGATAGATTACGAGAGACTTTCGAAGCCCACGAATGCCAGCATTTGTAACGAATCGAGATGTGCACGAAACAACCATCGAATACAACAAATAGAAACGTGGAAAGTACATTTCTAATTGGAACGTGTTGGCATACATCTCGTCCGCTTCTGTGGATATTCAAAAAATACGGAGCATCAATTAACCACGCTCAATGAATTACCATTTAATCATAACTATTCGATCTTAATTATTTAATTAATCAATTAACCATTCAATCGAGCGTGGTTACAGCAATATGTCTTACCAAGCAGGATGGACCAGCACGAACAAACACGCAAAGCAATAATGATCCTGCGATCATTCGTTAGTACGCGCCATTGTGTTTCCTTCGAACGTTCTGTTCGACGATTGAACATCGTGGACAGTGATTAACAACCATCGCATGGATGCGACCTGTTACCACTAAATCATTTATTAACTGTCCGTTTAACGTAAATTTCAGTCTAGAAAATTTTTTCATAAATCAACAGCTTGCTATCTGAACGTTAACATCTTCAATTGTTAACACAGTCGCGATCTGTGGGTTGGTAAACACGAGTGGAACCAATCGTGCGTCGCATACTTCCACGTAATCGAAAACACTTTTGTCGCTGAAGGGGTTTCGGCACCGACGATTAACCAGGGCCAAGAGACGCTCAAATATTTTGAACACAAATTTGACATAAATTTAATCACCATTCTTTAGATTGAAAATATTTCACAGTTCTCTTTCTCTCTTATTTTATAATTCTAAAATTCTCGACTAATTGCCTGCAAATTATTCCACAAATATTCTACACTTGTATCTCATTTATTAACGATAACGATTAAAATCTTTTGGCCCCAGTCGCGACAGTCTGACAAAACTCGTGCAAATCACAACGACTGTGAGTGTCCTTTGTCCCCGACGAACTGTACCCGCCCCTGTTCTCGTATCTGTCGAACGTTAAGCGGTACACGATCTCTCAGCGGACAGTGGACGAAGTCGGAAGTTTGGGTGTCTCACCTGACGATCGCCTGGACCATGTACGTTTGCGTCTGCGAATCCAATTTCGTGATGTGTGGCAGCGCCGTGTGGTAAACGTGATCCCCGCCACGGCGTTTATTGTGTCGAATGTTGTGGCACTGCTGGCAGTACCGGATCGGGTGATTTCCGTTGTAACTGGCGCACTCGGTTGAGAAGCAGACGCTGATCGCTGACTTGTCCGTGGCTCTGCAGTTCTGCAGTGGCGTAATTTGGGAGGTAGAACATTGAATTGTTATGAACGTTTAGGAATTTATATTTTTTATTTTTTTGTTGCGTGTAACGTGTATGAGTATAGAAGATATTGAATGGAAAATAAATTGTTTTTTATGTTGTTTAAGTTAATCTGAGTTAAGTTGTACCTACGATTGCGTTAAAACGTAGAACTGAGAAGCTCCAACGCGTTACATAGAACTTTAGAACTTATATACTTTGTTACGTAGAAGTAAGAAGCACCGTCGTGTTGCTTAGGACTTTATTACTTACTTACTTTGAACCGAAGAACTAAGAAGTTCTAACGCGCTACATGGAACTTTAGAACATGCAGACCTTGATACATAGAACAAAGAAACACCATCGCGTTGCATTGAAGTTCTACGTTTCAAGGCAATCTTAGGTATTCAGTGAAATTATTAAATTTTTTGCTCTTTTGTTTATTAGGAATCATAGTTATCTACTTTTTTCTAGTTTATTCATTAGTAACTAGAGTTGTACAATTTTTTACTATTTTTTCGTTGGTAATTATAATTGTTAATTATAATTATTCGATACTTTGTTAATTTCATTGTTAATATTCATTCGTCTTCATTGCGTTACACGAAATTTTGTTATCTTATGAATCAAGTTTCCTTTGGTACCTAAATAATTTTCGTTAAAAACAGTTCATTTGTTCTCATAAAAATTTGTTTAAATAATTATTGCAGTTATTCGCTGTTTATTATACTATATTGTGAATTATTCCCTAATTTCTAGATGAATTTCTCATTAACAATCACAGTTCACTAATTCAACCTTAAAATTTAGAAATTTACATGGAAATACGTGCGACTCGTCATCGAAATCTCTTCTATGTTTTACTATCACTTTATACATAAAATGATATAAGGTTTCATTTAAAAAAAAAGCTAACTTCGCTTTGAAATCTCCACCATTGTTAGTAACATATAATAATATCCTCATTTGTAACAAACAACTTCTATTAAAACTTAAATTTAAAATGAACTATTCCTACTGAAATGAATTGTTCCCTTAAAATGAACAACCGATATGTATACAGTGATACATATATTCTATTCTGATACTTGAATATGTTTCATTACACTCCATTTTATTCAACTCATTATCAAAAATAGACAAATTCCCGTCTTCTATTTCTACTGTGTTTCTGACTTCGTTTCTACCAATCTCACCTTGTTTTCGCATATCATGGACACCTGTTGCATAGGATGTAAGATATCATAGAACATCTGATTTGGATGCGCCCTGTGTATCTCATTCGCGCACTCGATGCAAAGGTACAACGGTGGCGGCGTCTCTGTAGCAAAAGTGATAGATATTCGATGGTCGTAACACACTTTGCCAGCCTCCGCGTTGCCTGCGTTCGGGCAGGAGTCCCTCTGGCACACGAATGGCGCCAAATCGTCTGTAATCAAATTCAAACCAGTCCTCCAATATTTGCACATTTGATTTAAATAGAAATTGGTCAAAGGAAATATTTTAACACGTTCACTGACATTAATGCTGTAGCATTTAAATTTTAAAGCCAATTATTCATTTATTATATTATGTATTTTAAAGTAATAGACAACTGATTTATCGAGTGTTTTCATATTATTCTATCTACGTTTATTCCTGTTTACGTTTGCAGCTCCCTTAAATTTTTACTGTCCACGTTCCGTGGCTAAAAATTCGTAAAAATTCCAACGTACTTGCGAACTTAACTAAAACCGCTCTGCGATCGAAAAGGTTGGGGTTGAAGGATGGCCAATAGTAGAAGAGCAACTTGGCGGCCGAGGCTCTCGCTGGCGCCGTGCCGTAAGCAACCACGCAGAGAATATCTTTTACAACACCCGGTTTCAGAGCCATCAGACACTCCAACAATTGGCAATGGTGCGCTGAAAAATCGTCCATTCTTACCTTCAATCCTTTCATAATACTTGATTGATCACCTTTTATTGCACGTATTTAATTTTTTAACTTGTAATACTTTCGAATCTTCGACATTGGTTTAGTCGAATGTGAAATCTCGCATGAGAAGGGATGTCGTTATGCATTCTTCATTTCGTTTTTAACGTAGAGTAACTTGTTGTGGATTGTATTGATTGTATTATGTTTGTTTAGCGATTAATTTAGTGTATGAATTTTGTAATGCCTCGTGTCGTACTTTTCTTCAGCTAGAATTTTTTCTATCTTTATATTAAGGATTTGCATGTATACATACAATATTATAACACTAACAATGCACTAAAATAAAACATTTCTCAAATAACTGTCCGTAAATGTACACGGTAAAAAATATATAAAAAATAATTGCATCGGTCGTTTAAAGATAAAAATCCAAGATTCAGTAACTATTAAGTTGATCAAAAAAATCTTTTCATACTTTTCGTTATGCAACGGGCCAGTATTATAAAATTTCAAATTGCACATTGCAGTGTACCATTTGAGAACAAAGACGCGAAGAAAACAAAAATAAACGAATACAAAGTACGTAGAAAATTCAATTTATACACATGTAGAAAACAGTGTAACGATAGTTGAAAACCTGGATTATTGGAGTACTGGAAGATCATCATAATGACGGCGGCTATCGACTGGCTAGCCGCGTTTTCCATTCCGTCCTCGGTTTTTCTTGCTGCGATACCAAACAGACAAATTTCAAGACACCAATTTCACGATTCGAGTGAGAATATTGAATGACTTACTAATAGTGAACGGTAAAATGTAGAAGCAGAGATAATTAACGATGTCCTGATGAAGTTCCACCGGGAGCACGGAGATCGAGCTGGCCGTCAAGTAAGGTACATTTTCGATTAAATCGTGGTCCAGGAAAGGCAGCAAACTCGCGATACATTGCAGCAATGCTTGCCCAAACGCTGAAAAATTAATTCTCTTTGTTTTCAATTTAAACGTCCTAACGAAAATTAGAGAAAGGTTATAGAACGAACCTTGCAAACCGATATGAATGGAGGGAACGACGTCCATCAGCTGAGTGAGGGCGTTGTACAGCTGTTTATAGTCCAAATTGGGGTAAAGCGCCATACGATCTGCGTCGAATTTCTGCGACTTTACCATTTCGAGGGGCGCCTCGCGAACTTCCTTCAACAGAGCTTAAAAACAATAAAAACACACATTATTGATGATAATTGTTAAAATAGGAGAAATAATGATGGGATAACGTTGAATTTCTTACACAACAACATCTGGGAAAAGAACTTCACTGTGTTTGCCATGTCCAAACCAGAAGGCACTGGCTGGCTACCATGAAGAAGCCTCTGATAATAGTCGTGGAGACTAGTCAGCTTCAACGAATCTAAAACAACAAAACAGTGTACATATAAAAAAAAAAAGAAAATGCAAAGAACGTTATTAATTATTACTGTTCTCGTACTTACACGCCGCGAATCTCGTCCCCATTTTGTATATTCTCTATTGGTTCTACAGTATTTATATATATCTTCTTTATTTTCTAAACATTTTTTACTATTACACGCAATGACGAAAACGATTTATGGTTCAAACAATACGAACGGCGTCACGTTGCATTCCCACCAATTCTCAGCACTTTCTCGCCTCGTCAGCCGATTCTTTATATAGTTCGACCACTTTCACGTCGGTCGAAGACACGAAACGCGAGATTTTCTTCGCTGGCATGTTCCGCAGCTGCAGAATCGGCACGGGTCCATCCCCGTTGAGCTATCGGTGGTGAGTGAGCGCGCAGGTCGTATCGACCTGTTTTAGGAACGCGGCGCCCTCTCATCTTTTCATCCCCCTTCGGATCGAATCGAATTCCCGGGAAAATCCAACGAGCACGAATGGATCCACTGGTATTTAACCCTGCCTTGATCTCCAAAACTTGATTTACCTTGATTTACCTCTGCTCCTTTAAATAGTTTCTTAATTTTTAAAAAAGAAAAGTAGATAAATAAATAAATTTTTTTTTAAGGATAACAGCAGCAATTTTTGTAGTTTTCTTGGGATTGCAGAGAGGGGAATATGAGCGCATCGAAGATGATTCGGAGGCTATTGCAGGATTAAATTAGGAAAATTGTTGTTTAGGTACAATTGTTTTTTAAATTTTAGAGAACATTAATTGGAATAGTTCTTTTCTTAAATTTGATATTAAAAATTTGGAGATTGACGTTGGTGTTTAAGTGGAAATTCGAGCAGATGTGAATGTTATTTAATTTTAGGATTATTGATAAAGGATCTATGCGATATAGCTAATCGCGAAATAAGTTGGAAATACATAGCGAATATCGATATACCGTGAGAGAAGCAATACTTATCGACTGTCAGTAACAGGGGAAAAATTGGGCGGGAAAGTTAAAAAAAATTTAATATTCTTTTGCAATTGTAGATATAATTATACATTATAATATAATTACAATGAAATACCGTATAACGATAGTAATTAACTTATTCTAGGACTATTGTATGTGTATATACATATATTACATGCATCTTTAATGAGAAACATGTATAATAAAAACTTAATTAATTATATGTATTTAAATTTTATGGATTGTAGAATTATCGTAGAATTATGATTTTATTTGTATCGTGTAGAATTAAAAGCCCAATTGCGTATTCCAATTGAGTTTGAGGCCTGAAAAAAGCATCGATTTCGAACAATGCTAACTTTAGTTTATAAAAAGAGATACATTTTTTTCCCCTAGCTTTCAAGTAATAAATGACCATAATTTAATTTGATTTAAGAATCTAAAATTATATTATTCGACATACCAAGTGCTCCAATTGATTCTAACTAAAATTAACATAATTCTTTACAACCTTCTTTTAAATACGTGTTCGATATAAAAAAAATTGAGATATTAATAACAAACATTAAAAACTGTTATACAGTATCATTACAAATTGTACCTAACGAAAGAAATAAACAGATCACGTTATTATATATACACGCAATTCAAATGCGAGCCACGTGGTACTCGAACTGTTATTCAACAAAACCGGAAACGCAACGAAGAAAACTAGAAATTCTCACTAAATCCACGTTTTCGTTCAAATTGTCCGTTTCGTTTTCAATTCTGCCCGGTTAATTAAGTCGATCATCTGTATCCTCGACTTCGGTTAATTACTCGCGGTCCGCCAACGCTGAAGATGGAGACACGGAACCGCGGGGCCCTGGTGCCTTACCAACGTGAAATCGTATCCATCGGACGGCGCTCGTCGAGCGAGCGTTATATCATCGCGCAGCGACGGAAAAGCGGTCGCAAGACGTGTTACGCAAGAGGCTTCCCCTCCATCGGTTACGCAACAACCCTCGATCGCATGAGGTTTGACAATTATTCCGTAATATCGTCGCTCTTGATCCAATAAGCCGGAATTGCGCGATTTAAGGGATTAACCGTGCACGGTAATATTTACGAGCGCAACCATTCGCGACACGAATCCACTCGTCGCGTCTTTTCTGTCGTTGCGACACTGCGTTTTGGTGAACGCTTCGAAATACCGATATGAGGATGCTGCGATGCGTTGTGCGGCCAGGAATCGTCTCATTGCAGAATTTTTTTAATTGCTATGCTATCTATCTGTATAGAAATTTGTGTTTGAGCGTCTTGTTTAAATATATCTGTGAATTTCGTTTTGTTTGCATTGTTTTTAAATTTTAGATATAAAAGCAAAAAAAATTCCAAATATAAATTTTAATGTTATATATTATGTATAAATTTGCTCTTTTTTATTCTGGGAGTTAACAATAAATTAGGAATTAAAAAAAATAACTAATAAAAAGATTGATAGAGAAATTTCCAAAAAAAGCTGCTGATTGAACAAGAGCAAATATACTACAATTTCTATTGAAAATTTGTTTTTGCTTTAATATTTGAAATCCGAGAACAGAGTAAATAAAATAAATGTTTTGATCTGTGTAAATAAAATAACATCCCGTTTGCGTTTTTGGATGCAACGATTTTATGCACTATAAACCATTTCATGGAAATTTCTTATTTATAGTTTTATATTTAGTAATGTTTAGATAGCAGATCCTTAAGTCAATATAATTATTCGAAATGTCCAAGATATTTGCAAAATGTATGCAGGAAAATTTATTCGTTCTATTTTTAATTACATTTATTGTAAAGCTACAATAACTTTAAAAAAAATTTTTTATTATAAATTAATTATTACTTTTTATAATTACTAATGTCGATAAAAAATTTTATGAAATATGTATTTGAATATTCGAAATTTCAAAGAAAATAAAATATGAAGTTAAAAGACAATATTAAACACACATCTATTGTGCGACCAAATGTATAATATATCTTATTCAAACTACAGTTTTAAAATTACAATTTTACAAAATTACATTCCTAGTTAGTTACAATGTAAAGTCATACACCATATCCCTGTGTGATGGGGATCAGAATACATCCCCAGTAACTCCTGCTTGTCGTAAAAGGCGACTAAAAGGGACAGGAACCATTTAACGAAGATATAACAAAAACATGATACAAAATACATAGCAAAAATCAAAACCACAGCACAAAAAAAAGGACCAACATAATGACAGTATTTTACATTAAACAAACAGCAAAGACACCTTGCTCTTCCACGCGCCATCTTCTAAACTAATATTTCCCAAATTTTTCTCATCGTGGAAGATTTTTTAAGAGACACTAAAACAAATATCGATATTTAATTACAATAAATGACAATACAAATAAGATACATAACCAAACGAAACATTAATCCCAATTTTGATATCATACCTACAAAAGAAACATTTCTCAATTCATAATTGTTGCTCTCGCATAGAATGCACAAAGGCAACGTTCATAATTTTTTCGAAACATAAAAGAAGAAAGAAAACTAAGAGACCAAAGCCCAAAGCTGACCTCGTCGATTCTTGATCTTAAAAACTCCAACCCCTACGGAGGATCGTTTCGTTTTCGACGCGGTTTCCGCCGCTAGCGTCGCGTCGGGGCGCCGTGAACCGCGTCGTAACTGTGTCACGAGGGGTCGATTCTAGGTCGGGCTGTGACGTGCAGCCTTGCGATCGATATCGTCTAAATACGACTGCACACCTGCGAGCGGTGAAGTCATTCGCTGCTGTGAATACGTGCACTTTACGCGCGGCCCGTTCGATCCGCGTTCGCGAAAGCGATCCACCGGAAACCCCGTTTTAAACGCGGCATCGGCGTCCCTTGGCGCGCGCCGGTGACGTCGTCGTCTACGCGGAACCAAGACGACACGTTGCCTCCTCGCTCTTGGAAATCTCTGAGCACGCGTGCGTATTCTTGGGACAGGGTGAGTAATTACGGCGAAACGTGTGTATTTAAGGATGAACGATTTTTCTTGGAGAAATACGTGCATTATGCGGACGTATTTCTTGTACCTTTAGCTTGTAATTAATTGGGCAGAGTCGAGGACTCGGTGGTTTCTAGCGAAATTGTTTGCTTTTGCAGGAGTCGTTTGGTCTTTTCAATGCCTTTGGTTTCTAAATAGGAACAGGAGCTTTTGTAAGGGAGATGATGGAATTTAAAAAATTAGTAAAGCGTAGGATTTCACATTATAGAAATTGTAATTTGATAATAGGTGGTAGAGAAAACTGTACTAATTGTAATATGGAAAGTTTAGTTATTTTTTATTCTATCTCTGGAATTATGGAGAAGAGTATTTTTGTTTGAATAATAATATAAACGGTACTTTGAGTATTATTATTATATAATGTTATTATAATAGTAATATTTTAATATAATTCAACTACAATATGTCATGGGAATAATATGTGAAATTGACGAAGCTATAAAGGAAATGAGTACTTCTTCTGGGAGTGATTAAAAGCTAGTATAGGTTAGTGTGGGAAATTTCATACAATACTTATTTAATAATAAAATTCAAATGAAAACTGAAATATCTATTATTCGAACAATTCTAAACAATTCCATAAAAACAAGGAACAAACATAAAAACCTAGTGTAAGGTAGCTGTAATCTAACAGAATAATCTGTACTAACAATAAAAGAAGTTATTTAGAACTCTAACTGATATCTAAAACTAAAAATCAAACAAAATATAAATAAACATAAACAATGTTCCAAACAGAATTATGAAACCCTAAAAATTAAGAACAAAGTTAATCTAAAAATTATTATCTGCCAGTAAAAAGTACGAAAATTCCATGGCCCACAAAATAAAATAAAGAACTAAAACACAAAATTCACAAATTCGATCGATCATTACAAGCTCGCTCTAAAATGAAATTCCAATATTTCGCTAACAAAAGAAAGAAGCGTTTAAATGTTCAACATCGAGACTACGTGAAAAGCTCTAGAGCTTCCAGCTATAAAAGGAACGCCATCCGGATCGATGTTCCTAGAATATTCCAAGGGGTGAAAACGCAGAGCGGTAAAAGGAATATCCATAAACAATCCCTCTTTACATCTACCTATTTCAAACGCTAAAACGTTTCTAATCCAATGAACGATACTTATCGACGGAATCCTCGGAAACGTTTCGTCAAGCGGGGGGTTGGACAGAAATTAAAAGGGGTACGCGTGGCAGTCATTAGCGGAATAACGATACGAGCGTGTCTTGGCTCGTAAAAATTTCCGGAATGTTTGGTGGGGTCGAAGGACAGGGCGAGCCGAGCGTAGGACCGCGATTCCTCCAGCGGTTGCGGGACGTAATCGCGAGGGGTGCGAAGGCAGGGGCGAAGTTCGCGTTCGAAGGCAGGTGACTGGATCGATTTCGCCTCTATCTGCCGTGTACTCGAACGGTTGCAGCGGTGACGCAGACGCGTGGCCACGCGAAATCGCGTGCTTCGTATAACGGAGGGATCAAACTCGATGCTTGAACAAAATATTGAAAGAAGAAATTTCAAATGAAAGAATTGCTCGCGGTACTAGCTCGTTCAGAATTCTGCACCGAGACAACGAAACGCATTAACAGAATAGAAACGTACTAAATGTTAGATACATTGAGAGATCGAGAAGTATGGCAGCGATACGAAAACAGCTACAGGCGAGTAATTAGTGAAAAGGTGAATAGAGCGTACGAGAGAGAGAGAGAGGGGGTGGGCGAGAAAGGGACAAATTGAGATGTCTGCGTGAAACACGCGATATCGGTAACGAAAACAGAAGATACAACGATCGAGGGGCGAAAGAGGGTTGAAGCGCGACGCGGAGGGCGCAGGAGAGGGTGGACTGGATGGATATACACGAAACCCGGGTTGCCTAGGACACCACATGGACATCACGTTAGCTTGCGACGTCACGAGCCGCGGCTGGGGTGAAAGCCGCGCAACCCTCGTACCGTGGGCGTCTTAGAAAACAGTGCTCGCGGGGCCAGCCACGTCGAAAGTCGTGCGGTGAACCGCGCATCGAGACGAGTCGATAATTCACACGAGAAAGGTATGAGGTATATCGCCCTTGTCTACGTGTGCGCGTAAATAAAACGCCGCTAAGGAACGCTGTGATTTCGGAGTAAGAGGTTCGATATTTTTATTCCACTGGTGATTTCAAAGGTTCCTCTTTTCTTTTTTTTGTTATCGAACAAGTAAGTACCCTATGACTCGTGAGATGAACTTACTTTTGACTGCGTTGTTCAAGTTTTACGGGGATTTACATTTGGATTTGGTGTGGTCGAAGTGGAATTGGAATATCTCGATTGAATTTTTATTTGTTGTTACATTTGAGGATTTCGAATTCGATTTAATTTCTTGGAATAAGAAATTATTGAACAACTTACAGTTGCGGTTCTTGAAAATTGTAGGTAGGTTGTCATTTAGGGGATGAATATTGCAATAGAATTTTTTAAATATTCTAATTTGCTTTAATTTGTTGGAATTAGAAACTATCTTTTATTTTAAATTATAGTGTTGAATTTTTAAGTAAATTGTGGTTGTGGTCCTTGAATATTGTGATTAAGGTTATCATTTAGGGGATGAACGTTGTAGTAGAATTTTTTTAACATTCGAATTCACTTTAATTCATCGGAATAGCCAATTATATTTTATTATTTCGAAATAGTATTTTAATTTATTATTGCAAGGGTAGTTACAGACAGGTATTGTTGTAAAATTATGAGAGTATTATTTCTACTCTAGAAATGTCGCTTGGTGATTTATTCTTGGATGTGATTGATATTGAAGCGATACAAGTTAAAAGGATTCCACCCTTAGTACATTATCCATCCCCGCGTCACGAACGTTGATATTAGATTTATTATCGACATTGATCGAATACTTCATCTTACTGAAACCGATTGGTTTAATGAGCAGTTCGCTTAATTTTAGATAAATGTACTCTGCTTATTCTTTTATATTATTCATACTGTTTAACGTAATTCTTGCGATTTCTATTGCTACTTTGCACGTAAAATCTATAATTCGTTGAGTTGACAAAGTCTAATATTATCCACTCAGTGATTAAGTCCACAGAACAGAAAACACAATAAATTATTAAAATTATAAGATTAAATATTAACCAAGCGTTCCAGCCAGCAAGTGGTAAAAATTAAAAAAAATCGAAAGACTGCAAGCATTTATTTTGATCAGTTTACTCATTTAAAATACGAACGGACCCTGTTAATTTCAAATTATTCTAATTAATCGCATTTCGAACAACTAAACGATTCTAAGCGAACACAGAATAAAATAGGAATATTCTTTTGAAAAATCGCCGAGGCCTAAAATTATTCTGGCAACGAACGGATCGAAGATTTCTCCCCGGTTTAATCTCTTCCGGTCGATCGAAAACCGCTTCGATACGCGGCGCAGCTCGATCATCGTTCGTGGCACGCGCATTCGTCATCGCCGTGGCTGATCCCATCAATTGATTAACGCCACCCTCGGCCAGATAGCTGGTGCTTTCCGGTGGTCGGCGAGATAATAAAAAGCAAACAGATGAATCAACGGTTGCGCAAGGCCAACGGGCGGGACGGTGGCACGAGAGGGTGGCATCCCCGTTTTTGTATCCTGTCAACGGGCGTAACGGGGCTGCGAGGGTCCATGTGATTTGATTATGTCGGTAATACGCTCCGTATGCCACCCTAATTGCTGCGGCCTGCACCCACGCGAGTGGTGCTCCTCGCGTAACGATCGCGGTGGAGGAATTCGCGATCAGAGGCGTCGCGTTTCTTTCTTCCCTCTCTGATCAGAATTTATACTCTAACGTGGAAAATTTGCTGGTTTTCGATGCGGTAGAACCACTGTCGTTTTTTAACGCGTATCTCGCGTAATTGTAGAAATACAGTGCTGAGTATTATTGTAAATTGAACACAAATGTATTTTTTACATTTGTGTTTTGTATATTATATACTTTTATTTTCATATCGTAATACTATTAGAATTCATTTTGGTACCTTTCACTTATGTTCAATACAGTTTCATTTATTTGTTATTATATGTAATAGTAGG
Source organism: Xylocopa sonorina (assembly GCF_050948175.1). Classification (NCBI taxonomy): domain Eukaryota; kingdom Metazoa; phylum Arthropoda; class Insecta; order Hymenoptera; family Apidae; genus Xylocopa; species Xylocopa sonorina. Next base: position 1,988,993 of record NC_135205.1, read on the forward strand.
TCAGATATAATTATCTAAGCAAACTACTTTTTAATCTTTTTTATCTTTCGTTCTTATTAGAGGCTTAGGTTGGAATTTAATTTGGTAGAAGAGTTTGTGCTGACTTAATCAGGAGTGGGTTGTTTCTTTATTTCCATGGAGACAAAGCAACATTCTATTGTGCTATAAAATGGTAAGAGTGAGAAGCAAAGAAATAATTGAAAGGAATAATTATAGGTGCCTAGCTTCTAGTTTCAGGATCATGTAAAAATATATTATAAAAACTGAATTATAAAATTCGTAAAATATAAGAAATATTATTTGCGTGAGTGAGCGTCATCAAGAATTCAATTTATTATCGAATTATTGAAAAAGCATAAATATTGCCTGCTACTGGTAATCAGCGGTTCGAACTTCATTTGACTAGAACCAGACTGTGCTAGGATAATTCAGTTAAAGGCAGCACGTTTATTTATTTTCACGGAAATGGAGAAAACTACATTCTAACGATCCTCGATGACTTTCTCGCACTTGAACAAACGTTTTGTTGCATTTGAAAAGCCCAAGTCACAACTGAACTCGCGTTTCTCATAACGAGCGTCCATTGCTCGAGAAGGTCGAAGGTGATCGTCGAATCGACATCGATTTGTCGAGCGAGACCACTTCAAAGGTTACCATCCCCCGAAACTCGTTTCCGGCTCGATAAATCGTTGTCCCTTTTCGAAAACGCCGCACCACCTGCATTTCACCTGCATACACTGCACAATTGTCCGCAGTACGCGCGACACAATCGATACTATCAGCCGCGGTAGTTAGAGCCACGCTAATTGTTACACCGTCATGGCGGAGATAAAAGGGGAGGCGTGATGTCAGCGTTATTATCGCCGTTCTGACGCTCGCGTCGATCGCCGTTCGATGACGTCCAAGTGATCGTTAAGAGTGTTCGCGATAACGCTTCGAAGGCCTTCCACTAGCTATTAGCATGGTTAGCGCCAACGGTGCTCTAGAAAATTTCTTCGCCGTTCCAATTCGAAAACGGCGCACCTTTGCGTCGACTATTCCGCGCTCTAGAGTCATTCTCTGCTGCGTTTATCTTGATTATTCGAATAGACGACGTGCACGTATTGTCGCGGAGTGATAGTATTGGTGGATTAAGTTATCTGTCTGTTATTGGCTCGATTATTTAGAGCAATGAATCGTAGATGCGATGCGAGGCGCTGGGGACGGAAAGCAAATGTGGATTGTTCGTAAATAGAACACCCTTTGAATCTTTTAAGACTTGTGGCAGGGCGAATCGTTATCTGAAACAGTGAAAATTTCATTGCGATTGTCAGCTTTTGCGAGAACTACTTAATATGGTTTTCGCGATTTTTGTAACAAAAGATGTCTGTATCACGTGTTTAAGAATGCACATCGCGTTTTTCCAAATATGAACAACAATTGTTTTATTACTATCATTCAAGATAATAAAAAATATTTTTTTCGATACATATATCGAATTTTTCTCAACATAGCGTGAATTTCTTTTGAAAAGATCGCCAGCCGTTTAGAAAACTTTGTCGTAGCTTAACCGAGCACGATGGCAATTGTCTGCATGCGCTGGAAATATAATAAAAGTAAATCGCTGTTAATAGACTATTGTAGAATATTAATTAAATCGAGACTTTTTCGATACAAATTAAAAGATGACTCTTATTGATTAGGATATTCATTGAAAGAAAGATAACAGACGACTGACTCAATGCTTCAAAGAAAATACGCTCGCTCTTGTTCGCATTTCAGAGTATTTTACATAATAACATTGGCAATAAAAATTACTGATTATACAATAGAAAGATTCACTTCATTATTCTTCATAAAAAAAAATAGTTATTATTATAACAAAATTAGAATAAAACTCTTCTAATTTTTAAACAAATATAAAAAATCATATCGTTAATGGTTACCGGAAGACCCTTGGGTAGCGCCATCGCGTGAACGATGGCTTCCGTGTGGACGCGGTTCGCAGATACCTGTTTCAACTTAAATCGTTAACCGCGGAATTCCACCCCCGCCAGTGGAACCGCATCGCTTGCAAACGTTTCGATTTATTACCGCTGCATTTGCACGAACGAGTAATTAGTCTTTCCATCGGTTGCTTTTTCGTTGAGGACAAGTAACTTATCCTCCGTTCCGTTCCTTGCGTTTTTAATCAGTTTATTTGCGACGGGGATCATGGCGACGGTAAAACGATATTGTTATCGTGCGCGCTTGCAATGATCGACTTGTTGGTAGAAGATTGAGTTCCTTCTTATTTATAGCTACGGGACTGTGCACGTAGTGTTTGTCGACTTGCACGTCACAGTTCAATTAAGTTTTAAAAGGCAGTACAGACCAGTCGTTTGGATTGGAATTACTTGACTTCAAGTTGCTGCGATGACAAATAACACGAAGCTTGTATGGTTAATATATGTTCGTTTTGTTCGAATTGAGAAATTTTTCCAAGTAGCCAAGTTAATTCAATTTAAGTTAAATATTTCCTTTTTTTTAAATTATTTCAAATATTTTATTATGCTAGGATATTTTACTTATTTTGCCATTTTTGTTATTGTCATAAAATACATTTGTGAGGATTGTAAAAAGAAATTCAAATTGAATCGTCGCAATGGAAATATCATTACAATGAGCAATTGAAAATTGATTCAGAATTTGAAATAATTTAACTCAGATGAAGAGATATATGAACAATCATGAGCCAGCTATGAAAAGCATAACGAACACATTATAAAATAATATGAAATTAAGAATAAATAGAAATATCAAAAAGCAGTTCCTCTATTTTTAACAAGATCGATCAACGTTTCAAAAATAATACGCTTAATTAATAAAAAAGGTGATCAAGACTTATCTTTACAATGAATTTCTATGAAGCTTTAGTCCCAGATAAATATAACATCGGCCACTAATATGGTTTCTAATTTATTTAGAATCGAAGCAGAAACTCGGATGAAGTAAACAGAAAATTCAAAGTATCCATCGAATATTAAAAGGGTGTTCAATTATTGCGAGCATTCGGGTTGAAAGTTTCAAGCAACCATCGCGAGCATCGTCGATACTAGAAACAAGGTACCACCGCCAAGGTCGTCGCGGCGTTCCGCTTGTGACCTTAAACGGCTTCGTGTCAAAGGTCCCTAACCTCGTCTTTATAATACCTCTTTTATCCAGCGAGGTAGTCACGTGACGTTCGACTGGCTCCAACAAACTGGTTAAACAAACGCGAGGGGCATCGATGCGAACCCCTTTAATAAACGCAACGGTTCGATTTAATCGATTAAACGTGTCCGATAATTGTAACTCATCGATTAGCCATACGCGGCTCGAGCGTCGATTAAAGCATTATAAACGATAAATATTATCCGCGCGTCGAAACGCTGGATTATACTAATTTTATGCGCCGATAGAGGCGAGCTTGCCCGCAGAAACAGGTTTCGATAGTAATCGTGTCTTAATCCGCGAGTTATAAAACAAGCGAAACCACGATCGAATTCCGGTTACCGTTCATTAAGACGGTAAGATCGTTAAGCCGGTGGCGAAGGTTTTCGCGTTGATGACGCAGCATTAACAGTATCGGCGAGGCAGTAGCCAGACGAGTCGGCTGCGGCACCTTGTACACCAGTAGTAATGCGGTAGTGGCTGTATTCCGGTGTAGAGTGGCCTTAAAGCCTCGTTCAGATTAATGGAATTGTGTCTCCGACTTGTATGAAGCCGATTAAGGAGTTTTACGACCTTTAAATTTCTAAAGAGGCTTCGAGGGATATTTCTAATTGATGTAAATGATAACCTCGATGCGTTTGTGTTAGTAAAGTAGTTTCGATCTGATTTAATTCAAGTCGCTTGTATTCAAGTTAGATTTACTTTGCTTGAGTCTCGTGAATATCAAGATTCAAGTTGATGTAAACGGCAAACTCGATTTACATTGAGAAAGCTATTTCGATTCCAATTGCTTGTATTTGAGTATGTCTGACAAGATATTTTAAGTTAATGTAAATGTTAAAGTCGACTTGCTTCGATGAGTTGATATCAATTCGTTTTAATTGAAGCGATCAAAGCAATTATCCAAGCAAATCAAATAAATTTAATAAAAATAAGTAAAGAGAGTTACTTTGTTTAAATCTCCAGAAGACTTGAAAACATATTTGAAATCAAAGTAAATACGAAATTCGTATTGGTAATTTCTAATTTCAATTCAGTTCAATTCAAGTGGCTTATATCTAGATTAGACAAGTGGATTCAAGGAGGATTTACTTCTCGCAAATAAACTTAAATGGGTATTTCAAGTCAAAACAATTGACAAGTTTCGTTGGTAAAGTTAAAGATTTTTACTCCAGTTAAATCTCGTAAACAAATTTAAACTCAAAGCAAATGACACACTCTCCTTACATCAATAAAATAATTTCAGTTCGTTTCAATTCAAGTTACTCGTATCCAACCAAATGAAGTAAATTCAAGTAAAGAATTTTACTTCAGTTAAATTTCACAAAGAAACCCCAGAATGTGTTTCAACTCAAAACGAATAACAAACTCGATGTAAATCAACAAAATGATTCAATTCACTTCAATTCAAGTAACCAATCGCTTAAGCGAGTCGAATAAATTTAAGTAGAAACATTTGTTTCACTTAAAATTCACAAGGATCAAGTTTCAGCTGAATGTAAGTGACAAACTCAGCTCGCGTCAACGAAATGATTTCAATTCACTGCATTTCAAGTAACCAGTACTTAAGCAAGTCGACTAATCTGAACGAGGCTTAAGGTGTGCTCACAGTGTCCAGTTACGTGGTACCGTTCTCGCTCGATACCACCGCGGCCGGCAGTTTTGTCTTCGGTATTGATTTGAGCCGGAGTTATGCTCCACGTTGTTCGATACAGTTGTGCAACCGTGAGAATATGCATCTCGATGTTAATCACGAGCACAATAGACGCGCTAATGTCGACCGGTTAAAATCACCGTTGCGAACGCGTTAATGACGCTAACGAATCCTGGGTGCTCCAATTTTTTTCGATAAATGGTTATACGCTGATCTATTTTCATATATTTCTTCGTTAGCTTCGAAGTACAATTAACGTTCGTGTTTGAATTTGGTGTAATTGCAACACGTGATACCCTTTAGAAAAAAATTCGTGGACATTGTATTACATTTTTCACATCTCTTAATTCTAGTTAAATTTTATTCAAATTGTGTTTAACAAAGAGTATGATGTACCTTTTGTTACTCGATAAATTATGGCAACGATTTGATAGTTCTCCGTAACAATGGTATAAGGCATTCATCGCACCTGCTCATTAAAAAATGATTTTAGCCATTTATAGCGCTGACAAAAAAGTGTGAATTACAGCGACGATAGATAAATTGAAATATGAACGAAGTTTGCTTTCATGACTCACTAATGGATCTCTTCGTTCTCTGTAATACAGCTGTAGTATAATTGTGATGGATCCATAATGAAGCTATTCAATTTTCAAAAATTAGCTAACGTAAAGAGACTAATAACTTGTGATTTTAAAATACCATACAATTCTCTAATCACAAATGAAAAGCATTAGTCAGCAAAATTAAAAAGCAACCCGCATTAAAAATATTTCCCTATTTACAATCGAATCGTATCCACAGTTCCTCCTTTCTTACGTTTAACATGAATTTCTGTTCACCAATTTGAATACTTCTTTAAAATACCAAACCAGAGCTATCATAAAACAATATATAAATATACAAATACGACATGTCCCTGCAAAGAAAGTAAACTAAAAATCTGCTTATATATATATATTCCAACAGCGAGCAATAATTTAACAATAACCAGACCCATAAAATGGTCCTCCTGAAACGTTTCCGTCGAACGCGCGCGCGGTCTTCTTTTCGCGACCAGTCCTCGATTATACGCGGCGGGCCGTAAATCGAACCGAGCGACAGAAATATAGAAGGAGGCAGTGGCCGCGGCGCGATCGCGATCTCTCTCGACTGGTTGTCGGGGCAGCGGGATTAATTATGTATGAGTTACTTTCGCGCGTTTAGACGGTCGCGTTCGAGCCCGTTCCGCCAGTGCCAGTGATCCGACGCGGGGCATAAAACACAACCGGAGTCCTTGCCGCAGCCTTGCGTTTTCTCCTTGAGGCCTCCGGTTCTATTTAAATACGCGGCGCGCGCACGTAGCTGCCGCGCGTGCGCGGGCTACTCCCCTCCCCCTCCGCTTCCCCGTCGCTGGATAGATGGGGGCCGTAGAACTCGCGGCATTTCTACGCGCTCTTTCCCGCGCTGTCCTTTTGTTCTCCAGGCGCCTCTTTCTCTTGGCACCACCTCCGCGTCGCGAGCTGTTTCCGCTCCGCGGGTATATTTTCGTCGCGGGATGCAAAAATAGCCGTCAATGGGATTTCATCGGCGAATTGCTCTTTGGAATCCGTCGGTGGAGAGCGTGGGCGGATGATTTGTCCTTTTGGAATTAGATGAAGGTTCGACGCCGGAAGGTAAACGAGTCCTTCTCTGCTCGCGTTTAATTAGTTTTATGATCGTTCTTTAGACTTTTGCGATTCCTACATCATTCTTTTTTTTAAGCAGGATTCTAATGGATTGGTACATTGATATAATTAAGGAGAGATATTTAGCCGGCATAATAATTAATATGAAATGAGTACTTTTTGTTGGAGAAAATGCTACATTACTCTAGAGAAGAATAATTTCTCTTTCTTAATATTTTAAATTTTTGTATGAAATAAGAAGGATTGGTTGGATTAATATTTATGGGTAATAGTATGTATACATGTATATAGCAATACATTAAAATCAAAGTATAATATATTATAATGAAATATATAAATTCAAATAATTTACTAGTATCTGCTAGTATTTACTAACATATACAATCGTTAATAATTTTTCCCAAATCTAATAATATACCCACAGATCTTATCATATTGGTACATACACCCGGATCTAACTTCCAATACCAAACGGTCTCAATTTAATACCTTTTATACAAAAATCACAACAAGCACACAGTTCCACTTGCACCTTGTCCTATTTTACAATTACAAAAATAGAACTTAAATGAACGGATGCCTCGTCCACTAGTTCAAGTAGTTACCCAATTACTCAAAATGTCACGCACACAACAATTCTTCCTACAAATTTCTCAAACGTATCACCATAACTGCATACCCTCGCGTCGTGTACATCACCAAAAATGTTAAACCTGAACAACCCCGCGAGTAAAATAAGCGCGCATCGATCATGTCGAAGGTGCGATGTCAAATAATGACTCAGCGTCCCTTAATCGAGTCCAGAACGATGTCCAGTTCGGCGATGATAGTCGAAATAAACTCGCGGACGATCTGTTCGCGCGGCTGAAAGTCGGGACAAAGAAGACGGCACGGGTAACGCCGGCTCGCCTTGGCGCGGAGCCCGCCGAGTTCCTGTTCCCTCTTCAAGGTCCATCGGTGGCCGACGTCTCTGAGTCAAGCGAGTCAACGCGCTCCCGTGGCTGTCCCTCGTATTTTTCCGTCCCCGGTGTTATTCTCGCGCGGATCACCCGCGGACATTGTTCCCTGTGACCCGCAGCATTTTCTCATGGCCGCGAGCTCGGCCATCCGCGAGATTGACCGCCCTTTCCATCCTCGGTGCGATTTTTACGTCGCTTCCTGATCGACGCCGCTGCTGACCTTGCTTCGTTTCATCTCGATGCTCGCAACTTTTGACTAATTGTTACGATCGAACGAGAAATTGAAAACGGCTGCTAACACTCGTTCCACTTTCGGATAAGCTAGGTGTTGAACTAGTTAGTTCTATCAAATGACTATGAATCAGAGCAAACTCTGCGTGTACATTATTTGCAGTCGGTGAATCATTAAGATTAAAGAATCGCGTTGACTTTTTGGAGAGCGTTCATAAAAATAAACATCGACGATCAGTCACTGAATTAATATTACCACTGGTAATTAAAACGTTCCTTTGGAAACCGAGAACGGTATTTTATATTGGTTAACGAATTAGACCGCTAATCGTAGTCGAGGATATATCGCCATTGGGACCAGCCGTGGGCTCGAGTTAGAAAGGTTCGCGGAATTGTTCAAAGAGAACCCACGTGTCAATCTTTTTCAGATAGCAGAACGAGATTGTAGGAGGAAACTGGTGGACAGGAAGCCTGGCTCAGGGTTGATGCGTCGAATATGGTGATTCCTGACCGGGGACCAGCTGGCGGAACGTTAATGGAAGGCCCGTCGTGATTTCGAACCGCCTGGCCTCCGATCTCCCGACTTCCTGCACGCGATTCCTCTCCGTCACCGCTTCGTGGCTCCCGCGAATCGGTAAATATCGACGAAAAGATATCGTCGCTTCGAGGGACAACGCTCGAGCTGTTCGATCGCGATAGTAACGAAGTATTCGCTTGTTTTGCAGGACGATTTCAGGGATCGAAGCCCTTTTTCAATATGGAGACGTTAGTCTAGGCTCGAAGGATGATTGACGCCCGCTGAAAGATCGCTGGGACGCGCGCGGTGAACGTTTGATCTCGTCTTCCTGGTAGGTGCTAATTTCGAATGATGTTCGGGTAAATAAACGCCGCGTCTGACGTTGGGCACCAGTCCTTTCAGGAAATCTGTCGACGTAATTTCGACGGTGTTTTCGTGGTTACGTGTACTCGTTTTGGTAGAATTCGCTAACGGGATTGTGGATCTTGTGACTGTGCTTTTCTGATGCAAGATATTTGTTTTTTCTTTTTTTTTCGTCGAAATTTGCCAATTTCGATCCATTCGTGGTATAATTGCTGATGTAATCTCTATTTAACTTTGAAAAACTCATATTTTCTTAATCATACTTGAATACTTTTTGTTTATTATATTCTTTTAGGTAAAATTTAGAGAATTTTCAAAACATTCTTTGTTACGAAATTCCGTGATCCAATAACCTCGATATGTACCACATAAATGGAGCTTTAATTCAAACAAACTTATTTCGTATATCAGAACAATATAAAATATTAAATTTAGTTCAATTGTAAAATTTGACAATTCACTTTATAAAAAACTAAAAAACAAATACTTGCGTGCAGTGTACAAAATTCAATAATATCCAATAATACAAAAAATATAATACTAAATTAAAATCATAATATATGTAACATATATATACATACATGTACCCTACCAAAGAAAAACGTCGTTACAGAACACCCCGCGCGAAATAATTTCTTTACAAATACATGTTCGAATATTAGGTCTATCGGAAAATCCTATTCCTCTGCGAAGTAAAAGAAAATAATACATTTTTGTACGTTCAGCAATACTTCGTATACAATATAATTTCCATTGTTAATTATGACAATTTCCTTGCGCCAGCGTGATCGCAATTTTTTAGAGTCGAAGAACTCAAATAATGCTTAACTGACATCTGCTTCAGTTTCGAACCTTTCATTCCCCCAAATAATTTTACAAGAATAGATGTTTACACAATCGCGTGTCCCACTCCTTAATTACACGAGACGTTTTTGTTTCAGCTAATTCAAAAAAGCACATGCATATAAATACAATAATAAAGAGAGATAACGTGCCAATTGAAACTTAAAATGATATTATCGTATAGAATTGTCTAGTAGACCTAATGTTACACGCATACACACAACCACCCCCCGTGTGATTCACGCGGAAGCAAACGAAATCGTTTCGAAGCGCGATCTGATTCGAGCCGTTCGCAGATCCTCGAGAAGCATTCGAGGAGAGCAACGGAAGGAGGACGTAGGGTATCTGTTCGCCAGATCGAGGAACGAAGGCCCAGCGTGATTTAAACGTAGTGGCATGCCAACGCGACCTCCGAGCTCCACTTCCCGGTACGTGAGTCAGGATCGCAGGAAACGGCAGCCTCCGCGAGGATGAGCGCAAAGATATCCCTGGCGGGCCGCGGCGCGGCCCAGTCGCCGGTGAACCATCGTGGAAAAGCATCGTCGGGGCTGTTGCGCGCCGGACCGTCTGCGAAGAGACCGATGAGTAAGTCCTGCGTGTGCCACGGACCACGTGGTCAGCGTCTCGCGTCGTTTTGTCGTGGAACCGGGTGTCACTCTCGAGGGAAACTTCTTTCCTGCGGTTAATTCATATTTTTCATCGTTACTTATTACTCGATCAGTCGCAAGTCAGTGCAGAATTTTGTAGTATTTTATATATGGTCCGATGCTGACAGCAAATGGTGCAATATTTCTGTAATTATACGGAGGATGAACGATTCGGTTGGCTCTTGAGAGTGTCGCGCAGTTTGGTCGTGCAAAAAGGGTCGAAACGTGGAATATAACGTACTTTCATTTCGTTGTTCTTATTTATAGTTTAGTGAATTAACATTCACTGAGCAACAAGTATTTCGTTCATCTTAGAAAATAAAGTAGCGTTAATTTTTAGAATACTTCGCAATACCTGAAACTACGACCGTGCGAAGAGTCATGTTTTTCCTCTTTTTCCAAGATACGAACGAGGTGTCGGTTCTCGTTAGGTTCGTTTCCTGGGACGTTTACAAACATTTGATTCCAGGATTTAATCGCGTCATAACGTACAGTTAATTGCCCGAGACAGCCGCGCGTGTTTCTTGTTCCTGTTTTCGCGACGATTGCCTCAGAGTTCCTCGCGTCACCGTGAAAAAATGCGTCCGTTGTTTCGCGCCGCGGGTTCCTGAAACAAATCTGAAATCGAATTGTCACCTTCCGATGGATGACGCTGCACGCTGACGCAGCGATTTCGTAGTTACGAAAACAAGACGGAGGGTCGATGTTTAGAAACTGGAGCGCGTTATCTGGAATAACGTGTACAAATGTTGTACATCGCGGAGTGACTGTTGATATCGTAGCTAACGCGCGAACGCGATACGATGAATAATCAGACGACGTTCGATGGTACTGCTCGGTGACTAACAATAAGTATTGTGTCACGCATGGAAATCAGGAATCGCAGATAACTTTCAACGATAGTAAGTTACCCTCCGCGTGGAATAATTTCTAGATCGAACGGCTGAATAGGAGAGAGGCTACGACTATATCTTGGAAGAACGCGGAATAGCGATTTTAGTACCCAAATTGTACAACTGTACTAATTAAAAACTATAGTAGATGTAAGCAGCAAGTAATTGTAGCTTAACCTGTAAAAATTTCAAAAAACATTGTTAGTTAATTATAAATCTCAGTCTTTCTAATATCAACTAATAACTAAAACTTACTTAGATCAATTATTAATCAGGCGTCACTAATTAAAAATCCAAGGAGGCTGAAATACATTTGATATGGAATAAATTTTGAAGTAATTGAAGTTCGATTCATAACAAAATAGTATGTACTTGAACATTTAAATGATCGAACGACGTTTCGTGTTCAAACAATTCGAGCACATATTGCCCTGTTTGGTTCGATCGTTCGTGCGCCACGTGTCTTTTCAATGACAATCATCTCGAGGTCGTTCCCTCGCCGAAAATACGCCGCGGGGCTTTCGTTCCCGTTGCACCCGACCAGTCCAGCCACTTGCTTCGACACGGGAATCCTTGAGTCAACAAATTCCATCCCTGCGGTTCCATTTCGCAACGCGAGCACCGTCGCGCGCGTTCCGCGACTAGAAAGAAAGGAGATTCGGTCGATGAACGAAGGTGCGCTTCCTTCTTGTACCTGTTGATGAATTTATTAATAGGATCGAGTTAATGGCGCAACCACAGGCTCGATATCGACGAATTACACTTGCTCGAGTACGTGATCCAGGAATATCTCAAAGTATCGACTCGAATAAACCTAATTAGCACTGTGGGAAGTTGTATTATAGATATAAGGTTGCAATATACGCGATGGAATCGATGGGCGAACAGTAGCCATCTGGTGGATACCGCGGGTAGTTTTCTCGAACAATCGATTCTTAAGTAATTTTGTCGTGTTTCTAAGGTGAACGATTTTCGGGTTATAAGAGTTTTTAGACAACTCGTTTAAGTGTCATTGCTTTAGTACTTTTTGGATTGAGATAAAGAATATGTGATGCATCGAATTATTATACTTTTTTATAGTTAAATTGTAGGGGATCTTTGTGAAAGTGTAATGTACATTGATATTTCGATCGAAATCATCAGGTAATAAAAATTTGTTTTTACTTAAGATTATTATAATAAAGCAAATATAGCCATTTATTTCTATTTAACCATTAAAGAAAAACTATGAATTACTACTGTAATAATTAGTGAGAACATTTAAAAAATAGTATTAGTTTCTGGAACAAAGTATTTTGGGGTTATGATATTTCACGAATTAATTTCTTCAGTGATCAATTCTAGTTGTAAATTAATGATTGAAAATAAATGTGGGTGTATGTACTAGAATGATATATTTGAAAATCGTACACGTGAACACTCCAAGTTCTCGTGAAAGAGAGTTGACCTTGTACAATCCTCTTTTCGAGTGGTCTTCACTTTCGTTATCGTCACTTAACGTCGCGTATTCATTCATCGAGTTCGAATGGGATTACTACATATCTGAAAAGCGTGCGGCAACGGGAAACCATTCTTGCCCCCGTTAAATTCAGTCTTTCGATTAACATTCATTTACAAGTTTAAATGGGGCTTCTCTTCATTGTCCCAACTTAACGTTCATTCACCAGCTTTAAACGAAGACTCCGTGCATCTGAAAAACGTATTATAACAACATTTGACTCAACAATAAAAAACGCTTGTTTCTTTATTAGTCTGTATTGCAATTTATTTATATATTTTCAAGAAATAGATTATGAAAAATGATCGATTTTCCTTCTAAAACCCAAAATCATATATTATGAAAAAGTATGTATGTTTTATTTGAGTTTTTAATGATGCAATTTTATGAAGAAATTAGCTCATGAATTTCATAAATCAAAGTAATAATCAATATGTAAAAATAGACTCACAAATGAAATTTCAATTTCACAACCGACAAACCTCTTAAACAGAAGACAGAAAACAGAATTTTCTGTCTTATGAAGCTTAATACGATTTTGCTTTATCATAAATGATTGACCAGTTCATTTTTAAACACAACACAAATAAAACAATGAGAGAGCCGCAACTATCTGAAAACATTATTGAAAAAGAAAAATGAGCAGCAAAATTTAAAAATATACCCCAAAAAAAGACTAACATAGTATCCATTTACACAAACGCTTATCGTATTCCAATAAACCATGAAACGCACGAATAATTATGACTAAGGGGTCCTCGAAACAACAGTTTCCTGGATCGAATCTGCGCGGTCATCTCTCATGGTGGTAGTCCACGAGAAATTTTGCAACCCCGCTAATGACACACACGATTCTGCTTAACGACGCAGACGCAGACATTCACACGCGTCATGCATACACGCTATAAGATCACGGGTTAACGGAGGATGCGTTCATTAGCCGTAGAGGTGACTGGCACCGAGGAAAGAGCCGTCAAACGAGCCGCCGTCCCAGAACTGGAAGCGTCGTCCAGCACCGCCCGTCCGGACACCTTGTTGAAAAGGGAAAGCACCATGCCAGCCTTGACGCGTGCCTGCACTACTGCCACGCTACCCAGGATCAAGAGGTTCAGACTCGCTTCGATCGGTGAGTCGATCACCTTTCTCTCTTTCTCATAGCTGGCGCTTTCGTTTCTTTTCAGTTGCACCGCGATTTTGTTTGTCTTCCTGATAACACCGTAATCTTTAGGTTCTGTTTGCGAATTGGAATCGAAAGAAATTTCAAGGCGACCCGCATTTAAGTTTTCTTTACACGACTACTTACTTATTTTCAAATGCTTCTTTACGATTTTATTTACTGTGGAATGCTTCCTTTAGAATTTTATTTATTTGTTTCTCTTTCATTATTATTACATATTATCAGATTTTCTAATAGTCCTTTGTACGAGATTCAAAGGATATTTTAGAATGCACATTTTATGATAACGTCTTGTCTATTTAATAATTAATAAGCGTTTAAATTTTTCGTATTAATTCGAGTTTCAATTTCTGATAACGAGTGGATGTTTGAAAATATCTGGTTAGTTTGTGCCGCTTCAAAGGAAGTCGTACGGTGATTCTGACGACGGATAGGGGTGTATATACTCATCGACGGTATGAACGCGTGATCGTTTACTAAAAAGGTCGCCGTTATACGTCCGCGGGACGCCCTTGCGCAATTTTTCACAAGCTACGTCAGGCTCAGGTTAATTGCGAGCATGACGTCGCGCGAAATTCTGCCCGTGATTCATAGCAGTGCAGCGGTGTCTCTTTTCACTTTTCATATGACAATTCAGATTACCTTGCGTGTTGCAATACGACCAACGATTATCGGGTTTTATCGACAATGAGCCGCGCGACTCGAGTATCGCTCGTGCCCTCGTATCGTTCGATTCGACGAAAAAAAATTTAAACGTAAACCTAGAGGATCGATCTACGAGGCGATCGAGGGCGGCAAGCTGCGCGCGCATCGATTCGAACGCCACGCGAGTTTCGAGATTATCGATCCAATTTCAACGTCATCCATTCAGCGCGAAAAGAGAAATTTAAATCTGATTTTTCAAAATTATATCTTTTATGGATTAGAAATAATCATTATGTATTATGTTAGTGTTTCAATTAGACAAAAATATGTTTAGTTATATATTTTGTTATAATTGTTAAGGTAAAAGAATTATTAACAATTATAGTTGTTATCAGTAAAAATGAGTTGATTAGTCGTTCTAGTATTGTACTTGTATTAAACAAAGCAATCACTTTCTGTATAATTGTATAGATTTAAAGAAGTAAACTGCACACATAACTATTGATACTAATCGATATTTACGTTGCACATTCAAAGAGTGCTAATCAAACTTCGATGATACTTACTTAAACATATGAAAATTTATATCTTTAAATTAAACTTAAGCTATCTAATACTTTGTATCTTTCTTTAGAACGGAACTTTCCCTGTTATTAAATTGACGAAGAGCTAATTAACAATTGGATAATTAAATATCGACACGATAATTCTAACACGAATCAGATAACGCGATCGTGTTATTAAAAAAGAAGATTACGCAAAAACGAAATTATCGTACCACAACATAAATTTGCATACATAATTGCTGTTATACAAAGGTTATCCAAGTTAATTAAGTAATTATATATTAAAATCGTGTTAGAGGAGAATTACTGTAATTTTTCTAAAAATCATGCGCTCAAAAGAAGCACCGAGTTGTAGAAAAGTAGATTACCCAAACGGAAAATAAATCATCGATCTCCAATTATAATCGACCAAAATATTAAGTCGATCGACAAACCTATCTCACATTTACGAATTACCGATCAATTATGAACACCGTTGTTTCAAGTATAGGAAATCAAATTTGAATCTTCTTCCATATAAATATACGTAGTACGTGTTTACATAGGCGAGATTTATGTGCAGAGAAAAATAGAGCGGCAAAGTAGCGCGTCGCGATCGAAATATCCCCTGTTCGCGAGAGAGCGACAGACTGGGTTGTCGCGCGCAATGAAACTCGGACGCGGCTCGAATACGTAATTACCGCGGAAATAGTGTACGGACCGGCTGGTCAACGGCATAAATATAAATACCGCGATCGGCCGTTGGGCAAGCGAGAGCCGTGCCGCGCCGCGCCGCGCGACACCACAGAATCGGTGAGTCAAGTTGCGCGTGACGCCCCGAGAACCACTTTCTATCGACCACGCGACCGCTCGCGGCATTCCGCTTGTCGCTCGATTATCGATGACTCGGCTATAAACGTTCTCCCATGAGGAGAAATAAAAAAAAAAGGGAGACAGAGAGAAAAATGACACGTATAATGTCATACGTGGAATGATTCGTCGTTTGGTCAGGTTGCGCGTAGAGACGAGAGCATTTCCGGAACCTGCTCCTTCCGGAACGTTCTCCCATGAGGAGAAATAAAAAAAAAAAGGGAGACGGAGAGAAAAATGACACGTATAATGTCATACGTGGAATGATTCGTCGTCTGGTCAGGTTGCGCGTAGAGACGAGAGCGTTTCCGGAACCTGCTCTCTTCCGTCTTTTAACCTGTTAAATGGCGGCGTTCTTTCTAATCGAGACGAGATATTTAGCTGGTTATTAAAAACAGGTAGAACGTGATTTATTTTTATATTTTGTTAAGTTTGCTAATTTTGTTAGATATTTTTCTGGAACATCAGAAGCAGGATATATTGACGGATAGGTTATGACTGCTTGCGGTTGTGTATAAGTTAACATTTAGATATATGAAAGATATTGTTGTGGTCGCGTAATCTACACCACAAATTGAACGCAAAAATAATATGTAACGAAGTAGTAATCGTAGACTCATTTCCTATTGTGATTTCTGAAAGCTCGATAGAACTGCATTGTAATAATAGCACAGAAGCTGAGAGGCTTGGCATAATTCCATGTACTAGATCTTTAAAGTACAATATATAAAAACTAGGAGTATTATTTTACATATAATGTTAAAGAAAACAAGATTTTTGTCATATCTACTTTTTTTTATTTTCTTATTCAGGATTGAGGTAAAACCAATCAAGTATTTCTCAAAAAAGCAATACCTTTAGTTCCAAATATGATATTTGTAAACTCACTCTCCCTCCCTCTCTCTCTCTTTCTCCCTAAATTAGAAAATTTGAAAGTAATTAATTTTAGCAAGCTAACATCACAAAAAAATACCAAATATATTTCTCGCATATATAACGAAACAAAAAGTTGAATACAATAAACCCAACCAACCCTCGATAAACAACGCGCTTCGAAACCGGAAATCTATTCGAGCCTGACGAACGATTCAGCGATCCGAATGAATTCGCGAAGCTCGTCTCGAATTCGTTTAAACGAAGCTCCGCGATATCAGCGGGGTTGTTGACGGCTGATAGAGGAAATTGGTTCGGCGGTGTCGCGCGAATGAGGAAGTCGCGTGGGATGAGGTCTAGCGATTGGCCAGGCGCGCGCGCGCGTTTAGGACCGTCGTTGTTCCGGCGTTCGTCGACGTGGCTCGACGTTAACGGGGCGCGTGTGCAATTTACGAACGGCGCTCGACCATAGAAAAAAAAATCGTGGACGCCACGATGTAACGTCGGCGGATCCATCGACGGAATCCGTTCTTTTATTATCTGCAGGCTCGATGACGTCAGGCTGATAGCACAAAGGCGCGTGTTTACACGCAAGCGCGGCTGTGTACACCGCGCGTTATCGCCGGAGCGGCAAGTGTTACGAGCTACTACGAGACTTAAGCATGCGACAAGTAATAAAAAGGCAGCCGCTAAGCGAGATCTCGAGGGAATCGTGCCGGAGATACTATCTTTCTTCGTTTGCACAGACTGATTCTGTTCGGATTTGATAACAGTACGAAGATTAGCAGCAGTGAAATTCATAAGTTTAGATTGAGTACAAGTTACGTTGCAATTACGTTGACGCTCGACGTATTTTTGGTAGCGTTCGCGGGCAATCGATTCTTAGTGGAAGGTTAGAGGTTTAGATTTTCTTTGATAGATAATTCTTGTTCTGTTTTTTCTTGGGTGCGTACAGTATTCTCAATGCGAGGGTATTCGTTTCTTTCTAAAATCGAAAGCGGAACTCCTAAAGTTTTCTTATTCATTTTTATTTACATACACTGAGATATATAGGTACTATTTTCTCTACCAATTATCATATCTAATATATCAATTTTATGTTTTCCATACAATTATTTTCCTAAAATCGAAAGCAAAACTAAATATTTTCTATTAATTTGTACTTACTCTCTGTTAATTATTATTTTCAATATCTCAATTTTTTCAATATTTCTCGAAGTCAATTATTAATCCTGCGCGCAGTTACAATATTCACTTACATAATACTAGACTAAAGGTATCATCTCCGAAAGCAAAGTGAACATTTTCAGATCCCCTCTTCTAACTTGAAATCCCAACCTTCGTAACATTCCCCTCGGCTAATCGTAATACGACTTCCGCGTGCGAATGCGATCATCGTTATTCCCCAGTGAATATTCAATCAGGCGATTGCGATCTCCTCCAAATAAAAAACAGAAAAATTAATTATCTCCACGTTGCCACGCGTCCCGTCCGACACGTGGATCGTTCGCGATGGCGCCTACGCGGGCCCAGGTTTCGTTAACCCGTGGATTTCGCGCGCTCCCTGCGGAATGCATCGGTAGATGTCAATCGAGACGGTTCTAACAGGCTACGTAAACCTTCCGCGTGCGGAGGCACCGCGTGTGCAAGTATGTTTATCGCTCGTTCGACCCGGAGCGATGCTTCTGTGTATGATGTCAGACTCTATCTTTGGCGCGGAGTAGATGACCACGCGAGAATCGGCCTGCGCATCTGCGCGTGCACGCGGAAATCTCGATGATGCTCGCAGATCCGATTAAGACGGTTAACAGCCCGTTTCTTTTAGGGTGCGTTCGACGAGTAGAACAAATCGTTTTCTAGTAAAAACGATTTGGTTTCGAGAAGTCGAGTTACTTGCAAGATGGACGTCTGGGATGGACAAGTTGAAGGGGTAGTCGCTTTATTAAGGACGAGTTAATTATTTCGATGCAGTTAGTAGGTTAACGAATGATTAGGCTCGGTTGAACCGGATGTGCCGTGCAAGACTTGTTCGCGGGAGTGCGTTTTATTACCGAGAAACATAACACCGTAAAAAGAGTGGGGATGGGACGCGGACATGCGTGTTTACCTCCCCTGCTTTCCTTCAGCCATGTTTTTACGCGTGTTGCGATCGATCGCGTTTCACGATGCTTTGAACATTGCGTCAAATTAACCAACATCCGACTTATCAACTTTGTCACTCTTCCAACGTACGATCGTACGATCGTAGTGTTGGAGAAGTGGCATTTTCGTTTCAACAAATCGTACGTGACTGACGAGGTTATGTTCGTCGCCACGAGACGTATCTAGGCGTTCATATAATTAATCATTTTTATTTCATCTCTGATGATATCTGTTCTCGATCGAAATTTCTCGATCGACTTTGAATATCCCTTTAATTCGTTCCTTTCGTGTGACAATTCTTCGCGTATCGCTTTGAAGAGGCATCGATACCAGCGGTCTTATCGCTTCGGATGGATCGATGGGGAATCCACGAGTGCACCGATTAATTCGATAACAGCCGATCGATGTGAACGCTCGATAAGCGCCAGCGCTTAGAAGACGGTTCGAATTTTCGGGTTCGATCGACGGACGTTTATTATTCCCAGCTATTTTTAATGCGACTCGCGAGATTGTGGGTTAAAGATCTTATTGTAAATCAAGATTTCGCCGAAAACCATCTGGGCTTTATCAAGTTTTACGCTCTTCGAGCAAGTTTAATCACGGACTGGGACCAGCAACCAAAGAGGTGATAAGAAAGTGTTTCATGTCGTCGAGCACATTCCTTAAAATAGACGTAACGCGTAAAAAAAATCGGTTACCTACGTTCACCTGATAAAACAGTCTATGAATGCGCGTCATCTTAGTTCATCGAAACAGCCTCCTGCGATCCGCGAGAATTCTGAAAAATGCAAGATTTACAGTGAACACGAGAATATTTTCTTTATGAATTTATTCTCCTTTTTTTTAGGAAAAAGAAGTACAAATAGCTGAGAAAGGAATAAAACACTATAAGTTCACTGGAAACGGAACGGTCTTTCTGTTTGTTATTTAAAAATGGAAGAGATATAAACAACCGAAGCAACGATTCGAATGCTGTATGTTTCTTCCGAGAAATAGCTCGAGATAGTTTGATATTTCTTTGGGAAACTTAGCCAGAACATCGCTCGGAACTAAAATTTCGCGGTTCGATCTCGAGGTACAAATATTTTTCAGTATTCTTCCAACTGATAATTATAAGCGTACAAAATCTTGCGACATTCTCCATGTTTCATTTTTCTGGTGTTATTGCGAATTTTTCTTACTAAAATAAAATCGATTTTCAAGAATTATTTGATAAATAATTCTGTATCTGAGAACCGGAGGAACTCGACGCCATTTTGGTTGCTCTTCAGCAAAGTAGAAAACTAATAATAATTACCATTTTTTTGCGGTTAAAAAAATTGTAAATTACTAAAACACATTAATTGACAATACCAAAACTATTTATCTGCTAGTAAATTTTTGTTTTTTTGCTTCTGTACAGAGGACTCGAATTAATTTGTTCATAAATACACCAAAGATCCACATTTTCTACGAAATTCAGCTACTCGCGTGAAATGTAAAAGAAACAATTTCTGAAATCTCGACTCGCTTTCTCCCAAACATTCGTGAAAGCCACTAGTTGTACTAAAAACGAACCGGAAGCAAGAAGACGAGCGTAGAATAAACGCGTCAGCCGGAAACGCGAGAAGTAAGTCTCGATTTCGATTTTGGTCAGCGAAAGAGCAGACGTCGCGTGAACTGTCGCCGTGTCTCGCGAGTCAGAAACGCAGGTGACAGCATCGATCCCACGGTATCCTTCGTTTAGTCGACAGCGAGCGAACGCGACACCGCGCGTGGATTTTCGCGAACGCGGTCATTTCAGTTTCCGTGAATGGGGTGTTGACTTACGGCGTTAGCGCGAAACGGTGAATTTTTGCAAAAGCGACTGCTGAGACCGCGCGAACAGCTCGTCCGGTGTAGATTTTCGAAATCACGATTCGTAAAAATATTGATTCGGAATTTTACCGCGAGCCATTTACGTCGCGCGGTAAAACTGACGAATGAAAGGAGTGATCTTTGGTCTATCCAATATGGCGCCAAATTTCGAAAGTTCTGCAAGCGTTTGCTAACCTTATGATATTTTCTAAAACGCAACACGCGTACTTTGAATCTTTTTAAATTTAATAATTAACAAAGGTATAGGATTTTTTGCGTACCTTGAAATTTCTCCAAATTAATAGCTGCAAATGCATATTTCGAACTGCGCGATTTAAGCTTCTCAAACTTAATAATCAACCCCCAAAATACCAATTGCTATTCAGGAACGAAGCGCAATTTCTGTACCTTCGATCGAGTAGCATCAAACGTTCCACGCGATGGGGTTAATATCCTGTAGAATCGAAACGATCGAGTGGTCGATAACCCAGCAGGTTAGTTTCGTGATATCGTTCTTATCAATGAGAAATTCGTCATCGATCCAGCCGAAAAAAAAGGAAATAAGAGAAATAGAGGAAACCCTGGGCGTTCGCGCGCGCGCGCGCGCGCTCGCACCCGTTGACGACGAGAGGTGACTCATTGGCTGGCTCTTACAGTCACGTGTACACGTCTGCACGTGTACGGTGTTGCATTCGTACACGCGCTCCATGTGCACACGAATAGCCGTCTCGCAGTGCTGTAGCACAGTGTCGCGCCTGGTCTCCCAGTCGTTTGAACAGAAAAACACAGAATTCCGGATAACTTCGATAGAATTTATCGTCTGACGATCTGACATAATCGGAGGCTTCGCTTATCGCGCGGCGGACAGGGTGAATCACTTTTCCTTTCGAGCTGATCGACGCTGATGGATACTGCTTTGCGATCGCATGCGTTCATCACTGTTGCACGGGGCTAAATTTTTTCTTAGTTGAGGACTTGAACGAGTTTACGCGTGAAATTTGAGATCTTGCATAGTATTTCTGATGAGAAATGAAAATGAAGCATTTCGTATGGAATTTTTGTGAATGAGAAGCGAGGTAGTCGAATTTAAAGACAATTGTACGGAACGCAACTGCATTTTAATTAATTCAGTGAGTTGAAGTCTAAGGTTACAATATGTATGCGATATCGAATCTGAGAGAGTTAACGAATGACTTAACTATTTTGTGTTGATTAGAATGGCATGAATAATCCAGCAAAGCGTCGTTATCTCCACCAGCTAACGTTATCGACGTAGTGCAGTAAATGTGAATGAAAGTTTACGCTTTTCGTAAAACTATTTCTTCGAACAAAATATATCGATTCTATCAGAAATACTAATCGCTGTCGCCAAATTTTAGCTGATAAGTCGACAACGATTTGAAACTATCAAACCTTCCTGTATCTTTGAATAATTTTAAAGAAGAACGCGAGATGGACGAAAGAAATTTAGAGGAATTAACCGACGAACGTGGCGTCTGTTCCGTTCTGGTATTTGTTTATCCAAAATGGAGTACCTATTAATACGTTGGCCAAAGCAGACTTGCTAAGTAGCTACCGATATTTGCTACACGTGTACGGAAAGAAAAAAACAGTACAGCAGCACGCGTTAGCCCGAGCTATCACAGCGGTGATCACGTGGAATAAAACGTGTCAAACTTTTGACCATTTTCCGTTTCTATTATCGAGAACGTGCCACGAACATGGCAACAGCGGACCGTTTTCCGCGGTGCGACGATCGAACGAAATTAGAGGTGTTTTCGATCGTTAAGAAGATGATTAACGACGCCGCGGCCGTTGACCCTGTCGCGTTTTCGTCACAGGAAGCTTAACAAGCGCGTGCTACCGAAATACCGCGTCATTGTCTGGTGGCCAACTGAAATTTGCTACTTTTCTCGAGGAATTTTTTCTTTCCACATTCTCCCCGGGGAAATAATAAAACAGAGATTAATTCACACTTAAGAATAAATTACGCTGGAAATAGCGGGTGCCAACTTAATAACTGCTTCACCAGAAGTCGTAATAAGATTGATAGCATAACACGAACGATTCTTAGTAACAAACATTCGTTTACCTTGGCGATATATCATCTAGCAATCGTTAGAATAAAAAGTTATGAGATGGCGCCAAAACTAGTCGAAACCAATTAAAGAAATTCCTTCACCAAAATCCGCAATAAAATTCCTATTAAAATGTGATTCCTAGTAAAAAACTTAATTTATTTACGCCGCGAGTATCGTATGACGATCATTAGTATTGAAATTAAAAGACACGATTGACTTATATTACACGAACCGCCAGAAAAAGTAGCGACGCAAGTCGATCTAGGCGCTACTCGAAGACTGTTCGGAGCAAGAAACAGGGAAAAGAGAGAAATAAACGATGATAATACGTATCACTGGAAAAGAACGGTTGTCCATAACCTGAGCGTACGTACCTGCTCGTACCCGCGGCAGTCGTCGCGGTTACGCTCGCGCGCGCGCGCGCGATCGCGTCGAGTCCTCCCGATAGCTCGCACGCTCACTCACCGACACAAACGCGGCTGGACTCGTACGTGAAGACGCGCACACGTCCGCGCGGTCCCGGGCCGTGGCCTCGCGTCGTACACTCGTAGATCGCGATCAGGCGTTCCGCGGGGACGAGCCGCTCAGTCTCAGCTCGTCGGCCGCCGTGAACGGATCTATCGAGCACGCTCGGTCGATCGCACGGTCAGCATCGTGTTTACTTCCGGCGTCCCCCTCGCTCCGCCCCCCACCCCCCAATCGTGGTAGCACAGCGCAACCGGAAATGTTGACGAAACGAGCCAGGCACGGGGGACGACGCACCCGCGTGCCAACGCTCTCCTGAGCGACGCCAACCAGAACTTCCTCGTTCGCCTAATCGAGGATTCTTTTCTCTTTCTTCTCTCCTGTCACATTCTCTCCTGTCACTCTCGCTGCTCTCCTTCGATTTATCTCTTCTTCGATTGTTATTAGCTTCTTCTATTCTTCGTCGATTACTACTGTTCATTTTCTCCTGGTAACCGTTCGATTTGTGTAACCTTCCTCTTCTATTCCCTTGGGTTCGTTCGATCTCCCCGTCCATCGTGGTCCTCGCACACGGTGCTGGCCGCGTCCTCGAGGACGGTAATTCGTCGCGCCTCGCCAAACGTAATTCGCCGGTGAGAGGACAGTGGTGGTTCCATGCGGTCGCACGTGGATTATCGTCGGCTGTTATCGAGGATACGGAGAGTGCACGGGTTAGTGGAGAGGCCTCGAACGACGACGACGACGACGACGACGACGACGACGGTGCGTCACCGGCACGGCTCCGCGAGGCGGCTGTTGGTTTCGTCGTAAAGGCGAACCGGTTCGACCGATCGGGAAAGGTAGGTGCCTCCGACGAACTGAAGCGCGGGAACGCTTCGTTCGGTACCTATTTTCTCCAACGTTGCCCGTTTACTTCGACGAGTTTTGCCGACTTTCCTGCGGGAATTCCTCTAGCGCCGTGGAAGCCATTCTTTTTTGGCCGTGGCCGTCCGACTGTTGTTTTCATCGACGACGGAAGTTCGAAGCTCTTGTACTGTTGACGTCCTTGCGATTCGACTGGGACGCGAGGCACGCGTCGGACCACGAATTTCAACGTGCACTCGATTGTTTTCGTGTTGCTTTATTTTCCATACGTGCCTCGTGCTCGATGATGGTAACGCTGTTATTAAGTGACGTCGGTATTGATATACATTTGTTTTACGCGGTATGTATAGTGGTGTATGCTTGAACATTGTGAAGTTATATGGAACACTTTGCAGAATACTACTACCATCGCGCAAAATGCAGGCTACACCCGTATAACACGGTTGATGAGTCTGTCAAGGAACTAGTATTTTTATAATTGAGAGAAATATCGTTGTTAAAGCAACTTTCATCGTAATTATTATATATCGATGTCTTCCTCGTCGCTATTATTGAGTATCGTTAAACGAGAATATTTTCTTCTTCACAAGATATCTTTATTCTGCGTTATCTTCGGCTCTATGCCCTACTGTTTCCATAAAAACCTTGCGCACACAAAATTAATTCGTCACGCGTGACAGAGGGAAACAGCGTTTCTTTCAAATCTCAAATCGTGCTAAATTAAAACAGAGATTACTTGTAATTTATGCTTAGTATCAAAAAAGTTGCATTAATATTATGAAACAATGCACGACACGTGACAAGTGTCGTTGAATATCGTCCTTTCTAACGAATTCTTCTGAGGTTGCATTAACTCTACTAATAAATAAAATTATCAAATCGTTGCAAATCTTTCATCCCCCACTGAATGGTGGTACCAAAACGATTATGGTCGATGGTCGTGGGTCGTTCGGAGACCAACGAATCTCGACTTCTCTTTAATTGAACCAAATGGGGTTGTCGATGCGTATCTCGATGGGGAATCGGTGTAATTACCGAGCGCAATCGGGAACGCGGACGAACTCGGATCATTCCGTAGCCGCGTTGTGTCACCACGGACGCTATTGGTGCCACAGTTCTTCCGCGAGACTTAGGAGGACGCGCTGACGCGATCGTCGTTACGAAATGACCGTTGGCTCCCCTTTTTCTCGTTCGTTTTCTTCTCCGCGACCGACAAGAGGTGTTGAATAACTGCTGGAACTTTCGGCTCGTTTTCCCGGGAACGTGTGACGAAATTTGGAAGTGCAAAGAAATTAGAAATACTGGCAGGAACTGAGATTCCATCCTGTGCATTTTGGTACAGGAATTTGAAAGTAATGAATATTATTGCATCTTTGAAATTATTTTGGAGGATTGTTGTTAATGGAATTGATGGAACTCATTTTATTAAGTATTCTAGTACTCGGGTAAAACCCCAAATGGAGTCACACGATCGATACCACTGTGTCATTAGACGTAATGGGTCTGAACCTTGGGATGGTCAAAGTTTTCTATCAATGAATAAAACACCTCATTGTGGGTAGTAAAATATTGTCAAAATATCTGTTAATTTATATTCCATATTTATCGTGTGATTACTGATAAGTATAGCTTAAATTATATACAATACGAACTTTTTTTAATATCATTTACGCATTAAAATAATATCGATGTAAAAATAAGTGTCAAGAGAATATTATCGTGAAAATTTGTAAATATCTTCATTTATCTGTTTCATTTTTCTTAGACTTGTTTAGAACTTCTTTCGTATTTGTTTAGCGATCAAAATAGGACAAAATATTGTCGCAACTTAAGAAAGATATCGAATCTATCACATGTGTCTATGAAACATTTAATCTACGGCCAAACATCGTTACTTGAAATCTGTTTTTTTATCTTATATCATTCCAAACGATTTCTTCCTATTCATGCTGCTTAACAGATTGTATAAGACGCAGTTTTCAACGTGTTTGACGAATTTTCAACGAAGCTGTAAATGCGCCGCTTCCCTTGTATTTTCTAGAATATAATTAATACATACATATTGCGCGATTATTTTTGTCAGAATATTTACGCTGCATCTATTTTAGAATAAAAATAAATAAACTGTTTAGTTTCGTCATTATTATGGAGCGCGCCACTGTAACTTACGAATGTTATCGATAGAGCTTAACTTCGTAAATGAAAGATTCTCTCCTGTGTATCACATAACTGAAATTACAGTCCCCCGCTTTCAGCGTTTGTTTCTTGCCGGACTGTGATCATCACAGTCTCCCGCCTGCAATATCACGTAACCGAGATTACAGTCTCCCGTTTGCAATGTACAAAATTAGAGACATACAGCGCAACGGAGATAGCACGAAAATCTTGAGTCAACTGCTAAGAAATTATACATCTGCTTCATCATTTTCTCCAAACCAGCTGAACAAATAACCAAACACCATCGCTTTACATTAAAAAGACGTCCAGGCAATTATTAAAAAATCCAAACCTACTTAAAATACAACAAACAACTTCCATCCCTCTCGACAGATCGCAGCGATCCGCCACGCATCTTCGCCCCTATAAAATTCCACCTTGCACATCATCCAGCAACCGAAAAACTTCTCACCTATCTCGCCTCGTGCTTATACCATTTACGTTCATTTTCTTCGAATGCATCGTCGCTCGAAACCTCTTCGACGCTCGTCCACCACTCGAGCCAACCTCCGGGAGTTCCTGAATCGCGCGTAAGCGGTTCGAAGCGAGAGGAGCCGCGGAACAGAGGCAGCAGGTGCTGGCGCTACACCTGTCCGCAGGATGAGAAAGAAAGAGAGAGAGAGAGAGAAAGAGAAAGAGAGAGATCTGGCCCAGGTTGTGCGCGCCGCTTGCCGCCGCTCGAAGCGTCGAATTCCACGGCGTTTACTCATTCCAAACAACGAACTCGAAGACTCGTCGGGGCCAGAACGAGTGAAACTCCGCGGCGGCGCTGTTGCCCGGTCTGAAACGGTGGATAGAAGAGCGAAAGGGAAAGAGAACGAGGGAGAAAGAGACCGGGCCAGAGCAGCCTCCTCACCTTCTAATATTAGTCGGCTGACTCACTACGATTCGATCCTACCGCGTCGCCGCGACGCACGGCGTCGTTAGAGTCCGTTGCCACGGCATTGACACGAAAGCTTAACGTCTGGCCGACCTCGCGCCGGAAATTGGACGATTCTCTCGCGCCACCGATCGGTCTCGATCTGTTGGATATCGTTGTCTCGCCGGCAACGACGAGTTACCGCTGTTTTGCGTCCTGAATGAAACACTTGAGTCACGTTATAGTTTTAGAATTGGACGGCGAGTAATGAACGTAACGCTTGGCTGTTTTTGTTAGAATCAGGGAGGATTAAGATGATGGTGATCTTCGAAAGGAATTTCTTGCGTCTCACGATGATTGATTACGTAATATATACTACGACGATTTAATTCGATGTTGAGGCTTGCAGCGTTTGTTGTATGCCTATGTGTTTGGGGATAGTAGATGTGTATTTTTAGTACAGAGTACGTGAAATTGGAATTTGCTGATCTACTGTTTTAATTGAAATTTATTTTATTACGTTTGAACTTTGTGCATGTACGCAAGTGTTTCTCCTGTTCGTTGTAAAATATTCTTTCATTATGAGCGTTTTGTTTGGAATTATGTCACACGGAGAAACGTATAAAACGACGGACGTCACTAACGGCAGCAAATGCGTCACGGTATCGCATTGTATTTTCAGGGTACTTCGAATTCATCCCTTTCGCAAATCTAATTTAAACAATTTTTTTTAGATCGATCAATTTTTTATATACCAAGTTTTCCGACAAATTTATTTTTTATTATTTATTTTAAAGAAAAATGTAAATCTGTCGATTAGAGAAAAATTTTATTATTTGCGAAACGATGAACCTAAACTGTTTATTTGATGGTGTATTTAATTTCATTTATTATTTCTATTTTTTATTAAATAGCAATGTTTAAAACTGGGATCAATTATATCTGCATGTGATTTGTCAAAAGATAAATTTTATCAATAAAAGAATGAATTTTGAAACGTGAACTCTTAAAATTGTAAACTCTCAAATTTAAGTTTTGACAAAGTCTATGGTTACTGCAACACACGTCGATGAACATTGTTACTTTCTTTACTTTTCTATAGAAGTAACCACACGAATGATGAACCAAGCCTCGCTGCAACTGCGTTAGCTATCATCTCTCTCTTTCGAGATTTTTTAAGATGACATCACACGTCTAAATAAGAAAAGTTGTTCATTATAGAATTATCCACTATGTTTTCCTCATTTGTGATTGCTCAGAAGACTTGCAATCTTCTGAAATACACTAGTGCCATCCCAAAATCGCACACTTAACCTAGTCCACAATTTAAAAAATGAAATGCTCGCTCAAACACGACTCTGAGCCATTCACCAAGGAAAAATGAAAAACGATTCGCTGTCAAAGCAACAATTTCTTAGATTCGAATGAATAATAACAACGACTTGCGTTCTCTTCCTTCGGTTTCTCAGAAAGCTGTAAGTTTTCGTAGCATAATAATTTCAACGTAGATTCGTTTATTTAATTCACGCTGTGATCTTAGAAATGGTGAGCTCATAAGAAATACAACGCTGTCTTGGCACAACGAAAGAAAATGAAATTGACTCGAATATTTTTTTTTTCATGTATCGCAGAAAGATCGAACATTTTGTTTCAATTCTAAATCTCGTACTTGTATCGTATTCTAAAAATCAAAGAACCGATATATCTAATAAATGTTACGTTCAGTTGTGTGATCAGCTGTGTGATGTCACATGTACTTTGTGTGTACAGTGATGGTAAATTAAAGAGGAACAATCTCTTTCAAGTTATCAGTTTAAACATGCAACGCGATGTCTGTTTTATTGAAATTCAAATTTACAGAAATTGTTAAATAGATTTCTTAAAAAATTAGTGATCATTTTAACTGAGGATGTATTAAGATCAAGAAAAATTTGTCGATCGATATTTGTATTCAGGAGTGATTGTAGGTATTCGATTGGAGAATTAATGTTACTCTTTAACAACGATCATGGTTACCTATATTTATAATGACGTCTGTGCATGTATAAATAAATATTGGTATTTAATCAATTCCATCAAGTCCACTGTTCATTCTTCGCCTACGCAAAATTACATATCTAACTCTCTGCGGTTAGGTAGGTTTAAAACTCTCATCTTTTGCTTAGCGCATATTTTATGCATGATGGGATATATTTTAACCCACCTCGAAAAATTAAAATTACTCATAGTTACACAGTTTAATGTTTTGTTTAAAGGTTTTCATTCATCTGGCAATACTGTGAATCGAGGGTAAATGCGTACATGAAAACAAAAATTTATTCAGAATAAAACGTATTAGTGAGTTGTTGACGTTGTTGCGATTAAGGTTGACGAATTGTGTGGTGCAATAAATTTTTGCAAGAAAAAGATTCGAAACATCTACCGGAAGAAGGTCGCACTTCCTGGTGCGATGCAACTGTACTATTTGCAAGGCGCCACTTTGTTGTAGAAGAAGGATGTGTTTCAATTACTTTCATTTAAAACATTAGCTGCACAATCGGATTATGTATGTCCTACTCTATAATAAAGGATATATTGAAATGTTATTTCTGATGATTTCTGTTCTCAGTTTGAGCAATATTTCACATTAAATAATTGAAATATGGATTTTTATCTGCTTCAAAATCGTGTGCCTCAAAGAGTTATAAGCTCTCAATTCAACTTACATCATCCGGCCTTAAAACAGCGATAACAAGAATTACGTACACGATTGCCTCCATAAAATAGAAAAAAAAGACAAACGCATGATCGAGTAAAGTCAACAAAATCCCTGTTGCAGTAAATAAATAAATATCTCAATTCAATCGTTCCAATCAAATCCACCATTCAAGATGCTCTCGATCTAACCTAACCTCAATTCGAGCCAGACTCGAGACACTTCCTCGACTCTGTCTGGCCTTAGGACAGCGATAACAGGAGCCACGATTGCCTTAATAAAATTGAAAAAGAAAAAAGACGATTGTGAAAAGTCAACAGAACCCATCCTACATCGGTTTCCACGCGTTTCGCGGGAAGACAGCTCGATAAACAGACGCGGGGCTAAGAGGTACGCTGGTTCCCGGCCGATCCACGTCAACCAGCGCTCTAAATATATCGATGCGGCCCCGTCGTACGTCGATCGCTCGAGAGCGTCCTCGACTACGCCGCGCTGTCCCGCGGTTTTCAACGGGCGTACGAAACGGAAAAGGGCGTCGCAGGATCGCTCAGGCGTAACGTAACGTCTAACTTGGGAGCAACCTGCCGTCCGTGTCGGGGGCTTTCGTAACGTCTCAGGGCGTCTGGTCGACGTCCAATTGCCAAATTAGAATCGCCCGCGTTCGACAATGCCCGCGGCAAATGGGGTGAGTTTGCCCAATGCGTTTCAAGCACGTGGAATTCCATTTTCCTCTGCCTACGTGGATTTTTTTTTTATGTGTCGATAGAAGAGGCTGGAGAATGGAGATCGCAGAAACTTTATACTGCTGTATAGTTTAATGTCGTTACGTTTTATGAAACAATAATTTTAAAAATATTTCTAGGTATTTTCGTAAAAAGATTTCATAACGCTAGAGTAGTTTCGAAGTGGTTAAATGGATATTATATTGCTGTATCAGTTTGCTATTTGGATACTGAGTTTTTGCAGAATTGTGATGGTTGGAATTGTTGAAGATAATCAGGATTTTTTTCTTGTGCCATATGTGAATTTATAAATATTCTTGCTTTTGTGGTAAAAGAGCGGCTTTGAGGAAGTCTAAAGCTTCAATGATCATAATAAAACTGAAATGAAATTTAGTCTAATGAAAGACAATAAAATTGCTGGAAATAATTATATATTACAATTTCAATATCATATTCCAGAATAAATATTGTAAAAATGATAAAGCAATTATCTTTTACTAAGATAGTCCATTTTTTTAAATTTTTTGAACAACGAAATTAATATTAATACTAAAATACTATTAAAAAATCCAAATCTACTCATAAAACTACAAACTTCGTTTAACTTCCACGCGCAAGCAAGAATAGAAGGCGAAGAACAAAACAAAATTCCACGCGCGCGAGTCTAATACGACTTTAGTTGACTCTTAAATAATTAATATTACGCTTAAAATAATTAATATCAATCCTAAAATACCATTAAAAAAATCCAAATCTACTCATGAACTTACAAACTTCGTTTAACTTCCACGCGCAAACAGGAATAGAAGGCGAAGAACAAAACAAAATTCCACGCGCGCGAGACTAGTACAGCGACTCTAGCTAACTCGACGAAAAAGATTCGCATCTTGTACCAAACAACAATCGAGTAATTCCTGGAATCCGCACCGCTCCTCCACGAAGCTAGTAAATCTCGTCTGAGGCTGAAACTTGGTTCGTTCACCCGTCTATCATTCCATTAATCGTTCTACACCTGAAACGACCACGCCGCGCGATATTACGGAAAAGCG
This sequence comes from Xylocopa sonorina, assembly GCF_050948175.1. Taxonomy (NCBI): domain Eukaryota; kingdom Metazoa; phylum Arthropoda; class Insecta; order Hymenoptera; family Apidae; genus Xylocopa; species Xylocopa sonorina. The sequence continues at coordinate 2,020,476 of NC_135205.1, forward strand.
GTACGTAGAGCGTATATATATATATATACACACAGAGCCGGGGCCATTACGTTCCGCGGTGTTATCTGCAGCACACGGAGAGCGCAGATTACAGAGAGCGCGAGTTGTAACGGTGTCCCGCTCGCAAGAACGATTCTAATGCGGGCCGACTCGCATCGGCGAGGACGTGCTTTCACTCTCGAACGAGCCACGCCGCGGCGTCGATTATTATGCAACCGTGGTCGCGGCCATTATTTCAGGTTCGCTTATGAACGACATCCTCCAAGGTTAATCGAGTCAATCGTTCGCCACGACGCCGGTTACTCGTGCCTGATAAAGGATTAAGTGTCGCTTTAAACGGAACCGGGACACGGTTAGTGTCGTTCCGCTGACGCGAGGCACGTGACTTCGCGGACGTCGCCTGTCGACGGCCAGCATCCTCTGGGCTCGTCCGCTGGGGGCCGATATTTTGGGTTTTTCGTTACGTGGATATGTATAAGTACGTATTTCTATTAATTATTAACCAGTTAACTGTGGAATTTAGTTTGAAAAGATCAGCACAGGGTGCGGAATTAAAAACACGCAACGACGTGTATACACGTCGAACTCAGGGTAGATGGTACTATTCTATATTTTACGAAAAACGAGGAAGGATTACATTTTTATTCGTCAAAAAAAACTAGCAATTCGTTTCTGAATACGTTAAGCTTGAGAATTGTAAAAAAAATAATTAAATACATAAACAAGGAAAATTGAAGATAGCAAATATAAACAAGAAGAATAAGAAAATATTTCACAAAATTTCAAGCTATTTATATAAAGGGAACATACCACCAAATAATGTTCTTATTACATTTTATTGAGATTTCGAGTTTTTGTAGTGAATGGTAATTTTTTATTTAACACGAGTATACACGTCGAACGCACTTAACTGGTTAAAACGTGTTCCACGTGGACATGAATGTTGAGAGTTTTATGCGTAGGTTTTCCGAAGCACCGAAATTCAGGAAAGTTTCTAGTTTCGAGAAGTCGAGTGTTCTTGAAATGTAAATTAAAGGAGTGTGAAATTGATTAATGTGACATCATTTACAATGGAAATGAAGAATATTTGATTCATGTGTGTTGTATGACGAATCATCTCGACAGTAATCGTGTGTCAGATGCTTAGTGATCTATGATCGTCTTTTGTTTTAGAGAACGTAAACGACTTTTATTTTTGCAATTACATGTTAAAAATATATATCTTTTTTTGTTACTTATAGATATTTTTTATATCGGATATTGTTATTTTTGTTTATATTTTTCTCGATTATGATCAATACAGATTGATGCAATTCAATACACAAAATAAAATATACTTATATATTTTCTGTAGAACAAAATTAATGTTTGAAGCTTCAGAAGCTTCTGATTTGACTTTCGAGAACTTAATAAATGGACTCGAACCCACCCTTAAAACTGAACGTAAATATTCCATGGTAAAGCAATTTTGCATTGAAAATGTACAAGTTATTTATTCATTATCATCGCATTATTTAACTAAATAAATAAATTCAGAATATTGGTTAAAGAAATCAGTAAAAAAGGGATAACTACATACTGCAATCAGAATAAAGAGGTCGAACCTACATTATTTAATAATAAATCGAAGTTATTACTAAATTGAGAGTTCGAACGCATATTATTTAATAATTAATCAAATTTATTACTAAATTACGTTCAAACCTTTTAATCCTACTAATAACATATAAGACGTGGGAATGATAACTAAGATTGAAATTGTTCAATGACAGAGGAATTTTTAGGGAATTTAATAAGTTATAACTAAAAATAGAAAAATAAAAAAGTGTGCAAAAATTACATCTCTATCTGATTGTAAACCTAAATTGAACCTGATTGAAACACCTAAATTTACCGATAAACTATTTATTACGCAGAAAAATATTATTTGGCATTAACAATTAGTTGAAAATACTATTTTACGCAACAAATAAATAACAAATAAATTTAAATGAAGCAATTAATTAACTAAACTCATATATACATTAAAATAAAAATTTCTCGAAAAGGTTAGAAAGACATCAAATATTTTCTATCAGGAGAGATTATGAACGAAGAAGCAGAACTTTGTGTACATATCGAGACAGTGTCGAGTAATTGAGAAGTTCGATAGCAAACAGCAAATATTTGTACATATTTAGGTGATGACAGATTGAGTACAAGCTTCTATTAAGAAGACCTTACGTTTTATCGTTCGTAGCATATAGTTTTAAGATAGGCGATAACCTAGATGTTCAGGGATCGAGTGAATTTGTGCATGCGTGGAAATTAAACAAACACAGGCAACCCTTGTGTTACAATTTTTATACAATGTGAAAAGTAACAGATATATTTCGTTTTTCTAATAAACATCAATCAGTAAAAAAGAAGATAAAAAAGAATTACGTAAAACCAATTATTTATACACTCTAACAAAAATGGGACAAGATTGCACAGACTAAAGTATTTAAAAAATGAAGAGTCATTAGAAAAGAATGTCGAACGACAATTTGACAGTCAGCCAAATGTCAAACAATAGTCATCCGACTTATTTATGCATCCAGTGTCAACATTACGCACCCTTTTTTTCCACAAATAAATACACACGATTTCACCATATTAAATTTCCCAATTTCCAATGAAAGTATTTATTTATATAAATAAACTCCAACAAAATCCATCGTGTCCAATACGATTATACTTAGAAATTGTATTTAATTATCGTGCTCGAAAAATAATTGATTAGAACCGCCGCGCGTTCCATTTAACGGCTGTTACGCAACAACGTAGGCAGCAAGAAAAATTCGTGTTGGTACACGAGAGTAGGAGAATTACGTTCGCGTATACCGCGGTATCAACGCAGACGCGTCGTTCCTTTTTGTTTCGACGCAGATAATTACTGTCGCGAGGCACCTGTGCAAGCGTTGGAATATTTCCGTCCGACGCGATTTGCGTAAAGCGGCCGTAAATACGGGGAACGTATTTCGGTTGGTTGAGTCACCGGCACCGTATCGCTATTTAAAAGCGGCCGATGTATCGAATCCGGTATTTACCTTAGCCCCGCGATAATTCGTCGAGCGATTTAAAGCGTCCCGCGTTGCCAAGATCCGCTTCTGGTGTCATTAAACATTGTCCCGGAATGCTCGTTGTCACCTCCCGTCGCTCGAGCCGTCTGGCGAATTTATTGGAAACGTCGTCGCGACGCTCTCCCTGGCATTTATATACGTCTACCAACGTTTTGAAACGTGCACGGTACAACGGATTAACTAGTTTTCATTCACTTCTAATTATTCTTTTCTAAGATTCAAAGGAGAGCAGACAAGTCTGTTGTTAAATTACGTTGTATTTCACTCTTGAGAGAACGATGAAGAATTACAATTTTGCTTGACAAGAATTACAATACTTAAAGTAGCAGTTTTCAATGGTGTCAACAATTTCCACTTATATCCACCTTTATGGTAGCAAACAATGATGATTTGCTTCGTCATTCATTAAACGAGAGATTCAGCATTCCAAACAGAATCTGTTTCGTTTCATTGCACAATCTACTCGACTTTTAACGCTCATAATACTGAACAAAAATAGAACATAACAAAACTAAACATATTCCTCAAATACCGTAAGAATTCATATAAAACTCATTCAAAATTAATAACCCATTCGAAACCAATTTCGACTTCCCTCCGTGGACAAACTAGTTCTTCTTCAAAGCAATTTCGACTTAACCACTTAACTGTGGAATTTAGTTTCAAAAGATCAGCACAGGGTGCGGAATTAAAAACAAGCAACGACGTGTATACACGTCGAACGCAGGGCAAATGATACTATTATACATTTTACGAAAAACGGGGGATTACATTTTTATTCGTCAAAGAAACTAACAATTCGTTTCTGAATTGTTAGTTATTCTTACTAAAATCTTGAAAATTGTCAAAAAATAATAAAATATATAAACAAGAAAAATTGAAGATAGCAAGAATAAACAAGAAAAATAAGAAAATAGTTTACAAAATTTCCAGCTATGTATATATAGGGAACGTACCACCAAATAATATTTTTATTACATTTTACTGAGATTTCGAGTTTTTATAGTAATGGTAATTTTTTATTTTACACGACGAGTATACACGCCAAACACATCGCAGTAGAGATTTGATCCGACGAGTATACACGTCGAACGCACTTAACTGGTTAAAACGCTCGACCAATACGAAACGTCAGAAAAGAAGACGTGTCGCGACGAGAGTTCACGCGAACTCCTGCGAAGGTTCTAAGGTTCTAACGAACCTTTGCACGTGGCGCTCACCACTTTAATCTCCTCGTATCTCTTGAAACTTTTCGCGGCACGTTTTCGCTGGTAAATCGACGAGGCGAACGGGGCAGATACACAGAAGCGAGCGCATTATCTCGGACCGCGGTGGCATCGGCAATAAGGAAGCGCGCGATTCGATTGGCCAGAGGGAACGATCGCGGTGAGTCACCCGATCGGACGTTCCTCCGGCTGGCTCTATCGAGGGATCCGGGCCCCGATCCCGAGAGCTGTCGCTTTCTACGCGAGATTAAAGGTCGCTGGCATCACCGCGATCCTCGTTCTACTTCGTCTCGCGAGGTATCGTTGACCCACGCGTTACCACTGTTCCGGTTGCGACCGATAGCGGGAGCTTCTAATAGCTTCGCGGCTGGTTTTGTCCGACGATTTACATTTCTACTGTGATCCGTCTAACGCGATTAAATCGAGATTACGAGGAACGAGGAATTGCCACGAATTGGATTACTTTGTAACGTGTTATAGACTGGCTGAATTAATGCGATCTAATTACGGTTACGTACACGTTGAGTAAGCCAACGGCTTTTCCACGACATCTTAATTATCCTGAATTCATTGGGTACAAATCGTCCATTAAATTGCGTGTAAATATAGCACAGATAGTGACAAGCAGGTGATACTGTTACCTCTTTATACCTGTTCGATTTGTTTAAAGCATTTTTTTTTTATGAAAGACAACAATGCTGCATAATTTTTGCATTCACGGGGTAGATCGATGATTATCGAAATTGAGAAATGGTGAACGGTGGAATTCCTTGTTAATTTCAACCGTGAAAGTGTAATGGAAATATTCATGCTCGAGCTGATTAAGCAGCGTTATATGGAAACTGTGTTGTAAAAGTAATAGGAGAGTTTAGCGTATTGCATTCCTGTCGTGAAGTACTTAATTAGAGAAAGTAGTAGCGCACTTGATAGTAATTATAATTAGTATCAGGAAACTGTCGATAAATTTAAACGAACTTCCGTCTCTCATAACTTTGTAATATTAGTAATAATCGTGTTATAACTTTAAATAATTTCGATAATCTCATCGATTCTAATTAAATTTTTGTTATACGTATAACTGTCGCATCGTTGTACATATAAAACCATAGTTTTCAAAATATTTATATTCATTATCGATCCTGATCCACTTTGATCTAAATAAAAATACGAAATTAATAGGTAACAGGTTATTAAAGGCGTGGTTACTTACATAAATCTAAATACTACGCAATCTCAATCAATATTTAGCTACCATTTTTTTTCAAATACATTATAGAAAACCAATCATGCGATGGTTGTACATATTTCAACATGTATGCTTACTAAAAAAAGAAAGGAGCAAATATATATAATTAATCTTTAAAATATATATGAACAAAACTAAAAACAATCTAAAGATATAAATGAAAACAATTAGTACCATTTTGCAAATATCCCATTCTATAGAGTTACCATTCCTCAAACCATCGCAAACTCCCAACAACAACATTTCAACACCGCATTCCTTCCCTACCCCAATCACTCTCTCCCAAACTCAAAAATATGTATAATTAATCCTTACAATATAAACGAACAAAACTAAAAACAATCTAAAGAAATAAATGAAAACAATTAGTACCATTTTGCAAATATTCCATTCTATACAGTTACCATTCCTCAAACCATCGCAAACCCCCAACAACAACATTTCAACCCCGCATTCCTTCCCTACTCCAATCACTCTCTCCCAAACTCAAAAATATATATAATTAATCCTTACAATATAAACGAACAAAACTAAAAACAATCTAAAGAAATAAATGAAAACAATTAGTACCATTTTGCAAATATTCCATTCTATACAGTTACCATTCCTCAAACCATCGCAAACCCCCAACAACAACATTTCAACCCCGCATTCCTTCCCTACTCCAATCACTCTCTCCCAAACTCAAAAATATGTATAATTAATCCTTACCATATAAACGAACAAAACTAAAAACAATTAGTACCATTTTGCAAATATCCCATCCTACAAAGTTACCATTCCTCTAACCATCGCAAATCCTCAACAACAACATTTCAACCCCGCATTCCTTCCTACCCCAGTCACTCTCCTTCAAGTTCAACTCGAAAACCTATTCGATTGCCCACCAAAAAGCCACTCAGCATCTAACAAGAGACCACCCGTTTGCTCCGCAGCAACATCCGGTCTGCGTCTGGATATAACCACCGGCGGCGTCGAGAGCGTGCACCAGCAGCTGAAGCAGCAACAGCAACAGTCAGCGGCGTCACCGATGTCGACGCTGGTGTGCTGCGAGCCGGTCACGGCCGGTCGCTCGCGGGACAACCTGAAGCTGGTCCTGAACCGGAGCCTGAGCGAGCCTGGGCCGCCAGCGAGCGCGTCCGCGTTCCTGTCCTCGCCGACGTCCACGGTATCTCCGAGCTCGTCGACGAGCAGCGGCGTCGACAGCTGCGCCGCGAGCGACGGCACCGAGTGCAGCCTGAACGCGAGCGGCAGCAGCATCAGCGGCTGCAGCAGCTCCAGCAGCGGTACCGAGTGCGAGCTACCGTTGTCCGACGTCCAGCGTCACTACCACCGTCTCCATCACCATCACCACTTCTATCAGCTGTCCGCCTCGAAGCGTTGCAAACTGGAGACCGTCAGCCTGCCCACCAGCCCCTGTTCCGAGAACAACACGCTGCAGCGTCAGCTGGTGCTGCAGAGGACTAAGACGATCGCCGCTGACGAACTGGCGGACCGTCTATTGGGACGTGACGCTGGTGGTCCCGTTTTGCTCGACTGTCGACCGTTTATTCTGTACAACGTGAACCACGTCAGAGGGGCCATTAACGTGAACTGCTCGGATCGGTTCAATCGGCGGAGGCTGCAACTGGGCAAGGCGAGCCTGGCGGACCTGGCTACTACGAGGGAGGGCAAGGAGCTGCTGCGTAGAAGGCACTACAGAGAAGTGGTCGTGTACGACGATTGCACCGATGACGTCGATCGACTGCCTGTTCAGCATCCGTTGTTCCTGGTGCTCGTCGCGTTGCTGGATGACAACAGGGAGCCCGCTCTTCTATTGGGTGAGTGATTTCTTCTACTTTTATCATCAGTTGGTTTTATCCTTTTATTCGAAGGAATGGAAAGGCAGTTTTTTTTTACGTAGTCATCGTTTTGGTGTAATTCTGAAGTTGAGGTGGTGGTATCGGTAATCAAGTCTCGCGGTTCTGATTGGATATAGTTATTTATTGGAGTTGAAGGAGGGTGTTCGAGGGGATATTAAAAGAGTTGGAGGATCGTCCCGTTCGTTTTGTAACAAAGTGTATTTCTTGGTGGGAGAGCACGCGAGGATGGCTGTTATATTCAGTTGTTTGTTGTTTATATAAGATCACGTGGGAGCGGCTGGCATTCGGAAATAACGATGATGCGACCGTCGCGAAAGTCGCTTCTGCGCCATTTCCAACGCGCTCGCCGCGAAACGTCGAATCATCGCGACACTTAATTCAGCTTGTTCGTGAAATTGCGACTCTCGCTCGCTGAAAAGGGTGCACGGGTCGAGCATCAGCGCTCCTCGTTCAAGTGAACGCAGTCATCCTTAAAAATTCAAACTTTTCTCATAGAAAATTCTAAAATTCTTATTCTTCAACTCCTATAGCATAGAATTCGTTTACCCTTCGCGTTATCAGTCTGTAATTATTAAAGGCTGAAAAATGTCCCAAACATTGAGTAATTTTGAATTTTAAACAATTTCGTGCAACAATGGAATATATTTTTTTAAGTAACTGCTCGTTTTGTTAAAAATAGAAACAAATAGTTTTCAGAGGGTAAATATTAATATAAATTTTATTGATAATGCTGAAAATGTAAAAAAACAGTCAAGATTGGTGAAATCAGTAAGGGTAGGAGATTAGTTGGACGGAAAACTGAATGGAAAACGCGAAGGAAACGTAGGTGGGAAGATTGCGTGTCGGCTGTGGCTCGTCTCGGTTCAGACTCGAGTAACAGTACTCTGTACTCCACTAAACGCGTTTTCTCGCCTCGTTCCGTCGAGATAGACACCGATACGTGCTCGTTTTACGGAATGCGGCTACTGGTCTACGTCTACGAACTGAATCACGATCCATTGACGGACGTGGGGCATTCCGCGACAATTCTGTCGTTGAACTTCTTTTCATTCTTAATTCGTTTCGTCCGATCGAAACCTCTTTCTTTCACCTCTTCACGAGATAAACTCTTATTCTTTCCGCCATGTTCTTTTTTTTTATACATCGAGTGATTCTGTTCGACTAAAATATAAAACTTGTTATTTACTCGTACTTAATGATATTTTATCGAAGCAATATATTTTTTCTGTATAATTTTTTAAATTGAAAAAGTGTTTTAACATTATATAGAACTATTAACGAAAAAACCGAAAATTATTCATATTTTTAATAAAAAATCGGTAATAGAATTTTTTTTAATAGTTCCAGTGTTACCCTTACGCGAAGTAATAATGTGACGAGTCATCGAAAATTTATCTCAAGTCTTGCAGTAATTCAACTTGCAGTAACTCGCGAGATAAGAAAGGAAAAAATCCAACGAACTCTAATTCAAAAGTCAACTTTCGACACAATTTTCCTCCTTCCTTATTCCTTGCCACGCAACCACGTATTTGCCCCGCAATCATCTTTATCTTCCTTATCGCACCGTTCGCGCGTCACCGTGCGTCCCATCGACGAGAAAATCGATCCGCAACGAATTCGCTTGAATCCGTATCTCGAGCGAGAAGAATCTGGTGCAGATTCATTGGCCGCAAGGACGCTGTTGTCGTCACGACTCGCAATTAGTCGATCGTTCACAGTGGCTCGTAATTTTCCGTGTCGCGATCGCGTTTACGTTCGAAAGACGCGGCGGGTGCGTCCTCGAGGGCCGCGTGGCGAACGCATAGGAAATTGCAACGGACCAGAACCTGCGTCAGCCGCACGCGTCATGAATGAAACTGAATTTTCCATTGTTGGTTTCATTCTATCTACGTGCATCACGATGACTGGCTGTTTGAATTAACGGCGAAAGATTATCTTGTTTCACTGTCGAGTATTTTGCTTCGCATCTTCTTTTTCTTGTAGACTCTAACACTCGTACTATTGGTACCATAGTTATTGAACAAATTTTTTATAAAGTTATAGATTTGCGAGTGAAAAACTAGGTAGATATTTATTTTTAATGAACATTTCCTAATTCATTTTATCATAACGTATGACAACTTTTAGATAAAATTGGATATAAAGATGTTGCAACTAAGTGGCACAAGACGAGGGTCACAAAGTGTGAAAAAAGTAATTATATTTCAAAGCTTTTGCGTTTCTTCACAGTGTTTCAAACACATGCGTTGGTTATATTTTAAATAATAATAATAACATATCATAAGAATGATAGAACAGCGAGAAAACTGTTATATATCATAGTAAAATAAATAAGTAAACGTTGGCTAAAAATAAATTTTTATTTAGTTTTTTATTTGCAAAACTATGTTTTAAACAAAATTTGCTTAATATTTTTGATACTTTTGGAATCAACTATATATTGGCACTACATAGCCCCCATTGTATAAATTTTATTCTTCATTTGTTTTTACTTTCTTCTTTCACTTTTACATATGTTTATAAGATATAGATCAGTATTGTTAAGAATTATATTAATACATTCACATTATTACATTCTTTCTTCCATTTCATCTTTTTACGTCAAGTAGTCATTATTAACTAAAATATATATAATACAAAAAGTCGCGTGGAGAATGGAAAATGAATCTGGACTTGTTGATAATTAATGTTGTATTTGTTGTTTCGTTCTGTTTTTGGAAGAATTAGCGAAGCAGTTGAATGTGAGTGTGAAAGAAAGCGTAGAGCACTGTTTCTGTGGATGAAATTGATAAGCTGTCCAATTTGGTTGAGTGATATGGTTGATTGAGCAAAATTGAAGACACTGTGAGAGAAAGCAATTATTATTTAATGTGGATAAATGAATTGTAGCTTCGGTTAATCGATCTAAGTGAACGTTTCTAAAAAGGGGTTGCAATGTTCAAAAAAATGTAGATCGCCATGAATTAAATGAACAATGTAAAAACAATTAATCGAATATTTAAACACATTTGGAATCGTAAAAAATATTGTTGTTTCAACTGTTCAACCAAAGTGAATTGTAATTTCGTTTAGGAAAATTAAGAAATTGGAGAATATTGATAAAATAAATTAGGCTGCCACACACAAACAATTAAAAAAACAATTATTTAAAAAAAATTCAGAATCTACAGAAATATATTATTTCAACTGTTTAATCAGAATGAATCTCACAATTTCTCCATAAAAATAAAAGATCACAAACGTCTATACCGCCAAAATCCAAAGTAAACATTTAATAATAATTAAACCTCTACAATATCCAAAAACACTGCATCACCGCTTTAAATAAAAATCGACACATATACAACCCCAAAAATAAAAAGATTCGCAACAAAAGAATCTCAACTTACTTAATTACAGTCTAACAGCAATAATTAACTATATCATACCCAAGAAATAATACCGTAGAACGTTACAATTCCAAAAAAAATCATAAAAGTAAACAAGCCAGTTGCTGCAGCAAAATCATTCAACTGCAGCTCCGTCGCGACTCGTTCAGCTGACATAATCGATGTCATAACGAAGAAACCACGGGCTATAATAGGGACGAAAGGGTAGGACTGCGCCCAGCGAGTTTCGCGCGGTGTATCGGCGGCGTTCGACGTTTGGCAAACGGAATCAGGGACGGGTGCCCGGTGGCATAGTGTAGTGCGCAAATTCTGGCCGACTATTCGCGGCGTCATCTCCTGACGTGAGTCACTCCTATGAATAGATCCCCACCTTTCGCCGCGGCTCGTCTGTGTCGCCCGCGACTTCGACCCGCTCGTTTTTCACTGCTCAGCCGCGAGCGCGAGTACGCTCCACGCGTTTCTCGCTCGCGACGGTGTTGCGAGCGTCGCCGCTACCAGCTGTTTCTCTAACCCTTTTATTCGACGCGCGCTGGGTGTTTCTCTGCACCAGACTCGAGAAATCAATTCATTTCGAATGCTAGGTAGTTGTGTTGTATATGAAAAATGATTGGAATTTTAGGTTATCGTATACTGTTGCTATGTTAATGATAAGTCATTGGAAGTTTATCTTTACTTTTGCAATTCAGTGGAGGTGTTTTTAAGAATTCGATAGTCTAGTACTTATTTTTTCAATTGTATTTATAATTTTTTTTGGGATTGGTTTAATTAATTTGTATACCGTTATAAGAATCCATCGTTAAGTAATCCAGGTTAACTGCTGGTATGACGTGAGTTAAGTGAAACTCAGAAGTACATATAAGTCAAATTGATTCTGTTGGTGTTATGTGAAAACTGCATTCTTGGAGCATTATGTTATGTTTATTTAAGTAACTAAGTAAAGTAGAAGTAGCATAATAAGTAATGTAAGAATAATAATAAGTAGAGTAGAATATAAGCTAGAAGACCATATTGTAGGAGAGCAGTCGCATTTTTTTTCTAAATATTTACTGAAAAGTTGCAAATGAAGTCAGTCTCTTTTCGCACACTTTTAAAATAAAAATTGAGAACAGAAATTAATGAGGCTCTTTTCTAGCACTCCAACAGTCAGCCCCACGAATCAGCCAACATTTCGAACACCCAGTAGTCAAAACATCTGGTTAACACGATCCCAAATCGCGACTATCGATCACTCTCCACGCCACAGTGATCTATCCCAGAAAAAATCAATTTATAAGTCTCCTTCAGGGATCAAAGCGAACATCTCGAAGGTCTCACTTAGTCACCGGCAATATTTTCAGCGTGCTGCTCTTTCTCTCCGCTCCTCATCCTCGAGGACGTTTTTTCGACCCACACGTGGAATTTTTGGAAATCCAGAAAAGAAGAGAAAGAAAGAAAGAGTCGCGTATAATAGTTACACAATTACCTATTCCTGACGGATAGAAATACTCAGAGGAATATAATATCGAGGAATGATTGCGAGGTGGACGGAAAATCGCGCGGTTTATTGAAAAATCGTTTACCATAACCGCCTTAGGAAGGCTTGGAAGGCCTTCGCGAGCGCGCGTGCCATCGCGGAGCGCTGGTTTTCGCGATGGAAAGCTGTCCGCCTGTCCCTTCGCCCCGGACTCCTCCGTTGCGAATATTTGCGCATTGGCCGGGAATGCATACGCGGAATGTTGAATGAGAAAAACGCGCAGCCTTAGAATTATGAAAAACTGGATGACTCACGCGCGCGCGCGAGCGGCCTTCTGCTTTCGACTTCCCCGCGTGGATGTCGATCGCGAGCCTCGATTCCGTCCATCAGGATCTGCGTTAACATACACGCGAATGTCTATCTTAAACGGCGAGTTTTTAAACGTGACTAGATAAACACGAGTATCGTGTTTGGTCTAAAGTTGAGACTACAAGAAATTATTAATACCAAGTCTGTTGAGTTATTAATATTTGGTCGAAAGTCGAATAAAAAACGTTGAACGGAACCAGTCTTCTGCGAAAAAGAAATTTTCGAAATCTGAAAACTCGAAGAAACGGAAGTGTCGATAAAATCGTAAAGAGATTCGAAGAAAATCGATGGCACAATGTTTGCCTTAGGGAAAAGGAATAACAAACGTTCCATTTTTGGAAATCGAGGTATCAATAAAAATCTATGGTTCGTCGATAACATTTACATTTAGAAAGAGCGGGAGCGTTTATCGCAAGGTAATAATAGAAAATTCCAAAAGATCGTTTATTGATGTACAGTGGCGCCGTGGTGAAAGAGAGAGGACGATTTCGTAAGAGAGCTTCCTAATTCGTTGGTTCGCGATCGTTCGAACCTTGATTCTCGAGACGCTTTCGAGATTCTTCCCTCTTCCGTCGATTTTTAATCGAAAACGTGAACTTGATAACCGATTACTCGCAAGGTGAACATTGACGGATGTTATTAGATAACGAACGTGCGTTAATTAATTGTTATCTACTGGTGAGCCAGCCAGCGACATGTTTAGACCAGGCCTACGTATCTTCAAAATCGATCAACATCGTGGATCAGCTAAAGTGGAATCGATAGAATTTGGAAAATCGATAGGCTTCGAACATTTCTTGTACTTTGCCCCTGCTTTTTGTGCCTGCGAATATTTTTAAAGGTGCCTTTCTCTTAGCCATTTGTAGTAGCGATCATGTTTACCAATAATATTCTGTTATAGTTGTGTTCCAAATTTACCAATGACATCAAAAAATCTTTTTCGAAAAAATAATCAGATCAAAGAAGTTGCGTTAGATACCATTATAATTGTAATAATTGTTAAGTTATGAATTTTCATTAATTTCTTATGAGAAAAGATTATTATGTTAGATTAAATTCCATTGTAATTGTAATAATTTTTATTAATTTCTTATCTCAAGAGGTTACGTTAGGTTAAGTTGGACTCCATTATAATTCTAATAATTTTTATTAATTGATTTTAGAAAGGTTAGAATTTATAAATCATACCATAGTGTCTAATTATCTTCGTTCATCGTCGTACAGTGTTCAACATTGAACAATCAACATCGTCAAAGCGTCTTCTCGTCAGAAATATAACTGGAGCCTGATTAAAAAGAAGGTTCACAAATATGGCTATCTGGTCTTGCGACTGGTACTGACCTTGATTACGAATTAATAATAGAACTGCTCGGTATCAACGAGCGATAACGCAAAAGCTCACGCGTCTTAATCTAACCCTCTTACGAAATCCTAATTAAATCTCCCGGTCGCGTACGAAATTGACAAGGCCTCTCGCAAACTCGAACGCTTCCAATCTATCTACAGTGAACGACGAAAATATCGTTACGATATCACCAGTTGAACTCATACACTTACGTTCAATTGATATTTTCCAAAATTTTCGCAATGCGTTCCTTCAAAGGAACATATCCAATTACACATGCGAATTGTTATCGTCAGATTCGTGAATTTCCGATGTATTCGTTGACAGAAACATTCCATGGAAAGAATATGCGAAGCGTCGTCCGACGACAAAAGCGAGCAATCGAAACGACGCGTCAGTCGTCTCGTGGGACCCCAAGGGTATCCTGGCGAAGAGATGCCTCGCGACTAGGGCAAAAAATAGACGACGCCACCTTTCTAAAAGGCCTCTAATCCACGTGCTCCCCGGTGTCTCGTCTCCTCTGGTCCGGGGAATAATTCGCGGCTCGCGTCACGGGGAGTCGTTTAAATTTATCTCCGATTTGCGTCACGCTTTCGGTTTATTGCCAGTAAAAGCGTTGGGCGTCCGGTCGGGCGAAGTCCCCCTTACGAGCGCCCGACGATTGTTGTTTCACGTCCGTCCGTTCTAACGGGTGTACGGAACGAACACCTCGCGGTCGATTCTGCGCGACAGCGACCAGACGACAGTCGAGAATAACGATAATCACGTTTCGCGTCTTCGTTTGAGAGTTACATCGCGCGTTTGATCGTCGCAATCGTTTCTATGATCCATTTTGATTAGCAACCGCGTCGTAGGAAACTCGAAGTCGGTTTTTAAAGGAACGAAGCACCGAGCGCAATATTGTTGTTCTTCATTTTCGTCTTATTTTGGGCCGCGGAATCACGTCTGAAAATTTCCACGTTTTATTTCTACTTGAGGACTCAGCCTATAAATTATCCGCGGCTTATTTTAACCTGCACGATCACCCCTCGAGTTTTGACGGTCGTCGAACACTCTGCGCAATAACAAGCGTTCGTATACTCAATTGGAAGGGGGTTATTCGGCGCTGGGAAGATTTCAATCGTATCCAAACGTTTCTCCAGAGTTTCCTTCGATTTATATAGGAATCGTTGCGAAAATGACAGCGTGCTTTCAAGACGACACGATTTTTCTTGGACACGTCGCTGTCGATAGCCGATCTATGTTGATTTTTCGATTTTTCGCCTGGCTCGAAACAAGAGAGACGATTAGACGATGCGATTCTAAATAGTTTTGCGTCGAATCTTCGCGAGGCTGGAGCGGTTATCGACAGCGCGAGCAAACACGATGGACGTTGTACGGCAATTTCGACAGATGACGAGAGCAGGGTGGCCGACTAAATTAGCGATGAAGTAAGCGGCCGCACAGGCACCAGAAAGTATTATACAACAAACGGAACGACACGCGCAACTGGACAGCTTCTTCCGCGTTCTGTACGTCCGTGCGCGTATTTCCTCGAGCGAGTCGCAGTTGCTGGAGAATCGTCTAGTCCTCTTCGTTTCCTTCCGTCTGGTTTTCTAATGGCTAACGAAGAATTTCAAAGAAAATACTGTACGTTTCCTTGTATACGCACAAATTCTTTTCCGTTTCTTCTTTTACGAATTTCTCTCGAGTATTTTGCAATTTTTTTACCTTCATCGAGATATTTCGAGATTGCTTCGAAATTTCTTGTACTTTTGAGCTCTTTTTTTTTTACGTTGAGTTAGGCTTTCGAGTTTCCTGAAGTATTTTTAAATTTTTCGTTGCGAGTGGAAGTTGATGCATTGTTTGAAAAAGATGATCGATAGATGAGACGAAAACACAGATTTGTGATTTATAATTGACAGAAGTAGCGTTTCATGATATCTCTCAATGGCGATTCTCAAATTGGGTCAAAATGTTCGCTTAATTGTGGATAAAACTGGACTGAGCGGATTGTGGATATTGTTTGAGTTAAGACAGTGTTTCTTAACCTTTCAGTATTTGCGACCCTATTTTCAAATATAATTTTCATTGCACTCCCCCTCTAATAAATAACAATGTATATTAATAATGTATTTTGACGCTTGAGCTACATCATGATCTTTAGTTACAAATCTTAGAAATTATCAATATTGAAACAATTTATTGTGATACTTAGCAACACTGATGCTGCATTAACAAAACCAAAATCGAGACAGTTTAACTCCTATAATTCGTGCCGTGCGATTAATTCATACTGCGTTATGTGGAAACTACACTGTAAGAAACTCAAAAGCAAGTAAAATATTCAGAACAGTTTGATTTGTTCTGCGTCATGTTAAAATTGCATTTTCAGAGCACCAAGTTATGAAATACAATTTTCTAAATACAAAAAGTAAGATATAGTTTAGTGCATGTATAAAATTAGGAGGACTGTTGCAATTTTATCATAAATCATTCTTTAAATTTTGCACAGGGTTGAATGAAGAATTTTCTACGTTGTCTATTTTGAAGACTTTAACTATTTTGAAGATTTTATTTTTTCTTCTCGATATTCGCACCCTCCAGGGTTAAGAATTGCTGAGTTAACGACATTAAAGAGTTTTAGAAACCAATAAAATCGCTTATAATGTCCCGTACACACGTAATTATGCAGTTATTTGCACTTTACAACATATTTGGAGCAATACCAACTTGAACGATTTCAAACGACTAAAGTGTAGATGAGTCATACAGACTATATATAATAATAATAATAAGAATTATATTACAATGATTGAACTGCTGATGTTAAAATGTATTTATGGGAAATTTTTATACGTAAAATAAATCAAATACAAGTAATATTAATTATATTACATTTAAGGAGGAGATTAAAATAATTCCAGTAATAAAATATTACTAATTTCTTTCTCTTCTTACACGTTTTGTTCTAGTTTCTACAAATCGTTCTACAATGTTAAAGTTTTCTCAATATTTTACTATCATAAGTGTTATTCTAATACGTAAATGCCTTTTTCGTTAGTAATCACATCGGTTTAAGAGGAAATTTCTTCACTCGTCATCAGAAACATATGAATTTGCATAAATATCGCAATTTAATAACAAGATGAAAATTACGCGTTGTCATCGTTACTCAGCGTAATTAATTGCAGATTAATAACGTTCGACGTAGTAAATATTAGAGGTAAAAAATCAGCCTTCTTGTTTCCTCCAATTTAAGTGTATCGTAGCATTAAAGAACGAATCCTATCTTTTCATTGCTTAGAACACGCCTGAATTTTCTATAAGTTCCGCAGCCAGGAACAAAATAAACTTATTTCGCAAAATTAGAAATCATAAAACTAAAGTAACGTCTATACAAAGTCAGCTCACTGTCACTCTGGTTCCGTACTACGACTTTTCAATTCTTCTAATCGCTTATTACCATACTCGACGACATTTACGAGATATAAATAGGAACCAACATCCTCTTTACCAATTGTACGCAAAACAGTCGACATTCTCGCTGAGAAGTGCTCGAATTTTCCAGTTTACGCGGCGCGCGCAAAAAAAAGGAAAGATGGCTGACGGCTCTAGGACTGCTTATCTAACCGTTCCCTGGTCCCGTTTTAAAAGAAACGCTCGCTGTCGCCAAGCGAAAGCGGCGCGGAGACGCGCGGACGTCGCGGCGACGGGGAGCGCGACGTCGTCTAAATTCACCGATGAACTAAGCGCCACCGTGGTCTCGTACGACGCGACATGGCGCGCGCGATATCGCCGGCCAGATAACCAGCCAGCGATTCGAATCGCGTTCACGCGGTGCACGCGCGGACGTATGCGCGTCTTCGTCGTAAAATTATGCAACCGACTCGTGCATTACACGCGCCCGTCGCGAATGCGATTAGCCAGCCGGTTACCACGACCTTTCTTCACCACCGTCCCTCGTTTCTCGAGCTGCCACGGTGATTCGCCTCGAGGGATGTTTGGAAACGTTCTGTCTGTCCTGTCGCGAACTCGTATTTTCGCTCTCTAAAATCGCTGGGTGATAAGATAAGTCGCGGTATCTGATGCTAGGGATTTTCTGTCTTCTACGCTTCCAACGTTGGAGAGGGTTTGAGGATGTTTTAACGCGTCTCTTGTGCTTCTGAGAGTTTCTGGCAGTTTATGTCTGTGGGATAGTAGAAGTTTTTGGAACGTACGAACGTGTTTGAGAAAGGGTTTTTTTTTATATTTGATTGAAGATTATTTTGCGAATTTGTATGACATAGGATATGAAAATTGTTAAATGTCGACTATATGTAATATATTGATCGCTTGAGCGCGCCATAATTGAGGTACGAGTCATGTTATCCTAGTCTATCAGAATTACCAATAAAATAGGTATATTGAACGTAGTCTAAGTATCCATCTATTCTTAACTCATATTACAATCTATACTTAGTAAAACTACATTTATTAATATAATTATAATTATAATTATCGATACAATCTATAATACGTGACTATTCCCAGCAATAGCTTAATCAACTCCAGTACATTTCTTTTACTCACTCTCTATTATTAAATAACAACGAAACAAATGGTAATTTAATGTTTCCTTCAACAAATGAACGATTAGTGTACAACAACTAAACGTTGAATGATAAAAACTACCAAACTCGATTTACAATAGTAGGATATTTATTAATTAAGGACAGTCGCAAGATTTTATAAATCGTTGGTTAGTTCTTTAAAATTGAAATATTACTTTAAAGACGTCTGATGATAAACAATTGACTCGTCGTTTTAAAACATTCACGAGAAATACTCATACATTCCGCACATTCGCTCTCGCTCGCATTCTACAATATTCCACGCGCACAACAATTGAAGCCCTAATAATCGATTAACTTTGAATAAAGAATAATTTCGTTATCATTCGCAATTAATTGGAAACGAAGAAGAATTGCTTGCACGCAACAGGCGGGCGAGCAAGAACCGCGGTCGCATCGGTCGAGCGGCGCCAGCTGAGTGCAAAGGGCTCCTAATTACCATTCCCGCGCGCAGTCGTCATCCTCCGCGATCCGAAAACCCCTTTCGTCGCGTCTCGCGATCTCCCGCGAGACGGCATCGCCGAGAAAAGCTGCGCAGCCGTTGCGCGCGCTCGTCCTCCGCGGTTTCTCGGTCTATTTCGACCAGCTCGAGCGTGTCCCCATGCCGTCGTCGAAACATTAAGGTCAAAGCGGCGGCCAAGTCTCGCGCCTGACTCACCTCCGAATACACCCGTAAAGGGGATGCGCGACGGATGGAACGGGGAGGCGGTTACGTAACCGTGATTCCGACGTTAGGCTGGACGACGAGGGCGCGCGTCGACCAGCGTAAACACACCGTCGGGGGGTTAATATACACGGTGAGTCACGCACTCTCCACGATGGAGACCGCGATCGGACGTCACACAGGAGTCGCTCGTCGAAACGACCGCCATCGAGCTATTTTCTTTTTGCTTCCGACAAAGTCTGCGAGGACCCCGCGTTTCTCTTGCGTACGCTACGAATGTGCGAGAGAAAGGGCGAGCGGGAGATTACGTTTGGATCTTCGCCAGCCGGGGTTTCGTAATTTCTGACCTTTCATTGGGGCTGTCAAGCTTCTGACGATTGTTCTCGCAGAGCGTTTTAGTGGTGCTTTGTTGTACGATGCTGTTTGATATCTTGCATGTAGAGAAAAGAAGCTAGGTTTTGTAAAGATTATCAGTTTGTGTTTTTTCGAGATGAAGAGGTAGTATGAAGTTTACGAAAATACATTTTATGAAAATATTATTAATTTTATACATGAAGTGTAAAAATGTGATTGAGTTTAAATTAGGTAATATAGTTTGTCTTTTGGGGGTTTTTCAAGACCTTTGTAAAGAACAAG
Source organism: Xylocopa sonorina (assembly GCF_050948175.1). Lineage (NCBI taxonomy): Eukaryota > Metazoa > Arthropoda > Insecta > Hymenoptera > Apidae > Xylocopa > Xylocopa sonorina. Next base: position 2,040,362 of record NC_135205.1, read on the forward strand.
ACTTCTTTGAAGCGCAATGCATTTGGAAAAAGGGGTTGTTGGAGGTTTATGCAAATATATCAACGGCTAAATGGAAAAAGCTTGCAAACTGTAATAAATGAGTGTATTTTCAGCAGATATACATTATCATTGCTAATTAGAAGAAAATTTCCCTTATAAAGAGAGGTTTCTCTGTAGATTTAAGTAAAACTACAAAAACATCCCCTCTGAAGTTTTAACGCACTCTGCTGCGAATTATTTAGATAGCTTTTTGACTTTTTACTCTGCTGTGAGTCAGTTTTATGTAGGAAAATATGCTGTTCACACGTCTCGCGTATCAAATTTTAAACACGCAGATAAGAGATGGGAAAGTGTCAAGTGGTGAGCGCATAGCTAACCATAGATTTATCTAGCCTAAACCAATAAAATACTGCGCATTTCAACGATACCATGCACTTTTAGTTAATAATTCTCCAATTGGCACGAAGATTAATGTCATATTTATGTTTATTCTCCAATTATCCAATTTTCACGAAGATTAATGTCATATTTGTGTTTATTCTTGTTATATTAATTACGCGTTATGAGCGCATTTTTCTCAATGAAATGATAGGGGTTGACATTTATCTCCTTTTAAAGAATAAGATTTTGTGAAGTACACTCTCAATTCATATTACCGTATTTCTTGGACGATGAAAATGTTAATTAGAACAATTACACAGTGGAGGGACAAAATTAATAGAAACCAACTTTATTTACAGACATTTTTATCAGTTTATATAACGCTGTTTTTCTTGGCTGATTATAATATTAATTAAAGTAATTAAAATTAATGGCACAATTATCCATAAAGAAGTTACTTTAAATAAATTCTAATGTTCCTTTAAAAAATTTAAGACACGCAAAAATCTCGAAAAATCAATTAATTAATCTCAATATTAATCTTCCAACTAAGAAATCGTGTAGTCTTGTTATTACAATATAATTATCTGAATCGTTATTATCATTAATAAAGTTCTTAACTTAATATAATTTAGGAACACAAACGTTAAGAAACTTGTTAGCTTCGCAGAAAAAAGAAAAGAAAGTGATAACATTCCGTTTAGCGACGCTTAAGAAGAAAGAAAAAAAGATCGAGACGATGCTCGATCTTATTGGCAAATACCTCCGACAAATCTTAGGATCGCGCGAAATTAATAGCCGCTCGAGGCTGACCTTTGTCCGCGGCGTAAAAATGCTAATCGATGATCTGACGCGCACGCGAAGGCTCGTTAACGCTTAATCGCCGGCAACGAAAGGAGCCTCGTGGAAATCGGCGAACGTTGGCTGCGAAAATGAATCAATTTCCAACGGAGCGTGAAGAGTATCCGCGCGCTATCTCCTCCGCTTCCTGCGGGAACGTATCGTAACCGTGGTGGCCGTTCATTCAGACTCTGTTAATCGTGTCCATTCTTGCGAGAGCCACCGCTATCTGACGCTTCGGCCCGTTTTATCGCGACTTCCGCTACGTTAACGTTGAATTACGTCCTCGCGGAGCCACCCACGGAACCGGGACGAGGAGATCCGATCCTCGATCGCGGACACCCTCGTCCCACGATCATCCGTTCGATTTTATCGCCGCGTGGCGACCGCCCCTGGGAAAACGATCCTATTCCAATTTCACCTTATTATTATTTACGTGGCTCGTTAACTGATTTCCGTGTTTCAACGAAACGGCGGCAATTGCGGATCGGAACACACCGTTGCTCGTGCGTTCCGTCGATAAGGTAGATAACGACGCCTACTAGGAAATTTATATATTCGATAAGATGAGAAATAATGTTACTTTCGTTTTTCGACGATGAAATATTAGATCGAACGTACGTGAACCATTTAAAACAAGTAATGAAACTTGATGCGAGCACGTGATTCCATTTGTTTTCTGTTTTTACTTTAATATAAATTTCTAACGCTGGAATTCGCTAATGTTATTTTCCAATAACAGAATTCATGATGTATATAAAATTTATTAATGTATTTAAGCTGTTAAATTAACTAGCGTTACGTTTAATTGTATAAAGAATTCGTGAAATTAGTAATAATGTGCAAATGAAATATTTATCCGTACAGAATTGACGGAAGCTAATGAGACATCGCTATTTAAGGGTATTCAATTAAAACCGTGACGCGATAATTACCCTATCTGCCCAGAGTTCGTCCGCGTCCGTCACCAGAAGAATGTTGTTTACCATTTAAAATCCGCCTCGATCGATTTCCTCGATCCGCTCGAAAATACCGCCGATACCTCTCCGCGCGGATCGATAAAACCAGGCGCAGAAAGAAAGGAACGGAGAGCGGATCGAGCGGGGGAATTATTTTCCGAAACGAGCGCGTTATCGACTGACAAACGATCACGAGGTAAATAACTTTATCGATAGCGGACGCCGGTGAGTCATCGCCGATCGATCGAACGGCGCGCACTCTCAGGCGTCGCCGTTTCGAGTGCTTTATTTGCCGGGTACGATCGTCCTTCTGCCGCGATAAGAGGAAGGACGACGCGAGCGTCACGCATAAATATGCATCGAACGGAGTCGATAATAATTCATGAGAATCGCGTTTGCGAAATCCGCCAAAGGATTAAGTCGAGCGTTGTCGCGAGTTGCTTGCCCGTCGCGGATGCTGACTCGACTCGCCTCGAAAATCAGTCGAAGCGTTTCTTTGTGAGCCGAGGAAATGGATTGCTTATGATAATTAATTGTGAACGGAGGGGAATTTAGTGTTCGCTGAGGAAAGTAGATTGAGCGATGGTTTTGTTACATTGTTAGAGGTAGAGATTGTTTTATTTGTTTTTGTATTTTTGTTATCGTAATAATTTGAATTTCGATAGCGGGTTCACGAATATTTGGTAGAAAAAAATTTTATTTTTAGGATGAATATTAAATAATTTGGTGTTCGTTGAGGTATTTTAATATTGCGAATATGTAAGAGTAATTTTAACTTTGATAGTCTTTTTGTGAATATTCCATGGAAAATGAAAATTTTCTTTTTGTAGTGTACTATATCTTTAATTTAATAGTTCAGTAATAATAGTATAAATAAATAAAGTAAAAGAAATAATATTTTCCGTTTAACGACTAATTTTTAAGAAAATTAAGTTTGAAGGTACGATCAGTAATTTTCTCATATAACTAGTAAATGAGTCAATAGAAATTGCAACTGATAGGTTTTACTAAATTTAAAAATAAATTGAAAATGGATACTTATATTTTTTCGTAACAAGCTTTATTTGCGGAAAAAATTCTGTAGAATCCATTATATAAATTAACCGAATTGTCAACATCGATTTACTCGAAAATAAGGCCTTGTGAGAAAAGTTACGTATTACTTTTCTTTTAAATATAGAATAACCTTCTGTCGATTGCGTCATTCGTATTATAACTATTTACCAATTATGTTGTAAAATATACCTGATCGATCTCTCGATTACAATTTCCCCAAAAACAAGATTTAAAACGGAAAAATGCTTCTTTGCAGAAAGAAGTAAATATGGTAAAATAAAATTAACTAAAACAAACGTAATTTGATGAGTCTGTATACTTTCTCAACAATTAACAATTCGAATACATTTAGCATTCCAAACAACACAATTTAGCTCAATTATTAACTAACAACGCTCCAAACTAGTCTTGTGTTTCAATACCCCCATTGATAATTAAAAACAAAGTTAAATCCATTAAAAAATTTAATATTAATAAACAACTAGTGTTGCCTTCTACATTAACTTCATCAGTGAGGATTGCACGGATGCTTAAATTGAAAAATTGGAGGAATCTTAAAAAAAAAAGAAAGTAATACCCAACTTCCATACCAGACGTACGGAATGTGGAATAAATCGTACATGCGAGCACTGATTCTGACCCCAGTAGCCCTCGAATAGAAATGCCTGGCGCGAGCGTCGAATGAGAAACGACGACAGTAGATGCAGATACTTCCAGTCGGACGTGAACTGCCTTGCCACGCGTTTACATCACCGAGAACGTTGGTACCAGTCGCTTTTCACTCTCGAACATCCTAAACAATAAAGATTCGAACTTTCAGAAAGTTCAACCCTCTAACAAATTGCCACAACTATTGCTTAACGATTAATAAACTTGAAAAACTCTTGCTAACAAGGTTTCAACCGTTTGAATGTCACGAAAGAAATCCAATCGAAAGGTGCGATAGAGCGCGATGGCGCGTTTGAATTTGCTAGAGATTGCGATGGCGCTTCTCAAGTCTTACGTCTCAAAGTTCCAAGCAACGCGATAGCGCTTCTCAAATTCTTGCGTCTCAAACTTCCAAGCAATGCGATGGCGCTTCTCAAACTTCCAAGCAACGCGATGGCGCCTCTCAAATTCCTACGTCTCAAAGTTCCAAGCAACACGATGACGTTTCTCAAATTCTTACGTCTCAAAGTCCCAAGCAACGCGATGGCGTTTCTAGAATTCTTACGTCTCAAACTTTCAAACAACGCGATGGCGCTTCTCAAATTCTTACGTCTCAAACTTCCAAGCAACGCGATGGCGCTTCTCAAAGTTCCAAGCAACGCGATGGCGCTTCTCAAAGTTCCAAACAACGCGATGGCGCTTCTCAAACTTCCAAGCAACGCGATGGCGCCTCTCAAATTCCTACGTTTCAAAGTTCCAAGCAACACGATGACGTTTCTCAAATTCTTATGTCTCAAAGTCCCAAGCAACGCGATGACGTTTCTAGAATTCTTACGTCTCAAACTTTCAAACAACGCGATGGCGCTTCTCAAATTCTTACGTCTCAGAGTTCCAAGCAACGCGATGTTGCTTTTTAAATCCTTACGTCTCAACATTCCAAGCAACGCGATGACGCTGTTTTTCTATTCACCCAGTAACGAATCTTGCGTTATCATTGTTGTGCTTTAAACACCAAACAAGAGCAACACGATCGCGCCGTCTGACACTCAAACGGTTAAATAGAATCCACTGTACATCCGACATTATCTAAATTGCAACTTCGCTGCGAATAAAACCATCGAACTGTACTTTCACTTAAAGTATTATACGAATCCCAACAATTCTAATAGCGTTCTAAAACGTTTTACGACCAACGAACACCGTCCAACGAATCGCTCGTAAAGCACGGTGGATAGAATCGACTCGTAAAAGAAGGTACACAAATCCCAGTTACATACTCAACATTTTTATCTCGCCGCGTTTGTTTGGCTGTTTAAACGTCGGTTAACCAGCATTACGGTACCCCTGAACATTTTCTTCAATTTGAACAATTTGGACAAATATGAATGATATCGTATTAATTACTTAATTGCTTTTCTCACGGAAAACACAGTGCTACGTTATTTCAAGTTCTCTCGCAAAATACAGATTGGAATTCAAAGTTGACACCACTCGTCTTAATACTGACATATATTACAGTACAAAAAAAGAATTGAAACAGCGTTTAACATTTTTAAAACTAGAAACAATAAATGATCAGAAGCATCAGACTTGCACAGACTTTCGTAACAGACTTTTCAAAATTATAGTAAAACGTTGACTATTGCTCGTCACGAAAGCGACGATATCGATCATATCAAACTGTCGTCCATTTAGCGTATCGATGATTCCATCGATCTGCTATGCATATGGAACGCGAGGAGGAGGGGTGGTACGTTCGATTGCGCAGTAAACGAAGGTAACGAGTACGCGGTGAGTCGGCCATTACGGCAGAACACACGATCCTGCTAATTCTCACGATCTCGCGGGAACAAAGGGGATAACAGAGCGGCTGGTCCGACTGGTTTCGCGCGCGTTACGCGTACAAGCGAGAGAACCGCCTGTGCCGTAATTCATGCAAATTGCGTTACGTCCAGCGAGAGCTGGCCTGGCCGGTGCGACGCGACGGTTCACCGAAACGTTTCATTCACCTCGCCGCCATTCAACCGTTTGGCACTCGACCGTGGCAAAACCGCGGGACGCAACCGTTTCGCCCGAAATTACTGCGAGCTTTCCCGGGAAATTTGTCATTGATGCGCCACGAGTTCGTATCTCCTTTTCGATTTTCTCGAGCGATTATAATTGACATCTGGTAAATGTAGGTTGCTAGGGTTATTTAATGATAGCTTCGCGTGGCTGAGGAAATTTGGTAGCGAACACGCTATGGAGAACGTGGTTGGTTACTATTTAAATAATTATGTACAAGTTCGCAGTCTGTTTGGAATTTTCTTAAATATGTGTATGAAAGAAATTTGGAGGTAGAGATATTTTGAGAATTGTTGTTTGATTGATCGTGATTTATTTTAATTATCTTCTTCTTGAAAATGGACATAGAAAATGGAAATGGAAATTAGAAAAATTTTTTGCAATTTTATATAATTTTATAATATTTTCCATTTTTTTAATTAATACTATTTACAATTTTCTTTGTATTCAGCTTTCAGTATTAATCTTTATTACTATAATGTCGAATTATCCATAGAAAATAAAATACAAAATTTATGAGTAAACGACGAATTTTTATATACTACAATTTTATAGTCGATTAAAGAAATGAAATTTAGATTGAAATTATTCCTTATTAGACACATGAAAAAGCAAAATAGTATTTTTTATATTTTCTATATTTCAATATTCTGTATATTTAAATCTTGCGTAGAATCCCGCGAAATCATATCGAACCTAATTATAAATACAACCAAAGTCTATACAGTTGTACATCAATCCCAAAATCAAGACTACAATAGTTAATATTCATAACAATCCAGAACCAACCACCATTAAACTACACTTCACAGCCGCCCTACCGTTCGCCCCAATCCGTTTGGAAAAATCCTCCGCCCGGTGTCCCCCGAAAAAATGTCGCCGTCCGAGTCATTCATCAATCCAGCCAACAAAGCGATCCAAATATACACTCTGAATGGTTCGTCACAAAGCAACCGTCGTCGCATCAAACGTCCCGCGACCGGTTGAATCATCGTATCGACTGGCTCGACGAGTTGCAGGGCCCTATAAAGGGAAGGACGAAGAAGAGAAAAGAAAAAAAGGCGAGAGAAAGAAGGACGGCTCGCGTAGGGTCTTATTAGCTCGATCAGCGCCCGTGGGATTCGCTCCCCACCCTGCACACTGTAGGGCAAATTGAAAATCGGAAAAGCGTGGATGCGTGAAGGCTGCCGCCGCGGCCCTGGCCTTTAATGAATTAGTCATCGCTTTTTGAGCGGGCCACCCCGTGGCAACGAGGGGAGAGGGGGTCTCGCAAAACGGAGGGGCACAGACGAGCGGTCGGAATGGCTATATTTTGCTTTTGTACGCGTTTACCGGCGATCGTCCCCGCGCAGCATCCTGAGAGGACTCCACCCCTCGACTCGGTAAGCGGCGTCCAATCGAGGGAGAAACACAGGGCACGACGCGCATCTGGATCAGCTGTCGATGACGATTATTAGACGTGAGTCACCCGCTATAAGCACGGTTTAAAGTGTATCAATGACTAACGTGTCCAGCGCACACGCGGCTTGCCCCCCACCCGAACTACCCCTGCGTACGTACCCCCTTTGATACTCCTCTGTCCCTAATTCACGGGCTTATTCATCGAATGCGTATGACGTGTACGCATTGTTTCGCCCCGTCCACCCCTTCGCTGCCCACCCCGGAATCGCGGATGGCGGCCAATCGTCCCGGATGGGATTTCGGCTCCGGTTGAGTCACTTTTTTTTACCCGCGTTTGTTGCACCACTGCTCGGATGGATTGCGAGCTTTGGCTTCGAGCAGGATTGTTAGCTGCGCCACTTCTCGTGTTTCTCTGTTCGTGAGTCGAAAATCGAGTGTCCTCAAGGTTAGATATATATATGTTTTATATGTAGAATTATCTGAATAATTGTTATAGAAGCTTGATGAAAAAAATGTGTGGAATTCAATAGTTGTTAGTTTGATTTGAAATATTGCTCGTTTAAGAAGTTTTATTCGTTCAAAATTAATCCTAAAAATCAGACACTTTGTATGTTACAACCTAATATTTATATATAGCTAGTATTCGTAATTTAAATCATTATAGTACACTGGTACGATTGCAGAGCCTGAAATTCTGCTTGAGAAATAACCTGCACTTGAATGACATTTATTATTGTCTACACAGTACATTATCACATATATAATAATATACATTTTATTAAATAATTGTACAACCTCTTGCCGTTAGATTCTCGAATCCTTTATCTCCTCGTCCAGCTGCAGACTCGACGCCAATTAAGAACAGACACCTCGACCACCCTCGAACGAAATCTTCACGCGTCATCCCCCGACTTCTCCACGTTTCACGTCGACAGCAACCACCGCGCAACGCAAACAGCAACAACGATTACCGTCAATATTTTCGTACACCATTTCCTCGACCACTCCATCCAACGAATTCGCACCCCTCGCTCGTCTGCTCGTCCTCCGCGATCCCTTGACCGCAACGCCTGTCGGTCGAGGGTGAATATGGACTGCTCGAGGACGCTGATGCACTATTCACGCGTGAACCGAAACCGTCGTCGGTCGCATATGGTCCCAGGATGATGCATAGCCTCGTCGCGAAACAGCGCTCGTCCTTTCGACTCGACGACGAGTTCGAGGAATCTTCGTGGGCTCTTTTTTTTATTCGACACTCTTAATCCCCGGGGGCGAGCCTGGAGCGAATGTCGGATGGGTGGAGGCTTTTAATTTGCCAGCGTCGAGATTGAGGATTAGAGGAGCGTTGCTCGTCGAGAGGGTTGTCGTCCAGGATGTTGTAGCATGTCGATTTTAATGTTCGAATTCGTTCAGCACTGATATGGAGTTTTTAGTTGTTATTTTTAGATTGTTTTTTTCATTTGAGTTGTCTTTTTTGGGTGATATTGATGCGATACAAAAAAATTCATAAAATAGATGGCTAATTTTATAATATTGCTAATTACGTTTATGTATGTGTTTCGTGTTAAGAAAATAATGGCTGAATGATAAGATAATGTCGCGAACAGGGGTTGAACGGTCGTTAAAGATTGGCTTCTAATATTGAAATTTCAGGTATTTTTATAATGTTGATTTATCGTTAAAACTAAAATATTTTTGAAATATATCATTAATAATAATAGTAGCATTCAGAACATTAACAATATATCATTTAGGAATCCCAAAGATTACCACGGGAACAATTTGAAAATTATTCATTGTAACATTAATTGAACTATGGATTGCAGCAGAAATGTTAGATTTCTCGCAGACGAAGTATATTTTAGAAAAGCAGGTGATAGATCGAAAGTCAGTTGCTGTGAATTCCACGTTTCACTGCCCAACGATATTTCTTAAGGTATGATTCCTCCAGGTACGTCGAAAATGTTTCATTGGGGAATCCCAAGAATTTCTACAGGATCATCTTGGAATTTCTTCTTATCCCCTTGAGTCACATGCTCCCGTGTTTTTCGGTGAAAGTGCAGAAAAGGACGTTATCCCGAATAACCGCAGACTAGTGTCACCAAAACGTTATTGCGATCTGCCTTCGCCTATTGGTGACGGAGTTTCTGATTTTTCACGATTCGCGGAATGGTACGGAACCGGATGACGCATAGATAGCCGTACCATTAACCGTGCGCCATCCTTCAAGGAATTCTTTATCGCGAAACATAGATAAAATGGCGCTAATCGCGGTGTTTAAATAAAATATTGTTCGTCGCCGGGCGTATCGCGTGGTCCTCAATAAAAAAATCAGAATTGATAGCCAGGATAGCGGTATTACGTGTTCCTCGCGGAAAGTAAAGTCTTCGATCTTTTTAGATTAAAATGTTGACCAGTTCCTTTGGACACGGTGCGATTCACGGTGGTCTAGGAATTATTACATCATCGCACGTGCACTGTGTCAATGTATTATCAAAATCAAATAGAAAATGCCAACGTCTGTGTAAACATGATTAATGTATAATTACAGGTGTAGTATTTAACTTTGTGTTAGTTGAAAAAATGTAAACTGGTACTGTGTATCACAGATTGTGTTACTGAAAACACATTATTATCGCACTCGTTATTTATTACATCAAATTTTCAGATTAAAAATTTCTGCAAATAAACAATTTCTCTTCATACTGTAAAAAAAATACCTAAAACCACTTTTAAGGGATCCTTGTAGAGACTGTATTCCTTTTAGTCGAGAAGTCCCAAATAAACGAACATTTTCTTATAATTTAAAGAGAAGAGATTAACGTCAACAAAAAATTGTTGAAATTAGCAGAAAAATTAGGGGATAATTGTTAAAGATGTGAACGTATTTGTATTTCGGATAAGGCGAGGATTTTCGTTCGTTCGAGGCATTATTTCGCGGAGGTTTCGCAAGAATTGCACGCAGCGTTGCATTGTGTTACGCGTTGGACCACTCGGTGCCTCGATCTCCCCCTTCAATTATGAATTACACCAGAGTCGTGCCGCCTTTCTTTCTTTCACGGTTTGCCGTCCGTTCGCGGGTTTATCGAGCGACGAAATCTCCACGGCATCCTCGGTACTGGCAGCTTTCGAAAGCGGCGTGTTTATTCATCGTCGCGGATTTCGACGCGCATCCTCTCTTCCACTTGGTAACAATGGCCACGCAACGCGAACGCCGATGACAAATCGAGTATCGTGTGGCTCTTTCGAAAACATTCTTTTATCTTAACTGCAACTTAATTCCCGTCGGATTTTGGTATCTCGTTCGATGCTTGCGCGGTACGCTCTTTAGTCGTTATTTATAGCACAGCTGAACCTTTGTCATCGAAATGTTCAACGATTTCTGAAGGAATGGAAAAATTGCGTTTTATTCACTCGTTGCAATTTTTAGTATCTGTTTCACGTTCTTTCTTCTTTTTTTTTAATACGAGAGCTGTGTTTATTCTTTAACCTTCTTGGAGATCATTTGTTTTTATATTGACAAAATAAAACGTTTGACGAAAAATGAAGGTTGAATATTTAAAAAATTGAGGAAAGCTGTTAAAATGCAGCTTTACTGATGAAAATCGCTGAATTCTTATCTGAAAAGTTCCTGTTTTTGTTTAATATTAATAATTTCGTGGTTACGAGAGTGGAACAAATGCTACAATTTGCTACAACAAAAATATAATTACCAGTTCGCCTGTAATAAATTAGTCATGTTGATAAATTTAAAACATTCATAAAGAGAACAGTATAAAATAACGCAACGACATATTAATTTCTAAGTTTAATTTAGCAAATTTATTTAAATGAAGTCATGTTAAAAATAATTTATCCCTGAATTAAACGCGTTAAAAAATGTAGGACCGCCAGAAATTCCACGGCCTCCCCCTCGTGTCTCTCGTCGCCAGCCATCCGAGCCTAAAAATTCCCGACGAAACGATTTCACAGCTCGTATCGTGAAAATGTGAATCAAACTTTACGACTCTGAAGCATTCGTCGTCCCATCGTGTCTCGTCTGGTGGCATCGTCAACGAGAAAACCAGAAGCTCGCGTGACGCATCATTTGGTAATTCGTGGCGTGTCGAGATGCGAACGCGTGGCGCCATCGGAACGTCCCCTGGCTCTTCACGAAGAAGAAGAGACCAGGATGACGAGCGTGTCTCGTTGCGTGCCACCATCCTCGATCGACGGACCCCTCGAATTTTTCTCAAGGAAGATCGATCGAGTCCAATCGGATCGAAAAGTCTTCTGTTCGATTTATCTCTGAAGATTTCTTGAGGTTGACAAATATTAATTGTGTGGATGAATCGAATGTCGGGTTGCTTGAAATTAATTAACGATTTACACCAGTTTTTATTATTTTTCGTAATCTGATACGTATTCGAAGATCCTATTTAATTTATTTTTTTATTTATTTAAGAGAAATTCATTATTTCTATCTCTGGAATTGATCAATAATTTGCACAAGTGTCCACTGTTTTTCTGCACCTATATAATTAGTCATTTTATGAAAGTATATTTAGTAGAAAATATAGTAGGAATTTATTGTGCAATTTTTGTTGTAAATTGAAAAGTTAAAACACTGAGAATCGCAAGGGAAATTCTAAGGGAAGAAAAATTAAAATTTGCTAGAGAACTACATATTTATTAGTACCACAAAATATTATATATACATACAATATTACAAAAAGGTTGGATCTCTTTTTAATATTTATTTTATAATAATTATTAAGATAAATGTTCGTTTATAAATAATTATTAATTGATAAACACTGTTTTATAAACATTCTTACTTTGCCTCTGATCTATTAAAATTCTTCTAACTATTAAATTAAAACATCGTTAATATTCTTCATTATATTAATTTAGAAAGGCAATTTGTAATATTAATTCCTTCCTACAAAAACAACAAAGTTACACATCTCGTGTATCAGTACACTTAAGAATTCCTAAAAATGTATTTAAAAATCAGCTTCAATTCCAGCATCAACTACCCTCGAAAAGAAAGTTCTAAATTTCGTTGAAACGGACAAAACTTTTCCGATCAATTATTCCAGTTCCAATAAATTGTATCGACAACTTATCTCTCCTGCTATTCTTACACTTCTATCTTATTAGTCAGTCAGATAAGAGGATGACAATTATTGAATTACCGCGATGAAATTCTATTTTGAAATTGGCAGAATCTCGCTGCGATTAGCAATCGGTTCCTTCGAAGCGGGGCCGTTCGATTATTATTCCTCCCTCGATTCCCCTAAAACGATACGTTGAGAAAAATAAAACAGAGCATGACGCATCGTTCGATTATTCGTGCGTGATGCGATACGCAATTACGCGGCGGTTGTTGCACGCGCTCTTTAACGACTCCCACAATTGGAATACACGGTGCACTGTTCAGGAAACAGAGACATTTCTCTCAGCGAGCGGACAGCCACGCTTTCTCGTTACGAATCACTGTAGACCTTTCTTTTTATTTCCCCATTCTCTCTCTTTCTCTCTCTCCCTCTCTCCCTCTGGCGGTGTCATAAATCCCGTTTTTTCCGCGTCACTTTTTTCACGCCCTTTCACTCTGCGAACAATGTCCATTGGGAAGTCTGCTTTCCGCGTGGATCGAGCTGGAATTCATGGAGAACGCTCGGTTTTGTGAAATGTTGGGGGAAAGTATGGACGAGGGACTCTTGAAGTCGTTCCACGCGAGATTTATTGAAGATTCTATGGCGCTGAATATTTGAAACCTTTCGAGAACGTAATGATTCCGATGTAATGCGAACCATAATTGCAGAAATGGCGAACGCGTAAATTAATGCAACCCTCGGTCCTTGCACTCTGCAGTGTAACACTTTGCAGAGCACGATTTCAAATAGAACAGAACCCAAGTTGCACAGAATCTCTTTAATGGAAGAAAGTGGAAAGAAACATTCGTTTCAATTATTTAATACAAAACATTCCGCAGAATGAGAGAAAAATAATAACATTTTGGTATAATCGTTTTGACTTGCATAAATTCTCGTTCTCACTTATTTACGCAGTTACTGTTTATTGGTTGCATTGTCAGCTGGATGAAAAACTTTGAATAAAACATTAAACTGCACTGCTGTGGATAACTTCAACTGTTCTAGATGAGTTAAAATATATCCCACGGTATAGAAAAATGTAAGACAATTTTTAATCCATCTAATATCAAAGAAATAAGTTATGTGTTCCTCTTGTATTTTCAATGTGAAATGAGTAAGTTATTTTTAAGGAAACTGCTACTTAAATCAAATCTGTGACACAAGTACATATTCAACATAGAAGTTAGTATTAAATGTTGGAAACTTTTTAAAATATCGAACGATAGTAACAAGTGTAAATCCAAGGTAAAAGTATCCGCGTAAATCAATTAACTAGCATTTCTCTCACAATTAAATATCTAAAAGTAAATCAACAAAGTAACGTATGAAATTAACTCTCTATTAGATCCATTTTTCATTGTAATCTATTGTAATAATTAAATTTGTACGTTACCTTCTCATTTTGAAGCAAACTGTAAAGAATACATTTAAAATCACCAAGATCTTGTAAAACGAATTATTACACATATTAATATATACAATCATAATTTAATAACATAAATTTGTACATATAATATTTATTTTTGTACTTCAAAGGAAATCTATTATTGTCCATGAACTCATACGTCAAGAATTAGAAAAGTTATTCATTAATTTCGAAAGTGTGTCAAGTCCATTTCTAGCCATGGAACGCATTATTCCTTAAACAATATTAACATTTCTAATCAGGTTGATAAACGACGCACTGTTAGAAACAAAGAAACATTATAGCAGCACTTAACCAGTTGCCAATATCCGTAAGCTTACTCAAACGCGAAAACCTTAAGCAGCTCGTATATCTCTATTAAAGGAATGTACTTGGGATCGGTCTAGTTCGCAGGTAGACGATCGTAAGATAACCCGTTCCGTCGGTAAAACCAGAGGTGGATGTGAAAACGTCGCGTGTCTCGTCGTTTTCTCGAATTTATGGCGCGTAACAATGGCAGGCGACGGAGCCAGCGGGGCGATGGCCCCGCCGGTGGAATCGCATTTCTAATCCGCAGCCAGTTCCCCTAGGCCCGTCGAACCATCGAATCACGGAGTTGCCTCGACTCTTACTTTCTCTCTGACTCACCGAACTTCGCCGCCACTGCTCGATCCACTTGCTTCTTCTCCTTCGAACGATGCCTCGACGGCTGGACCGGGACTATCCTCGTGAAACCGTTCGATTTCCACGCTGTCCTTCCGTGTTTCCAATTTCTGTCCTGTCTGTCGTTTCAACGCCAACAGGTTGGCTCGGTTTGAATGGTTGGCGTCCCGTTAGAAATGAACTGGGACTTAATCTCCGTAGATAGACAGTTGGTACGACCGTTTGGTGGAACCTTGACTCTCGGTTGTCAGTCAATGCCTTGGTAATTAAAAGCGGCCAGCCCGTGCCATTGTGTTGCGCCTGTGAATTACTTTCTGGCGGTGCGGTTTATTTTTAGATTCAAATGCGCGAAGCGGCGCCTATGAAAGGTTAAACCGCCGGTTGAACGTTCATTTGTCGGTCGGTGTTTAGGTTTTATTTACAAGGCGAGAAATCGATGCCGTTGCTTTTTCGCAAACGCGTTTCTCGTGGAATATGGTAATAGTTGGTACTTTTGGATTTTTCTTACATCTTTTTTTCAGTCTTCTTTCACAATGTGGTAACGAAACGGTAATTTACAAATTGACAAAGTTTCTGTAGATCGCCAAAAATTTATAGTTTTAATTTAGAAAATGTAAGAGAAATTCAGTATTTTAATTTTGAAATTCGTTTTTACAAGATAAAGTCAATCAGAAATTTCGAAAGAGTCCATAGAATGCAGAGGAGATCTGTAACATCCAAATCTCGATGTTTTCAAATTCATTCCCACAAAAGTGATAATTACAATTATCACAAATATGAACGTCTTTTACGTATATTCGTTGCTAGTTTCATCATTAATGTAGACAATGAAAGCTACCATCTTCCACATTTATTCTCACGGAAGTAAATGAGAACCTGCAGCCGTTGTGCCTCGAAGTGTCCAAAACCAAGAAACCCTCAACGACCAAACCGAAAGCTTGTAAATCGCAGTCATAAAACCTCAAGACTCTCCCCATAAAACGCAGAAAGTCCTCGAATTTCCAGGTTGCGCCCATCAACAGCAGAACCTCGTCTTACAGTCAAGTTCTCCACCTCCCAGCCGTTATCGCTGATAGGTTGTCGCATCGATTCCGCGGCTGGCGACGACGGGAGACAGCTTTTTAATCGATGCTGAGTGAAAGTAAGCGAACTAGAGCGGAACGGAAATGTTGAGGAGCGAGCCGACTTCGATCGACCTGTTCCATCGAGAAAATCGCAACGAAGCGGAAGAGAGAGAAGAAGGAAAGAGAGGGGGGCAGAGAAAAGGAGAGAGAAGAAAATGAGGAACGCTTTCCAACGCGCTGTCACTCGCTTGGAACACGGCTGTCAACGGTGTCAACGTGTCAACCTGCCAGTTCTACGACTGGCAACCGATCGCCAAATTCTGCCAATTCAGCTTATCCTACTCTCGCGACGCGCGAGTCTTCTCTTCTGGTACCGCTCTTCTTCCTGCGCGATACCGATTTGGCACTGGCAGGGTAAACAAGTGGAAACGTTTGGTAGAAGGATTGATGAACGGGACCGTACGGTGGAATGAATCATAAATAAGAATAGAATTGAATTGACGGAAAGGGGATACGGGGATAGGTAGATGAAATACGAGGTAGAGGGGTAGTAGGCTGAAAAAATGGAGGTGTGACGGGGGTGGTCTGTACGTCGCGTTTGCATCTCTTTAATTTAATGGATAGGTAATAGGAATGTTTTTTTTTTCATTGTTAAACCAAATGGAAATTAAAGGATTTTTGTAGTTTTAATTTGATTAAGGTCGTTCGTTAAATTTCTTCAGTTCAATTATTAAAGTTATTGCTCTGTATGAGCTCGTTAAATTTGTTTTCTAGAATTGCAATATTGCTTGCTGTTAAAAGGGTAATCAAATTTTTAATTATGATGAATCTTACAAAACAGACACTGTAAATGGCCCATTAAAGAATTTCAAATGAGATTGATTTAAATCGAGCAAGGATTAATGCAAAATCAATACAAACACGTATAAAAGTATTATCAAAATAAAATTCTCGATCTTAACCTAGCATAGTTCCAAACTTTATTCGAGATGATACAAACTCGACCATTCTTACAGAAAAACACGTTAATACAAAGCCACACAACTCCACCCATTCAGATCCATAGTAGATCATTTTCATACCTACAATCATTCATTGAAACTCGAACGAAACGATTCCCCAATCGCAAAAGAGACGGAATTAATTTCCACATTGGAAACGTTTAATCGCGAGCGTCGCGTTTCTTGGCAGTGGCTCGAAATTACGATACAGACGAGTACGGTCTGGCTGGGTGACTGGGACGGAGAGAGTTTCCCGGCGCAGGGAAACCACTTCGGATCTAATTCGGTCGGGAGCCGGTGACCCGGCTAGGGCGAAACACCGAGAGCTCGCCGCATTTTTCACAAGGTGTCCGAACGGTTGCGGAGACCGTGCCAGATTCGTCAGCGACGTCCGATTTAGCCGGCTTGGCGAGCATTAATGAGCGGTGAGGTCATCGTCTCGGTGCTGCCAAATAAAAGCCGGCCAGACACCGTCCCCGGAGTACTCCTGCACTCCGACCTTATCTGCCCCGCGCCTCTTACGTTTCTACCATTTCCTATGGATCAAAGCGCTACCCTCGACGCGACGCGATCCGATCGAGCTCGCGCGGCCGCCTCTCAGAGGGATGGCACTGTGTTCGATGGAATACGATCTTAGGAATACGAATATGTAGTCTATTGCGAGGTGGAAGAGAGATAGCGTTCTGTTCGTGAGAGATAGCGTTTAATATTTTAGGTTGCTGTCGATTGTAATGGCGTTTATGTATTATGGGACTTGTTTTTTTTTTTTTTTTTTAATTTACATTTTTCGAACCTTTTCTAAATTAAGTTCTGTGGTTTTTAGTTAGTAGTGGAATTTAATTTACGAGAGTCATTTTTAGTGACATGGAAGCTGTGGAAGCTAAGATATAAATAATGAATACATATTGTGCGATTATCAGAGTATTTATATTGCATCTATTTTACAATCAAAGTTAATAAATCTCTTATTTTTACCATTTTTAATATTTGTTTATCATTTTTATGGAAACACGGCTTTTCTATCAGCAACTGTCACTGTACGCTACTGATCCTTTTCTAGCTGGTAGTGATAATCCCATATAATTGTGAGAATTTGTGAGTATTGTAGCAGTTACTCCATTATATTTCTCTTTCCATATAGTATACCACATAAAATTAGGTCAATTCTATTTTTTACTAGATAGGTAATGTCTGAATAAGGGTCAGCTAAATCAACATCTAACTTATCTGGAATTCTTACAATTTCCTGCAAATGTATGATGTGAAGTCAATTTGGAGTGCAAATCCTGTATGACAATTGTTTATATTTATTTCTATACTAGAGGAGTGAAAATGACTTATTTTATTGACGTATTAGCCAATGACAAATCGTCAATATACCTTGGAGTATTAAGTTTAGAGGCAAGTGAAATTAAGTTTTGTATTTTGAGATTTTACGTAAATCAATTGGTAATTGAGCAAATGCAATGAAAAATGTTTCTACACTTTTTTTAAATACATACGTATACATATATGTTATTTCGTAAAAATAACATGAAAACTATTTGAAAATTTATCGAAAAATTTACGTGATTCCAAATATTGCTACTACTTTATGAAAAACCTTGTGCAGACCTTTGCAATATATATAGAAATATAAAGAACCAAAGAAGGAATAAAAAACAACAATTTTTATACAAAGTTAATCATTTACACGTTGCAATGAAAATGAAACAAAATTAATTTCACCTTTATAATTTCTTACAGAAAGAAATTAATACTACAAATTGCATTTTTAAATCGATACAATCATTAAAATTATCCATATTTTACATATTTACTATATTATTTCTTGAATACTGATCATCCACTGGAAAGTATTACCTCGCCTGTGAAGAACTATCCGATCAGATACAAATCAACTCTCCCTTTCTCTACGTTTAATTCCATCGCTGTCCAACGTCTCTGTCGTGCTATCGCCGTTCTATTGAGAGAATGAAAGAACTCCGCGCGAAGGGATGGTCGAACCTGGTGGGGGGAGGCAAAAAGGGGGTAAAAAGAAGCGTGGCGAACGCGCACACGCGTCCTCATCGCGGCCGTCCTTCGTCTCCCGTTCAGCCGCTTTGGGAACGGGGAGTGAATCATCGACGCTGGGACGAAGCGGATGAAAGGAGCCGGCACGGAGAGGAGCTCTCCGCGCTGAGACGCCGTCAGCTGGTGCACAGGGTCGTCGAACCGGCGTTTTATTTCGCGACGCTGCGCGCACCGGCCTCCAGATGCAGGGACACACCTTTGTCTTTCGCCGTGCGAGCCTTTTTTTCCTCCTCTTTTGTTCAAATTCAACTTTCTTTCCCTTCGAACTCTCGCTATTTGTTCGAATGATGCTTTCCAAAGAGGCAATCAGAGGTGTTTCAAATGTACGGTTTATAGAGCAGTTTTGCGAATTTTCCTTTGGTCTTTCGATGTAATTTCAGTTATTTGCTTACGGAATTATAACGTGAATTGTGTTTTAAAATCGTACTTTGTCTTTCGCCGTGCGAGCCTTTTTTTCCTCCTCTTTTGTTCAAATTCAACTTTCTTTCCCTTCGAACTCTCGCTATTTGTTCGAATGATGCTTTCCAAAGAGGCAATCAGAGGTGTTTCAAATGTACGGTTTATAGAGCAGTTTTGCGAATTTTCCTTTGGTCCTTCGATGTAATTTCAGTTATTTACTTATGGAATTGTAACGTAAATTGCGTTTTTAAATTGTACTTTGTCTTTCGCCGTGCAAGCCTTTCTTTCCTCCTCTTTTATACGATTTATAGAGCAGTTTTGCGAATTTTCCTTTGGTCCTTCGATGTAATTTCAGTTATTTACTTATGGAATTGTAACGTAAATTGCGTTTTTAAATCGTACTTTGTCTTTCGCCGTACGAGCCTTTTTTTCCTCCTCTTTTGTTCAAATTCAACTTTCTTTTCCTTCGAATTCGCTATTTATTTTTAATGGTGCTTTCCAAGGAGGCAATCGGGGGTGTTTCAAATGTACAGTTTATAGAGCAGTTTTGCGAATTTTCTTTTGGTCCTTCGATGTAATTTCAGTTATTTACTTATGAAATTGTAACGTAAATTGCATTTTTAAATCGTACGTGACGTTCGATTAATCGAATAATTTCGATTTCGTGGAAATATTGTCCATTTGAAGATATTGATCTCTGTTTGCCTACAAGGATATTGCATTAGATATTTAAATGTGTAAACACGGAATTAAATTTAAAATTGATGGGAAACGGAAAAAACAGAAGCTTATCAATCAAGATTCCATTGTATGCGAATCTGTGAAGTCGTTTTCGAAATAATCAAGTGGTATTAGCGTAGACGCCTACTACGTATGATATCGGAAGTATTAGGAGAATGGTTACTCGTTACTGATCTGCATACATATACGAGTACCAATGTGACTGGAAACGCTCTCACAAAAGTCTATTTAAATTTTCCTCCACGTAGTATCCACGCGTTATTTTTCCATTACCAGAAACTTAATCATCGTACTCTATATTCTTATTGATGAAGATTGCGACACGTGTGTTGTTAAAGAATATCAATTATTTGAATTGCGTGAACACAGTGAGTCACAGTAAACGTTCTAGCCAATTGGTGATTCATAATTTTTAAAATAATGATTAACAGCCAGACTTAAGAGTTGCACAATTTCCAAGTACACGTGGAGCTTCGTCACTGTCGACAGGGGGATGAAAAGTGTTGAAAACCGCTCTCACCTCTATAAGAGCATCGCGTTCGAGATATGAACGTTTTAGCGCGAAATTAAATGCCGTCTTTTGGTCTTTAATTCCATCAATGAGTCAACCAGATGCTCTCTGTCGGCATTAAGTACGCGATTGTTATGCGTCTGGAGTAGAACCCTTTTGTCATACGCGCACGCGTCAACGATTTCGGGAAGATGATTTCACTGGGTAGACGTGGACGTCGACGGGGACCGATATCTTCGCGGACGAGCCTTTTCCCAGCGGTAGCGGACAACGGAGCACGGTCAGACGTACACCGTGTCAATAAATGAGTACATTCGAAGTGACTCACCCGTCGTCCACTCCGTTCTTTCTTTGTGAAGTCACCCAGGCTTGCAAACAATTTCACCCGATCGTGAACCATGAACAATGAGCGCCGCGATGTCTTCGGGCGCCAATAAAACGGTACCCAGCTCTTAACCAGTTTAATGCCGACCACCGATTCCATTGTCGAGAAACAGCTATCTGGTTTCCCTGTGTAGGTACTTATTCTGTTCAAAATATTGCCAACAACTATAATAATTTATATGTATATCGATAACGTTGAAAAATAAGGGAAAAAAAAGAAAAAAGTAAAAGCGTGTTGTACGAAAATTGCTAAAGGAACTCGTTCAAAACATAAACAAGAATTCATATCAGAACAGCAGTGAACGAATAATAAAAATGGATGAAATTGAACGTAATTGCTTTTTAAAACAGTAGACAATAATATGTGTTGATAATGGATAAACGTTAATGTGAAGAGAGGGAAAAAGAAAAAATTATTAATACCAGACAAACACACCAATAACGTAAAAAAATGGTAAAAAGAAGGAAAGAAAAAAAGAATAGTTTATTTCTTTTTAGCGAGCAAGAAATTATTTGTAAACGTATATCGATAATATTCGAGTATGTCGGTGCATTAGAAAGTATAACAGAAAAAAGGAATTTGAAGAGGAGGCAGATGTGGTAATGGCGTTGGATAAAAGGAAAATAGGCAAAACATATTTAAACACAAGGCATAAGAATTCTACAAATTTAATAAATTAATATCATACATATAGCATCATTAAATACGCAATATTATATATTATTAGATACATTTTTATTATGTGCACAATATTAATATTGTATAGCTGTGTTTTGTTCTTAGAAATCGAGGAAGTTCCGTGAGAAGAATCACTGTTTCTCAAAGCGGGATAAAAATTATAGTTACGGAAAGGTCTTCGTCGATTAAACCGGCGATATTTCATGCAACGTCCGATGGAAAGTTTTCGAACGGGTATTACGATACGCACAATGGGGATCCGCGAAGAATAGGCTGGCAAATTGATGAAATTTAAAGGATCGAGCCGCGAAAGATCGAGCAACGATATCATGTAGAACACTTTCAATAAGCATTGTATACCGCGACGAAGTTAATCCTTTCATTGTTAAAAACGGGTATTGCGATTCATTGTGGCTGGTAAAAGAGTTAAAATGCCATGAAATTACTTGGGAGATGGAAAGCGGCTCGAGCGTATGCATGTGTACGTGAGTTCGTGATCAAGAAATACGATGACTTTGGTAGCCAAGTGGCTGAACTGGCTGGCTACAACTACGTAATTCCGGGTTCGAGAACAGGTTCGGTCGAGGAAATTTTTCTTCGGATTTTTTCTCAATTTCCTATTAAAAATACCTTCTGACTCTCTTTCTCTCTCTATTTATCGATTACTCACCCCTTACTCTTAGGCGGTAAGTTCTATTATACGAGCAGAGATGGAAATATGTAAATACAAAAATTTCCACAAAATTCCCAATAATAATATTATACAAATGATAAATGGAAGTGTTGGCAAAATAATATATGAGTTTGTGTTTTCCTCCATATAAAAATGGAAAGAAAAGTTTCAATTAAAACCGCAAAGAAGATGATGCTATAGTAGAATGAATATACAAAAAGAAGCAAGAACAAAAAAGAGAATTCAAAACATTCTCACACGTACTAAAGTAGAAAAATCGCAATGTGAAAGATTGAAAGAAAAAAAAGATCGATTGATATCGCAAGGTCCAAGGGAGAAAAAAGCCGGTTCCTATCGTCCAGGTGCAAGGTGACGACAGATAGCAGTTCGTTCTCTCAAGTGTGCCGCGTTTAGGAGAAGAGACCGGATTGATCGAAAGTGTCCTGGGAAAGAGGTGGGGTATGGGGGAGAATCGACAATGAACGAGTCGAGATGCCGTTGGAATGCCGTTCATTGGCAGACCTGCACGAGAAACGAGCAAGGGGAGCCAAGGGGGGTGTGGGAAGGGCGGTCACAATGCGGGTTGCTTTCCTCGCATGGCCTTCACACCTTCGCCTCGCTTCGCTTCTCTCGCCCGGCCACGCCACTACGTGGCTACCCGATTTCCACATCGTGTGTGTAATACGTTACGAGCCTCTCGTCCAGTCTCTCGTCGGGTATCCAGAATCGTGTGGATCCTTGCACCGTCGATTGAGCAACACCGTGTTTGGCTTCTTCCTGCGCCGCCCGTTCCACGGTGACTTGTAAGATTTCGTAGTTAATTGGATGTCCGCGTTTTTAATGGTCGAGAGTAAACAGGCGTGCAAATTGAAGGCGTTCACAGCGACGACAATTCGATTGGGGAATCTTGTTACAGATAAAACGTTCTTTGGCAATAACGAACGACGCTTTTGAAACCGATCGGTGATTATCAAATACTAGTCATTCAACGGTTTACATCATCCTTTTACTTTATTTAGTAACGCGTATAACTGAATTTCGTGGAAAGATAATACCTGATAAGGGTTGATTCGGTTCTTTATGTTCCCGTACTGAGTCACCGGTGTTTCATAACAAAGAAAGAGAGAGCTTTTGTTAGTTCATTCTTCCCAGTAGCCTTCGAGAAATCGATTTTTACAGGCAATCGTTTCTATTGAAAGATAAGAATAAAATTGGACTCGATCTATCGGTCTGTCTCTCAGGTACGAACGCGAAAGCAGAAAGTAAAAAAAGGAGCACGCGATAAATTCAACTGGAGCGATATAAGAAGAGTAAGAAGGGCATTGTCTGTTAGACGCGATCGGTTGTGTAACAGAAGCCTCGTTTAGATTTTCACATGAGCTGGCATAACGAGGCTGACCTCTGCAACCGTGGGCAGAGATTTTACGGCGGAATCCTGATCCCCGACGATCGTTGCTTCTCGTTCAGGCAATCAGATCTTACGAGCCCGGAGGTTACTTAACCGTCGCGCGTAAATTACTTCTGTTTCTCACTTTGGGCGTTGCTTTATGCCTCGTTTCTGTTCCCCTCCCCCTAGCTTTAACGGCCGCTTTATTTCATTCGCGAATAAATAGCGCGCGCACGTCGCGTCGTATCGTTCATAACGCCTAACGAGTTCTCTAAAATTCCCATTCACCGTCGAGAAAGTGCCATTTCGAACGGAATGGCGCCGATTTGAACGGAAGCGATGCGTTCCTGATACGATCGCGAGCGGATTTTTGCTCGCGCAGGTGAACGAACGGGGATGGAAAATGGACCGGTGTCCGAGCAGAAAATTTCATTTCTGTTGTTACGATCGCCAAGCGACGTCGCCGGTAATATCCTGTCGCGTGGTGTTTAGAAATCGCTTGCGATTGCAACACGCGCCACGATGCAACGCGTCGCGTCCTTACGTAGGCTGCGATTTTACGATCGATTCGAGTTTCTCGCGAGCCACTCATCCGCCTAACGTTCCGAGAACCGGAATATTTTCTATTCTATTTTCGAGTTACAAACAAAAGCGAATGGGTCTCTAAAACATACTTTTTCTTAGCTATTTAGTCCTCTACAAAACTTTCGAAGCATTGACATTGAATCTTCTAAGTCTAATACTTTTGCAAATGCAAATGAATAAAATATAAAATCTTCGTTCGATTGTATTACAATATTTACACTTTAAAATCGTCTTCTGAAATTATCTTCGTTACACTTCCAGATTAGTTCTTCGATAATACAATTAAACAATTATCCGCATAAATATCGAGACGCAGCGTTTAATTTCGTTAAAAAAAATATGAATTATTCAAACGACAGACGACGCGACACTCGAACCGCGCCATGTTCGAACCTGCGATCCGCGATGCTTGCATCGAAACTCGATTAGGCGAATCTAAAACGGTCTCGCACAGGGTGGCTGGTGACAATGATTGCTCAACCAAGGACAGGTGAAAGGAATAGATAAACGCGCGCGTTGGTCTTTGTTAAAATCGTGGCGTCTAATTTTGTACCGCGCGATGACTTAACCGGCATCGAAGCGTACCTCGTGGACGGATAACGAGCGCGCCAGAGTCCTCGATCGAGGACAGAAATACGGATCGAGTTCGTTGCTCGAGGTTTTCACAAGGTGCACGACGGTGCGATCCCCATAGATCGTAGTTAGTCACGCTGTTTTACGACGCATTGTACGGGTAAACCGTTTAGCGCGCGAATAATAAACGCGGACTGTAATAACGCTCGGCTGGAACGCGCGCCGCGAAATTAATCGCGCTGGCTCCGCACTCGCGCGGGTGATTTACGCCGCGCCGCCGCGGAAAACTCGTGAACTTTCCGCGAACCCGCGCGATCGCTCGTTGCGGACTATTTTACGAGCTGGCTTGTCTGCCGCGAGTTATCACGGCACATCGTTACGTTCTTTAAAACGTTCAAACGGGATATACGTTACCATTAACGTAGCCGCGACGAGGTGTTCTTACGTTTCGCGATATTAAGGGTGTCGAGTGACTTATTCGGAATTGTTCGACTCCGGGCGTTTAAAGTGATGCAAATCAATGGTCGCGCGAGATCTGCGCGTATCGAAGACAAAAGTTTCAACGCAATCATTTTCTAGCTTTATATAGATCGCCTTGATGTGGAATATTTATTGAGCATTGGAGATCTGTTAGGACTCCACTGTCAAGAACGCTTTATTTTTAGACACACGATAATGGTTCGAACAATATTTAGTGTTTTTGTTCTGAATTCGGTAGAAAGGATGACGACTGTTGGTTCAGTTTTCAGGAAAAGTAAATTAACAGGCAGCTTGTTAATAATTACGACAAATGTTACCAAAGTACGACTACGTTCGGAAAACAATAATATTAAACAATGATAATAGTCAGATTCACATTATTATGTAACTCTACTATTGCTCCAATGATTTTACAGAAAAACTGAAGGGTTTGTAGTTTTCACTTGATAGCATTTCCTCAGAAAAATTCTCTGATTAAAGTACCACCAACGAATGAAGATATCAGAATTCTCTAAAATCGTCGTACTTCACTGTACTAAAAAAATTTAAAAACGAAATATCTACAATTTGATCGCATACCTTGAAAAATCCGCGCATCGTCAGCGAGCGTTCGACTCTCCTCGCGTTCAAATTGGCTACGTCGATTGTCGGCGGGCGCATGCGCGGGTAGACGGTCGTGGCGATCGTCAAATAAGCGGGCGCGCATGCGCACAGGTAGCAATCAGTTGCACGCGGGTGCGAGCGCGCATAAATCAACCGCGCTAAAAGGACTTCCGTGAAGTCCTCTCGCGACAACAGGCTACTTGTACAGCGTTCCTTTTATTTTCCTCCCTCCTCCTCCCTCCCTTTCACCCTCTAGGGAATTTCTGCCGTAATTGGGACCGTCTGCGAACGATAAGCGCGAGCCAAACCACTCCGGCCGCAGGGCTCCGGTATTAATAAGAATTTGAGCGCGAGATAAAGCGTTTCTTTTTTCCTTCCTTTCTTTCCTCTTCTTTCAGGCTCGTTTTATGGACTATCGGGAACGGGATAACGAGAGGGATTCTTGGAATCCGCTGCAAATTGCGTTCCTGGAACGCAAGGACTTTCTGCACCCGGGGATAGGAAGTGTTAAGAATTGTACCGTTAAACGCGAGGGGAGCTGCGGTAGCGAAAATAAGTCTCGTGACGCGTGCCTCGAAACGTTACCAATGCTCGTCCGTTTTATTGTTTATGATTAAGGTTTGCTCGAGGCAGACACTCGCGCGTACAAATTCAATCATCTTTATCGTTTGATTTCTTATTCGAATAGGAAATTAATTTGATATATCATTCTTATGGTAATATCAAAATTGAATAAAAAGATTGCTACATTTTTTATGTAATACCTAGAATTATCAGTATTTGAAACGAAGCTTTGTTGACAATGAAAAATACAGGAGGAAAATTGTGGAAGCTTTCTGCAATGGGTTTATTAATAAAAAATAGGCGATTTATTATTATTATTGAATATAGATATTATTGAATAACTTTTTTTGCCTCCATTGTATTATTATATCTGCTAAAGAACAATCTGTTATCGTTATTGTTGCAATTTAACGGTCGATTAATTACAACCGAGGCGAAGTCGAGAGTTTATTGGAAACATTTAAGAAATGATAGTTTAAATTTCCATTCGATTATCGTACAGCGCGGCTATTGAATCACAGATGCACACTTGGCGGTGATACCGTGAGTCATTGCTTGTAATCGCTCGAAAGCTAATTGAAAGTACAAGTAATCCACTCCGCGATGACGTTCGACGGTAGCGCGTTTGGAATTAATGTAAATTGACGCAATTAGTTTGCTCGCGAGTAGCTCGGAAATATTGATCGTTCGCCGTCGATGCGGGTACGCCAGCCGCGGGACAAGTTCCACGCTCGTGCGGGTCAAACAGAGGAGAACCAGATGCGGATGAATCTGAAATTGCCAAATAGAACGCATCCTTTCCTCCTCCCCCACCATTAAACGATTAAAACCCAAATTTCCTCGACTCCCAAGCGGGCTTCGCGCTAAAATCGACGAGACAAAGAGCCTCGAGCCGTGAGTCAGCCCGCAGGTTTCCTCGTTTGCTTTCGTTTTGTTTCGTTTCGATTCCCGGTGGCGCTGGAACAAAAGCCAGATCGATTATGCAACCGGGATTCGGTCGAAGTCGCATTAGTGACTCAAATACCAGCATAAATAACGTGTCGTAATTGAGAGCCGCGCGTGGCGCGAGTGAACGCGTGCGACATTGGCTGTGGAGGTGCGCGAGAGAAGCTGTTGTGTTGGCCAATGCAAATTCCACCGCGGTTTTCCATCGTGGTAGCTCGCGATTAATCGTCCGAGCTGCTTCTCGAAGTGCTGCATCGACCGGCTGAGAAGCCACCTTGGTTACCAGCCGCGTTGCTCGTTCGTTGCCTCACCGTTCGCACGGGAAGCAAATACGCGACGCAACTTCCCGTGGAAGTTTCAGAAACGACGCTCGCGTGGAATTGACAAAGGATCAGAACGGTAGCTGGAACTGTTTCGCGCTTCTTCTTCTCCGCATTCGCGCTCGATGGTTCCTGGATGGTCGCTTACGGACGGGTGACTCACGTCCCTCGAATAAAACGTTCGACAGTAGAAACTGGGCGATAATCGCGCAGCAGATAGGACGAATCGAACGTGGATTCGTTGTTTCGTTTGTTGATAAGGAATCGCTAGGTTCCAGCGGGTGATCTGGACTCGAAACTGAATCTCTTCCGTGGAAACTGTTGCGAAACCGTTTGAAGCAACGGCGGTCTGTGTATCGAATACATAAATCATGCGATATCGGGTGATTCATTGTAATGAAACACATCGGGAACGAGGGATGATATTTATCGAATTTTGCAACGGTTTCGCGGAAATTTTGTAGGTACTTTGTAGGTAGCGGAGCAGGGTGCTCGTAAATTCTGCTCGCGAGATTAAAAGTCAGAGTTCTCGAAAACAATACGATCTTTTGCTTACCTTCTACGCACTTTGTTGCGAGAAATCTTGATTCACGTTGTTATGAGTTAACTGACGAATCCGTACCTGAGAGCAATACTAAAAAAAATGTATTATTTCTTAAATCAACTTACATATGCGTCACTCGACCCTTTGGTCCTTTTATTTTCGTAGACAAGCTATAATAACTCAAGTTCTTCGTAACAATGACACAGCATTTAATTCCTCCAATAGCTAAGCATAAAAGAAAACATAAAAATTTGAGTAAATCGAATATAAAATTAAAATCAGTATTTAACGCAAAATACGACAAAATTCAGGATGACAAATTCATTTGTCAGATACACAGCTATCTATTTAGTTCCGTACACCCCAATAACTCGATTGCTACGTCGAACTCTGCTCCTCGATTTAATTCCTCCCTTCTTAGATAAGCATAAAAGCAAACATAAAAATTTGAGTAAATCGAATATAAAATAAAAATCAGTATTTAACGCAAAATACGACAAAATTCAGGATGACAAATTCATTTGTCAGATACACAGCTATCTATTTAGTTCCGTACACCCCAATAACTCGATCGCTACGTCGAACTCTGCTCCTCGATCCAATCCCAACGATACTCGCGGTGTCTCGTAAATCCGCACGGTCGATTTCCTACAAAAACGAAGGATTGTCAGGTGTCGCAAGGCCGTCGGACGCTAATGAAATCAGGGCCGCGGGGTTGTTAACGCGAAATGAATCAGAGCCGGTGCGTGCACGCGGAAAGAATGCGGGAACGGCGGGCTTAAAGCGTCCTTCGAAAACGTAGCCGTTTCCTACTGCGATCCGCCGCTGACTCATGCCAGCCGGTATGATTCCGTGGGCTATTCGTGGCACGGCCGCAGACAGCATGGACCGCTCGAATAAATCACCAAATCCGTCTGCCGTGCCCCTGCGGGTCGTACGTGGCTCCCAAGTCTCCCAAGTCTCCCTTGTTGACCCGCAACGAGCCGCTCGCGACCCGCTCGCTCAGCTGCGCGTCGATTTACGGTCAGAAAAATGGTTCGCGTCTACTTTTCTCTTTTGGCGACACTGTCAGGAGTTATTCGCACGTATGGGCAGACGATGTGCGGATGTAACGTCGACGATGACACGAGAGGTTCAAGTCTCCCTTGTTGACCCGCAACGAGCCGCTCGCGACCCGCTGGCTCAGCTGCGTGTCGATTTACGGTCAGAAAAATGGTTCGCGTCTACTTTTCTCTTTTGGCGACACTGTCAGGAGTTATTCGCACGTATGGGTAGACGATGTGCGGATGTAACGTCGACGATGACACGAGAGGACGGAAGGTTGAACAAACTCCTGAAATGGAGACTGTAGCGTCGTCATTTATTCCAAGTGGCGTTTGAATCTTGCTTTAATGGAATCGAAGGTTTTTTTGTTATTGGAATATTTTATCTTTGTTTTTCTTCTCAGATTGAGAATGTAAACAGTGTCGTTATTTATTCTAAGTGCTGTTTGAGTCTTGTTTTAATGGAATTGAGGATTTTTTTTCTTGTTGTTGGAATGTTTCATCTTGGTTTTTGTTTTTAAGTTTGAGGATGGGAGTGTTGAAATTGTGGTAAAGAATTTTGATGTGTTTTTTGGATTAAAAGCGAGTTAGGGAATAATAGTGTTGTTTATTGAGAATTTAGTTGCGTGGAAAATATAATGGGCTGTTCTAAAACGAGTAGTTTTTTTTTCACTAAATCAAGAAGGCTTACTATGTACACGGAAAAAGTGTTGCGTGCAAACTATAAAATTTAAATATGTTAAATTAAATTTACATCAATTTACGTATTTTTAAAATACATGTAGAGAACGTTTATATTTATACCTACCTAGTTTAAATATTACGGATATACGTGGACAGTTCTTGAACACTTCTATGTATATATGTATAAAGTGAGTCACTCGACTGTATACATTTCCTACCGATAAACTATTTGCCGTATAAAAAATGTTTCGTATCAAGCGTGACATACAATGTAACAATAATTAAGTAGTTCGAAACACTTTTTTTTACGTAATTTAATAATCCACCGGTAAATCTATATTACAATCGAGTAACCTATCTAATCTAAGTTCCTACAATAAAATTTCCATGAAATTGTCAAAGAAAAGTTTCATTGAATAATAGTAACAGTAACGATAACGACCTCCCTCAGAAATATCGTTCGCGGTTCGATCCGTATCTCGCGTTACCAGTTTTTCTTCGACGAACAATCACGTTACTCACCGCAGTGTCGAGAGAGGAAGAGAGAGAGAGAGAGAGTCTGCACGCATCGATTCTCGGAATTTTTAGCGAGATTTCCCGAAGCAAGACGCCTCTTATCACCCTGCGTTATCTTTCCCTCATTTTTTCCCTTTCTTTTATCGACTCGACTCGTCGCTGCGCCCGACCTATCCTTATCGAGTCCGTTCCCTTTTTTTTTTCTCTTGCCCGCTCGGGGTGACTAAACAACCACGTATCGGGCCTGCCACCTGAATGATAAGTGTCGCGATAAACGCGCCGATAAATCGACTGCTCGCCTAACCGGCGAACACCCGAAAACCGGGGGAATACTAATTTTCCCTCGCTCGTTTCGTCGCACACCTGTCCGCGTCTACGCGAGTTCGTCCTGCGACAGGCGTTTTCGCTCGATTTCCTCCACGATCGCGATTACAAATCGATTCTCGCATCCTCGACATCGTATGGAAATTGCGATCTACCATTTTTTATTTGATCACCTCGAATATATACGAATTTCGAACTGTTACGTTTGAAATGTTGGATTTTTTTCCATCTGACGTTGATTAAGTTGTTTAAAATTCAGATTATTTCCAGTTTCTTCGAGTAGATTTTATTTATATATAGGCGCAGGGTGTTTCGTCATGTTAAATGGGTCACCCAACTGTTTCCTCTATCGATGTACGTTGAGAAATATTTCTTACGTCATTTAAACTATTTCAGAAATGAATATTTTTATCGATGATATTTTTAGTATTTTTTCTTGTGGTGAATACTTTCTAATTGTCATAGCTGGAGATAAATAGAGTTTAAATAATATCGCATCGTAATCGTTCTCTTTCACATTTGATTTAATTCAATTTAATTGTCAGAAAGAAAAAAGTGTCCTCTATTGGCGATGTACATTCAGAAATATTTATTACGTCATTTAAACTGTTTCAGAAATGAATATTTTTATCGATGATATTTTTAGTACTTCTTTTCGAGGTGAATACTTTTCAATTGTCATAGCTGGAGATGAATAGAGTTTAAATAATATCGCATCGTAATTGTTTTCTTTCTCATTTGATTTAATTCAATTTAATTATCAGAAAGGAAAAAGTGTCCTCACGAGTGCACACGTATATATACACCTCGCAACGCTATCGATTTTCTCCTTATATTTCAGCAATTCGATTTTCCATTGAACGTGTGTCGAAACGCGAGAATAACTGAACGAAACATACTCACAGGAGGCATTACGTATGAGATATCGAGCTTTATATATCGTTCCGCACGGCCACGTCATCACCGATCGATAAAATGTTTATTGACAAAGAGACGCTGGTCTTCGGATAGCCGCGCGTAACAATAGCGTTTCTTGCCTCTCTTTATGGACGGTCGATAAGAGAAAAAAACGTAGCGGAGCAGGTAAATTTAGAACAGAATGGCTGGAGCACAATGAAACAAGGAGGAAGTTCGATTAAGGGTGGCTCTCGATCGAGTCGTCGCGACAATTTCGATTGTTCGTAGCAGAAAGAAAGTTGATAAGAAAAAAAAGCCGTAACGTAACATGTAAATTTAGAACAAAATGGCTGGAGCACGACGAAACGAGCAAGAAGCTCGATTAAGGGTGGTTGTCGATCGTCGCGACAATTTCGATTGTTTACAACAGAAAGAAAGTCGATAAGAAAAAAGAAACCGTAACGTAACAAGTAAATTTAGAACAAAATGGCTGGAACACGACGAAACGAGGAGGAATCTCGATTAAGGGTGGCTCTCGATCGAGTCGTCGCGACAATTTCGATTGTTCGCAGCAGAAAGAAAGTCGATAAGAAAAAAGAAACCGTAACGTAACAAGTAAATTTAGAACAAAATGGCTGGAACACGACGAAACGAGTAGGAATCTCGATTAAGGGTGGCTCTCGATCGAGTCGTCGCGACAATTTCGATTGTTCGCAGCAGAAAGAAAGTCGATAAGAAAAAAGAAACCGTAACGTAACAAGTAAATTTAGAACAAAATGGCTGGAACACGACGAAACGAGTAGGAATCTCGATTAAGGGTGGCTCTCGATCGAGTCGTCGCGACAATTTCGATTGTTCGCAGCAGAAAGAAAGTCGATAAGAAAAAAGAAACCGTAACGTAACAAGTAAATTTAGAACAAAATGGCTGGAACACGACGAAACGAGTAGGAATCTCGATTAAGGGTGGCTCTCGATCGAGTCGTCGCGACAATTTCGATTGTTCGCAGCGGAAAAAAATGAATGATGGAAATCGATGTTCATCGGCAGAAAAAAAGAGTTTCCCGAAAGATGCTCGAAGGGGGTGCAAAGTGTCGTTGAGAAAATTGCCACGACTGACTCACGCGACAGCTCATACCGCCTCCACTGCACCCTCGACGCTTTCAACCCTCCGCGAGGTTCTTTATCCGGGCCATGTCGCTTCGAAACGAATTAAATCTTCGTACGAGCGAAGGAGCCGGCGGAAAGTGGCCAGATAGAAGGGGTGAACTTAATATCGAACACGTTTCATCATCCCCCTTTTCCGTTGGGTGTTATTTCAGAGTGGATTGAAATTAAAGCGATCTCTAATTTTACGACGCAGGAGTTAGGAAAAAGTTGGCTCGTTAAGTATGCAGTGGACGATTCGAAGGGATTATTTCGTGTTTATTTAGTCAGCGTGGTAGTAGACTTTTATGTGTAATTGTAATTTAATTTTGGACTTCATTTTTATCTCACATGGTTAATGAAGATAATAACAACTGGTGAATATAATAATTAACGCTAAGTGGTGTAAATAATAGAGTCACAGCTGTGGTTAAAGATTGGTCTTGAGGAAGCATTTAAATGTAACGAATTCAAGTGCTTCTAAATAGTGTGTAAGATTTTTAATATACTATGTAAATTTACACGATTCTTGGATAGCCATTAATTAAGATTAATTTACTAGTCTCAATTCTGAGGGTTAAATGCTCGTTTATTAAATATTTAATTTGCAAAGTTTTGTCAAAATTAGAGTATCAAACTTGCAAGCCTTTGGATACTTGTAGATAATATAAATATTATTATTAAATATTTAATATATTATACAATTAATACAATTACGTACAAACACCGTGCTAATTTTCTTTCATCAGTTAGATCGTCTTTCAGAAAAATTTCAGATCTTTACATCTTCATTAAAAGGTAATATAAGAATGAAAAGCCTTAAATTTTTCAATTCATTTTCACACTAATTATATAAAATATTTCCATGAAAATAGAACGAAAATGAACGTACAAAATAGCTTTATTACATAAATTCTTTTCAAAATTATAAATGTTACTATTTTATTTCAAAAATAGGATAATTGACATCTTTGCACGTCATACCACTTTCAATTAAAACTGTATCTGAAATTAAATTGATCTTCCATCTCACGATGAGCGTTCGAGCCAGCAAAAAAAGGTGATTGTTCAAAATTGCTTTTTTCGCGAAAGGATCAGCGACGAATTAGTGGTTAACATTGTACATCGGTTTCTGACAGCGTCGATTCGTCACGATTCGACGGGTTCGCGATATTGATTTTACGTGCTGGTAATTCTCCTCGATGATCGATGGCCCCGCGATATCCGATCGACGCCTTCGTCCATCCGAGGTGTTCCTCGCCGCTTGAACAGCTTCGCCAGAGCGATCGGTTTTTTTCGAGAGAGAAACGGCGCTAAAACGATTGTTATGCGCGAGATACGTATTCAGCGGGTTTCATGAATTGTGCAACAGATCCGTTTGGCATTCGAATGCTTATCTCTCGGTTTCAAACTCTCGTCTTGTTTGGTTACCAGACAAAAGTCACTCTTTCACTGTTCTCTTCTTCGTCTCAAACTGAAATTCCTTTTAAAAACTATCGAAACGTACAAACAACTTCAAGAATAAATTCTTGTTTTCTTTAGTCGTTTCTTGGGTCATTCTCGACCCAGCTGTGTCATTAATTTCTTAGAAGATTGCCAAATTTCTAAACAAACGCACAAGTATTTCTTTCGTTAGACACTAAACTCCTATTAATCTTTAGAAGATTAACCTTGCTTCAATAGCTCTCATCTTTCTTATCTCCATTGCAAGAGATACATCCAAAAACTTTACCTACAAACAAAAATTAAAGCGACAGAAAAAAAGTAACACGATGTCCCGTGGCAACTCGTAAAACAAACGCAAGAAAATTGGTTCTTCCTTAATCCTTTGCACTCTGGATTATTTATTTTTTCATTTCATTTCCAACAACCCACTAACTATTTCAAGCATTTTATTTGAAATTCATTTTAAAAGACAGTTTTTCAACTACTACCTGTACACAGTTTTGTTTATTAATTATATTAACTATAACTCTGAAATGTTGTTATAATTTATATTTATTATTCTTGAAAAAAGAGTGCAAAATTTATTTTAAAGGACAGTATTTCAGCTGCCACTTATATACTATTTTGTTTACCAATTATATTAAATATAACTCTGAAATGTTGTTATAATTTATATTTATTATTCTTGAAAAAAGAGTGCAAAATTTATTTTAAAGAACAGTATTTCAGCTGCCACTTATATACTATTTTGTTTACCAATTATATTAAATATAACTCTGAAATTTTGTTATAATTTATATTTATTATTCTTGTAAACGCGACTTGTAAACAATTTTGTTTACTAATTATATTAAATATGACTCTGAAATTTTGTTACAATTTATATTTATTACACTCGACAAAAGAGTGCAAAATGGTGCAAACCTCCAAAGTCCGCTGGCGAGCGCGTACCCGTTCGCGGGACGAGATCCGCCAAAGGTCCTTCCGCCGGTGATCCATCAACCCGTCATCTCCACGGCGAGCATCTCAAGTGCCAGAAGGAGGCGAGCGTTACGTATGCCTTGCGCGTGTTTCTCGTTAAGTGATTCATTCACACCGGAATCCTTCGTGACGCGCACCACGCGCGCGTCTTCCCCAGTTACGCGAATTCCCAGGACGCGTACACGATCGTCCAGTCTTCCGGCAGGTGGCTGGGAACCACCGTCCGTCTCTCCTCTCCCTTTCGAGCACCGAGGGATTACGCGTGTACCGTTTCCTCTGTTCTGTCGTCGCGTCTGCGAACGTCAGTTCGAGCTGGGGCGTCGAAAATGGGGGGTGGAATATAGTTGGCAACCCCTTCGATCCGACGGAATTAACGGAGAACATCGAGAGGACACGGTGCAAACGACACCTGTGGCTGAATGGTGTGTCTACCCTCTGCATTGCGTCGCGTCCCTCGCTGCGATGGGGGTGCTGTGATTCGTTTAGGGGTTGTGATTTATTCGAACGATCGTACGGTTCGCGATGCTTTTCGAGGGTAATCAGGGGTGCTAGGGTAGTTGGTTCGACGAAGAGTCTATTTTTTAATAGTTAGGATCACGATTATGGTATTTTGATTGTTAATTATGGATTTGAGTGATTGTTTGGTTGAAAAAATTAGATATTGTGTTCATTTATGTTAGGTGTTTCAAATGTTTACATTTTTGTTTAAGGGTAGTGTAGAGATTGAAAATCTAAGCTTTGTTGTTTATTTTCTTAGTTGTTATGGAAGATATTTGAAGGAAAAAGAAATGAAAATTATAATACGAAGTAGCTCTGTTAGGGCCTTAAGTACATTTCTTTAAATTGTTGATAAATTATTAAGGGTTGAGAAGGAATAATTTATTTTTAAGGATGGTTTTTACAAAGGAGAAAAAACAAAGAATACGCTTTGAAAATTGATCAATTTGACCAGATATTGGCTAGAAAAGTGGCGTCAATGTATGCCATAAACAACTTCCAAAGCGGATGCTTACAATTTTTTTTTATTTTTTAGTTTCTACCATATCCTATACGTCGCAGGTTTTAAAAACCTTCACGAAAACAATTCCTCAGTTAATTATTCTAACTATAGAAAAGTAAATGCAACAAACCAACTGTACCAATCACAAGAAATCAAGACTTACATTCATCACTGACTTTTAACATAAATTAAAAAGTAAAATTTTATGTTCATGACACCAATTTCAGCTATTTTGAGATAAACTAATATCTCTTGTAACATACAATTATTGGTTTAAAAATAATCGATCATCTTTGGCGTTAAACCGAAGGCAACGTCGCGAAGACACGCTAACTTCGTTCACATTTCGTATCTATAATTACAAATAATATATTCCAGACTATATTAAACATATTAACATCATCCACTGATAACAAAAATACCGTCCACAATGTAGGTTAACGATATGTAAGCTGAAAATTCAGAAAACCATTGCTTCTCTTTCTCGTCACAATTTTTTAGTCAATTAAAATAACGTTAATTAAAATTCTGTTAATTCCAAGATGCACCATCGAACATATACCTTACGCATTATCACAAGGTCCCAACCCCAAGATTATTATCTACACGATAAAATCGTATTCTACGTTTTTCCTCCTTTGTAAAAACCACCCTTAAAAATAAATTATTCCTCTTCAACACTTGATAACTTCTCAACGATTTAAAGAAAAATACTTAATGCTCTAACAGAGCTACTTCGTACTTTCATTTTCATTTCTTTTGCATCCAAATATCTTCCATAACAACTAAGAAAATAAACAACAAAACTTAGATTATCAATCCCTACACTACCCTTAAATTTAAAATTAAATTTAATAAACGTACTATCCGTTTGAATAAAAATTTAAACGTACAAAGTAAATCATTCAGATCGAACGCGATAAATTAAATCGAGATAAAGAATATTTATATTCCGTGTCGAGTTATTTAGCGTCGTTCAAACCGAGAAACAACGTTTCTCGATCGATCGGACTAACGAGACAGAAATAGAATTTAGCGTAATTCGAGTAACTCGGAACGTAAATAAGCGCGTCGATTTTCTTAATGAAAGGGACGGTGTCTCATCCGGATGAACCTAATCGCTCAGAGATGGGTCAAAGTGAAATGGAGCGCGATCGCGCGAGGAACCGTGAGTCACCCTGTCATTTTCCATTTTCCTCGTACGCGGCTGCGACGCTCTGACTCATTCTGTTGAACGAAGATTAATCGAAGATTAATGGACAATCCGTACTTATCGAGGGCGTTCCATATAAACAATTTTTATCGCCGGATAATAGGCCGGCTGTTACTCGTGGCGATTTTTATTGTAGCGATCTGAAAGGAGGCAATCACAAAGGCAGGAAGAGCGACGAGGAGGAAAAAAGAAGAAAAAAATAACGTACACGGCACGAGTGACTAACGCGGTTATAGATAAAACGAAAAATATTGGCGCTTAGCTTGTCGCTTGATAATAACGATCTCGGAGAATTTCATTGCGCTGCGATCGCCGTGTGCGTTTACGATCCGATTCGAGATGGCAAAAAAGAAGAAAATAGACTGGCTCTGTGTACAGAATTATTATGCTGCATCACAGCGGTTCCCTCGCGTTCCTGCCATTCCACGAATATTTTTATTAATAGTCGAGGAGCGGTTAAAATTGGCCAGCTTCGAAATAGCGAAGGTGTGCGCGCAACGGGACATAAATTGCGGTTAAAAACGGCGGTTTGACAGGAAACGCGGTGGCCACGGTGCCAGCCAGTTTCAGTTATTGTCGCGCGTGCCGTAAAGCCTCGTAAATAGACGGAGTTTACATAGTAACCGGCGTGTAAACGGAGCCGCTAATTGTCTGTGAAAAACCGTTCGCAAGCGAAGCATCGGATACGTATCGATGGCTTCGCCCCTCTCCTCGAGCGTTCGATGGGGCTCGAGGAGTCCTCCGCGACGCGCGAACACGGGGACGAACGATGGGGCGTGAATGGGGAATTATTTGTTCGCGCGATAACGCGCTACATCGTCGTGGACGCAGTTTCCACGGCGATCCTTTCTCGATCTTTGCTCGACGCTCGTTTTGCAAAAGGCCAGTTGCGTTCGACGCTTCGACGAGATTAGCTAATCATCGTGACTCGCGTGTGTCAATAAATTGAACTCGTCGCGAGCAGATAGCACTGTCTCCGTTAAATTAATCACTTCAGAGCCCAGGAATATTAGTTTCGAAATCGATAGGGGAACGAGGTTACTTTGAAAAGATCGGTATCGGTTGCAGCTGATATTGCACCGCGTTGCGCTGTCGTGTTCTAGGAAACTGCGTTCTTGAGATAACGAGTTTTTTGTCAATTGTCGCCAATGGCATCATTGCGTTGGCAGCTCTCAGAAATTCGAAAGAAATATTGAAACAGCGTGTGTAACGCTGTTTAATTTGTTTCTAAGGAGAGTGTGCGTTTCACGCAAAGTGAGCTCAAATTGTTGCTCCAAATTGTTTAATAAATAAATAAATAAATAAATATATATATATATATTAAATAAACATACAATCCCTTTGAAATAAATTAATCAATATTATGCATGCAGTTTGAAGATTTCTTTTACCAGTGTACATATAAGATATAAACAATTATAACAACTTATAAAAAAATATATATAATAATTATTATTATATGTATATATGATGTGCAATTTATGTCAGTTCGACAACTTCGTTATCTTGATAGCCCAGGAATAGCCTGCAGTCACTGGTATTACATCTAACTTTATTATACCAGCAAAAATTGTATATATATTTGTATGATTTTTGAACTTGAAAACGGCGCTAAGGATTTTTTTAAAATTCGCGTGTTAAACGAGTCTGATTGACTAATCGATCTGTCAAGGTTTCATCTTTGGGAAAACTGATTTGTATAGGTTTTTCTTAATTGATATTATTATAGGATCAAACAATATATGTTGAATGTTTCTATAAGTATATTTGTATATTTTTATAAGACTTATTTAATAATTGTAGCAATCTGATGATAAAAATTGCAATATCTTGTTACTATTAAAAAAAATTCCTGTTTTCACTGGTTTCGCTTTAACGTCGCTGACAGTTTTAATATCAGTACGTTCGTTATTATGCATCGAACAAATCGAATCCACAAGTCACGCGTCTGACGCGTTGCGAGTTATTAAATGTTAACAGGTATCGACTTTGGGATCGCACTAATCGTGTTAACTTGTTACTCAATTACACTGAAAAGAGAAAAGCTAACAAATGACTTAATTTAATACACAAATCCTTTATTTTTTACGCCATTATTGCATCCACAATACTAATATATACGAACTTACATTTCACGTACTATTTTATTGTGAACTACCTTAAGGGTGAATATTCGAGTAATTCGTTGAAACTAAGCTGATTTTTCGTGATTTTAGATATAAATAAAAACTGGATGAAACTTCTAACATATTTTCACATATACGTTTCATGTAATAAAGAAATGC
Organism: Xylocopa sonorina; assembly: GCF_050948175.1. Taxonomy (NCBI): domain Eukaryota; kingdom Metazoa; phylum Arthropoda; class Insecta; order Hymenoptera; family Apidae; genus Xylocopa; species Xylocopa sonorina. The sequence goes on from NC_135205.1 coordinate 2,079,975, forward strand.
TAAACTTAAAATACTCGTTAGTCTCGATGTTCATTTATGTGTAGCATAACTCAACAAATATTTAATCAAGCGTGTTAGCTCAGTGAACATACATACATAATTGAATTCTCCATTGCACGAATCCAGTTGATTTATAATATATTTATTACACAATTAACTTCTTGGGTACGTTTGACGGCTGATACTCGTCGTGCACTTGTTTTGCTTAACTTACAGATGACGCGTTTAATTCGTCATTCAAATTTACACAATATTTAACATGTACATCCTTGTTCGTGCAAGAGTTCATCAATGCAACAGAGCGTTTCTTCCAGTGCTTCGATGAACATTGTTTATGATACACTGTCTCAAATTGTCAGAAATAAGCCATATATTTTATGAAAGTCATAATGAAAGTTTTAACGCAAAAGATGACTGAGAAATACGAAGAAAAAGTTCTAAATTTATTTATTTTCATTTTGTTTCATTTAAAAATTTATATTCGTTTTACAATTCTAATTGCTATCAGTCGAATAAGCTAAGGCGCATATTTTACAAACAAATCGTTACGTTTACTTCCAAGCCTCATATCACTATTAATGTAGCACGTTTCTGTAGCGAATTTAAATTCTTTCGATGCGAAATATTATCAAAAAAAGCAAATCCAAATCTGCTTACAAGTTTTTAAACAAATTCAGAAATTGCAAACAGATGTTATGCAAAACAATTTTAATAATTTCGAAAAGAACCTACGTACAAAAATAAAAAAGATTTGTTACATATTTCGACATATAAATAAAACTATACTACAAGTTTCAGAAAGTTTCGCTATTGCTTTCCTAAAAATCACCATAACGCAGGTTTTAACAAAAGAGGCAACTCTGAGAAACACGAAGAAAAAATTCTAAATTTGCTTACTAGTTCTAAGTTTATATAAGTTCTAAATTTATTTGATTCGAAATAAGTTCTAAACTTATTTAATTTGTTACATATTTCAGCATACAAATAAAACTATACGAAAACTTTCAGAAAGTTTCGCTAAACAGTTGCTTTCCTAAAAATCACCAAATATCACCTTAGCTCTCTATCCTCCTCGCCATCATTAAAATATCTTTCACACAAGCGTCTGTACATGTGTATCGTCGAAATAGTAAATAGAGCATACTCATCGCCAAAGAACGAGCGTGTTTACACCTCGACACGTCTCGATCGTACATATATACACTCTATTGTGTTCGACGCGCGATTGTCAACCCTGAGCTGTCCGCTGACGGTTTCGCGAGACACGCGGCCCCGTGATGGACGCGCATTTCCGCGAACTGGACCGCGAGAACGACGTCCCTGCCTCTTATGTAAATCCCTCATAAATCCCCATCTGAATCACTGCGCGGCGAAGTTAGCGAGCCTCGGAAAGCCGGTAAACAGAAGCACGCGTGTGGATCGCCGCGGCGCGTTATTCAGGGTCGTTGAGAACTGCCTAGCCGCGGCTCTGGCCGTGTGACTCATTGCTAACCGCATCGAGCATCGATATCAACTTTTGCGTCTCGATAGTGGGAACCGTTCTACGCCGTGGACACACGAGGCCTTCTGGTTAAGGCAATTTCGGTCGAAATTCTCCGCGTACGTGGGCTTTTCGTTCGACGCTCGTCTCTTTCGACTCGTTTCAACGATTTCTATGTACGACTCGATGGGACTCTCGGTTGGGTTCATTGTATTGCTCTTTTTGTTCATGATTCGTGTAGGATTGTTAACCCTTTGCGTTCCCAATGGTTTTTCGATTTTGTTGCCAACAACTACTATTGAAATTTATTTCGAAGGATTGATCCTTGACTGTTACTTGTAAACGATTTTGTTTATTAGTTATGTTAGATGTAACGCTCGAAGTTTGTTGTAATTTATATTTATGGACCTTGTGTTTTCTTTTTTTCTTTTTATATGCTCATGTCGAGGCACTTTGACAGAGGAGCGCGATGGATTGAATTGTTATGGAAGTTGAAGTAGTTTGATTTATTTATTTCTTTGGATGTGATGAGTTATTTAAGGACTGTTATAAGGTGGATTTTAGATTCATTTATGATTAATATATTTTTGGAAAAGTTGACAACGCGATTAGACAATAATAGAGTTTTTATGTACACGTGCATGTGTACATACATTATTTGTTAGTGTACATAAATTAAAGCTGTGGTATAATAATTAATTAGACCGCGGAGGTTTAAACAAATTAATATAATAATAAAATGAAACCAAGCTTGAGACTTACTATTATTTACATTCTATATTTTGTACATTTAAATTTCCACGGTCTAATAATAACAATATACAAGCTATACTATGCCTTTCTGATTAACAACCCTTCTAGCAACCATCGTGTGCTTTACACTTCCAATTTCTCCTTCTTTAAAATCTTTTAAAAATAAATATTCATACAAAAACTTTTACCAGAAAATTTCCATCAACTTTGTCCTCTGAACTACATACACGCATCATCGTCGAGTCCAACCATTTCAGCTCGTCTGTCTCAAGTGCAATTTTAAAATGAGCCAAGTAAAAAATGTACACAGACGTGTCGTCGACGAAAAAAAGCAGGAAGCTCGTGAAATGAGTCTACGAACATCTATCAGAGGATGCATCGTCCCTATTTAGCCGGATCGCGCGGGCACTATCGATGAACTTTATTCCCAATAGGCGGAGCGCCGCAATGAATCACGGATCGCGTATTACGAGCATGGACTATCGCGAGCCAGGGACCGTCTCGCGTCTGTTTACCATTTGATTCACTCCGGGGCGATCTCGATCGATTCGTTCTCGATGGAATCCGCGTGGAATGCACGCGACGGACGCGTGATTAATCCACCCGGTGATTAATTGATCGTTAAAAATTCAACGGGTGCTTCCGTGCGATCATTGTCATCGGTTGCGCTACCTGTTTGCATATGGCGCAATTATGCGGCCGCGTCCACATTATTATGAAACTATTTGATTTGTTTTCAAATCGCCCCACGTCCGAACGATGTTGGACTTTTTCGACCAGCCAATGGGTGGCGGCGAGTCGAAGTTAACCTTCTCGACGCACACGTTCGCCGCATTGTCGCGGTGGACGCATCAGCAATATCGATCTAAATACGAACAATAAGCGTCGCCATAGGATGACTCATCTAATATTGTTTTGATTTCATCTCTGACTCGGAAGGCTGGTCATCTGTTATAACAAAAATGAAGATTCTAAAGATAGAAAAGGGCAATGAGTAGACCCACGATACTGGTGTCATCCAGTAAACTTCGTTACTATATCTATCCATGGGATGATCGAATACGCATCTTCTCCTAGGCTGTGTCACGGTGATCCTGTTCTAATTCCCGTCGTGTCTCATCACCGCAACGCGACGTTCCGCGACAGCTCACCCGTGAATTTACTTCGAAACCGTTTAAATCATATAGATCCCGCTCGAAGTCCCCCGCCCTGATTATCCGGAATATTTTTTTTAAAGCCGATGATCTGGACGCGGCGTCGTGACTAAGCTCGATGCAACCGGCTGACTAATTCCGTCGGTGCCTCTCAAAACGAAGCCACCGTCACGTCTGGAACGAAGAGAGAGAGCTTGAAACTTGCGGTCCCGCGGAGCTCGACAAGATTTTCGATCCATCGTCCGTCCACCGCCAGTTCCAGCCAGTGACATCACAGGCTGAAATTAGAGGCGAGCACCTGTTGGACGCGGATGACGCCTACGAGCCGCGTCCACACCACCGGTGGAAACGGCCATCGTGATGATAATCGTTTCGCCGTTTACTCAGCCTTCGACGAGACGACGGACCGCCTGGCCCGTTTCGCTTTAAACGTTAGTCATTGGCCTTGAAGGGATTTCCATCTCGCACGGTGCAATTGAATCACCCGCAAGGCGCACCAGGATCGACAGCCCTATGATTTTTCGACACCCGTCTTGTCTACCGCTCGTGAAAGATCATTGTTTGGAACCTTGAATCCCTTTTTTTCTATTTTCATTCGATGAATAGAGGTTACGCTAGGAATTCGACCTTTAAGGTACAAGAAGATCCTATTTTTCGAATCTCGGGGCCTTTTTATAATTTTAAGGCAGACAAAGCTAGAATTGGTTATAACAAAGATTTTGTTTTAATTTTCGTTTTCATTCTAAGAGACGTGGAGGTGAAATAAGTATAACAATCTGTAATTTAATATAACAAATAGCAGTGGTCTAACTGACAGAGACTTCGTTCAGGTATTAAATTCTATTCACGGCGTTCTTTCGTGCGAAATGTGAAATACACATATATATATATGTTGAAATTGAAATTCTTATCGACTAAAATCACACTTTTAATACCGAGAAACCATCACACGCCGCACGTTTTCCCCGTACTATGACTACAGTCGATCGAACATCTCTACGAATCGACAGGCTCGCAGTAGAACGCAGTAAATCGCGGTGATGGAATTTCCAAATTTGGAGGATCACGCGAACATCCCGTGAAGCAGGAAAATCCTGCCTCTTATCCACGGCTAGGCCGCAAGGATAAGAAGACCGCAGGAAAAACGAGGAAGTAGAAACCCCGATCGAGATACGAGCGTAATCAGAAGGATATTTCCGTTTTAAATAAAATTCGATGCAGGAAAATTTCTAAGGAACAACGGCAACGAATCGTGTACCCGTTGAACGCGGGACGAAATATGGGCTACAAAGAAGGTGGGAACGCAGGGTAGAGATCTATGGGTAGATTTGTTCGTTCGCAGGCACGTTTCCGGGTTTCTGGCGCGAGCTGATCGCGATCGATGGCCAGAGCCGCGCTTAAAGTGAATTTCATAAGTGCACGCCGCGCAAGGAGGAACGATAAGTGATAAAATTAGACGGGAGGGGCCTAGCTGGGCGCAAAAATTGCGTAACAGTGCCGTTCGCCGGCGAGTGCAGATCCCGTGAATCATTTACGTTCGAGAGACGCATAATGCCTCGATTTATTTTTGCTCCGCGGCAAAATTCAACCTTTGATCTTTTGTTCGCCGTTGGGGCCCAACCTCGTGACGCTCGGCTTTCTTTCGATCTAATATTCGCTGGCCAGTACCGGGGCACCCTATAAATAACCGCGGGCAACGGTTAGAAATTTGATTTTCATAACCGTTCGACAGTACCAGGGGGTGACGCATACTCTCGACAGGGTGTTTCACCAATTCTGCTCGCAAAGCTAATCGTTTACGATGTTCCAAGCAAATTTCCTTTACCTCACCTTCTAGCGCTCTGAATTCTTGCTTCTATTCAAATCACAGTCATTCCTCTGCTTCCATGTATACTCGAGCATTTGTTGCTAACAAAACCCTGTCCGAGTTTTC